>NW_027181673.1:2515000-5015000 GCF_028537555.1 Battus philenor
ATCTTGGATACGTATATCATTATCTTTATCCATACATTACACTAGACGTATGTATATATTAAATAAAAAATAGTAATCAAAATTCTCGTATAATATTAATAATATCTTATAAAATATTCGTATGAATTTTAGCATACGCAAATTGTTGCTTAGTCAAAACTTCGACACGGCAGCAGCTGGTTGTCTGTCTTGCCTCATTACCATTCCATACGGGAACAAAATAATTTTCAGACGCTACTCTTAACGACCGTAATCATTTGTATAACGAAATTATTGTCTATATGAATAATTAAGATGCTATATAGATTGTAAAAACATTAATCGATTACTCAAATTAAAATTCAACACATTCTATCACATCACTTTTTGACGTCAACTTTGAGACTTTAGTAATAATTCTGATAAAGAAGTTTTGTCATAAAATTAGCTGATTAGTACGGAACGTGTTCCACGCATTATTTTTACTATGACTTCAGCAGTAAGACGTTCACAGCTAGATCTAGTCCTAGCATAAATCCAATAAAACTGATTGAAAGAAGCCTGTATTAGTTGTATTTTGGTTATAGTCTTTATATTGCATTGGATATTGGACGAGATGTGTCGTAGTTTCCAGAAAGCTACCCAGCCGAGTTTGATGATAGACCTCAATCTCAAAGTTGCTATATTGTTCAAGGTCCACTCGTAACTACCTAAATTACTGCAATTATATTTATATATTTGTTTACAGTTTCGAGCAATAGTATCCCAGAGGTAAGGACTGAGACTTGCGATCTTAGGTTGCAGGGTCGTTTCCCGAAATACAAAGTCAAATAATTTACACTATGTGCATTAATTATATATGATTGCTCACAATTACATTTCCATAGGATAGGCAGCAGCATATTCTGAGTACCATAAAATGAATCATGATTATGATATATCTCCCCATAGATTTCTTTGGAAGAGACTTATGCCTTGCAGTGGGCATTTGTGGACTAAAATGACAATTTATTTACATGAATTAGTTAAAATATGAAGCAATTCTAATCTCAATTCACACATTTCTCGACGAAGAAATTTTCCATTAGCAATAAAATATTAACGTAGCAAGTCCGCAAGTGGAAGGGTGAAAGGAGGGATATTTCACAGTAGTTAACCGCTACTGACTACATGAGAGCTCACGCCTTGCACGTAGGGAAAAAAAAGAAATTCATTTCGGTGCAAGCGAATGATAAGTTATAAAAGTACATACGTGTAGTATATATATTTAATTTCATATTAGTAGAAACGTTTGAAGGTATACATGATGATTGGTAATAGATGTAAAAGCTTCGAAGGAGTGAATATCTAGTTCATTTGCCATATGGTAAAGTACATAAGTAAAAAAAATGTTTTAATAATTACAATTACCGCATATTAAACTTAATAATGGTTTACCATCTGCTCCAAAAAATTTTGTATTACCAGAAGTAATCGACTTATCGCATTTCAATAGAAAAAAATAATAATAAAACATACTTCGGACTGACATGTTTACAGGGTGTTTAAAAATAGGAGTAAAACTTTATATGTTTAATTTTACCTGTATATGTTTGAGCCGTCTATTTTACGACGCAGTAATGTCTGATATACAGAATGTTTTAATTTAAATATTATCTTAGCTAAATTAAATAACTCTAAAATCCATTCCGTAAAGCTATTGGAGCGCGTCTTCGCCGATGGCGTTGGTTGAACATTTGCATTAATGTTTATATAAAATCAATGCCTATTATTCCAAGCATATAGGTTTTATTGCACAGCCGATAGAAACTCTTTAATTAGAAATGAAGAAATATATGAAAGTATTATTATAACATGGAAAAATAAATATAAATGACTGTGTTGCAGCCTTTTTTATTATCTTGGTATTTAGATCAAGGCTTGCTTTATAAAACTGACTATAAATTATAATTCAGTGGATTAAGATCAGAGTTTAGTTTTGATCTTAACGGGCAGTGTTCAGCTCTGATGAAGTCCAGAACATGTTTTTAACAATGCTTTATGACACGGCACCGTGTCTTGCTGAGATTCCATTCTTGGATATTAAGCACGGTGTTTTAAGAGGCTTAAATAGCTTTCCAAAAATGGTATCTTGGTATTCTTGTGCATGTTGTATTCATACCTTTTTAAAAAAATATGACTCAGTCACTCCTTCATAGATAACACCTCACCAAACCATCACTGAGTTCGGATAATGCCTACTGTACACTGTTTACTAATTGAAAAGCTTCTTTACAGCTTTCAGCATAAATAAAGACATTTTGTTTGTTTCAATTTTGCTGTTGTTAAATTTTTCTCATCCGTACATAAAAATTTTCTGTGACCTCCCTTTGCGTACCGCTTATGTAGTCGTTTTGATTTTATCACTTTGTTCTTATCAATTACAATTAAAGTAATTACCAGTGCCTCTCTTAAAAGTTTCAAGGACTAAGTCATCTTTTAAAATACGCGACATGGTTCTAGGTTTTCTCCCGAGATAAAATCTTTTACATTCGTACAGGATTTCTTCAAGTCTTACTCTTACTGTTTTTAAAATCTTTTTCGTACTAACGCCACGTAGATGGATAGACATTTTTATATCACAAATAGAGAAGGTTTTACTGTCATTACTGATATCACATAATAAGAAAATACAATGAACAATGTTATAAAAATTACAGTTTCCAAATTCGAAATTAATATTTTGTTTATTTTTAAGTATAATTGTATATATGTACAGACTGGTTATCAAACTCTGAGAGTAACATAATAAATCAATATTAAGTAAGAAAAGGACAAATAAAGCAAAGGAACAATGCTAATCTCACAACCGCCACCAAAAACCTGCCAAAGAGTGCCAGAGCACTCTGTGCTATGCACTAATCGGTGTAACATAACTCCTGAAGCACTTGTTGAGTAATTTGGCGGTGGCGGTTGTGGGATTCGCATTGTTTGCCGCATACGCATTTATCAGCGGGCTGGCGGGCGGTGCACTTTGTTGCACGACTACCACTGCATGTGCAGAGGTGGCTAAATATTGGTCCTTTTCTTACTTAAGATGGACTTCCACAAGGTAACGCCTGATTCCGTTAAATATTTAAAATCAATATAAATCGACTATACCCTTTTTATTTTTATTAAGTAAAAGCGTTATCTTATCTATAATCAGAGCGAGCCACAGGGAGACTTCAGCTGCAATACAATTGGAACTCCGTGTCCAACTAAAACTATTTGTGACCAGTAATTAAATTTCTTTTCACTTCCTCCTCACTATCGGCACTAGAATTTCCACTTACAGAAACGGGATTTATAAAAAAATATATTCCTTTTTCAACCGTTCCAAGTTGGAAAGTCCTGTGTTCCTTAGAGAAAATCCTTTTTGCATTTACACTGATCTGCATTTTTTTCTATCCTGTCGATGGCTTAGTAAATATATAAACATTTGTGGTATAGTAAAATGATACATACACAGTGTGATTACTTATCTAAGTTAAAACATTTTTGAATGACTAGCTTATTTGTAGGCAAATAGATAGCCTTTTTTTTTCCACTCGTACCCCTATTTTGTTAGGGACAGGCACTTTATTTACAAATAATTATTTCAGGGTTTTTTCTTTATTCTACACTCACTTTCATTCTTCTCAATTTCTTTTATTCTTTCCTTTTATCCTTTACAATATTTTTTCTTTTATTCCTTCTCGCTTTCATCGCCTTCTTTTCCTCATCGTCATGAGTTACATACATTTATTTCTCTACTGAAATTCAATGATCATTACGTTAAAAGTTCTCCTGGACACATAACCGCTTGATCCAGATTTTCAGTAGTATTTTTTATAAGTACAAGGCAGACCGTGGAGTTTGGCGAGGTAATCGAAAGAGGCTAGTTGCAGGCCGCTTCTTGCCAGCCCTATTGGATGTTTCAAGGAAGGACTTTGTCCAGTTTTGGTCGCCCTATGGCTGAAATGATGAATGATAATGATGACGTTCACCTTATCAGTGATCCGTTACATATGAGCTCGATGATATCGTTCTTTCAACCCACAGTCACTCATTGTATGGCTTATGTCTTCCTCAATGATATCAATGAGAAGATATACCATAATCGCCACGCTTAGCAGGCGAGTTGTTGATCGCAGTGTGGTATGCAGAGAACGCTGCTGCCCATCGTTTGGTAACTTTTTTGTGAGTAGTGGCAATCCTATGTAATTAATGCAGAAAGTGTGAATTGTATAAGATTTTATCTCGAGAATCAAACCCGCGACTTCGTTCGCAATTCATAGTACTCTATCTCTGAGCTACCACTGCTCGATTGTATATAAAACTTTATTATTAATTCTACACCTTTTTTAACTTCTTTGTCTGAAAACAAAGTTGTGTTTCTTTGTAAACGGATAATTGCACGAATTGCATGTTCAAAGTAAAATATATTTCTGAGTATACTTGCATAATACTATTTTGTCTTCTTGAGCTAAAATACACTTTATATAATGTAACCGTAAGTTAGAAAAAAAACGTAAATATCGGACTTATTGTTATGTATGTGAATTGTGTATTAGTGGGTATAGAATTATGTGTGTTATTTTATAAATTGAATCAGTATTTCTTAGATTTTACTAACTTTAGTCTATAATTTGTCGAATTATACATATTTATAAATACCTTAGTCAACTATTAAATTATTTATTGTTAATTTAAAATTCTTTCGCGAGCTAGTTCGCAATCGCATACACGTTAGTGACGTTTGATCAAACATCCCAAAGACACTGTACGCTAAGATTAAAGACATTAGGTTGAAGACTAACAATATGGTAAGACGTGTATTAATGAGATTTATGGAGAAAGTCACGTAATTGGATTAGATTAGTGTTCTTAGAAGTTTTGTTTATATACATGGTAATTGATTATAGGTGAAAAATCTTTAATGACTCTAGATGAAAATGCATAACAGTTTTGCTATCCAGCCTTAAAGATTTTGAGGACTAATATATAGCTAATGACGGCATTTATCAGCGGGCTGACGGGCGGTGCACTTTATTGCACGACTACTGCTACATAGCGGAAGTAGCTACATATTAGTCCTTTTCTACGGACTCTTCTCTTCTCTTCTTTATTTTCTTAGGCTACGGACTGAGCTCACTTTGTGTTCGGCACTAATCGGTGTAACATAACTCCTGAAGATGCCCCATGGAGGGGTGAAACACGTGTTGAGTAATTTGGCGGTGGCGGTTGTGTGATTCGCGTTGTTTGCCGCATACGCATTTATCAGCGGGCTGGCGGGCAGTGCATTTTATTGCACGACTACCACTGCATATGCGGAAGCGGCTAAATATTGGTTCTTTTCTTACTGAGGATGGACTTCCGCGAGGTAACGCCTGATTCCATTAAATAGTCCTTTTCTTACTTAGGATGGACTTCCGCAAAGTAACGCTTGAATCTATTAGATAATTATATATATGTTACATTAATTATTATTTTTTTCTATTACAATTCGACAGACTAGTAATTTATGGAAGTATAAATTCAGCAGTGACTGATAAAAATAAATAGTAATTTTTTATTCTTTTTCTTTCTATATTCTCTTAAATCCAAGGGCGGCTCTAGGTAGCGCCCGTATGTAATAAAACCCTGGCGCCTCCTAGGCCTGACCTCCCTCTCGGCTATAACTATTAACTTTGCGATGATTGATTTAACGAACTGTTTTATCATATTTTCTCTAAAAATCTACTAGATGGCGCTAGTCTATAAGCCTCATAGACGTAGTACTGATTTACCGACGTATTGTTCTCCTAATAACTACTAAGTATGCGTATAATACGTGCACTAAAAAAATAAATAGTTACATATCACAAAATTTATTTCTGTCGTCCTGGATCTTAAAGAGCAGTCTACCATAGTCTTCAATCTTTATCTTTACAAATATAATAATAGTAAGTACATCCAACGACTTTCTGAGACTGTTATATTTTACGCACATATCTAATAAAGCGTTTTTTAATTTTGTAAATCACAGAGAAAGATGTTACATAATTATGTTTATTTTTAGTACAACTTCATATATTATTGTTTATGTTGTGTTATTTAATATTCTTATACATATAGAGGAGATTGTAATATGTATAGACGATCTATATATCAAATATATTTATACAGTAAAACATAAAAACTAAACGTAGAGTTGAATAAAGTAACGCTTTCATAAATACTAATGATTGTAACAATAACAGAATGAGAAATCAACGAAATCGCAACAGATCCGATGTTTCAGTAAAAACAATAGATAGTCGTGGCTTTTACCCCTCGGTGATTTCAGTCGGTTGTTTGAGTCGATTGTAGCAAGAAATTTAAACGATGCCCGTTTTATTCATTTACACAAGCTTCTCCGTGCAATTTGACCTTTATTGTAAGAAATTTTAACATCAATTCGTTTCGAAGAAAATATTTAACGAAGCAATCATGAAATTTATTGTTTTAGATGCGAAAAAAGTAAATTAATATTGTAAATATCTTTGTGTTACTTTGCTTTTATAACGTCTTTTCTTGTAAAAGAGCTTCAATAAGAAAAGCAATATTTTTAAAAGATGTTCATAATCATGGTGATCTGTAGTCCTCGGAAATTATCGTCCGTGTCTTTGTTTTACACTTACGTTCAATATTTGCAATTTCAAAAGTTATTTTTTTGTCTTCTTAAAACTAACTTAAAAAAGCGGGGAACTAAAATCTAGTGTTAGACCTAAAGTTTGTTTCACTGAAGAAATTTCTTTTATCGGAATTTCTTTTCCTTGCATTACTATGTGGTATTTCTTCAGATGGCGTATCCAAAATGGTGTAACTGACCGTTTAAAAACACCAGCATTAGTATAAAACACGCCACACAGTTATCCAGAAAGTTATTTACTATTGATATTGCTCATGTGGAATGAGTAACCCATGTAGGTTACATATAACAATATTTCATACTATAATGTATTTTTTATAAAATATAAACCTTTATTTAGTTAGAAAAGCCAAACTTTAACCAAAATTTAGCCACTTCTGCACATGCAGTGGTAGTCGTGCAACAAAATGCACCGCCCGCCAACCCGCTGATAAATGTGCACAGGCCTCTGCCACTTTGCTACAACTGCTCAATATTTCGGCATACCTATAATATACTTTTACTATATATATTTTTATGTATACATATATATATATATATATATATATATATATATATATATATATACACATATATATATATATATATATATATATATATATATATATACATATATATATATATATATATATATATATATATATATATATCACACATATGCGGAATGTATTATCAAAAGTCATTGAATTTTTTTAAGGTTGTATATGAAATACAAAGAAGATAACAGCACAGAAGTACGAACTTTTTTGAGCACTTTTTTTTTGAGTTTCGTATAGTTGTAAACATAATGATAAGCAAAATCTAAATTCTTTGTATAAAGAGATAAGTAGCTACCTCATGGGAACGGTAAACATCAAATGGCGTAAGGTATCTACTAACTTACGGAGTTAAACTCCCGTGTGCCCGGAGATATTTAGCTGCACAAAGGGAAAGCTTTGTGAAGTTGCCACCGAAGCCGCTCATGCAATAAAGTTCAATATTACCAGTGGTGTTTGCTTACAAAGGTTTTAATATTACAAGAGGAACTCTTGTACATATGTGAGGTACAGGTAAATGTGTTATGGTAAGGAATTACAATCTAGGTGAATTTATTTACTATTTTCATATTAAATTAAAGACAAAGGTGTACAACCAAATTATGGTATAAGTAATTACTTGTACAGGTAGTTTATAGCTTGAGATCTCGGTGCCAAAAAAAAATCGAAATTCAAAATAACTTTATTTAAATAGGCATTCACATGCGCTTTTGTGTCGTTGATAATTTTAAAATTACAAGTGTTATGCTACCACCGGCTCGAAAAGCTGATCTGTTGTTAAAAGCCGACCAGAAACTGTGAGTAAATTATAATACCAATCTTGTATAGTAGTCAACAAACCAAGTTACATACATTTCTATCAACCAAAAACTCGTTTGCTGTAGATAAGATTTAATTAACAATAAACTTTTAATTTTAGATTTTAAACTAAGGAACGAAAGGCCTTAGATATCTTGTACAACTTTATAATATAAACGCAGTTTACGCAGTTTTGACATGATTGAGGAGATAAAAACAGAATTGAAGGTCTTTAAGCCTATATCAGAAATAAGACCATTCCGACTGTTTCGAAGACTTAAAAAAACGTTATCAGTCAAAAGTAGGGGATAAAATTGATTGAAAACAATAAATAAAATCTAATATTTTTAAACAAATTCACATTACTTTTTGGTTGCAGTATTATATGTACAAGTACAATATTCTTTAGTAAGAAACTCAAGATATTTAAGTTGTCTTCGTCGCCAGTCACAGCTGTAAAAGCCTTTCAACGTCAAAAACAGCTGCAATTTTACAGATGCCGCACTTTGTAGAGGTTTAGTGCAAACGGAACAATAGACTGTAATGGCCTACGGCTTACTGTACTGGATGTACTATAGTCTACTTATGGTAGCGAATTGAATATTACTAACTGTAATATTTCTGTATGTATATTGCCTAATATATTTTAGGTAGGTTTACGTATTTAATAATTACGTAATAATGCAATATTATAGCTTGGTTAGTCCAATTTTTAGAAACGGGTCACTCCTCAAAATTTAACTCGGAACGCTGCCCTTCGGAACGTTTCGAAAATAATTTTGAAAACGAAGGTATTTGACGGAGCAATGACATGGCCACTTATGACGGGCCTTATAAGAAGGCGCAAAGTTACCCAGAGGGCAATGAAAAGTGCTATGCTCTGAGTTTGGTTGCAAAATCGAATCAGAAATGAATTCATGAAATCCGCTGAAGAATCAAGACCACCGACGTAGCTAGAAGTATTGCTCTTTTGAAGTGTCCGTAGGTAGAGCAAATTGCTCGTGCAAGTGATGGTCGTTGAGAGCGAAAGGTTCTCGCTGGGCGCAGGTAGTAGAGGACCGATCATCGTAGCGATCATTGGAGCGTGCATCGGTTAAAAATAAATACATTTAAAAAACTTTTAAATTAAACGGTTTTTTGATACCCATATTGTGGTGGTTGTGTAAAAATATGTACCTAGTCCGCCATATTGGAACGGCGTCCATCTTGAATTTTAAATTTTGACATAATCATCGTGTTTTACTAGTGTAGCCCTTTTATTTGATACCCATATTGAGGGGGTTACGGAAAAATATGTAATCCGCCATTTTGTATCGGCGGCCATCTTAGATTTATAATGTTATTGATTTTATTATATTGTATTTTCATCTAAATTAAAAGTGTATACCAAATTTCAGATCAATCTGACAACAGGAAGGTGCTTAAATTTCTAATTTTCAATTCAATTTCTAATTTTGACCCAAATAAATAAACAAATAAATTCCGTACGGGTCGAACTAAATAAACCGTTTAAAAAGAAGAAGGATGCTATATTGCGTCTACATGATGATTAGTGATAGGTGTAAAATCTTTAAATAGGTAAATGTTAAGCGCATTAGTTGTCAATTAATATACAGTATATCCTATCTAAAAATAGATTGTTTCGACAAAAAAATTACTACTCTGTAATATATGGTACTCTTAGATACTTATTCCAATCACGTTGATCAAAAATTGTTTATATAAAAATAAACTTTATTAATACACCATGCACAGGCTTTGAATTTTGTCGATAAATTTAAAATTGCCTCAGTGATTCAATATGTCACAAACTATATTTGGTACTATACACTTTAATAAAACAGCCTTTTAAATTTATATTAGACAAGGAATAAAATCAGGAATATTCCAGAATCAATAATACATTCTAAATATAATATTGTTAGAGTTTGCACGAATGACGAAATGATAGGTGTGTATTTAATTTCGTCTTTTTTCGTTGATTTTAAGTTAATAATTATGCTAAGTAATGTTTTACGAACAAGTAATCCGTGCACTGAGGCGTAGCAGAATGCCTCGCGGCTGAGTCGCTGTTCGTTTTTCTTTTAAATTTTACGTGAAATGTAGGTTACGCTGCATTCCGTTGCATATTGTCTTAACCACGATATTAAGAGAAAACCCAGTAGTCGTCGTTGGTAAAATTATGAGCTTCTTAATTTGCGGAGACATTTCTTTTAATAATTCTTCTAGTAGAACATTATAATGGTTAGTAAAAGATTTCACTAAATTAACATTATTTTTGGTTTAAAATTACCATACATAAGATTTTAAAAGTCAACTCATTTGTCAACAAAATATTTAGACTACACCTATTATTAAGTACCTCGTATAAATATCTATCTAAATGATTATTCATTTATTTTTTCATTTTTATATTTAATTTATTTGAAATCATTGAATTCAATAACTTTCGGCAGTATAAATTCTCTATGATACATATTAAGCAATGATTAAATATATTACGAAGTTATCCGAATTTTAACAACGTTGTTTCTTAATATATTATCATTTCGTATTTCTTATATCCGAAACCATTGATTTGGAAAATGTTTCCGATATAATCGACGGAAAATAAAATATACATTCATCCCTTTAAAGATTTTATATATATTAGGGGGACCGAAAAGTAAAGTAGCTTTCTTAAGTAAAATTCACACGACTACATTTTTAACAAGTTTTTATTTCTAATCAACGATGTATTCACCTTCGCTATCAACAACCTTTTGCCATCAATAATCATTTATACAAAAACTATTTAATATCCTGTACTCTTTTCAATTTATTCTTGATTCTAGATTCCATCAAATTGGATTCTTGTAACATACTCCTAATTGCGTATACAAATGGCCACTTTAAATTATGATATGTTTAAAAGTGTAATAATTAAATATTTGAGACAATTTATTCATAATTAATTTTTAAAAAGACATTTATAACTACGTGTATGTAAAAGAAAATTGATGTAATGTATGTTTAGAAAATAATAAAATAATTTCTTGAACATTTAATTAATTTCTTATAAGCAACTTCGTCGTTGTAACAGATGGCGGTCTTTGCGAGCCCTTCACAATATGCGTAGGATTAAACCCCTCTCATATTCTGTACCCAAACATATGTACGCGCGAATAATTATCATTGTGTAAAATGTAAAAAGGAGAAACGAGCAATTGTCTACTTATATGCCTATATAATACCGACTTTACTAACTTATCCTTCGCAATACAACCTTTTCTACTTTGGAACGCGCTTACCTTCGATATTACCTTCGTTATTATGATCAAAAATCGTTGCGCATTTAAAGCAAGGGTTTGAAAGCTGATGCTTTACAAGCTTTCGTAATCATCGTGTTACATATTTCGATTTTATTATTTATTATATTTATTTAAATAGTACGTGTATATATATATATGTAAATATATTATCTAGATATAGTATTTTCTTAAGCGATTCTCTTCCTTTTCAATTTGGTTTAACTTTTTTTTTCGTATTTTATGATATTAACTATTTTCACCTACTATTATTAATTTATATCTGCGCCGCCCAAACTGTTAACTGACAGAGAATGCCTTCAGAATTAAGTTCGCTGTTGTACAAAAATGTATATGGTCATTAAATAAAATTAAAACGAAATCATATGCAGTAGTAAGAATCTAGATAAATAAAAATTAATAACTTAGCAAGCCCTATTTTAAGACATCTAATCAAGAAATGAGAGAACCTTCTTCATGAACTAAAATAAAGGAATAGGAAAGCGGAACAGCAAGTTGTAGGGAGGATGGGTGGGCCATAGTGCACAGAACAGGTGGCCATTGTCTCTTTAAAGAGTTGAAAGAAATCGGTAAAGTCGTTCATGAATAATGCATGAACCAAAAAAAATTTGGGATTTATTTTTATATTGATACAGCAGGTTACATACTGTATAAATAGGATGGGACCTTTTTACGAATAATTGTTTTTGATTCATACGTCATTATCATCATTTCAACAGTAGACCATCCACTACTAAATATATTATAATCCTTATATATCTAATTGGATTGATTGTAAGTATTGGTATTGGTTTCTGATGTTACTTCATTTTTAAAAATTACAGTTATGCTTATTTGCATAGCTCGACACAGAACTAATACAAAAATTGTCGGATTGAAAATACTACAAATAAATCTGAGATACTCTGTCTTATACTGCTTATATCAATAAGTATCAAAACTATTGCGCCTTCTATAGTTATGTTGTAGATGACTCTATGTTAGATGTTTTAATTTTTACGTATAGAAAAACAATATGATATGTCAGCAAATATCTTTTATATATTACAACAAAAGTTACGTACATCTTTGCGTACTCTTAATTTATGAAATACAAAGTATCTTTTATATAATTAATTTATATTTTAATACAAAAATGATTAACACAGCCTGCAGCATACAACCTAGTCTCTGGAAACATGTGAATGTATTTGAATTTAACTGATAGCTCGCATTGTACAGTTACGTATTCAAAACAAACACAAGTACAGACACGCTGTAGTTCCAATTACTCTGGCAATCCAACACTGTATCGTAAACCTTTTTTTTACCTGCATAAGTTGAGTGGCATATTTTTGTCTTTGATAAATTATTAGTATATATATATAATAAGTTAATAATTTTTAATACTACCTATTTAATAAACACTTAATATAGGTATGTACAGGGTAATGCTAAAAAAATTGAGATTAAATGTTTCTCGAACCTAAACGACTTATAAAAAGTCCGAATTCGCTCTAAAGCTTTGAAACTTGTAAGAGTTTTGTAATCACTAATTAAATTTCTTTTTTAATTCTATTCGATGTCACGAAGAATTTCACTTATGGGCGACGAGATTCGATGGAAAATACCGTTCTTTATTTTTTTGAATCGCTTCTTTATTGAACAATTTTCGTATGTAATTTTGGAAAATTGCATGTCTTATATAAAGAAATCTTAGAAATAGTTTTATACTTAATATATATTTGTTTATTTTTTTAACTAAATGGGTATTTTTGATATAGTTCTTTTGTTTTTAACATAGCCATAATACAAATAAAATTAGATAAAATATATAAACAGTAATATAAAACAATGAAATAACTCTATACATACATAAATAATGATATATATATCGCATGTTTACTGAAATAGACATTTGTTCAAAATTAATCTAAAAGATTGTAACGAAAATCATTTTTATTGGACATAATTAATGACTGGATAAAGTATTACACAGCTGTGATCGGATATTCGCTGCGATATTGAATCCAAAATGAGATCTGCAGACGAATTGGTCACCGAGAATAGCTTATGCAACCGATGGTCGTTGCGGCGGAAAGGTTTTCAAGTGACGATCATGTGTTGGTAGTTGGCGGGAAGTTACTAGATGAGGGTAGTGCATGACTGGTCATAGTGGCGACCTTTAGGAAAGACCTTTGCCCAGCTGTGGACATATCGGCTGATATCATGAAGTAAAACAGCCTTGATGTACCATACATTAAATTTATTAATTAAACTCATATCTTCTGTCTCTAGGTACAGAGCAAGCCATTTCACCGACAATCAGGCGAACGGCTTGCGCGTGTTACTAGGTAAGTAAAAAAAAGTTTACACCCATAGATAAATATTTTATTTTAATAGCTTAGGTAATCAAATATTTCCAAAAACTGTAAAATATGATTAGGTATACAAAGTAGTCACAAGCTACCTTAGAACCTGCTTGAAAACACAGTGAACATTGACTCAAAAACAATCAAACTAGACCACAGTACCCGAAGATCTGTTAAGAAGTCGTCCAGTACTTGAAGGAGTGATGTGAGATGGTGAAATAAATACCTTAATCTTATTATGTCTTTTTGGTCAATTTCAGAAGGGTGAGTAATAAAATAGGCATTTATTTCATCATCTTCATCATTTTAGCTGGACGTTTTGACATTGATGAACATAGACCTTCTCTTTAGATTTGTAATAGGACCGTCTTCTTACCTTTTCTATATTGTTGTCCTGGTGATCCGTGGTCTCTACTTCAATATCTGAAGACCCCAGCGACCACATCTAAAGCCGGTGATCTCTGTCGGACAGTTCTTCAGATATATATATATATATATGTATTATTGAATAAGTTTTGAATTCATAAACCAACTACAAACATAAAAAGTAAAAACTAGATTGTAAGATATTAAAAGATTTATTTTATCCAAATATTCGTGCGGTGGAAATTTAGTTAAAATCTAAGTTACATTTTCAAATCCCTTCAATAAGCATTTCGTGTTCTTCACTCGAGCGTTAGGAATAAATTTGATAAAACTCGAAGAACTGAAACTAGTTTATTCGGTAGCCAATGGGAAGTCGGCAACGAACAAATATCTTACCCAGTGAAATGTTAGAAACTACTCAAAAGTTTTTCCATCAGGGCTCGGCGAATAGTAATCAAATACAAAATACTGAATTGCCTTTAAATAGTGGTCAAGCATTAGAGATGGGTATGATCGGAGTTTTTATTTTTCTCGGAGATCGAATCAGAAATGAGGAGAACCGTAGCTCGAAGAATTGCTCGTCGTTCGTGCAACTGGTGGACGTTGGGGCCGAAATTTTCTTGAGTGGTGACCACGAGCCAGTAGAGGCAGTGTGGTCAGGGCCCCACTACGTCGACGAAATCGTAAAGTCGCTGGATGTGGGTAGCGGAGACTGAAGAACCGATGATAGGGGCGATTATTGGAGGTGGTCTATGCCTTGCAGCGGGCCATCGGGTTAAAAGAAGAAGTAGAAGAAGTGGTCAAGCGGTATCTCCCGGTCAGGGATCACCAAGCGATCTTCCTCAACGCTGTGCTATTTTAGACAGCCCGTCTCCAGGTATGCGTGTTTCACGCTACATCTGAAACCCTCTTGATGCTATCTCGATCAGTCGAGACTACGTCGACCTATCGTTCACCTCATAGTAGGGCTCCCAACCTAAACACTCGCGATTCCGAAAGCCCACCATTCTCCGGAGGGCCGTCGCGAGGCGCATCCTAGCGCTGACGGCGTGATCTTCGGGCAAGATTTGTCCTCTGTCGATTCCGTTCGATTGCCTCCTTCTGGACCATGATGGTGTCATAGAAAGAGGCCACGGCTCTCCACGCCGATGACCCGCTCAGCATCACCGACACGACTGCTGGCAAGGAAAGGTCCTGTCCGATCTCTTCCCCCAGGATGCGCCGCTCTGACTGCCACGCCGGGCAGTCCGCGAGCGTGTGCGAGACAGAATCCCGGGCAGAGAGATGGAACTTGACCTAACCTAATACGCCATAATCTGAAAAACCTGCAATCTAAATAAAAAGAAAATTCCAGAGGTTTATAAAATGCTTCACCGGTAATAAAATCATTTCAATGTTAAAATCTTAACCCGGTTTTATTTAAATACTATGATTTTATTCATTTTATAGTATTGATTAAAGAGTACATTTTAATCAGTTCTGTAATGAGGTTAATAGACGGTCAATTTAACTAGGTTATTTAACTGAGAAAATTTTATACAAAGCACATTTTATTTAACGCTTAAATTATGAAAAATTACGTTAATCATGTCAGCCAATGTAGAGATGAAAATGGAAATAATAACATCTTGACAGAGCAGTTGTGTAAGAAAAGGACTAAGTCCATCCTAAGTAAGAAAAGGACCAATATTTAGCCACTACCGCACATGCAGTGGCAGCCGTGCAACAAAGTGCACCGCCCGCTAGCCCGCTGATAAATTTATATCACAGAGTATCTGTGTTTGGCACTTATCGGTGTAACATAACTCCTGAAGATGTTCCGTGGAGGGGTGAAACGCGTGTTGAGCAATTTAACGGTGGTAGTTGTGTACTTCGCATTGTTTGTCACATGCGTATTTATCAGCGGGCTGGCATGCGGTGCACTTTGTTGCACGACTAAGACTGCATGTGCGGAAGTAGCTAAATATTAGTCCTTTTCTTACTTAGGATGGAGTTCCGCAAAATAACGCTTGATTCCATTAAATAGAGCAGTTGTGATTACGGAGGTAGTTCTCTTCGCACCAAAGGATTTGAAGTCGATATCTTTAGAGTCCACTACAGAACCCCGGAGTGAAGACCAAAAACCAGTAAGAGTAGGGCAGAACTTCCTCATCCTCTCCTCATAAAGTGGACAGACGGCATAAAGTTGTCGAAAGACATTTGATGCTGGACAATTTCTACAAGATTTTAAATTTTAAAAAAGCTTGTGGAAAGTTGTATATGTCGCTAAAAAGTGTAAAAGTTTAAATACTGGAGACCTATAAGTGCTGCATCACGAACATAAAATGATTTTATTAATTTAGCGATAAAAACACTCCCATAAAACTATCAGGAAACATTTAGAACTATGTACCAGATACGATACAGCATATATTTTATGTTGTTCTTTTTTGTTGTTTCTTGTTTAAATCCTGTCATAAGTGAAAAGGGTCTTTATTTACAATGTGATGTTTCAAATAATGTTAATTAATTTCTATACTCATTTTTGACCTTCTCAAAGTCTTTAATTCTTTACCCTAATTTTTTTCACAATATTTTCATTCCTTTCTATTAATCGTCTCATTTCGGATTCCTTCCAAAGTTCCATATTTTTTTTACTTTATTATTTTTACCTTTTTTTTTCTATATTTATTTTCTTACTATTTATACCGCACTTAATTTCAAATATATATAATAGTAATTATAAAGAATATTAGATCGCTGCTTATGAACGATGAAGGGTCCCTTGGATTTTCAAGTCGGTCAAGTTAGACAAATTGGGCTTCGGAAAGATCTAGATAGCGCTAGCATATTTAAGAAGAGGAAAAAGGAAAAATTGCCCTAGAAAAATTAGTGGAAACTGGTCAAAAATTATACATAAATGTTATATTATACATTATACGTATATATATTACACGTAATTGATGTAACTTGATACAGATCGCATTAAGAAGACATTATTTGTAATAGCCAATATTACGCACATATTTAGTTACAAGAATGAAGTAAACACAGACAGACAATTCGAATGTTAGATCTATCGTTGTCCAATTATACAGTACAATCATAGAAAAATTATTATAAAAATACAAGATCTTTTATCTCAAGATATTTAATTTTAATAAGAACCTAATTATAATGAACTATAAAAAATTTGTATCTATGTATATATATATACATATGTATGAATATGTATATTACGTCACCAAGAATGTAGTAAAACATAGCTGCCGATTAGCTCATAACGAAATAATAGCTTGTCTTAAAATGCTATGGCTTTTAATTTTATCGATTTAATTACTTTGGGATTGTAGGTTAAAAATAGCGTTTTAATAAAAGTTTAACATTTCTTTAACATATTAATTTAAAATTAACGTACCTGTCGAAACCCAACTCCACTGGCACGTGATCTCCAATAGGGCACCCTCCTCTACAGCCATATGCTACACGAGCGATATGCTTCTTCTACAGGCACTTCGGATGAGCAATTCTCTGAGCTACGTGTGATCTATATTTATTGTTTATTTTATTAGGTACTTCCAATAACAATTGTCGCAACTGTTACCACACGGTATAAATGTCAAGCTAAAAATTTTAATTCCAACCAAGCAATAGAAAATCAGTACTAAAAAGTACTAAGCAAGTCTGGTTTAAAACCGACTTATGGATGTATGGACATAAACATCTTGTTGTCTTATAAGAGAACGAAACGAACAAAGAATAACAAAGAAAGACAAATTTTAAGATTATATATATAATACTAGTTGTATCCTGCGTGTTGTACGTAACATAAATCTGTAGGTAAAGCATAAAAAATATCTAATACATTTCGAGTCACTTCAATGATTGAAAAACTTAGAAACCTTTCTGGGTTCATAAACAACAACTTTGCTGAAGATCATCACATGAACAAATGCATAGTTTACTTTTTTATAAAGGACATACAGTCAAACGTTCATTTTTATGTGTAAACATATAAATAACCATTAATTAACTTAAAAACGTTTACATAAACATTATATGATTATGTATGTCACGCTTTAATTATGACAATAATTAAAAATACAGTATGCAGCAGAAGTTCATACGTTTACATAATAAATATGCAAAATATATCCGGAACCTTTTTGCTTTACGTAAGTAGATGCAAATTCAACTTCGTATCATTTACATTTTGCGCAGATGCATTTAATTTCTGAATGGGTTTTTTTGCTCAAAATTAAAGTTACTTTGATTTATGTCATTAAGATGGTGCTTATATGAGCGAAGTGCTTTTGAAATTCAATGTATACATACATATATATATTTATGTGTGTGTGTATAAAATATCATATTATATGTTATAATAAACTATTACAAGTTTTTTATATTAAAGCAAATACATTTAAAAAATAGTTGCTTAAATTACGTGATTTGCAAACCTAAAAAAAACGCACATATTTTAAATTAAGAATTCGTGTTTTGACATGGAACATGCAAATTGAAAATTATTATTATTTTGTTTATTGAATTTAATCAAGGAACATTATATATTAACTGTAATTATAAAATAAAGATAAATAAATAATCCATCCACGAGTAATATTTTTTGTCTCAATATTTAACCAGATCTTTGCAAGACTCACTTCCCAGCTCTGGGAAGATTGTAATTTTCCCTTCGTTAAACAGAAACAGTGTTTGACCTAGATATTTTAGAAATGGAATATTGCATAATGACAATAAAACTATAATAAAAGAAGTGCAGTAGATTGAAATGAAGATTCGCTTTGCATCGTTGCAAAACCAACCGAGTGTTTCGAGCGCCGAAGAAAGCGGACTCTGAATTGCCACTCTACGAGAATTACGGCTTCTAGTGGAAGGCTTTGTAAAAATAAAAAAGAAATGTTTATCTAATAAACATAAATATTTATTAGTGTATAGGTAAAAGCGAGGTAAAGCGCTCGTGCATCAGATGGCCATTGAGGCTGAAAGATTCTCATGCTGCGACCATGATTCGATAAACACGGTGTGGATAGACAGTTCGCTGGATGCAGACAGCACAGGACTGGCCATCGTGGTGATGTTTGGGGGAGACTTATGCCTTGCAGTGGGCGTCCATCAGCTAAAAAGATGATATAAGTTAAACAGGCTACTTTTGTTTACGACGGGCAAGATTTGGGGCATAAATATCAAATAACAAAACGGCTGATGCTACAATTAAATGTTTGAAAAAGGAGAAAGAGCTAGGTTAGAAGTTAAAAGATATAAATAGAGTATGAGATCTAAGAATAATTGGAAATTTAATCCAAGTCAAGAATCTTTATATGTCTTTATAAGTAGATAATAAATTCTTTACATAGACATATTTTAATATTTATTACTAATAAAGTTTCTTATTATAGTTACATGACAAGTAAGACAGTTTTATGACAGCTAGCAAACGGCCGGGTGACATAGACAATATAATCTTTTCAAGTCACACAGATAATACAGTTGTTTATTTGATTTATTTATCTGTGTATTATAATAAGTTATCGATGTCACTTAACAATATCTACGAAGTTCACTTAATGTGACTACACAATTAGATTCATCATAAAAAAACAGCGTCATAACTGATGGTCAATGTAGAGATAGTGTATTAAAGTCGTTGAATATAATGGTGATGAATGGTATAAACGAAGGAAAAAATATCCGAATCCTAAAGATAATAAGGTATCATTCAATATGAACCCTCGTCGTATAAGGGCGCAGTTTCCTTTTTATGTGAAATTTATTCGCGAAAGTATCCGTCATCAGAAGTCGACGTAAAAACGATGAATCGTTCAGAATCCTCCGATATGAGTGTCCAATATTTTGTTTGAAATCTGTCCAATAAATCTAGATCCGTTTTTGATAGACCCTTTTCATTTTTACTTTCGTCTCCTATTTTAATGATATTGCTTTTAATAAAGCAATGTCTTTTTTATCATTAAACAAGTTTTTCTTAAATAAACATTTAACACTACGAGAAGTAATACATTTGTTGCGTTTTTTTTATACTATCAGTTCAAAATAGAGTCTTTGTCGTTTCAGCCCACAGACTTAAACTGCAAGTCAAGTGCCGTCCTAATTAACATCCAGTTTTTGTATAATGAACTTTTTAAATGTATTCCATGATGACTAAGAGACATTATATAGAAACGCTAACATATAGTGGTCGTTTCAGACCATAAACGCCAACTGCAAGATTTAAGACTTCCACAAAAATTTCTATGGCGGGATATATCATAATCGCCAAGATTCCAGGCGGATTGGTGATCGCAGTGTGAGGATTATGGTATGCAAAGGACGTTGCTGTCCATCATCTGGAAACTTGATTGTGAACAGTGGTAATCCTATGTAATATACAATGTGTGAATTATATAAGATTGAGAGAATCACCCGTGACCTACGATCGCAAGTCTGTAAGAAATACTTTAAAAATATTGAAATAAACCCGGTTAAAAGCAGCTTATATTCAATATCTTTTAACGATCTTAGCAAGTTTATCCACCTTCTGAGTGAACGTTGTCTCCATTTCAGATTTTAAAAACTCCAGAGAGTATCTGTTTCTTCCATTCATTTCCACTTGCCAACCCGCTATCTCGGTTACTTTTATCATTATCTAATATATCTAAAAAGTAAAAGAATTAGAATAAATAGGACATAGTCGTTTTGGACATGCCAATGTATATTTTACATTTACATTTTGTTACTTAGATTATACTGGTAATATACCAAATTTATTGACTTACAACATTCTATATGCATTATTAATATGTTAAATATTTAATGGAATCAGACGTTATTTTGCGAAAGTCTATCCTAAATAAGAAAAGGACCAATTTTTAGCCACTTTCGCACATGCAGTGGTAGTCATGCAACAAAGTGCACCGCCCGCCAGTCCGTTGATAAATACACATGCGGCAAACAATGCGAATTACACAACTGCCACCGTTAAATCACTCAACACGTGTTTCACCCCTCCACGGGGCATCTTCAGGGGTAATGTTACACCGATTAGTGCCAAACACAGAGTCAAGTCACTCTTGTTTAAGTGGCTAAATATTGGTCGTTTTCTTACTTAATATGTTAAATACAAAAGAGTTTATATCTAATATAATATAAACTAGTTTTTTTCCGTGCACACAACTGATATTGGTTACTTCGTTGACATTTTTTTGAAACAAAATTTTAGCTTCCGTCTCGCATTGAGACGTGATTTGATACAACGATACGATGAAAAACGATGCGAGAATTTAGACACGTTCGCTTTGTAGTAAACCATCGCTCGTGTACTTCACATAATAGATTTATTTACACTCTAAAGAGCGTAACCTATTGTACACCATAAACATCGATTGTGTGAACAAAGGTAACAAAGAACTTTGATATCGTCGTAAAGGGTTTATTCAGGTAAAGAAAAATCTTTTTGAGGGAAAAGAATTGTAAAGTGAAATCAAGATGCGCTTGTATAACGCAACGATTTTTATGTCATTATTTTTGGATACAGACTTTTTTTCACAAAATTCATTACTCTAATCTCCATATTATTATATGACGCTGAAACTTAGACATTTAAAAATTCAGATATATTACACATCGAAGCGTTTCAAACGTGTGGCTGAAGGTATATGTTACGACTTCCGTGAAGTTGCTTGCAGTATCAATGTATCTGTACTGATGGAACGTGGGAGTGTACATTCGCCTTTATATATATATAAAGAAGATTGAAGAGTATTTTTCTGTCACATAGCCAGGAAAAACTTTTGCAGAAACTTTTGTCACCGGAAAAGTGAAGTCCAGTCCAAGCCAAGCTCGATGCAACAGTAGCATAAATAAACCTCCGAGAACTGGTATAGGTGGTGTCACATAGTACGCGAGAAAATTCCTAAAATTGTTACATTCTTTTTCATATATGTCGCGTTAAAAATTTTCAATATTTTAATGGCAACACTGTTGTTAATGTACCAATGAGAACTGTCAAACCTCTTTTTCGTAATATACCTTGAACAAGAAGGCTGCTTTTTATTCAACTTCACAAATTCTAGAGGAAATACAATTTCGTTTTCGTTAATGATCCTTCAAGCCGAATTTGTTTTAAGCTTTTTAAAATCATACTTTTTCAGCGAAATATTGTACTGTATGAATGTTTTTTTAAAGTATGTTGTCAGCAACGTTGATCTCTCTCAAAATATTTCGATAATTGCAACATCCTACCAATACAGTTTCGTAGAATCTTGTTATACTCGACTAACAGCGTGGCAACATGTTTGGAGATCAAAGAGATAGCTCTTCCTTGTACCAGCGTTTCGTCGTTATTTATTTACATCAAAAAACAGTTTACCTTTATTCATTCATCCTTAATATTTACCCCTTAAAAATCAGATCACCAAAAAAACGTCATCATTTATATTTAATGGAATCAGGCGTTATTTTGCGGAAGCCCATCTTAAGTAAGAAAAGGACCAATATAAAGCTATTTCCGCATATGCAGTCGTAGTCGTGCAATAAAGTAAGAGACTCTGTTTTTTGCACTAATCGGTGTAACATTACTCCTGAAGATGCCCCGAGGAGTGAAACACGTGTTGAGTGATTTAACGGTGGTAGTTGTGTAATTTGCATTGTTTGCCGCATGCGCATTTATCAGCGGGCTGGCGGGCGGTGCACTTTATTGCACGACTACGACTGCATGTGCAGAAGTAGCTATATATTGGTTGTCATCATTAATATCAATACATCCAGGATTTCTTCTGCTGGGTATATGCTATGTATGCTGGATGTAGTGCTGCCCGGATCTAGCGACTTCCTGCAACCTTGACTATGACATCGGTCCACCAAGTGGTGAGAATATCTACGCCGCGTCTGACGGTTCGTTGTCGCCACTCATTAAATACAATAAAAATATAATTTATCTCTACTACTAAGTAATAATCGCCCATTTGGCGAAGGTCTCTTCTGAACCCCTCTATCCATCACGTTCCTGTTTCCGGTGATCTCTGGCAGGCACGATCGGGAAGATAATCAGAGGTGGATAGCCCTGTAAAGTGCTACTCCCGTACATTTAAGGAGTACGTGGACAGCAGTCATGTACTCTTTCAGGTATACCCTGAATAGAGGACTGTACGTAACACTGCATTAAGTACATGTTTGTTAAAAAGACCACGACTGATTAAGATATCTGCCACAAAGCGCAATCGGGGTTCCTTGTGCGAACCGGCACTCCTCGTGACTCGTCTATTGCTAATTGTATTGACTCCTAACACGCATCGATACGAGGGATCTTGTCTTATAAATTGTTGGAGGAATGAGGAGTCATAAACAACCATACTGGAGCCTCTCCGAGCCAGCTTATCTACAGCATTGTTGCCTCTGGAACCACTATTAACTGTATTGGTACAATGTTATTACAACTTACCTCCAGACGTTTATGGTACCTGTTAAAGTTCACGTGTGAACAACCTTAAAACGTGGTCAACGATATACATGAGCAACTGTAAAAAATATAATTTACTTTATAAAGTACACACTTAAACTTGACCACAAACATAAGGTAGTTTAGACTGTATTTGATTGTTCTTTTATACACATGCGATCATTTTAAATGATCCACAGTGTAAAATATATTAATTAATAAACAGTGAACTCCTATGAAAAAGTACTAGAAGGCTCAGTCACTTAGAGAGCAATGAGCTATTCTCGGAGTTTCACTGCAAGAAACAGAAATGAGTAGGATCCGTATTTTTGACGAAAAGAAGTTTCGGAGCTTCCTTTTCTTTCTCGATGTTAAAATTACCGAGCATACTTACAAAAGAAAAAGTAAATACTTGAATAATAGATGGTTTTCGTGTATTTTAAACAGATAAATACAGTAGTTGAATCATAAATACTACAAAGTTTATTTAAAATTGACTATACTATGAACACACATTATATTTTATTCAAAGACTTCCACTAAGAGTTCAAGCAATTCTTAGCGCTGTAACACGTTAAGCTCAAAAGAAGCATCTAATATTTTTATTTCTCTTATTAGCTGTATATTTTATATTCGTAAACTTAAAGAACTATTTTAAGAGACATATATGAGTTCTATTATCTCTACCCTTTTCTAGTTTTACAACGTAACCTTTGATCTTATACATAGAACCAATTGTGTACACCCTTTATAACATAGGTGGGTGCTCATCTCAAAGGCATTGAAATGACATGATCGCAAAGGACAAGTGTCGACCTTTGCGTATCATCTGTTGTTTAGAATACAAAGTACCTATTAAGTGAGACGAACGAAATGTTTAGAGGAGAAAAAGTTATATAATTTTCATTCGAATAACTAATAAACGTAAAACAGAATATTAATAATATTTTGTGTAAATTCTCTTTTCTTATCTAATTAGGCGTTTTCTATATTGTATCTCTTTTTAAAATGATGACTAAGCCGGTAGAGACGGCATGGGTAGATCTTTCACTAGGATGACTGATGACATTCTCAAGGTCGATGAAAGTCGAAAAATGGAGAGAGAGTACCACCGGTCATTGTAGTAATCTTTGCGGGAAGCTAATATGGTAATAATGACCTCACTTACACACTCTGAAATATTACAACAGTACCTGTAATCTCAAATAGTGTACATTTAAAGAAAAACAAAGGATGATCAGTAATTTACTTCATAGTTCACTACCAGGAGATCAAAAATATACTTGGATCTTTTTAGATTATATCTATGTGCATGCAACGATTGAACTTTATACTTCACACTTACAAACATACAGAAAGATATACACACAGCAACACAAACGTATCCTAAAATATATCTAGATAGTTGGCGCTCAACAATTCACGCCGCTTTATTTTAAATCGATGTAATAGTTTACCAAGACGGCTCTGGCTAATTGGTAATCTCAGAGAGCTGGTGTATTTGTAACATTTTTTTAATTTTTGATTTGCCTTCGTATTCATAGTAGCTTGTATTTATTTCGATACTGATCATTCGCTCTCAAATGCAGAACCAGTGCTGGAGAACTTGCTCTTACACTTAATGGAAGCTGATAATGAATCCTGAAATGGATCATAGAGATAGCTTAGGAGATTGGCCAGTGGCATCAGAGAGGCCACACACTGTGCAGAATAGATGGCTTTTGGGACGTTAAAATCCTGAAATGTAGACCAATATCTGTTCGAAACATGGCTGTGGTAATCATTATTGCATATATAATTTAATATAGATTTAATACGAAATACTAGTCGATTGTGATGTATAAAAATTGTATATCCTATTAAAACGTATTTTTAATATATATTTACATATTTAAAATGTTAAATTTTTAATGAATTTTAAATAACACTGGCACCTAAAACGTTGCATTTGATGCATTGTAATATGAATACCGTTAAAGTTAGCATTGTTTTAAAGCGACATTTTACAGCTTCTAGAGAGATCTAACACTGTTGAATGTATGTGTAAACCTGGTGTTTGGCATACAAACTTTCAGGTTGAAGCCATCGCTGTTAACTTCGCTAGCTCACAGCTTCGAAGTAATCGGATTACTTAAGTTAGGTAGCGAGCGTTCGTGTAATTGGGGGTGTATTTGCGTTCGTTTATTGAGTGTGTAATACATGTACATATTTTTAATAGGTTACGATAAATTAAGTATTTGTATTTAAATGAAACAAAACTACATTATTAAAATTTTTCAAGCAATGTGTGTTGGCAGTGGTGGCTTACTTGTAACGTGGTCTATTACTTTGTGGCGTTCACTAGAACGCACCCAAATTTATTATCTGTGAACGCATCTGTTTTTACATACCCCTTCTTACACTCTGTACATCTCGCCCTCTCTCTGACGCGCCGCGCTACCGAGCGGACATGTCGCTTCAACCGCTGTTCAACAAAGGAAATACTTTTAATTCAGATTGAGATTTATTGTTCTGTGATATTTTAAGTTTAACTATCCGGCAAGTGTTTTTATTTACATCGAATTATCTATTACGGGACGAGGGGCCCGTACTAACAGCAACCCCTTAACTTCATTCATCATTGGCAAGTTCGCGGACGCTTAATTCAATGCCATGACCATGCTTGAGATTCTATGAAATCGAATCTGGGTTGAGTTGATTCATAGATAAACTAAAATAACCGACATAGCTCTATTTTACTAATGACCCTCGTTTGAAACTTCTTAAACTTACCATGTTTTAGAACAGGGACTATTTTACAAAGATTTTTTCATTATGATTTTTTATTTGTACTTCACAATTTCTATAACAACATCTTCTATCAATCACATTTTCTTTTTTCTCTTCCTTTCATTACATTACTAACACATATCGCCTTTATTACTTCGCCACGCTTTTTTAGTGTCACAGTTGCAATTTCAAATTACTATCCTTATTTCTATTTTAGGTTCTTAATTCTCATTTTACATTTCTTTTGGTTTTACCGGTCATATATCTTAATCCTTATTTATATTTATTACTTTCTTTATAATTTTTTTACTATATTTAAGGAGTTTATGGCGGCGTTCTTTATTTCCCTTTAGGTAGGCGATAGTGCAATATTCCACCCTTTCAGCTCCATTTGACCTCATTTCTCAGCCCGACATTTCTCAGCGGTTACTACCATTTCAACAAGACAATTAAATAGCAACTCAGCGGTAGTGATGGTTACTTCTGTAAATCTATGGGTAGGATCTAAAGAAATGTTATCGCAAAGCAGACCAAATAACGCGAAGAACGGGTGGGTTCTGGGGTTTCGAGATTCCGTAGTGTAGATGACGGGACCGCTTTGGACATCACCACCAGCCACAAGATATCTAATCTAGATACAGGTCGCTTCCAACTGGTCTTATTGAAAATCTTAAGAGAAAGCCTTGATCATAATAAAGCAATATATATATATATATGTGTGTGTGTGTGTGTGTGTGTGTGCGCGTGGGTGCGTGTGTGTGTGTTAATAAATAATAATTTTGTTTTAATGGATATTTTTTTGATAAATATCTTTCGACTAATAAACGTAAATCTATCTTCTTTTCATCTGTTTTATAATAAAAAATGGCTATTTGTTTCTGGTCTCCTAAGGATATTAATAAAATTTAAATAAAAAAAAACTTTTTTCTTTATGTTTTTAGTAAAATGAACACTCTTATTTTAATAGATATAAATTGTAAAATTATTTATTCTGTGCTATGAAACATTTTACATTGATTGTTAACTTACAATAATTTAGTAAAGAAATATATTAATATAATTTTGCAATACAAAAAATTTCGATCACTTACACTCGATTTAACAGTAAAATAAGTCAATTACTGTCATTAGACAGGGTATCATGTCATTGGTACTCGTATTTATGCAGCCGTCCGACATTTTCGATTGTGAATGAATTCGTCAAAACCAACCGAAAACACACTGCAAATTCTCAAAGTATATTTCGAAACGTCCTCTCTGTTTCGTTGTTTTTTTGCTTCCGGCGAAGTAGTTGTACGGAGAGAGGTAAAAAAAGGAGATAAGGACTTAAAAATCTCGGCGCCGTAAAAGCTGGTACTGCGATGGAAATAAAAATTCACTTTTCTATCGAACCCTGTTTCCGTAGAGGCAATTTTCATTTATCTCTCTCTGAGTGGCTATCTTCGTCTAGCTATGATAAGAAAATACAGCGAACTATTTATAAACAAATAATTACCCTTGTTAATATCTTTAGGGATAATTTTAGAAATAAAATACAACAGGACGACAATGTCATGCGAACATATTTATAAAAATAGTAAAGTGTACAATAGATACAAACTAGAATGTGATGTGTCATCTTCATCAATTTAGCCCACGGACGTCCACAGCTGATGATCGATTTTGAACTTTTGTATTAAAAAATATAAAAAAATTAATTGAATAAGAAAGGACCAATATCTAGCCACTTCCGCACATGCAGTGGTTGTCGTGCATGAAAGTGCACCGCCCGCCAGCCCGCTCGTAAATGCGCATGCGACAGACAATGCCAACTCGCCAAATGTAACGCCTGATTCCATTAAAAATTAATTGAGTAATGGATCAAAAATTATTATATTTTCCTATTGTAATAGAAATGGTAAATATACTATTTTGTTTAATTACAATAAATTTAATTTATATATCTTTCCCAACATCCTGCTTCGTATGTTCAAGCAGGGAGCATAAAGTCGGGTCATTTGACCCGCTATGGTTGACACCAGTAAGTAGACATTAGATACTTAGTAAGTCTTTGTTTTTTTTTATGGCACCCGCTATTGGGGACCTCTCATTCCACTCCTATTTATTTGGGAACAGTTATTTCCTCAAAAACTTTTTCACATTATTTTTTTTAATTTTCTTCTTCATCTTCCATGCTTCATTGTCTTTTTTCTACTTTCTCTGATTCCACAATTCAATCTTTCTTTCGCTTCTATTCAGTTCCTCTCATCCATCCTCAATAACTGCGGTCTATTATTTACAATGTTTTACTGATTTTTATTTATTATGTTCTCTGAAGTTATTTTTATCGCAGATTTATATCACAATTTATTTAAGTTACAATTTAATTTATAACTACTATCATTTTTTTTACATTATACTAAACCTTCTGTGTTTACATGTTTAAGTTTTATTTCTTTCTGTTACTTTATTCACCACAAACCTGCAGTAATCGAGGAAGGCCTACCTTTTCTCTTCGGCCAAAATGGAGGCGATTGTGGCCTTCTCTATCCTGTGTTGGTATGGTTAGTGTTAAGAAGAACATTAGTCCACCTTGTGAGTGGAAGCCGTGCGCGACACTTATCAGTCTGTGGCTTTCACTCCTTTAGGTAACCGTGATCTTTTTTTGCTCCGGCTACGACGGCAGCTTCAAGGAGGTTAATATGTCAATAAAATAAAATTACCAAAATAATTTACAAAAGTTTCATTTTTAATTACATCAAGCTAAGCTAAAACATTTGTGCCTTTCCGATTTGATCTAATTAATTTACGCCTAGTTTGATATCGGTAGGATCTGTTAGAATAGAAGTTTAATAAGAGATTTATATAGAGAGGACACCGTCTGTCCTTTTTAATTAAACACGTCAATCCTAAAATCGATGGCATTTAGCATCTAAATGATTTTAACTTTGAACGGAAGCTTAGTTGTTTCATTTAACGAGTGAATTTATTTATAGAGTAGAATTAAAGTTAAATTTATTTAAATTGGTTCATTAAATTTAGAATAGATCGAAATTTTCGTTGAAGAAGAAAAAGATACGAGTATATCATATACATACTATTATATTCAATATTAACCACGATATAGGCTGATTAAGATTATATGATGCATTGTAATATATGTTATGGAGGAAGGTGCTACAAATACATTCGATTGCTTTTCACATCAACGACTCTATTTCTCTATATTATACTCTATTTCAAAATGTCAAGAATTAAAATTTTACGCTCTTGTATCCAACAAGCGCAGTCATAAGCATGAATAATTGACGGTAATTAAAAAAGTAAAGATTATCCTAGAAATCATGGTTCATCGGACACTTCATGTTGTGCTACATGAATTCCGAGACGTCGCAGCATAATAAAGAAAAAGATTAGTTCCTGTCTTATGGCCATCCGGAATAAAAAAAAAAAAACTATATATACTGTATGTATACTATAATGTAGATTGAGTTACACTATCGTGACTTGTGTAGATAAATCCCTATTCAGTATCCCAGTATATTATTTCATTAATTTAGCGGGCACAAACGAAACTTTTATATTAATACACCAGCGCGACGGTCGGCCTGTCAAAAATGCTTAATTAAATCTGTAAAAGTAATACCGTCAGATATTAATGGAATATTCCACCGGACGAAGGATATTCGGGGTAATTGAATCTCGCGTATGACATCCACGTTGATGGACATAAGTGTGATTAACATGGCTAAGTAATAATAGTAATTCAACAAATTGAAAAATACGATTTCACTTATCGTTTATTTATATAAATAAATCTTTAAGATGTAGTTTATCTTTATATATATATATATATATATATATATATATATATATACAAAAGTTATATTATAAACAAGTTTCAAGACGATGCGCAGCGATACTTCGCGTATCATAATACAACACTGATCGCCAAACTGCCTGCCTAGCGTGGCAATTATAATATATATATACATATATGTGTATGTATATATATATATGGATATATATGTATTAATATAAGTATGTAAATCTTTGAGGGAGGTCGATGCCTTATAGCGGGCGTCTATGAGCTGAAATGATAAAACATGTGTATTAAGTGACTCTTATGGTATGAAGATGCAAGATAACATGTAATTAAATATACATATATATCTATATATATAAAAGATAAACTACATCTTCTAGACTGAACATATATATATTTTAAGAACATCCAAAAGTGTATTACTGATAGAATTTACTACTTTATTAGGTTGTATACACGGTAAGCTGATAGTGGCGGAGGGTCGTGTGGCTAAGACAGAAATTACTTATTTTTTTGGATACTGAAATCAGACAATTTTTTTATATGACGAGAAACTTTATTATATAACAATAATTTTTCACAAAATATTTTCATTGTCAAGCTTCTATCTCATCCTTATTAATATCTTCAATTAATATCTGTTTTGTATTTTCACAATATATTGCATTACTTTTCTTACCTTTTCTTTCGTATATCGCCTCACTTTCATTGCCTTCTCTGCAGGTTCCTACGTTTATTTTGGTTTTTTACATTTATTTGCCACAGTTTAATATCAATATTATTTTGTTTCCTTATTATTTATTTATTTACAGTTTATTTTTAGTTAACTTTTGAAATGATCGCACTTTAATATCTCTTTTCTTTGTTGGCTATTATCGCAGGTTCTATGCCCTTCTTACGGGTGTCTGGTAAGGTGCGGCGACTTTCCTTTTTGCTTATTAGTGAGGCAATTCGATTTTTGTCGTTCACAGAAAAGCTATGGTCATATGATTTTCTTTCTTAAAAAGCTGTACTAATGTTTGAGATTTGTTTGTAGCTGTACCAATTTTCGAAAAATGTACGGTTACATTTATTCCAGACAGTTTGTCTTACATTTCGAAAATTTACGAAATATGTCAAAGGCTGATCAATACGAAATTATGCGTCCAATTATCATTAACTGAGTTTGATGGAAAAACTTTTAAAGAGTTCTCTGACATTACGCGGATGGAAATATTAGTTTACTGCTATCCTCAGGCTTCCACCGAGCGAACTCGTTTCGGACCGTGCCGAGTTTTATCAAATTTATTCCGTCCATTACAACGAAGAAATCCGAAATACGTAGACCTTTCGTTTTTGTTATTCATACCTATTCGAAATACAAAAATCTCAGGTGTGAATATGTTTGAAAGTAGTGACCGACTGAAATTGCCACTTACGTATTATGAAATCGCAATAAAAGTTTCTGCAAAATTGGTCAGATATTTTATACACATTTATACAATCATCTATGACATCAGTGTCATCAATTTCCGTCATATATTTCTAATAGGGCCTGATGGAAGTGTCTCCCGACGTACTAATATCCCATACGTTATGCTTGCTAGCGTGTGGTCTCAACTACAGAACCTTAGAACTAGGTAGCGTGTTACTACTTCGTTCACCGATCTCCTCATTCCTTATTTCGTTTCGTAGAAAAATCCTGAGTTTAAATGACCGAAGGGTAATATTGTTCTTTAATATTCTTCTCGTTTTTAATCATTTTATAAAAAAAAAAAAACTTTTTTGTGTATTTAAAAGCTTGTCTTGACTAATTTTTTTAAACTGTTCGCGCCTTACTAGGAAAATTAAATCCAGAAGTGAACTATGTTTAGAATAGTGAGGACCAACCTACGGCTCGCGAGCAACATCCGGCGCGCATCGCGACTATTTCAAGGATTACATCTGGTTCGCGATAAATGTTTCTAAGTGTCACTTTTTAAATTAGTGCATTTATATTAAAAAAAAATTGACAAACCACCTTGACACTCTGTGCTATTATTCAAACTTAGATTTTTTTATGTAAAGAAAATGCGAAAAGTTTTTATATTTTTTTACATAAGTACAAAATATGTATATCGAAATAAAATAGTACAATTTAAAATAAGTTTTGTATATACGAACTGATTGAATTTCATAAAATATAATTACACGAAAATGAACGTGATACTCATTTACATTTATTATGCGTCATAAATTTACTTCCAAGAACCGCTTGTGGCTCGCGAGCGGCTGGTTGAACACCACTATTATATATATTTCACAGATTAAGGATCACTAAAGAAAGCCTTAACGTTTTGAACTATACTTGGCAGGTTGTGTAAACTGGTTTAACTTTCATCAAATTGTTACATATAAATAAAAGTTTTTCATTTATTATGAGAATCTACATTACACAGTTATTACATCAGTGTTTCTATTATTACATTAACGTTTATTATTTACGAACTTTTAGCTCACGTTTCTGCATGTTACAGTATTCACTAACTACATTGGTGTCATTTAACGACATCTTAACAATGTCCAGTTTTTAAAATTACGTTTCGTGCGACCTCTTTCTACTCCTTACTTCATATTGCCATCCTCAGGTGGTACGCCAGTATTTGGGCGGTTGCGTATTCGCCACATCGATGAATATGAGGGGTGGTCGTTGGTACGGGCCCCTCGTCCCGTAATAGATAACTCGATGTAAATAAAAACACTTGCTTGATAGTTAATCTTATAATATCACAGAACAATAAATCTCAATCTGAGTTACAAGTATTTCCTTCGTTGAACAGCGGTTGAAGCGACACGTCCGAGAGAGAGCGAGATGTACTGAGTGTAAGAAGGGGCATGCCAAAAACAGATGCGTTCACAGATAATAAATTTGGGTGCGTTCTAATGGACGCCACAAATAAATACACGCACGAGTTGGTGTGACGTGATATCGCTACGATCGCGTGATGGACACTGTTATACAACCTGAGATTATTTGTTGTTTGACGGAGAGCGATGACCGCCTCGCTCTTCAGCTCCTAAGCCTCGTGGACGGTGAGCGTCCTTGAACTTGTCCTTGTCGCCCTGGCTTATAAGAACATGTTTATCAGCTTGTATCAACGAAGGCGCAAAATCTAAATAGGGATTTGTTTTACAGAGGTTTAATAAATTTACAATGTATTTTTATTTTGTTTTGCCCTTCTATGCTTCATAATTCTTCTTTATTCATCTTTCTTGCTTAACATTTTCTAACATTCTTTACAAACCTTTCATAACTTTTTATTTTTAAAAATAACAATAACTTATATAACAGCCTCAGTTACAATTTTACTAGTGTCTTTCTTTTACTTCTTATTTGTAAACACTTATTTTAAACGGTTTTATTTAGTTCGACCTGTACGGAATTTATTTATTTATTTGTGTCAAAATTAGAAATTGAAATTTAAGCACCTTCCCGTTGTCATATTGATCTGAAATTTGGTACACACATTTAATTTAGATGACAATACGTTATAATAAAATCAATAACATTATAAATCTAAGATGGCCGCCGATACAAAATGGCGGATTACATATTTTTCCTTAACTCCCTCAATATAGGTATCAAATGAAAGGGCTACACTAGTAAAATACGATGATTATGTCAAAATTTAAAATTCAAGATGGACGCCGTTCCGATATGACGTACTAGGTACATATGTTTCCACAAGCACCACAAAAAGGGGAGTGAAAAGACCGTTTAACTTAAAAGTTTTTTAAATGTATTTATATACAATGTTATCAATACAGTTTTTCTCCTAAAGAAACTATCTTAATAATTCACCGCATCCATAACATTAATGAACTAAAATAAAACAACAAAGATAATTGATAGCCGTAGTTACCAGTGTTGCTAATTATATATATAAAGCGTTCACACTCGAACGCTATATTTTCATTTCTCCAATACACGGATGCGAAGATTAATAGATAATGTAACGTGTAGATATCGAAGTGCCTAATTAGTTGTCTCCTCCCATCTATTGAGATTAGCGGCTACGCAGTTTGTCAACGTCAGAGGCAAGCCTTTTCGACATTTAGCTTGCTTAGAACCTTCCGTGCGTTATATGTTAGCGTTCAATTAACGCTTAGTAATTGATGTTTTGCACGGTTCGCTGTGTTTTTGTTTAGAAAGTGCTCAAAGACGGATGGAATTTATTAGATTTCAAATATAGAACTAAAGAAACATTACGAAATTATCCAAACGTGTCCTAGTCAAATAAAAATAAAATAAATACATTTAAAAAACTTTTAAGTTAAACGGTTTTTTGATACCCATATTGTGGTGGTTGTGGAAAAATATGTACCTAGTCCGCCATATTGGAACAGCGTCCATCTTGAATTTTAATTTTTGACATAATCATCGTGTTTTACTAGTGTAGCCTTTTCATTTGATACCCATATTGAGGGGGTTAAGGAAAAATATGTAATCCGCCATTTTGTATCGGCGGCCATCTTAGATTTATAATGTTATTAATTTTATTATATTGCATTGTCATCTAAATTAAATGTGTGTACCAAATTTCAGATCAATCTGACAACGGGAAGGTGTTTAAATTTCAATTTCTAATTTTAACCCAAATAAACAAATTCCATACGGGTGGAATATAAAACCGTTTAACAAACAAAACGATACAGGGATAAATAACATTTATTTATTAGTTCATCGATTAAACTTTTCGCTCCCACTCTTCTGATATTATATTTTAGCAGTGCTAACCTAGGTTGCGGAGTCGATTCCCGGGAAATAATCTTATATAATTCACACTGTTTGCATTAATTATGTACGATTGTCACTGTTCACAAACAAATTTTCAGAAGATGGGCAGTAGTGTCCTTTGCGTATCATAATACGACACAGAGATCGCCAAACCGCCTGCCAAGCGTAGCAATCACAGTATATGAAAAATCTAAAATAAATTAAACTTTTTTTTATGGCCCCCGCTATTGGGAGCCTCTCGTACCCCTAACTTTTTGGGATCAGGGACTTTATTGTTCGATAATTTTTTTTTCAGTCTTTTCTTTATTTATCACTCTTTTTCACGCGTCACAATATCTTTCATTCTTTACTTTTGTCCTTCACAATATCTTTCGTTTTGCTCTTTTATACTTTCTTTCTTTCCTCGCCTTTCTTCTATCATCTTCTTACTCTTAGGTGGCTAGGTACATTTCATTTATTATTATTTAATTTTATCTTACATTTATTTTATCTTTATTTAATAAATAAATTAAACTTTAACGAAATAATATTGAATCGAATAGAGAATACGGAAAAAATTTCAAATGCACTATTATACAGGATGATTAGTTAAATGCATAAAAACTTTGAAAAGCTCATTAGCTAGTAAAAGTTTTAAATCTTTTACACGCCTTATAAATCGCGTTTTAAAAATTGATCACTCTTAAATATGTTACGTCGATTTTTTTTTATTGAAATATTACAGACCTATAAATTCTGGCAGTATAAAGTCTACAGACTACAGACAGGATATATAGTAAACAATTATTAATTTTAATACATGGCAAACATAAATTTTAAAACGCTGTTTTTCTACGAAACCTTTGATTTTTACATATAGTGTATCATACAACAATTGTCAACAAATAAACGATATATTCACCTCGATAAAGCAACAACACCTATAACTAATTAACTTGTAAATCTATTATTTTAATCAAGTATAGTCAGCTATTGCGTAACACAGATTCTATTACTTGAATTATTTATAGCGAAATTAAATTAAAATCATCATTCCGTATTTAGATTAATGGTAACAACCTAAAACAGTGCGTCGATAAATTATATTTGCATTGAATTTATTCGGTTTAGACTTTGAATATAAATGCGTGTTTGTTTGATACGATCATTTCAAATTTAATCATATGAGTTTACAAAAGAAATATTTTTATCAGTACCGTAATTTTAGAGCGGCTATATTCCAAAGAAGACAAATGTAAATTAAGCAATGTTTAAGGTTTTGTGAAGTACGAAATTCTGTGTATCATCTTATTCAATTTCACTTTAAAAAATACCTGTGAATCAACCTTAATCAAATCAAAGTTTATTAATATGTATTTTCAATTGGGAGTGAAGGTTAAAACAAGAACAACAAGAAAAAAATATATCGAAAAAGGTAATTACAAAATGTGAGAAAGTTAAACAATTCTATCAAAACACGTTCTACGTATTATGATTACAAAATTCACGACATCACCGTCGCTTAGAATCACTTGTGACATTTTATGTGCGTCGTAATAACAAGCAAAATAGCCTAATTTGATGAAAACTAGAAACCAGTTGAGATCGCCTATAATGATAAACTTCAACTTAAAGTTACGAAGGTTTCAAACTCATCCTAATCTGAGAAGAGCTTTCAACAAACTCAGTTTTTTTGTGGTCAAGAGTATCCTTTAGGACGTAAACATTATATTACCAAAAACTCTAACTTTTCCAAAACAAGACTACTATTTTAATCAATATTAAAGTGAAAATCCAAAAAAATATTATTTTATAATTTTATACGAATATTCTTTATTTTAGATTCACTCTAAAATTCTGAACATTGTCCCTCTAACTCACTCCTACGCTTTTGTAAGCAACGGTCTTTTTGCTACTACTTCCAAATATAAGGAATAGGTTTGGATGCCAAATTTTGTAATAATCACATCCAACGAATTTCACGAACGAACCAGGCGGGGCTAACGGCGAGATACCAGAAAAGTGTAGGTTATTAAAGTAATAAAATTATGCGAGTTTTATTATCCGTTACTCGATCTATTGAATATTTCACTATAGCTGGCAGGCGGAAAGATGAAATAAATAATACGGACTACAACGATTCTGAGAGAGACGACCGATATCGATTCTGCAAAAATGTTGAAAGGATCACACTTCTCCGAAAACCGAGTAGATAACAATTAGTTAATACAATACATCAGGCGACATATCGGGCGTTTTTTTTTATTTATCAGCTCGCGGATTTCAGATCCTCGTGCCCTGGATCTATGGAAGATGTAGAAGCCAGAACGGCTAACAGCGTCCAACACCAATCGAATTAAGATCGAAACTTTGTCGACGGACATCTAGTCAGCGGTACGAAGTGATAACAAGCGGTCGGCACGTGGAATTATAGTATTCGTGTAGTTACGGAATTGTACTCGAGTCTGTGAACTCTAGTCTTGAGTACAACTGGCATTTTAATCCGAGCCTTACTTGAACATGTAACAAAATATTATGTAGCTACATAGTAAAAAATACTTGCCAATTGCGTTTTAATTTTAGGGAATTGAATACACGATTAATCAGTTAGGAGAAATTCGTTGCTACTTCCCCATCGGACATAGACACGGATATCTCGGTCTAGTGAACTGGAACAGGAATATGATACAATCACCGGAGGCCTTTAGGAATATCGTGTTGTCGGATATAAGGGTAATAAATCTTTCAAGAATTTTTCCATTGCGTATTTTATATTTGTATTAAAACGGTTAATATGTGTATATTTAAACACGTAAATTTTTCGCGTATAAAATAGTAATGAATATTTTTTGAGTAAAAGTGAAGAAAATCTATAACATCGTACGTATAAAACGTTTTCTTGTCGCATTAACAACAGACATTTTCAGTTATTATTTTAATAATGCCTTTGATCTTTGATAAAGGCATAGGTCTTGGCATCTCTCGGCTGAAAAAAAGGATATAGTTCTTAATCAAGTTCACGTACATAATATATACTTGCACATTGTGAGTACAGTGTTCTTATAAATATATTTTTATATTAAACTCCCGAGTAACCGTTAAGGAATGTGCACTTTACAGATTTTCCAATTTTATACAATTGTTTAGTTAATGTTTTTACACGGCTAGATTTAAGTTTTGACTGTTATTTTATTTGATAAATATTCTTTTTTTAAGTCGTAAAAATTGAACAAGCTGTTCTTGTGTTATAAATTAGCTTGACATTGTTATAATACATTAATAGAATTGTATTCCTATTGTTTTAATTAAAGACAATATAAAAAAAATTTCATTTATTTAAATTTGGAATTTCAACGAGACCCATATTGATCGTCAATTATTTTTTTTCTTTTAAATCTGTTTTATTTATTACTTTTTTGAAATGCTTCCTTGTCCGTGATGATCACCAACTCGTCTGGCTCAGTAGATGCCTATTCACTCTGACATGAAAAAACCTTAAATTTCTCGGGAAATAAGAAAGCCGGTAGAACGTTCCATATTCGGGCTGTGCGGATCAAAAACGTTGAGTTGAAACGCGTGGTACGTCTCTAAGGAAACTCCACAGTGAATGCGTGGTAGTGACCCTACTTACTAATCGTCTTAAAGAGAAACGGAGATTTAGGTTAAGAGCGTAAAGTTTCTTAGCGCATTCCCCAAAAATTAATCCTGTAAAAAATTACTCTGCTTTGCTTCGCAAAGCGTTAGGCTTATGGAGAAGAAATAGTATATTATATCTACTAAAACACGTGAAAATATATTTTTTACAATATTGTTTTAAATATAATATTTTTTTCAACCATGTAAAATGGAATTTCCTTACAACAAAAAATATATTTATTGGTTCTCCTAAACAGTGGTAAGTAATATACATTTTTAGAAAAGAAACTGGAACGAGTCAAACATATAATAAATTAAACAAAATGGTGAAGCAGATGATAATTTATTCAGAGAAAATATTAATTAAATTTTAAAACTGGGTAAAATATCGTAAATATTTATCACGAATTGAGATTCGTCAGTGAAAAAATTAATTTTCAATTATATATTCAGTACTGCCTTGCACCATATACATGTACATAATATAAAAAATAAGACGCAGAATCCACAAGAAGTATTATTATTATAAATACAAATGAACAAAAAAGTGAGCTCTTAAGTGAAAAAAAAAATACTAAAAATTCAAATGAAAACCTTTTATTTAAAAAAAATATCATTGGAACATTATTCCTGATAGCTGTGACGGTGTATAAACATTCAATAAAGCTATTCATGGAATTATGTCTGTTTGAAATTCAATGTTGTCATTGTAAGAATACTTTATTTAATGCTCCTCTATTAAAATGTACATATCTCTTAAAGTAATAATTTCTTAAATTTTTAAAAAATTGCTTATTATATTATTAGACAAGGATTTGTAAAATTAAAAACGCATTTAAAAGTAAATTCATATAAAAGGCCTATTACACAATGAACGAATATTTAAATGATAGGAATCCTTTGCAAGATGTCGCTATTTATTTTTTATTAAGATTTTATATCTATTATTGAGTACATGCATAAATATGTGTTGTTAAATTATTAAAAGATGTGTTGTTGTAGAGTTTCTTCCTGCTTCTTCTCCACAACTATAACACCTTGCGTAAAAAGTAAAAAATAATAAGTTGACAAACGCAAAAAAGTACTGTTGAAAATTCCAATGTTCAATAAATGAATTTTATCTTTAATATTCGTTTTTAACTCAATTTAACTACAAAAGTTAAACGTCAATCATTTACATATAACATGTTATACGGGGTCACATTAGCGCGTTGTATGAGAATGCTTGTGCAATCCAATGTTATCGAGGAGGATCGAATTTTTAACCAATGACCTTTAAGTCACTTAGCGTGTAAAACAAATAGCTACTATTATATTAAGGCTCTAGTATGATCTTCAACAAGATGGACGAATGATGTTGCTTAAGTCGTCGGAAGTCACTGAAATAAGGCCGCTTACAAACGGTTCTTTTGTAAATTTATGGTAGAGGCGTATGTCCAGCTGTGGGCTGCAAATGGCTGAAATGATAATGATGATTATAAATCTACCGTTAGCAGCTAAGTTTCTAACTGAAAGTTATATTGCAAAGATAAAAACTCCAAAAAAAAAATAATTGCTTCCATTATCAAAACACTGAATTTTCTTTAAACCCAGTTTTCCTTGACGTCGTTTATTAACGTCGACTCAAGAAGATGTGACACTGCAAAAATATTATCAGGCCTTGCCTCGACCTAAATGTTTAAGTTCTTGTAAATTATACTTAATGCCGTGTAAAATGAATTTTAGACATCATTTTAGAATGTCTTTTTAATGATATATCTAAAAGTTATTTTTGTAATGTTATCTGAACTCTTTTTATATGTCTTACACGTTTTATTAATCACTAACTATCTCGACAGACTTCATAATTATTTCAGGACTTCCATTGTTAGACATATGCCTTTTTTATAGATTTCCCATAGGACCTAGGTTTTTTATGGCCCCTTTTTGTAACATCTGGTTCATATTTACGTAATAATTTTTACTTAACTTTAATTGATTTCCATAATCATCTTCCTTCTCAATGTTATACATTCTTTTCTCTAATTCCCTCCACAACATCTCTCTTTCTTTTCCATTCTTTCCTTCTATACATCGCCTCACTTCTTTCACCTTCCTTCCAGAGTTCTACAATTTTACTTTTATTATTTATAACATTTGTTTAACAATTTATTTATTATCAATTCTTATTTTCTTACTATCTACATTGCACTTAATTTACATTTCTAATATCACAGCTATTGTATTACTCTGGTCTATTATTTTCATTTTTCTTGTTCTTTTTAATTTTTTAATTTATTGCTTTTATTGTTTTCCCTATTACCTTTTAGGAGGAACTAAAAGCTCCTCTTTACTCACCATTGAGGCGGTATTCTTTTTCTCTATTCTCTCTGTTAACTGAGACTGGTTGCTACCTTAACATCCATTGTTTTCGAACGACTTTAACAAGATCCTCAGTCCATCTTGTGGGTGGACGTCATAGGTCGTGGTTTCCACTCCGAAATTTACAGACGCCAGCTATCTGTTCTGCGTGGTATGCAGCACGTTGAGCGCCTAAAGGCTTCCTAGTCATGCTCAGAGTGAGAGAGTGAAACGACAGACTTATTAAGCCCGTCGTCTCACTCTCTAAACAATTGACAACATTACTGTCAATTGTTTCAGGTTAGCAGCTTTTCAAAAGATAAAAAAAAAAAACAATTTTCAGTCAAAACTTTCTACATTGATTTAATGTCTTAGTAATATACAACGCTTTTTCTAAATATATATATATATATATATATATATATATATCTGTTATGTACACTGCAAGACTACTTTTAAAGTCGTTATGTTTTCATTATATGCTTTATAGTAAGAGATATTTTATATTCCATTGCATACTAACGAACCTTTTTTGATTGATGTGTAATATTTGACAGCAAGGGCCAAAAATTATAATTTACTCTGTGGTCTTTATGGAATTGTATTTGTTGTTTTATTATTACAGGTGTCTTAAGGATGTATTAAAATAAAACATAACTTGATTTAGTCGAACTATTATGATATTGGCTTTAGCATTTTTATTGACGACAGTAGAATCACATTACTCGCTATAAGCTTCTATTTTGAGACGTACTCCTTTGATTACGGCATCTGTGTGGGTACATATGTATGTGTGAGTGCGTAACGTATATACAGCGCTGGATTTGCCTTTCGTCAACACGCGAGAACGACATTTGATTATGAAGTTTCTTGTGTTTAGTTTCAGCATTAAGCGCTTAAAGCGTTGTGTGCATTAAGTTTCTCGCTATATTATTTAAAATTTCCAACGCGCATTTAAGTTGACGGTGATTGTATGATGTAAATAGAGAATTAGATTTGTATGAGTTGTTCATCATGTCTTTGGTAGATCTACGACTGAAACCAACTAGATACAGTACTATACTTTGGTGACAGTTTCTATGATTATTCAGACTCGAAACAAACTCCTTTGTAGATGCTCGTTGGAGAGATTAAATGAAAAGATTGATATATGGTATCCTAATATAAAGTCGCGAACGGCTTCGAGTGCCGGTCTGGCGTTGAAATCAGGGAGGAGACAATAGCCTCCCTGATAGGCGGCGATGACAAACAGGCGTTCATATCCCTTTGTAAAGAGATCGCCAAAAGGGCGATAGAAAGAAATAAAACAAACAGAGCATAAAAAGATAAATAGATTAAAAACGTAAATAGAAACAAAACTGTGATAGAAATAATTATAGAATAAGTAATAATGTGTAAAAAAAATGTACAATAAAAATTTAAATCAAAAATTGTAAAAAGAAAAAGGAATGAATGATAGACGAAAAGAGCAAAAGGGTAAGAAAGAAGAAATGTGGTATAAAAGAATGGAATGAAAGATCATGTGAAGAATGGAAGCAGAGAACGGAAATAAAAAAAAAACTAAGTGAATATAATAAATTGCTCAAAAAAGACCCTGTCCCACCACAAGATAGGGGTACGAGAGGCCCCCAATAGCGGGGGTCATAAAAAAAAAATTCGCGAATAATTAATGTGCGACCACTACAAGTGCTTGTGTAAGCTTCCTGCGGTAGAATGACGTCACAGCTGTTAGACAGTTCAGACGGCTATTGACTGTTATCATTCTAGTACCTTTTTAAATTTTATTTTGATATAGCCACAACAGAAATTAGTCTATAACGCTTACGAAATTTTTCCACCGGACTGGTCAGCATTGCCCCAATGTCATTTGTAGATTCAATAGGTTTAAGATTGTAGAGCACAGAGGTCGCCTAGCCTTAAACCTTTTTTAAAGTAGCGAAGCTAGATGCGTTATATAATGCCGCTACTTTGCCGCTTCCGGTAAAATGGCCGTTACCGGATTTATAGGCGTTAAGAGTATTAAAATATATAAACTAAAATTCAGCGTATTAATTTTTAACATTAAACTTTAACTTTGATACTTATTTTAAAAATAAAACTTTATCTTTTAATAAAAAACGTGACGCATTTACCGCTGTCCTTGTATGATAGTATAAGTGTCAGTATAATGAAATGCCTTGGTTCCTTTCCTACTAAACGCAGAAAACAATCCAAGATATAAGCTGGAACTATATGCGCAATAAATATAATAGTCCTCAAGATATACGGATTCTTCGTAAAAGTAATTGTAGGGCATGGAACCGCATCTGAAAGAAAACATTTCATCATTCACTAATCATCAAAGACTATTGGACCTAGGCCTCCACTTTAGATTTTCAATTCTAGTCCAAACGTTCCAGTATATTGAACTTTGAAAATTAAATATAAAATTATAACAAATTTGAGTAGTCACTAAAAATCGTAGGTTAAAGTAGATATAAAAACGCTATGATGCTAGTGGCCCTCTAATAATGATGTTGGCAGTACAATAGCGTTTACGTAAATAGAAGCAACAATAACAGTAATTAAAACATGCTATTTATTTAAGCTTTCACAGTTCGCGTCATATTCACGGAGCGTAAAAACTAAAGCGTTCGCAGTACAGCAAAACCAAAACACAATTAACAGACCAATTTGTACGCAAAACTAAAATTTTCACGTAACGCTTGGCTGTTACGATAAAAAACGCTCTACCTTTTAGCCATGTTTCACTAGATGCATTCGGCGCGGATGGCCGACGATGTGCATCCGACACGCACACTTTGAATTCACCGTATTTTGTTGAAGTGTTTATTATTTTTTATTTATTGATTGCAACGCGACATCGCCATATAATCTTAATAGATAAATGCAACATTTTATTTTTTCGAAACGACATTTAAAAGAGTTTTTTTTTGTAATTCTAAATTTTCATTATGCGTCATTTTCAATTTATTAAGAACTCTATTTTTTTCTCGAAAACACTGTGCTATCCTTCGCTGTTAGCTCTGTATAAATAGCTGTCTAATTTTAAAAATAGCTATGAATTAAGTTACATTTATACCAGTTGTGTGTTAGACATACATATTCACACATAATGGCGTAAAAGAGGTGAGTTACACCGGCATATATATATGTATATATACGTCAACCTTTCGAGTACACTTTCAAATTGCCCCCCTTAACAATTAAATCGCCCTTCTGTGGGCCGTGGGCCACACGTTGGGAAACACGAGTCTGTAGGGTTTAATTGGGACTAGCCCGGGTACAAAAACATCGGGACAATCTTTTTGCGTAAAATTTCAGTCATTTGTGTAGTGCCGAGACTTGATGGTTCTCCAACACCATAAAATTTTTATTATATTGGGTGTAGAATAATAACAGCCCGCTGGGTTTAATTATAAGACATTATATTCTAATAATATTAAATAAATAACTATTACTAGCTTTTGCTTTTTTTTTAGAATTTATAACATAATTTATAATAACAAACCTTTTTTTACTCACCGGCTATTGTGTTGCTTGTTATTAAAATTAATATTAGTTCTGAATTTTTTAATACTTTAAATAATCGTTAAAATATAACAAAAAAATAAGTGAGCGTGTACAATCACTCTAAAATTTTAAATCACTATTTATTTATTTAGGTACATCAAAAGTACACGTGAGTTAAAAGTACATTAAAAGTTATACATTAAATAATAGTTCTGTTATGAGTTTCAAACAACATTGCGGAAAGAAATATAACACCACATCGAATCAAAAAAAAATTAAAGAGAAAAGTGATCGCACGTAGGAGGAAACATCTGGCTTACGACTTATGACTTCAGATACCAAAACAGCTCTTAATTTAAAAAGTTTTCCCTGGCGCGCAATCTTCTTCAAATATGTTAATATTAAAAATCTGTTATAGATACAGTGAATTATTAAGATCGTTTATAAAGAATCTTTAAGATACCGATGACAGGCAAGTGTTCAAATATTCTGTTATAAGAAATACGCATTGGTGAGATAGGACAGCGCAACCCAACGTTTGTCTCGTCGAATCGAAGCAAATGCACTCTAAAATTTTGCCACAAGAAATTTGGCCACTTAACTTTATGCACAATGACCCCGTGATGCAGAAGAAAGACGACGCTATAGGAAGATTTGTGAGACTTATTGTCCGGAGTAGAGTGAACGGTGGAAGATCTAAACCCACCCAGCTATGTGATGTTTGGGTCAGGTGAGAGGCCTCATGAAATTTTGAAATCTTTGTAAACAATTTTACTTAAAAAAAGTTGACGAAGTCTACAAGGACAACGAATGTAATGTCCTAATAAACACAATTTCTGTAGGAGTAATCAAGAGAGGGGCCACATGACATTGCCCCTGAATATGCGAACGGATATTGTGAGAAAATTTTTAATTGAATTAACTCAATGAAAACACTTGCTTTGATAACAACATTAAACTAAGAAGCAGAATTGTTTTATGATTAAAGACTGCGAATTATATCTTAGCTTGCAGGATTGATTTCTGGAAAGCAGCACGCTGTTTGCATTACATAAGTTGGCGTAAACGCATTAAATATAACAATATGCGTCTATATATGTAGATGTCCAAGTTAACTTTTCTCTAAAATGTGTTATATATACACCATACACAATATCTAGGATAATAAATAAACTTTTTTTTAGTTATTATCTATGTTATTTCGTTACATTTTCTTTTTTATCTAGAGTTTTGGTGTACAATAAAGTGTAAAATAAGAAATAAATTAAAAATTATATGGTCGCCTGTCTATCTTGTTCGTAGACATCATAAGGCTAAGGTCTATTATCTCCACTTCAGAACCTTGGTTATCTGTTCTGCACACCACGTGAACTGCTAGCTGTTAAATTTATTATTGTAATGTTTGCGCACACACATATTTTTGTAGTCTTGTGATATAGGTAGAGTATTTATTATAATTAATCTGTATGTTAAAAAATAATTGTTAATATTATACGAATATCTTTAGTATTTCGTATATAAAATTCAGTAAAATCGCATCGTTATGTTTTTAGGAAAATATAAGAGCATTCTTTTCAACCGTAATTGGAGTAGTCGACGTCAATAATTTTTAAAAACTCAATGTGACGCAGTTACTTCATATATAATCACCATTAATCATGAAATTTAACGAAAAAAACCTTTAGTTATTAACTATTTCTTACTAGTAAATGAGTTCCATAGACCTTGAAGAAGACTCGTGTATTTGTAGCGGAAAAATCTAATTTTATAAATTTTATTGCTTCTTATTATTTATATTTCAATTCCCTGACATAGCACAGGTCTATGTTCCGAAATGACAAATTTAAATTCTGGATGTGGCTCTAATCTTTAACAAACACACTTAAATATGAAGAACTATACGAAGAACAGAAACGTCCAAAATTCAATATATTTTGATATACAGGGAAATTGGTTACAGATTTAAACGCTTAAAATTTTTTTATACCTATTTATAATTACTCTGTATAAATAATTTCGAAACAGGTAATATTAATTAATTATACTAAAATGCGATCAATAATTTTATCTCTCTCTATTTTAAGCCGATAGACGTCTACTGCTAGGTATAGCTTCCTTCAAAGTTGGGCACAATGATCTATTTTTCGCTGCCCGTATCCAGGGAAGTCCATATAGAAGTCCATATAGAAGGGCCTATATAGGAAGCGTTAACTATCTTATGATTGCCACAGAACTACAATTATGACATTAGTTCTTCTGATGATCTACTTGTTTATGTTTCGATTTCATAATGAAACTTGAAGCATAGATCCCTTCATCGATTTCTGAGTGACCTTAAGGTTTCTTATAAGGCCCACGTAAGTTATTATGACATATAAATAACTTAGATGATTTTTGAACATTAATTCCAAAAATAATACAAGAAATTAGTTTTATTTGAAGGCGTACATGATTTAGAACTGATTTCGCTGTAAAATAAGTGACGTGACGTGTTACTCGCATTTCTCATAACGCTGTATTCGCAAAGTTTTAATTACTCAATTCTCCTTAGTTCGCAGTCGACGATTTTAAGCGTCATGTGGCATGTCTTATTTCAAGAATTATTTCTTTAGCTACATCATCATCTAACATACCATATATGATTAAATGTTACTTGCTTTTAAAAGCTATTCTTAAATATCTATCGGAATCAGGCGTTACCTTGCGGAAGTCCAACCTAAGTAAGAAAAGAACCAATATTTAGCCACTACCACAGTGTGACCCTGTGTTTGGCACTAATCGGTGTAACATAACCTGAAGATGCCCCGTGGAGGGGTGAAACACGTGTTGAGTGATTTGGCGGTGGTAGTTGTGTGATTCGCATCGTTTGCCGCATACGCATTTTTCAGCGGGCTGGTGGGCGGTGCACTTTGTTGCCCGACTACCACTGCATGTGCGGAACTGGCTAAATATTGTCCCTTTTCTTACTTAAGCTATTCTTAGTTTCAACATTTGATACCTTTCTCCGCTTAAGGTTGGGTATCAATATGCCTTGATTTGTAACATTGAGCAATCATTAGCATTATTGTTCTTATTATGAATTTCATTCCATTGACACATGAAAAACAAATGAAATTTTATGAGCTTATTTCAAATCTGGAATCTTCGTAGGTTCAAGTTAAGATCAATTTAACGATAGTTTTGTTTTTGTTAAATTTGGCTCTTTCGTTCTTCTGTTTACATTCACAAAAAGAACTCACACATTAATAATTCAAAAAGTAAAATATTTAATGAAATATTTTTTTTTTTCGATTAACACATTGAAAAAAATAAAAGTGAATGAAATAATAAAATTTTCTTTGATTAATACATTTAAAATTATTAATTAATGTATTTCAATATCTTTATCGTAAGTATTAGTAACTTTTTATAATTAATCTTTTTCTACTTATGTATATACTAAAATAATAAAGTTTTAACGATTGTGTGGTTTTCAACAAAGGCCTAAATAGAAGAAGAAATGGAAAAAATAAGAAAGATAAGGTTGTGATATGTGAAATTTATATAAGACAAAGTATAATTAGGTAAATAAGTGATATTGCAAAAAATAAATTAAACGACATTGGATCTCCAAGTCAATGGTAATGATTTAAATAAAATATAAACTTTGAAAGAGAGATTTCATTTGATGGGCAAGATGTCATGTAACGTTTGTGCAGAAAGGCAGCCTTGTATCTTGTCTCACTCGATTTCCATTTACACTCTGCCCGCGTACCATGAAAGTTACCTTATTTTAACCGTCACGTATTACCACTTAGTGTCTTTTATACAACCGTTGTCTTACTAAACATTTCCTTCATTTCAAGGCATTATTTACTAAATTCAACCGTGAGAGCCCACAACCTATTGGTGTATTAATGTAAGAAACATTTTGAACAATATTTATAATCGCTTATGCGTTAATAAAATCATATTACACTTGAGTTGGTACTATGTAGCGCTTATGATTAGAATTACCAGTTTGAAAATTAGAATTACTTGCAGAGAAGCCGTCCTATTTTACCCCCCGGAGGGTAAAGTGGCCCGTTTATCGCATGCCATAAATTTTCGCTCTTACCCTTTTTCATTTATTCTTCCTACGTATGTAAACCAACGTAGTGTAACATTTTCTATCTTATCAACAATACATTAACCTATTATATATATATTACGTATATATATATATATATATATATATATATATATATATATATATACGTTGATCCAAGGACTAAAAGCTTTAAAGGAGTATATATATATATTTATATAGCTATACATTTATCTACGTTTTAAAAGCTGAAAGTCCAAAGTCCTGAAACTCCTAAGTCCCCAAGATGGGGCAGAGGGCGTCCATAGTAGCGGTCTTGAGCCTCGCATTTTACTTCGCTCCACGTCATTCCAACTGCCTTTACTTCTGCAGTGATCATCCGCCGCCAGTTTTACTTTGAGAAGCCACGTCTTCGCTTTCCTTGAACTCCATTCTAGAGCTTGCCTCGGTATGTAATCAGGGCCCTTTCGGAGCGTGTGGCCTATCCAGTTCCACTTGCGGCGTTTGATCTGCTAGTCGATCGGCATATCACAGAAGCCTTTCCAGAGATCTACGTTGGAGACTTTCTCAGGCCAGTATATACCGAGAATACGTCGAAGACAGTTGTTAACGAAGACTTGGAGCCGACGCGATATATCTTTGGTTCAATCACTGTGTTTAAAATATGCACAGTCTGCAGAGAAAGATAGTAAACATTACTTAATTTCGATATATAGAGTAATCCGAATTTTTAAAACGCTTTTTCTTACAGTATTATCAATATGTCATTTTTTATTACTGTAACCAATGTTTTTTTAGATAAAGTTTACCACATATTAATTGACACTAAATGAGCCTGTAATAATAATATTTACCTGTTCAAAGCTTTTACATCTTAAATGATTCAACTTGTATATTCCCAACACAAATACAATAAAAATACATTTAAAATTTATTCCACGCTTCGCAAAGCGATGTAATAAAAAGAAAGATAATTGTCACGGTTCTGACATTTAAATAAGACTTTCAACTTCTTGAAAATATTTCCACGTGTCACTTTGAAAGTTTGCAAAGAATTTTTAATCACTTGTGACATTATCTAACAAGTGGACAGTTAAAAAAATTTAAAAATAACACGACTTTCAATCAGTTCATATGGCCTCGTTATTGTCATTGCAGAACGTCAGGATGCCCTCAACAGTGAGCTACTTTCGTATTCCTTATGCTGCGCCTTTTGTTTCTTTATTTTTATCTTTACCTTTTATCTTTAATACCATAAGGCGCAGTATGAAGTTTTGTGTCAGTGGAATGTGGTTCGATCCTGAAAGAAATTTTTTTCGGTCCTAATCAGTTACGTTAGTTCTTCTTGCCTATGATGGAAATCATTGATTTTATGATTGCGAAAATCGAAGTTGTTAGATATCAGCTAGCTGTCAATGTATACGATTATGGGATTCTTCCTAGGGTCGGAAAATCTATAGGCAATGGCGACCCGAAGAAGTAAAAGTCTGTTTATTCATTCTAGCTTCGCACGTATATATAGAGATATAAATAAATAATTATATTTCTTTGGAATTCCCCGTTTTCGATGCGCCGCTGACGATGCTGTAATTTTGCTCCTGTAGTACCAATTTAAATAAAGAATTATATTTTTGTGGGATTCCCCTTTTTGAGCCGCTGCTGGTGATGACATAATGTTGCCCCTACACAATAATAGAGCTTTATTTGATTTAATACGAACTTTCTAATCTTTTATATCTTTGTCTATTTGAAATCACACACGACCTCCTGTAGCCATAATTTTGTTAGCTTCTCTGGCATACTCTTCGCTCTGGTAATTCGTGGTTTTATCTATTTTAAATTTTTTGTGTGCTTCTATTATCATCGTATTTTCTTTGTAGACATTAGTGCATCTTTTATACATTAACATTCAAATTTAAAACCATATACAGCAATGTTATAATACTGTTTCTTTTAAACAAATGAAAATGCATCCAAACGGTGTCGTAGAAAATAAAATAGAAGAAACCATTTTAGTTTCCGTTATTGAATTTTACAACGAAAATATCCTCAGGGATATCTTGCGCGTGTTAGATGTATTGTGACCTCGTTTTTTAGATGTACTTGAAACAATATCGATAAGGGAATTGAAATTTCATATATCGCAAACATTTTATTTCATGTCTAGTTAAGTTGAACATATTTTAGCGACTTCTGTGTAAAAACTTTAACCCTTTCGATACTGCAGTACAATGCGATTAAAATAAAAATAGGACCGGCCTAGCGCCATGTTGTGACGTCACAACGGCAACTTGGTATAGTGTGCAAAAAAAGCAATGTTAAAAAATAATACCAGTGGCTAAAGTCACTCGCTCGGTTACCTTCGAAGCAGTTTCCAAATGCTTAATGAAACTTCCAAATACATCACGCGATATATGAATATTGCCATCTGGCCCTGGTACAATTCTTGCTGGTTTTAACTGGTCCAACAACATAATGGCACGTTTTTCTCTTCCTCGAAGTAGTTATCAACATTGCTGATAATCTCTCGAGCTCGCCGATGTAAAACACTACCTCTTTTGCTCATTGTAGAACAAATTAAACAATCAACAAAAACAATTATTATTATTTTTTTTATTTTATATAATATTTATATTTAATGCTGACCGTACTTATATGAGTGAAGTTAGCCGAGAGCCCGTCCTATTCTTATTTTAATCGCATTGCACAATATTGTGTCAGTATTAAAATTGAAATTATATTTAATACTTACTTCAGGCGTGTGAATGTACTTATTTGTGCCAAATGACAATAAACATATAATTTTCACTAAGATTTAAGGAGTGTAAAGATAAAATTGGGACCATTCAAACCAAACTGCTTATAAATTTGACGTTTACGTTATGTCCCAATAGTCCATATGTTTGATGGGACATATATATACCTACACTATCGTAAGGGTTAAATGCTTCTTTTTAAGTCATCAGGGAAGTACCTTTTTATTTATAATTGGAAGATGGCAGTAGTGTCCTTTGCGTACCACAATACCAGACTGTGATCGCCAACCTACCTGCTAAGTGTGTCGATTATGGTATATCGTCCATAGATATATCTATGAAGACCTATGCCTTGAAGTGGATATCTATGGGTTGAAACGACAACAACGATGTTATAAGTAATCAAACATCTATTTCTTTTACCCACATCATTATTTCAGAACTATTTTACCGATTGCATTATTTTTTTTAAGTTTTCCAATTTTTTATAGATGGTTCTTATATAAAAAGTAGATCTTTAAGTTACTTTTGTAATAAATTCCGTTTTGAAGTGCACGCTTTTGATATTTAAATTTTACAATACAATTTAATTATAAAATACCTTTTAATTATTAACTCATTAAACTTTCATTTGGGAATGAAGCATATATATCTTATGTAATAACGAACAAATTTTTGCGTTTAACTCTATAATAAAAGAACATAAAGTCGCGTATTATGGAAATCGTTGTAAATATACAGTTATATAAATATTATTATAATATATTGATTGTATAAAAAAGGGTCTCAGGATGCCATCATCCTCATATTAGCCGGTAAATGCCGAGCGCAAGGTATTTTCCCCACTTCCATCTCGATGACTGATATGACGCTGTTCCAGCGATTTCCCGTGACCTTGGCTATGTCACCAGTCTACCTAATGGGAGGTCTACCTAAACCGCATCTACCTGCTCGTGGTCGCTATTTAAGAACCTTTCAGCCCCATCAAAAATGACGTAGTGGGGCAAATTTCTTTACAGTGATATAGTTTTTTTTTTTAATGGCCTCCGCTATTGGGGGCCTCTCGTACCCCCTATCTTTTGTGGGACAGGGACTTTACGGGCAAATTTAATTATTCACATAATTTTTTTATTATTTACTTTCTCTTCTTTCATACTTCACATTGTCTTTTGGTCTATTCTTTCATGCCACAATTCTGCTGTCTTTCCCTTTTGCTCTGTATCACCTTTCATTAATTCCTCTTTTCTTTTTACATTTTCATAATTACATTGTTATTTTATATCACAGTACTGTATATTATTTTGCTCTTATTTTGTCTTTATTATCTATTTATTTGCAATATTTATGTTTTATTTCTTTCTATAGCATTTTTTACGATTTTTCTGCAGAGGGTGATGAATGACTGTTTGGTGTCTTTTTCGCTTATCAGGGAGGCTATTGACTCCTCAGTAATATAGTTTGAAGTTATATGCTATAAGTAATAGTTATAAACTGACTGATAAACAATCATGAGTGGTAGAAATTTTAAGTAAAGGCCTTCGAGGTAGATACGAGATCAATATTAGCCGCGAAATATTAATACCTGTGTATTGCAGTGTTGTGACCTCAAAGCATTGTAAATAGTAAAATCATTGAGTCTATGAAATTTATTGTCTCGTGTGTTGAGCTACATGTTATTGTAGAGGGTTATTGTGTTTCGAAAGTATATTTTATAAAGTTGATATAAACATCACATCGATTACCATTGTTTGAATGTTCTTCTAGTCCGTGTTTAGTAGAATTAGATATTTATTACAAATAGAATTAAATACAGGTCTAAATGAAACAAATATACACAAAGTAATTACCGAGAAATAGAGAAAATTTAGATTTATAAGATACTGTTAGTACGTAACAAGCAAAGTAATTAACTTAAACAAATAAGTAATTTGATTCGATCCGTGACAAATATATTATAGTTATATACTACTGTGATCTAAAAGCAAGGTGAAATTGTTATTTAAAACCGACGTGGGCTACGTTCTAAAAATCTATGATTTGGCGTTTTAAAATCGTAAACAGACTATATGAAACCTCGCTAATAGTGTTATAGTATCATTTTGCTCAACCAAAACCATTGTGAACAGTGGCGTAGCTAGGGGGTGGCGAGCGGGGCGGCCGCACTAGGCACCACAAGCAGGGGGGGCACCAAAGTTGAAAATAATTTTTTTTAATTTTTTTTTTTAATATTTTGAAAAAAAATTATATATTAACTATATTTTGTTCTGAATTTTGAAATTATTTAGACTCTTTAGGAGGGGGGAGGCACCATGCCCCAATCTGCCCCGGGCCCCAAATACCATAGCTACGCCACTGATTGTGAAGAATCTTTTGTGTCTCATACGCGTCATGTCTCAATTGGTCGACGTCATACTGCATTAGTTCCTCGCGACCTTTTTTGGAAAAAACTCAACTCATATCATTTCGCAACCACGGTATTTACCTGATTTAGCTTAGTACGACTTCTGGCTATTCAGCCAATTCAATAAGCCTCTATCTATACGACACGCAAATGTATTGTGTACATGTTTGTAATTAACTTTCTCGACACCGCTTGTGTAATGTTATTATATTAAGATATCTAAACTAATATTGCTTTAATATGTTATTAATCACACAACCACTGCTCGTCGTGAATTAGGCCCGGGTAAGCGCACTAGATGTTAGCTGCTAAACATTGCAAGGGAGTCAAATATTTAATTACCTGTCATAAAATTACCAGTTTCTTTTACAAAAAATATCTTATGGATTATTCATTACCTTTAACAAAAAAATAATTTTTACATTAACATGTTACTATTCATTTATTAACTTGCTTTTATGTATTACTATGCAAAAGTAATTACTACATATTATGTCTAAGACTCAAAATATGTTTCTGCTTAACGTAACCAAAAGCAGACTGGAACAATTTGCCTCTATGACTTATCTGCGATGAAAAAGTATGGTGATATTGTCATTTAAAACTCCTGGGCATTACGAAGGAAGGTATATTTTTACTAGGTTGGTAGGACTGTCTATAGCATTTGCCAAGTATCTGTTACTCAAAGAGTTCAATTATCTCCGAGATACGCGTATTTTTGTCAAATGTTTCACGTCTTGATTGGAGCCAAAATCGCTAAAATTTTTAGACAAACAATTGTCACACGCACAACCTCCGTATTTGCCTGATTTTAGATGTCCAATGTAGAAATACCGTTTTGGCGCGATTGAGGAAATAAAAACCGAATAGAGGAAGGTCTTGAAGGCTATACCAAAAGAAGACTACATCAATTAAGATTGTATCGAGGACTAGAAAAAGCGTTGGCAAAATGCGTCTTATTGGATGGTAATTACTTGAATTGGATGAAATTGATTTGGAAGAATAAATAAAGAATATACTTATCATAAATAAACTAGACTACTTTTTTTATCACAGTATTATATGATAAATGTTTTAAATAATAATTATTTTGAGTACACAAATTTCCAAGTGCAGCGAAAAGTCATATCGACTTTTCTCTGCATTAGGAATTTTTGGCTTGCGCTCTAGTGCAGTTGTAAAATGTTTATGAACACATAATATGAATTTAAATTACGAGAAGAAAAAACAATAAATTTAAATGTAAGTAAAAACTATAAAAATAAACATTAAAATAATAAAAAGTAAGTATATTAGAGTGTTGGAGTGCGTTTATGAGAGTGTATGTAAGTCAAAACGAATAAACTATTACATGTCGGAGTCGGGATAACTCTTCGTATTTAAAAGGCACTTTAGACATACATCACCAATGTTATTTTGATGATGAACCGATGTGGATTAGTCTCTTGTAATCGCACTTTAGATCACGGTATCAGCAGCTCATAACTAACAAAATTGCAGTGATTATAGAGTTCAGAACAGTATCATTCATCCTTGTATATGTAACATATATATTTTTGAATGAGCAAAAGGTTTAAACTTGCGTCGAGTCCACTTTCAAATTGCCTCCTTTAGAATCAAATTGCTCCCCTGTGGGGCGTGGGTTCCTCGTTAGTAAACACTGAATAAGAGCATATAGAATATTGATAACTAGCGGAGAAAATCCTTGTAAAACCAACTTCGGAAACTATATAAAGGTAATTTGATTTCTTCTATATATAGACCAATGAAGGAATTTACGAAAATGAATGAATTTACTTATTATTTAATTGACCTAGTGATTTTTAAACTAAACGTGTTTCGTTGTATACTTGTTGTTATAAATTTCAAAATTAATCTTTTAATATTACAGTTATCAAGAATCTATCTTAACCATGTAACCTTTTTTTAATATATATATATATATATATATTTATATTAAAAAAAATTATGTATATATACATACGTATATATACACATACATGTTTGGGTGTGTGTGTGTAGATTTTTTGTAAGTAGTGTATGAACACAGTAAACCATCTATTTTAAATGCGTATTGTTGCTGTCTGTTTACAACCAGGCCATCTCAACAAAAAATAAACATGAAAGCGTGTTTCCCAATGCAATTTCATAGACAACTATCTTTCGATTCTTGGTATTATTATATTGGATTGACACTGTTCACAAGTTTCTATTTGCAGTAGCTTTCTTTGCGTACCATAATACCACATTGCAATCGCCGATCCGCCTTTCAAGCGTTGTGATATTGGTATATCCCACCATAAGTATATTTGATATGCCTAGCAGTGGTTTATTTGGTGTGACAAAGAGACGATAACATCTGTTCAAAGTATTTGTTTGTTTGATTTATGTATTTTTGTCACAACAATAGGTTATCTATTTTTAATGATCACAAAAATGGTCTTGAGTTATTGATATAGAAATTGCGCTGGTCTAAAATATAACCGCAATGAAGTCTTATAGTTTTTTATCTTTGTGATATAAACTTACTTAACCGTGTTGTGTATTTATCAATTTAGTAAAGCAAAACTTCTTTGATTACTTTGCTTTATTTCAAATTTAAACCGCACTTTTAAGTTCGGTGTTACGTCATGCGAATGCAGATTACCTGTCATCTAGTTAACATGGCCTACTTCCGGCACCAACGCAGCGACAATGAGCAAAGTTTGCGCGACACCGTGCTAATGCAGGTAGATTTAAACTGCACAAGCAGCGGTAAAATGTCGCTGTTAAACTACGAAAAAGTATTAGCCTTATTCGTTTAATGTTGCATGCAACATTTTAGGTGCTTAATCCGTTCACGAAAGATTGGAGCTAGTAAAGGAAATGTTCTACTGTTATACGCTATTCTTAGTTGCCGAATTTGCGAATTTGTAGCGAAATAATCACAGTCTCTGTCGATCTACGCATGCGCAAACACTAAGGACGCGTGGCGTATGATTCATAGGCGGTTGTTAAAATCGCATCTCACGCCGAAAAATATTATGAAGTATAATAATGGCGAACGGCATCAAATGACATATGTATTGTTGTTTTGTGAATTTGTATTAAATCTTTAGTGCTTGATGGAATATGGAATTAAGGACTATCTTATATTAATTTTGAATCAATGTTTATTACTTACAAATGAGTAGTGAAAGTTTTATGTAAAAGTTATTTCATTCGAATGACAAATAATTTATTACGGCGTTGATGTGTCTGAAGATATAGGCGGATGACTTTTAAAATAAACTGTGCTGCTCGTTAGGTGCTGTCTCTGACAGTGCCTACCAAACCTGTTAAACTCCACCACAAATTGATAAAATAATAGACATCTCGAGCATATTACTTTCAATCCAATAACACTGGACATGGCATCACCTCCTCTTATGGGAGGGATAGGCCAGTCTAATCAGTGGATGACCTAAGGTTTTAACAATCGTATAACCTCGCCTCTCAAGGTCTTTGAAATTGAGTCGTGAAAGATCTCCTTTGCGAGTTAAAACAACTTCGTGAGCCTTAAGATAAATAAAATCCTTAATGTATTTTAGATACCATGTAGAAAGTGTAAATAATAAACTTTACTTGTTACGAAAGTAACAAACATTAATTCTTAAAAAGACTTTCACATATTCATTAGCAAGTTGACTTTATTTGGTTTTCATTTTCATCGTCGTCATCATTAGACAAACATAGGTCTCCCCTAGATTGCATAAAATGGAAGGGTTGGATAGTTGAATCCCATATGCTGGAAGCGGTCTCTGTCCACTTTACTGGTGGAATTTTTAGGACCTCCTATAATTCTGCTTTGTTGCCAACACAGATTTTTTATACGAAATATTGCATCTCCCCCTTTTATCCTTCTTAATGTCATTTATTCATTTACCTTTTATTCCTCACAAATTCTTTCATTCCTTTTATTTTTCCCTAATTCTTTTATTCATCTGTAATAAATAAAAGGTAGTTTTATTTTTCTTAAATGGCAACACTACTCGACCCCGTTATTCTTTTGTAACACCTTCCAGTAAAAGGATTGAGAGTGGTGGTGTTGAAATAGCGTTTAGATTATTGAGTCGGGAGCTCGGTCACACATTCGATAACCATCGAAGTGATAAGTTGTCTAGTGGAAACTATTCTAGTTGGCCTATAACAGTATTAAAAGTGGAAAAAAGGATTTACTGTGCTGTAAATAGGATTTTTGCTCATATTTCAGAAGTGGAATCTAAAAATCGAGAAGTATGTACGTCCTCAAAATTTTAAATATTAAAAAAAGAAGAAAACTCGAGTTAAGATTACATTAAAATACAAAGTAATATAACACTTGTTAAAATTTATATTTATTTAATTTTGATACTGCACAAATACAACACTATTACATTGCATTTGATCGGGGCTACCCTGCGGTAATGTGCAGATACTCACGACAGTTTTACAATTATTACACATCATCTCACTATTGTCGCCTTCCCACCAGAATATATATATATATATATATATATATATATATATATATATATAAAAATATTTTTATATATATACATATAGAAATATTTTTATATATATACATATAGAAATATATGTATTATTTAGATTCCTTTACAATTTAATACTGGTGGACATTCTATTTTGCGCTTGCTGGTTCGTAGTCTCCACTTCAGTAACTTTTGGTCTCAGCGGTCGCCTGTTCTGCGCTCTCCTATGTGGCCTGACCACTATCAATATCAACTTCCTACTTACTACTTACTAGGTATTTCCTCACATCTAATTTTGTCTCATTGAAAAACTCCTTTAACCTCCCCCTTTGCTCTCGAAACCACTGTAGCCAGAGAGGCCCGAAGTGTACTTTCTTTTTCGTAATTTTCTTTATGTTCATATACATTTTTCAACTAAGTTCCTGTTAGAAGTGGGTGTTTTGCGACGAGACCCAGTTTTTACTACTACAGTTAACAATATCAATTATGCGTATGTTCATCACGCCATGTAAATCTAAATAAATATGCAGGCGATTACGATGATGAAAAAGCGGATATACTTAAGAAAAATTTCCGGAAATGGGTTTAAGATTTCACGTTTTCCAGTTAACACTAGCGATCGTTATTTTGAAATACATTATCGTAACGTAACAACTCATGAACCTATAAAGTCCAGAACACGTTTTACACTATACCGTCTCGTTATAGAAATCTCCTTTTCAAAATGAAACTTCTGGACCGAAAGTCGATTGAGGTTTCACAATGCTTTTATTGCTGAAAAAATATGTAACTGCTATACAATTTTAGAATGAAAAATCATTTTGATTCTCTTCGTGTGTGCGCAAAATTTTTCACCGAAAAAAAAATTCATACATAGTTTCGTAATTTAAAAATTCGGTATACAAAAAAATGTGAAATAGTTTTTATTGGTACATGTTTTGTTTCATGTTTGTTTAATTCTACAATTTTTGTTTTTCTAAACAAAATAAAACATATCATTCATATCAAAGCAAAGTGTAATATTTAGCAAATTTTAAAGTTGTTTGATCACGTATACAGATGACACTTTTTCATAATAATTTTGTATGACGTTTCATTCAAAATGACGGATCAATGTAATCGTGTGATGGATTTTGAATTTCGAAGCTAAAGTCAAATAGAATGGTTCTTATTGGTACATTACACGTTGAATCGCCAGAGACACTTATAAGTTATATGATATTATATGTAATATTATATATTATATTTATATGTAATAAAATTTTATTATAAAAAATACAAAAGTTTTTATTTACCATTAGTCGTAGCATATTAAAATAAAGTTCTAGCTTTCTATGATTTTTTTTTAACCGTAAACATTATTGTTACAATACCCGGCGATAAATATTGCACATCGGCTTTTGGAAAGAGATAATCGGCTAATTTCGGCTTCGTAGAGCGTTATCTATTAAGGAACGATTTCAAATTTGAAGCAAAAATTTTTTTGTAGATTAGTTTTTATCCGGCATAGCGTAGAGTTTTTAGTATTTGATGTTAAAAATCTAGATACGTCTGCCAAAAAAAACCGCCTGTTTCATTTGCCTACCAAAAGCAAACGAAATTAGCTTTTGTACAAAACACGGATTGTCGCCGGCTGCAAATTGGCGTTCGTTTCATTAACGCAGTCGCGTCTCTAGCGAGTGGATCGGTACAAGGACCGAAGTTCGCCCGACATAAAGCTTAATGCAGGTAAGTAGATGTAAATCCAGTAACTCCGTTGCGGAGAGTCGGGGACTAATCTGTGTGATACGTGAACGTTGTAGATGCAAAGATTAACGTTCTCTATTTTTATATTCATTTTATATTAAAACTAGCTGTTCCCGCAAACGTTGTTTTGCAAAAAAAAATAGGGTTTTAATTAACAAAAAAAAATAAGGGTTGATCGTAGAGGGGTGAAAATTTAAGGTTGTATGTATTTTTGTATGCGGTATCATAATAAAATAAAAACCAAAAAAAATGTCTATAAAATAAAAAAAATAATTTAGGGGTGGACCACCCTTATCACTTAGGGGTATGAAAAATAGATAGTGGCCGATTCTCAGATCTACTGAATACGCATATAAAATTTGGTAAAAGTCGGTCAAGCTGTTTAGGAGGAGTTCAAGTTTGAACACAGTGACACGAGAATTTTATCTATTAGATATAGGTTATTACGTTTTAAAATTTCAGTTTAGATACAATCTTTAGGATGAATCACTTGATATAATTTATAAATAGACGATGTACTTTGATTTTGCATTAAATCAAAAGCATTGAAATCAATATCTTGAGTTTCACGAAGTAATTGACCGTACCAATTTTTTATAACATGGATCTATATTCCACAGTTGCTCACGGATTTGTATGTTAGATTTACTAAGTCTTAATCTATTTTAACGACGCTCTAACAATGTCCCAGTTTTTAAAATTGAGTTTCGAGCGATCACTTCCTCATTCCTGGATGATTCCTCCATAGGAATAAAATTCCTAAATATTGGTCATTTTCTTAATTATTGCAACTGTTCTGCCTATGCATAATGACGAACTTACAACATTATGGCAGCAGCCTCATAATTATTATCGCGTATATATGCAGCGGACTAGTGTCCAATATACGTATGAAGTGATTGCAAGTTTCATTTTAAAATCGATAAACAAAAAAATCATGACTTCCTTTGTTGATTATTATAAATGTAAAACAAATAAAAATGGGGTTTAAATACCGACCGATGCAACTTTCAAACGACAACAATAATTTGCGACGCATTATATATCAAAAGCGTGCACGTCAAAACAGGAGTTATTACGAAATTTATTATATTTTCTGAAACTTTTAAAATTTCGATGTATTGTCTTACTCTTTATATGAGAACCATCAATAAAGTATTAGAAATCTTAAAATAAATAATGCAAGAAATAAAATAGTTCTCAAATAATTGTGTGAGTAAAAGTAATTGAGATTTGCATATGTAACATTGTTGTCGTCGCTTCAGCTCATATACGCTTATTAATTATCTCCCTCAAAGATATCTTTGTAGGGATATACCATAATCGCCACGCTTGCCAGCTGGTTTGGCAATCGCAGTATGGTATTGTGGTATGCTATGAACGCTGCTGCCTATCTTCTGGAAACTTGTTTGTGAGCAGTGGCAATATATGTGAATTATATAAAATTTTATTTCAGGAACCAAACCCGCAATCTACGATTGCAAATCTTAGTCCTCTACTGCTAAGCTACTTGTGCTCCATATATAACATATTATTATTAACAGCCTTGGAGTAAAAATATTTTTACCGTCCGTTACGTAAGCGCCGTCGGCCTCCCGACGCTGCCGCCGCGAACAGCGTGGGCGATCCGAGGTAGGATCAGTATCCTTCCTTAAATTGCCGAATGGTCCACGCTGCCCTCCACACTTAACTCCTCATTCAGTACACTTCAGTAATACAGACCAGACAGGCGCGCTAGCCGCGAGTTCTGCTGGCCGACTGGTTCGCGCTGGGATTGTGTCCTCGAGGGCTGGCTAGGTGAGCCCCGCTGCTACTATCTCGCGTCCACTACTTTTGTGACTTCCTCGTCTCTCCGCTGAGTACTGATACGGGTTCGGAAACTCGAATCCTGTAATTTTATATAGTTCACGGACCCCTCCGTTCCGTGAACTCGTTTCCGATGAAGCTGTAAAAGCCGCAAGTCTATCAGCAAAAAACTTCAAATGAGACTATAGACCATAGACAAACAGCCTTGTTCACCAGAATACGGCATGCATCAAGGACAATAAATATGTTAAAAAAAATTTAATGTCACCCAGGTTTTCCAAATATCAAATGATTTCCAAAAACCCTGTGAATTTATATCAGCAAAATATTTAATATTTCAAATATAAAGTCAGGATTCGGCAAATTAGGAGAGAATTATGTTTCGCTCATAAAGTAATATATTACTAACAAAATAGTATCATACAGTTACTCGGCAAGTTATTTACTGTGCACGTTGCTAGTATATGGAATGAAATCTTTGTCTGTTTCAAGAGCCAAATCTCTTTGGACTTTTAACAAGGCTTGTAAAGCTGAATTATTTGTCACTGCCTTTGAATTATATTTTATTTTTTGTCTATCTTGTACAACTTTCGATTTTAGTTTTGTATTACAACATTTAGTTTATAGAATTTTATTTAAACGTTTCTCCTTTTAAGCCTATAGACGCCGACTCAAAACAAAAATATCTTTATTGCGCTTTTGAATAAATTTACTTTGGAATAATACACTGTTTTGCGACTTTAGCCACTTCCCGTGACTTCAACTATATCATCTGTCTATCTAGTGGAAGTCATAGTTACTTAGATCTAAAAAAAGGTAAATCATTCACTGCTTTTCTGTTTTCGGTTAAACTTTTTATAAATGCATACAATTTATAAAATCAATATCATTAAATATTTTTATTATTACGTATATAACTGAGATATTTGTAGTAGTATGTTTTTAGGGATTAAAATTATCGATGTAGATATTACTAGAGCAACTATTTTATATACATTATTATGTTTTTGTAAGAAACTAACTACGATTCAATGCTATAAGCGTAAGTAATTTATTTTATCAAACTCAATGAATACTAAGTATTCAATTTATTAGAATATTATTCTATAGCAACACGCGCTTTACAAGGTTTTATTCAACGGTGTCTCCGATACTTATGTTTGCTTTTAAACGCGATGGTTCTACTTTTTACAAGATTACCCTCCATTTCTGTCACTTACAAGACTACCCTCAGTAAACCATGTATTTTCTATAATTATCTACATAAAAATGTGTAGTAAATCTAAATTCGTATGAATACGTTTAATAATGTCGCCAAAGTCTAAAGAATATTCTAGAGTTAGGCAAACATAGTTCTATATTTTAACCCTAATGACCTAATACTCCTATATTTCACCACTAAGTTAGCTTTCGGCCACAGCTTTGTGTAAATAGCACTTGCTACGAACTACAAATTCAGTTCGCCGCACTCCCCAGGCTGCTATGCGTTCAAATATACTATCTCTATTAACATACAGTGTAATATAAGATTTATTTCTTATAGTTTCACGTTAAATTTGTTAAGACATTAATATCTGAAATAGCTATATAAATATAACTATTTTGTATCGCGTACTAAATTATTTAGATATTCAAAATTGTTTACATAAATAAATAAACTTTGAGTGTCTTTTGTTATATTAAAATAAACGCTTTTTACTACATGCATATGAATATATATACAACAACTGAAGCGATTTTAATGACAATTATACTGGCAGGCGGCTAATGTAATAATTAATTTAGGCAACTTTATTTAAGAAAAATTCTTCAACAAAAAAACAAATTAATGTTTTTATTACAATCCACGCGAACGAGATTGTGGGCCCGGCTAGTTTTAAGACGAACTTGACATAATTACCGACCTTGTAGCTGATATAAAGGATTAACTGCAGGAGAACTACGTTGGCATATCCTTGTCACGAGAGAAGACAGAACAAGAAGTCATTAGTGATGCCTAACTTGAATGTGGGCTATCAAAAATGATGTGAGAGCGAGAACATTTTGTCCAAAAAATTATGAAACTACGCTTAAATTAAAAACATATTATTAGAAGGTAAGACTTTATGGGATTAATAATATCCTTAAAAGTTATCTTTCATTCCGTTCCATCCTTTCCTTTCTCATATACAGCTTCACGTCCTTCGCCATCCGTTTAAAACTATAAAATTTTACATATATTATTTTTATTATTTGATTAACAATTTGGATATTCTTAATTCTTATTTATTATCTTATTACCTATATCGAATTTAATTTATATTTCCTTTATCAGTTTTTTATCACTCTTATTTATTTTAATCATTTATTTCTTCTTCTTATTGTAATTTTATTATATTTTTATTGTTTTCGCTATTACCTTATTATAGAACTCCTGAAAGGTCTAAGGAGTAAACAGGAGTGTCTTTACTCATCAGTAAGGCTATGTTCTCCTCCTCTATTTTCTCTGATAGCCGAGACTGGTGTTCTACTCTAACTACGACAAATGTAACTAGATATTCTATTGATAGTGATCGAACTTGGCCGATAGTTTTATTACAATTAAATAAACTTATCTGTGTTTGGCACTAATCGGTGTAACATAACTCCTGAAGATGCCCCGTGGAGGGGTAAAACACGTGTTGAGTAATTTGGCAGTGGCAGTTGTGTGATTCGCATTGTTTGCCGTATACGCATTTATCAGCGGGCTGGCGGGCGGTGTACTTTATTGCACGACTACCACTAGAAGTGCGGAAGTGGCTAAATATTGGTCCTTTTCTTACTTAAGACGGACTTCCGCAAGGTAACGTCTGATTCCATTAAATATTTATTATCATTAAAAAAATGTATATTTGTGTCCAAAAGTATACTTATATTCAAGTGCCCTGCTGTTAACAGAAAAGAAATAATACTATAACTTATGGTTAGAGTTTGGGCAATTTAACCGTAGGTGGCATTACAAATTACTTCTGTCACGGGCCGTATAACAGAATTGTTATTTATTGTCTGTGCGGACAAAAATTTAAGACGATGTAATGTAACTGGTTTTTACTTGCAATTTCTTTCATATATTACACCATTGTTATGAATATTTCTTTTGAGATAATATATACGCACACTTAAAAACTAATTTTACTTTGCTTACAAGGAGTTCACGTATATTACTTTATATTAATTTTTTATTTGTTGTATGACCAATACATAAAATTTGGCTATTACTATAGTTATCTTATCTTATAAGATAAGATAAAATTCGTTTATTAAACTTTGAAACTTTTGTCTGAACGTTTATTGATTATCAAATTTTATTTATTTATTTTATTGTTCCCTTTACTTTGCTAACTGTTATAGTTGTGGAAAAGTAGCAAGAAGAAACTCCACAACAACACATCTTTTAATGAAGTTTTATATAGATTTATACGTATATACATTAGACATAGCCTAAATGAAATCAAAATAATGAGGCGACATCACTGCCATTCGTTTATTGAATAATAAGCTTTTTCCGTCAATTTATTTTTAACCCTTAATAGCCTAGAGTTTCAATTTTGATACCAATATTTTAAACCGAATGTTCACATTACTATTAGTTTTTTTATAGGTTGGCTGTACGAATTTTACTGTTGAATAATACTCTTTCAAACAAAATTAAAAAAAAAAAACTATTTTTCCCTTCATCTAGACCCTCAAGCAAACACAGTAATATTAAAAAAAATCACTTTCGTTAATCAGGCTATTAAGGGTTAATATGCGTTTCGAATTTTGCCTTTGATAGTCCAATAATATTATGCGTCATTTAGTAAAAAATCTGATTCCGTTTATTACATAGGAGTTAAAGACTTTTGCAGTCAAAACTTTGGTTGAGTTAGTTTTTGTCGTAAATAGCTCGGATGGTTATCTTTTGTGAGAAATATATTTATCAATTTCCGCACCTCTGCCCGAAAGCCTCAATCTATAGGACATAATACTGTGGAAATAGCTAAGATACACTATTCTTGTAGAATTAATATCAGAGTACCAAAGCCTGACCGCATGAGACTCTAGATATGGCATGCCTGCAAGTTTTTTTAACTTCATTCTTATCAAAAATAAAGTTAGTATATAAATTATAGAATAGATGTAACTTAATGAACATAATTAACAGTTATAAAATTTGTACTTTTTAAGTTATAAGTATTTTAATAATTACATAAATAAACAGATAAATACACAGACCAGACAAGACGATATATGTAAATTACGATAATTGATTTTACTCGTATTTCTAATTTTTTTCTCACGTAGTGGTTTTTCAAACTTTACATCGGCTTATTTTATTATACACAGTAATATTTTCACGAAGGCATGAAACGTTAATATAACTGTCACCCACAAAATGTTTAGAAAAGATTCAAGAAGTTGGTTTGATTAAAATCTATTAGAACGAGTATCACAATTATAGTTTTGTAACGACCGCAGAGGTTTTATACACAGCTGGCTTGTGAGAAAGTGAACAAAGTCATTAATTTTAAAACTTTTAAATATCAAAATTATTACGTTCTAGAATGTCCAATTCAATATTGTTGACCACTATAATAGCCGATACAGGGGGAATTCTAGATCAGTCTACATACTAAATAGAAGTGAATAACAAAAATATCCATAATAGTGAGAACAGTAGGGCTGCTGTTATTGTGCAGAATCGCTGCCAGTTTCGTTGCTCGAACTCTAGAACGTTAAAAGGCGTGTGGTGGTGAAATCACGTCGGGGTCACCAATGTTGGGGTAGTGGGGTAGTTATATGTAAATCAACTATGCACATCTATACAAAGAACTTGACGTATTACTGTTCGTAAAACTTATTAGGTAGTAATCAAACTAACCACTCACGGTTTGTATGTTTCCGTGTATTAAAATTCCAAAAGTGTGACACAGTTCGCAGCTGTAGATGAGAACAAAGGAGAATGCCGCGAAGAAAATATTGATGGTAGGTAGTTGCGACTTAATAGAAACACAGCAGCGCGCGCCGGATCACGTCGGGAGCAGACACGATCACGTCGGGGTCACCAATGTGGTGGTGAAATGAGATAAACGGATGCTGTTGAGAAAATCAATCAATTGTTCACACAACGACTATACAAAGGTAGGCGCGTCGGAGCGAGAGTTTATTACGGCGTGCTTGCGTGTGCGCTGATGTGCGGCCGAACCCAAAGTGCGGTGAGACGCACGCGCCGAGCGACCGGGGATCCGGGCTGCTGGCTTACGTCAATGCACTAGGGCGCGCATGTTGCCGCCGCGGACAGGACAGTCCGACGTATTGGGACTGTCCGCCATATACGTATTTTGGTGAGTCTGCGTTTCTCTATCCCAAACCCACGGTCATGACGAGATAAATAAATCATAAACTTAATCATCTCAAATATTTTACTCGTAGCTATTTATATTTGATAATTAACAAAGGGAGAGTAAATATATCACGATGGCATGACTGATTTATTAGTCGAATGTCGTAATGACGTAAATTAACTTGTAAAAGGAACTTCAATCGTTAAATAATTACGTAAAATTTTCGTTACGCGGTTAACAGTTAATGAGTTTTCAATGCTTATTCCCCGCGTACTGTGTGTCCTCTACAATTGGGCGGGTATTGCTATTATGTGTGAAAATCTAATTACTAATATACGTTTAATTTATTGCCTAATTTAAACATATACCGTTAATGGTGAAAGTGGTTATAAAATTAACGATGGTAATAACATTAGTTTTGTAATAGACACACACGCAGACACACGCACATATATTTCTGTTTACATGTTTTATAGAAAAATCGATTGATTTTTACCGCTCCGGTATTGAAAATTTGTATACTAGATGGAAAAGTGTTGTTGATAACGAAGGTGAATACATAGTTGATTAGAAATAAAATCTTGTTAAAAATGTCGTCGTGTGAATTTAACCTAAGGAAGCGACATTACTTTCTCGTCCCCTTATTATATATACATATAATCTGATCTTACAATTAAACAATAAAACTATGTTTTTGAAAATATTGTCTTTTTATTTTAGTTAACGACATTTAAAGTTATTAAGATATATAAGTATTGTAAAGTTCTTTTTATTATTTTATAGTTTAATAAAACTCTGAGTTGAAAATTTTATGATAAATCAAAATAATCACATATAACAGTCCTGTCAAAAACCCACAGTACATACCAAAAAAAACTACCGAAGAAAAACATTTGTTCGTAAAACACCTTGACAGCAAAATTACAGAAGGTAAATAAAAGCACATTTTTTTTCGTCGTTCAAGCTCGTAGACGCCCACTTCAAGGGTCTGCACTCCACGAAAGATATCTGTGGGGGATATACCATATTTGCTGGTGGGTTGGTGATCAGTGGTATTATGTAAAAAAAAGACGCTGCTGCTCATCCTCTGGAAACTTTTTGCTTGCAGTGCAGCAAACCTATAAATAAAATGCGCAAATAATTACATCGTATGTTATATCTCAAGAATCGAATCCGCGATCTATGATCACAAGTTTCAGTTCTTACAGCAGCTCTCGGCTCTTTTGCGCCATTCGAGAACCTTCTAAAAAGACTAAACGTGACAAATAAGTTCGCTCGTATACGCGTACATTTTTTATTTACACATATGACGTAAATATAGTAAATATTTAAACCTAATAAAACGTATATATATATAATCCACAAATGCGCGTCGACCTCAAATCCAAAGGTTACCTCCTTTTGATTTAGATCACTGACCTTTGCCTGGAAGTAGACCAAAACTAATTAATATATCCCAGCTTACATATTAATATCAACAACGATAATAAAATATCATGACCCGATCTCAATTTGGTGGCATGAAACATGTAATGAGGATATTATATTAACAATGTTATAAATCATTATACACAATAGGCTTTCGTTTGTCCCTATTAATAAACGAAAATAAGCATTTTGAATATTATTTTACATACGCTAATCGATCTTGATCATCATTGCAACCGTTAAGCATCCTCTGTTAAATCTTCTCCATAGATTCTCTTTGGGATAGGCTAGAAGCGGCCTATATCTGGAATTCTCTCTCTCTTCACCCATTCATCTGGTAGACGTTCGTCACATGCTTTGCTTGCTGGTTTGTGGTCTTCAATCCAGAACCTTAAAGTACTAGCGGCAATTTCTACTACCCAGGATTAGACCAGATGCTTGCCAGCACTGGCTAAAGGTTCTTATGAGTGGAAATCCTATGCTACGTTTGTGGTTCCGAGGTCCCTAGTTCAGAATCTCAAAGCACCAGTGACAACCTGTTCTACTTCGAGTTAGACTGGATCATTGCCATTGCTAACTATCGGAGTAGCTACGGATCTCTTACTTTATCAATATCACCTGTCAACCTTATGGATGGAAGTACTACTACTGCTACTGCTACTGCTTACTTACTTGCTACTGCGCTTGTTGGTTCGTAGATTCTACTTAAGGTTGCCTAGAGGTCACAGCGCTCATTAGTTCTGCGTGCCATGTGAACTGCCGAATGATATTTCAACGGGGAAATCTATTGGTCTATATCGGTTACATTCATAGGTCTACGGAACTTCTTTTTCTTTGAGTGACCGTGAGCTTGCCAGTGAGACCCAGATTGAAAAACCACGTTTAAATAATTTATATAGAAAGAGATGAAGAATAGAAGAAGAAATTGTAAGCATCGAAGGAGAAATAGAAAAAAAAATTAATGTGAAAAATTATGAAACATCTGCAAACCAAATCCCTATTCCACATATAGGGATGAACGAGAGATACCCAAAAAACAGGAATAACAAAAAAATTTGATAAATTCAAATCAAAAATTTGCAATCATTTAACTGAATCATTTATTAACTATACTAAGTTTCAAAAATTAGTTTTATTATTATTATTATTATTTCCCAATAACCAAATCCTATTAAAAGAAAACAAATATATAAAAGACAATAGAAGGGCGACAATATATATATATAAAAAAACATATATATTTTAAGTTTCTAAATAACTTCTTATAATATTTTTATTTATCTAGTATATTTATAATTTCGCATATCCACACTCCGCGCTGGCTAGCCGATAAATGACCAACATCGCGGCGAATCATACGGATTTATTCGTACGTGCCCATTTAGCAACTGTACTATTGACATGCTCATACTACAGAGCGAAGCTCGCAGTCATAATATATTATTTCACTCTTCGGATAACAATGGTCCTATTAAGTTGAAATTTATAGTAGACATAATTACATGCCGCTATTTACGGCGAATGGCTTTTGTTGCGAACTGTACTGAATTGCAACCCAACATGGGTATCATTATTGTATTAACTCGGCAAGCAATGTATATTAAGCAATCTAATAATAGCAAATAATCGAATAGAGGATCGACGATCTTGTGTACACGTGAATTAGTACACTCAATTGTTACCAGTGGTATAGACCTAGGCGTGGACCTCATAAATCAATGGCACCTTCCCGCTCTTTGTATCAAATCCCTTACTACTGAGGTTTGTGACCATATTTAGAAAGATTGCCGCGTACTCTGTTGTAAGAATAGGACTAATATATAGCTACTTCCGCTATGTAGCAGTAGTCGTGCAATACGTGCGTACTCTATTACATCATCTATGCCGGTCTTCGGCGGTGTGTTTTACTTCGGCTATTATATCTACGACTATCGTGGTTCGGACTTCAGTGGACCAGCCTGACTTAGACTGGGGCCTTCTGATCCCAGTCCATTCCCTTTTTCAGTCATCAAAAGTTTATTTAAATTGTCACCGACTTTTCTGGTAGATAGAAATACTATTTTCTGTGATAGAAAAACTTAAAAACCTGCTTTTTGCATATTGTGGAAAACCTTCTCGATGCATCGATTTTCATCAATATCGATGAATTGGTGTTAGTGACAGCATTATAGGTAATTTAAAATCTGATCTTATATCCTGAGGGTGCCTTCGAGTTTAGTTACTGTACGAAGGAAGAGGCCTTATCAGCCTTTCCAACTGCAAACTCAGTAAAGCTGTAAATTCTAAATGGAACACTGTAATATTTAAATTTCTTATACTATTTGACTGAGAAATATCCTCAGTGACCATTTCCTCACTCTTGTTTCAATTGGAATTACTCACAGATTCTTAATGTGCAATTGAGTGGCCCATGTTCTGAATTTCGCTGCGAGATCAAATCAGGAAATAGTAGATAGGTTGACGAATGAAAGTATACCGCCTAGAGTATAGGTAGTAGTAGTAACCACATACCATATATCGCGTTAAATAGACGATGGAGCCTTATGGTTTGGACTGGCAGGTGTAGCCTAGAACGTCTACCCTAAAGACAGATAGAAGATCTTGTTAAGAACGTAAGAAGGTGCTGGACCCAGGTCTATTTCAGCCATTCTGTTTGAAAATCCACATAAGACATCCACATCCTGCTGATGAAATGACAATGATGATGTAATTGGAAAGCCGTTCACATTAACTATTTATGGCTCTTCAAAAAGTACGAACGAGCCTTTGGTTAAAACTGTGTACTCTATCTATTCGCCACTGATCATAGCTAAGATAAATGACATCGAGTCACTATATTCTTAAAGCGATAACACTATTCTCGTAGTTAGGATCGAAAATTCGAAAGATTAATGACATCTGTCAATGCGCAAGCTGTCTGTGTGATTGATAATGATCTGTGTCGTCTGTTGAAGGTTACACCTGTGATACACTAGAAATATCAATAGGTTAATAACCTAATGGCATCTTAGCTCAAATTTTAAGCCCGCGAAAATATTTTTCCAATAAGCGAGAAAAATTGCGATGTACATAAAATAGGCTCTATATTGAAGATAGACTTGTTATACGTTTCACTAGGCTTCATGAATTTTTTTCATACGTAATAACATGTAAAAAGATTGTATTATAGTGAAGAATATTTAATTGTTAATAAAGTTTGTGAATGTAGCGCTAAGCAGACTGTATATACATAGGTCGCAGGTTCATATCCGGCTTGATGGACCATGCAGACGGTGGTCGGATGCTTTTAAAGCTCAATGAAAGACAATTTTGTGATACATAATTATTTATTTTGTGGAGCACATATTATATAGAAAATGTTTTTGAAGAGAACAAAACGTCGGTAAAACAGTACTAAGTATATACGTAGACTTATTAGACAGCGCCATCTAGTAGATTTTTACAGAAAATATGATAAAACAGTTCTATTTATTTACCTACTGTGTTAAGGATATTGTAAAACTGACTTATTTACATAAGCCCGTCTAATAATAAGCTTTAAGTTGAAGGTTACTAATATAGGGAAGCTCAATATAATTCTACTTGCTTTTAATTTGGGCTTTTCTAGTATTAATAACTTGTTGTTAATAAGTATTCACTTTAAATGATTCCTACTTGGATACTAAGTTATTAACCACTTTTTTACTTATGAATTTTAAATTCACGTCAGATAAATAGCATCATTAATATGCTAATTAAAATTAAATTACAATACTACACATTTTAAAATTATCTTATTTGAAAGTTTACTCAATAGCTCGCGAGTGGACCACACAATTTGCACCTGGTCACCGGCTGTCCTGAATTCGAAAGACTCAGGAAGGATCTCGAAATCGAATTAGAGAGAAAGATAAAAGTCGGCAACATCATCACTTTAATAAGCTATAACGAACGTCAACCTGCATTTTCAAAATATTGCAATGATAGTATCAAAGAGGCTATAATTAGAACTAAATAAGTTCGGTAGGAAGTACATATGCAGTGTGAACATAAAGAAATATCATATATAAATATATATCATACAAAAATAATATCGTACATAAATATATCAATATCATCGTCAAATAAATATAATAATGTAACAGCGTATACCAAAAATAAATTAGAGGAAAAAAATGTAAAATGTCAAAAACTTATTTCATAGAGTGATGTACAAAATGTACCACAGAAATTAGAATAAGGAAAAATTGCAACTGCAACATTGTGGAAAATGTGGAGACGACAGAAATTGTAATAGAAGACCGACGAGAAGATCGAAAGAAAATGTGATTCATGCAAGTAAGATGAAGAAAGAAATAAAAGAAATTAAAAAATATTAAATTGATAGAAAATTCTCTTTCCCTTCCAAGATATAGGTAAACGAGAGGCAAGAAAAGCCGTCTTGAAAATGATTAAAGTAACAACTCGCTTATCTTTACGAGATGGATGTATCGTTTTTTATAACATTTACATTAATATTTCATTATTTAAGCGTTACTCTACTCTTAATAATTGTTTTTCAACAATTACATGATTTTACAACACAGTCACACCTATCACCAATGTTTATTTAAAATGAGTAGCTGTTTATACATATCTAAATAAATTTTACAAAGCAATAGGGAAAGAAAGCCGGCCATTGAGCTTAGTTTTATAGGTTGAAAACTCTGTGGAGTGAATTACAAAACTGCCAAAGTTAAACCACTCAACACGTCATGTCTCTGTGTTTGGCACTAATCGGTGTAACATAACTCCTGAAAATGCGCCGTGGAGGGGTGAAGCACGTGTCGATTGATTTAACGGTGGTAGTTGTGTAATTCGCATTGTTTGCCGCCTGCGAATTTATCAGCGGGCTGGCGAGCGGTGCACTACGTTGCACGACTACCACTGCATGTGCGGAAGTGGCTAAATATTGTTCATTTTCTTACTTAGGATGGTCTTCCGCTAGGTAACGCCTGATTCCATTAAATATTACGATTTTAGGTCGCAAAAGTGTGGACTGTGATAAATAAATTATTCGTTTCAACTCATTATATAAATAAAAAAATTAAAAGTTCATTTTGGAGCTTTTATATTTTTTAATAACTTCCGCTTATAATAAATACGCGCTCGATTACCTACAAAAGCTTACGACAGTAATACCAAAGCTCATATTAAATAATATTTAACCCAGCACAACGAGTTCGTCGCATTTCTTTTTATTCCCGCGTGAATTTTATGCTTTAGTGTTCTACTTTCAAATGCATTATTCGCAATTTCACACTTATGCGGATTGCAAAGAGCTTATTTTCGAATGCATCGGACTGAAAGCTTCGATTACACGTATTATAAGTTGAACGATAAAAATGAATATTATTTTTAGTTGTACAGTGCAATGGTAAATTTTGCAGCTCTAAATACAATGATGCACTGTTATACAATATCATAATAATAATATTTATAAAAATGGCGTTAAAAAAAATTCGCCTGAGTTTGTCGTGGGCTTTCATCATATCTGATCAGTTTTTGGAACCCTTTGAAATTTTAAGCTGATGGAAGCTGTTATAGAGGAGATCAATTTGATTCTACTTTCTATCAAATTGGCCTCTAGTGATTTGAACTAGTCAATGTTTTTTTAATTAATGTGAGACATCGATGCTCAAAGAACTTATTGGAACTTATTCCGATATTTTAATTCTTTTACATCGATGTACTTAGTCGGCCTGGCCGTACACTGTTACAAAAAATGTCACTTTTGCATTTGGAATCTTTTTAGTGTTTTTTTTTTATTTCCGTGTCAATATATTGTAAAATATTATGTGTCGTTTAAATATAGCGGAGTAATAAAAAGAATCGAATAGCTGTGATTTCATAACAAAAAGTAAGTATGGGTAGGCATTGTGGGGAATGATCTATCGTTACAAGGCTTCGTTAAGGCGATGGCATAGAACAGGCAGTCAAGGAGCGTTGGTATAACCTTCTGCGAAATAAGGAGGTTGTGGAAACAAAGAGAGAGAGAGAGAGAGAATATCTGAGCTTCTCATCCGCAGTTGAAGATCTGGACGTCGAAGGGTGTTATACCACATCCTCCTCCAACCCATGGCCCTGGCGACGGATTCTAGTTGATCAGTCGTACGTATATCCTTGCTATTCGGTGGGAAATGAACTATACGCGTATTTACGATGGGTGGCTTCAGCTCTAGTCTAAGGAGTTGAGACACTAGGCCACCGCCGTTGAAACTACAGTAGTATGCGAAAGCGTTCCCGTAGTTTTGACAAAAGGCGTTGAAAAATGCCGTGGTATTTTAGCCGACAGGAGTCTGATATAATCCCTTTCGTTGCCCCTGCAGCGGATGGCGGTATTCCATGCAGGATTTCCCCACGGAAAATAAAGATATAACAACAATTTTTAAAATCCTTCATAGTAAAATGTTTCTGGAGGTAGAATGAAATATCCCACCTAACACACTGTAACGATTATAAATGTTACGTAGAATTAAAAAAGGTTTTTTTCATTAGAAACAATATTTATGAAAAGGCTGAATATATTTATTATTTCTATTTAGGTAATCCATTTTTTGCAATGTCACTTGAAAACCCCTTCCATCAATCGGAACAAACTTTTAAAAAATATTATTCGAATTGTGTATAACAAAATTTACTAAATTTAATAATACTTAAGTTATATGTAAACTTAAAATTATGCCTAAAAACTGAAGTTAAAATTACATTTACGAGATCACTTGTCTAGATCATGTGCCGTTTATTCCCTTGTATACAGTCATCGGTGTAATTGCGTTAACGGTATTAAGTTAGTCGCTTTAGGTAGTAATTACCAAGTACTATGTTAAACTGACTACATACGGGCGGCTTAAGCTATAGTGCAGGGTATGCAATGCACATGGCGTCGCCGCCTCAGGTGGTGCCGCGGCGCTCCGTGAGACAGCTAAGAACATTGTCTTGGACCACCATGGCCGTAACTAATACCATACTGTAAGCTATACCTACTTATAAAATAGCTTGTTGGAATATGAAAAAACTTACAACAGGCCTAGTGGGCGCCAAGGTTTCATAGAACACGGGCGCTACACGATTTAGAGCCGCCCCTGTGATCAAATCAAGGTTTGTAATATTTTTTTGTGTGGTATCTATTTGCTAAGACGTGCAATAGTATGTTACTTGTCTGGCCTTAAAAATTACACTTTAAATTTTTGTACATACACAAAATAGGCTTATACAATAAAAACATCATAATTTAATTTTATTTTAATGTCATGTTTTAAGTTCGTGACGTCGACGTCGGACTGTCGTAAATTTTATCAAATTAGGCTAATATTGTATGATGGTTAACATACCTTTGCTCAAAATTTTTGAAAAATCTTCAACCTACAATCACTGACCAAAGCCATTAAAAATAACAAAAAAAAGAGAATTTACATTGAACAAATATTTGATTTTAAGCCGAGATGAACCCGACAATTAAAATCCAATTATAACATTTTACGTATCTCCTAAATGTACGATGTTTTGGTACCCTAGCCGGATACTAAAGCAGGGTCATTTTATAATTGCAAATCGTTTGAAAACCCTTTTATAATTACTGCAAAAATGTCGAATAGAGACATGAGAGGGCTCCTTCAGTTACTTCAGTAATTTCATTATACAAAGCGTATAAAAGTTATACCATAATATATACAATTTACCTCTTTAGTTAGTTACAATGAAGAAAGGAGGCGTTTACACTTTTGGAAAAAAAGCCTAAATCTACCGAGGAGAAAATACAACATCTGTTATTTGACTATAAAACAGAATTTATAATTAAAAAAAATAATGTAAATGTACTTGGATTGTAAAAAAAATGTTTTTGGACACTTTTTTAAAAAAATAGCCACGTGTAAATACGCCTTTAGATTTCTTAACAATTTTAACGACACATAATGTATGTACGCCCTTAAATTGAAACATAGACGCTATTAGACAGCGAAATAGAACTACAATCAGTAAGTTTACTATGAAGGATATGTTTGAAAAATCCGTTTTATTCTTGGTTATTACCAAAAATCAATAAGATAGATGTTACTTCCTTGTATATATATATACATATATATTTATTTATATATATATATACGATTCCGTGGTATGTCTTGTGAAATATTACAAACCTAATTCGACGCATTTCTCGAAATTTAGTTTGTATCTTTAATTTATGTATACAACCACACAGGTTTCAAATGAACGAACTACGAAAATATTTTGCTAATATCTCAAAATGGCGTAAGCTTTTAAAAATGGAACTAGTTTCGTTTTTAACAAACTAAGAAGCGACGAGATCTTCTACATCGAGAATTTTCTCTGCCATCAAATCAATCAAATTAAGCTTTAAAAAATTAACATGTATTTGATTTATATCTAACATTTACAATTTTGTTAATTCCGTGATAGAAGATAGTGAAACAATACGCATAAATCTCTTTCTAAATGTATAAATGTACATACATCACGTTTGACGTTATCAATGGTAAAATATGAAAGTAAAACTGGAAGACATTTGGACCTTTTTAGATTATAATTTAACAAATCAGTAACGCTACTCTCGGAGTTAAGTCGACATAAGCCACGGGAGCACACGAAAAGCGGATTAACTACTAGATCTGATGAGGAAAAGTCGCTTTTTCTCTATCATTAGTACATGAAATATCAATATTACTTTCGTTGAAATATTTTGCTAAGCCATCAGTTTTTCTAATACTATTTTATTTATTGGTAAAAATTTAATTTGGAAGTTGCAGTAAATTGACCAGAATAAGACGGAAAAAGTTCACCTATCATTCTTATATTTTCTTAAAATGTTACATATAATTTATCCCACATAAGTGTTAATTAATTTTAATAAATTAGCACAGAATCGTGTCCTTATAGCATGTACACATGACAGATAATTAGCTATACTTTCACCACTATTACAGCTATAATCAATAACAATGCAATGTTTGCTTTAAAAATATTCGACATCACGCAAAATATATTTACTGTAACTGAAATACTTCTATTGTAGCAAGTGTTAAAAGGACAAAAGAAGGCTATAACAATATATCAAGAGCGCGCAATCAAACATTTCTCGTATTTTTTTTTGAACGATTCATAAGGGAGCGACGGCCCATTATATATCTCCACCGCCTGTGACAATACGTCGTCAAATGAAATAAACGACGAAACCACGATGTTAATATGATTCTTATCTACTTTTAAGGGAATTTTCTTATCTGCTTTCCTTTGTAAGGACAAAGAAATATATTTTCTCACTCGGGGACATTTGACGTTGTTTATGTTACTATTATTGTGTTTGCAAATACATGCGGTTGTTTTTTTAGGGCCTGTAAGTCTTGATGGGTTATTTGCGGAATTTATTAAGCGGGAAGATTCGGTTCGGGGTGAACATAATTTGGGACGCAGTTATTTAATTATCGACCGTAATTTCAAAGAAAATATACGCGTATTTTTGTTATTTATTTACATGAACAACCGCTTTTGTGTGTATCAAATGTTAGACATACACGAGATGTAATTGTATTTCTCTCTTATTCACTGTTCTTATCTCAATCCATCTGCATGCGTTAAAAGAATGCGTAGTTGAGGCACATTTGTGCTGCCGTTGATAAAACATTTTCATACAAAATAGCAATTGAAAATTAAACAACTGTTTCGCTTCATACGACTAAATATCTGGAACAAACCGTCCAGCTTGGAAAGTCCAACTTCAAGAAAGAGACCACTCGCCGTATCCAACTCGGGTAGCCAAGGCCGCAATGTTTGGGAACGGAGGTTTTTGACCAATGTGTTGCCGGTTATGACATATGGATCCGAGAGGTGGTCATTTACGACAAGTCTTACAAAAAGGTTTCAGGTCACCCAGAGAGCAATGAAGAGGGCCGTACTCAGATTTGCTACGAGATCGAATCAACAATGAGAACATCCGAAAATGGACGAAGATCACCGACGTAGTTTGAAAAATCGCACCTCTCAAGTGGCAGTGGGCATATCACTCGTACAACCGATGGTCATTAAGGCCGAAAGGTTTTCTAAAAGCGACCGCTGGTAAAGGTGGTATTGGTAGGCTCCCCACTAAGTGAATCGACGACATTGTTAAGTTCGCGGGAAGTCCATGGGTGCGGCAGCACAGGAGCAGTGGTCACGGCAATCTTAGTAGGCAGCCTTTACCTTGAAGTAGGTGTCCATCAGCTGAAAAGAAGAAAATGAATAAAGTTGAAGTCGTCTATGATGGAATCCTTCAATTATGAGAGCTCCAAATGCGCCATGATTTTATAAGAGCCGACTACAAACTAGGACGGTATTTTTGTGTTCATTCTTACGATTTCCCTAATAAAGTATTGGGACAATTGATTTTTAAGAGTTATTACCTTTTATAATCCTACTCACGACGATAGAAAATTTAAGAAATTTTTATTTAATAAACTTTTAAAGTTTATTAGAAGACAATTTAAAGACTACATAGGTGCGTGTTGTAATATCGTACCGGCCACAAAAGTGTTGAACTTTTATTTTATTTTATAAACTAAGCAAATTTTATGTCCCAACAGTCCTATAATTGTACAAGATAAAATTTAATTAAAACTATTTAAATACGTATATTTTAAACAAACAACGATTATGAAACATTAAAAGAGTAATAAAAGATTCGTAGCTCTGTACAAATTGATAAAAAAAATAACAAACATACATTGGATGCGGCAATTAATCATGCCAACGAGCACAACAGTTGTAAATGACAAATGGCCTAGTCAATGAAATAGATTAAAACGAATGGATGCGTTAATTAAATTATTGTTATGTATTTTGAAACAGTTATTTTTCATATAACAAAGCAAACGTAAGCCTTATATTGAAAGATCAGAGAGACGTATCGAAAGTTATGGCCGCTAGGCCCTCTGTTTTTTTTATTATAATACCTGTTCACCCCAATATTGAGATCGACAAGTTTTTTTTTAACAATTCAATATTTTTTTAGTCAGAATTCACCCAGAAAACAACAGAGAGGGCTATATGACTTATGACCGTTGGTGCCAGTTCTCCAGTGGCGACCAAATGCCGGTTGCCGCGGCGAGGGAAGGCTTCCATCAGTTGCGAACAGCGTTACACCGATCAACATGACCATCTTTGGGAGAATCTATACCTTACAATGGGCGTTCTTCAGATGAAAATAATAAAAAGAAAGAATTGGTAATTATATAATGGATTCAGGCGTTACTTTGCGGAAGTCCATCCAAAGTAAGAAAACTACTAATATATAGCTACTTCCGCTATGTAGCAGTAGTCGTGCAATAAAGTGCACCGCCCGCTAGCCCGCTGATAAATGCGCGTGCGGCAAACAATGCGAATTACACCACTACCACCGTTAAATCACTCGACACGTGTTTCACCCCTCCACGGGGCACGGGAGTAATGTTACACCGATTAGTGCCAACTTTGACTCGGTGTTTGGCTACATTTAGTACATATTAGTACTTTTCTTACTTAGAATAGGTAATTAACAGACGTAATAAATTGACTCAATATACTATTTTTTAAAGCAAGCGGTAACCCGTAAAATCGATAGTTTACAAAAGAATTTCAGTTTCAATTTATGAATCGAGTCTTATGTTTATTTTATGCTTTCTTTGAGCCGTCTAACAATGAAATACGAGTGTTATTGTACTTTTTTTTAAAAGGCAGCAGTGAAATTAAAAACCGTCGGAAGCAGACACTCGCAGTGCCGGTTCGATTAGAATCGGAAATATTTCATATTCTTTTTATGCGACTAGGTTTGCGTAGAGATGTATAGATGCTTGGTGGTTCGAAACCCGTGGCATTCTATTGCGGCAGCGTCGACTCATTCCAGCATCCGTTCAAGAGGTAAATATTTTACTTATATCTTCCAAACTATTTCACATTTACACTCGTTTATTATTGAAATATATTGTCATATATTATACACGAAATCTGCAAATTATATATTAATTATTTTTAATAATTTAATTTATAATCGCTTTCGAGATACATTTTGTTATTTGTCATTAAAAAAAGTATAATTATAACTTCTACACTAGTTTATGTGAAATATATTTTAATATGTGGTTCACTATTCTAGTGCCAATAATTTATGTTATAATTAATTTAATTAGGACAATATTTAATACGAATTAAATTTACGTAGCGAAAAATATTATTATCTGATCTACGCAAAAACCATGATATTGATTTCCAATAGACATTTTTTTAATAAATATTTTTTAACAATATTTGAACACAAAACATTTTCTTTTCTGAGAAATATCGATTATACACGTAAGTCTAAACTATAATTTTCGGAGTAATCCATTTATTAAATTCGTTTTAATGTCTTTAAAATCGTTTATAAGACACATTCTTATCTAATTTTCGTGAAAAGAAGCCAATAGGAAAAATTTCATTTACTGTTATCTTTTTGATATAAAACTTAAACCCTGCTGCTGCATACAAGAAATTATGTACTTATTTGAGTAAATGCATAATATATATATATATATTATGCATTTACTCAAATAAGTACTCAGTCTATTTTAATATATATATATATATATATATTAAAATAGACTGAGTATTGTTTTAAATTTTTTCTTGACAAAAATGTTTATGAGAGTCTGCCTTTTATATAGATTGTACGAACAAATGACAATACAGCCACTGCCATCTGTCGGTGGCATCCAGAACTACATGATAATTGATGATATTATCACAAAAATCGCGTGTATTTTTGACAATCAGTCTATCCTCCGTTCCATCGCTTTAAGCTTTTGGTGATGATATATTTTGTAAAAGTACTAGAAGCGTTTCGAGATCAGTACCTTGATTCTGGAAAATTCTGAAAGTGTTATGTGTGTATATCAAATATAAGTCATCTATGGATTTGTGACATTGACTGAAAACATCATTTCCGCCTGCTGACCGCAGTGGAATGATTGCTTACGTCATTTCCGCGTTGTTCCGAGCGTAGAATTTCGCCAATGGATACATTGTTGCGTAGTTTTTCCAGTCCCGGCGTTAATTGAGGCAGTATTTGTTGATCACATAAATGTTTTTATTCGCAAACGTCTATATTGAGTTACGAGTCGATTATTTTCTTTTTCGTTTAAATACAAAATAGCACCGCTTTTTCCACGTTTTATTATTTGCTACAAAATAATTACGTATATATATATATATTTTAGTGTTGCGTAATATTTAAAATGTAGATAAAAAGTTTCTTAAAGTCCGATCGGTATGTCCAACTTCTAAAAAGAGATCACTCATCGAATCCGACTCGGACGGGAAGAGTTCAGCTCCGAAACCTCTTCTCGTCCAAGATACCGCAATGTTTAATGTTGGCATATAGATCACAAACGTGGACACTTACGACGGGACTCTTAAAAAGGCTCAAGGTCACCCAACGAGTTATGGAGAGGTCAATGCTCGGAATTTTAATGCGAGATGGAATTATAAATGAGGAGATCCGTAGAAGAACCATGTCACCGATGTAGCCCGAAGTGTTGGTCATCTGAAGTAGCAGTCCGCGCGGCACATCACTTAAGTGGTGATCACAAGTCAGTACACGCGTAGTGAGTAGGCGCAGCTAGGTAGACCAACGACCTAGTGAAGATCACAGGAAGTCGCATCCAGCGATGATTGATGATGATCCACGATGACATCATCGTTGTGATATTTGGGGAAGGCCTATGCCTTACTGTTGGGGTCCATCAGCTGAAAAGTAGATAGTTTTTTTTTTTCGAAAATTAAAAAATTACTTTCTAAACATATATTTGCTCTTCATAAATGGATATTTGCGTAATATCTCTGTGTTTTTTTTTTCTTACTAAAGATCACATTTAGTGATGACACGTGTAAGTTACGAAAAGTGAAAGAAGAGTTATATTTGATTGAATCTAGTATCAATTTGAACTCCCTCATATTGTCATCAGTGTCAATTAAGGCTGCGCGGGTTTCGAAGAAGCTCTAATGTAAGAACGCAGAACGGGTTTTTGTATCTTTATAAAAATATACTCTAGTATTTTCACAGTTGAATTTATATAAATCTATAACCAAGACAATTTAATAAACTTAGATATGAATGTATTAGTTTTTTATAAATAAAACTAACTTTACTCTGATGCGTGGTGGTAAAAATGTCGTAATCTTTGCAGTATTGGAATCAAATCGGACTGACTATTCAGTGCAGGTGAAGAGCTATCTATGGGCTATATTAGATTTGTGCTGGACGCTGTTAGCCTTTCTGGCATTTACAGCTTCATCGGACTCAGGGCTCGCGGATTTGATATCCGCGATCTAATAAATTAAAAAAAAATCTACTTCAGATGTGTCGCCTAACATATTGTATTAACTGGTATGTAGTCATTTTTCGGAGAAAGGTGTGATCCTCTATCCTTTTAGATCTATATTTCTTCAGCGTTTTCCAACTACCTTGGCAAGATTAGCCCACCTTGTGGGTGGTGGGAATGTCCAACGCTGCGCTCGAAGATTCGAAATCCGTGACCTAATAATTAAAAAAATTCTACGATAGATGCGTCGACGTATTGTATTATATACACCACAGATAATAAAGTCTCTATAAGGATATTTATGGCTGCCACATTCTTGGTCAAATCATGCGTTATTCAATTCTTAATTTTGAAGTTAAATCAATTCATACGCGAGCTTTGTTATCACTTAAAATAATATTTTTAGTCTGAAATACTATTTGTTCACAGGTTTTTGTTTATTACAATGAAACATTGAAAGCCTTGCATTGTAAAAACTTGCATAGTTGCCCACAAAAGAATAATTCATTTTTGATGATTATCTATACGTGCATTTGTTGGGTCTATTACTGTATCTGTTCTATTATTTAGAAGTTTTGCTCGAATGGAACATTAGATGATTTAAAAGAAATTGGTAATATAGCGGTTGCAATATATTTTAATAATATATTATTTGTGCGTCTCGGAAAGTTTTTTCCTCGACCTTGTGTACGAAATTACATCTTTATACAAATATAAAAAAAATGTAATGTATTTGAAAATTAAACAAGATCGCTGTAAATAATAAAGACGCGGTCACAGTTACCACTAATATATTTAACCTTTTTTATGTCTTTGAAATTATCTAGAAAAAAATAGTACAGAGGTTACAAGCAAAAGTTTGTGCATAATATTAACGATAAGATTTTTAACCCGTCCTATTTATTATGTTAGAATAAAAAAAAAAACTAACAAGGTTATTCAAAATAGTTCAAACGAATGAACACAAAATTTACGGTTGGCATTATGACAACGTCACCATAGGCGACGTGCCCGACAAATGACTTTTGTTACGGACTGCAACGCTGCGAAGTCATTGTCTTGGTTTCCCGGCGTGTAATTAAGCGACTAGAGATATACGAGTAAAACAGCGTTACTCCAGCAACAATGGAATCCGTTTTCTATTATAATTATTTTAAAAAAAGAAATAGGCTAAATTAACCAACGTTTTGAACACAAAGCTATTTTAATGTACCTCGTAGTTGTCCAACGGTTTTATTTTCCAGCCATCATCATATTACAAAGTTTTTTTTTTTAATTTCAAATATGGAATTTGAATAAACAGACTAATTTACTTAGAAGTAAAAGCTTTAACACGTTCACTGCGGGCCCAATTTTGAAGAACTTTCAGCTGGTGCGGCTGAGGTCGAATCAGCCTCAAGCTGAACTTCCTAGTAGTGCGGTTGGGGCCTTTTCTGCCTCATGTTCATCAATATTTTTTACAATATTGAGTCAATGCTTCATATTGAGTCATACTTCATACGGTTGAGTGTAAACAGCCGCCGCACTAGAGAGAAAACACGAGTTTTACGCGCCGCACCATTGCAAAGTCTACCATGGGGCTGAATCGACCTCAAGCCGCAGTGAACGTGTTAATAGTACAATAAATGTTTACATATTCTCTCGCTATATATACCAAAATTACCTAGTACCTTAAAAATTACCTAGTAGTGCGGTTGAGGCCTTTTCTGCCTCATGTTTCGGTTGAGTGTAAACAGCCGCCGCACTAGAGAGAAAACACGAGTTTTACGCGCCGCACCAGTGCAAAGTCTACCATGAGGCTAAATCGGCCTCAAGCCGCAGTGAACGTGTTAAGGGGTGAATTTATATCTGATAGACGCCCACATCAAGATATAGGTTTTCCCCAATAGCTGGTCTTGTGCTATTTCGTCTATCCAACTAGTGGTAGAGCCGCCCACGTCCCGTGTACGCACTCGTCGTCGCCACATGAAAACCTTTCAGCCCCAACAGCCATCAGCTACATGAGCGATGTGCCCCGGACACTACCACTTCCGACGTGCTTCTAGCTACATCGGTGATCATGGTTTTTTCAACTCAGCAAGAAAAGGACCAATATTTAGCCACTTCCGCACATGCAGTGGTAGTCATGCAATGAAATGCACCGCCCGCCAGCCCGCTGATAAATGCGTATGCGGCAAACAATGCGAATCACACAACCGCCACCACCAAATTACTCAACACGTGTTTCACCCCTCCACGGGGCATCTTCAGGAGCTATGTTACACCGACTAGTGCTAAACAGCAGTGTTTCATTGCACGACTACCACTGCATGTGCGGAAGTGGCTAAATATTGGTCCTTTTCTTGCTCAGGATGGACTTTCGCGAGTTAAAGCCTGATTCCATTAAATATTTTTTCAACTCCTCATTTCTAATTCCATTGCTTTCCATTGCTCTCTGAGTGACCCAGAGTCATCTTATGAGGCCCATACATAACAATTACGCTCATTATTTTTAAATATGTTACGCCTTACCACCCAAAACACACATGTTAGTTAGTGATGGATATACTATGGTTATGATGATAGATGGTTTCACAACCGCTAAGTGACCACTTCTCAGTTCCGTATGTCATCACTGACAACACACATTGGTGAAAGACCTTCGTCTTGAAACATTACAGTTTCAAAGCTTTCCGGATGCTGCACATCCATGTACAAAAGCTGTGAAGAGTTATTTATTCTCAAAGTACTCGTAAGATCAAATAATAGAAACATGGAGTAATTTGTTTCAGAGTCTACAGTTTCATAATTGCTTTCTAATATTCGCCTAACTTGATCCACACCGGCCGGCAAATTGAGCAAAGTTCGAGCTGTCGGACTCGCGCGGACTCCGTTCTGACTCGCGTTTCAGAATACCAATTATAGTAAATAGACGATGGTGTTTCGCCTAAATGATTTGATGGACCTTATATTAAATATAAACTTATCTTAATTAATAAATTTAATTTTCTAGTATTTAGTTTTTTCTATGGTATATTAAGTTTAAATTTACAGATTATTACTATATGTTTTCTTTATTACACAAACAATAAATAGAAAAAAAAGAAACAATTCATACCGGTTAAGAAACGGTCTTATCGCTCAAGACGAATTCTACCAGTAAACTTTTAAATAGTAATGAGAGACATGAAGGAGAGGGCAGTTCAGGGTGTATATACTACATACAAATATATAAACTACTATACACACATACATACATACAAGAATTCTAACATATACATATACACGTATACGAATATACATAGCTATATAAATTTATTATATTATTTCTTAGGTGAATTTATTCTTTTGGTTAACTTAAAATATTAATTCTAAAAGATAAAGTATCTATTTACTGGACAATATTTACAATATAATACCGCTCGAACTTGTCCTATTAGATATTTACGGAGGCATATGTCTTAATTAGTTATAATGTAACAAGTAATGTTTAAATATATCTATATGTACGTGAGTTTTATGAGACAAATTTATAAGGAAATAGTAAAATTTGTTGTTTATTAGAATTATTATTGTGTTACATTAGTTTGAATTACCGATATCTTTGGTTAAATCCCCCCCCCCCCTATTAGATTTAACCATTTGTGTGTGTGTATCTGTGTGTGTGCGTGTATGTGTATTGTATATAATAGATGATAATACAATTTGCTTCGTAGCTCCTCACACTGTTAGCCTTATTGACAAGCACCATGACTCTCTGAATATGGAGTAATCTATATCTTATTTATGGTGTGCTATCTGTTCCTGTCTTTGACTTAAAGGAACGCAGTAGTATGTTTGGTGTTAAGGATGGAGTGGATTTAGTCAAACTGGCAAATGTGACTCGAAATAAGTTTTTCAAAATTATGTCCATTGATATTTATGATCTAAAATCTCCAGTATTCGGCGTAGGTAGAATAAATCATAGTTTTGATTTTTTATCTTTTGTTCCGTTCTTTTCGAGGTCCACATTTTTAACCCGGAAATCAATATGGCGAAGATAAAGAATCTGAAAAATAATCTTGAAATTTTAATTCGCATTTGCGGTACAAGTTAAAAGATATTAATTTTGTAAACACTGGTGTGGTAGAGTAAGAAAGTTAACAATACAACCTTCGTAAGTCGCATTAAGAAGTTGTCTCACAATAGGAATATAACGGAACTTTATCTTTGTTATAATAATGTTTACAGTAACATCTATAACTACACGTTTTAACTACAACTCATCGTCGTATGTCGTCCTAAAACATTGTGAGTGTATTGAACCAGACCTTATTCAGTAGCAACCAGTAAGATGTGACTTGCAATGTTTTTGAAGGCTTCATGTTATAAAATACAAAGATTGAAACTTGATTAGAAACCAATCGATGACGTAGGATGATATATTGCAGTATTTTACCGCATAGCTATCACTTAATCATAAAACTTGACTCTTTTTACAACATAAACTTACTTAAGGTTAGAACTCTTTACAGATATAATTAAGACTCTACTTTGTTTCGTGAAGTGTTATTGTGGTAGAGAAAGAGCAGGATGAGACTCAGTAATAGCACATTTTTGAAAAAAGTTTGATAAAAATTTTAATAAGTTGAACAAAGAAAAACTAAAGACATATTAACATGTTTGAGCATATCATTTAATTTATATATATCAAATATATTTTCTTTACTTACCGATAACTTACCATTGCCGAGACGAATATACGACGTAATACGACTAAAAGAATAATTATAATTATCTGTATTAATTCAGAATTGTATTATATACATGTAAAAAATACGATATATATATATATATATATATATATATATATATATATATATATATCGTCTTTTTTACATGTATATATATATATAAATACTATGTTAAAAAAGTTTAACAAAAAGTAATTTTTCATAATCTGCCGTTTTATGTCAGTAGATCATATTAAAGTCTTCTTGCGCCACTTCTCCTAGCGCTAAAGGTTGTAGTAATTTCAGCCAGGTGATAGCATCTGACCAGGTAAATGTTCGGCTCTCTTAGGCATTGTCGACTAATAGCAGGCCAAGCGGAGATCGCCCTTAGTGGATCTTTGAATCTAGTCTTTTATTTTCCTTTTTCTTTAAAAAAAAATCGTACACCTTTATCTCGTTTTGGGCTTTACAAAATATTAAATTTATTACATTACTGCTACTTTTTAAAATATTTTAATATTTATTATTTCATGTTGGTATATAATTGTTGTTTTACTTTTATTTTAAATCCCTCCTGTTTTTACGTGTTTATCTGACCTGTTTTATTTTTCGGAACTATTTCTTTTGATTGTCCTGGTCTAGTCTAGATCTAAGGAGCATGCATCGGCCTAAGCCTCGAGTTTCGATGCCTTAAAGGAGGTTTTATAAAATAACGATCTGTAGTAACTTTGCAAGTTGATAAAATTTATTAAGCATCTTGAAAGTTTTATAACAACTATATACGGTTACGTGACAGCTAAGTCTATTGCACCATAGTTCCGAAACTTTCGGCTAAGTTACTTTTACTTAGTAAATCAAGTTACGCGCTTTGGGAATATTTAATGCGTTTTACATTTTATAGCGACACTTTATACCAGAATATGACGTGAATAGGCAGTTCATCTATTAAAAAGTAATTCATATTATTTATTTATATCACTCCATTTATAAATAATGAATTTCTCAATACAGTATTAAAGGTAAAACAGAAATCCTCGCTAGTTTTTCTGGAAAAAAAATTTAAATTTGCTTGGAAAACTTCAAAATAATGCCTCAACTTTATATATTAACTACAAAGTTACTAGAACATCTGTAACTTATTGCCATTTGACGTCAGGTTTATCATCTTCATCAATTGATAAAACGGAAAAATATTATTGTGATTCATAAAAATATAAATATAAGAAAATTATAATTAGAAACCTTATAGTGTAAGATATAGGACAGTTATTTTTGTACGTAAATAAATGAAAGAATGACACAGAAATGCATGATTTTTTTGGATTGCGACATAATTCTTGGTTGCATAAAAACATTTTTAGTAAATCAAAGCTGACAAAACTATTGAAACTTGTGTAAGCTAAATTTTACTATACAATAGTTTTTTTTTTATAATAAACATGTTTCTATCTTGCAAAAAAATAACAGGCAATTTATAAAAGCCTTCTAATTCATTTTTACAAGTTCTAAGAAAATTTTCTTTAACAAAAACTAAGCAAACATTTCGTCGTCGGCTGTAAAGCTCATACTGTTTCATCTAAGTACCATTTTCATACAAGTGTCGCTTAGTTTTAGATGTTAATAATTTGTCTGAGAAGAAAAAATAAAACACTAAACGAAAAAGGCATAGACGGCTTGCTCTCAGCATTAAGTAAGAGCAGATAAAAGCATACATAGATCATCCTGGTTAACTGGCAGTGACAGGATGAAAGCTCCGAGCACGCCGAAGTAGGGAACACGAGAAACGGTTCTGAATAAACAAAGAGGTTTGTTGTCAATTACGTAAAATTCTTTTACAAGTGTCCCATAAAAATTCTTCGTATTTCTCGGTCATGTGAAAGGTCCATTGAGAGCTTTTGATTCTACTCTCGTGTCTGATTTCAAAACAGTTCTTGAAATATTATTTACTATTTTGTTTATTGTGACCTAATAATGTACTAAACAAAACTACAGTAAAAAAATAAATGACATCTAATAGCAATGCCTATATCTGGCGCAAGTTGATTTTGTATAAGGTTTCATCGTCATTATCACTTCAATTATAGAAGTCCTACTACTGGACATAGACCTTCCCAATAGTTCTCTTCCAACTTAACAAAGTCTGCTCTGTCTACCTTATGGATGAACTACGTACTATTCTTTTCCCGGTCCGTTCTATCCATTATAGAAACTTAAGGCGTTCTGTTTGCGGTCATCTGTTTTACATACAAGCTTCACTTGACTTAATAACTTGAATTAATAAATAAGACATTCCCCGTGCTAACTCGGTCTTTCACAAACGTTAAGTAAAGTAAAAGGTAGAAATAATGGTTAGTTAACGTGTACAAAACATACATATTTACAAATACACACACACACACATATATACATATATATATATATATATATATTTTTTCCTTTCGTAGCACAGTAAAATCAAAAATAAAATACATAAAATATAAGTTTATTGATAAGATTTCTGTTAAAAGTGCCAATGTTGTCTAAATGAGTCTTATCTTTATCATAACGCTTACATTTTCCTTTGAACCCATCACTGCATCCATGAAAACGTCCATCGACAACCAAGAGATGCTTTGTTGAAAGCCTATGATATAATACAGAGAAACATTTAAAAAAAAAGATTCTATATATTACATAAGATGAACAGTTTAATCATCAATGTTTTACTTGGCACACTTTAGACGTCTGAATAAAAAAGGCTTTTGATAAATAAAGGGGTAATTTACAATGACCCTAATAAACCTTCAGCGTCCACAACGTGTATTACCAGTCCCGCATTTTTATAATTTTTTACACAATAAAAATATTATCATGAAATTGTATTTAATCTAGTGTTCAAAAGTTATAATGCTTCTGTAAGTTTTCTTTCCCAGGATTAACTTCGAAGTCTTTGAACTGCGATGATTAAATAATGTTAGGTGTGGTAAATAACGTGATCTGTTTAGGAAATAATAAATGTTTTATCTACGAAGTTTTTCTTTTTCATTTTGAACTAATTCAACTTTTGAATCTATATAACACTTGTGTAAGTTATGACAAGTGTACCTGAATATTTCGATTTAGATTTGATGTTATTGATGTTATGTTGCTAGCCAGATTAAAGCCCCGGTACGAGACCTCGAAGAATGCGACTGCTCCGAGTGAGTCGCCGAAGATACTGGAGCAGAAGTTATGCTTGTCTCTGAAGGGACATAGAGGTTTCGAAGGGGCTAAAATACTTTCACCGCGGGAGTGGAAGAGACCGATCGAGTAGCATCCTCAGGAGGACAGGAGGAGTAAGGCCAGCCCGGAGTAGTCAGCTGTACCATGATCCCCGAAGCACTTTACTTACCTGGAGCGGGAAAGGGAGTTACGAGCTGAGTGCCCGTAGAGCTTGCATCGGTGGTACTGACCCGCTATGCCTTTACGATGTGGTTCTTCAAACATAATCCCTGAAAGATCCTAGATGTACCAAATTTAGAATCTAATTGAATTTTCCTTCATTGACATAGTAGTTAAAACGGATAGAGGCGATCACCTACTCACTAGTTTGACGCAAATATAAAAGCGTGCAACAAATAGTGAATACTGGTAGTCCGCGTCCCTCAATCATGAGGAAATGATTAAAAAGAAGAAGGAGGATTATTGGCATTCTTCAACTATATAAGGGTACCAGAATTAAATAGTCCCAGTGTTTTTGTGATCACTTTCACAAATATCATTAATACATTGGTAAAGGAAATTTATGCATGGTGGAGTTTCTTCCTGATTCTTCTCCATAGCTATAACACCTTGCGAAGCAAAGTAGAGTCGAAAAAAGATTAAAAAAATCACTAATAAATTGACGATCAATAAAAGTTCTGTTAAAAATTCTCATGTTAAATGGATTAATTTTATTTTTATCTCTCTAAATTCAGAGATTTTAATTGATTGAAAATTCTTATATTTAGTAACAAGTTTTTTAAAGAATTATCGTAAAATAACCATTTAATATGATCCTATTATACTGCATTATACTGGAAGTGAAACTGTTGCCAAAAAGTTGCCTACAAAACAGTTATAAATTTTATGAAGCCCAGAGAAAGGTATAACAATGTTATCTTTTCTTTCTAGTGCTAACTTTATATTTAACTTTTTAATGTTAAATATACAGTGGTAGCCTGGTAGAGAACTGAGAGTTCAATTCCCGGGATGTAGTCTTATATATCATCTAAACTTTATGCATTAATTATATATGATTATCAGTGTTCACAAGTATATTTCCAGAGGATGGGCAGCAGCATCCTCTGCATGCCAACGCTTGCCAAGCTTGTATTATGGTATATCTCTTCATAGATAACTTTGAAAGAGGCTTATGCCTTATAGAAACTTATGCATTTGTATGAGGAAATTCGCCGTAGATGATCAACATTTCCACTTGTTCCTGTTGGAAATCTATACATATATAAACTATTTAAATAACTACCAAGTTGTCGAGTACTTATGAAAAACTCAAGAAATAGAAAATGGTTCACCTTACCGAAATGGTAAGTAGTGTAATTTTTTAAATTACCATAAAGTGAGAAATTTTTACGACACCCTTTCAAAGGTCAAAATTCTTCACTGAATTTTAATTATATTTTACGCAATAAAGAATGCAGTACAATTAAGGAAAAGCCACAGTGAAGTCAGAAAAAAAAATTAAAAGTAATTACGTGAACTGTCTCTGGTGGCGTCGGAGCGAAATATCGGCGACTCCCACTGAGCGCCCCTTTAAAGGTGAATGTCGCGAATATTCAGAGACATTGTTTGTTTAAGGTTAGCGATATATCAGTCTCGTGTACGTCACGGCTTATTATTTACAATTAGCTATGAATCGAATAAAATCCGATGATTGATTTTATTTATTTATTTGCTATGTTAAAGATTTTTGACTAACCTTCGTCTATGATATATCTTAGCCGTATCTTATATTCTCTTTCCTTTGATACATTATAAGTTATTTAGAATAATAAAAAAATAGTCCTAAATAATAAAAATTAATTCGTAATGCCTTTATTTCGGTTCAAAAAATTTAACAAACCTTCATAATTATGAGTGAATGTTTAATAAAGTTTCCAAAAATATCTTAGAATTTTTTATTATATTTAAATTTAATATTAAAAGTGTATTGGACTCTGTGTTTGACACTAATCGGTGTAACATAACTCCTGAAGATGCCCCGTGGAGGGGTGAAACACGTGTTAAGTGATTTGGCGGTGGCGGTTGTGTGATTCGCATTGTTTGCCGCATACGCATTTATTAGCGGGCTGGCGGGCGATGCACTTAGTTGTACGATTACCACTGCATGTGCGGAAGAGGCTAAATATTGGTCCTTTTCTTACTAAGGATGGACTTCTGCAAGGTAACGCCTGATTCCATTAAACATAAAAGTGTATTATTAAATAAATCATATTATTATTATTCAAGAGGTTTTAGATAATAAAAATGTGTAGAACTTGGTTTATTGATCTATTTAGATGATTCATGTAATAATGTATACATCTAACATTGTTAAATTTCATTTGAAATAGGCCACTGTTTAGTTTTTGGTCGGTTTTCTCGACTAATAAGCTCTCCGAGTCGCTTGTAGCGCTACTTATAATGTTAAAATAAAAAAAGATTCGAAAGCGCATGTAAATGCCCCTTTGAAAAAGGATATTTTGAATATGTAATGTTGTATTATTCATGTGTGAATGCTCATCACAGAATTACCTGTAGGAAGAGTACCAAAAGTTAAAAGGGTTTTTCTATATATTATATTTATGTCGTTCTTTTATCCTCTAGTGAGTCCATATTATGGAATGTCAAGAGCAGTAAAAACTTGGTCTTTCCTCTCCATCAGTCAGTACTTCCGTGATCCTTTTAATTTCGTTATTTACAACGACTTTTTCTTTATTAAATATCATATTATACATTTAAAAGCGGTCATCGATTCAAATCTTTCAATCTATATTCAATTGTTGGACTACCATTTGCAAAATGTAAAGCACATATTAAAAGTAAATTGACGGAAAGGGCTTATTATTCAATACGCAAATATTTAAATGTCAAGAATCCTTGGCAATGATGTCGCTTGATTATTTTGATTGCATTTAGACTATGTCTGATAAAATGTATGTGTATAAATCTGTGTTGTTAAAGGACTACAAAATGTGTTGTTGTGGAATTTCTTCCTGCATCTTCTTCGCAACTTTTACACCTTGTGAAGCAGAGTATAGCTAAAAATAAATCAGATTAAGAAAAGTTTACGATCAATAAGAGTTCTGTAAAAAGTTTCAATGTTGAATAAATTAAATTTTTCTATTAGCTTTATCAAATAAAAATGTGCCAAAGAAATTATACCATAACACAATAATGATTGCAGAAAGTTTAACACCCATATTAGCCTGAAAAAAAAATTTCAATTATATATTAGAAAATGGTAAAAAAAATTGAAAATTACTTTAAAATAACGCAATATTTTTGTAACAGTGATATTAAGTACAAGATTTCATCTTAAAGAAGCCAGTATAACTTAACAATGGGACGGCTAACCATTTACCATCTAAGGATTTACTCGTATATGCGTTTAGGGAGCGGAGATAAATTACCACCCAAGCACGTAACGGTTTAAATTATCACCTTCTCAAAGACCAAATCACTAGTGTACATGATTAGCAGGCGGTGTTGAAATACCACTCGTGTAAATAACCAACTCAAATGCTATAACAGCGGTCACATCACTGACGGCGACGAATTCAAATCCAGATTCGGGTTCGAATTTAAATTCGAATCGAAATTCGCGCGAGATTAATTTAAAACAAAAAGATTCATGCAGTGGTCAACAATACGAAGTGTAAACGACAAAGATATTACGTTCTGTAAATTTGTAATAGAAAATGTAGAAGTATATAAAAATTTAATACAAAATAAAAAATATAATTCACTCAATGTATCACCACCCGAATCTGTGCTTAAGCAAACTCATCACGGTTTGAAAAATGGGACCCCTAGACGACGCGAGTGAAACACTCGCAGCAAATGAGACTCCTTTCATCTTGTTGTGGGGGTCTCACGGCTTATTTACGAGTACACTGTCAGACAGGACGTCTGTTAGGAGAAAGGATGTGTTCAGTGCTGTATGCCGTTCAAAATAATTGCAACGCTATAAATTTTCTAACACGTATTCAAATTGTAAAATGTAGCAACAATCAATTATTTATCACTGTCTTTATTTTACTTGTATTTAAATTAACTTATATCAATATATAGATATTAATATTCACTTAAAAATATATACAGTGGAAGGTAGGCCACTTAGAGCGAAGGATAAAGACTATTGGAAATAGAAGACCTTGTTAAAGTCATCAACACACTGAATGCACGTCGATTTTTATTGGACATATTTGACTTCTATAAGGGAGGCCTATTTTTACGTCTCAAATGATGGCGATGATGGTAACGAAAGACTTTTCTGTTCATATAAAAGCGATTTGTTAAATCAAAATATATTTTACTGGAATAGACTTTAACAAGCGCTTTCGAATCGATCGACATAAAATGTAGATATTTTCCTCCCTACAACAAGCTGTAGGATAACTATACGACATAACTTGTAAGATATGCACTGAATACAACACTTTTGTGTCAGAAAATTTTTACTAGGTCACGCGGTAAGATAATAAACAAAGAAACATAGGCGTCCGTGCCGTGCTCGAGCTCTCATTAGGACGATTGATGTTTCGAACATCTACGTCATGGATGCACAGACCGCGGCCCGCTGGTCGAATACTGGTGGCACGCCGACAGCAAAAATAATACTCTCGTACATTTGAAAAAATATTGAATTCAAATTATTATCAATTCTTTATTGTCTTTAATTACCTATACTTCTGGCGGCCGGCCCGCCATCGGTTCATGATTTGCCCGTGTGGCCCCTAGTCATAATAAGTCTGGCTAACCATGATCTACGTCAGAGTTCCCCAAACTTTTTTGTGTCATAAACCCCTTGCCATGTCTGTCCGTGTTGGGTAGACCCCCTACTTACCTGATATTGATTTCCTGTAAATTTCTAACTGTAGTGAAGTTTAGTGTTAAAAACTTAAAGTAAAAACACATGTTAATTTATATATTTATTGAAGAGAAATGAGTTTTTTTTATTCTATTTACAAAATGTACATTTACAAAGTAATACTCAATGACTAAATGTAACTTATTGTCACAATTATAGCCTTCTATCTCATGCGAATATATATTGTACATTCCAGTAACTTAATACATACCTGTATAATATTTTTTTCTTTTGTTATTCTTTTCAGCCAATAAACACTGTCTGCTAGGTATAGGCCTCGCTTAAAGATGGTAATGCAATGTCTGTATCAAGCAACTTCACATGATTGCATCCTCTGTTCACCCAGTGGAATGCCTATCCACGCCTCGTCTACCGGCTCGTGGTCGCCACTTGAGATCTTTTCGGCCTGCCACTTCGACATCAATTTTCTTTCTTAGCAATTCTTTAGACTTCATCAATGATCTTGGTTTTTCTACAGATCTACTCGTTTCTGACTTGATCTTACAGCAAAGCTTTTCCACTTTTACTATTCTTAAAATATATAAAAAATCGTATGAGTATAAATAAAAAATAATTTTACTTTAATTTTTGGTACAGTTAAAATAAAAAATTATATCATTTTTATTGTGTTCAATAGTTATTCCAATTGCTTCACCGTACTGCCTGAATCACCACAATTCAAATGTTTTGTGATCACACTTGACTAGAAAGACGTGTTATACTTATATTTATAGACAGAAGTAATTGGTTTCAATAAATTTAACCGTGAAATTGATGATATAAATATGTTATATCAAAACAGGCATACGGTGCGTATGTGGAATACATACATTAAGACGGACAACGCAAAATCGGTTATTGTAGCGATCTTAGAGGCTTTCAGAATTTGTTTAACCTTGTAAGTTTTCATTCCATAACGCTTAAGTTTTATGCGTATGAATTTAAAGTGAGTTTGTTTGTAGCTTGATTTAAATAATTTATTATTATAAAACCAAAGTTTGTTGCAACATGAAAAATATATTAACTTTGTAATACGCTTAGTGTTTTAAGACCGATGAGGGACTCTTTTAAGGGAATGTTTCTTTTGTACCAGACTCACACTGCTACTCAAATAGCATTTTTAGATTACTAGCCTCTTTTAAAATACCGAAGCCTCCGGTAGAGCTTCAGCTCAAGCCGATAAGTACTACTATTTTACCGAATTGGGAGACTGCAGAGTTCTTAGACCGCTGCAACTAGGCTCCAACCACGTACCTGCATTCGATTCCCTGGTAATATCAAAACTTATCGCACCACAATCTCATCCATATATAAAAATTGATAACGATTTGCACTAAATACCTAAGATTAACACCTGTGTAGGTTTATTCGCTAAAATCCAAAGTTAGGTAGGTTACAATTTACTATTTTTAAACCCAGATGCTATACATAAGCCAAAGGTACATGCACACATGTGTTTTTTAAGTTTATTTTTAATTATTGTTCCTTCAATTTATTCTTTAATTTATTATAAAACTGTGCTACATTTAATTTCGTTTTTTTCCGTATTTAATTGTTCAGGCTATACTTATCTTGTCTTGTTGTAAAGTGCATATCAAATTGAATATATATATATATATATATATATATATATATATATAATAAAACATATGTTAATAATATTAAACAAATTGTTTCATGTCAATAATCAGAAATAAACAGTCAATAAAAAGAAACAGTATGTTGTACTTACGTGGAATACATAACTATTTAATATGAAATAAAATCTCAGTGAAGTTACTGTAAAAGTTAAAATTGAGAAATTAATATGAAAAATCACAATAGGATGATAAGAAAGGAGACGATGTTTCTAACAAACATCTAACTACCGTCGAAGCATCAACAACGAGTTAATTGAACGTCAATATCGTTCAAAGACCTGTAATTTTCTAGGCGTCACTTCCGAGCAGGCGATATACGGCTTCTGCTAATCCAGTTTTATTGAAAGCAAACTAATCTGTCTCTTAATCTATTTTATAACTAACGAACAATTTTTTTATGTCTACCAAGTGTAGACATAAAAAAAGTCTACACAATCGAAAATGTTTGCAAAATAGGTTTTTTTATTATCGCTCCAGAATTACCCTCTTAAATCCGAGACCACTAGTATACCCAGGTGGGTACAAATACAGCCAGGGTGGTGGAAAAATACAGGCATAAGTCACCTGAATTATGCCTTTATTTGTCTCTCAATATCAAATCGAATGCATTGGCAGTGATCACAAATCAAATCGCCGTTCGAAAATTCGTTCTAAATTTAAAGCAATTCTGAAAAACTCCGTAATATACTTCAAATGCAGGCACAGGCCTTACAAACATGTCTATTAGAGAATATACCATATATGTCACCCTTGGTAGTTGATAGGTTATCAATCGAAATGTACCACAAATCAATCTTTTTTCATTTATTTATTATCCACATATGTTATATTATCTGACAAAAAAGCACATACAACATCTCCTTATTACACAAACAATTTGTTGGCGAGAATAATCGCATTTATATATAATTATTACTAGAACGAAGATACGTATACGTATAATATTTATACACGGTTATTTAATAAGTGAAGGTTTTAGTTTATTTACATCATACTTTGTAGCAGATCCTTTAGAGTTTTAACACTTAAGTGACTGGTAACATAGCGGAAGTATTTTTTTAATGGAGTCAAATGTTCAAGTTCTTCTTGCATAATAATTCCTAATCTATTACGGGTACATATTATACATATTTTATACATTTATATATAATATTATTAGTACGTAAATGTTATACATATTTAATTACATCCATCTCATATACCCTTAGCTTATTGTGGGAAAGGGACTTTCACATCTTGATAAATTTTGTATACGTATTTTTTATTTTCGCTCTTTTGTTTCAGTCTGCACATAATCGTCCATTCACTTTTCTACCATGTAACAAAAACATATAACATTCTTATTCGTTCTAAATTTTCTTCTTTGCATCGCCTTTCATCCTCTCCTCAATTACCACAGTCTATGTCCATCCGTAACAATGTATCACAGTCTATTCTTATTTTACTAGAGATTACGCTACTTATTTGTATCACAGATGTATTTATATCACAGTTAATATTTTTTTATTTTTCTTTATTTCAATTTTTTAATTTACATTTTTATTATATAATCTGTTACTTTTATTGCTCTTCTGTTTTAATACTTGTTTAAACTGCTTACCTAACTCTATTTTAAATTTAGATTTTATGTTTTATTTCTCACGATTACGTCCTTGATCACCCTGCTGCAGTTATTGAGGAAGGATGCTCTGCCTCCCTCGCCCTATATATTAGAAGTAATGCTCGTCTCGTCGACTTTACTGCCTAACCGGTATTCCGAATACGGGACAGCAGGCTTTCAGGTGCATCCCAGTCTGGTTTACAGGAGCATGCCAGACTCTCCTTAAGGGAGCTCTCCTGTTGCTTGATAACCGTCATCTCAAGTCCATCCAATGCTTTCTGAATGAGATAAGCCCGTTGTTTGTACTGAATTGTTTTTTTCTCATTACATGTGATCTCTTTCTATTATTTATACTATATCAATACACAAACACACACACACACACACATATATATATGTACATCAAAGTACTATTTCTATGTACTGTTGATTTACAAATAAATAAAACGATATGTCAAAATAAAAATAGCACGTTTTCCTACTTATTCTTTTTTAATTTTGTTATCATTTCCTAATGAAAAAAAGAAATAATAAGAAAACAAGTAACATATTTTGACTTTAAGTACAAGATTAACTGTAACAAACCTCGCTTGAAGCTGAATTCAAGCCAATATTAGTTCTAAAAGAAAATCTTTTTGATTTATGTAAAACGCGCAGACCTCGGGGCAAGGAATCGTGACGTAAATTGTAAATTTTTTTTCCGATATTTCTCTTTTCAATAATTTCACGAAACGAAGGAAACTAAGCAAGAAATATTTCGTATAAATATTTACAGCTGAAAATTAAGTTGTTCTAAACGGAGTTTTATTAAGTTATTAAATTACTATAATAAACGAACCTTTTTTATTTTAACTATTTCAGGCTCATTGTTATATGTAGAGCAATGGTTCCCTGGCCGTCAGCTCTGAGATTTGCGATCGTAAGTCGCGAGTATCCCAGTATGTAGTCTTAACCCTTTCATCACCAGCGCCGGAGTTACCCGACATTCACCTTGTGATATGAGCTTGCATGTAGATCCCTTTTTTAAGATTTATCACAGCCAAATAAATCACTAATAATCATCTTAACTTTTAATTTTTATTATTTCAGTACAATTTTTAAATATGTAACACAAATGAGAAAATTCGAACATCACCTTACCGCCATGCATGTGTACACTTCGCGGCGCATATGCTCGGTTCAGTAACGTCATTTCGGCGAAACTGACTGCGGTATAAATCACATGTTGTGTATTAATTATATAGGATTGCCACTGCCCACAAATAAGTTTCTAAATGATAGACAGCAGCGTCCTCTGCGTACCATAATACCAGATTGCGATCGCCAACGCTCGTACCAACCGTGGCAATTTTGGTATATACGCCCATATATATCTTTAGTAGAGGCCAATGCTTTGTAGTGGGCATCTATGGGCTAAAACGTTTAACTTAATTTTATTAGTAAACAAGCTGATCCCGCAAACGTTGTTTTGCAAAAAAAAAAATTTTATTAACAAATGTAAGATAAGGGTTGATCGTAGAGGGGTGAAAATTTAGGTTTGTATGTATTTTTGTATGCTGTATCATAATAAAATAAAAACCAAAAAACTTGTCTAAAAAATTAAAAATAAAATTTAGGGGTGGACCACCCTTATCACTTAGGGGTATGGAAAATAGATAGTAGCCGATTCTCAGACATACTGAATACGCATGTAAAATTTGGTAAAAATCGGTCAAGCCGTTTCGGAGGAGTTCAAGTTCGAACACCGTGACACGAGAATTTTATATATTAGATAATAGATTAAGTAACGAAGGATACCGGTCATTTAAAAATAAATTTAGGAACTTTGAAATAAAATCACTGATAAACTCATAAAACTCTTTATAATATGTCTGACAGTTGGCAAAAGGATTGTGTGTGTAGTCGGCAAATTAAAAAAAAAACTTAATTTCGTTTACATTTATTTTTTTTAAATAACAAAGTATTGTTTAAAATTGATATAAGTGCAGCCAGGCGATAGAAGAAACGATAGCACCCATAAAATATTTATCGATCAGTATTAACTGTTTTTTGTGAAGATATTAAACAAAATTGTTACTCGGGTCAAAAGCTTACGGATTATCTTGAAGCAACTAACAAGTATACAAAACGAGAGCGTTCGTGTGTTAGTTTATTTTTAGTTTTAACATGAGTTGGTCAAATGAATATTCGTTGGCAATGCGTTTCATTCAAGCCATCACACGTCACAAGCGCGGAACTTATAAACAAATATTACGGAATTCATATTTGTCGTGATATGTTACATGTCTGGTTGACTTATTATACTTTGCCAGTTTGCGCTGTTGCCGAAATTTACGCGCCTCATGTGTGTGACGTCAACATTTATTTGTCTAAGTTGCTAATACATCTAATCTAAAAGCTTTAATAGAAACAATAGTTGAAATGTAAATGGTAAAAGAGGAAATAAGGTAAAAAAAATTAATATAAAAGGTACAAAATGTGTAAAAAAATGATAAAAGATAAATAAAAGTGAAATTGATGTGAGGAATGAAAAGATCGAATAAAAATGGAAGGTAGAAGAAATGTAAAAAAAAGGTAAAGTACGAGATAACATAAGATGAATGAAAAAAGAGCGTGGAAATAAAAGTATAATATAATAGAACTAACTAACATATTAAAAGAAAATAAAAGTCCCTTTCCCAAAAACAAGATAAGCGTCTAAAAGCTTTAAAATAGTAAACTTAATCTGGCCATCAATAATGTTATAATTAAAAATAAACAAAAATACTTTTAAATTTGGAATCTGTCATTTTAATATGACAGTTCATTGTGTTTTCTTATTTTCGCACCAATGTATTATGAAATACTTAGTAATGTTAAAATGGGGTGGACTGATAATGAGAACTGAATTGTTGTGAATGAATTCATTCACTCATTTCATTCATTCATTCATTGCGAATCATACCAACTTTATATAATTATATAAAGTTAGTATGATTCGCAATACAATTTTTAAAATGCTTTATACGCTTGGTGTAAAATGTTTTTATACCGGGCTATTGACAAGTACAGTGAAACCTCTTCTGTATGTGACAGAAAAAGATCTGGCCGGCCACGAAATGTTCGTACAAAAAGGCTGTCAAAGCAGTATAGGAAAAAATTCGAAGAAATCTTGTCCGAAATTAAAAAATAAAATATTTTGTGTCATTAAGATAGTGCCTACAACTATACGCGTATTTTAAAAGATGACTTAGTACTTGCACTATAGTATACATACTATATACTAGTAAGAGACGCACTGATTATTTCTTACTTGATAATTTAAAAAAAGGATTAGGATGGTTAAATAAAAACAATTACTTAAGCGGTGCGTAAAGGGACGTTACAGAAAAAAAATGTTCACGGATGAGAAAATTTCTACAATTGGGAAATATTTTTACAAACAAAATGAGAGTATTTATACTAAAAAAAGAAGCTTCAAGATAAATCAACAGAGTACAACGTGGGAATTATTCAACTTTAGTGGTGGATTGTTAGCAATGGAGGAGTGATTGAGCCATGCATTTGTTAAAAAGGTATCAAAATATACTCGAAAGTATATCAAGATACCATTCATGAGAAGGCAGTTAATCCAAGACGCTGTTAAGATCCTGTTAAGGAATAACACCATGTTCAATTACCAAGAAGAGTACTTTCAGTGTCACTTGGCACCGGGTCTTAAACTTTAATCCAACTAATCTCAATGAACGTCCCGGAATCCATCAGGGCAGAAGATTTGTCATCATCTAGTATTGAACTCAACCCAATGGATTATGATTCATGGTCAGTTTTATAGAGCAGGGATTTCTCTAAATTTCTTGATAGTTTTAAGTCCCTAAAACAATCCATACGATTAGCAGTGAAGAATTTTCTCGTAGAAACAGTGTGTGCTGCTTTTGATAATTGTGCCTTAAAATTTAAAGGACTGTACTGTAGTCAATTAGGATCACTTCGAATAAGCTTTATACATCTTAATGAATTTATTTTAATGTATTAAATTGACACACTGTTATAGTAATAAATGTTACGCGCAATAAAAAATGTTGTGTTTCTTTGTAACAATGTTTATGGCAGGAGTAAGTGTAGCCTATTTGTCAGCAAAAACCTTCAAAACTTTTAAACATGTTTCCAATCATTCTGTATGAAGTGATCACTCTGTGAATCTATTAGAATGTGATTTCATTTAAAAAATTGGTCGTAGAAAGGGATACACATTTGACAACAATTATTATACGTATTGATACAAATTTTGAAAAAGTTTTTTGTTACTATATTAAGGTTACATTGTTTATTTATTCTAAAATTAATGATTTTTGATAGGTACAACCTGTATGTACTATAATTAACAGGAAATTAGTTATAAGTTGACTTCTTTAAAGCTTTTACATCAATAGCCTATCAACCTGTAGATAAAAGGTTAGTGTCGAACAAATTAAGGTTCAAACTCGCCGCGACATTAAGTCGGCAACAGTCGTATCGTGCGGTTTCCTTTTTAATTATTAAATTAAAATACTTTACAGTTTTAAAACCTTAACCGTATTATAAATGAGAATAATATTCAAACATATATTTTATTTGCTGTGTAGTATCTGTCTCGGCGAACTTCGATCCGCTTAAAAGTGAATTAATGAGTTGATATCAGATTTTAAATATACCTTATTATTATGTCCATATGTAAATAGCATAAAATATGACTGCTGGACCCTTTAGGTCTTATGAGGGTAGACCACGGATCAGAGACCTCGGCGTAACACATCCAACCAAAACTTGGACAGATAACCTGGTTAATATTGTACCTTAACGCTGGTTGCAAGGTGCATCTATTCGGTATTATTAGAATCAATGGGAGGAAGTGGTGGTGATATTCAATTTTTACTGCATAGACTGATTTTTAAACGAATTTTTTAATAATGTTTTTTTATTAATATTTCATTTAAATACTAATTATGCTGAAGACGAATAAAAATAACGCCCATATCATAAAAATTCGTTCTGCTATTCTTGTGTGATCGAGAAGAATAACGACCTTCAGGTCAGGTCCAGATAAAGTCGACCGTGACGGGATTTCGCTGGCGAATGAGTACCTACGGGTGTTTCCATTGTTATGACATATTTCGTGATTCCTCCGACTTACTATAGTTATAAAAGATGTAACTAATATCACTTTTTAAATATATATATATATATATATATATATATATATTTATATGAGAAAATGTTTACTAAAAAATAAAATTAGAAACATCAACTTATTTTTTTTCCTTTTCATTTTACAGATATCACCGACCTTGTACTCTCCGTTCAGCATTGATTTTTGGTAAGAACAAATTCACACGTAATTATAAATAAAAAATATTAGTAATTAACTTTTAGTTAATCGAATAAATATAAAAAAGTTGACATTTTGTATTCTCTGTTACACTATCTAGTGATTTGATTTTGTCGCATAACATACTAAGTTGTTTATCTTAAAGGTTTTTGACACCTGGTAATTAAGACTGTTTAAAATATATCAAATTTGACATTTAAATCCTGTTAACATTTAATTAGCTATCTAAACCTACGATTCATAGTTAATAAATAATTTAAAAAAAATGTTTTAAAAACCGACTACAGAAAAAAATTTCGAATTCTAATTTCAAAAGTTTTATGTTAATAAAAAAGTATGTTTTTATAATTTCATTTGTTTAAAAACTTGCATATCTATATCGTCTTCTATGAAGTATTCAATATTTTCGTGACGATTTGCATGTTATTTTTTTTCATAACCATTTTAGCCGTAAGATATCTACAGCTGGACATAGCCTTCTCCCAGAGGTTTCCTATAAGACCGGTTGGAATCGAATAGCATCAAATACTTTCTGATGATTTTAACAAGGTCATTGTCCACCTCGTGGATGGGCGTCCTGCGCTTCGCTTCCAAGCCCATGGTTTTTCATGGTTGTTCACTTTAAAATTTTAAGATCCCTGCCAAATAATTGTTCTGAGCACGTGACCTGTCTACTGCAATTTCTACCTGCCAATCTTCTGGTCCTAAGATGTCAGATACTTTTTCTCTTTTACGTACTTCCTCGATTTGGATTCAATATTTTTAATTATACCCAATGTTTTGCTATTTTAGTGTACCGAATTTTTATTTTCATATAAAATCCTAAGTTCCTTACTGTTGTAAATATCCATTTAAATCATATACATGTATAAATATATATAAAAATATTTATTTTTCTCCAAACTTCAGAGTTCTTATCTCTACATATACGTACAAAAACTTTTACGTATTGTGATCTTTATGTTTATGGTACGATAAATGGAAAATAATACAATCTCGAATAATAACTTGTAAGAAAAATTCGTGCTTCATTTATTATATTTATATATTATATTTACGTATGTTTGTTTGTGTATATGTGTGTTTTCTACACGTTAAGAACGCATAATTTATACTTCTACTGTATCCATATCTATATATTCATTGTACTTTGTACTTTTTGTGTTTATTATTATGAAACTATTTACATTTGTCCTAGCGTGTAAATAATATATTTATATATATATATATATATATATATATATATATATATATATATATATATATATATATATATATATATATATATATATAAATATATATATATATATATATATATATATATATATATATATATATATATAATTGTTTTGTACTTTGTAGCAAATAATACAACGTGGAAAAAGCGGTGCTATTTTGTATTTAAACGAAAAAGAAAATGATCGACTCGTAACTCAATATAGACGTTTGCGAATAAAAACATTTATGTGATCAACAAATACTGCCTCAATTAACGCCGACCACCATATATATATTTGGTAACCATATCATATATATGTATATATGATATGGTTTACCAAAACATAAACAACACTTACCCATCTGATATGCCGCTAAAATTTCCGATCAACGGAAATTAATTACAAACTACTACGTAACTGTTTCAATGGGTCGTTATATAGAACGTGATTCTGAATCATGTCCGGGTATTTCATATTCCGAACACATTCACTTCCTTAGCAACATAACACTGTGTTAACGAGTTATATATTAGATTATTTTAAAATAATACGTTCATAATACATTAACTACGTGACGTGAATATCTTACTATGGATCCATCTCAAATAGTGGCTTGACTTGTTGTTGTTATTGAGCATTTACTGTGAATTTCCAAAAGGATTTCGCTTAGGCTTTGTACTACTGCACTTCGTGTTTTGCCAATGCACTTCAGCCAGTGTAATCCTTCGTATGGTTCGTTTCTAACAGCCACGCATAGCTTTATCACGGGGATTCGAATTGGCTTGATTTTGTATATAGTCATGTCTTAGATAATTTGCGGAGAATGCTATTCCAATTGAGACACTAGATCTGTTTTTGGATCATAGTACTTGCAAAGGGGTTCAACGAAAGAGTAAAAAAAGAAGGTATGTAATAAATGAATAATTTTAATACATCTACTTCCAGTGTTATTTTTATTGAATAACAAATATTAATGCTAAATATCTTCTGAATAGTAGTATCTCAACGGTAAGGAATGTGGCTTTCGATCGTATATCACAGATTCGATTCCCTGAATACAATCTTATATAATTCACACTTTGTGTTTTGATTATATAGGATTACCACTTGGAATGGGCAGCAGCTTCCTGTATATATAATATCATAATAACACACTCCGATCGCTAATCCCCTTGTCAAGAATAGCTATTCTGGTATATCCCCCCCTCCAGATATTTTTTGGAGGCGCTTGTGCTTAAAGTAGGCGTCTATTGGCTGAAAAAATAACGCCGAAATAGCTTCTACGGTTTTTTTTTTCATTTATTATTATTAATACTATTATTTTAGAAAAACTAACAGCTAGAAAAAGTAACAACATGAAAACATTTATAAAAGAAGGCTGTTAAAGATTTTGTAAAATATAAAAATGAATAATTTATTTGTTATGCTGTCGGTACCATATACGTACGATGGTCTTATATAACTTTTGAGTTAAAAAACTACTACCTTAACTCGCCAGCAATAATAAAAAAAGTAAAATTAAAAATAAATAATAAAGTTAAACTTTAATTTCTTATTTCGAATGCCTGAATAATTAAAAAAGAACAATGTTATTGTTCTATTTGTTGGGTGAGTGAAACAGCGGTATCGAACCAGTCTAACTTGAATTCGTGTATGAGTTTTTTGAACAGTCTGCATGATCATACATCGAAACTATTTTCCTCAATATTAAAAATAAAACAATAATCTATATAATTAAAAATTAATGTTCGTCTGTATATCCTTTATGCATAAACTATGCATTTGATCATGTCATCATCTTCAGTAAAGTTTTTGTTCATGAGCCTAGGATGGTTTACAAGGTTTTTTAAATTAATGTAATGCACCAAAATTAATTGAATATTTGTGTTATGTCTTTGCACAAATTTATTTTAGTTGGTGACGCGCCAGATAGTTACTAATATTGATATAATTTTCTGCATGAAATTAAGAAATAGACTAATTTTTGATGGATTACATCGCATTATTTAACTTTCACAACGCATTTTTGCTTCACAGAAGTCAACATACACATGGTTTTCTCACTTAAGAAATAATCTCATGGTTTAATGTACACAATTCCATTCACACATGTATATATATATTTATATATATATATATATATATAGACATTTTATTTAATCATAACACATTTGTCCCATTCTTAATATTTCTCTAACTACATGTAATATAAGCAAAACCGGCTTCGGGGCATACACGGCTTAAGGTATTTTCGTTCCCTTGTTCTATCTTTATACAAATACAAACATGTTACGTGAATCTGTTCTTTATGAAAATAAAAATAACCGCCAATCGCCTTTAAATTTAACAAGACAGATATTAAAAAAATTACTAAACGCCATGAGGCGCTTTCTTTTTAATATTTAATAGACTTGTTAGCGTCACTCTTGGTAAAATATTATGAACTTACTTTATTTATTTCTTGTTTTTGTTTTACAGGTTGATATTTTCGACATTGTTGCATCATCATCTGTCATTTCTTCTTTTCAGTTGTCACAAACAGTTCCTAACATAACTAAATGTTGCCGCTATAAACATTATATAGTATTTATTTACGTGGCTATTGGCCACAGAGTTCAGCGAGACATGGAGTTAGCTCTCAAAAGAAATTCCTTAACACTTTATGTAAACACTAAAGCTAATTTATACAACAATTAAGTGGGCTATGTGGCTATGTTTGGGATACCGTATCTTAGAGAGAGTGGCTGTGGACATGGTGCATGGGTCTTGCGCGCTGGTGAAAGAAATCGGCATCTGGTCATATCGGTGGGATTCCTCGAACGCACTCACGGCGTAGACCCTTGAAGTACGGGCGCAGGGTTAGGACGTCGTAGCATCAACACAATGAATACCATCCGTAACAAATTATATATACTAAGAATCATTAATATAAGTAATCACAGGTGTCCTTACAGTTTTTTTTTAAATCTATTAATACTTAAAATCTTTTGTACGTAGGTAATATTTTTTTGCTAGTTTATTTTTGAGTAACTTTTTAAATTTATTCAAAGACTAGCTGCGGCACGCAACTTCGTCCGCGTGAATTTAAATGAAAAAAATTATATATTTTAAGTTTTTATTTTAAATATGGTAGCTAAACATGAATTTCACAATTCACATAAATTCTTATGTCACCCATAACTCGAAACGTCATCATTAGTTGGCCGTTATCAAATCAGCATGAACTGTCACGGCAATATATGAAATTCACTGCAATGACAGTGACGCCATCTGTCGGAAATCATCGAAAATATGACCAATATTAACATAGAAACTATTCTGGACTCATGATCAACAACTTTGCCAGAAATCATTACATGATCAAATGCATAGTTTACAATTTTATAAAGGACATACAAACACACTGAATGTATTTTTGGTATATGCTGATAATTAATTACAATTATTAGGTATTTAATGGAATCAGGAGTTATTTTGCGGAAGTCCATCCTAAGTAAGAAAAGGACCAATATTTAACCTGCAGTGTTTAGTTTTGTTTTGTTAACTTCTGAAGATGCCCCGTGGAGGGGTGAAACATGTGTTGAGTGATTTAGCGGTGGCAGTTGTGTAATTTGCATTGTTTGCCGCATGCGCATTTTTTTTAGCGGGCAGGCGGGCGGTGCACTTTGTTGCATGACTACCACTGCATGTGCGGAAGTGGCTAAATATTGGTCCTTCTCTTAATTATTAGGTATTTTAATGTTAAAACGTACTGAGCTTTACAATAGTTAGTAGTTAGTAATTTTATCAAGGATATTGTTTATTTTGATTAATAAAGGACTGTCTATATAATATTACTACTACCTAACTTATTTATTGTAGTCTTTGATCAATTTTGACAAGCCTGACATAGATAAGATAACATTTTTTATCCACAACCTTAGCATAAAGGCTTTACTTCGATTCATGGCACTCGGTAATAACTGATTTACATCAGAGAAAACACTATACTATTTTTAATTTTTTGGTTGTAATTAAAACTTTAATAAAAGTTTTGTATGAACAACTTAAAGTTGATTTTCATTAATCAGCTTTTACGTTAAAAACGGCGGGCGTTGAAAAATGAGGTTACGGAGTTTTCAGATTAACAAACATTGGATTATCGTTTATTAGTACGCTGTTTGCTGATTTATTATGTATTTTTTTATGAAAATCGGTCGAAAAATTTTTTTGTTGACCACTAACACTAATTTGTTGTACTATCAACTTACGCGCTTAAGACTTGCTCAGAGACTTATGCTTCTCGCTACTCCCCTTGTACCTCAGTAAAGGCCAAGAGACATCCCAAAGACGTACTCCTCACGCCCATCATAGAGTTCCCACTGAACATGCGAGCGCTAACAACACAGCACCAGTGATCACTTCACCTGCGATACGGGGCCTTCGTAGTCGCAGGAGTTTTTGGATGGGGCCCTAAACTCCCACTAACTTCGGCACTTTGAGGCGGGCGATGGTTCGATGTGGTCTCGAACCATCGTGATAGCACCACGAAGGTTTCGGGGATAGCGTGAACCATACACGCATACCCCGGGGCGAGCTATCTATAATAGCACGGCGCGAGGTAAGACCGCGTGGCCATCCCTGACTGGGACCTGGGTTTTAGTGGGTAGGAATCCCAGATACCCCTGTCCTCCTCCCAGAGGCGGGGCTTCTTGAACGGCCGGAAGATTTCTCCCTCCAAAACCAAAAAAAGGACATCGCGTTATTCACAATAGAACAAAACTACTCTCCACACCACAACACCCTTTCTTGGGGGGCGAACGGCCACTCCTGAGGTTGGACCCGGATCCATCCTTGGCTCGCCTGTGGTCCACGCTTCCTTCCTAAGTCGCATATACACAACATCAATACTACACAGCTCTACTCGGGTAGAGCGGTTCACTACGTGCCAACGTCTTCGTACAACTGAAATGCGTCTGCTCATCTTCTATTTTTTTTTAAGTTCACGGACCCTTCCGCTCCGTGACATTAGTTCCGATGAAGCTGTAAAATCCCCCGGGCTAACAGTATTAACTTCAGCCGAACCAAGTAACTAAGCAATCAACTTACGTCCGCTAGATTGATTAAAAAAATTCAAGCACGAAATTTTAAAACAGTTAACAAACATTTTTAACTGACGCCAAATTTAGTATTTCAGCGTCGTAGGTTATTAAATTCCACGAAGAAAATTGTAACGAGCCATAATATCGTGTACGTGGTATAAAAATCGTGTTATGGCAAAATAGCACTTGGATGCACGCCAGACTTCGAGCGACTTTGCCGGGTTGAAAGAAATCAATTGTTGAATCATTCACATTTCATACTACTTTTGGTTACATATTTTATATCAAATTATTTGTAATACAGTATCAATGTTAAGTAGTAATCGTAAGATCCGTATTCAACCTTTTATGTGTCATACCCCATCGTAGCCTTTTTAAAATTCATACGCCCCGTTATGAAATATATTTTTAATATTAAAGCGAAAGCCTTAAACTAGTGTCTAGTCCACTTGAGAATTACACCCCTTAACAATAAAACTGCCACCCTGTGGGGTGTAAGTCCCACGTTAGCGAACACTGAGTTAGATCAATCAGCTTATTATTTTGGAATATTTTAGTTGAGTCTCGAGGCAGGTCCACAATTAGAAAATAATTGAGAAAATCCTATCGAATTCAAAGTATTTATCTTTACTTTGCTAATCATTACATATATATATATATATATATATATATATATATATTTTTATATATTATATATATATTTATATATATATATATATATAATATATATATATATATATTACCTACTCAAAGTTTATATAAAGGAGTGTAGATGTTACACTTATTATTTTTAATCACATCCAAAATCATTTTGTAGCAGCTTTATTACTGTTTAACATATGAACGTAAAGATACTTTTGGGCTTAGCGTACGTGAAAGCTTATTCAAGGAAATAAGCGCAAGTACAAATATTGTCAACGATTATACGTAGCAGTTCTCTTTTATGTTGATATACAAATGTTTGTTTTTTCTTAATAACGATTTAGAATTAAAATAATTTCGCATTTATTAATACTAAACATGTGTTTATATTTATAACTCTACATTCGTAATGAATTTTAAAATTAGTTCGCAACTTGAAAGTAATGTTGAAAACAAGCCTTAAATGAATACGTATCTTTTCAAGATGTAGTACAACAAATTCGTTGTTTCAGACCTTATACGCCCATTGCACGGCATAGGCCTCGTCTAAAGATATGAAAGGATACTCGGCACGTTTGGCAGGCGGGTTGGCAATCGCAATGTATAGTACACTTCCTTTGGAAATATGTATGTGAATTGAACACGCGATCTACGATCTCAAATTTCAGTCCTCTACTGGTACACTACCAATGCTCTTCAAAAATTTGTCTTAAACAAATGTGTAGATTTCCACGTGTAACTTTAGAGTTCAAAAACTTGTCTTAAACGAATTTGTAGCTTTACAAGTGTGACAAGAGTTTGAAAGATGTATTTAATGTGTAACATTACGAGTATGACTTTTTAGTTCAATAACTTGCTTTTAACAAATGTATAGATTTTTAAGTGCGTTTAAAGAATTCAAAAACTAGCCTTGAACGAATGTGTAGATTTCTAAATGTAACTACAGAGTTTAAAAAACTTAGCCTAATAAATAAGAATTTATAGCTTTTTAAATAGGATTGTGGAGTTAATTATTTTATGTCCTAAGGTCAAAGGAGTTAAGGAATATATCTGGTGCGATAAGTGAGTAGAATGTAACGAAGATGAAGTTACAAGTATTATAGGGTCCCATAATCAAATATAAAATGTCAATTTTATAAATATATGTTCTATAGAGACATTCCTTTGCAATAAGACTGACTATTTGTCAATCTGCTTGTTTTGTTTAAACGCAGACCATATTGAAGGTATGTCGATAAAGTAGACATCGCATTTATTTTAAACACAAGAGATTACTTTATATTAAAAATAAATAAAAAAACAATTGCTTTTGGATAAATAAATGTAAGTAAAATTAAATATAGTATGAATGAATAACAAATAAATAAAAAAAAAAATTTTGAATATTAAGAAAGCGTCAAAATTTACGATAAAATGAATACCAGTAAAATTGATATAAATTATTAATAAAGTAAATACTATAATTATTTATACTTCTAACTTTTCCATTTATGGTTGTATATAAGAGATTGCCTCGTGTGATAGACCGCCCATTGTACTCTTTTGTTTATTATTATGAAACTATTTAAATGTATCCTTGCGTGTACAAAAAGAATGTGTAAATAATTAAAATGTGTAGTAAGTATTAAACTCATAGGAAAGATAATATTATCGCTTGCACTTAAATTTTGAAATACCAATCGATTTAGTGAAGACAAAGCAATCCAAGACCAAGCACAATGAAAAAGCCTAACTTTATTCTAGATAAAGATATTAGATTTAAGCAATTCTTTACACATGGTACGAATATGTCTTTGTATATTTAATTCTGTAGTTATCCGTTCGAAAAATGCATATATACGCATACATATATTGATAGATCAAATCAACTGAAAGAGGAAGCTATTTTCGTACATTTTCAGTCATTTAATATTAGGGCATCATATATTGTTTTACATTTACGTTGTGCTGCTATTTATAGCATCCTAAACAGTAATAGCTTTACACCGTTATATTTGTATTTAAGAAAAGGACAAATATTTAGCCACTTCCGCACATGCAGTGGTAGTCGTGCAATGAAATGCACCGCCCGCCAGCCCGCTGATAATTGCGTATGCGGCAAACAATGCAAATCACACAACCGCCACCACCAAATTACTCAACACGTGTTTCACCCCTCCACGGGGCGTCTTCAGGAGTTATGTTACACCGATTAGTGCCAAACATTATTAACTAACTCTGTGTTGTGGCGAGCGGTGCATTTCATTGCACGACTACCACTGCATGTGCGGAAGTGGCTAAATATTGGTCCTTTTCTTACTTAGGATGGACTTCCACGAGGTAACGCCTGATTCCATTAATTATATTTGTATTTAGCAGTGAAACTCGCATATGATAAGATAAGGAATATTTTTTAATCCTGTGGCTGCTAACGCTAAGCGTTCGTTGTCTATATTCTCATTATGTTTTGCTTAGAAAGGATTAGTGACGTTTTTCGACACGATATTATTTTAATTTAGCTAATGAATCAACTTGGTACATATTTTTTATTTATTATATTTATGTTCACTGTAACTTCACAAAATTATACGAATAAAATGATTACAATATTTTTATATTTGAACGTAAATAGCGTTCGGTTTGATTTAACTTTAAACGACACCGACAGATGGCGCTGGAAGTCGATTGCCTCGCACACTGATAGAATTTTTGGACCACATAAAGATTTTGTCGTATAATATGAGAACTAGAATAAAAAAAATAGCTCAGTGAAACGCATAGGTCTCCGCAAAGATCGCAACGAAGACCGGTCTTGCGTCACCCGCATCAAGCGATTTCCGACGACAGTAATTGTCTTCGGTTCACTCACCTAGTAGTTTAAAAGACACCGACAGATGGCGCTGGAAGTCGATTGCGTCGCACACTGATAGAATTTTTGGACCACATAAAGACTTGGTCGTGTAATATGAGAGTTAGAATCGCAAAGATCGCCACGATGGCCGGTCTTGCGTCACCCGCATCAAGCGACTTCCCACGACAGTAACTGTCTTCAATTCACTTAGTAGAGAACCAAACTACGCCGCGTTTTATGAAACTTTCTACCTCAACCGCCATTGATTGCACGAGCGATGTACCCTGCACACTGTCACTTTAGACGAACAATTCTTCGAGTTACATCAGTGACCTTATTTCTCATAGTTCTAATTTATATTTCAATCTCGCTATAAAGCTCCATGTAAAGCTCTCTTCATTGCTAACTGCGTTACCTTTAGCGTTCTTATAAAGCCCATCATAAGCAACCAAGTTGCTATACTTGATGTTTTAATTGGTTTTTCTTTTCTTTGTGTTTTTTAATTAAAGCTATCATCATATCAGTTATAGGAATACCATTATATAATTCAGGCTTCTGCGTCAGATTTCTAAAAGGACTTGTTAGACAGCGACATCTAGCGTCTTCAGATGGAGTTAACAAGGTCTGTTCATCTTGTGGGTGACCGTCCTAGATAGAAACTTAAGGTCCTAGTGGCCAACTGTTTTGCCCACTTCTGGACTGTCCACTGCCACTTCAACTTCCCATTCAACCTCTACGTTATTCTTTTTGGTACATGCCTTTATAGATAACTAGTTGAGCTTGAGAACTTTGTTCTACGTAACAGTCAATTCATTTAAATTTAAACAAAATTATTAAGTAATTTTTTAACTAGGATAGTATCCAAAAGGTATTTTCATCTTATTTGTGATCATCCTACACACAACCTTAAGGCTCTGGTGGCCGCTTCAACTTGCCCTTCGACCTTTATTTATAATTTTTTTAGTAGTATATTTATTTTTGTAGATACATGCTTATACTTAACTAGCTGATTTGAAGAATTTTTTTCTCCCTAACAGTCGATGAATTCTAATTTACACAAAATATTATGTTAAATATTTTAACTAATGTATATACTATCATATTGTTATTATTATTAAAGTATGCCAGACAAAAAAAAACCAAAAAGCATAAAATATTATGCAAATCGGTTCAGCCGTTCTTGAGTTATAAATGTTGGAACGAACGAGTTACTTTTATTTATGTAAATAAATGTTGAAGCCGGTTATCAGCAAACTTGCGTATTTAACTTTAAATATTTATTACTAAGCTTTTCGAAAAGTTTTAAAATAATATGAGACATTAATTAGTAATGATGTATCTGTTTCATTATTATTTTTTATTAGACAATTAAATAGGTGCGACTTATTTCAAGGATAATGATATTTCATGCGACGCAAGTAAAGCACAGGACACAATTTAGTTCGCTAAGTGCTTTATAGTCTTGGAACGTGACCAAGCCAGTAGATATATTTCAAGAGAAACAGTATTGTTTCATGAAATTATGTGAAAGCGTGTGAGATTACCTCTGTATAAATTTATAGGGACGTACCACTTCTCTGACGTATGCAGCGCCACAATGAAAACTGAACAATGTATTGCATTCCATTTTTTGAATTGTGATTAAAAAAGTGCAGCGGTTTATGTAATAACGTGAAACGTATATCTCAATATGGATCTACTTTTGGTATTCCGAATTTAAAAATAGATGACTATAAAAATATCCAATTTAATGTTTGATTGTCATTTTTATTTTTTAAGATTTAAACTCTTTTAAAATTAAAAAAATATATATATTTTTAAAGTAACATTTTTATTTGTGTAGACATTTACATGCTTTTGAATGGTCAATTATTTTCACATAATAAGCAGTAAGCTGGCAGAAACTCAATAGATTCTCTCTTTAAATGAAATTTAACAATTTTTGATTTATACATTGGAATATTAATCTTGTAAATGTGTCAATAAATTAATTTCCACGCATTTCAATTATATGAACACTCTTGAAGTAAAATTATATATAATTATACATAGTAAAATTTACTTAATATTTTTTTTTTTTTTAAGAATAAAATGAAAGAAATATCTAATATATCTTGAGGAACTTTAAAATATGCAAAAACTTAGACCCATGAAGGATTTAAGTTGCAGTAAATTTAACTTGCAGTCCGAATGCAGGTTAGGCAGTAAGGTTAGCGAGGTCTCGCGAATCAAAGACAAGGAAGCAAGACCAACGTTCCTAAAAATGTGCAGAACGATTGCGGAAAACTTGATAAAAAGAAACAAGAGTTGAGCTAAAATTTAAAAATGAATACTTAGAATAGATCAAAAATGTGACATAGAATAAAAACAAAGAAATTGTAATAGTTAAGGTATGAGGAGAAAAAAGAATGGTATCGAATAAAAAGAAAAATGGATATGAAAGGGTAAGAAAGAAGAAGTACAGGAAGAAAGAAAATAAAGGAATGAAAGATCATAGGAGGAACAATAGAAGACCGCGATAAAAATATTAAATAAAAACAAAGTCCCTGTCCCATAATACTCGTAGATAGGGGGTACGAGTGGTCCCCATGAAAGGAGTCATTAAATAAAAAAAAGGATTTACCTTTTTTAAAAAGGTAATCCATGCATTACCAGTTTACTTTTATTTATTGTATTCATCACATTTCTGTCGCTATTTTTATATAAGATACTAAATTATAGTGCATAAATAATATATTATTAAAATTTATTGCGAAGTTAGTAAATTCATATTACTGTCTACATAAGACATTTGGAAGTGAAAGCTTGGGTACATCTGAGAATTATTTATATATATATATATATATATATATATATATATATATATATATATATATATATATATATATATATATATATATCACTGGCTTGGTCTCCCTATGATCATTCCCGAAAATGATAGCATGATACAGTGCATAACTAAGGTATTCCATTGTTTGCATTTTTAATAAAATTCTTGTATTATTAAATTTATTTTATTCCAACATTTTTTTTGCTTTCACACACGGACCACCTTTTTACTAGTAACGTTATGTTTGATTCTATACCATAATTAGAATATACCATAATTCCCACGCTTAGTGGGCGTGCTGACGATCGTAGTTTAGTTTTATAGTACACAAAGAACACTGCTGCAATGTCAATTCCATATATATACAGTAGCAATGCACAAACTTTGAAAAGATATCCTGAGAATCGAACTCGCGACCCGGGATCGCAAGTCTCTTTCTTCTACCGCTCGTCTACTACTGCTTAGTTGCGTCTGAATATATTTTTCGATATGTTATATATGTATATGTTACACTTCCTATTTAGGATTATTATATGTACTCAAACTTAGATTGACTGATAAGGAAGGCCTATTAGACATTACGTCCGCAATTACAAAATGTATAAAAGGAGTGAATAGATAAATAAATAAGAAAGATCTATCCCATAGCTGAATAGTTAAGATTTTAATATAGGTATGTATATTTCAGAAGTTATATATCGCGTAAGGAAACAGCTTTAAAAAAGATTTACGTCGCCTTTAACCTATCTAAGCGTTCCTTGATATATAGATATTCTAATTCAGGCGAGTTGGCGACTCACCAAATAGTTTGACAATAAGCCCGTGATTTAACACGGTGCAAAGTTTAATATTCGCTTTAGAAAATTCAGTTAGCTATGGCGCTTGCGAAAATCTGTTAATTGCCTATTGTATGAAGTTCGAACGTTTACGGTTCGATTTTCGTATTTCGAAGCTATTCTACACCACATTAGCTGTTTTTATTTAAAAAAAACCGTTATACACTTTACTTACTGCACTGATTGGTACATAAGAACTAAAGAGGTTTTAGTTGAGTATACTTTTTACATATTATACTTGAAATTCCCTCTAGATGGTTGAACAACCACCTAGAGAGAATATTATAAAAATGCCATGGCCTGTCAATCACTAACAAACAGTACGTATGTTTCAGATGGTAAGGCGCGGCAATTAATGGATATACTTTTTAATAAAAGCTAGTTGTATGGGCTTCATTAAAAGGCACAAGGCCACCGTTGTGTTTCGCATTGTTTACCGCACGCGCATTTATCAGTGAGCTGGCGGGCGGTGCACTTCATTGCACGACTACTGCTGCATAGCGGAAGTAGCTATAAATTAGTCCTTTTCTTACAAAGAAGAAGTTATTATGTTAAACTTTATGTAATTACATAAAAAAGTAAGTTTTGTATTTATACATTTATTTTACATACGACATATATATATTTTACATACGACTGATTGACCAAGCGAATTGGAAAGTTGAGGTGGTAGTAAGCATGGCTTATTGTAAACATAACAGACGGCTCAAATGGCCTTAAAGGGACCATGGACTGGTAAGTACAGTGTTAGACCAAAACGTGAACGTCGTTAAGGCGATCTTGTTAAGTTCATGGAAAATAGCTAGCTGACTGCTTCTAGTTCTATTAGATCTCTATAGGGAGGCAAATATCCAACAGCGGTGTTACACCTCAAGTGTAGACGACGGTGATAAAAAATAATTATTTGACGTAAGTTCTCTATATTTTATTGCTTGATTTTTATCTTATCAATCTTCTTTATTCTTTCAAATAAATTTTCATTTACATTTGTATTAAATTAGAGACATTTCTCGGAATAAAAACAAATTTATATATTGGAATTAAAAAGCCTCATCCCAAACCCTCGAAAAACTCCCTCAATAAAGTGCTTGCCAATCAAGTTACCCTAGGGAGCCAAAACCTTCCAAAGTTCATAAAACATGACCTCTATTATAAAGCTTTAGGAAATAACATAAGTTACGGATAATGTAAAACAGTATGCTGGATGTGTCATCGCATTTTTATATCATATCGTTAATATTTAATACATTTATGAAATATCAAATGTAAAACTCTACTAAAATCTGTTATATTTAGTCTGTTGTCCTTAAAATTTTCTTCATTTGAGATAAATCAAAAATTTGAAAGTTTTTGAAATTAAATGATCTTCATACATAAATGTATGAAACGTATATGTTATACATGAAGTGTTCTAATGACTAGATATAATACAATACCTTGGATAGTATCATATCCAAGCCTGTGACATCAAGGGTTAACGAACTTGACCCACTAGGCAGACAGATCACCGTGTTAAGTTAGATGCTTTGTTGTAAATTTATTGGGACCTATGTCCAACTTTGGACGTCCTGTGGCTAAAATGATGCAATGATGTTACTTTACCGCAAGACATGTTAACAAAGTAGCTTATTGGATACGCCAAATAAATATAATTGAAAGCCACATCTAGCATATATAGTTCGTTGACAAACCGCACTTTTCTTCAAATGACGCTCAGACCTCGTTCCCTGAGGATATTTAAGGTGTTTCAGTTATGATGGGGCGGTGGTAAGTTATTGTGAATTTGAATGCAAGGAGGCTTTCGAATGAAAAATTTAAGAAGCACTTTAGTAATGACTTTTAATACGCACCGCCTTATGAGAAAAGTTAAGACGCAACCCTGGCCTCAAATTGTATCTTTGTGTTCATTTCGTTGCCGGAATTTTTTTTAATCTTCGAATTGAGTTTAATCTCCTGATCGGGGACGGAGTAAATTGAAGTTGTTTCTAAATTGGATTTTCGGTGTTTATTTTTGTTTTAATTTCAAATGAAAAATAGTGTTATTGATGTTTATATATTTAATGGAATCAGGCGTTACCTTGCCGAAATACATCCTAAGTAAGAAAAAGACCAATATTTAGTCAATAGTCTGTCAAACTCTGTGTTTGACACTAATCGGTGTAACATAACTCCTGAAGATGCCCCGTGGAGGGGTGAAACACGTGTTGAGTTATTTGGCGGTGGTAGTTGTGTGATTCGCATTGTTTGCCGCATACGTATTTATCAGCGGGCTGGCGGGCGGTGCACTTTGTTGCACGACTACCACTGCATGTGCGGAAGTGGCTAAATATTGGTCCTTTTCTTATATTGTTGTTTACGTTGCGAGACGTTAAGGACATTACGCAGGTTGGTACTAATTGTAGATAAAAATAAACAACACTTTGTACATCTAACATAAAAACTAGACATTAAAAATTAGTCTGTAAAATAAGTTGATTGAGGATTATATTATAGTAAATTAGATATTAGTAATAAAAATATAAAATGTAAAACTTTAACTTAGAAACAAAAACAGTGCTAGCACAGCGGTAAAGGATTAAAACTTGTAATAGTAAACCGCGAGTTCGAATCCCGGGATACAATCTTGTATAATTTACACTTTTTGTATTAATTATATAGGATTTCCACTGCTAACAATAAAGTTTCCAGAGGATGGACCTCAGCTTCCAACGTGTGCTAAAATATCACCTACGATCGCCAACTAGTCTGCTAAGTGGCGATTATGGTAAATAACCCCATAATATATATTTTGAGGCGACCTATGTCTTGCAGAGGGCATCTATGGGATGAAATGGCGACTTATACCTGGTACCTTTTTTGGTTTTTATCTCTCTAGTATAAGTAACGATTATAATTGATTTAAACTTTTCTTGTTAAACAAATGCACCCATAGGTGTTTTTAAGCGGCCTCAGAAACGGGACCATGAAAAAGATCCTAAAGAAAAACTTGAAGTGGTTTCTTTGTGACCACTTTCACTAACTACATCGATATAGTAGTAAGCGAAGCATGTACTATGGCTTATAATAATAAAAAACTTTTAAATCCTAGTGCGACTCCGTTCAAAAAAATTTTTTTTTTTTTTGCATAATAATCTTGAGGAATTTTTAAAGAAGTTTATTGTAAAAGCGAATATCGTTGTCAACAAAAGAATTATTAATTTCGTAGAGGCTAGAAAAAGGTTTAAAAGGAAAGTTAACTTTACGTACATAATTATTTTTAATATGATGTCTGTTATTGATATTGCTAATACAGTTGGTCAGTTTATGGGCAAGCCTTGTAATCACTTAAAAATGATTTAAACTATAGAATAGATTTTTATTTTACAAAATTTTTATCTAGCCTATCTACATCTTTGTGCAAACAGTCAAACATAAAAATGGTACTTATGTTTTAACGCAACCGCGGCAAAAATTATATTAACAAGCCGATAAAAAAAGAAGGTAGGTGTAGGTTTGGCTGTTTTTGTTTTTTGATTTTATGAAAAGTGGTTCATTTTATATTTAATCACCAATAATTTAGATTACAGTGATGTGTCACGGAGGAATCTTTTAAGGTAAATTTTTTGCCGCGTTGGCGTTAATACGTAAGTACCATAAATATTACTGTATTTCTGTATCAGAACATTGCAGCTAACTACGTAATAAAAAGTCACCATACTATGTTCGAAGGTGATGAATGAATTTTGTATTAAAAATCCGTATCTCTATACCGTCATAAGTAGAATTTTTCTAATTGCCACCATTAAGGTATTCTCCTATTGGTGTTGCCAGGTTTTGTTAAAAAAAATATAAAAAAAATCTAGAATAAAAAAGGTACTCATAACCTATTTATAGTAGTTTTTAATGCGCTTATCAGATTAACTATATAATAAATAATTTCAGTTAAGTATATTTGTAAAAATTGTTTTTTAATAATAAAAATCGACAGATTCAAGTTTAGAATATCATAATTCAAAATTATATTTCAATTTAAGCATTCTAAAGCATTGGTAAAAAGACGAAACAAACATTTACGTTGTAGAATAAAAAAAAAACAAAAAAACAATGCAGATTTATATTTTTATTTTAAAATATTAACAAATAGGAAGCGAAGCCTTTTACCATACCACGGCCATGGCTTTGACGGCCTTTGCTTGTCCCGTCTCTAAGAATAGTTAATTACTGCGCTAATGCAAATTTCCTACCGAGTTTCATCCTTTACTTTGTTCCGGTGAAACAAAAAAAGTTACTGGAATTTTCTTACGTCTATGTAAGTTCACACTATATGATGTAATATAACGTGTATAATTATTATTCATACACACACATAAACATACATACATATGTGTAAGAAAAGGATCAATATTTAGCCACTTCTGCACATGCAGTGGTGTGCACATGCGATGGCAGTTGTGTAATTCACATTTTTTGCCGCATACGCATTTATCAGCGGGCTGGCGGGCGGTGCACTTTGTTGCACGACTACCACTGCATGTGCGGAAGTGGCTAAATATTGGTCCTTTTCTTACTTAGGATAGACTTCCGCAAGGTAACGCCTGATTCCATTAAATATATATATATATGTGTGTGTACATAATACTATATTCTATACTCGAAGTTTCGAGAACTGCAGAAGGACTAAGGTCACCAATGTAGCTCGAAGAATAGATCATAGCCATCAGTCATCAAGCTGATTTTTGGGGAGGTCTATGCCTTGCAGACGGCGTCTATTACCTAAAAACATGACGAACATTATGTTACAACAATGCAAACAGAAGTTGCTATAATTAACGACTATAATAAAATTATTTTGTACTATATATTTCATAATTTAACCGATTTAACTGGTAATTACTGTATCTTTTCTATGCAGAACTTACAAAAAGTAGGGTTTCTGAGATTTATAAGATAGCTTTTGTCATATATCAGCTTCAATGCCAGCATGCTTCGCGCGATGCCGGCGCCGTATTGACTCATATAAGTTGTTTAGCAGCAATCTCGCGCCGGCGCGAGACCGACTCCTCACCGCACACTCCGCATTCCGCGCCGGCACGAGACCGCCAGCTAGGCAGTAATTAGCATGTATTTGTTTTTATATATTACAAGTATTTGGAATTTTAATATTTATGTACATTGGACTCCAAAATCCTTGTCACTTGATGAACATTCGATAAATAAATCCATCAAATTGTTGGACAAAATCCGTTCAGTAAGACCGCTTTCTGTACTTCTTCTATTGACATATAAAATTGTTTATTTTATTTTACTATATTTTGATTAACAATAAAGGGTTAACTAAATATATGAGTAGATACTATGAATATATACTAAACGCTAACAAGTTATTTTCTACTAGCTACCTAGCACTGGGTATTCATATGATTTTACAGGTGGATCTGTCTTGGGTAATTTACCACGTTTGATAATTTACCTACGGTTTTTTGCTTCAGCTAAACGCGCCGCCGGGTTTATCTAGTACCGCCAATCCATGGCATAATTTATGAATAATCAATCTTTATATTTAATAGATTTTTACTGTGTTAAAAAAAAATTTAAGTAGATTTTTTTAAAAGTGGAGAGCGCTACCTATTTTAAAAAGTAACTCATTCTACTCACGGTGACCATAAAATATTGGTTACGGTAGCACTTACGATTTCAAAGGGATTTGCGGGTAAAGAAGTACTGTGGAAAATTTTTCACTTTAAATAGTGTGAAATATATTTTAACTTTATAGAACAGCAGCGTAGTATTTGAGGAGGAAAAAAAATAATGTAAAACCAAGTGATATTGTAATAATCCTATATAGAAATAAAATAATAAAAATGTACAAGAGTAATGAGGGATGTATGAAAAGCGTTACAGAGCGAAAGGGAATGACTTGGAAAGATGACTGGGAAAGATTGTGGCAAGAATGAAAAGAACGAAAGATCACATGATGTATGAAAGAAGATAATGAAATTAAAAAATTATGTGAAAAAATTAAATAATGTTAAATAGTCCCTATCCCACATAAGATAGGGGGTACGAGAGGCTCCCAATAGCGGGGCCATAAAAAAAAAGTCTTTGAGGACAGCTTCTTATGATTGTCGGTTCAGGGTTCAATTCCCGGATCATGTTCATTGATATTTTCAATAATATTAGAAATTTTCGATTCGCACTTCGCCTATGTGGTTTACCAAAAATGAGATAATTACATTGTTAAAAGTTGAAAGAATATAAAATAAACCTTGTTTATATAAAATAACTACTTGAATACACTAATCCCCGTATAACACGCTTGTTTAGCTATAGTAAAGTGGGTCATACGAAGGTAATTCTCGTATAACGCGCTCATGTGATCACGTATAAAGCGTTATATATTATACAAATTATTTACTTTTAACTCTTGCCGTTACAATTCTGAACCAAATATATTAAATTAAATTTAATTATTAAAATAAAGTAAATAAGTTTGAAATAAACATATATGTGTGTTATTACTACATAAAAATTAAATTACATAATTTGGGAAACAGTTTTCTTACATGTTTATTAAGTAAGAAAAGGACTAATATATAGCTACTTCCGCTATGTAGTAGTAGTCGTGCAATAAAGTGCACCGCCCGCCAGCCCGCTGATAAATGCGCATGCGGCAAACAATGCGAATTACACAACTACCACCGTTGAACTCATTCGGTGTTTGGCACTAATCGTTGTAACATTACTCCTGAGGATGGGGTGTAAAACACGTGTCGAGTCATATCTTTTAGTTCTTTTCTTACTTAGTATGGACTTCCGCAAAGTGACGCCAGAATGTTTTAGATATACATCTTTATTGACTATAGATTTCATAGTACAGAAGTAAAAGATTAGATGTCCTCACATTTTTGTGATTTCATGGATTGTTTTCCTTCCATAGATTCACCGTGTGGTCACATGTAGGGAGAAGGACTTCCTTCTCCCTACATGTAACCACGTCCCGGTGCGGTCTCCGGGTCTTGCGTGTCGCGTAGATTTAATAAGGCTTCCTCGCAGTTCATTGGCGTTTACCTTCACCAACTGCCTTATTCATAGAGGTTCCTGTACTGTTTCCCATGCGGATACATATTAAAAGTTGAATCAAGATCTGCTTCCAGATAAAAATGGAACGACATCGGCATTTTAGTAGTAGCTAAAGACCACAAAACAGTTTCGGCAGATTCGAAACTTAATTATATACACAGTTCCTTTTGCAAGTTGAAGATCGTTGCGAATCTACCTTATCCAGTTAAACTATTTCGTTTTACGAAATTCATAAAAGTCTTATCCCGGCGAAGTTGTTATTCAACTCAAACAACGGTTAAGTACAAGGCTAAAACGGTTTATACTTTGAGAGCCGTTTAATTATGGCTCACATTATCCCCTCTCGAAACTTGCGTTTGAGACTTTAAGTGTTTTCTATTATGCGCAAGTGGAGGATTCCGTGGAAGCGTTCAGTATCCGCCCCCTTGGCTTTTGTTGCTGAGTAAACTGAACAGTCATTCGATAATTTTGTGAATTGTTCTTATTTACATAAAAGGTTATCGCGAATTTTAACTAACTTATTCTATATCTACTTAAACTACTTTAAGTTTAAGCATATGTATTCAAGTTAATCAGATAATTATATAAGAGTCTGTAAAGTTTTACGTGGTTATCTTTCTAATCGACAGACTTCCACTGCAAGACAGTCGCCTTCGACTAAGATATCTATGACGATAAAAATAACTCGCAGCGCCCAAATTTCATCTTCAAAATGTTAACAATCCCTTAATGGGTCCTACTATAATTGTTTCAAGTAAGAAAAAGACCCGCCAGCCTGCTGATAAACGCGTTAACCAAACACAGAGTTAACACTAACAGAGACTCCGTGTTTGGCACCAATCGGTGTAACATAACTCCTGAAGATGCCCAGGTAAAACACGTGTTGAGTGATTTGGCAGTGGCAGTTGTGTGATTCGCATTGTTTGCCGCGTACGCATTTATCAGCGGGCTGGCGGGCGGTGCACTTTGTTGCACGACTACCACTGCATGTGCGGAAGTGACTAAATATTGGTCTTTTTCTTACTTTGGATGAACTTCCGCAAGGATTCAGCTCATAGATGCCCACCGAAGGCATAGGCTTCCTAAAAATATTTGTGGGCGGGTATACCATAATCGCTACGCTTAACAGGCAGATCACAGTGTGGTATTATGGTAAGCAGAGAACGCTGTTGCCCATCCTCTGGAAACTTGTTTGTGAGTAGTGGCAATCCTATATAATTAATGCGCAAAGTGTGACTTGTGTTAGATTGTATACTAGGAATTGAATCTGTGATATACGTAGAGTCTCAGTCCTTTACCGCTGAGCTACCACTGCCCAAATTGACGTATTTAAGTGTGATCACTTTTATGATTGACTTACTATCGTGTTAGGATCATTATTGATTTATGATCCTAACATGTCTTTGTGATTGAATTCTAGCGTATAATAGAAGATTATATCCAGAGAATCAAACCGGTGAACTATAACCGCATGTCTCAGTTCTGGACTACCATTGCTAAATGTTAAGTTCACACTGATACAAATGTGACGTCAGATTGCTACCCACCTAGAAGATACATGAACAAAATAACTGAAGGTTTAAATGATAGACTAGAAGCGACAACAGAAAAGGACTGCTGAATAAATAGAAGGAGCTACGAATTATAATATTAGGGGGACCGGAAAGTAATGTCGCTTACTTAAGTAAAATTCCTATGACTACATTTTTAACAAGTTTTTATTTCTAATCAACAATATATTCACCTTCGTTATCAATGTTAACAACCTTTTGCCATCTAGTATACAAATTTTTAATGCCGGAGCGGTAAAAATCAATCGGTATTTTTGTGACCGGAAAATAATGTCGCTCATATTACTTTCCGGTCCGCCTAAAGTATAAAACAGGCAGGTTTACACGATTACACAAAAGTGTTTGATATATCACACGCATGTTTTTTACACTGTACATCTACACGGATATAGTCCACATTTATTTGGACGTCTTCCGTGCATTGGTGCAACGGCCTGGTTTTCAATTTTGTATTTCGCGTACCACTCAGTTTTTGCGAACTCATTTCTATGAAGCTATAACAGCCTACAAGGCTATCCGTATATCTTTATGCAGAGAGTGAGAGTGAGAAAGAGAATGTTTATTTTTAATGTTTCAAATATTAAATGATGGTTGCAAAAATGTTCAAAACTTGTAAGAATAAATAGTTACACCTTGTTCATTTTTATTTTCGTAAACGTGTACAGAAACACTGTTATACTCTAGCTGGTAATATTGCGGCTTAACAACTTTGTTTCAGAACGCTGAAATATCCGGTACATGTTTTTCAGTAGACAAAAAAAATTCAGCCATGGCGGACTAGTTGATTTTTCCAGCAAATGTAGCCATCGTACATCGACTGCGCCGTTGGGTGAGAGCTCTGGTACTAAGGTAATTGGACTAATCCGTTATAGGAACATGTTGAGTTTCACACCTCTTCATATTTTTTTTTTCATAAGCATCCGGGATATGTCGCTGTGGCTTTAAACTTTATAAAGCTAAAGCCTTCGTAAAGTACTTAAAATTTCAATATACGTATTAAAATACGTTAAGATAATTATTTAAACTGAATACTTGATTTTTTTATTTCACGGAATTAGGATTTTTTATTTTTAATTTACAGTATATTTAAATGCAACTATAAACAATTGACATACACAAATATAGACTGTCAAATTGTACTTTCGTCTTTATATATTTTCTAGCGTGTACAATAAAGAGTATTATATAAATAAATAAATATTTTTTCTCTTTTTATTGTATTAAATTAAAAGCATACACAATTTTTTTTTATAAAACCATGAATAATAATTCTCTATCTTTATTTAAATAGACATATTATTGCACTCATTCGTTAATTGTTTAAATATTATAAGTAGTAAACTATCATCGGTTCGGAATGCTGATTTTCTGGTAAATGTCAGCTTGAAACTCAACAACTGCTCTTTTTAAATCAAATTTCATAATATGTAATAAATTTTTCACGTGTACATTATAATTTCAATCACGTAAATGACTAAACAAACCAAGTTTCATTTCGATTAACAAAAAACTCTTGAATGCCATAATGAAATTTACTTAAAAATAAACTTTTAATTTTAGATTTAAAACTACGATAAAGAAAGCGCTCAGACCCATCATGGTGAGCAGTGGTAGCGATCGTTGGTCACGGGTTTGATACCCGGGATGTAATCTGATATATTTCACACTTTGTGTATTATCTATACATACCACAGCTATCAAACAAATGCCCAAAGGATGGGCCGCAGCTTCCTCTGCGAACCATAATACAACACTGTAATCGCTAACCTCCCTGCAAACTGCAGCCATTATGGTATATGCCTCAATACATATTTTTTAAAGAAGATACAAAAGAAGAGTTCCTCCTACTATGTAGAAAAATAATAAGCATAGTGATAGATAAAAATAAAACCTATGAAAATGTTAATAACCAAAATCAATAAAAATAATGTGATTATGTAATAAGCTTATAAAGAAATAAAATAAACATATAAAATAAAGAAAATGTAAAATAGTAATGAGGGATGAATGAAGGGCGTTACAGAGCGGAAGGTAATGGCAGAAGAATTGTGGTAAGACAGAAACGATAACAATGATAGATCATATATTGCACTAAAGAAGAGTGAGAAAATTAAAATGTTCGTGAAAAATTAAATAATATAAAATAGTCCCTGTCCCACACAAGATAGTGGGTACGAGAGGCTCCCAATAGCGGAAGCTATTTAACCCTTTCACGACCACGGGGACGCCGGTGTCCCAAGCAAAAATCATGGATTAATTAAATATTTACGTAACCATTGTAAATTATTTTTTTGTTTTAATATTTCGGAAAGTACCTTTTTATTATTTTTTACTGGCAATATAGGATAACTAACACCGTTTATTGTTTATCGCCATCGGAACGTTAGAGTTCTTTTGGCGCGAATGATCTGCTGTTTGGAATAAATAATTGATATTGTAAAAGTGCTTTTCAAGTTTTTACAGTGTCAAATTATCATTACCTGTTAAGTAAATTGTTATTCTAAATATTCAGTAGTAATGTATTTATGTTGTATTCTGTGATAAATCGTTATAAAGATTATGGGACACGGATGTCCCAGTCGGCGTAAAGGGATACTTTTTATACGGAATTTCTTAACTTTTGACCCGGTGATATACCAAAATGCTATCATTTTCTTATTCATATTTTTCTCAGAATATGTTTCGTAAGGGACGTGGAGTTTTTGAACTTCGAAAAAATAAAATTCTTCAAATTTTTGTGGGCGACAATAGCGATGAGGAAGATGACTTAGTGCTTAATGACGAAGACCAAAGACTTCTAGTACAGGATGATGACCAAGGGGTATATGATGTCGAGGTTGAAGAGACGACGACTCTTCAACGGCAAGAATCACCTGAACCTTCAACGTCTCAAAAAATCAATCCATCTAATCATTAACCAATCCGTCAACAACAGGAATTGTTTCGCCGAGTACCACAAATAACTTGCCCTATTATATTTATATTATTCATAAAAAAGTAAAAAAGAGTACACTAAGTAACAAATGTACATTATTTACAACAAAACAGACTTACCAACAAGTAAACCAAAATTTAGAGTTTAAGTAGAAAGTAACCCTTAGCGACCATAGGGACATATTTGTCCCATAAATTTCCAAGAAAAATGTAAAACTTTTTTGAATTTTTAGTATAAATTATGTTTTTAGGATGCCTATTAATTCATTACATCTAGCTAAATTAATTAAATAAGGCACCGTAACCTTATGGTCCTGAAAGGGTTAAAAAAAGAAAAAAAATATATTAATATATTTTTAGGGGCGGCCTTGTAGTGCCTTGTAGTGGGCGTTTATGAGCTGAAACGATTGTAGTCAGACTCATGAAGAAATTGTTAACTTTTTAAAGAAGAAATTTATCATGTTTCTATATATACTCGTATACTAGCTGATCCCGCAAACGTTGTTTTGCAAAAAAAAATTTTTTTAATTTCAAATTAAAAATAAGGGTTGATTGTAGAGGGGTGAAAATTTAGGGTTGTATGTATTTTTGTATGTTGTATCATAAAAAAAATAAAAACAAAAAATTTCGCCAAAAAAATAAAAAAAAATGTTAAGGGTGAACAACCCTTATCACTTAGGGGTATGAAAAATAGATAGTAGCCGATTTTCAGACCTACTAAATACGCATATAAAATTTGGTAAAAATCGGTCAAGCCGTTTCAGAGGAGTTCAAGTTCGAACACCTTGACACGAGAATTTTATATATTAGATAAATAAGATATTTTAAATTTTGGAATATAAATAATATTTATTATAACATAGATAATTAATCAAAAATGTAATATAATTATTAACGACGAAGCTAAACACGTTCTAACTTTGGAAATGACAGGGGTTAAAAGACTCGTCAGTGGCTGACCTTAAAAGCAGTTTTGCGAATTACACGTCACGGACTGAAATCTTTTAGGTCGCGTTGTTTGCGAAGGGTAAAGGTAAGCAAGAACCCGAAGCAATGAGTGGATCGGTAAGTAACTGAGATTGAATTTAAATAAAAAAAAACACAACACAAAAATTTCGTTCCTTACTTACCGAAACCTCTTTTAGTATGAGCTTTTTCAAATGTTGAATGTACAAAGTGATTGGTTGTAAATATAAAAACTTTTAAAATATTGAACGTACAGCATATTTGTCAGCAAAAAACTTTTACAGCTTTTACATAGATTACAAAATATCGTATATAAAGTGATCACTCTGAAATATGTTATATTATTTTTTTTTAATATATGAATGCGACACGCCTATAAATTGAAATAAAGACAATAAGAAATTTTTACATGTAATACGACGTAACTCGAAGAATTTCTCGTGTGAAGTAGCAGTACGCGGAGTATATATATATATATATATATATATATATATATATATATATATATATATACTATGTATATATACTAGCTGATCCCGCAAACGTTGTTATGCAAAAAGTTTTTAATTACAAATAAAAAATAAGGGTTAATCGTAGAGGGGTGAAAATTTATTGTTGTATGTATTTTGGTATGCTGTATCATAATAAAATAAAAACCAAAAAATTTGTTTAAAAAAAAAATTAGGGGTGGACCACCCTTATCACTTAGGAGTATGGAAAATAGATAGTAGCCGATTCTCATACCTACTGAATACGCATATAAAATTTGGTAAAAAGCCGTTTCAGAGGAGTTCAAGTTCGAATACCGTGACACGAGAATTTTATATATTAGATATATATAAGCTCCCACTCCCCACAGCTCCTTCATGTATACATATATATACTACTACATATATACATATATATAGCTTTTAGATTGGTAGAAAAGCTGGTAGACGCGACGTAGGTAGTCCTCCATCTAGGTGAGCCGACACATAGTTAAAGGGTATTCGCAGGATGCATGCAGCGCAGTACCGGTCATCGTGCCGATCTTTGCAGGAAACCTATACCTTGCAGCAAAGCATGTGTGTCTCTCAAAGATAGGGATCTATGAGGAGATATACCATCATCGCCACGCTTGGCAAGCGGGTTGGCGATTATAGTGTAGTAATTATGGCACGGAGAGGATACAACTACCTGTCCTTCTGAAACTTATTTGTTAGCTATGGAAGTCTTACATAAATGTACAAAGTGCGAATGAAATTGAATCCCGGGAATTGAACTCGCAACCTACGATGCCACGTCTCATTCCTCTATCTCTTGGTCACCACTGTTACTTATTATTTTTAAAAATATTTATTTTCGGATAGATGTACCATACATTAATTGAGTCATTGCTTTAAAATGAGAATCTTAGATGGATTCAAAATATTTTGAATAATGAATTTTCGAATTTTAAATTTATGGACAGGTAATATCCGTAGCTTTAATAGAAAATTATCCAGTGGAAAATATAACGTGAAATCTGTCGATAAATTTGAAAATACTTGTAGTACCATAACGATTTTTATATTAAAATAAAGGTTATTTTTTAGACAACACGCCTACATGACATTCATTTGTATTTATATAATAAGTATTTAAATAAACATAACATTACAAGAAAACAACTTTATTGCAGTAATCTTCTATATAACTGCTGATATATCTTAAGATAAACTTATAATGTCGTAAATGGATCAACAGAAGGATGTAAAATATGATACTGGTTATAGATCGATCGATGTGTTTGTAAATCAAGCGAAACAGAGCGCTATGGAGTAGGTTATGGAGAAGCCAATCGCTTGGAAACAACCGTTTCGCTGCACCTTCTAGTGTCCAATGTGCTGGCTAGTCGAAACGATCAGTAATCTAATTAGAGTATAGTAGACAGATGAATACATGGATCATTAATATACTAATGAATGAATACTGAATTTAATCATAATGTTTTGTACTCAATACCGAATATCATTAATTAAAAGTTTAAATTTTAGTGAACCCATTACCTTTATCGTCACTTTAAATATAGAACGCCCACTGCCCAACAAAGGCTTCACCTCCTTAAGGCCATAAGGCGGCAGAGGGTTTCAAGTGACTCAATTAAAAAAAAACTATGCTTCTAGAGTTCGAAGAGGTCGAAGTAACCTGACCTTTCTGGAGTACTGTAGTAAGTTCATAAAAGAGACCATAAAAAAGAATTAATAAGCGGAATAAATAGTTAAACCTGTAATATAATGATAACAAAAATAGGAATGTAAAAATGAATACGAACAAAATGTTAATGCATGTTGAATGACAATAATAAAAGGTGACATTTGGCATACTGTTACACTTTTTCCTTATATAATGTTACCGCCTAATATACTTACAATTAGATATTAATTATTATTATTACGTTGTTCATAGCGTTGTTTTAGGAATAAATAAATAAATAAGAAAAAGCTAACAAGTTTTTCAATTTACATTTAGTTTTAAAGGTGAACTAGCTGATCCCGCAAACGTTGTTTTACAAAAAGAATCAAGTTTTTAATTCACAAATAAAAAATAAGGGTTGATCGTAGAGGGGTGAAAATTTAGGGTTGTATGTATTTTTGTATGCTAAACAAAAAAAATTGTCTAAAAAAATTTAGGGGTGGACCACCCTTAACATTTAGGGGATGCAAAAAAGATGTTATCCGATTCTCCACCCTGGCCGATATGCACGCTAAGATTCACGAAAATCGGTCGAGCCGTTTCGGACGTGTTCCATCACAAACACTATGACACGAGGATTTTATATATTAGATATTGATTGGAGACATGATTTTTATTTTTTAAATGTTCTCTTTTTTAAACCGTCGCTTATTGTGGTTGCATCTCATTCAGATTTAATTAATTCCAGAATTTTTACTAATTTTCTATGTGATATAATGATAGCACTTAGAACATTTAAAAATAAAAACATGTCTTCAATCAATATATCTAATATATAAAATAAATGTATTTTGTCAGCCATCTTTAATAAATAAAACAAAAAGTCAACTATTTACAATACCAACTCTACAGTACTAAATAAGCTAATGATAATATTAGACGGTGTTATAAGATGAAGGCCATTTCATTAATAAACAACAAACTATTTGTAGATCCATTTATAGCTGTAAGAGAAAACGCCATTAATTATCTCTAACAATAAGATCTAGACAGACGCAAAGAAATTATTTATTAAGCCTTTGTAAATGTCGCAAGGAGTTCTTAGCATTGGCAACAAAAGCATCACGCCATGCCAAAATTATTCATGAGACCTAAATAAGGTTATAAAAAATACTTTTATGAATTTTTATACATTTTAGTATTAGAAATTAATGTCGTTAAATACGAAAATGATTTAGCATGACATGACTTTAGATCATACGTCGATTCTAGACTATATACTTTATTAAAAAAATGTTTATATAAAGTATAGTTTTGTTCAACATTCGATTTATAAGCCATACTCTCTCTCCCTCTCTCTACAAATTGATATATTCTATTAATAGGAATATCAAAATTATATCAAAGAAGATATATATATATATATATATATTTAGAATTAACTCCGCACTTTGCTTGTTAGGAAAATATATATCTAGCTTCCTGGCTCAATAGGCTTCATCCAAATAAATAAATTAAAAAAAAATTTTAAGCTGCGCTACATCGTGCAGAATGAACTTATCGATTTAGCCCATACACGCCCATTGCTGGACATGTGCTCAAATATATATGTGGGTGATATATCATGATCATCACGCTTGGCAGGTGGATTGACGCTCGCAGTATGGTATTATGTTACGCGGAGAGCGCAACTATTATCTGCACTGTTTAATTAATGCACAAAGCGATAATTATATAAGACTGTATCATAGGAATCAAATCTGCGACCTATGATCGAAGTCACAGTCCTCTACTGGTGGACTACCAACAAAAATACCCACAAACCAATGTTTTTCTTACATATATGCTGTAGTTTAAATATTAAAGGTTTTTAAAATTTAATTTTAAAGAGCAGCTGTTGAGAATCCTGCTGGTAGTTCACAGGGGATTAGCATTGACCGATATTAGATTGTTTACGATATGACTAAACTGACTTTTTATAATGTTAAAAATAATTAACGACTTTTAAATGCGTGTCAAGGAACACTTGTATAAGATATTTTAAATTTGGAATCCCGTTTATATTTAATATCGCGTGTAGTATTCTTTTGTATTTTTTTTATCGTTTTAATTCTGTTGTGTGTATTATATACAATAAACGTATTATTATTATTATCGAAAACATATAATTTATTGATAGCGCCGACGGTATAACAAAGGTTTTGGAAAGCATCCAAAAAGCGTATAACCGCCAATTACTCCCTCTACAGAAACCTGATATGAATCAAACGCTAAACATTTTACTGGTAGCGCTAATTTGCCTCGACTAACACTGTCATAAAGGCCTGGTACTGTTATAAATTTGTTCATAGAAATCTTATTCTTAAAATACAGTGTACTTTCATCCTTGTACTTTTTGGATCAATCCTTCTTTTACTAAGAAAAGCAATCGTATTCCACTAAACGTTGCCAGTCTGAATTGACGGTCTCCTTAGTGATATCATTCCAAAACAGACCAGTGGATTGGTATGTTGAAGTGTCAAAAGGTACTAGCTGGCCTCTAGAGCCTTAAGGTTCTAGTAAAAGATGCTTGGATGATCTAACTTTGTTATGGTCATCAAGAGACACTTAATTTAAGCCGCTTTCAATCTGTGATATAGAAATTCCTTTATCCAGTAGCGGACAAATAACGGCAACAATAATAATGATGTTCAGTAAATTTAAAATACGATTTTTATTTCACAACAAGTTACTTTCACATATAGGAAAATTGGTAAAAATAATTCAGTTCCTTAAAATACTATAGCAACTTCTCTTGTGTTAACTTCTTATTCTAATCGAATATATTGTCACGAAGGCAGGAAACGTGAATATAGCTATCACCCACAAAATGTTTAGAAAAGGTTCAAGAATTTAGTTTGACTAAAATCCATGAGAAAGAGTATCAAATTAAAGTTTTGTACTGCAGGAGTTTTATACATATATACTTAGATACTACAGCTGGCGTGCAAAAAAATTGACTATGTCATTAATTTCCATTTTTCAAATATCAAAATTATTACATACTAGAATGCTCGTTGACGACTATATAAGCCGATACTGGGGACATTCTAAGTCAGTCTACATCCTGAAGGGAAGTGAATAATATGAAAACTCATGACAATATTTTGAATTCAAGTACGCATGGGAACATAGATATATTTTCTTAACTAGTAATAATTCTTTTTTTAGAAGTGCCATATAAAGTAACCAATATACACAGATTAATCCGCTTAAGCGAACTTCGTACCGGAAACTTTCAGTCGAATTATCTCATCACAATTTTCCGCGCTTAATTAACCTTATTAAATTTTCCAGCTAATTTTCTACATAACGTTAAAATGTATGAAAATGTTTACATTTTCTTTGTAAAAACTATTTTTACTCCACCGTATATATTGATATTTTTGTTCAAAAATACTTTCATTTGAACCTTAAATTATTGACGGTAACAGTGCTGCCATCTATTTTTTAAATTTAATATTACAAAGTTTACCTCTAACATAGTCAGAGCCTATATTTCTAAATTACAATATCTAGACGGGGGGGGGGGGGGTATCCTCAAATGTACGCCTGGGAATGGAGAGCCCAGGCAGTGTCAGACTGTTACTGACTAAAACCCCCCAACGTCGGCTCTGTTACAATTAAGGTTCTAGTTATTTTGCTTATTTTCTAATATTTCTATAGTATTAATTCTTATTTATATTACACTTATATTTTCTTTAGCTATTTACATTTTTTTATTAATCTATACTTTTTTTTTTTTTAATATCAATTCCTATCTGTATATCCTTATTGCCATCTATTGGAGGAGAAAGCTAATTATAGAGGTAGTGACGTCAAAATCTATTTTCATGTAAAAAGTTAGTTCATGAAAGTAAAGGTCGGGTGCTCGAAGACCTATTTTTGATGAGACGAAAACTCTGTAAAACGCCCATATGTCTTACTCGTGCCAATATCAGAAGCCGGCTCGACTTATGAAGTAGTTGTCTCGTAATTGTACCGAACTAGGTAAATTAAAAATTTGAGTCTCACTTATGACGTCATTAGCGAGCCCACGGTCGCACAAATAGCATTGTAAAGGGCAAGGCTATACTTAGAATATGTCTAGGAGTTTAAATCATAAAGATCCGTAAACGAATGAATTGAAGATTTTTTTTATGGCCCCCGCTATTGGGGGCCTCTCGTACCCCTTTGGTGGGATAGGGACTTTACGGGCAATTTATTTCTCACATAGTTATTTCGTTATTCTCTCCTTTCGTTCTTCACATATTCTTTCAATCTATTCTTTCATGCCACATTTCTGCTATCTTTCCCTTTTACTCTGTGACCTTTCATTCCTCCCTCATTACATGTTACATTTTATCTTTATTTCTTTTAGTTTACATTTTTATCACATTTTGAATTACATTTTATCACATTTTATTTAAAATTTTTCTTATTTTCTTTAATTTTTATTTTTTTGTATCACTTTTTAATTATTTCCTTGCAGTATGAGAGGAATTCTTCCCTAGTATCCTTTCCGCCTATCAGGGAGGCTATTGACTCCCGAATTGAAGATTGGCAAGTTGAAGTAGCAGTATGGAGCCTTAAGGTTATATACCATGGTTGCACAGACTTATTAAGAGTAGGAGCCACTCGGCCAATCATGAACTGATGGCGGGTAGAACAGAAGTATAGGTAATTAAAGACAATAAAGAATTGATAATAATTAGAATTCAATATGTTTTCGAATGTACGAGAGTATTATTTTTGCTGTCGGCGGGCCACCAGTATTCGACCGGCGGGCCGCGGTCTATGCACCTTGATCAGATGGCCTTGATGAAGTCGGGAGACTCTTATTGCATGCCGCTTCCTACTAGTCTTATGACACATCTGTAGCGGAGACCGATTTTCATTAATGTAAGTTCAACAACTAAAATGACTATGATCTATATACATATATATATATATATATATATATATATATATATATATATATATATATATATATATATATATATATACGTATTCTAGATATGGTGTTGTCGCTGTTACGATCCTCTGGACAACGTGACGCACTTATTCGTCTATCCTTAAAGAACTCAGAATAAAGACCACACTATCCACAATCTGCTTGCATGGAATACTCCGTTACTTTAGCCACATTGTTCTCCATAGAACTCATGGATATTGTAGAGAAGCATCTACTTGTCGGCAATGTGGAGGGTAAAAGTACCGGAACATATATATATATATCATAGGTTCGATTCCTGCGATTTAATTTTATATAATTCCCACTTTACACAATAAATACAGGATTGCTACTGTTTACTAAAAACTTTCTAGAGAATTCTGTGTACTATAATACCACACTGCGATCATCAACACGCCTGTCAACGATAGCAATTATTAAATATTCCACAAAGATATCTTTAGGTAAGACCTATGCCTTGCGTTGAACTGATACGACATATATTTAAAATAAAATTATTGTAATTATGTTCATTAATTTTCTATGTTTCTATTATTTCATTATACTATTGTGTTTTCCTGTTCACATTACAAACAATGCAATCATATTTTGATCGTAATTCTGGCCACGTTGGTTATAATTTTGATGTTACGTACGCGACATGCAAGTTACCTCAAGACAACATATGTCTAGTTAACGCACTAACATCTCTTCCTACGTGACACTTTGCGACTAAACACATTAATTCACGTGAATTACTGCTTGCGGAGAGAAATAGACTCTACAGTAGTAATTATTTATATATATATCCAGTAACGAAAGAATAATTATATATATTCATTTAAAATTTTTCTTAGCTCACAAAAAATATATCCGTTAATTGGGAGATGTTATATATAGAATATATGGTAGCCGAGGCTAGTGATCCTAAGTCGAAGGTTCTATTTCCAGGACATTGAAGATCAGTGTATTAATTATAAAGGATTACCACTGCTCATAAGCAATATTCCAGAGGATGTACAGTAGCATCTTCTGAGTAGTTATCCACAAGACGATCATCATCCCGCCTGCCAAACATTGAGATTATTGTATATCCTGCTATACATGTCTTTAGATGAGACCTATGCATTGGACTGTACGATGTTTAACTAAATTAATAAGAATAATACATATGAGAGCTGTTTGTTTAATCTACAAATTAATGTGTGATAATTTTATCTAAATTCATAAGAATTCTAATATATATGTATAAGAAAATGGCGATAAAAATAAAGTAAAAACTGGGAACACGGAACTCTTGGAATAAAGAAAGAAAGCATGTCATATTTATCTCTAGGTTCCATAGTACTAATGTAAATTTGAATTACCGCCGGTGTGTAAGACGACACATAGCTGGTGAACGCGACCGAGGCCAGGGTCCTGCTCCTGAGCAAATGGACCTATATTCCTGCGGCTAGCGTGGCTTCATTGGAATTTCTGTTATAAACCAAGGTCCGTTGAACCAATATCGCGCTTCCATAATTCCACGCCACTTGAGATGTACCGTGTCCCTTTAGGTGTTCAAAAATATTTTTTACTGTATTACAAATTATGTGACATTTCTTCCATTATTATTTATTTGTTAAAATTTTAATTAACACGTATAGAACGCTAACATGTAACGTTACACTCTGTTGACAACTGAATACTATTCTGCAATAGTGTATTGTACGAATAGCTGTCTGGGTCATTCCACATGATGACCAAGTTACTAGTTATTACGTGATAAATTAGAGAAGATCATTAAAGAAAGGTAAAGATGTCCCAATAAATTTATGAAAACGTTATCATCTAACCCTCATTTCTCCTAAATTCTGAGAGCTGTAACGTCCTCTACTTTTAGTATGGGAGATTATTACATCACATTCCCCTTACCACCATGGAAAGTTAAATTCCTTCTAGACAAACCTCCTCTTCGATTCCGAACTTATGCCTGGTATTGGAGCAGTAATTTTCGCATTATATCTAAGTTATTAAAAAACTAAACCTTCAAAATAACTCAATGGCTCAACACACAAAATAAGCCTAAAGATATTATTAAATATATAAGACAGAGTATCGCAAATAAGTTATAAATTCAACGAATATGATTTCAGTGTAAAGCTCCCGAGTATTTTATGAAAAAAGTTTTGTCGAAACGGACCGCGTTTACGCGTTCATTCATATTCCAATATAAAGGTTTTATAAGCGTTGAAAGTAAATGTAATTTCCTGCTCGTGGACGAAAAATACGTACCTTTATTTGTCTTTATACGTTTGACTTTGACAAAGGTCGGTAATACGCACACATTCGCACTTTTGATAGCACTAAATGTGTACTTGAAATCAAACAACCACTTGAAAGCGTACTTGTTTATTAATTTGTATTTACATTTATTCCTGTGATTATTATTTACTTAACTGTAATAAATTGTACATAAGTAATATATTCACAATCTAATAAAAACATTTAATTATCGGCACTGAGCATTGATCTCTAACTTTGGATCTTATTGGGAATTTCGCTGTCGCTCGACAATCTTCGGAGAACAATAGTCATATCAGAGGATTCGTAAATAAACGAAAGTAAATGACATAACCCAACTGATACGCAAGATGAAATGTCAGTCAGCAGGAAACATAAAGTTCGGAACAGGTGCCTGTTGGAGGCTTAAGGTGAAATGGAGCACAATGTGGACGCTTGATACAGGCCGCTTCCTGTCCTTTTGGAGACCAAAAGGAGAGGCGTATGTCCAACAATGGACGTCTTGCATCTAATATGATATGATCATCCTTGTTCTATATCCGCTTAGTAGAAAATTCGTTCTGTTTTAATAAATACCAATTATTAGTTAGAACAATTTATTTTCAAAGTATTTCATCAAATAATGACACTGTGATAGGATTTTTTAGTAGTAATGTTTCATAAACATTTTTAAATTTATTCTATGGTAATTCAGAGGTATTAAACAAGGGTTTATTGTAAAACCATAAAAACAACAACCGCATTCTTGAACTTAATATATACGAGGGTTCCTAACATCCTCGTCTAAGAGGATCCACAACAAACTCAATTTTATATTTTTGGGATCATTTTCACTATAAGTACTAGCCATATTGTTTATATTAAAGTATACAACGCAGTTTCTCTTTAACTTCTAAATAAAAAAAATATAACACACATTACAATGAATAATTTGTTAATGCGTAATGCGTATAAACACGCTGATTAGTTTTAGGTCTAAAACTTTAAAAATGTTGTACTATAGCGAATTTATCAGAAAAAAAGTTTAAAATTTTTATATCTAATTACAAAATTACTGTATAAAGTGATCATGGAGAAATACGTTGTATTAATTTATATTTTCCAGTGAAATGCTACAGGAAAATAACTTCTGGTAGTATATAGTCTGCAAGGGTAGTTAGTAGATAATAATTTAATTTAAAAATTATTTTTAATATTCAATTTGATACTATCATAATTTTATTTACTATTCCAGAAATCAATATTTTTTGGATTGGGTATACAATATGTTAATTGTCAGCAAATAACCTATACATTTACACGTTTAAAGCCTTTACACCAACATCCTTTATATCAAGTGTTTATAATACAGGGAGGTGTAAACTGTAACAAAATAAACCAGAAACTATTTACTCAGGTAACGTTGCTCGTAAAGTAAAATGGTAACTTCCACGGTGAGTTTTATGCGCCATTAAAAAGAGAAATACAAGATGGCTTTCTTCTTTGCAATTCATTTGAATACTGATACTGTGAAGCTTTTCTGAGATTTTATTAAAAAAAGAATCCTTCAATTTAAATTATGGTTTACTATTAATTTTTTTTTTTAAATAAATGCCAAACACAGAGTGCCAAGAGTGGCACTAATCGGTGTAACATAACTCCTGAAGATGCCCCGTGGAGGGGTGAAACACGTGTTGAGTAATTTGGTAGTGGCAGTTGTGTGAATCGCATTGCTTGCCGTATACGCATTTATCAGCGGGCTGGCGGGCGGTGCACTTTGTTGCACGACTACCACTGCATGTGTGGAAGTGGCTAAATATAGGTCCTTTTCTTACTTAAGATGGACTTCCGCAAGGTAACGCCTGACTTCATTATTTTTTTCAAATACTTTTTTATTAAATATTTTAATATCATCATTATCGTGATTTTAAACGATAAACGCCTACAGTAGGGTATCGGTCTTCCCCAAAAATCTAAATTACGACCGATATTCCGCTGCCTGTATGCAGTGACTTTCCGCGATCATAACTATGTCGTAGGTTCATCTATTGGAGATGGGAGTGGGGCACCCACGCCGCGTCTACCGGCTCTTGGTTGCTATACGAGAGCCTTCTCAAAGCCTGCTTGTTGCACAATCGATGTTCCTCGCTCATCGTCACTTTAGATGAGCAATTCTTCGTGCTACATCCTTGTACTACAGTTGGACATAATCCTCGTCAAATTTCCTTAAAGCATTGAATTATAGGGTATAATAAGGTAGTGAAGTGTTTTCGTTTCTTTAAATGTTCTACATCAAAAAGTCTAGAATTATTATTTCGCAAAACCTAGAGCAACTAATTGAAATTTACTTTTCGAGAAATTATTCTTTCTGTTAAAAGAAGAATAAAAGGTATGTTTATAACATTTGTTTCAATTACACTTTTCAAACGTCCAATTTTAAGACACTAAAAAATAATTGTACTTTTTATTTTTTACATTCTTTATAATTATTTTGAGTGAATAATTATTTATGAGATAGTGTAATAGCCTTCCATAAAAGTCTATTTCAAATTAACAACCTACTTTTCTTTTTGTTTCAAGATTATATTATATTTTCTTCGACTTCAACTGTAGTCGCAATTAACAGTGTAGGTATAATTAAGAGTACAGTTGTACACGGTTTCATGTCGTGTACATGGGTTAAGGATAAATATTAACATACAGTTGTGATGCGCAGTAAATATTACCTTACAAAAACTTCGAGGCAGGGACATACAATATATTAAACTTTGATGCGGTTTTAAACCTTTATTATTTCCTTATGAATATACATAAAAATACGTACACAAATATATGAGAATATAAATATTTATATATTATGTGGGAAAAGTAAAATGTAATAATATACACAACTTATAACATGTTTTTTTTTTTAATTTGTAGTTGTCGTTGATATCTGTAACTAAAAAGAAAAAAGGTATTAGAATATCTTACATATCTTAAAACAGTGTGTAAATAAGTATATATATACATACATACATATATATATATACATACATATATATATATATATATATATATATATATATTTATTTATATATATATATATATTCTATATATTTAAATATGTATGTATGTATATTATATATATATGTATATATTACATTTATATATATATTTATACATATACTTATATGTGTTATCTCTGTACTAGTCTAGATTGACTGGTGGTGAATTTCTATAAGATGTTTAATCCGTCATTGTAAAACTTGGATGCGATTAGTTTTAGATAGTAAATAAATATGCCCAAAGTTACAGTACAGTAGTAGTACATTAGAGAAACTATGGAGAAACAGAGAGATAAAGAAGCACCAAATTTTTACAAATGTGTGCCCTCTCCATATTTTTATGTTATGACACTTATATCTAGAACTAGAATGCGACTATCCTTAGGAGTTGTATTCTAGATTGAAATGATCAAAATACCATGGACAACGCGCAAATTCATTAATTCACATTAATACCTTTAATGAAAAAAATAATTTGAATAAATTATTTTTGAACTAATGAAACTGTAGCAAAATCTACCCATATTGTACTTTACTGAATAGTTACTAAATAATAGTAAAAACTTAAGAAATGCTTTAATCTTAAATAAAAAGATGACTATCCTTAAAGACCTTGGAATTAAAAAAATCTGCTTGCATACAATACTCAATTACTATAGTCATATTGCACGGAGGAGGTCGAATAATCTGGAGGGGCAATAAGATACTTGGAGAGTAAAAAAGGTAAAGTACCATAAATGGGTCCTTTTACAAAATTGAACAGTTTGGACAATAATTGTAGCAAAAACTATATTGCTTGGCAAATGGCGTAGCGATTAAGAAGGATACTAAAAATATTATTTTAAAAAAAATATGATCATAAAAAGATAATTATTGAAACAGAATTAATACGGGGAACGACGCGCCGACGCGTACACGTATTGCGTCATAAACTGACACATTTGTCAAAGTCGACGCCACCGAACTGAAACTCAATTAATAAAAATTTAAATGGACCCGAGGAAAACAATGGTTTTTTATTTATTTATTTATATACATTCAACACGAACGCACGGAGAGCGTCATGATTTATTTTGATACAGTCATTGTTTAATGAAGCCTATATAAAAATCAAAAGTCACTCCGATTTAGACTTAAATCTATACAAATAATTCAAATTGCTATATTTGTTTGTAATGTTAAAATAACCGCTTTTTACTACATAAATATAAATACATGTACGGATATATATACCAAAGTTATATATATATATATTTATATATATATATATATATATATATATATATATATATATATATATTTATATATATATATATTTTTTTTTTTTATTTTTTTTTTAATCAATTTTAGTATGTTGGTTTGCCTTTTTATTCTGAAATGGCTAGACCGATTTCGACGGGACCTGTACTGACAGGAAGTTAATGCAATAAGGAGTAACTTAGATTTATTTTTAGAACTTATTTCTTTAACGAAAAAAACCTTAATGAACTAAGTATTTTTTGTTGAATTCTTTGCGAGTGCTGTCGTGGTCAAATGTAGTAATTAATATACGTATTTATTAATAGATAATGATATTTAAAATACAGGGTGATAAGTTATTAGTGTCAAAACTTTTAAGATGTGAATATATGACTCATTTTCTGTTAATGTATAGTATAATATACTAAGAAAAATCTTTTTAAAAATTAGCATAACCATATATTACATTAAATATTGTTTACTATATATCCATCCAGACTTTGAACTGCCAGAAGTTCAGAATGATCACTTTATATAGGTTGATAAATGCAAACAATTAAGGCTTTGCCATGATAAATGAGCCATAAATTCAACATTTTAAAGCTTTCACATCTATAACTAATATACTATTTACACAAAATAGTAAAAATACAATAATTATTGCATAAGATACCATAAAATGTCAATATTAATAGCCGAAAATTTTGTTGCCAAATAAAGATCTTGTTTGAGTTTACTATACAACATATGTAATGATATTACTAATTACAAAAAGCAAATCATTTTGTTCCTTTAAAATTGGCGCATAGTAAACAAGCGAACCGGCAATCGAAGCGTAAATCGTCCTTCACAAGTACTGACGGGCCACCTCCAAAAGGTTTTATTGTAAATTAAAATGTAAGACTATGTGCAGCAGGGGTCTTCGTACGGCTAAGCCGATAACGGTAAAACAAGCATTTTTATACAATGTCTTTAAGTAGAAAAATGTTGCAATAGAACTATTACCAGCTTCTTCTTTTAAGCCACTGCCAAGTATAAGCCTTCCTGGCCTGAAATCAGCGACTGCCCGTCACCTTTAATGTCGTATTTAGTCAGCGCCATCTATTGGCTTTAATGTTACTTACTGTCATGGTATTTATATTAGAAAATTTATTGTTTATACAGAATATATTGACACTGGCGTATTTAAGATGAATGTTTTTAAGTCAAGTTATTTCTATCATCTATATTTGTAATTCTCTATTTTGGAAGCACTAGTTCTGCAAGAAGAAGTCGCAGAAATACCAGCATCTCTTGTATATATTCTAACCATTTCTTTTTTATTTTTGTCACAGTCACAATTCTCACGCCAGAGAAAGACGTTAGAACACGCTAACGTCTTTCTCCGGAGTGAGCTCTGAAGCGTTACCTACAAAATATATTTTAGTTTTGCCTCGAACGCTTCGATACGTTTTTAATAATGTCAATATATTTATATTATATTGCTTTATGGTATACGGATTATGGTATACGACGGATTACATTCTAACACGTATTTTCTGGGTTTTATTTATGTTAAATTGACAGTTATTATTAGATATCTTGATTCACCCTGTGGGGTGTTTTTATTTTACTATTTTACTCAAGTTTTCTCTTTAACCTCTCCTTGAAATACTTTCTGGTCTTTATCATCATTTCAGTCATAGTACGCCCACTGCTGAACATAGCCCTAACCAATAGATGTATATAGTCTTCCGACCGTTGCATTTGCGAACTCGTGGTTTCCAACCTAAAACCTTAAAGTTCTGGCGTGCCAAGTGGTCTGCCACTTCAACTTGCCAATTCATTATAGGATATATCAATAACGAATTTTTCGTACCTTGACCAAAATATAAAAAATCCCGAATACGTTATTCCATTTTTAAATTTAGCGCATACAATTCTTTTTTTAATATATATAAATAGCACCGTTATATGTATATAAATATTCAAAAGACTTTTTAAAAATACAAGCGAACCAATAGCAACAAAATTTTTGCAAATAGGTATGGATTCATGGCGTTAATAACATTGATTTTTGACATTTTGTTATTAGCTTTCTATTGCTCACGCGTTTTAGATACGTGCTTCCTCTCAGACAGAGTAAAGTCCAAAATATATCCCACGTGTGAATGTTTAAGTATACTCGTCTGTAGCAAATATCACATATTTATCTTCTACCAGAAATAAGTTCAAAGATATACCTTACTATCTTTTTCTTCACCGCTTATGAAGAATGGTGGTGAATTTATCCTGATATCTTTAGTCACTCTTTAATTATTAAGCTACTAGTTTTTTTTTATTTTATTAGGAAAACGAACAAGTATTTATATTATTCAAATGAAGATGTTTTTGTCTGTTTGAACTTTTACAGGTTCATCGGAATTGAGTTCATGCAAAGGAAGGATACCTAGGAGCGTCGATTAAATCCGGACCTCCTTTTCGACCATTATCAGATGTATGGGGTCCAGAGAAGTTAAGAGTGTGCATTGTTGCTCTAAGCTATCAGTTAGGTAATAAACCTTTTCAATGTCCTTGAAAGCTGTAGAGGAATCTGATTAAATAACGAGGGATGGCATGAGAGAGCCTTCGTCTGCCTTGTGGCTGTGAGCCAAACGTAAGAAAGTATCTTTAGTAGGCTCGATGTCGTTGAGCAGGACGTTCCATTTGTTTTCCTCCTTGACCAGCCTTTGTGTTTATTGAAGTTTGCGGAGACGGAATCTGTTTTCCTCAGTACGGTATCTATCGTGAAATCTCAAGCGCCGATTTTCGATCTAATTAGTCGTCGAATAATGTCCGTTTTTCTTGTCAGTGGACGTACTACGCCGTCCTTTACAAAGAACATATTTTTAAATTATTATGGCGCATCATTGATAGGGGTAGGTAATCGTAAATAATGAAATGATTACAATAATATTCAAAATAGAAGCAAACTAGATCATTAATAATCTGTATATAAATCTAAACTAGACGCTGTTGAGGTTAAAACAGAAATAGTCCAGCCGAAGCATAAAACACATCGGAATTCTGATTGAATTTCCGTTCCGAATGATTTACTCGATATAAATAAGGGATTCTCTGTCCAAATGCGGACTTTGCAAGTTTCTTTCATCTGAGCTGTGACGAATGGGGATATGAATTTTGTTTGTGCAGATATTTCTTTTATCCTCTGTCGAGTATTTTAAACTATTCTGTATTATAACGAGATTGTTTATCGAATAAATTACACAAGAGATATATTCTAAACACCAGTATTCTGATTTCTATTGTTTGATAATAATAAGTGTAGGGAAACGTTTTTTAGTGCACATAATATAAAATTATTTTAACTATATATTTAACTATCTTCACATAAACATTACAACCTAAAAGTTGTTGAGAAAAATTATATAAAATTAATACATAGTAAAATCACACTTTATACGAATAAAAATTTTGTTTACCAATGCTGTAGAATATCCCGTTAAATATATAAGTCTTAGTTTGAAACTATAGTTTGATTTACTTTAAACTAATGGAAGCTCTTCTCATGGATATGTATATACTCGTATATACTTCTTCGCTACTGATGGACGCCCACTGTAAGGCAACTATGTCATTGGTCCACTTAGTGGGCGGCTTACCAATGCCGCATCCACCGGCTCGTAGCTGCCACTCGAGAACCTTTCAGCCCCAACGGCCACCGCTTGCACGAGCGTTGTACCCTGCCTGCTGCCACTTCAGACATATTTTATATATAATTATATATAATAAGCTAAAATTAATAAATAAATAATAAATAAAAAAAATTAATTAATAAATAAAATAAATAATAAATAAAAAATAAATTAATAAATAAAAATAAATAATAAATTTATATAAATAAATAAAACTTTAAATGTTCTAAAATATATAAATTCTTTCATTGTTATTAATTATAACTGTAAATTTTCGTAGACAAATAAATAAATATAATAATTAAAGTTTAGTAAATAAAAACTTTTACAGTCTAAACAATTTTTAAATAATGAAAAAATACTTGTAAATTAATAACACAAACAATTCTGTGAAAGCTATAACAAAATATCCGTCTGAATATGTTTTGAGATTATTCTAGATTTTGTCAAATTAAGGTATTCTGGTGTTCTTTCACGTACATAACTAATCACTATAAAAAGCCTGAAATAAATATTAATATATAAAAACATAGAAGTAATAAATTCTTACATAATCTCACTTAATATAGTCTATTTATGGCGTTATTTAAGTTTAGTTACAACAGACCAGGCGGCCTATTTCTAACTCCTTGCACTTTTATAAGGTTTCTCTTCCTTTGTTCACTAATTTACGTCTTTTATAAGAACTTCAGCAGGAAGTTGTCGAGTTCCTTACTCCGCTCGTCTCGGGCGGTAGCGACGTTTTAGAAAAAAATTACGGTAGCTTTTTATTCAACCTGTACTACATAACAACTACGAATGACTATTATGATATCGTTAAATATTTTACCTGATAACTTTTTTATGTTTAATGGAATCAGGCGTTATTTTGCGGAAGTCCATCCTAAGTAAGAAAAGGACCAATATTTAGCCACTTCCGCACACGCAGTGGTAGTCGTGCAACAAAGTGCACCGCACCACTTGGCTCACTCTGTGTTTGGCACTAATCGGTGTAACATAACTCCTGAAGATGCCCCGTGGAAGGGTAAAACACGTGTTCAGTGATTTGAAGGTGGCAGTTGTGTAATTCGCATTGTTTGCCGCATGCGCATTTATCAGCGGGCTGACGGGCGGTGCACTTTGTTGCACGACTACCACTGCATGTGAGGAAGTTGCTAAATATTGGTCCTTTTCTAACTTTTTTATGTGTTTATTTTTATGTTTATTTATTTATGGCTGATGATTTGCAAGATCAGTGACGATGACCACTGGATGGGTAGCGCAATGCCGAACGTTCAGCCACAGATCAAACTAGGCTGATGAACATGGGTGACATCTGAAGTTAACCACATAGTCACAATGTATCCAGCGATGAAGACATGAGACTTACATTCCTTAAACTATGTAAAAAAAAATGTTAAAACTATAATAAAACTAATTAAGACAGAAACAGAAATAAAATAATAAGTATAAATAAAATTGTAAAACAAAACATAATAAAAATTAAAATGTAAAACTAAGAGGAAATGGAAATATGGAATGAAAGGATAAGACAGACGAAATGTGAAAAGTAAAAAAAGGATGTAATAACTTAAGATGAATGTATGAAGAGTAGGGAAATAAAACAAGACGTGGAAAAAAATAATAAACGAAAATAAATGACCCTATCCTTCCACAAGATAGGGGAACGAAAGGCCCCTGATAGCGGGGGCCATCAAAGAAAAAATATGACCGGTATCAACAACTCATGCAGAAGGCGAGCTACTAGTACTGTAATACTCTAGTCTAAACAATTGAACGTGAAGTTTCGGTTGCGACCCAACTGAAGTACGTTTAGTCGAGTCAAAGTTGGAAAAACGACCTTGTAGATATCGTGTGAGTGGAATCAGGCTTACCGGCTTAGTATATCTATATAGCAGACCTATGTCCAGCAGTAGATTCTCTATAACGGTAGATGATGATGACATATATGAATTATACTTTTGTATCACGAACATACTGAGAATCAGTTAAAGTTTAAACCATTATTGTTAACATAATACCAGTAACTAGTTTCCAAAATCATTATTTAGTCAGATGTTCAATTAATACGTTAACATGGGAACCAATATTCGCAAATTAATTCACCAATATTCAATAATTTCTGTACCTCCCGTTCGTTATGCCGAAATTTTAGCACATACGAAACGAAATTCACAGATACCTATAATTAATTTTATCAAATATTTACCTAATGAAGTTCTATCGTATATTTGTTTTGTAAATATTAGAATTGTTTGCATATCTCAATCAGCTTTCGAATAATAAAACACTGAAGCCTTAGATGACTCCAGTGATATTTAATAAAATGTTATTCTTAATAAATACGACATAGTTCACTTAAGAGATACTCATTATGCACAAAATATTTTTGTGATTAATCAAAAGTAAGTTAATAAAAAATATTCATAAAGTAACTGCAATGCTCAAGGTAGTCCAACATAAAAATGTTTTCTAACATAATAATAAAAGTTAATAACGAACCATCAAAGTGTGTGTACGTTCCGATGATTTTGTATAAATATTTTTGTATTTTAAATATGTTAATATAATATTTTATAGTGGCTTAATATTGATCCTTTTCTTACATATGAAACTATGTTCACTAGACCAATGCATCACCGAATTTATCTGTCGCGTGTTTGTTTGGTAACAGACAGCTTTAAAGTTTACCTACCTCCCTTATTCAGCTGCCCACATACCTCTTGACACGACTAGTAGTTTTACGTACGTTATATCATAAATTATCCTGGCATTATTCATACAAAGTATACGCCTGAAGGAAATCGTATTGCAGTACCATGATAATAAATGTAAACATAGTTAAATTTGTTATCATTTCTTTAATAAAAATATAAACTGCGGTTTACCCGGATGTCAAGACAGCTTACCGTGTACTGCGTACAGTGGACATGTGTACGGCCCAAATGTGCACGGGACACGGAGAGAAAGGGTGTCCCTAGTGCATCTGTAACCCAGTGGTGGACTAGACCGTGTTGCACGAAATTACTTGCTGTCACGTTTATGAAGGGTTTAGAGTGACTTGTGACATAGGAAAGATCATTGCTGGCGGCAGTATCCCTTCCCACTTTCTTGAAGTTTTGTTACAAAATAATAAATGGTGTGATTAAGCGTATCAAAACTGTGTGAGAAGACATTGTAATGTATTGAGTTATTTATAGTATTCAGAAGTAATTTTTATAAAGAAAATGAGAAAGTTATAATAGTAATTTGTAAAATAACACAAAATAGAAAAATTGATGGAAATAAAAATAGTTAATAGGAAATAAAAATGTAATGTAAATGAGTGATGAGAGAATGATTGAAAATATGAAGGATGGAAGAAAAAAGGGAAAAGAGAAATTACAAAGGATGAGAGAAACAGACTGAAAATAGTAAAATTTGTGAAAATAAAATTATTGTCAAATATATCCCAGTCCCAAAAGTGAGATAGGGAAACGATGGGCCTCTAATATCAGGGCCATAAAAAACTGCTATAAACATAATATCCTTCGTCGCTTCCAATAGGTCTTGTTGTAAATCTAAGAGGGAGTAAGTCCAACGGTGGATGTCTAATGACTGAAATGTTGACAATAATAATACAAAAGATTGACTTCAACTTTATAAAATAAAAAAGATTTTTGCACACATTTATTAATTATTTTATTAACTTAGGAACTTAATTATTACTTGAATACATCACAGGTTGAATAATAAAACATCCTAATTGGTTAAAAAAACCTGTGTGTTTTTATTAAATCTTTCAACTTAAATACACGGCGGTTCCAAATTCAAAATACACGTTGATCTGAAGGCAGCGCAAAATAAACTCGGCAATTCATTAAGTAACTCTGCGATATAAACTGAGACTTGCGATCGAAGGTTGCAGACTCGATTCCCGGGATACAATTTTATATTATTCACACTTATACGATATAGAATTGCCAATTGCCACTACGGTCAAACTAGTTTCCAAAGGATGAGCAGCATCGTCCTCTGCGTGCCATAACACCGGCCTGCGATCGCCAACCCGCCTGCTACGTGTGATTGTTACAGTTTATCCTTCTATAGATATCTTTGGACAAGGCCTATATCTTGCAGTAAACGTATATAAACGACTTCATTCCTTAGTATTATTATTAAAAAATGTCATACTCTTATAGGATATATCGGTGTAGAGTTACTAGTTTTATGGAATACAAAGAAAGGTTTAAGACTCTTATCAGTAATTCTGTTAATCTGCAATAATGAATGTACAGTCAAACAAATAGATTTTTACGTATACTATTTGTAGCTTATATGACTTAGGTGTAGAACTTGTTTAGATTTCGGTAAACAATTTTGCGCGCGCACTACGACATCAAAGTTCATGCCCCAAAAGAAATAAAGCCATGAAGCCACAGTCGCATCCTGTCTCTCGGTCCGAAAAGACGTTTTAATGTCGGGACGAAATTAACGAAAGTTTGTCCGTGAATATATATTTAAAATTGTTAAATATATTTTTATATCGGTGCACTTGAAATGTGGAAGTGTTGTGTGTGGATTGATTTTGGATATAGAACAGTATTAATAAGTTCAAGTAAGTCATTACTTAAGCAAATATTTTTAAGTTTATAACTCTTTTAATTTAATTTAAAAAATGTAGAATTTCATCACGATTTCTCTATTTTTTATATAATAAATAAATACGTTAATATTTTTAATAAATATATTAAGTGGATTTAATTAGTTTTTTTTTATTAAATTTTTTTCAATAATAACTTTAGTGTATTTGTTTAATACAATATAACTTACTACCTTGAATAGGAGTTATATTTTTCAGTATTATTTGATTTCTATGTTTGACTATAGTTAGTTATATCTAAGAGTTACATGTTTTATTTTCACAAATTAAAGTTAATTACTTACTTAATTTATTAATTAATTAAGTACAAATTTATTAAGAAACTGAACTAAAAGCCATCTTAGTATATTTTGATTTTTGCCTTTAACTATAGCTAACATGATTTTTTAAATCTTTATTTGTACAAACTAAATTTATTAATAATTTACATTTTATTTTTATTAATAAGTTGACGACTTATTCTTTTTCACGTCGATTAAAAAATATATTTATATACTAAATTAAAAATGTACTTTTACTACATGAAATTTTTATTTCCCTTGTTAAAATATGAAGAAATAATTTTTTTCAGACTTTCTTATTATATATATTAATAGTTTTAAAACTAAAACAAATATTAATAATAAATAATTATACATATTGCTTGTTACATCTGTGACACAGATCGATTTTTGCAACGCATAAATCAAAATGTCGGCTTAACTTGTAGTAAATAAGAGAAACTTTTTTTATTAACACATTTTCATTTAATGTAATTAGAAGATCGCGTGTCCGGCAAGTTAACTACTTTGTTTCTCGTTTCATTCGCTCGGTTTACGAGGCTTTGTAACTTGCTTAATATACTTTGGTTAAATTAACAATAAGTTTGACAAAGTTAGTACGATAAATATTTGTTCAACTTATTTCGTAATTATAAAGTTATTTATGACGAAATTAATTTTATTTTTAATTCGGTTAAGAAATATTTACAAGACATTTGATTACTCACTCTTTAATTCATTTATATTTCATTATTTGTTTCTTTATTTTTTCTGAGGCAAGTAATATGTATTATATTCTATTTATTATAAGTATATATGTTATATACATATGTATTTATCTATGTTTGTAAATATTGGTATGTTTCGTACATGTTAACTACCCATTATAAATACTTCTACTGTGTCCATAAGGTTGTCTGGAAGAAATTGCCTCGTGTGATAAAACCGCCCATTGTACTTTTTTTTATATTATTATGAAACTATTTAAATGTCTAGCGTGTACAATAAATAATATTAAATTAAATAAGAATATTTCATGTATGATGAAAGATAACTTAGATATAAAGATAAAGTAATTTCAGTCTAAAGGCACCCACTCCAAGGAAAAGGTTTCTCCAAAGATTTACGGGAAGATATACCATGATCGCCACCTTTTAGCATTTGGGTTAGCAATCGCAGTGAGGATTTTAGGACGCTGCTGCCAAACCTCTGAAAACTTTTTGTGAGCCACAAGAATACTACGTAATGAATGCACAAAGTGTATAACAAAATGTAAAAGTGACTAAGATAAACCTATCTAAGCTTGTTACGATACAAGTGGCCACAGTCAATGATCCCATATATAGTAATACTAATTAACGAAAATTACCTTATTATATTTTACCATTTAAGAACAGCATTTAAATTCAGTGCAGTTAGTACATTGAATAAAATTACAACTTGGATTTAATTCGAAAAATAATAATGAGTACTTAGACGGTCCTCTTGTAAGAGACACTTGCCAAAACAAAAACGAGAAATGCCGCTATACACCGACGAAATTCCTAATTATGAGTTTCTGTCATTAATTTTTGCATTCAAATTAAATTTAAAATATACCGTTCTGAACCCGGAAATGATATTGCATATTTTGTTCAAATTTTATCAATATGTTTTATAGATGTTTAGTTATAGATATAAATACTTTAAAGTGGGGAACACATAACTTATTTTTCATCAAAAAAAAACTTATTATGAAGTTTTATTTTTATATCCGAATGCGATTAGCACTACTTCTGACAGTACAGTCTGCAGAGACAGACGGTATATTTATAATTAATTTAAATATGTAGTAATCAGAACTTTGAAAACGCTTTTTATTCCAAAGTTTATTTATTATTTCTGCAGACTCTATCTTTGTATCCTTTTTTTTTATTTAATAAATGTTGTCGAGCTAATTGGCAAATGGGGAAAATCCTCCTGGACACCTGGGAATGTTGCGCAGGTAGTGTCGGACTCTAACCGACTAAAAACCCCATTTGCCGATGCCTTTTTTCTAGATCCTTCTATGTATCTCCCGGTTAAGGTGTCTCCTCAAATCTATGCTTATTGGTTATATCTTACTACAAGTATCAGCTGTGCAGGTTTTTTTTATATTAAGTTTTATGACTATGGTTATCATAGTCGTTTTCCTTTTTTTTTTTGGCCTTTTTTTTAATATTTATCTTATACTTATTACGTTGTTGCTTATCACTAATCTAGTATATGTCACCTTTATATTGTGTACACCTATGTACACCTTTGTATCCTTTTAAATTCGACACCTAGTTAGTTCTGAACAATTTTTTTTTGGACCAAACTGTCACTTCTGCCTGAATGACATTTGAAGATTCTACGGGTTTTAGACAACAGGCCGGAAACGACGCCTTTCTGCCTTTCTTTCTTTTGTAGAAAAGATGCTTTACGGCTCCCGTATGGCTTTGGCTCGAATTGCTACATTTTACTATTACGCTGGATTGGAAGGCCGACGAGCTTTTAGGTTGCGTCGATTAAGGCTCTTCGGAGTGAGCCTTCCTTATGGAACCTTCGGCTGTTAATCGTCAATAAAATCAGCTTAGTATTCCGTTATAAGGGCATCCGCGAGTGACAATCCTTGGCTTGGTCGGTTGCTATTGTCTTACTAATATAACTAATATCACTTCGGAAAGCGTAAGCCCTGGAAAAAATGGCAGATGAGACGCTTCTATCTTTGTGTTGGTTCGCGTCCCTTGTGATATGCGATCCGACCTTATTTTTAATGAAACCAGTTGGTTATATAATGAGATTTCGCTTGTAAAAGCATTCTTTTAATTTACACTGGAATTTAGTTATGTGAAATGTACGTGGTAAATAATTATATAATAAATTTCAACATAAAATGATGATTTAAAATATTTAAACTGAATTTCGTTTCATATTCAAAATGTATTTAACATACAATTTAATTAAAATTTGTTTCCGGGTGTAAATGTAATATTGGTTGTTAGTTTGTATTTATATCAAATAAAAATTAAATATTATTATTTTAAACCAGTGATTGTAAGCAAGTTTATTTATGTTTTTATTGATATGAGTTCCTGTAATGAAAAATTACTTATTTTTGTCAAGACATTTTAACTCAGGATAGATAGATAAACGATAAGTTTATAAAAATCCTTTTTAAGTATATCCACGAGACTGAAGAATGTTTGCTAAGTTATCTTTCGTAAGCCTGACGGTGAAGAATATAAATTAATGCTTTCCCCTTGTTTTCAAAAAGATTTGGCTTGAAAAAAAACCGTCATAATTATATTCCGCAATAATCTTTAAATAAATTATAATGGGGGCATAAAATAATGTATATATGTATATACAATTCAATGAATTTATATATATATATATATGTGTGTATATATATATATATACACACATATATATATATATATATATGTGTATATATATATATATATATTTAACAAACGGTTATTATTTTATTATACCAATTTTGATTTTTCTATAAAACTATATTTTGAAGTTACGACTTTTTTCGGAGGTACCGCCGACGTACGGCCATTTGTTGACTTTTATATTATACATTTTTGATAAAAACACCCATTATCCTGAAACACTCTATATCTTAGGCTTTCATTGCTCTAACATCGCTGCTTTTTCATAAACTATTTTTAAACCACACGCATAACTTTTATTTAGACTTTAAGCTTCTGTAGTGGAGATCACGAACCGGCAAGCGCAACTTGGACCCCTGCCCATAAGGTGGACAGCGTCCTTATTAAAGTATTTTAACGATACTGGATGCAAGACGCAACCTCCCATTTCTATTTAAATCTATAGAGGCATATATGCAAAAGTGGAAGGACTATGGTTGTAAGGATGATGATATTTAAAACAACCTTTAGTAAATCATAAACCGGATGCTTGCTTATTTGTTAATTCAAAACATTACGCTTGGGATGATAAGTAGGTCGGTAAGTTACGTATAAACCAGCTTTAACGATTTCAAATCAATAAGCTTTGGTACGCCGAAACACGAAGGTGCTCTGGAAGAATTACCTTAATACATTCAGAATAAAATAGAACACGCACGATTGATTCAATAAACGCCTTTGAATGTTTTCTGGTGATTTTTTGGTGATAGATGTTTTTCTGGGTTTCATTTAAAATGGAATAAACAGTAAATATCTTCGATTCTTAACAACAATGCCCATAAAAGTATATGAACTAAAAATCCTAATAGGAAGTATAAATAAAATCTAGACCAGTGATTCCCAAAGTGGTCTATATCGGCTCCTAGGGGTCTATGAAAACCTGCAAGGGGTCTACGTCAGCGAGAAAAAATTTGGGGGTCCATGAAATGAAAATGGGGTTCCACAATAGTGGATCTCAACACATACACTGATAGTACCTATTTACTTACATCATACTATCTTATAATATCAAAACATTTAATATTACGTATATTTTACATAACAGATACAAAATTTTATGTGTACATGTGTTTTTCCTTAAGTTTTAACACTAAACTTCACTATAGTTAGAAATTTACAGGAAATCAATATCAGGTAAGTAGAGGGTCTACCCAACACGGAATAACATGGCAAGGGGTCTACGACACAAAAAAATTTGGGGAACCCTGATCTAGGCGATATAATACCTAGTACTACGTTGTTATTGATACAACGTTATTTATGTTAGCAAAATTTGTTTTAGCTTATATTTATAGTATATATATATATATATATATATATATATATATATATATATATATATATATATATATATATATATATATATATATATATCTTTTATGTTTGAAGGGTAAATGACATAAATACTACAAATAAAAATAATTAATTACAAATTTAAATATAAATTTATTTGGTATAAGGACACCTTACAATGACTACATAAACATGATAACAATGTAAATTTCTTTTATGTAAACAGATCTAAAAATTAAATGACAACAACTATGTAAATTGTTGATATGGAAGAAGCTCGAAATATAAATGATCATAATTATTAAAAAAAATCATTTGTGTTAGGAGATTTAAGATTAAATGACAAGAAGTATGTAAATTTGTCATATATATAGAGATCGAAACATAAATCGCGAAATCTTAGAAAACATATCTGTAGTGTGTACTAAAAAAAATGAAAGATCGAATCGTACATGACATTAAGTATGTAAAGTTATTTTACCTAATATGAGTAAATTAAGTAAATTTATATTATATAAATAGACCTGAAAATTACAACAATTACCTAAATATATCAAATATCAACCATCTAGTTAGCCAAAAGGAGGACGCCGAATCTTTGTGGAGTGTAATAAAAAGAAATTAGACATAAATAAATGGAAGAGAGATAAATATTGTGAACAAACTGTGAAAAATCAAAATAAGCATTGTTGTATACAAATGTATAATAGAAAAGGATAATAAAATAATTTACACGAAATAAATATAAAAATTATAAATATTGTATAATAAAGAATTTAAATTTTTTTAATATTCTGGAGGCAAAGCGAAGAAAGAGAGGCAATTTATGATAGGTAACATGTTATAGAAAGGAAAGGAAGAGGTTGAGAAGGACAACAGAGGAATTAACGAAAGCTCTAAGAAGAATAAAAGAAAGGCGTGGAAATAAAAAAAAATTGTGAAAAATTTATTATAAATAATATTCCTGCTTACACATGGTAGGTGGGCACGAGGAAAAATACATATAAAGGTATAGAGATATATAAGAAGGCAAATAAATAAATTTTTCTTTTATACATAGAATTGTAAGCGGAGACAACACTGTTAATTTATCATTTATATACAGACAATAGTATAGTGTTGACCGGAAAATGGGAAAAAGAAGGGAAGTGTTAATAAAGTTATGCACCCTTAGTACTGGGATTTATTTGATTTGTTACAGAATGGATCTGGGATTCGTAATGCTCGATTCGTGTAAGAGGAATGTGAGATAATCTTGGAGATTTGCTCTTTATCCGTTTGATTATATTCAGACGTACGTACGCTATTGCCGAAAACAGAATAATTCTTTCTTCGTTTTAAAGGGTACGGTCTTATACGGACTTATGCCAGCTGATTGTGATTGGCTAGTTAAAGTCACTGAGACCTTAGAAGTCTGGAGTAAAGACCTCGAACAAAAGTAGGGTATGGCATCAAAGGTGGACATATAACCTCAAAATATTAAATCAATGTGCAAAACCATGACAATAGAATATTAAAGAAGAAGGACTTGAATTTGTTACTTAAATGAGAACTTAAGAACTTAATCACACGGGATATAATTCGGAAAGAATTAGTGGATTCTGATTCCTCCGGATTCTATCTGCTTTTCTTCTCTTTTATATATATATATATATATATATATATATACTTGTCATTCCACCTGTGTAGAGTAACCACTTTGAACTAGGTTACTTAATTTTTGTTACTGTATTATCATTATGTTGTATATTATATTTGAAATTATTGATTTATAGCTAAAGCACACTTTAAATAATTTGACAATTTTGAGCTATGTATATATTTTTTCTGGGCAAATAAATCGAGGAAATGTCATAGACATATGAATTTGAATTTGATTCTGCACACAAGGAAAGCTTAAATAAACAAAAACGTTTCAACGCACACATACAAACTAAATCCCTTTGAAGGCTTAATACATATTGCCGTAGCGTCGACCGCGAGAGTAATTTAATGTATTTAATGAAAGCGCTAACAAGTGGGTTTTAATCCAAATGAGTTCAAAATAATTCATACCATCGAATATTAATGTTCAGAGAAGTCGTCTTTTTATTCCTTGTTTCATATACCATCGTGGTAGAAAAGTAATTTGTAATAGAGATGTATGCTCATAGATCGTCGATTAAATTTAATCAAGCATTCACTTTGAATAAACATCTCCAATTAAAGCTTCACGGTACCGAATCAAAGTCATTGTCGGAAAACAACTTGAGAAAACCGGTGGAAATGTAGAAAATATACACCATTTACCAATCTAGTATAAATCTACCTTTTACATTATATTACAATCCGTACTTGTCATTTGGAACGTAGATTTTGCCTCGACGGTAAAAATATGATACAGATGATACAATAAAAGACATAATTAAATTATTAAATATAACTAATACAGTATTTTATATAAAATCGTCAGAATATTGTATGTTTTTAAATATGACACCTTTCACACTTGGCTAATAACGGTGATTTTATATTCGATCAGCTGATAGATACCCGTTGAAAAGTATAAGTCCCCTGCGAAGATCACAAAACCTGTCTTGCTTTGCCGGCATTCAGCGAATTTCCGTGACCTCGTCAATCCTTATTGGGAGACCAATCCACGCCGCGTCTACCTCAGGTAAAACCGAGCCTTTCCCAACTCAAATACCGATTCAGCTCAAATTTCTTCGGAGAATTCGGAAAATCAATAGGTCAATACAATACCTCGGGCAATTCATTTGCCGTAGATTTTTTTTTTTAATTTATTAGCTCGCGGATTTTGGATGTAGTTTTAAAAGACAGACCTGCTAACAGCATCCAACGTCAATCAAATAAAGTCGTGTCTACCAGGACCTGTTTATATAACTTAAATTTAAATAATATTATATTAGTAAAATAAAGAAAGTATTTCGTAAATTCAAACTACACTACATGTTATATCTGAGAATAAAAAGTCAGATTTACAGAATTTTATCAGCTAAAACATTGTACAGCGCCAGATCTTGATAAACAAAACCACGACCACTTCGGATTTATTACAAACAATCTCTCGAGAATTGTATAGAGGTCCACACTATCTTGTACATGTTTGAATTATTTGTTACTGCATTAATTTAGCCTAAAGGTTTTAACCATAAATCATTTTCTAACAACAAACTTTAAATCGAATCATATATATTATATACTTATACTAAATAGTACCCGACTACTATTTAGTTTTAATATATTAATTTGGGATTAGGAGATTCGGAGACGAAAGTAACCTATATAGCTTAGCGAATGGTAAAGGAACAAGTAGCGCGCAGAACAGATGACAGCTGTGTTTTTAGGTTCAGACTACCTTGTTAAGTTCGTCAGAAGTCAGGAAGGCTGTAATTAATGATTATCATTACATCTAGTGGAGGGGTGAAACACGTGTTGATTGATTTGGCGGTGGCGGTTGTGTGATTCGCATTGTTTGCCGCATACGCATTTATCAGCGGGCTGGCTGCCGGTGCACTTTGTTGCACGACTACCACTGCATATGCGGAAGTGGCTAAATATTGGTCCTTTTCTTTCTTATGATATATCCTTCCATAATTATCTTTCAGTCTTTAGACTGAAACCACAATACTATACAAGAGTTCACAGCAAATGAGCTATACTTTCCCCGTCAAAGCTTGTAACACTATATCTAATAATCCTGCATAAAGAGATAAAAGAACGCAGTGGAATATTATCTGCATTTTTCGTAAAATAAAAATGGGTTAAAACTACTGTCGCGGATAGCAGAAAGGATTTTCAAAAGTAATATTTCGGTCATATCCAAGCATCTGCGAGGACGATGGACTGAAAATTTGCATCACTTTGAATCACTTAAACTGAAGTTAAAGCTGCGGTAACATGAAAGACTTTACAGTGTAACGCGTCCGTTGAATTTGAATTACAAAGTTGTAAACTAGGTTACAGTGAGTTCACAAAAGAAACTCCGTAATGGACTTCTTCATTCTTCGCGATTATACAGCGGTTGCCACTGTACTGTTTGTATCTGCTTCTCAAATGTATTTACATTATTTGTTTATAAAAACCTTTATTAAATATCGTATTCCTTTCTCGAGTCATTCTCTTTAAATTCAAAATTCAGAGTCTAAAATTTTTTTATTAGAATAGGCTATTACAGGCACTTTAGCATCATCAATAAACATAAAACGTCGGCATTATAATTCCTACAGAAAGCTACCACCAGTTCGGAAGAAGGTTCTGCTGAGAAAAGCCAGCGAGAAACTCGACAGTTGCTCTTTACAAATATAGGTTTTGACAAAAATTAATTTCACACATTAACATCGAACTAATAAGAAAAGCACCAATATTTAGCCACTTCCGCACATGCAGTAGTAGTCGTGCAATAAAGTGCACCGCCCGCCAGCCCGCTGATAAATGCGTATGCGGCAAACAATGCGAATCACACAACCGCCACCGCCAAATTACTCAACACGTGTTTCACCCCTCCACGGGGCATCTTCAGGAGTTATGTTACACCGATTAGTGCCAAACACAGAGATAAAACTAATATTCTTTGATAGAATATATATACTTTTTTTCAATAATATTTTTAAAATATTGGTTTTAACCCTTTTTTGCATGATGATGGAAATTTCAATCATAACATTTAGTCAACAAAAAAAGATACTCAAAACCCTTGTAATGTAAATTTGTTGTTGCTCGCAACTTTTTAAGCGACTATTGCGTACAACAAAACGCGGTTGTCGAAAAATAGCAAAGGTCACTGTGAATTACCAGACCTAGAACTTGTCATTCTGCTGTTTGTTGTAACTGGAAGAAAGGAGCGAGATTTTAAATTGTTTTATGGAAATAAACGGAGATATAAAATACAATAAAAAAATGAAAATGAGTGGAAATATGTTTGTTTTCATCCTTTTGTTATTTTATGTACAATTTATATCAAAACACTATAAATGAATTTCTCAAAACGTTGGGATAGAAATTTACATCACTATGCAGTAACTTCACTTGTAATGTATGGGAATTTTTTTTTTGTAAATGTTTATTTTATGTTGTTTTTTGGGGAAACTTGAATGAAAGAGATATCGGAGAGATATATTGAAGATTATCTTAGTAAGTTATAAGGCGGTAGGCTCTTAGAAGATGCCCTGAATGACCAAGATTCCGATGATGAAAACCACGATGCTGATGAAATTATAAGTGTTGCAGGAGGAGAATGATGATGATGATGTGGATGAAACTGCTGGCATTGAATCTCCTCTTGTAGAACCAGACGATCAAGAACCAGTCTTCATCCAGTTTTCCAATTGACAAAAGAAGCTTGAATTGGAAAAGAAATTGGAATCTGGTGTATGACACAGATAAAATTACTTTCTTGGGGAGTTCTGCTGCTTCAGGTGGTCTATCACACCTATAAACTCCATATCAATGTTTTAACCATTTTATCACTGAAGAATTTATCAAAACATTAGTTAAGGAGACAAATTTATATGAAAAACAGAGTAATCCCAGTTCATCTATATCATTTACAGAATATGATTTATATAAGTTCTTTGGTATATTATTATACATGCCAGTAATCAAATTTCCTAGCACAAGATCATACTGGTATACATACTTATATTACTTGTCCGTTAATTGTCCAAGAATACAATAAACATATGGGAGGAGTAGATCTCATGGATAGCTTTTTGGGCAGAAATCATATAAAAATGGGATCTAAAAAGTGGTATTTACGTATTTTTTTTTCATCTATTTGACCTTGCTATTATAAACTCTTGGATTGTTTATAAAATAATGCTCAAGAAAGTAGTGAACCTAAAAAGAGTCTGCTTACAATGGGCCAATTCAGAAATGAATTGTCCTTTGTGCTATACAACAAAGGAACCACCAAAGCAGCTAAAAGAGGGCGTCCTAGTACCCGTGTACTAGAAGAAGAATTACAATCAAAAAAAGAAAAGGTTCTCCAGCTCCACCACCTCCAAAAGACATAAGAAAAGATGGTGCTGAACATTGACCAAAAGTAGATGAGTCACCCGGTGCAAATTTCCCAAATGTAAAGGCTATTCCACAATTTCGTGTAATAAATGTGGCGTCAATTGGTGCTTAAATAAAATAATTATTGTTTTTTGAATTATCATTAAGAATTAAAAAGACTAAGTTAACAATATTTTTTTATTTATTTAGTACCGGGCTAAATATGTGAAAATGCATGATGATGTAAATTTCCATCATATTGTTTTTTACATAATACATATTTTTATTCACACTAGGATTTTTTAAAATATTTTTCCTTTAATCTAGAGCATTAATTACATCACCTTGATTTATTTAAAAAAAATAGTAAAAATCATGCAAAGAAGGGTTAAATCTCTCCAGTAGCAGATCTGAATTGACTAGTTTTATTGTATATACGTACACCTTGTGCCTTAAACTAGCACGTGTCCACTAACATATGGCATACCTTGGGGATAATGTCTCGAAAACTATTTCAATATATATAAAATACGTAACTCTATATTATTTAAAGAAATATATAGTCAGGCTTGAAGCATTTCATCCGTTAGGAGGTAGACTAGATAAACTCAATTTGACGTCATATTTTTTCAAGTAGTTTAATAGATCGTATGTTGAATAATCCGGTATAATAAATTGTATTAGCTGCTTGGAAAACACTTAGCTGTTAGTTCAAAATAAACTAGGTTTGTATTGTCTAAACTTATTTTATGTATACCTGTGTATGATCATAATTTTGTCACTAGATTTGTCGATTTAATTCATGTCCCAGAACACTAGATGGCGTTGGTAGTTGAATGGCGTTGTGAAATGTTCTGTCTTGTAGCATGTAAGCTAACTTTAATTACATAGACAGCATATACAAGTCTTTATGCCAGTACTTATGGTATTCAGCTAGGAGGCTGTACCAAAAAAGTATTTAGAAGCACCATGGTACATTAGAAACAACGAACTCCACCAAAACCTTAAGGTGGAACTCGTCTGTAATATCGAACGAAATCATCACGATAGCAGGATTTTATTTATTTTTTATAAATGGTATAGGTAGATATATATGTAATCTAGTAGCCATTGGCATAGTTATGTTTTTATGTGATTCACTTCCTTCTCAATTTAATTGTACTTCCTAATTCGTTTTCATATTTTTTAATGATATTAACTAGTTTTACCTACCTTATCAATTTATCTCTGCGCCGCCCAAACAGATAACTGGCAGAGATTGCCTTCTGCATTAAGTTCGCCTATATACGAAAATGTATAAAAATTCTTAAATTAAGGTAGTATTATGAAGGACGCAGAAGGTCATAAACGAAGACCACCATCATATGAATGTTCAGCTCCTTGACAATGTAGATAAAGTGCAAAGAATAAAACGGATAAAACCGTTAAAATTAGTCTAGTGCTAGTGTAATAGTGAATTATCTTATAAAGAACACCATAATAAAGTGACTTCCTGTTAATAGAGATGTTAATATATTACTTCTTAGTAAATTAAGTTAAATCTAAGTTACTTACTAGCGTATAAGTTATATTGAAATTTCTCTGTGGTAAAAATAGATACACCATAAAAATGTCGAACAAAGATTTTTTAATTCAAATTAGAAGTAACACAATCGATATTAACTGATCCATATGTATGGCCTTATAAGGTATCAAATATGTGTTTTAGAAACCATATTCAGCTAAGTTCACTTGAGCTTTTGCTAAACATTTTGCTATTGTAGACATGAAAAGCTTTAGCAATATTGAAGAATCAGTTATGTTTATATACAAACATTCTAGATAGTAAATGGTGTAAATCAATCTTTGATAAAAGAAATATTGTTTCTATATACAGATGATAATAAATTATCTTTAATTTGCTAAAATGATGCAAAACACTAACCATTAATAATCGTCGATATGATCGATGTAAACAATAATTTTTCTATGATGAACGTTCACCGAAATAATTGTTACGTCGTGAAATATTTATAACAACATTTCCTTTAATTGTCTACATAGAAAATTTATTACAACGAAGAGAAAAAAAGAATATTTTAAGCTTAAAACTTGATATTATTTTTGTTGCCACTATTCTTTGAACTGTATTAAACATAATAAATACATACACACATAAGTATGTACAAGTCTCCTCGCCTAGTAAATCTCCTACTACCGATATATACATATATATATATATTCATCTATATATATATATATATATATATATATATATATATATATATAAATGGCTGAAATGACTAAATATATATATATATATATATATATATATATATATATATATATATATATATATATATATATGTATATATGTATATATATATATATATATATATATATATTTAGTCATTTCAGCCCAAAGATACCCACTATAAGGCATACGCCTCCACTAAAGATATCGTGGGGATATACCATATTCGCCACGTTTGGTTGGTGCGATCGCAGTGTGGTATTATAGTACGCAGAGGTTACTACTGTCGTTCCTCTCGAAACTTGTCGGTGAGCTATGGCAATCCTATATAATTAAGGCATAAAATGTAAACTATATATTACACTATATTCAATTCAACGATATTTATATAACCAAACCCTAAGACGTCCTACATCAGGGATATAAGGTTGTAGCTTGGAAATGGAACCCGCGACCTTCGATCCCTAGTCTCAATCCCCTACCGCTGAGTAATAAGAAGTATTCTTTTTCGTATTTTGTTCATAATTTTTTCTTCTTCCATCCTTTATATGATTTCGCATTCTCTCTTCTTCCTTTACAATATCTTTCTATAAACGTTATTTACATTCTGTTCATACATCGCCTGCCTAGCGTGGCGATGGTGGTATATCCTTCGATATATCATTGGGGGAGGCCTATACTTGCGATGGGTGTCTATCAGGTGAAACGACAAGACCTTGTCATAAATTAAGATAGGGTAACAATAAGCGCCTAAAAAAAGGGCCATTAAAATTATCTTGTCTTGTAGTAAGCGTTTTATAAGTAAAGATGTTGAAGTATGGTGTAATTCTTTAAAAATTAAAATTAATATTATCTCGGTAGATATAATGACTAACAGAAGGAATTCAGTGTAAAGATTATCTCCAGGTCAATGACTTTTACATGAGGTTAAACTTTCCCGCTTTATTGGCTTACCCGAGCGTCAGGAATGTATAGTGATCGTATATCAACCTGATTTAAAAACCTATCGTGTTCATCGGAAAATAAACCAGTAGTACATTACAATGGCACTCAAACAGCTGTTTATGTATTATTCATAGCTGTTATAATTATAATTTCACTTCATAATCTACTTAATAACAAAAAAAAGCAAAATATAAAGTTAAAAAATGTTATTTGACTCTTTCAAATTACTTTCCTTTTGGCTAAAGGCTAATTTAAAATAGCCATTGTAAATAACAGTAGTAAAAATTGGTTACAAGTAAGTCTATAATGACTTGTGTCAGTGCCATTTCATAAAATTTTTATTATTATTATGTATCCATAACTAAAAATATGAGTAGTAATCCAGCGATAGAGGACTTAGTCCTGCGGTCGTAGGTCGCGTGTTCGATTTTTGGGTTACACTATTATTCTGTAGCGAAATGACAACTGTTTCAAATCAAAATCCTTTCGTTTATCTATCAATCCATCGGTCTTCGCATGCGCAAAATGTAAGGACGCGCGGCGTTTGATTTGCAGGCGGTTGTCAAAACCGCGCCTCATATGTATAACAATGGCGAACGGCGTCAAGTGACATAAGTGTTGTTGTTGTTAATGAATATCTATTAAATATTTAGTGCTTGATGGAATATCGAAATAAAAACTGTATTATATTAATTTTGAATCAATGTTTAATATTTACAAATTAGTGGTAAAAGTTTTATATAAAAATTATTTCATTCGTATGACAAATAATTTATTACGGCGTTGGTGTATCTGAAGTAGTAGGCGGATGAACTTTTAAAATAAACTGTGTCTACCTTTCATCCAAGCGTTTTAATTTTTGTGCTCTACCTCGCTAGGTGTTCTCTAACATTGTATATCTCACCTGAACTGTTAAACTCCACCACAATACATTTCACACTCTGGTTAGTAATTATATAGGATTGCCGTTGCTCAAAAAACATGTTATCAGAGGATGAGCAGTAGCGTCAACGGCGCACTATACTACAGTGTGATAGTCAACCCGCCTGCCAAGCGTGGCGATTATGGTATATCCTCCCCAAAGATATCCTTTGGAGGAGACCAATGTATTGCAGTGTCTTTGGAATTAAGCGACGACTTATATGGGTATCTGGCGAAAAACGATCTAAAACAACAGGGAGCAATAAAAAAGACTTGACAATCATGAAAACTACGCTTTATTATTATATACTTTTTTGTGTGTGCCTGATTGTTTGTATGTGTGTATGTGTGTTTGTATGTTTGTGTATCTGTGACATCGAGAGTGTGTGTACATGAATAAAAGGAGTTTAATCTTTATTTTCGCAATTTTTAATATAACAGTAAAATTATCTGTATGACTACTTACGTGTATCAAAATTAAAATGAAAATATTCTTTATTAGAATAGACTGTTACAAGCATATTCGAATCGTAGATAAACATAAAATGTCGATATTGTTGTACCTACAGGTATTTTTACTTTATATTCCAGGTTGATTAGTAAATTACATAAGGTTTTTTTTAACAAAAATGTGACTCACATCTCAAAACGTTTATTACTATACTATATACTTCCGTCTAATGAAGACCAATATGTCATTAGTTGGGTTTTTAAAATCTTTGCATAATACTACATCTGTGTTAAAGGTGGTATAAGCCCTGAGCAAATGCATTAGTTACAGCTCTATGAAATGTTGTGTACTTTTTCCTTATAGACTAAAAGTGTCAGACATAACCTGCGATATTATCTACCCTAAACGACATTTATTAAGAGAAACCCAACACTAATAAATTTGTTACGGATTTCCAGTCATACCACGTCTATTATTTCCAAAAATGGACATAAAATCCGCTAAATCACTATCAGCATTTAAAAATGGTAAAAAGATCATCCTTGGCCTCTAAAATAGGACATTGTGTAGCATTTGTTATATATTCGTATGTATATAATACCTTTTTCTCGTAAATATATGTACAATATTAGAGTACGTGTGTATATGTATATATTTATATAAATTTATGTGAGTATGTTTGTATATATATATGTGTGTGTTTATAGTAATGTATGTATTTGTATGATGTACGTACACCCTAAACTGCCCTCTCCTCTATGTCTCTGATCTCCATCCAAAGGTCCACTTGTACCACTATATTAATTGTTTCTTTTTTTAGTTATTATCTATAGTGTACAAAAAAGTGTAAATAATTAAAATCAAAATTTTAAGTGTAGTAGAATTTTACTCAATAAAACTAATAATAAATGTATTTTTTAATGTTATGCGGCGTGTAGTTCCTTGAGTCATTCACATTTAGAAATCCTATACTATATTAAAATTTCTACCAATTGTTTATAATTCATTGTATAGGTAACAAATATAAAACACTGTTTTTCTTGTTTCAGATTAATTAAAATGGAGCCAAAAATAGCTGGGATGATGTATATATTGATAACGATTGCGCTCGTCAATGAGATGTCAACAGTACAAGCGAGGGATAACAATAAAAGGCGAAACAAAGAGAAGTCTGGCGGCTTTCAAAAGAACATTTGCGATATTACTGATCGAGATTCTAAAGTCCATTGCTATTGTGAGAATGCTAGAGAGCCCCGTAATGCAACGAAAGCTGAATGTTGGGTGTTTAATGGTGGAATACCGCCAGACGACTACATCTGGCAAAGCTTCGCTTCTCAGCCCACTTTACAAACTTTATCATTTAACGTTCGTGTCGATGGAGCGATGGCCTACGTGCCTACAAAAGCACTTCAGTACTTACAAAGACTGAGAGCCATCAATATTAAATATGGAAACATTGCCGAAGTCACAACTTTTGCCTTTGCTAATTTAACTAACCTAAAGGAAGCCACTTTATCTCAAAATCAGATTGAAATACTACAACAGTATGCATTCGCTCATCTACCCAACATGACCATGATAAATTTAGAAGAAAACATGATCGTTGAAATTGGTACAGATGCATTTTTCGATGTACCAAAATTGCAAAAGTTGATATTCACTAAAAACAATATATCGAACATTAAAGATGGAGCATTTCAACACACATTCAATTTGCTAGAATTAGATTTGAACAAAAATAATATACAAAATTTAAATCGTCACACCTTCGACGGCCTTGCAAATTTACGTAAACTTGACTTGAGAAGAAATCATATATATAATTTGACAGAATTTACTTTTGCCGAATTGTGGAATTTACAAGAGCTCCTCTTGGGTAAAAATGATTTGAAATATATATCCGAAAGAGCTTTTGATGGGCTATCTCAACTTCGGAAGTTATCTCTAGATGATAACAAACTTGCAGCGCTACCTTCCGGACTATTCGAAGGCGTAAGAGGTCTCAGCTCTCTCGATTTGCGTTCGAACGAACTACACGCCTTAACTTTCGACAACATTAAGCCCATATTGGATAACTTGAAACCACCTAACAGCAATTTGCTCGTTGAAGGTAATAATGAATATTTAATCCTTTTCCGCAGACTGATGAACTCGTGAGACATTTTGAATATTTCACCAACCCAAGTAGGACGAATAACTTCTCATAGTTTGTTCATAACGATTCCTGTGGGTGCTTTTCGAGGTTTATTTATTAATTCTACAATGGAAAATGTGTGCTGTGAAAGTGTTCAGCGTCAAATTTGCTGAATATATTTGAGAAATTCGCAGAATTACTTGTAATGCAAAATTCTCTTTAAATTAATTGTATGATATAAACTGTAAACAACACTTTTAAAGTTGTAAATATCACTTTATTGGAGGTATGCCTGACAGTTACAATAGATCGCGCGGTAAAGAAATTAACAAAGAAAAATACATAATTAAGAAAAGGACCAATATTTAACCACTTCCGCACATGCAGTAGTAGTCGTGCAACAAAGTGCACCGCCCGCCAGCCCGCTGATAAATGGGTATGCGGCGAACAATGCGAATCACACAACTGCCACCGCGTGTGTTTGGCGCTAATCGGTGAAAATGTTAGTCGGTGCACTTTGTTGCACGACTACTACTGCATGTGCGGAAGTGGCTAAATATTGGTCCTTTTCTTACTTAGGATGAACTACCGCAAGGTAACGCCTGATTCCATTAAATATTAAAGAAAAATACATGCATTCGTCGCCGTAACCGAGTTGTCACTCGGACGATCTATGCTAGCAGTCAAAATTGCTCATCACCTGCGCACGCGCCTCTGCATTTTGCACCCGACCTCTCTTCACGTCAACTCCACTAGATGGCGCACAGTAATACGGTTGTTACATTACCTTCTTCCTATTCATCACCTTTCTTGTTACTGAAGGTCAAATAGTCCACCAGCCCTGACTTGTTGAATGAGATTGACATAACCTCTTTGTAGAGTTTTCTAGATTTTTTTGCATGATCGGAAAAATAAAATTTTATTTTAATGAATGCTAATATTTGACAATAATTAATTGAATCTATAACGTTCAGTTTGAATAATATATAACATTAACTTCTGGAAAGGAATTTCCATTACTTTATTATTACTATATTAAAAATCAATCGCTATTATTACGTATTCGTCAGTGTCTTTTTTTTTTAATAATAGTCGTTCATTTGAGAATCTTTCATTTCTGTTTATCACAAAATATTACTTCGTTGAAATTCAGTGAACCAATCTACGAAATTCAAATAGAATAAAGTTAAACAATAAACTGACTCTCGCTGTACTCCGCGTTCAGTTTATGCGGAACTTCTCGAACATTCGTCATTTGGTTCTTGGCAAATAAAATGAGTGCAGAGTTAATTTTATATTTGAAATTGTTTCACTCTACAATTTTAATGAAATAATATTAAGTAAAACTCTGACAGTGCTAAAAGTATAATCGGAAATAAGCTGTATTAATTTAAAGTGGATTGAGAGTTAGTGCTATAAACTAAAAATTTTATCTAAAAAGTATTTAAAATACCTTTAGTTTCAATTGTATTTATTATTTAATACATCAAAAAAGTCTAAAATGCTTCTGGTACGCAATTCGCTTTATTTGACAGACAGTGCCTAGTTCAGAAAATTTTATATCATCAGAATTAGTGGTAGGACTTAGTAATTTTGTTAATTATCATTAAAATCTTTATTCTACAGACATTGGCGTCCGTGCCTTCGTTTTAACGATTACATTTAATATAAAAATTTTTTGCTTACGTTTTTGCATAAACACTGTACGTGTTTACCAACTCTCTTAATCTATTTGTTAACTTAAATCGTAAACCTTTTAAACTAAGTTAAAGTCAACTAATTTTTATGGTAATTTTTGAATGTGTATGTGTCTAGTTTGTTTTTAAAAGCTCTCTAACAATGTCCAGTTTTTAAAATTATGATTCGTCTGACACTTGTTCAATTATATCTTCAATTTAATGTACCTAATTTAAAAATTGGACATTTTTTTACCTGTGCTATTCGTAACTAGTGCAGAACTTATTTTAACAACCTTATTAACTGTTATTTAAAACACACTATTGGGTTAAATAATAATTTAATTTTGTGGAATTTATTTAACATCAAAAATGATTTAGACAAAATAAACTTTTACTAAATTCGTATATTTGATCGTAGTTAGTATTGTATTTATTATGTTTGGCCGTCAATTTTGAACATTATAAAAATAATAATTAAAATAATCATGGAAATTTTGTTTAATTCGAATGGAAAAGAAATAAAACACGATCGAAGCCTTATATTAGTCTGCTTATATCCAGTTATGTCATTTTATTTTTGCAGAAAACAACTTCGCCTGCGACTGCAGATTGAAATGGATGCACTCACTGCGAAACGAAACAAAAAGTCAAGGAACTAAAGAGTCACTGGAGAGCGTGACTTGTAAAATTGATCCGCCCATCGTTAGTTCCGCTTACAACAAAATGTCCGACACTGATAATAAGTTGGAATTTAATAAAGAAATCCTGCACGCAGGAATAACTATTGAAACTATTGATAAAAATAACATAACAGATAAAAAGACAACAGCTGAAGATTTGTCCAAAGAACACGCCAATGATATCCTTGCTACAACAAAAAAGGGCTCGAAGAGAGTAGTTTTAAAAATACCACCGGAAACGCTGCCTTGTCCGGTTGAAAAGAGAACGACAACTGAATCGATTCCGTACATGATAGACCCTGTTATACCTATACAAAACGAAATGAAAACTTTTCGATTTCACGAAATGAACTCAGGGTCAAGTTATTCAATCGTATCCGTGAACTTAACGTGGGGAGTTTTCATTGTATTACTCCTGACATAGGTGTTAAAGTCGACAGATTTAATTTAAATTCAGAGATTCAGACTTCACATATTCTAAGCAAGTAGTTGACGAAAATTGAAGATTTCAGAACGCCAGCACTCAAGGTTATATAATTATAAGAATTGTATAAATAGTCATATTAGGACCACTTCAGTTCGTATATAAGATACAAACACCTATTATTTATTTGTAATATAGAATCATTTCTAATAGTATTACTTTTCACATTTGTTGATAGGTGTGTATGTACGTAAGTGATAAAAATTGTTCAGTATTAATATGATATATGTGTAACAATTTATGTAAAAATATATTAAATAGATACTAAAGAGTACTTGGCTAATTTTATCACACTATTTATTTGATGTATTATATATATACATATAAATGTTGTTAGTTCTCGATGTTGTTTTAAATGTACGACATATAAAAAAGCACCTATAGCATATAGATCATTAATTTTTTATTCACAAAAAAATAATATATATGTAATATATAAGTGCGTAAAGATAACTTGAAACAAATATTAATTATATCATAGCCATGATGTAAATTCAGGGAAATTAATAATTTTAGGTTAGCACGTAAATAATTTTATAAGCTTTTTTAATTCAATTTAATAATTATTTACATGTATAAGTTATTTGTTACTGATAAACAAGTATATTTTAAGTATACAAGTCATCTAGTCATTTTAAAATATACATTTCGATACACGAAGAAGTCATTATTTGAACATTAAATTTATTTGCTACTGTCTTCATTTTTTTTCGGTTTTTAAATAATTTAATGATTAAATCTTGTTAATTAAATAAGGTATGAGTCGTTAACTAAAAAGTAATAAATTCACTTAAGAAGATCAAAGTTTTACACCCCTTTTATCATGTGATAAGAATATATCCAACAAAACATGTATTTTTTAATAAGTAGCTATTTCTTTTTTAATATATAAATCTTTGCTTACATAATTATAAAATATGTATATAGATATAAAAACTTCAAAAGGGTGAACATACAGCGTATTTGTCTATAAAAAGCATTAGTGATTTTACACATATTTCAAAACAACCTATATAAAGTGATCACTCTGAAATATGTTATATTATTTATTTCAACGCTATAGGCATATGACTTCTGACAGTGAAGTCTGTAAGAGACATAGAAAAATATAATTAATATTAATATGTAATAATCAGAACTTTGTTAAAGTTTTTCTTACCATATTATGATTGCATTGTTTATGAAATGATTGATTTTTAAATACGCTGAACGTACGTGAATTGACCTCTTTAAAGTTTTTACATATATAAACATATAACCATTATAAAGGTTTAAGTTATAAACTTATAGTAATTGATCAGTGTTACTGAAATATTAATACATAAATGTAATAAAACAAATTTTAATATATAAAAACGCTCATACCTTATGAAACGGTCCATCTTTTTGTAATATTATTCGAAAATTTTAAATTCAAACACTGTATAAAGTATTTTGTCAAGGCAATTTTATATGAATTAAAAGTACTGGTGTAATTTTTATCAGATATTTTTTATTTAAATCATTCCCTATATTTTTGTTAAACAAATAATGGTAAATAATGAGTTAGTGATCGTGAATAGGCTATATGGCGAGCAAAATAGACGGCTGGAGGAGCCTTAAGAACAAGCGCACAAGGTGAACAAACGTCCTTGTAACAGTCTTCGAAAGAAATTACAACCAGACCGCTTCCACCTAGTATTGTTGTAAATATATAGGGCAGGTCTATGTTCATCTATGGAAATACTGAAGCAGAAATTATGATGATAAATAACCCTTGTTCTATAATAAAATAGAAAAATGATGACAATTGAAGACGCGAGGAAAAATCTCATCATACATCTTTTACAAAACGACCCTGTAAATTTGTATTTAGAAAATTTAAAATAATGAACATAAAAATCAAACAACATCTTTATGTAGTTGATTAATCTAAAATATTGGAGCCCTCGCGTACTTCCCCTGTCTGGGATACACAGGAACTATTTTTCATTGATCATATTATTTGCGTTCTCATATATTTTCCATCTCAATCTCATTTATTCATTCATATGGACTAATTTTTTCCTAATCCTTTCATTCATCACCTCCCTTCCATCGCGTTTTCACCGGAATATTAAACGTTTACATTTTGTTCTTTTTTTGCTTTATTTTTAATTGTTCATTTATTTTGCTTTATTCTTACATTTACATTCCTTAATAATTTAATGTTTTATGTAATATTTTCTTTACATTTATCACAGATTTAAGTTATCTTGGCAAGTCTTATACACTTTCGTTTTTTTTGCCTTCATTTTAGTTATACATTGGTAGCTTATAACATTACATTGGATAACGACGACTGCTTACGATCACTAAGAGGTTAAAATCAAGTTAAGGTATACATTGACCAGGTCGCTTCAATCTGGTATTATTAGAAATCAATGGGATTATCTATTGATTTCGAATAAAACCATGCAGTGCTTATCCAGTGGACGACATATGACTCGAATTATAACGGTAATAAGAATATGTCTGACCATTAACAGAGATATCCTGTTTTTGATTTTATGATAATAGGAAAAGAATTTATGAAAATCATAAGAAGGTTCAGGGTAACACAGGGAGCAATGGCCATGCTCGAAGTTTCGCTGCGAAATCTAATCTAACCGACATAGAAGAATTGCTTGTAGTTTATAAAGTGGCAGTGGGAGGGGCTGATGACTGTTGGGGCCAAAAGGTTATCGGGTGGTGACCACGAAGCGTGGGTAGACCCTTTACTAGATGGACCAACAACATACGGTTGCAGGAAGTAGCTGGATGCAGACGGCTCAGGAACGATCATCGTGGCGGTTTTCAGTGGACGCCTATTCTTTGCAGTAGGCGCCCATCGGCTGAAAAGAAGATAAAAAACCTTTTTAACATCATGTTTATGATCATATAACACATACAAATATGCGTTTAACTAATTAATTACAATTGCTTTCAGACACTAAGAGCGCTTTAAGATCAATTCATACAATTACAATATCTTTTAACCCCTAGTTGCCTGATTTATTTATTTATTTTTTAATATTACTGTGTTTGCTTGAGGGTCTAGATGAAGGGAAAAATAGATTTTTTTTCTTATTTCGTTGGAAAAAATATTATACAACAGTAAAATACATACAGCCAACCTATAAAAATACTAATAGAAATGTGAACATTCGGTTTAAAAGATTGGTATCAAAATTAAAACTCTGGTTTATTAAGGGAGGTAAATAAGTAAATTACATATATACAGAACATTTACATATATATACAGAAATTAATGATAGACCCAATTAGAGGTAACGAAGTTTTCCATCTTAATTGGCCGAGCTGTTTTCCTTCCTTGTTTGTAATAGATGCATTTGTTAGGCTGTATCATGTAATATTAACTGAGAGGCGTTCACGATCCTTCTTTAACAGGGGTGAGCAACCTTTTTAATCGATGGTCCAATTTTTTTTTTTGGCGGGTCGCACATAATGTAACACTCATTAATAATTTAACAAAACTTTATTTTGAATAAACATTAGAATTTAAAATAAAATAAAGTAGTAGAGATTTCTCTTGAAAATGTTGATGAAAAATATAAAAGCAAGCAAAAAAAGGAAAATAAAATGACTTGATATTTGTAATGAAAAGTTTAACTCTTTATTCGATACAAGCTGAATACAAGTCGGAATTTATTGGGCAGCTTTTTAATCGCTCTGTCTTGATCTATGTTCATTTTTGATTAATTGTTTCGGTTTAGTTTGCACTAACATATTATTATAATTAATTTTATAACAAAATATTGACAAGAGACGATATAAATTCAATTTTCAAAAATATCTTGCGAGCCGCTTAAGCATGTTTTATGACCCGCGGGCCGCGTGTTTCTCATCCCTGTTCTATATATTTAAAAGGAGAATAACAGTAATGGTAGAATTTCGCTAATAATTTAACAATATTCTTATATCAGGAACGTATATATATGTGTATACATATGTGTGTGTGTGTGTGCGTGCGTTTACGCACAAAGAGTATTATGTTTATGGCGCTCCAAGGAATGTCCTGGTAAAACTTAGGACAGTTAATATTGCCTGATTAATATTCCTAAAACGTCGGAAAGCGTTCGTGTTGAAATAAAAAATTACGTAAGAAATGGCAACGACAATTTTTTGACATCGTCTATATCTATCTTTAAATACATAAAAAGATAATCTGTAACAAATAAAGAAACTTCCAGGAAGAAATAAAAGGATTGATATAAGACCAAGTGTTAAATGTCCATAGAAATTTGGTACTTTTAATCGACATAGGGATCGGCCCCACTGTAAGGACGTCATACGTCATAATTAAGGCTGCAGGAAGGCTCTGCATGCGAGCAGCACATACCGGTTATCGAGACAATCTTTGGATTAGGAGAAATAGTAGGAAAATCAGAAAAAAAAAATTAAATCATCTTTTTGGAATGGATGGATGGATGGAATTAAGGGAAAAATCATAATGAAAATAAAGACCATGACCACCCTTAGCCTCAAAGGACTGCAGTCGAACTGCAACCGCGAATGGGAAATTGCCTATGGGTGCTTGACACTCATTGCCGCTCTGGGAGCATGGACCCCTAACACGCTTGACGGCGAGTAGGATAAGAATTAGGTTTGCTCTATACCCCATCACTTCCTCACTGTGTAGAACAGGACTCCCCCCTGTCCACCCATGATAGGGGTTGAACGAGGGGCGCCGATAACGGGGCCATAAAACACTTTGGGGGAGGTATATATTTTGCAAAGGGTGTCTAACGGCTGAAAAGAAGAAGTAGAAGATGTATCGACATAAGTAATTTTCCACTGACGAGCAGCACTTATCTAAGAAATAAAAAGAATTAGACAAATTTTCTTGTTATGAAATTATCTTGAAATTTTAAAATCCTATAACGCTAGACGCTAGCGTACAATAGACCGTTTTTACGCTAATTTAAATTGTAACATAAATCATTCAAACTTTTTTTTCTCTTCACTGGTTATATCAGACACTTTTATAGAACCTTTCATCAAAAATAAGTGTGCAATTAGTAATTGTAAGTCTAATTAGCTCAAAGTTAGACCAGGAAAGAATTGCATCTAGCATTATGTTCCCTTTTTAAACTGTCTAACTTTCTTATTCTTTAAAAAAGATGTATAAAATAATGAATTTTGAAAAAAGAATGAAAATAGATAAATAAAAACGTAATCGAATGAAATAGATATTTAACAAGCAAATAGTGTGGCGGGAACTCGGTGCCGTGGTTGGCTTCAACTCGCAAAGTTTCAAACTGGCAGGACGGCTTTGCCAAATGTCAACTAAACGTAACTTGGCTGCAATAATTCTAAACAGTGCAGCAATTCGGTTTCACTTGACTCATAATTTAATTTGTACACAAATAACGATACAAATTATTGTTCATTAGAGATGTAAAATTAACACCAATAAAAACCTAATTAAATATTAATTAGTTGATTAGTATTAAATAACATGTAACTTGTAGTAGTCTTATAGCAGATTGTATAGAGAATCAGTTACCAGGAAAAAGTAGATTTATAAACAATCTAAAGTAACAGACTTATTCCAGAGAATAAAAAGAGCACAGAACAGGTAGCAGACACTGTAGTCATAAGGTTCTGGAGTGAAAACCGCGGAATCATAATCATCCAATCATAGCGCAGGACATCACAATGTGAAAGATGACAGATGATACAGATGACTGTCTGTAAATGTCTTCGGAAAATGCTTTATGCTGGCCGCTTCTAACTGGTCCTATTGAGGATTTATGGAGGAGATCTATGTTCAGTAGAAGTCGATCAAAATAATGAATGTAATGATAATGGTGAATGATGACTTTGATAATGAATGTCTGAAACTACGTAATGAACGGCGCGTTAATTGAAAATAAAATCAATTAAGAATTATTAACAATTATCTACCTATTATTTCAACGCTAAAAAAACTTGGTGATAGATCCTGAAGTATGAAGTATCTCCTGATGAATAATTAAACGTGGTAAAGTAAAGGAATCAAATCTGCTTATAGCCTGAGATTGATTTCAAATACAGATTGAAAAAAAATTCGACAGTAAAATGAAAATACATATGGATTAAAAAAAACGTTGGAAAAATAGAATAAAAACCAATTGGTTTTGAAAAAGAATTATTATTAATAAAATATAAAACCTTCTTCGTTTTAATGACGTAAAAATCATTAATTATTCAGTCGAAATTTGTAACAAACTTTTTCCGATATACGACTACTTACTTGAAACACGAGTGCGTTGGTGTTACTTTAATCCCCATCTAAAAGACCCCCCTCAATAAAATTTATGAGTTGGGTTTAATGAGATTTATGTAGTGGGGGACATGAATTAACATACTAGCGACGCAACTAAATCTTTAACGGATGAACACGGCTCTTGAATTGATTACTAATGGATTTTAAAAGTTAAGAATAATTACAAAGGTGATTACATTATTATTTACTTACATACATTTTTCAATACACAAGCTGTAGCGACACAGCTTTGTATTATCAAAAGGTACTGGCCCGTCGCATTAAAATAAAAAAAAAACGTTACATATTTAAGATTGATTACTTTATTTATTGACGAAATATATTATAAAGAAATAACTTGAGTAGTAGGCCAGGTGACTGAGTCAATCGTAGGTCTCGGATTTGATTCTCGGAATTAAATCTTAAATAATTCACACTTCGTTAAATGTCTGGCATTGCCACTCCTTGCAAAAGGTATATGCTAGATAATACCTACCGCAGCCGAGTACAATTTAGGCTTAATCTCATAATCGATAAGTGAGTTTACCAACGACCCTGGTATCGTATCCCAATAATATAGGAGCCAGCTTATCTGGTGTCCCGAGGATTAAATAGTTAGTGTACTTGGTTAGGTATGATAAGTGAGAGTGTCTTACAACTTCATTAATTGCTTGGAGATTCAGGTAGAGACGGTGGAGGTAAAACCTACCATAAAGGGTCGTGGTCATAGTTCTGGACAGGTCTACTGTCCCTGGAATAGTATAATCAACAAAATAGTTTCAGAGAATGGACAGTAGCTTCCTCTGCGTAATATAATACTACACCGTTATCGCCTGGCAAACCTGGCGATTGTCTTATATCCCACTAATATCATTGGGGAGACCTAGGCCTTCTAATGGGTCTGTATGGTCTTAGACCACAAAAAAAAAAAATTGGTGATCAATAAACACTCACGGATGCAGCTGTAAAATGGACAATATTAATTCGTAACGCGTGATCTGTCAAATACAAAAGCTCAAAGCGATTTGACAAACGCACAAAACACTTGTCTTTTTATTTCCTAAATTTTCTGTCTGAATGACAATGCATTAATTAAACAAGTAAATAAATTATAAATTGATCATTTAATTACTAGTGTAATGTCTAGGATAAGAATATGAATTTAAACTAAAACTAGGTCATAAACTGTGATACTATAAAACAATCTGTGATCTACGGAAGATGAGGGAAGGAATGCGATGATTGGATGAGTAAATGTAAGAGAAGGAATGAGAGTTGTAGCTGATGATGTACTGAAGAAATTGTAAAAGAACTAAGTGGAATGTAAAATAAAGAAGTAATAAAAAATTAAGTATCTATTGTAACATCCCTGTTTCAAATATGATATGGGGAAATAGTGCCATAAAAATATCTATAATAATGGTTTCAAAATTCTGGGTCGAAAAGTATCTGGTCATCCGCCTTTATGGTTCATTGAAGTTATCTTTATTATCATTGTTTCCGCCTAAGGGCGTCCACAGCTGGGATTCTCCCACGGATTTCCAATAAGACCAATAGTGTAAATAAATATATATAATTAAAAAAAAAATAATATAATTTTATTTTTAAATTATTTAAAAATTTAATTTTAAAGTAATATTTTAGTGACCTAAAATCTACGTCTTCTGACAAACTTAATGATTTTGTGTTAAGACACACTGCGCTTGAGATCTTCTTAGTGGCATCTTCACTCCAGAACCATAGAGACCTGTGCCATCTGTTGTGCAAGCTATGTGACATGTTCCATTCCACTTCAAACACATTTCACTTGAAGTGGCTACGGCGATTACCTCGTTCGTCTACGAATATACTTATTCCCGATTCAATCTCATAAATCAGTCTCAATAAAAATCTTTATTTTACTAAAACATGAAGCTGATTTACCAAAAAGATCATGATTTATTAATTCAGGTAAATAACAATCGTTAGGTTACGCATGTAATCGGATACCTAAGGAAACGCCTCAACTAAGCGACGCAGACCGTAATAAAGGCAAATGATACTTTATTGTTATTGTAACAAAAGCATTTTTTGCTTGAACGATCAATATTAGTGAATTTAGTCGCGTAGAAGAGACAAGTGAACTAGATTCGAGCCAGTGTTCGGGTGACTAGATTTCAATATGTGAGGGTCAACTTACCCGCTATATTCGATCCCTTTTCGTTTATCTATAAACTCAATAGATTCTACTTTATTAACTTGCAGTAAATTTAATTTATCTCCAAAGAATATATCGGCTACAGTACATACATTTTTTATCCTTTATAGGCGAAGCATTTGACCTCTGACTCGCCTGATGTTAACACGTTCACTGCGGGCCCAATTTTGAAGAACTTTCAGCTGGTGCGGCTGAGGTCGAATCAGCCTCAAGCTGAACTTCCTAGTAGTGCGGTTGAGGCCTTTTCTGCCTCATGTTTCAATCATATTTTTTACAATATTGAGTCAATGCTTCGCAGACATAAAGAAAGCTATATTTGTCTTTGTCATATCTCATACGGTTGTGTGTAAACAGCCGCCGCACTAGAGAGAAAACACGAGTTTTACGCGCCGCACCAGTGCAAAGTCTACCATGAGGCTGAATCGGCCTCAAGCCGCAGTGAACGTGTTAAGCAATGAAGAAATCTATTACAATGAAGGTAAGATAAAATACGTTTATTCAACTATGGAACTTTTAACAGAATTTTCATCAATCGTCAACTTGTTATATGTCTATTATTTTAATCTATTTCTATTTGACCCTACTCTGTTTCGCAAAGTTTTATAGTTGTGGAAGAAGAAAGAAAGTACACAAGAAGACATTTTTTAGTTAAGTTTAACACAGATGCATGATGTGATATGAAACATGCTTACCTAAAAGAAACCTATTCACTCTTGATTTAAAACTCCTAAGTTATAATTAGCCGGAGACAATGACGCCGGTGGGTTTATTCCACTCCTTGACTCGCATTATAAAAGTATTTGTAATACACTTAGTGCGGAGTGGAAGGAATTTCAACTATTACGTTTATATACTGTTGAACAAACACAACTAAAGCAATACAATAAGGAAAGAGTGTATATAACGGAAAAGCACTGTCGAACACCAGATTTCTAAAAAGACAATAAAAACAGCTTTAATTCTGAATCTGTTCTATATTTTCGTTCGAGCGTAAACGTAACGAGCGTAACAAAAATTAGGAGAGAATGTTAACATGTAACACATAAAATATTAAGACAGATTGTAGAATCTATTGATAAATACATTAATATAAATATATCTATTTATATATATATAACTTAACGAGTCCATCTGTCTATCTTATGGGCGGACCTTGTATCGTCTTTGTATCTTTACAGTTTACAGTTTTTTTATACTTGTTTGTGCCTTCTTCGTTTGCGAGGAAAATAAAAACCAATTGCAAAATATTTATGACCTAACACCGTCAACGGCTTCCAAATTTAAATTCCGAAAAAAGAAACGAGAAGAATATAATAGTGGTCAAGTCTTAGCTTAAGTAAATGTACCGATTGCAGCAAATTTAAAATTAAAATTAAATAATAAGCCAATTGGAAACTACATAATCTTTAATTGTGTAAACTTGTAATGGATTACTAAATAGATAAGATAAGCTAAGAACAAACACATCTATGTTTGTTCTTAGCTTATCTCATCCTTGGGCCACCCCCCAAAGATCGTCATGATGGCTGGTCCTGCGCTTCTCGCATCCAGCGACTTTCTACAACTTTTACTATATCGTCAGTCTACCTAGTTCAGCCATTCAAGAACCTTTCGGCACCGACAGCTATCGATTGCACGTGCGAGGTGCTCCGCCCACTGTCTATTTAAACGAACAATTCTTCAAGCTACATCGATAATACCGGTTCTTATGCGGATCTCGTCACTCCTGATATAATATTCTGAAATTAACTTTGTCAGAATTCATAGCAAATAAGCAATATCAATATCGGACGTAACGCGGAATACAAAGTACTCTTTTACGTTCAATTGGAAGGTAACGTGTTTACACAATATTCTCGTTTATTTTTATGCTACTCTGTATTGCCCTGAGATGTTTATTTAGTTGGGGCGTTCAAATAGAATACTATTTAAGTAAAACAAAATATTGACATCGTTAGATATTCATTCGGACAGGAAAATTGTTTTAGTTTTATGTTTATCGAGCGATCTTACGTAAATTTGATTTATTTATGTTATATCAACACGCATACAAACATTATTATGGATATAAGAATTTTTATTTTAGTAATTTATATAGTCCTGTTAAAAGTTAAATAAAAACAAAGAATAAAATATTTTCTTTAATTCCAAATCACACGTTATATTATATATAGACCAGGTACAGATGACCAGTGAGACTTTAAGCTGGAGCACCACGAACCACTAAGTCCACAAGGTCTATAAGGGAGGCTTTCAACACTGGACATCCTGTAGGTGAAAATATGGTAATTTTTAAGATATAGGCATACTGTATGAAACAACTATATTTTTTACATCACACAAAAAATGTTTCATTTCAGTTTATATATGGAGTTTTTATCTACTCCTAAAACACGCATAACACAAAAAAAATTCTTTAATTTTTAAAATTTCATATTGTTCTCTAGTCCTTTGGAGTACAAATTAACATCACTATCAGTTGGTATATATGAAGTGATGTTTTTTTAATCCTACGCAATTAATTAATAATCGAAGTAACGATTTATTCTTCTTCTCAGTGGTGGGCTCCTGTGAGAGTGGTCGTGTTCATAACTGTGTCGTCATAACTCTACTTTGGCGAAGTCAGAGCATTAATTTGCTGTGCTCTTAGTGGAAATTTTAATATCTGTCCATCTTGTTGGAGGACATCCACGAGATCGCTTATCTTCCACTTTGCCTTGCACCACCAAACTTTCCATTGAGTCCTCATTACGAGTGATATGTCCACAGAACTTTAGAATTACATTCATTTTAAAAAACGTAATATTACAAAGATTACCCTCCATGTAAGTTTGTATAGAAAAAATAGTTTCCTATTCACGTCTATACATTATCAGAAAAACTCCAAATCACAGCACAGAAAATACTTTTATCCCACATACTCTTATAGGCCATCTAGCAGAGTTCCCACTAGACAACTTGTCACTTCGATGGTTTTCGAACGAGTGACCGAGCTCCCGACTCAATAATCAAAACGCTGTTTCAACCCCACCACTCTTAATCCTTTTACCGGAAGTTGTCACAAAAGAGTGACAGGGTCGAGTAGTATTTCCATTTAAGAAAAATAAAACTACCTTTTATAAAATTATTACAATATTTTCGATTCTTCCTTCAAACGTTGCATCGCAAAATATGAATCTTTTAAAGAAAGTACATCTGTGTTTATCGAATAAAATTCACGCGAAACATTGATGCTTCGATAAAACTACAAAATAACGAATCAAAATAAAAGCTATTTCAAATATGTCGACTGTCTCTAGAACGGGGTTATTGTCGTTTTGAATGTAGAATGTAAATGCAAATATAAGATGCAAACTCGTGTAAGAGCAGACAGAAACAAAGATGCTGCTTATTTTATCCGTATCTCAATAACAATGTTATCATCATCATTTTAACCGAATGTTTGTCCACCGTTGGACATAGTCCTTTCCATAGATTTTTAATTAAACATTCTCTACCATTTAAAAAAAATTGTAAAAAAAAACTGCTACATACTTTTTGGTGTTCTATTCTTTTTATTTTGAAATTGGAACGTCTGTCATATAATAAATATTCATTCTAATTAATGCTTAAAATATACACACGCATTTCACTTTAAGTGAACAAAACAAATACAAAATGAGAATTAAAAAAATAATCTAAATAAATCAAATAATATTTTTCTATGGACAATATATCGTAGTTGTTTCATCCTATAGACACCTACTGCAAGGCAAAAGCCTCCCGTAAAGATATTGTATATTCTGTATAATTAAAGCCCAATGTGAAAGTGAATTACATAAGATCGTATCCCGGGAATTAAAGTCACAGTACTGTACCGCTGAGCTACCACTACTGATTGGTCAATAAACACTTTATAATAATTTAGGAACGGGTCATAGATTTAACGTGAATAAGAGATAGATTTGAATTTGAAGACGTATTAATAAATTCACTGTTGACACCGCCTTTCTCTACTACAAGATACACAGAATCGGATGTCATTAGTAAGTATAATTAGTAAGATAAATAAAACATAGTACGTATCTTCATAAAAATAAAATGAAAAGAAAAAAATTATAAATATCGTCAAAGCGTATTCTTCAAGTTCTTCAACTATAGAATATAAAAACATCGTTTTTTTCTTTAATGGTTTCCAGCTAACCTCTTTACGACTCTGAAATAAATTATGAAAGTCGTTTAAAAATGATTACGGTGTATACAAATGATTTTCGACCTTATTGTACTAGTTTTTAAGGGAAATTTTACTATTTTACTTATGATTTTTGCTGCATATGTATTAGAACACATAATTTACGAGGAGCTTAGCTATATTAACTATAGTGCTACCAAAACCGCTGTACCCTTCCTTATAAATCCGCGGCGAATGAAGGAGATGGGGATAGTAGTCGCTCCGTTCCGACAGACTACTGTGATCGCTCGCGATGGCGGCGTTCGCACCCTTCTTAGGCGCGGTACAGTGGTTTTGGTAGCACTATGTAAAAAATATATGTAATACCTTCCGTTAAGCAATAAAGAAACAAAGTAGAATTCAAAAGCTAATGTTTTTTTATTTATTTTATTTAATATTCTTTATTGTACACGTTAAGATACTTTTAAAAAGTTTTACAATAATATACAAAAAAGTACAATGGGCGGTCTTATCACACAAGGCAATCTCTTACAGACAACCATAGTATGGAAAAGGTAAAAATACATATTCACAAACAAATGAACATAAACATACATAAACATACATAGACATATATGCTTTTGTATTTAAATTAAATGAATGTCAATAATTATGTGGGGGACCGGAAAGTAAAGTCGCTTTCTTAAATTCACACGACTACATTTTTAACAAATTTTATTTCTAATGAAAAATATATTCACCTTCGTTATCATCAATCTTTTGCCATCTTGTATACAAATTTTCAATCACCCTTTGCAGTTACCCTAATATAATAATAGTACAGACCGCAACGACATGTGATATATTTTTAATTATTGTGGGAGGGATGTTATTATTTGCGAGATTTTCGAACGACAATTGCACGATCTAAGTTGTACCGTACTCCGGACGCTATTATATATACGGTCATATATGTCCGAGCAACGATTTCCTTAAGGCAGTATAATAAGGAAGGGTCACGCTACACTCACTTAGGTCACCGACGTAGCTCGAAGAATTTCTCGTCTGAAGTGATGTAGATGGAACATAGTGGTAGTGGCGACTCTTGCAGGGTGGAAAATTTTTCAGGGTTCCGGTAAATCGCTAGAATACGACAGTAAGAAAAGGACCAATATTAAGCCACTTCCGCACGTGCAGTGGTAGTCGTGCAATAAAGTGCACCGTCAGACTCATTCTGAGTCACTCTGTGTTTGGCACTAATCGGTGTAACATAACTCCCGAAGATGCCCCGTGGAGGGGTGAAACACGTGTTGAGTAATTTGGCGGTGGCGGTGTGTGATACACATTTATTAGCGGGCTGGCGGGCGGTGCACTTTATTGCACGACTACCACTGCATGTGCGGAAGTGGCTAAATATTGGTCCTTTTCTTACTTAGGATGGACTTCCGCAAGGTAACGCCTGATTCCATAAAAGAATATGACAGCACAAGACCAGCTTTATTTGCGATCTATGAGGGAAGGCTTTAGCGGTGTAGTGAAAATCTTTCAGTTAACATGATCTGCCCAGGCAAGCGTACCTTAAACTATAAGTATTAAAATTGCGACCCATTCTCCGATCTCGTTTGAATACATTTTTAAAAACGCAATACAAAGTATTTACGATAAAATAGACAAAAAGGTTTTAATTAATGTATGAAATAAAATTTATTCGGGATTCATGTCGCCTGTTAGATACTATAAAATAAATGAAGGTCAAAAAAATAAAAATAAAAGGTGTTAACGATTTTTCCGCCACATTTCCATTACTGTTTAGTTTTCCAAAATAAATGAATATTAATAAAATACAATTTGCAGTACAAATTTTTAACACCGATTATGACGAGAAATAAAACATAATTTACGAAACAACTTTGTATACCTATTAAATTAAATTCGTTTCAAATTCTTTCGAAACATATTAAAACTGTGGGCGTTATGAAGAATTTAAATAAAAATTACATGATGTATTTATAATTGTGTCATTTTGTAATAATTAATATTGTTAACATTTAACGTACAGGATGTTTAAAAGTAGATGTTAAAGGGATAAATCTATAGCTCATTTATCAGAAAAAAACTATAAAACATTTACACTTATTCCTAATTACTCTGTGTAAAGGAATCATGTTACATAATTTTTTTTCTATTGCGATTTTTCAAGCTTATAACTTCTGGTATTGTAAAATGTTGTGATAGATATTAAATAATAATTCATTTTAATATGTACAGTACCCGGCGAAAAATATTGCACATCGACCATAGGAAAGAGAAAATCGGTTCGGCTCCGTAGAGCGTTGTCACTGTCTTACGAAATACAAACAGTCCGGTATCTATTAAGAAAAATTAACAAAACAGTAGTGTAGTAATTTTAATTTTAAAAACAACAAACTTTTTCTTGATATTATTATGTTATTTATTATTTTTATAGATTTTGTTGTACCATACATTATTTACAGGAAATGAGATATACATACAACCCTTTTAAGTTTTTATACCTATTTACAATCACCTGTATAAAAAGAGATACAATTAACATCATCTATGACAATATAAAGTACAATATTTGGGGCAATGCCGCTGAATTTTAAGTTAGTTGTCAATGCGTCGGAATTTTCGAATTACGGTAAAAATATAAATTTAGAAATTATTTTTAACTTGACTCATACTAATACTTGAGCTTATTCCAATTAAATGACAGGTACCACTCTTGTCAAACTCTATCGAGTGCCGAATAACTTCGATATTTATATCAGTAGTTTCTAATGAAGGACATGCTACAAGCGGATCATTTCAGAGGTAAGTAAAATCAAGTTTAAACATATAACTAGTTGTAAGTAGTAGCACAATACTAATCTTCATTACTAAATGATAAATGATATCTTTGATAGTTTAACTTGAAAACTGGCTAAAGTTACAATAGTGTAATAGCCTTCCATAAAAGTCAAATTCACAGCCTATTTTTCTTATTTCAAATTTTTATTATATTTTCTTCGACTTCAACTGTAGTCGCAATTAACAGTGTAAGTACAATTAAGAGTACGGTTGTACACGGGTTCACGTCGAGTACATAGGTTAAAGATAAATATTAACACGCAGTTGTGATGCGCAGTAAATATTACCTTACAAAAACTTCGCGGCAGGAACATACAATATATTAAACTTTGATGCGGTTTTAAGCCTCTATTACTTCTTTATGAACGTATTTATGAATATACATAAAAATACGCACATATATATACATGTATGTGTAAAAACTAAAATGTAATTATATACGCAACTTATCACTATTTTACATATCTTAAAACAGCGTGTAAATAAGTATGTAAATATATATATACATATATATATATATATATATATATATAGACGTATTATAGATATGGTGTTGTCGCTGTTAACAATCCTGTGGACAGCGTGACATACTTATTCGTCTACCCTTAAAAAACTCAAAATAAAGACTTGACTATCCATAATCTGCTTGTGTGGAATACTCCGTTACTTTAGCTGCATTGTTCTATGGATCACGGATATTGTAGAGAAGCATCTAGTTGTCGACAATGTGTAGGGTAAAAGAACCAGAAGACAGTAATCTACTAGATGGACTGAAGTCTTTACAACTTTTACGAAATAAAACAGCCTGGTAAATACTGAACAGCGATGGTAATAGATACTAATATGCTTGACTGCTAGCATTATGATAAAATTACAGAATTATGTAACGTATGAAAAGATTCGTAAAGGGCTCTAAATTCAAATTTGAAATTTTATTTTTAAATTTCTTTTTTACACTATCTGTTTCTATCTGTGTCACCAACATACTTTATAATCAAATAAGTAACCGTTCAATCTTTCCTTTTAGGCAAATCTAATGTATTTGGTTAGAATGGGTACTTACAAGTTGGACTTAAAACTTTAAGTTTATTCTTAAGAGGGATTTGGGAATGGTCTTCGTCGATCTTTGTGATCCTTCTTCCTTTGTTTGACAGTACTATGAAATGGAATTGTATTAAATTTTTCTACCTACAATAATACGTTGTATAAATATAAGGTTTTATAATATAATAATAATTTAATAATTTTTATATGATATATTATTGTTGAGTACGCACAGTGCACGCTTTTCATTAATTTATTTTAAATATAATTCATTATTAGTGACCCAGTTTGCATATAAATTTACGCATTTTGTTTAAATATAGAATTATCATTCTTATATATACTTGAATCGCTACTTAATTTTATATTCTTAATTTAAATTACTTACCAGGTGCTATCCTTGCTTTCGACGAGAAATTTTTAGATAATTTTTAAAAAGTAAATAAATATCTGGATTTAAAAATAAGTAATAATTCGAAATATGTATTAATAAGTGATACGTTTATTTAAGTAGGATTTAAAGTCAATAACTGACCTCTTACATCAAGAATGGTGGCGGTGGATAAAGACATACAAGTACAACCAAATACTCTAGAAAAAATATGTGAAAACCTTTCAATTGATGTTACACAGAACTTAGATCAAAAGATTGCTTAATAGATATCAATTAGAGACCTCACTAATAGTGTTGAAATATAATTTGGCTAAGTTCAAACCATTTTGAGCGATATTTGGGATCTCAAGCGCCTGAAGGATAGATTTGTCGATGTCATACTGCATTGGTTCTTATCATTTCATTCCGCAAACACCGTATTCATCTGTTTTGGCTCCGTCCGACTTCTCGTTATTTCGTAAACTCAAAAGAACAATGCGGGGACGCTATTTCGACATGATTGAGGAGATAAGCACAGTATCCAGGAAGGTCTTGAAAGCTGTACTGGAAAAAGACTATTTCGACTGTGAAAAGCATTTTATCGGAAGGAGATGAAATTGATTTGAAACAATAAATAAATAATTACCATTTTGTTGAAAAGTTTACCTTTATATATATATATAAAGAGAGAGAGAGAGAGAACAGATGGCCGCTGAGACCGTAAGGTGATAGAATCTACGGACCGGCAAGCTCAGCGTAACATTCCGTAAAGAAGACGCTGGAAGAATGCTGCTTTCTAACTCCTATTTTAATTCTAGGTAAAAGGCCTATATCTACTAGTAGTCTGAAATGGTGATGAAATTAAAAAAGGAAAACAAAAACTATGAAATAATCCAAAAAAAAAAGATTTTTTTAGTGATGGACATTCTTTTGTAAATATACAGAAGTTATTACTGTATATGTCCCATGAATAAACGAATTTACTTTTTGTTTATTCATAACATATAACAGAATCGTTCAAACCGATCGAGCAGAGGAACCAATCGACTACGAGTTTTGCAGATGTAGTAACATCTTAATAACAAATTTCTGTTCGCCACTAGCATGTACTCATTACATAAGTTTCAGATACAGAAATAGTTATGGCCGGAACATCAAATGAATACAGCCCAAAGTTATTGATGTGAAACTTAAACCGTATGAATGGGAGAAGGCTCTTTATTGATATAATAATTCATAGATAGCTTTTTTCGTAGGTTTCTCTTTTAACAAAAAGCGACGAAGCGTACCATATGATTTTCGAACGGTGCCATCATAACATGAGCTTTATTTAATACAAAAGCCTTTGCGGTTTTATATACACTGTTCAAATAAAAACATGATAACATGCTGTAGATATATTTTTATTTAAAGTATATATGTATTCTTCCCACAGTTTATTATTTTTTTATTTACTACTGGATATCAAAAATATAAAGATGCGTTTACACGAGCGCTTTTTTAAACACTGGTATAAGTTAGAATTTATTATTTTTTTAATAAAATTATTTAAAATTCATCACCGCTAGATATCGAAGAACAAATTTACTATATTAATAATCAAATAAACTGTTAAGGGTTTTTAGCATTCATCATCTCCAATCGTTGTGGATGAACAAGCGAACACTTAATAAATAAGGTAATTTTTTTGTCTCATTGATTCATTTTTGTTGTATTTAGGTTTTTTACCTCTTCATAATATTTTCATCTAATTCAATATTGATATTATGGAATTAAATTTTTTGTAGTTTCTTTTAAATCGTCTAACTTGTCCCGTCTCAATAAACTGGACACCACATTTTGCGTTATTTTAATGGTAAAATTTTATTTATAACGATTGCTTCTAAAAATTATAACAAAAATAATGAGAAATGCTCCTCTTAAAACTCCTAAGTTTTGTTCAATATAGACACGTGTGTATATTTTTATTTCTAGGCTAATCAACATTAATTGTTAATACAACAAAAAAATCTGTCATTATCATTTTACAAAATCTGTCTCGAAAACAAGATGATGTATGAACTTTTATTTCAGGTATAAAACAATGTGTTATTTATTTAAATATGATTTACGGGTAATACTCTTTCTTTTTAAACGGTTTAGTTCGACCCGTACGGAATTTATTTAAGTCAAAATTAGAAATTGAAATTTGAGCACCTTCCCGTTGTCAGATTGTTCTGAAATTTGGTACACACATTTAATTCAGATGACAATACAATATAATAAAATCAATAACATTATAAATCTAAGATGGCCGCCGATACAAAATGGCAGATTACATATTATTCCTTAACCCCCTTAATATGGGTGTCAAATGAAATGGCTACACTAGTAAAACACGATGATTATGTCAAAAGTTAAAATTCAAGATGGACGCCGTTCCAATATGGCGGACTAGGAACATATTTTTCCACAACCACCACAATATAGGTATCAAAAAATCTTTTTTGATTTAAAAAGATTTTTTGTTGATAGATTCGTATAGTTAAAAATTTCACTTTCATTTTACAAATTTGTTAAAGTTAATTTAAATTTAAACTCTCGACCAATTAATCTAAATAGGATACACAATTCGCCACTTTCGTGGGTCACGATAAATAAGTAAATTATTCGCCACATTTGCACGGTACGTCCGAATGACCGCAATCTCTCCTTTGGGCTCGAACAAAGGAATTACATGTAGGCATCAGCTTGTATATTAAGATTCAAAGATGTTCCAAATGAAATTGCTAGAGTTCATCATCTCATTTCTTCTCTTATTATCTAGTTACTTTTGTATGCCGATACTGGCTGAACAAGTGATACTCATGTTTATAAAATTGTAACAACCTTTTATCCATGTTTACGCAAATAAAAATATTTTATTTAATATTTTTTCTCTCATCTGAAGCTTTCAAAGATCTTGTTCTGCCTAATTTAGTGGCCTGCTACACTAATAGCGCATAAAAATATTGTAACATGACAAAAAAAGTTCTCTTTTGTTTTTTTTTAGCCTAATGGACTTATCGATGCAACTGTTAAACAAAAATGTTTTTGCCACGCACACAAAGATACACAGAGAGAGAGAGCCACACACGTGCGCAGACGCTCACGTACGCACATACATAAACTGACACACGATCGCATACACGAGCACAGCCACACACTCACTAACACATCCAAAAAACATCGAGTGCATAAAGCTAATTACATCCGAATTTCTGATAAATCTAACTCTTAATAAAAAAGTAAAGATGGCCATACAGCGTTTAGTAATTAAGTTTCAGTAAATAAAACCTAAATTTTAATTAATTATATATAGGTGTTGATTTTATCAATGATTAAAAAAAAATCGTAGAATTCTTTGTTTTCATTTCTTTGTCAGACCGTTGTAAACCTTTGGAATACGGATTGAACCAAAAAAAAAACCTGAAAACCTCTCGTTTATTTTGACTAGCGTACGCCGCCCTAACAGAAAAATCTGTGTAAGGTCAATGTCTTTAAATGATATACATAAATATGTATATATATATATATATATATATATATATATATATATATATATATATATATATATATATATGACCATCAGAATGACTATATGGGTGTGATGTGTTCTGTAGTGGTAATTATTTGGCTACAAACTGATAGGTTTTTTAAAAACAAGTACAAATTCTTGATCAATGACGCTGATAGTCTGGACCAGTTGAACCAGATCTATATCAATGTTCCTGGTAGGATTTCATATTTCCCTTGTCCGTTATTGAAAGCACCCTGAACTTTAGGCTAGGTAAACACTCATAATTACAATAGCGCAGGAGTACAATGAACTTAAAGCCGTCTCACCAGTAATTGATTTTCTTCGTAATTAAATATCAAAATTTAATTACGTCATTATTAAAAAGACACAGAAAATGACCGTAAATATTGTAGAGTAGCGTTTCAATTGTTACTTTCTGATTAGTTCGTTGCTTTTTTATTAACACTATTTTGTACACCATAGGCAATAAATAGAAGAGAAAAAAAAAAAAAATATTCATATGGTACAAGAGGCGATCTCTAACAGACAACTTTTGGATAGTTGTTTTTTTTTTAAATCAAATAATTATTTTTGATTATTATACATTTGACAAGAATCATTCGGGCAGTAGATATTAGATATTATTAAAATTCCATACTATCATATCTTAAAAGTCTATATTTGATTAAATCAATAAAATTTCATGATGTTATTTACATTTGCTAACTTTACATTGGTATGATTGTAATAAAACCATATACTTAAAGAAAAAAATTGCACAGAGACTTAAAAAAAAAATACAGAACTTCGCGAGTTTGACAGTTCACTTAGAGGGTCGCATTGTTTATTCATAGCAAAGACAGGACATCGTCTGTCAGGGTAGGCAGTAGTATAAAATTAACGCTCCGAATGCTTTTCAAAAGGTAGCACTGTGAAACTGGTTATCCAAAAGTGTTATGTGTATCGATATAAATTGCAGTTCCAATATGAGGTTTCGATATCAAAGTGCAAACACGAGCGAACAAAGGATTTTCGGAATGGTGCTTTTAATTTAAACTTGATGCCGAACAGTCCCACGCGAGTATTTGAAGCAATAACCCCCTTTTGGCGTTTCCAATTGTGAAACAGGCTTTCTAGCTTTCACTTGAATTCCATATTAACTTTTTCTTATTCGAAACTATTTAAATTAGAAATGTACTATAATTTATCTTTCTTTATTATTGCTGTATATCAGGTGGAAATCACGGGTTATCTGGGTTCGAATAAACAGAGCTGAAGGTACACAGCTCGATTTATCAAAAGATTCCTCGATACGTGATCGGTCACGTGACTTTGAGTGGTAGTGGGGGAGGAGGTGTCATATAAATAACAAAGTGACGACGGACTGAGCTCAGACTCTCATCTGTCTGACCGACTAGCAGCACAACACCAAATACAACAAATATACTACTCAAAACAAAATAGGGCCCACCATCATTTTGCCCCTTAATTTGTGTGCATACATGATTATTAATTTTTTACAATTAGTCGATGTTGAATTAAGGTTTTACACATTAAGTAAACAACTTTTACAAATAACGTTTGAATTGTTTAATTTTATCGCAATACACTCTAATACACATTTTTAGAGAAAATGAGCACTAAGTAGACTGTCAATAAAAACTTTTATAGTCACTGCTTGTTTTTAATAAAAGGACTGAGTTCACACTGTGTTTGGCACTAATCAGTGTAACATAACTCCTGAAGATGCCCCGCGGAGGAGTGAAACACGTATTGAGTGGTTTGACGGTGGCAGTTTTGTAATTCGCATTGTTTGCCGCATACGCATTTATCAGCGGGCTGGCGGGCGGTGCACTTTGTTGCACAACTACCACTGCATTTGTGGAAGTGGCTAAATATTGTTCCTTTTCTTACAAAAGATTTCTCCTCTTCCAAGCGTTTTATCTCACACTACCGAGGTTCGTAAGCTTTTTAGGAAAGTTTGTCGCGGTATGTTTTTTGTGGACTCCGCTACGGAAGGTCCCTCGTTCCCCTGTCTTATTTTTAGGACAGGTATATATTTTACAATACTTTTTTTTTCATTTGACTTTTTAATTTTCACCCTCTCTCTCTCCTCCTTCACAATTTCTTTAATTCTCACAGCATTCATTTTCATATCATTTACCACCCACATTTCTTACGCTATCAATGTTATGCCATATGTGGCAGTTATCATTGTTGCATTGCTTCAGCAAGCTGTGATATCGAGCGTTCAGACCAGATCAGATCAGGGAAAGACTTGGATTATTCAAACTAATTTAATTTTCATATTTAAGAAAGTCTCAACTTATCATAGTTTGATTACTATTACTTTTGATTATATGACAGATGTTAATTCTACTTATTTATGTATTACTGTCTTGTTTTTTTTATAATAGACGATTAATTTTTTCCTATATTAATTAGAATGTTACGCTGTATTATCATAATATTTTATTTTACTTCTCTTGTTGTCATGGCGTCGTCAGGAAACTCAAGAACATGTCTTAGTATCGATACAACGCGATGTCTAGAGGTCCCTGGAGGTTGCGTTGCACGTAATGGCTCCTACATTAAAAGAACTTTATAACAAACGATACACACATTACAAAAAGATAAACTACAACAATATACAAATATTGACAATAAATAAACTTGAATACGCACCACTTTAAGAACAGTTTTCTTAACATTTAGAACGGCACCAGTCTTATAGCGAAATATTTATAAAGTCCTCGTTAAGAACAAGTCGATACGATTTGTGATCAAGAAAAATATAAAGCTATTGGTTAAATAAAAAGGCAAGAAGACAAATTTAGATCGAAGAGATTGTACAATCAAGCAAATTAGTTGCAGTATCTAATAGCATAGTAAAACTTATAGTTCAGTACTATGATGCGGAAGCTATTATTGAAAGTATGAAGCATTGATAAGCAGAGAGAGTATAAGTAGAACGCTATTAATGAAAAGTAATAATAATAATGTCATATAATATGTTCGATATCATAGCAAATGATCTATTTATCGTTTTTTAAAATTGTTTTTCTTGCTTACATTTTATCAGCGTTCATATTAAATCAAACAAATGTTTAATTGTAATAACATATCAGTAAAGGATGCTAGACGATTTTTATTGTTGAATTTATTGCTAATGACGTTTGTTCATTCCTCTTTTTTGTGACAGTAATTTCTGACATCGCAGTTTTCAATATTTCTAGTTTCTCATTATCGATTTTAATGAAATGTAATATTAATACTACAATGTTACTAAACGTGTATAATGTGCTATATATGTTATTTTACTATAAAAATAAACTGTACTGTGATGCTTGGCTGTTGTGTAGACTCCGTGTTTGGCACTAATCGGTGTAACATAACTCGTGAAGATGCCCCGTGGAGGGGTGAAAAATATGTTGAGTGATTTAACGATGGCAGTTGTGTAATTCGCAATGTTTGCCGCATACGCGTTTATCAGCGGGCTGGCGGGCGGTGCATCTTGTTGCACGACTACCACTGCATGTGCGGAAGTGGCTAAATATTGGTCATTTTCCTACTTAGTATGGACTTCCGCAAGGTAACGCCTGATTCCATTAAATAAAAAAAATAAGAATGAAAGAATAATTCAAGAATAGAAAGAAATAATTAACATTAAGACTTAAGAATAAATTAATATTGTTATACAACACAGGGTTATTATAACATTAATAATTTATTCTAAGACAGGAGTACGAGACGCTACCAAAAACGGAGGTCATAAAAATATGAGAACGTTGAACCTAGTAATGGTCATTGACCTTTACTGAGACATAAATAAATGTTTTGCTTAAATTTCCTAACAAACATCACAACACATAGACATAGACACAACTGAAGGATAATAGTGTAAAAGTTGCAATTGAACTAGATAATAAAACCAATACCGCATTTACACACGCTACAAAAGGTGTTACTGAAAATACTCTTTCCAAGAATATTTCGTTCGTGGAACAAGGTATCGATATAAATGCTGTAAAGTAATAAATATAAAAATGGATGCTAAATGTCATATATGTGCATTTCATTTTACATTTTGTAAAAGAAATTATCCTTACAGAGAAATAAATCTATTTACACGGTGGTAACGTCATAGCTGATATAGCAGCAGACCATGAGCTATGAGCATGAGCAGGTAGACGGGGTGGGTAAACCCCCCACTGGCTGGTCTGACGACATAATTAAATTCGCGGGAAGTTTCTAGAAGCAGGCAGCGCAGGAGCGGTCATGAAGACGATCTTTGGGGTGTACCAATGCCTTCCAGTGGATCCATTGGCTAAAAAAAAGTAGTAATACGTCATAGATTCAGAACGACTTTAGCAATACAATTAATCTGAATGAAGAAAGTTTGGATAAAAAATTTAAGTATCAAATAGACAGCCAGTTGGGTGGTTTCGACGTTGACTTAGTGCCTGTACGACTTAGGGTAAATAATGAACCTTATACCCATGATTAGAACGACGCGAGCATAATTTCTTCTTGCACCATTGTAGAGCCGGAACCGTGCGGCGAATCTATCCGAATCCGTTACCAAGAGCGTAGTGAAAGCTCCTTTGAAATTCAGGTCTACCACCACCAATGAAGAACTATGATGTTCTTTCTCTTTCCCTATTCGTACCCTATAACCACACACTTTCAAATCCACCTTTGACGTCTGTTTCAAAAGTGAATATTTATAGTAGTACAGTAATAGAAAGGTAAAGCAGAAGTAGACCTAAAGGAGTAGAATACATTTAGAGGAGTTGGTATATATAATCAAAGACGACCAAGTGACGTTACAAATCATGGCAATCTGAAAAAACAAAACTCTAGTCTTGTTTGAAGTCTAGGGGGGCCTTTGTCTGGTAGAAGAGGTGTAAAGAGATAATGATTTATAATCATCATCGAGCAGCGTAAAGAGTCCACCTCAATCTCCACAAGGTAAAGAGGACCTGGGCTATCGGAAGATGTTAAATGGAAGCCGCTTTCTACTGTCCTATTAGAAATCTACGTGCTATCTCCAACAGTGAACATCATATGGCTAAAATAGTGAGCTATTATGATGATGATAACGAATTAGAATCGAAATATTTATCTAAAAACACGTATAAAACTAACAAATAATATTCTTTACATTTTGATACATTCATTTTTATCGAGAACCTTGTTCAAAATTGTATGTTAGAGATAAAACTACGTTTATTCTGTTTTATTCATCCAAATGCTTATGCAAAATGCAACGGAACATAGAATTCTTTTGTTTTCAGTCTAAAGACGCTTATCTCTGTTTATGACATATGTACGTATAAACTAAGCCCTAAAGTGCATACTCGATTTGCAAACAATAAAGGTTTTTATGGCGTCCATTATAAAGTTTAATTTACAATGCAAGTTTGTTACTCGTTTATATTATTGCAATATATAATACAGATTCAGTAATGCAGATGTTTCTAAAGCAATTTAAAGTAAAGGGGTATTGATATAATTTTTTAAGTAACTATTTTGGATATAACTCTTCCATGGTAAGCCTTACATTTGACACAAACTATTTGACCTGGATATTTTTCAAGAGCAGACTACGTTTGACTACCGTGTGTTGCCGGTGATGACATATCGATCTAAGACGTGGTCATTTACGACAGATCTTACAAAAATACCCAAGGTCACGATGACGAATGGAGAGGGCTACACTTGGAGTTTCGCTGCGAGATCGTATCAGAAATATTCGCAGACGAACTAAGATTAACGACGTAGCTCGAAGAATTGCTCGTCTGAAGTCAGTGGGCACATCGCCCATGCTGCCGATGGCCATGAAAGCCGACCACAAGCTGGTAGACGCGGCGTGGGCAGACTCCACTAGATGGACCGACGACACAGTTAAGAACGCTGGAACGAGACAGGCTATCCAGAATACTCGTGCTGTTCTACTGATTAAATAATAAAAAGTTCCTTAATGAGATACAGTGGTGCCTTACGAAGCGGATAGAGCGACCACCGGTAGAGTTTTTGATTTGTTTTAAAAGGTTCTCGGGTGACAATCACAAGCTGGTAGAGAAGCGTGGGTAGACTCTCCACTAGATGGACTGACGATACAGTTAAGATCGCTGAAACGGGACAGGCTATCCAGAATAACACTCGTGCTGTTCTACTGATTAAATAATAAAAAAGTTCCTAAAAGAGATACAGCAGTGCCTTACGAAGCGGATAGAGCGACCACCGGTAGAGTTTTTGATTTGTTTTAAAAGATTCTCGGGTGACAATCACGAGCTGATAAAGAAGCGTGGGTAGACTCTCCACTAGATGGACCAACGACACAGTTAAGATCGCTGAAACGGGATAGGCTATCCAGAACAACACTCATGCTGTTCTACTGAATGAATAATGAAAAATTCCTAAAAGAGATACAGTGGTGCCTTAGGAAGCAGATAGAGCGACCACCGATAGAGTTTTTGATTTGTTTTAAAAAGTTCTTGGGTGACAATCACGAGCTGGTAGAGAAGCGTGGTTATACTCTCCATTAGATGGACCGACGACACAGTTAAGAATGCTGAAACAGGACAGGCTATTCAGAATAATATTCGTGCTATTCTACTGATTGAATGATAAAAAAGTTCTTAAAAGAGATACAGTGCCTTACGAAGCTGATAGAGCGACCAACAGTAGAGTTTTTGATTTGTTTTAAAAGGTTCTTGGGCGGCAATCACTAGCTGGTAGAGAAGCGTGACTAGGTTCCTCACTAAATAGATCGCATAGCTAAGCTAACAGGCAATCACTGGATATAAAGCGCAAGATGAGACATCGTGGCGATCTTTAAACTTCTATGCTTTGGAGTGGGCGTCTATAGGCTGCAAAATAGGGAACTCGACTCGTTACGTTGTTAACCATACTTAAAATAAAATTAGTAAATAAATGTAAATATTATAAATAAAATAAAAACGCTGTTAGTTGACTATACTCACTAGTTATGATTTTGTTATAACAAATTACCATTTCCCATAGGATAAAGTGATCTGTATCGATGGGTAAAGTTCAGACGTGTTTTTACCCTGGAGACAAAGGGGAGGATTCTAGTTAAGAATTTTCTTACATCTATACAATGTAAGAGATTTGTATTTTAAAGCGACATAATCTTTTTAAATGATTAAAGAATGAGGCTAACGATAAAATAACTTTAGTTCAATTACATATGTGCGCACTTTACAAAAATTAGTGACGGAAATCACGGTTGCGTTGAAATATTTATTATACGTTCATATAATACATACAGGATGATTTAAAATGTTTACATGTGTACGTTCTGAGATTATTAGAATATCCTAATTTCAATAGAAATTAGAATCATATTAAACTCATAAATAGTAGCATTCTTCAACTTAAAGATTATATTAATAAAGGTTCCAAATTCGTTCAAACAAACTCTGAAAAAATATCGACGGTTTTTATTGGAATTGCTTTTACCATATCATTAATCTAAAAGTGTAAAAAATCATCCTAAATCTTTTTTATAACGTCTAATACTTAATATTATTATTGGATTTTAGATATTTTTATTTAATAACTTCTTTAATTTTTCACGTGATTATTGATAGAAATATACATGTATGTAAATAAGCAGTGTTAGTGAAGCTCCGAAATCTCTTCTTGTTCAAAATACCGCAATATTTAATGGCGAAGATCTTTGACCAATGTGTGTTTTTGGTGATGGCATACGAATCCTGGTCACTTACGACGGGGAAAGCAATAGAGAGGGCTAAGCAGAAATGAAGAGTTTCGCAGAAGAACCAAGATTACAAATGGACCAAGAAGAATTGTTCGTCTGAATTGGCGGCACATCGCTTATGCAACCGAAGGCGGTTGAAACCAAAAGTTTCTCAAGTGGCGACCACGAACCAGTAGAAGCAACATGGGTATGCTCCCCACTGGATGGTGGACCAATGATTTGTTTAGGTCGTGGAAAGTGGCTGGAAGCGGTTAACACAGGATCGGACATCGAGACGATCTTTGGCAGAGGCCTTGCAGTAGACGTCCATCGACTGAAGAGAAGAAAACGTGGATACAAATTTATGAAAACGTTTTTTCTTTCTCATAATATAGTAAGCAAAGATATTAGTAACAATAACTTTAGGTTGGTTACTATCTTCTGAAATCATTGACTTTTAGACTTGTATAGCAGGCAACACCATGCAACATATTTTAAAGTAACTCGGTTTACATTCTTAAACCATATACATTCGACTGTAGGTAGTGGTAGTATTTTTGTGGTTGAAATATTGAAATCAAACGAACTTGAAAAATGCAAGTTTATACATTGCGTTTCCTTACAAAAAGAAATGTAAGAGATATAACTATATGACAAAAGTGAAAAGTGTTGCCAACGTGACAGTGTTGCTACAGTTATATTTTTATCAATAAATATAATATTAAAATAAGGGTGCGTACTTAATTATCTAACAGGTAGAGGCAGACAAGTTCCTTTTTCAAACAAACAAAATAATTAAATTTAAAACAAATATCCCAATGAAATGAGACACTAAAATCAACCAGACATCGTTTAAAGTACTACCGTACGTTACATTAAAAGGAGATCAGAGTTAAAAGTGACATAATCTCAACGTATTGGAAAACTTACAAGCTGACCACTAGTCTAGAGATTGTCCGGTAACGAGATAAGTTTGTAACGCAAGTTATAATCAGTACCACCGTACGGGGATATAATAATAAAGGGAATTAGACAAACGAGAAAAGTTCGGCTGAACCGAATAAGCTGTTAGTCGTAGCTGAACTAATTCTAGCTAATCTTGAAGATGGAGATAGTTAGGACATCAGTGTGTAATCTATTCTATGCGGTTCGATAAATATCGAGCACACTCTTCAAAAATATTGCATTTTATTCTTCAAATAGAACTTTACATCTTTAATTACATAAAAATAAATCAATTTTCTTTCACATACATCTCTTAAAGGACCAGTAGAATGCGGCCTGGATCATATATCTTCCAACTAACTTATTCAAATCGTCTTTACAAAATATTGTCATATCATTACCAGTTTAAATAGCAAGAAAGAATCGGGAACGGGGAAACCGTCGTTTCACTAGTGGGTAGAGGCAAAATCGACAAAGCTTCCTTGACTCCTGTAGGAAGGCCATATGACCTGCGATAGGAGATAACAAAGAAACGGTAAAATTAAAGTGATTGAAATAAAACAAAAAAGAAAGAAACAAAAATGATGATAAACTGTGATAATTTGAAAAGTCGACTAACATAGATAATAAGAAAACGAAGTAATGTTAATATTAAACTAAGATAAATAAATGTAAAAAAACGAAAACAAAAGAAAATATATAAGTGAGGTGATGTACCAAAGGAAAGATAAGAAAAGGAATTCAAGATAAAGCGAAGGAAAAAAAAAGAGAATTAAATGGAAGATGTTATGAAGAATGAGAAAGGAACATGACAATAAAAATAATTAGTGAAAAATTATGAAATATATAATAGTAGGTAGAGGAGAACAAGACGTTCCTGAAAAGGGGGGGCCAATAAAAAAAATAATTGTCTACTGCTGGGTATAGGTTTCACATTTTTCCAACAAGAGCATCCGAAACCGGCATTCACGCATCGTTTTATGACGACCTTCATAACGTCTTCTGTCCAGTCTATTTAAAAGTATAATTAAGATTATAACAGTTTATTTTGCGTATGTTTTGACGACACTATAAGATCACTATGTAAACAAATTAAATATGCATCAGTGAGTGCTCAGTGAAGTGATGCTAATGTGAAACACCCAACGACACGTAACGTTCTACATTTGACGTAGGTAAGGTGAACAAAAACAGCGCGCCTAATGATTTAGAATTTAAAGTACCCACTCGCCTTTCTACTATTTACTGTATAGTTACATAGCCAAGAAAAATAGTGACAACGTAAAAAAAATTGTGACCACCGGAAGGTGAATGGTCAAACTACGAAACGGCAGTCCCATGCGCTGGTCCAATATGTCCGAATCACACTTTATACAACAGTAAATGAAACAATACACACCGCAAAAGACCGGCAAAGATGACTTAATATAGGTAGTTCCGGATTTCGATACAGAAACTGGAATCAGAATAGAAGAAAGTGATTTCGTATCTCTAATAGGTGACGAGAACCATCGCTCTACTTCTCTCAAGTACTGCAGAATAATAGATCAAGAAACAGTTAAAAGAAATAAAAAAGGTCGTGTAAGATCTAGGCTGTATAAAAGTCAAGTAAAAACAAAATTAATAGTTCATATTATTATCTAACAATCAAAACGAAAATGTACAATTAGATCGATATAGAAGTAGCTATGTATTAGTCCTTTTCTTACTTAGGATGAACTTCCGCAAAGTAACGTCTGAATCTATTAGATATTTAGGATCGTTTTTTTAAACTGCTTTTTAATAACATATTACTGGCATTTGTAGCCGAGCAGCTGATGACTCTATTTTGGTATCGTTGGTCGCTGATTCGATCCCAAGATACAAAACTTTATGCATTAATTATTAGATTAGCACTGCTCACAAACTAGTTTCAAGAGCATAGGCAGCAGCGGCCTTTCGGAACGTAACACCACACTGCAATCGCCAATCCGTCTGCCAATTCTAGCGATTATGGTTTATTCCCCTAAGATATATCTTTTGGGAGGGCCTATGCCATGCAGTGGGTGTCTATCAGATGAAGCGACGACGACTCCGCGGTCCTACGCTCAGTAGGTTAGCTTGAACACAGACACATTCACACACACAGACTTACGGGAGCTATTCGATTCCAAATACGTTAAAAATGTGTATCCTTTATTTTTAAAGAAATAAAAACGAAATACACGAGTAAATATTATTGTAAAGGGTTAGCATCTTATTAAAAGACGTTTGTAACACTTTATCAATTTATTTAACACACGAACGAACTTTTATTAGCGCTTGAGTGCGAGCAAAAAGGACGTGCCTTCGTCGTAGGACTCTGGGGCGCAATGTGCTCTGCGACCGAGTGAAAGCGGGCAATAGAACAAAGGCGCAAAAGAAATAAAAGAAACAAAAGAAACAAAAGTAACAAAAGGTCTGCGCCCGCGTCACCGGTGCGTGCATGTGCTCGCTGCACTAATTCGGCACACTAAGTTCACCCGTCGGCTACGCTCGCCCACAAAATCTTCAACCTATTATTCATTCAGACATCACATCAGTGTATATACGACTCCCACAATTGTGACACAGTGCTTATATTATTATATTATGTATTTAATTTTGGATAATTTATGTGTATTCGATTCAGTAAATATATTATTTTTATCATAAATAACTAAATAAAACACTTATTAGAGAATTGGTTTACAGCAAATCATTTACAAAACACAACTTGCCACTTTGTAAACCTTTGATAAATATTAAATTAGTCGACTCATTTTCTCGGTACGTCCAAATGACCGCAATCTGACCCACGGTACCCGCACAAATGAAATACATAAGGTAACACCTTTCCAAGTCTTAAGGTCCAGTCAAATGAATATGCATGCTCTTAGTTCTAGTAAATACAGTTCTACTTATAAAACGTAATTTCGTATTCAAATAGGCTTTAAAGGAACGTGTTTACTTGATTATTAATGAAAATTTCTTATAAGAACATAACGATAACAATTCAGAAGTAATGAAACTTAACAGTTTCAGTTTTTCAGTACTAATAAAACTTTTTTTAATCTTAACAAAAATTACATTTCTCTTAGTAGTGGGGTTCGTCTAGAGACTCAGTTCGGGCGGTAATATACTAAAATGTATCTAGGTTAGGAGATCTAGATAAGGGTTAAATTGTTCAAGTGGACGTTCTATGGAGCGCCTAAGCTGTGTGGCCTCCGTGACAGGACCTCTTGTCTTGGCATCTCCACTTAAAGGCGGTCGAGAAAGCTGAAACTCTACTTGCTCGATTGCTATTACCTGAGTCATTACTATCATTTCAGAAAGCGTCTGCGCTGGCAGAAGAAGTGGTAGAAGAAACTCCAGCAACTCTAGCATTTAATGCAATCGTCAGTTTGCATCTCCTGTGATATACGAGCTGACCTCATTTTCAATGATTTACTGAGATGACTTACTAAACCGAGATATGTGCTAGTCTCCGGACGGTGCGAAGTTTGAAATTATCGCAAAGATTGTTCAGTAGATGGCAGCACATGTTATTAACGAAATGACGTCTGTGCTGTTAATGCGTCGTTATTTTTTCCCACAAACAAATTCCCTATATTCGAAATTTAATTTATACCAACAAGTTATTTCACATCGCGATCACGCCGTTCTAGTAGCTCTTATAATTACATAACATATTTAGGTCTTTATAACACTTTCGACCTATAGAAGTCAATTGGTGATAGCTGTAAAAGCTCATTAGTCAAAAAAAAGCACTAAGGTATCACGCTGAAATGTTACATTATTTTTTTTTCTATTGGAATCTAATAGGCCAATTACTTCTATCATTATAAAATCTGTAGCGAGAGAAAGCAAACAATAATTAGTTTTAATGTGTAGTAATCCAAATTCCTCTTCCAAAAACTATTTTCGTCCAAAATACCGTAATGTTTGAAGATGAAGGTATTGATGACATGCAAATCCGAGACTTAGTCACTTACGACGCACCTCATAAGAAAGCTCAATGTCACCCAGAGATCAAGGAGGGCTATACTCGGAGTTTAGCTGCGAGATCGAATCATAATTGAGAAGATATGCAGAAGAACCAAGATCACTGATGTAGCTTGAACAATTGCTCGTATGGAGTTGCGGTAAGCGGCAAAGTTCTAAAGTGGTGATCACACGTCGACTGGATCACCAGATGGACTGACAATATAGTTACGCATGCGAGAAATTCCTTGATGCGGGTAGCGCAGGATTGTTCATAGCGGTGGTCTCTGGAGGTGGTCTATGCCTTGCAGTGGGCATCCATTGGCTGAAAAGTAGACACAGATCCAAATTTATAAAAACGTTTTAAATTAATTATAATATAGTATGAAAAGATGTCAGTGTAAATACATTTAGGTTATTTATTATTTCTGAAAGAATTTACTTCTAGCACACACTAATGGTCACCGAATGGACCAAACTCCGTAACATATTTCATAATAATCCGCCGGTATAAATTATCATTTAGTGTTATAACTTCTGGTTACATCATTTAAGTATAAAAAACGTTAATGTTAATATCAAATTCGTTGGACATGAAAAAAAAAAGTTTGTTATGAAATTTTTATTCGTCCGTATCAGATACGCGCTGGCAAGAATGTATTGTATTGTTTCTGAAGATGTTAATGCTGTTAGCCCTAAGGCTTTTACAGCTTAATCGGTACTGAGTTCACGGAGCGGAAGGGTCCATGAACTAGATTCTGGCAAGAACAACTGAAGTAATATGTAAAGAAAATTTCGAATACTGTTTTTTTGCCGAATTTTACGTTTATGCACATTAGAACATACTCCACCTAATAACTTCATGATATATTAATGTGTATGATTTATTTGTAAGGGGTTGAACGGAAAACTTGCAACCGGAGGACACTTCCCGAATCTTAAGCACAACAATATTCTGTATTCTGGGTGTAGATTCGTACGTATATCGTAAGTAAGAAAAGGACCAATATTTAGCCACTTCCGCACATGCAGTGGTAGTCGTGCAACAGTTGCTTCAACAGCGAACGCGCGATGTTCACTCGATCAATGCAACATGTTGACTAAAATACCCGCACAGTCCGTGATTCCAAAGGTACCACCTTTCACCGAGTTTTTACTTTTTGAAAAAAAAAATCTAAAAAAAAAAATAATCTGCAACTAAACACTATGTACAAAAAGAAGCGAATTTCAAAATTGATGTCACTTACGATAAAGGGACTTAATCACAGAGTAAATTAACGAACCGTAGAAGATTTATACGAATCGAAAAGTTAGGTTAATTGGTAAAGTGGGAATCCAGTCGACTAGTCTATATCCGCATTACCGAGATTTATTTTTTAAATTATGCTTTTACGAAACTTTTACCAAGTGATTGCATATAGTCCTAAGTGGCAGAAAGTTGACATATATAGACGTTTATTCCATCTTTCAGTATTAGGACAGCTACCGCTGGACCAAAACATCTCTTATAGATTTCTCCATATAAAATATTTACTATTATAAACATACAACTCATATTGAAAACGTCAAAAGACATTTCATTTTATACTTAACTTTTTGTCTTAAAATATCCTGTAACTCTAATATTGTAGTCTGTTAGAATTTTCTCATTCTTCCACTTACAAAACATAGTGATTATGTGTTGTATTGATAAATATAATACTTAATTATTATGTTCAGACCTATTTAGCTATTTTAGAATCTCAAATACAAAAAATAAAGTTCAATCCACCATTCAAGTCTTACCACATTTCCCTAATTATGAATAAAGTTGTATGATGTTTCTTGCAAACAGGAAATGTAACAGAGTTTCGAAATATCCGACGCAATGTTCTTTAATACGGTCACTACTAAGATTCAACGACTAATAAACCTTTCGTTACGAACTAGCTTGACTAGTGACGATGACGATAAAATAATATACTGATATCGCTGCTACGCTAGAATCTATATCCATATTGCAAAACACGGTTAATAGACTCGCTGACATAATGCTTTCATCGAAGGATAAAAGTCGTTTGAACGACCATCTTGTGTCGGAAACGAAGTCAGATGGTATATGACAGAAGCGTTGTTGGAGATATTCCCTTCATTTTTTCTCCCAGCGCTTACACTTTCGGAAGTGGTAGTACTGATATTAACCAGGCAATAGCAACCGACTAAGCCTAGGTTTGATTCTCTTGAGCGCCTTTGTGCCAGAGTGCCAAGCGGGTATTATTGACAAGTGACAGCCCAAACAAAGGCACTTATGGAATCTTTTGAGTCTAGTCACTTTATGGAGATTCCACCAAAGTGATCTAAGAGTTAGTTGGGCTTCCAATTCGGTAAAGTACCACTACTTTAAAAGAAGTCTTATGCGAGGCACTCTCTGCGCTCTGCCCGCTGAACCTGCAAATGCTGTTATAGCAAAGATAGTCCGGTCTAAAAAAACATCTTGTTTGGCGACTCGCCTTCAAGAACGCCACAACATGACACTGCGCTAATAAATATCGCCACAACAAACGTCGTATTTATACAAGTAACAAGTAATTTCGTCAATATTAACATTCCTTATGGAACCCTCGCGCTCTACTTCATCACACGAGTTTCTAATAAATTTATCAACTAAATAATAAAAAAAGTTCTTGTAGTTACTATGTAACATAACAAAGAACGAGTAAATGACAATGAACGAAATGAAACATGTAATGTTTAATGGAATCAGGCGTTACCTTGCGAAAGTCCTTCCTAAGTAAGAAAAGTATCAATATTTAGCCACTTCCGCACGTGCAGTAGTAGACGTGCAACAAAGTGCATCGCCCGCCAGCCTGCTGATAAATGCGTATGCGGCAAACAATGCGAATTACACAACTGCCACCGCCAAATCACTCAACACGTGTTTCACCTCTCCACGGGGCATCTTCAGGAATTATGTTACACCGATTAGTGCCAAACACAGTCTCATGTTACATGTAATGGTCATTTATATATATTTTCACATAAAATACCTTTTACATTTTTTTTAATAATTATTTATAAAAACGTTATTTTAAGTCAATATTATTTTTGAATTATCTAAATTTCTTTGCATTGAATGATACACTACGAAGAAAATAGTCGGTTTGTTTAACTCTAACTAACAAAGTTTTGCATTCACGCTGTAAATTATACTGCATAAGTTATGGCTTTTATAATTAATCATTCAAAACTTTACTCTTAAATTAAGAATAACGATTTATGCCATCTACAATCTCAGTGTTATATATACAATTTTGACTGAAACCGTATAAGTTTATAATAGCTACGCATAGATGGCGCTTTATACAATTATTTGAACACTTTCGTTATACTGCAATTAAAATTAAAAGTTTATTTAAAACATGACTTTTTTAATTATGTTTCTATGAATATTATGTTTATACATGGAAAATGTAGAATGTGTGTATGTTTCAGAGTTAAAATAATTTACAGTTTTATGGATACAGTTGACAGAATCAAATATAATTATTTTTTAAATTACTATTATTGTTGTTGTCTAAAATACACACCGCTACAGCTATAATTTCTTTTAAAACAACTTTTGTTTTAATTACGATACAGTCAATCTTATATATAAATCTTCTATATAAACTGATCTATTTAGTTATGTAAATAAGGTCCCAGACTTTTGCCATCAAAATTCAATACCACCGAATTAGTTTAACAAGTTTTCGGTGATCCAATTGGAAAATTAATATGAAACAGTAAATTTTATTAGAGAGAGTCATCAAAATGCGCTGCAAGCTACGTAGACCCCTATTCTGAAAATCGAATTTACAATAATTGAAAGCTGCTCCCTTATATACTATGTACACATTCAGTAGGTTTCTAGTTAAATCTAAATAAGTTGTCTTGGAGGTATTTTTATCGAAACAAATGTATTATATAAAATCACTTGTTGAAAATTATTGTATAGTACATTTCAATGGTTCATCAAACAAAAGCTTGTGATAATCTGACAACAGAATAAGAAGTTTTTTTTTATTGGTAATATAGATTATTATAGCCTTAAGGTTTTCGACTAAAGGCCACGGACCGGCAAGTATTGCGTAATACATATATATAGTCTTGTGTGTCAATAAGAAGGCTATTCTTGAAAGTTCTCTAGGAGATTGTTTATCTTATTATTAAGTTGTTTTTGGATAAGATAGTAAGTAAGTACATAAGTAATTAAGTACTTTAATTGATAGTAGATCAAGTATAAAAGAAGTAACAGGAAGTCGCTGGTTGAAGTCAGTGGTAGAACGGTCATAGTGGCGAGCTTTTGGATGATGCCTATTGAAACTTTGTCTTACTATTTGCAATCACCCTGTGTATGTATGTATGTAAATAACATATATTAATATACAATTACGATATTTTAATATTTTATTAACAATGACAACAAATGAGTCAAGGCTTTATAAAAGTGAACCTTAACAAACTTTTCTGGTCGATAAAAAGAAAATAAATATCATGAAAACTTCTAACAAGTTCTTGGAGCATCGAGTTAGCACATAAATTTAAAAAAGAACGATTTAAAACGCCGATATACGAAAAGTTAGTAAGAAATCTTGAATCCGGGAAACTTGACTGTATCAATATTTTTGAGATATTTAATAAAAAGTATCGAAACTTAACCTTTCTTATATTAGTATTATATATTGTCAGATTATTTATATCATATATCGTTGTGATAAGCTAATATATAATCTTATCTTACCACTATTTATGACACTCAGTACCCGGAGTTAGTATAACAGACCATAATTACAGTTATAGTCCAAAATGAACCTATCACCTCAGAAAAACTGCCAGAAGTGAGTAGGTGAGAGCTGAACACCACGATATATTTTAGTCTGATGTTGGAATAATTTTTTTTATTTTTTATGGCCCGCGCTTTTTGGGACCTCGCTCAGTCTGAGTATTCTATATCATTTATAAAGGTCCATAATTCAGGAATACCTTTATCATATACCAAATTACTAAAACCTTCATCCATCCTTCTTTTTGAACAATAAGACCAAAAGCCATGGAGGCAAGTAAGCAAACATAATAGATATATCTGTCTAATATACTTAAACTTAGAAACTAACTTTTGATGACCCAAAAAGTTTGGTTAGCGGTAAACTTTAAAGCTTGGGGCATCGTAATGTTGCCAATTTATAGATATTTTACTGACTGTATTTGGAGAGAGTGCAGCGGAATTACAAAAAACCAATTCCCCCATATCATTTTTTACATCTGACGACAAACGTACGAATTCACGACATCTATATTCGTTCGAAATTCTTCCACCCTCACTAAGCGTTTTGTTAATACTTTTATAGTACGAACAGCCAAGAAGAGGAACTCCGTGCCAATCTTTTCAGATAATTATAACTTAGGAGTCTTTAAGACAAGAGTTATAAGTTTCTTCTAGGAGTAACATCGGATAAGACATTGATATTTGACCTATAAAGAATAAAAAAGACCTATAAGAAATTAAAAAAAAGTGGATGGTATACCGCGACACCACAGCACCCTGTGCTAATACCATCTAGTCCAAACCATGCTCGACTCCTTCCTTAGTTGCCAATACAATGTACACTGATGAAGACCAGCACATATAGCGTAACATAGTGGTCGACACACTTTCCAAAAAGGGTCACGATATTCAGTAGAGATACCACGTTAGGAGGATATCTAATATTAGGGTGACCGGAACATAATGTCCCTTTTTTAAGTTAAATTCACTCGAATAAATGTCTAACAAGTTTTTATTTCTAATCAACAATATACCCACCTTCGTTATCAACAATCTTTTGCCATCTAGTATACAAATTTTCAATGCCGGAGCTGTAAAAATCAACCGTTTTTTTCTGTAAAATATGTTGACAGAAAAAACATAACTTTCCGGTTCTCCTAATATATGAAAAGGTTTATCAAAAGCTTGTATCGGATATAATTTAATTGTATAACATTTAAATCCGAGCATAGAAACCTCTCAGCGTAATTTCTCACGACTATGACGTCTCGCTATGAGCATAAACGGTTGAAATAAAATAGAGCAAAATGAAATGAGGGCTATTCTGTAAGCACTCGACATTTTTCATAAGTCGTGACATTTGATCTTTTATCAGTATTTACATGTACCAGCGTTGATAATCAATGAATATTAACGAATCGTTCTGAACGAACGTGTTAACGCATACGGACATTCATTTTTAACTCTGGTCCTGCGGTTAATCGATTACAAAGCCACAGTGTATCTACCTCGGTGTCAATTTTATAAATAGGTTCTACTCTGCTTAGCGTTGATTCTCTTTTGTGCCTTTTTAGTTGCAAAACTTCATCACTTAGCGGTTTAAAATATTTTGTGAGTTTTTAAGTTCAGCAATATGTTTATTGTACATTAGTCCAGATATAAAATATATAGACACTAGTAATAATATAAAGATAGATATAGAGTACAATGTTGCCTATTACATAATAAAACAGATTTATAAGACTGGCAACAACCCTCAGTCATAATAAAACAACTGAGAGTAAGAAGAAAATTCTTTAAAATCAAAATAACTTACGGTATAAGGTGTACATATGTACAATGAAGTTCCACAATCAATTTAATATACTGGATATATTTAAAACTAATATTAAAAATATATTATTCTTGCCAAGAATACTATACAGATAAGAAAATGACCAATATTTAGCCACTTCCTACTCAACACGGTTTCACCCCTCCACGGGGCATCTTCAGGAGCTATGCCACACCGATTAGTGCCAAACACAGAGTCTAATCAAAAGCACACGTGTTGAGTAATTGGCGGTGGCGGATGTGTGATTCGCATAGTTTGCCGCATACGAATTTATCAGCGGGCTGGCGGGCGGTGCACTTTATTGCACGACTACCACTGCATGTGCGGAAGTGGCTAAATATTGGTTCTTTTCTTACTTAAGATGGACATCCGCGAGGGAACGCCTGATTCCATTAAATACTATATAGATTTTACAGAATATTGTTGATGCTCATTTTTAGTCACATTGCTCGTGCAACCGATGGTCGTTGAGGCCGAAAGGTTCTCGAGTGTCGACCACGAGCCGGTAGACGCGGTGTGGGTAGGCCTTCTAGGTAGACCGAAGGCACCGCAGGACCAATCACAATCTTTGGGGAGAGGGGGGGCTATGCCTTGCAGTGAGCGTCCATCGGCTGAAGAGAAGAAGATGCTTACACAGGACGCTAATAAAAAAGCAAGCACTCTTTTTAAAACTGTATTTATAACGATCAACTGTTTAGTTTCTCGCCGGCTCTTCTTAGCAGAACTGCCTTCCGAGGCTGTGGTAGCTTCCTGAAGGTACAAAAATTCCGACATTGTATGTTGAATTTTAATTCGAAAGTACTTGTTATAGCCTATTCGAATAAATAATATTTTGATTAAATTTGATTTTGAATCAACCAACCATGATGTTCTATTAAAAGAATTATATTCTATAGAGCAATATATCTACTCATAACGTATTTAATTTAACGCGTTCGTTGAATATTTATAACAAATCATTGGCATTCTGTCAATGACAGCTCTGTGACATAAACGAATCGGGAATAATAAAACAGCACTGCGGTTTATTTCACTTATTTAAGGTAAATATATATTCGTTGTTCGGTTTTAATCAAACTTAAATTGTGGTTGTATTCATATACATATATAGGTAAGGAATTATATTATATTTAACGGTTCTAACCTGCAGTCCGTTTGCGTAAGCAATACATCGAATTTATTTATTAACACTATGGTACACCATAAATAATAACTAAAATAATAAAAAATTACATAGTGGTACAAGAGGCGATATCATCGCTTGAGGCGATCTCTACCCGACAACCTTTGGGTGGAGATGAAAGACATGAAAGAGAGGATAGTTTAGAAGGGTGTACATAAATACATGCAAATGCACACACACACACACACACACACACACACACACACACACACACACACACACACACACACACACACATATATACATATACATACATATATATATATATATATATATATATATATATATATATATACTCTAACATTGTATATATATTTACGTGAAAAAGGTATCACATAAATACAAACAAACAACAAATGCTACATAGTATCCTATTTTAGAGGATAAAGAATTTCTCTTTAGCAATCTTTTTAAATGCTTACAGCAAATTATCATTATCTACAAACTAATTTACTACTGTTAAATAGTGATAAATGTTAAATACACTCAAACCTGTTTTTGTGCGGTGTTGAGTGGTTATAAAAAATAGTTTTCGTTACACAAAGTGAGAATTGTGAGAGAAAATATTTATTGTCTTACGTATAACTTACTTTACAAAATAACTAGGAATTGATATAAGGTATAATAAATATTTCCAAATACTGACAATACACGAGCTTGGACCATATTTGACGCGGTAACATCAAAATACCAGTTACGGCTAGCAGAGAGAAAAGGGGATAAAAATATAAAAGTATAAATTCTTTTATTTAACATTGGACCTTTTGAAAGAACTATTATTGATTGTCTACTTATTGTTAATATACTTTTGACTCTACTATTCGCAGTATTATAGTTGTGGAGAAAAAAGAAACTCCCCCACAACACAACTTTAAATAATGTTTAACAATAACAGATTTTTACAAATATACTTTATCACATTTAGCCTAAATGAGATCAATGTAATCAATTGACATCACTGCCAAGTATTCTTGTCGTTTAAATATTCTTTATTGAATAATAAGTCTGTTCCTTTTAATTTATTTTTAATATGCGTTTTGAATTTTGTTAATAAATAAATCTGATTTCGTTTATTACAAATGAATTAGAGACTTTTTGCAGTCGAAGTTTTGGTACAGTAGGTTTTTCTAGGCGCCTTGTATATACGCTCATAAGAGTAGGAGAAAACCAACTCAGTGGTGAGTGAAATAAAATTGATAGCAAAAACCATAAAAAACAATAAATACAAAAGAAACATGTATAATAAAATAAATATTAAGAAAATAATAAATAAACTGATAAACAAATGTATGAAAGCTAAAGAATGAAGAAATAAAAAATATAAATGAAAAATTATAGAAACCGTGAGGGAAAGCGAAGGAAGTGAGGCTATATATGGAAAGGAATGAAAGATGTTGTGAATGAAATTAGAGGAAAGAATGAAAGACATTGTGAAGAACGAAAAATGATTATGTGAATATACCATGACAGGAGTTAAACGAGAGGCCCCAGAAACGTAGCCATAAAAACGCGAATTTTGTCGTGATAAATTGGTTCAAAATCGTTTTCATTATTTAAAGATTGAAGAGAAACAAAGAAAGATATTGTATTCGTCTAGGATTCATTTTTTTCAGTTCCCATGTAATCTATGGTAAGCTTTTGCGGTGATTTTTTTTACTGGACGCATGTATATATCTTAGTAGACGTTCAATTTTTGATTGATTTACATTTTCCTCGAACAATTAGAAAGCTGTGTTTACGATGACCTCATGTAATGCTTACTTTTTGGGTAAGAACGCGTCTCCCTAATTTACTATGATATAATTGATATCTTAAAGTGAATACGTGTTAATATTTATGGCAGAAAATATGAAACTCTTAAATCACTGCTAAAATATATAAATATATAAATTCCTTACCTCCGGAGAAAATTTATTACCCCGTGTCGTAAATTTTAATTTTTAATCCAACTTCTATCGGTAAATCATTCCAAGATTGTTCACATACTTCGAAGGTATTTTAAAATTGAATATCGGATATTTTGTTATAACAACTTTATAAAATAATTTGATTTTTGAATACCTGAATTCTCGTTGATCTAATTAGAAATAAGGAGATCTGTAGATACTAAAGCAACAGATATAGCCTAGTAGATTAAAAAGTGAAAGTGGCAGTGGCTGGCCACTGGGACTTTAAGGTTCTGAAGTGGTGACTACGAAATGGCAAGCGTGGGGTAGAACCTTGTTAAGGATGAAAGTCGCTGGGTGTAGAAGGAAGCGGTTTTGTTGAAACTTATCGGAAGTCAATGTCCACCAGTGGGACTCCTATGGCTGAAGTGATAAGGATAAATAAAAATAAATTCTAAAATCTGTTGCTAAGAGTAAAGCACGGGTACCGCTCGACTAATAGGACTATCTTTTTTTCATGCTTCATTAAATCTTGAGGAAGATTCATGTGAACATAAAAATATAATACTTATGAAGAAATAGTACAATAAATAATTTTAATAAATAAAAAAGCGTACAAAACGAAATAACAAATTTATGCAAAGAAATCAATCTTTATTATTAAGTTATTAATGATACGTAGGTACTACTACGTACTTTTAAAAAAATACGTGAGTTTTCAATTTTTCGTTTTTGTTTTACGTGAAGCAAATGTCTTTTCGATTGTGCTTGTTCCCTAAAATCCATCACCCACAGAATAATGGAACCAAAAGCCACTAGCCATTGCTGAAAATTGGTAGAGATAATTAAAATAAATTGTCTATCTTTTATTAATTTGCAGATTAATTGTACTAATTGAACTAAAACGATATTACTAGGTCTAAATCAGTGATTCCCGAAGTGGTCTATATCGATCCCTAGGGGTCTATAACAACCTGCATGGGGTCTACGTCAGCGAAAAAAAATTTGGGGATCTATGAAATGAAAATGGGGGTCCACAGACTGGACATCATTAGCCGAGGAGATTTGAGATTAACCCTTACAAAATTGACGCCAAATTTATTTAATTAATAATTTATTATTAAAGCATCAGGTTCATCCCTCTCACTAAAAATATTGACTTATTGCTTATGTTATTTTATTTATAGTTTATTTTATGTTTATTTAATGTTACGTATGTTTTACATAACAGATACAAAATTTTATTTTGAGTAGTTTTAATTTAAATTCAATTAATAAATGTATAAATTAACATGTGTTTTTACATTAAGTTTTTAACACTAAACTTCACTACAGTTAGAAATTTACAGGAAATCAATATCAGGTAAGTAGGGGGTCTACCCAACAAGGAAAAACATGGCAAGGGGTCTACGACACAAAAAAGTTTGAGGAATTCTGGTCTAAATGATAAAATAAAAGTCCTGGTATACTTCAGAAACTAGGTTAATGTATTATGACATCATCCATCTCTGTTAATACTTCTTAAATTCGGCACTGTACCAAAAGAAAGACAAAATGCGGCACTCGGAAAAACATCAAGAAAAAAAAATGTTGTTAACCAATTTATATGTAAAACAAGGGGTAATAAATAAGCAAGTTAGGATCCTTTACAGCTCCTTAGAGACCACTTTGTTTTTTTTTTTAACTGAATTCACAAACCGAAACTGCTTAATGCGTAGAGGTTTGAAAGAAATTTACTTTCGTGGATTTAGATAAAGACATCACTTTACAAAAGCCATCATTTTTTAACTCATGTAGATATTAAGCATGGCTTAATGATATTTACTGCTTCGAAACCTGGTTTACTTTCATTTGTAACCACTCCATTGCTTTTAGAACGACTATGATATGTTACCACTTAGTACGCGAGACTCAGTTGACGCCTCGTTGATTTCCAATATGAGCTGTTCGAAGTGGTCTGTATTCTGCTTCCGTTAACCTTAATAAGTTCGTCATACACTGCTATATTTACATTTTTATACATATATATATGTGTATATTTATATATATATAAATATAGCAGTGTTTGACGAACTTGACGAATAAAACAGTAACCCTATCCATAATATGGTACTCTAATAACGCGTTCTTATATTACGTCACCGTAAAGAGAAAAATAAATATTACTTGCATATTTGAAAACAATTTATAGAGAAGGATTTTGACGGCTGTAAAATTTTATTACTATGACAAATGCCAACGAAGTAATATAATTTAAAATTCTATGATTTTAAAAAAATAATTAAAAAAATAAACTTTATTGTTATTAAGTATATCTTTACACATACTGTATGATATATTCGAATTTTATTTATAGCGAGGCAAAGTATTTTATTACATTGCAATTGGTAAAATACCGAACCGAGATTACCGGGAACCTACGAGTATCTTACTTATTGTTAAAATCTACCATGACAACACGTAGCTCTGCCGACATAAAAATATTCAAAGACACTACTTCGAATGCAGTGGTAGCCGAACATTGCGATCTTAGGTAGCGGGTTCGACTTTCCGAAAACAATATAAAATTCACACTGAGCATTAATTTGGGGATTATACCTTTAGTGCGTGGTGACGTACGGGATTACAGGTAGTGCGTACGCGCACGGGGCACTCACCTTAAAGAGTACTGCTGTCAGAAACAGTGGAGGCAAGATCTACTGTAAATATGTCCTTTGGGCGGTTGTATTGCAACCATTGGTATAACTTGACGGGAGCCTAATATATATATATATATATATATATATTAGGCTCCCTATATATATACATATATATGTATATATCCCTCCACAGATATCTATGCCCTGTAATGGGCAACTATAGGCTGAATCGACATCTCCGACCGCAGCTTCTTCAGATAATTTCACAGACCTCCCCCACCTCATTCCCCGCTTTCGCCCGTTCCCACAAACTACAGTTTAAATCCCTCGTAATGCGGCTTTGGTTAAAGCAATTCGCAGTGCAAAAAGTACTCGTGTCATCAATTTTCCCACTAGGTTAGTTCGTTTAATCTAATGGAAGGGAGCGTTTAAACTTTCGGGACGCAAAGTGAATTTTATGTGCCCAGCTGGCGGATAACTTTTGTGATATACATATACACATTCAAACATATATAGGATGATTGAAAAAAGGTGCATAAAATTTAAAAAATGTGACTGTATATCTCAACTATAATAAAAAAGATTCAAAGCTTTTACATCTATTTACAATCACGTTGAGTCACCATATTTTGTTTATATTATAGTCCAAATATATATGCTTCGTCATGACCTGCTCTGGATTTTTCTAAAAGATCGTATCAGAACTGTGGAGATTTCTAGACTAAGATATATAACCGATATCTGCCAGCGGATTGGCTTAGAGAAGTTCTGTCCCATGAGGTGGTTTATATAGCTGTAAACGTCCCTCGTCTGAAATAATGTCGTGAATAGCACATATTTATTGGAATCAGGCATTACCTTGCGAAAGCCCATCCTAAGTAAGAAAAGAACCAATATTTAGCCACTACCGCACATGCAGTGGTAGTCGTACTGCAATCTGCTCTGTGTTTGGCACTAATCGGTGTAACATAACTCCTGAAGATGCCTTGTGGAGGGATGAAACACGTGTTCAGTGATTTGACGGTGGCAGTTGTGTAATTCGCATTGTTTGCCGCATACGCATTTATCAGCGGGCTGGCGGGCGGTGCATTTTGCAGCAAGACTACCACAGCATGTGCGAAAGTGGCTTAATATTGGTCCTTTTTTTACGTGAATAGCACATATTCTATGTTTAAAAAGTTTTAGTTATAGTTAAGAGTCTAGGCAAATTAGTGCAAAAATTGTAATTTTAAGAATAAAAGAATAATCGTAGAGTAGGAATTATTTCCATAACAAACATAGATTTAGAGAAAAGTTAGAATTTTTGCATACCGAAGCATACGAACATATCGATGTCCAATAAATATTTATCCCGGATAAAGCTCATCCATTCCTATTTGCGGCGGAGTTTAAAAAAATAAAACAAAAACCGTTTTTACACGCAACCGTAAATAGGAACTTTATGATCTCATGTAATTCAGTCAATATTTTGTTTAAATAATCTCTTATTTCAAATAAACATAACAAATACTAGTGCGGTTTTAAAATATCAAAATTAACTAATAATTTAGTTTTTTGTGTTTTTAAAGTGTCCCACATATCAACGTAAAGCCTAAATCTGACTCCATAAAGCTGCTAGCGTAAAGCTTTGAACAACGATCGATATATAACGGAGTCAAATTTAAATAGCTAATACTCCCATAATCACTGCCTTACCGTGTACCGTACTCTCCTAAGATCCTTCCTAGAGATTGTATTCACCTTTACATAATATTATATTCTTTTATTTTACTGGCAATAATTTTAAAATTATATAATATAGATATAGTAGTAGTAGTGTAGTGATATATATTTTTTATTTAATTTTCTAGGGTAAGACGTTTATTGAACATGTTATAATATCGACATTTATATCGATACATAAGCTTTATTTTATTTTATTAGTTATAGTAATTTCTATTTTTTTTCAAACAGAAATTGGATACCACTATAGATCCTTAAACCAAAACTAGACCAAACAAGTTCATGCAAGATTGCAAATACACATAACACAATTCGTATTTCATTCCTTTGCACGTCAGAACAAATGTTACGGATGGTCCAGCTTTGCAAGTCACGACACGTTCTACTGAATACGGAATATGCAAGTTTTTACAAAGTAACTTTCGCTGAGATTTTTACAATATTATCTGATTATATTTAAAAATAAAGTCAAGGTAACTCTTTTATTCTTTACCATTGAAAGCAGATATTTTTTTATGATCGTCTATTCCTGAGTTCCTTAAACTTTTTTGTGTCGTAGACCCCTTGCCATGTTTTTCCGTGTTGAATAGACCCCCTACTTACCTGATATTGATTTCCTGTAAATTTCTAACTGTAGTGAAGTTTAGTGTTAAAAAATTAAAGTAAAAACACATGTTAATTTATACATTTATTACTAGAATTTAAATTAAAACTACTCAAAGTAAAATTTTGTATCTGTTATGTAAAATATACGTCACATTAAATAAACATAAAATAAACTATAAATAAAATAACATAAGCAATAAGTCAATATTTTTAGTGAGAAGGATGAACCTGATGTTTTAATAATAAATTATAAACATTTGGCGTCAATTTTGTTTGTTACTGTTATAAATAACGTATATGTGTTGATATTATAGATAGTATGATGTAAGTAAATAGGTACTATCAGTGTATGCGTTGAGATCCGCTATCGTGGACCCTCATTTTCATTTCATGGAACTCCAGATTTTTTTCGTTGTCGCAGACCCCTTGCAGGTTGTCATAGACCCCTAGGGGTCGATAAAGACCACTTTGGGAATCACTGGTCGATATGGACCACTTTAGGAACTAAAGTACTAAGAGACGTGCAATCTAGACCCGATTTACAAGATAATTCTATCACATGATTTAGTTTCAATTGAAATTAATAAAATTTTCAATCGGATATTTTAAATAATAATATATTCAAAGTTCTCTACTTATATTTTTTCCATTAACCTAATCCCGGAATACGAAGCGAGGCGAGCGGATTTTTCTACTATTTTAATACCTCGTTCGTGTAGTTTTATGTTGCTAATAAATTTCTAGATTTAACTTCTCTAGATTTAAAGGATGTATTAACGTTGCAGGTTTAAAATATGTTACAAAAAAACTTCACAGAACTGTATCGAGTTTGTAGCGAATAGTAATATATGATGCGAAATATTTACTTTAGTATTCGATACTTTGAAACGATTATAATAGATAAGTAAGTAACATGTTTATTAAACAAGATTGTTATATTAACATTGTTGCTATATTCACAGTTAAAATTTAAAATTTAAACCCATCACACTATATTGATACGCAAGAAAACGAATAACACAAAAATACTGAGATATAGTCTTAAATATAGAGTAATTGTTTATAGGTGTAAAAACTTTAAAAGGTGCTTAAAACGTCAAAGCTAACTTATTTAAACTATTTACAATTATCTTGTATAAAGTGTATGAAAAAAGTTTCTTAATTTGAAGTTTCGGTATTCGACGCTGCTGCTCATTCTCTTGATACTTATTTGTGACCAGTGGTAGAGTATAATTAAAGCACATAGTGTGAACTAGACTATATCACGGAAATTGAACCTGTGACTGAGGATCGCAAGTCTCAATCCTCTACTTCTGGGCTACCATTGTTAAAAAAATGATTTGGTAGAGTACCAACCCGTCTGCCAAACGTGGCTCTTATGTTATATCCTATAATAGATTTCTTTGGGAGAGACCTGTGCATTGCAGTACGCGTCTAAGGAGGCTGCAACCTAAATATTTAAACTTGGGGTTAATATACAAATGTTACCCGAGGTACATAAGAGGTTTTGAACAACAGATATAGGTAGATTTTTACATAACTTTTACATTAACCTAGAAAGTTTCATTTCAACAGTCAAAAGAGTCTCTACGGTAGGATTTGTTTAAAATTCATAAACGGTCCGGCTGAGCATAATTACTTCTATAATTCAAGTTATTTGTTAAAATTATGCTAAAGTTACTTTCTAAAATAAATGTACCTGACTTGTTTTAAGCATAGAACACGTAAAGACTTCGTGATTACTTTTCCAGAAAGAACTATTTTAAAACGAGGTCTTTCTCGTAAAGAATATATTTATGGCTAATATCAAGTATTAAAAATAGGAATACAAAATAGTATAGCAAAAAGATAATTACCTCAATCTGTGATATTGGAGGAACATGGTGAAGGAAGAAGGCCGATGCTGAAAAGGAAATTAATATGTAAAGGATTGCTAGAAAATTAAAGAATGAAAGAAGAGGAAAGTTAGATCATATGACGAATGAAAGAAGAATAAAGAAGTAAAAGAGTATATGATAGGAATTATTAAAAAATATGTGAACTCCCTATCCTTATAATCCAATATTTTTAGTGTAAATGTAAATTATTTAGCAACTAAAATTACAACAGTGATCAGTAGCTACTATTCCAGATTTTGTATTTAAAAATTGTTCCAAATGATTTTTCTTAAACACATTACATTTCTTATTAGTTGCTGTGGTCAATGATTTTACATCAAATCATTTGAATGACACCTTTGTTGGGGAACAACAGTGTTATATTACTAAGTGAAAATATAGTTCACGATTTCATATTCAAAAATCAAAATTGAATAACTTATGTAGCGGTGGTATAAAAGTGTTCTTGTCGGTCGAAACAATTTTTTCTAGACAATCTTTGGATGGAAATGAGTGACGCGCAGGAATGATATTTTAGGATGTTATGTACAAAGGTACCAGGTACTAAGGCAGGCTATACTTTAGAGATTCTAGAGTATAAATGTTACCATTCGATTTCTTCAAACTTATGTGTAATTATGTAAAAATATCAAAAAGAACGCACTGTTCCCATAACCTATATGGCAGTTTTTCAGTAATAAGGCCATTTGCTTGCATTGTACTGAACGTAACGATCTCTTAAATTCGTTCCGGGTAAAGCGATACGTAATCTTTTAATGGTTAAAGCAAGTATCAAACTGAATTTTAAGTATTCTTATCTTCCTAGCACGCTATCTAAGCTACTTCCTATATTCTTTATATAAATGACATGATACGTGGAATACATTTTATACATAAACGATAGTGTTGACGTGATCACAGGGCATAACGCGCATAAAAGTACAGATAGAGCCTTAAGGTTTTACAGAGGAGATTACGGATCTGCAAGCGTGTCGTAGGACATTCATCCACAAGGAGAAAGGTCGTTGAAAGACGCTAGGTTCAAGTTGCTTCTAACTTGTTCTATTGGAAACCACAGGACATTATCCGGCTAATATGATGATGTTGGTAACGGTGGTGGCGGTAATGGTGATGGCTGAGATGATGATGATGATGATGATGATGGTGATGGTGATGATGTTGATGATCAGTTGTAGTCATATACATAGCTCAAACGCAAGGAAAACTTTTAGATTTTCATTTATAATTTTCTATTCCGTTCATTTTTAATAATCTCATTTTAATTCTTCGAGCGATTATTATTCGATTTGTATGTAGAGAATGTAGAGCTATGCGATTTTTGTAGATATCTATTTTAAAAATAAATATATAAAGATAAAAATTGGATTGTTTGTTTGTAAGCATAAAATAACTGCTTTTTGCTACACGCATATAAATATGAATATATATACGATACATATACCACAAATGTTTTATTAAAATATTTGTCTATATGTCTGTTTGATGTAGTAACAAGTAACTTGATGAATAACATAATAATCAACATAAAATCATGAAGTTAGTTTCTAAGAATCTTCTCTGCCTCGAACACCGCCGGCGAGTAGCGAGTCAATCAATTTTCTACAGGATTCATTCGGCGTAACTCCACGATCTTATTCCACTATCCCAGTTTCAATAGATCGAGTTGGAAGTCGGCACACTACCACCCTTACACGGTAGAGTTTTCTTGGAGGTGCATTAACACGTTCACTGCGGGCCCAATTTTGAAGAACTTTCAGCTGGTGCGGCTGAGGTCGAATCAGCCTCAAGCTGAACTTCCTAGTAGTGCGGTTGAGGCCTTTTCTGCCTCATGTTTCAATCATTTTTTTTACAATATTGAGTCGATTCTTCGCAGACATAAAGAAAGCTATATTTGTTTTTGTCATATCTCATACGGTTGAGTGTAAACAGCCGCCGCACTAGAGAGAAAACACGAGTTTTACGCGCCGCACCAGTGCAAAGTCTACCATGAGGCTGAATCGGCCTCAAGCCGCAGTGAACGTGTTAAGCATTACAAATCTAAATTTTTAATCTGCACAGCCTAGTAAGAAACAATTTACCAGCTTCCTTATTTCCTTAGAATTAAAACCAAGTCCCTTCAAGGTCAGATTGAACGGTTACTTAATGATTCTGCGTGTTTTATCTTCGACTACAACGTCGCAGAACAGGCGAGTTGTTAGTCATAGGCGGACTAGTTAGCGATTTAAAAATTAAAAACAGAATTTAAGTAACTCACAGGAATTCAAAATTCGATGTACTTTTTAAACAAACCTCGTAATTTACTTCGGCCATATTTTAATGCATGCTCTCTTTTGTAAGTGTTGTAATTATTTGTATAAATTAGTCCACTTGAATACACAAATACACACGCAAACACTATCTCGCTCGGAATAAAGAAACGTTTACGCTAGTTACGTTTTCCTTTTAAAAGCCTCTTTTTGTGTGTGTATTCGCTTTTATAAAGATTTTACGTCTATTTACAACTACCCTGTATGTTTTAATTACTTTCCTATGTATTTAATATACCGTAAATAGAATACATTTATCGTCACTTAACTGTAAGTGAGAATTTAGCCTGCTTAATCAAAATGTATACGGAAAACAAGTTTTTGGCTCGCGGTCTAAGTTGTCCGTCGAAGTTTCGACTTAGTGACGTCACCGCTCGAAAGCGCTGCATCGCTGTAAGGATCGACTTCCAACCGTATTAACATACGAACTAACAAGTATAACTTTCAATGTTAAGCTTCGATGCCGTAACTTGAAGTAATTTGTTTTTAAAAAATAATCTTTACAACTTTAAAGATATTTGTATCTCATTTTTAGTTAAAACCTTAAAAGCTTTTACACCTATTTGCAATTACCCTGTATCACGTCGATGGCTGCTATGTATGTCACTTTTTTTCTTTTTTCTTTTTTATTCTTTCCTTTGGAATACAAGCGCATAAATTCTGCAAGTACAAATTCTGCAGGGACAGGTATTAAACATTGATTAAGTTTAATATACAATAATCCAGTTATTTACAATTTTTGGATATTTTGATTTCTGTATAGGGTATATTATACATTAAATGATAGCAAATAAACTATATTTACACTATTAAATGCTTTTACATTTATAACTAATCACCTTGTAGAATGTAGCTTTGACGACAACTCACTATTTTGGTGATACAATACATTTACAATACGACAGTAATAATATGATAACGTATATAGAGACCCGTACGTTCTGGAGGTTCAAGCGGACAACTCTCTCTAGTTTTATTTTATTTATATCAACCAACAAGGCTTATTAACCCGAGTTTAATAATTACTTCTTAACATTTTAGTGATAAGTATGTGTCAATCAAACAGTAAGAAAAGGACCAATATTTAGCCACTTCCGCACATGCAGTGGTAGTCGTGCAACAAAGTGCACCGCCCGCCAGCCCGCTGATAAATGAGTATGCGGCAAACAATGCGAATTACACAACTGCCACCGTTAATTCACTCAACATATGTTTCACACCCCTCCACGGGGCATCTTCAGGAGTTATGTTACACCGATTAGTGCCAAACACAGAGGCTCTGTGCCGCAAATTATTTCTTTCAATTACGTCACTTATTAACTTTTGGCAGTACTCTAAGAAGATGTGGCGTCTTTATTTGTCTTCTATTAGCACGGCGTTGTTACCTTCCTTTATGCTTTTCTGCAACAGAAACATGCAATCAATTCGTTCCACGCCAAATACGTTCCGTATGGTGATCATGTGCGCCACGATTTGGTCCACCGCAGATAAAGACCTGTTTAGTGTAAATAAATAAAAAATTAATTACCATAAATAATAAGGATGTAAGAGAATCTGAAAAGAGATTCAGGGAAATCCGTTTGTAATTTAATGCATACGGACTTGCTTTAAAACATTTCCATTTGCATATTGCATTCGTCCGCAGGTAAAATTAAGAATAAAAAGCAACGTTGTTCTGCATTTGCATAAAATTCACAGCAGAAATTGAATTCAGAGAGTAATTTTAATTAGACTGAAAGACGTAAAGGGAATCTTAAGTAAAAATGGGTCGGTATTTCTTGTAATTAAATCCAAACGAAAAAAAAGAAAAACTCGGGAGTTGTACGATTTTTCCATCATATCTTCATTCGAAGGTTCTTACGGCAATGAAAATTTCCTGGAAAATTGAAAATACAATTCATCTCGCTACTTATATGAACCAGTTTGTGATCTTTTAACACTTGTCCCAAGTGGTCAAACATTTTATTTTAAAATAAGACTAATATATTGAAAGGAAATTAAAAAAAAATCAGAATTTCAGCATAATGAATCTGAATATGTAATCACATCAATAAAGTCTTAAATTGTCTTATAAGAGTAGTCTTATAAGAAACAAAACTTAGTTTTTATGTTCATATTTAACTCTTATATAAAATAAGCATTGGTAGCCCAGAGATAAAGATCTGAGACTATTGCGCGTTCGATTTTCGAGATTACAATCTTATGATTAATACTTTGTGCATTAATTATATAGGACTACCACTGCTTACAAACAAGTTTCTATAATATGGGCAGTAGCGTCTTAGGTGTACCATAATAACACACTGTGACCGCCAACCGCGTGGCAATTATAGCATATCCAACCTAAATCTTTACGAAAAACCTAGGCTTTTCAATGGGCGTTTAAAGCTAAAACTTCGACAAAGGTACTAAATGATTAAAAAGGTGATCACTTTAAAATACGATGTATGTATACAAGGTTATTGGTTATAGATGTAAAAACGTTTAACGGTTGAAAGTATATATCACTTGTTGTCAAATAATGTAATAAGTAAATAAATAGCTTTTTTAATTTAGAATACTTGCAGATTTTGTATAGACAGAAATAAAGGGCCTGTAGGCCTGTGGCCCTATTCAAGCTTTTACTATTATAATCAATGACTATATTTTTCGTTGAGACTGGCATATTTTTTATAGTACAGACTTATAGGGAATTCAACAAATTACAAAGAAATTATCACGTAATATCTAAATACGTATTATTATTATACTTTATATAAACTAGACCTAATCTACCTTTAAATTGGAACTAGTTGACTATAAGAATGTTAATAAATTTCTGCATCCCCTTAATCCATTCCTGTAATCAAATCTTGGTTCCCCCAATCAGCAGAGCGAACCACTCTAATTCACAGTGTAAAGCGTTTCGTGTGAAATTGAACTGCGTAATGAAATATATTTGGCTCGATTGGGACGAGGGTCAATTTATAGGTAGAGTTACTGGAAGTGAGGATTAAATATTCACGTAAGTTACACTTGTTATGCGTTTATATGCAACAATATATATTTTTATAGATTATTTCATTGTTTTAGCCCAGAGACATTCAATGCAAAACACAGGCCTCCCTCAAAGATTTCTAAGGGGCGATATTCAATTATCACCATGCCTAGCAAGCGGGTTGGCGATCACAGTATGTGGTATTATGGTACGCAGAGGACGCTTATCGTCTAAAAACTTGATGGTGAACAGTGGCAATCTTCTTTAATCACTACTGACTCTCATCATTGTCGTCAACGCACTAAGGTTTCATCATGCTATCGGCAAAGCGTGTATGCTTTATTCAGTTTCAGTTCATCCTAGGGAATATGTACTTGGGTAGTCACACACCTTCGTCCGCTAATATCATCTATAGGTTTTAATAACTTTGGTAATACATTCGTAAATCTGAGTCATTAGCATTTTAGTCTATAGGAATCTTTACTCCTCGAAAAGCGTAATCAACATTTTTATACTCATTTGGGAGGCTTTTTACTGAATCATCATCTTCACTTCAGATCAAAGATGTCCACTGTTATATATAGGTCTCCCGTATGGATTTCTAAAAGTACCTGTTGTATCCTGTTTATGTTTATTGCTTAAATTTTAAATGAAAATATAAGTTTAATTTAATTGTAAATTGCGATAATTGTTAGAAGAATTAATTTTAAAAGATGAAATAGCTACTATTTCAATAATATAATATATTAATATTAATTATATTCGTAGACGATCGTAGACATTCGTAGCTATATGTAGCAACTAAAATTAAACTCGTAGGTCTACAGTATCGGCTACGATATATAATGTAGAGAAACGCTACGATCGCTACGAAATACGTTAAACGCATTTCCCTGCAGGACACGATGCGGGAGTTGTCAGCCGGAGGCATTCTTTACAATCGAATAAAGGTTTTATCGTTTAATGTAATTGATTTATTTTGATAATGGTATGTATAAAAGCGTGTAAAATAAAACAAGTGTTTACAACTCAGATATAAGTTTGTAAAAATGCGAACGAAACATTTTTTTTGCAAATTTTTTTTAACTAAGAGGATTTTATTAATAGTCAAATATTTAAACGCATAGGGTGAAATTCGGTTTAGTTTTCTAGTCTTTATTTACCTTATAGCTTTCCTATAGTGTATATTTATTTCTTTATTTTCTGTAGTTTCCTAATAGATGCAATATTGACTATCTTCTTTGGCACTGTTAGCTCAGTAGTAGAGGACTGAGACTTACGACTGTTGGTCGCAGATTCGATTCTCGGGACCAATGTTATAAATCATGCTTTGCGCATTAATTACATGGGATTGCTATAGCTCACAAACAAGTTTCTAAATATAGGACTGCGTACCACACTGCCATCGCCAATCTGCCAGCCTAGCGTGGCGATTATGGAATATGATATGATATTATATATATCGCATTTATCAGCAGGCTGGAGGTCGGTGCACTTAATTGCACGACTACTGCTGCATAGCGGAAGTATCTTTATATTATTCCCTTTCTTACTTAGGGTGGCCTTTTGCAAAGTAACGCCCGAATCTTTTAGATACTGACAAAATAGTTAAAGTCTAGAGGTCTATGTTTAGCATTTGCCTGAAACATTGATGATGAAGGCTAATGATAACTTAACATAGTGACCTTTAAATTTTAATAATTTGTATTATGATTGGCTGAAAAGAATGAAAGATATATGTCGAAATATATCTTGAATAAATTTCGAAGTATTACCACAATATTAAAATATTATTATATCTAAGTTATTTTCATTACGGGAAGCAACAATATAAGGGATAATTATAACAATGAAGAAACAAGATATGCTTATAACATTCTTATTAGCAATATTCAATATTTGTTCTGTTAATTAAATAATATTCAAATTCGTTTTTCACGTAAATTAACGTCTACCAGTCTCGCGTTGTATCGTATTGATAGGCAGTAATTGTCGGCATAGCTGACTGTTTAGTAGGTAAACAATGAACGCTGCGGTAATATAATACAGAGATAATACTAATAGCATTGATATATTGTGGCTCCAATATCGACGATACGTATTAGAATTACTTACACAAATAAAACATTTGAGTAAACTAATATATAGATCTGAATCGTGCTATTTATTTGGTACTTGTAAAGTACTTATTGACAATTTGCAAACCCTGATAGTTGTATAATAAAAAGTCTTTCATGGAGACCATTTACCACATTCATCCATATCTTGGGATGGACAGGATTTTTTGCAGTTAAATTATTTTTTCACTTCCTTTTTTATTTTTTTACTCCTTATATATATTCCCCTTTTTCGACCACTTTATTTAAAAAAAAACTAATTGACAAAGCCTTCTCGAATACCAGGTTTAGTAATATTTGGCAGGCTTCAAAACACGTAGAGTAGGCTTTAAGTTTCTAGAGTGCAGACGAGAACCGGATGTCCACCGCCTTGTATGGTTATATATCAGAAGACGCTGAATGCAGGCCGAATTCCAACCGTTTCTATTGAAAAACAATGAAGGAAGGGATACATGTCCAGCACTGGACATCCTAATTAAATAACAATTTTTAATGAACACATTCCGCCTTGCAAATAAGCAACTTTACTCCTGAAGATTAAGCTATCGAAACAGCACGCCTGCAATGGATGACCTATTGACAACATAATGAAAATTGTGGAATGCGTTACTGCTAAATATAAAACGTGCTTAGTCACTGCCTATTCTGTATGACAATTGTTACGGAAAATTTAGTCGACCAGGGGTGTGCAACCTTTTCTATCAAAGTACCAATTTAAATTTTTAAATTTTTAAATCCGCACATAAAGGGACATTTATTAAATATCTACCGAGCTATATTTATAAAAAAAAAACATAGCAATAAAATACATAAAAAGCGGTATACAAATACAAATTCAATACTAAAAAATCACGCAGGCGTCGCTTTCGTATTGTATTTTTGAACAAGTCGCTATGTAACTTGTGTTAACATTTTTTTTCGGTTTAGTATATACTACTATTTTATTATAATTAATTTTATACTAATATATTAAATGAAGGAACTCCATAAAATAAATTCAATTTTCGGAATGCTTGGCGGGCGACATAAATATGTTAAGAGTGCCACAAGCCTGCGAGCCGAGTGTTTCTCACCCCTGTACTAGACCACGGAATTTTTATTTTTTCTATGCAAATGCGATCCAAGTTAGTTTGATGTTATTATTAATTATATTATTTATAATTATATATTATACTGTATTTATTAAATACATCTATGAATAAATTTGGACTAGATACACATGTATACAGCCAGGTATAAATGTTTTTATTTACTCTGTGGTGTTTAAGAAAAGAAGTATTGTTTGTACTATTTTTATAACAATTGTTTCATTTTTAAAAATAAATTAAGGTTTAAATAAATCGGCTGAACGAGGGTTATATACTTTGACACTTAACAAAATTTTTATATTAATTTTTTTAAATATAGACAATAACCATCATCAAAATCTTATAGATAATGTTGAAAAATAAAGTAAATACATTTTCTTTAAACGAGCGTGTCTCAAGGGACTAAAAGAAAAGAAAAGCGACCGTTGTTAAAACTTTTACAACACATATATGTTTAGAATACCCTAAACGGACTCTTTGTAATAGTTTCAATTGTTACGTAAACAAGAACAAAAATATTTCATCGAATTCGTAATTCTCTAAGAAAAGTCTACATTAGATTATTAGCATTATTCGGCTCAGTGGTAGAGGAACGATTAGTGCCAAGTGCTTACGAGACTCACAGAGTGTTTGGCACTAATCGGTGTAACATAACTCCTGGAGGAGTGAAACGCGTGTTGAGAGTGATTTAACGGTGGCAGTTGTGTAATTCGCATTGTTTGCCGCATACGCATTTATCAGCGGGCTGGCGGATGATGCACTTTGTTGCACGACTACTACTGCATGTGCGGAAGTGGCTAAATATTGGTCCTTTTCTAATTTAGGATGGACTTCTGCAAAATAACGATTTCATTAAACAATCTTATGTATTTCACACTTTGTGCATTAATTATAAAGGATTGCCACTTCTCACAAAGAAGTTTCCAGAAAACGACCAAAAGCCTCCTCTACGTATCATAATACCATACTGCCATTGCCAACTCGCCTGTCAAGCGTGACGATTATCATATATCCACTTACAGATATCTTTGAGAGAGGCTTCTACTTTTCAGTGGGCGTCTATGGACTAAAACAATGACTAAGATATAAAATGATCTAAATGGTCACTTTATAGTACGTTGTATTTATACATAGTTTTTAGATTATAGGTGTAAAGGCCTTAAAAGGGTGAATATTTACTTGCTGTTACTTAATGTATGACGCAACCTATAAAATAACGTATATATTTACAAAGTAATTTCTAAGTGACTTTTTCGTTGATTGACGCCCACCGCAAGGCATAGGCTTTCGCCTAAGATAGCCACGGTGACCAATCTTGCACTGCCTGCTTCCAACGACTTTCCGATTCAGTATATTATGCAAGCTTTGTACTGATAAAAGTTACTGTTTATTTCTCTAAAATAAACATAGAGCAAAAACAAAAGTGTAGCGTTTAAGCTCCTTATTGTTGGCCACTACGACCAATGTATATTCTTTTGTGTCAAATAATTCTTTCATATTCGAATTCAAATTCGAGCGTCGATTTGAATTCGAAATAATTTCTTAAATCCTTATTATATAATAAGATACACAGTATGTATGTAAGACATACAAGCTTATTTTTATTTGTAGTGCTAATAGTGCTCACCGAATTTAATTGCGTTACGAGTATTAAAAAGTTACCCAATATGTGTAAATAATTTTTAGGCATTTTTCTTATATATTTATACTATAAGTTTTGAAGTGCTTAAGGTATAATTTATTTTGTAGAACATCCATGATTTAAATAACATACAGTTCATATGAGCGCCATCTCTTGTATTGTTTATACACTAATAACTGTTGTGATGCTGCTGCCATCTTTTAGAAATATTCAATTCTATTTTCTCAATAGAAACGGTGTATTTTGATGTACGCATTTATGAAGGTGACAAGATTATTATTTTATTGATATAATATATGAAATTATAGTCTTAATTATGTAAGAAAATAAATGACATTATTCTACTAATGTAGATCTTACACATTTATTTTTGACCTGATTAACACAGAATTTTTGTAATGTATTATAATAACTGAATACATCCTCTTTGGGTAAATTCTATTTATTTTACGTTACAAAAATCGTAGGTACTATTCACTTGCCAAAATTTAGTAAAGAGCAATGTATTTTCTCAATTCAGTATTTCATGCGATAAGAATAACTGTTGGCAAGTTTTAGTTTTATCTTGACGCCGCGTAAAATTCAAAAAGGAAGTAAAAGCTGTTTTAAGTAATAAAAAAAACCAGATAAGAATGATTTAGTGGAGATCGAGTCGTCTAAACCTTCCACTGAAGAAAGTTCTAGAAATATTTTAATTTTGCTTTTTCCGGTTAAACAGAAATGCAGTGATTTATTGAAATAATTAAAACGTTTTATTTTGCTTGTCGATTGCCTTTATTATTTATTACTTGACGTAATTTATATCATAACATAAACAAAATAATTATAACTAAAGAGACGAACAATAGTTCGAAAAACTTTATATTTTTGTTTTTCTTATGTTCCTTTAGACTCTGAATCTCTTGTAGAAACAATATGAAGAATATTATTACATTAATATTTTTCCTCTTTCTTATTATATATTTTAACTCTATAAAGTGTTGGCGAGCGTTGACGACCATATACATTTTTACTTTATTTTACTCCAGTCGTAGAACATGATCAACAAAAGCTGAAGATCGTTGAATAAGGAGACTTCAGAATTTTATTGACAATCCTATTTGCTAATGTGATAGATATAGATGTAATAAGAAAACCTTAAAAAAGGTTTTTATGAAAATGTTACTGTTAAAGTTATAAAGATTGAAAAATAGCAGTGTCCAGGAGGTATAGCGAAGGATGAGAGGTGATGTATGAAAAGTAAAAACGTATGAAAAGGAATGAACAAGAATTTGATAGAAAGAAAAAGAATTAATGAAAGACATTGAGACGGATAAAAGAAGAGCAGGAAAATAAAAAAGTGATTTTGTAAATAAAAATAAAATATCGTCCCTGATAAGAGAGGTACGAAAGGCCCTTAAAATGGGCTCATATACAAAAACAAATTCTGCTCGCTTTCAAGTACTTGATGGTTACACAAATAACCAATAAAAGCCTCCAAAGTTTCGATCGGTCGGAACGAACCGCCCTCGCGTGATACCAATGTTTGAAGATTTTTTTTCCAATTCAATGATCAAGTTTATAAGGTGTGAAAAATTTGCGAACGCTTTTCCGTCGAACGATGGTTAGAAACCATTGAGGGATGAGTGAATTATTTCTGTTATATTCACAACAATTTTGAATATTTTTTGAAGAATATATAGAAATATCGCAGGTCATACATATCAGAAAACATATTTTTATATGTGCATACATAGGTTCTGACTGACTTAAAGAGGTGAGTGTATAGCTGCGAATTAATATATGAGATACCGTATTTAAAATTGAATGGTTTAAAAAATAATAAATGACCTTATTGTATTATAATAAAAGAAACGTTTTCAAAATTCTGGTTAGTACATACTAAAATTAATTATTTTTTATTGTCTATATTCTGTCGGCTTTGTACAGCTAAAAATTATTGACCTATCGCATTCCGAAAGTATTTAACTTTATTTATTTATTTCTGCAGCAAAAAAATTTAATTGTATGAGAAGTCCTTCGGTATTAAGTTCAAATTTGCATAAATTTGTATAAATAAATAAAAAAATAATTAGCAAAAAAAAAGTTTAATTATTTAAATATTATCAATGATATATTTATAACGTCATTAATACCTTATTATCTATAGTAATAATATTAGCAGTATCTTATTAAAAACGAGCACTTGAAGAATGAATCTTCAGACGAAATAATAAGAAAAAGAAATACGTGTAAAAGAAAAGAAAGAACAAGTCAATAGAAAGTTATATAAATAAAAGAAAAAGTAAATGTAGTTTCGTATGTAGTTAATGAAGGGTCGCATTGAAAAGAAATGTTTTCTATATTGACAGGAAACGAGATAAAGACCAACTCGGTGTATTTTAGCTGTCTCTTTCTTAAATATTACACAGAATCTTTGGTTATATGTAAAAACTTTAGGATTTATATATATATATATATATATATATATATATAAATACGACGGGTCAATAACTTCTGAAAGTACAAAGTTTGCAGGGATAGATAGAAAAAAAATAATAATTTTAAAAATTAATAATTAAAATTCGAAAATCGAATAATTTTTTTCTTATACTTTACTTATATCATTTCCTAAATCAATGGTTTTTAGCAACGGTGTAACATACATTAACACAAATGAGCTATAATACACATTATTATTATAATTTATTGCGCGGAAAACGCAAGACCTGTTATCATGGCAATATTTGAGGGAGACCTAAGCCTGGCAGTGGGCTTCCATTGGCTGAAAAAGTAAGGTGTTATTTATGTACACCTTGAAAGGTTTTTCATCCGTAACCAATCACCCTGTATTGTTAATGCTTTATAAAAGATAATAAATAAGGCTTCACCAGGCTACTTGCACATATATCAAAACTATCTTTAGTTCATTTTAGTGGTGCTGCTACGGATTATGTACCTCAAAATTTTGGAGTATAATCGTGTCGATTCTCGAATTTATTGATGTACAAATATTTCTTTCAGAAATATAATTTTTAAAACATGAATTAATTTATTACAAAAAATAGTCACGATATTAAACATCTTTTTTGTTGGATCACTAGCTTTCTTTACAGAATTCGAACTGCTAAACTTATTGGCCCTTCGAATTTTAATATAAAAAATAATTAAAGTGAATATTTCAAATAGTTTTTTTAAACTACACAATTACTATATATATATATATATATATATATATATATATATATATATATATATATATATATATATATATATATATATATATATGGTCCTACAGCAGTTTTAATTTATTTAAATAAGTAAATCTAAAAAAACCTGCAAATTAATATACTTTCCTCGAAAGTTGTAGACTGTCATTTTGACAACCGTGTATACATCTTTACATTTTTATAATAAACAAGATTAGTGCATTTTCGGAAATTAACACTTCGACGAATTTCGAATAGTTTATTAGTGGACTATTCAATATGACGTACAGATAGGAAGGGAACAATGGCTGCAGCTAGTTATTCCAGTCCTTTGCTGCGAGCAACTTAAACAATTGAGCGAAACGCTCGCTCGTAATTTAGACGATCCGGACCACAGAAGAGCGAATTCTCTCCATGCGAATTTACAATAAAGTAGAGTAGAAAATTCCAAATTACTTATTTTTTAATTAAAAAATACACAACATACTTTAATATTGCTATATGTAAATTAATAATTTGTGTCGTTTTCCACATTACTTGCGATGAAGGCACAAGCTCGACCAAATATTAATTAAGATTCCTATGCTCGAAGCTTCGCTGAGATTGAACCAGAAATGAGAAACTACAAAAGGTACATCGCTCGTGCAGCTAATTGTAGTTGGGGCTGAAATATTCCTGAGTAGCGATCACATGTTGGCGCAGAGCGGTGTTACTAGCACTTTTGAGTCACACAGACACGCACAGACATTTAATGGTGGTAAGTAGTAACAACCTTGTTACACTACAGTGAATAAAAGGCTCCTGCAGATGAACTAACCCGGAGAAACTCCATCATGGTCGTTGACGGCCCGGTGCTTCTCATCCCACTACCAATGGGTTGGACCAGATATTTAGTACCGGAGTGTACCAGGAGTCAATACATAGAGGAATTGTCGATCCATGAAGAGTGTCGACAAGCAAAAGAGACAATGCCTATCATAAGCTGCCTACTCTCAAACGCCCTACTCCACCTGTCGCGATTCCGACTACGTTTGGTGGCTGGAAACTTAAATGATCATGGTCTTTTTGAAAAAAAATCTATTTATATTAGGCGTAACGGGCAGTTCTTTGTGCAGAGCCTGCCTGGTGGAGGACAAGACTGCTGCTCACGTACTACTTCGGTGTACGGGTGTAGCATCCTACGGGGATACCCCTCTTTCATTAACATCAAGGATCTGCTGAGATTTCTCGAAGAGTTGGATTGGTTTGGCTAAGACCAAGCACGACGAATAAAAGCGCTTTTCCGCTTGGTTGTGGAAACCGGCCTGCTGAGACATAACAAGAAAAGACAAGACCACATGCCGTTAGAGGCAGTGTAGATATACCATTCTCTAGGTGATCCGACGATATTATTAAGTGTGGGATGTCGCTGAATGCAGGCATTATAAGACCGGTAATGGTGGTGATGATGATATCAGCTGATATGGTGATCATATTATAAGCTAAACTTAATTAATATAACTAATTAATTAGCTTTATTTTATGAACTTTAAATGACTTCAATTAATCGGCAACTATATGAAATAACTAAGTCTAATTAAAGTTATGCAGTACACAATTACTTTTTTGTAATTGCGTAATAGCTATGCACTTATACAGCATGTAACTTGTTGACTGTTTATGTATATATTGTTAAGTATATTGTTTAAATTATATCTTAAATCTTAAAAAATTAAGACGTGAACGTTTGTATAGTCCGGTAAGATTAATACAATGGATTAATTTGGCCTATCACGGTTTCGCGAATCTCTTAAATAAATAGAAATTATCTCAACTAAGATACTAGACATTGTTGGCAAAGTTAACATTTATCTGCCTCTGTAAACAGGCAAACAAAAGAAAACGTCGACATTTCGTAAAAGGGGAGAAAATGATAAAAACAATTTATATAGTATTCAACATTCTAAGTGGATGGTGGCAAAAATTTTATGATAATTCATCTCTGTTAATCTGAAATAACAAAGTTGTCATACATAGTTTGCGTAAAGTGAAAAACAAATGAAACATCCCCCGGACCTAAAGGGCGTATTAAAAAAACATATTTTATTTCTAAGGAAAGACAAAAATTCATTCTTTATGTATATTTATATTCTCTATATATAATTGTATATTCCAGTTCTGGAAATAGTCGAAAAAGTATTTTTCCGGACCTTCTTTAAATCGGTTTTTACCTCCGAAATCCTATCAAAATGGTATCCCCGCATTGGCCTTTTGAGTTTGCTAACTAGAAATCGCACAGAGCTAAATCATGCGAATACGTTGCTTGCAGTACGATATGAGTCGAGTTTTTGTAGTTTTTTTTTTCCACAAAACTGTGCGATTTTGACACTTATCGAGGTATATATTGTGAAAAATAAGTGTAACTCGGAGATAATAAAACCCTTTGATAAGCAAACACTTGACAAAACTTATAAACACTCCTATTAACCTAGATAGAAAATTACCTGCCTATCTATGACCGGGGGTTTTAAATGACAAGTTCACATTACTTTTTCATCATAAAGTAAATTAAATACATAATTTTTACGTATTTCTATATTGACATCATCATCATTTTAATAATAACACCCTGCCTGCATAATAAGGAAAATTAGTTGTTGTTTAGCATTAAATTTTTTTTTTGATAAGGCCATCGCTTTTGGGGGCTTCTCAATCTACTCCTAATCCTGTCTTGGGTACACAGGGTCTATTTTTCTCTTCTCATTTTATTCTTTACAAACTCATCTCCTTCTTTATTTTTTTCTATACCTTTCATTCATCACCTCCCACCAGAATAAAAATAAAGACATAAATTAAAGACACTAAATATATATATATATATATATATATAAATATATATATATATATATATATATATGTATGTATATATATATATACGCAAAAACAAAGTACTACACATCTACCATAGCTACACGGTAATAATAATACGCACTGTCTCGTGTCTCGTGTCGACGAGAGCACTGTTGTAACAAAAAGCTCTTTGTGTCATCGCACTGTTATGGTAGTTGTTTCTCTTTGCGTCCTATGCAATTATTATTTACATACGATCTTGTGATATCATATTCTACCCCACTACCGTTTTAAATTGTCCGATGTATCGGTTTAAGATTTTAGAATTTTCTGATAGCGAACCGAAACTAATTGTGTAAATGTCGGAGCAACGTGACGTCATCGGCAGCTGCGCATCAAAAAGGGGAATCCCAAAGAAATATGATTCTTTATTTACATTGGTATTATGGCTGCAACATTACGTCATCATCAGCGGCGCATCGAAACGGGAAATTCCACAGAATATATTATTCTTTATAATATCGGTATTATGGCTGCAATATAACGTCACCATCAGCGGCGCATCGAAAGAGGAATTCCACAGAAATGTAATTCTTTATTTACATCGGTATTATGGCTGCAATATTACGTCACCATCAGCGGCGTATCAAAAGAGGAATTGCGCATAAATATAATTCTTTATTTACATCGGTATTATGGCTGCAACACTTCGTCATCATCAGCGGCGCATCGAATCGGAGAATTCCACCGGTATATAATTCTTAATTTACATCGATATTATGGCAGCAATATTATGTCATCATCAGCGGCGTATCAAAAAAGGGAATCCCACAGAAATAAAGTTGTTCACTTACGTCGATATAAATATACACACTTCTACTTCCGGCATCGTGTTGTTGATAACTCAAGACCTACTGGCTCTGGGAAAAATACCACAGTTTCTGAACGGTCTAAGTTTGCCTCGCCTTTTCCTATTAAGGAGTTTTACAAAACATAAAAAAACGGAACATCCGTCTATTTGTATAGCCACATCATCGTCATATCTTCAACCGTGGACATAAATCTACTAATAGATTTTTATACAAGTCTATTTCGAGGCAGCCTGTATCCATTTGGTCATTATATAGCATACGCTATTTTAATTAAAGATTGTAGTCATGAGAAGTTTCGAAAATAAATCGAACAACCATTCTGTTTCCTGCCACCTACGTAAATGAAACAGACGTGTATTTCATTTGCGTAATATAGGTATGTACGATCACAAGTTTCATTCCTCTACCGATGTACTACCACTGCTCGTATTTCCATTTGGAAAATAATGTGTTTTTAAAATAAATGTATCATAGCTATGTACATATCGCGTATTGTTCGGCTTTATAAATATGAATGGTAACTGTAAAGGTTATTTTTTATTTCGTATTATCGTGATTATTTTTTTTTTACTTTGATTGAAACTCATTAACAACTAAGACGGGTATCATGCGTCGAATGTAGCAGGCTTTCAACATTCCTTTTGTCGAAACACGAAATGCAATTAGAGGGGCTAACGAATGCGGGATCACTCTGCTTAGAATTTATTTACAAACGAAACATGATGTCTGTCGCTTTCTGTCTGTGTTTCCAATTTTGTTATGTTGTCATTACATCAAATACCATCATTCTTCACGACAAATGTAGTTATACACTATTATTCTTGCGTTTTACCTAAATATTTAATTTATCAGCCATTTCATCGACTCTCAGTAGATTGAATAATGGAAAGGGCTATGGTTACTATTTCGTCGTAAGATAGAATCAGAAATTAGATGATCTGTAGAACAACCAAGATTACCTAAGTAGCTTGAATGCCATTTGAACCGAAAGATTCTCGAGTGGCGGCCACTAGTCGGTGGAAGTGGTGTGGGTAGGCATCCCACTAGGTGTGGCGCAGTGCAGGACCGGTTACCGTAGCTATCTCTGGGGAAGGTCTATACCTTGCAGTGGGTCTCCATCGGCTGAAAAGAAGAAGTAGAAGAGAGATGGCCTGAGTACAATGCTCGGGATCTTAATAGATCATACTTACCTATCTACTTTACCTTTGAGAGATCCTACCTACGCAGTTTTGGAGGCTAGGTTTAGAAACAACACGATATTTCATCACTAGATAGACATTTCGCAGTTATACTCAAGCTTACAAGTCTTTACTTCAAGTCGTTTCATTTCATACTGATATTGTTCAGTTTGTGATTACAATTTTTCTTTTTTATAAACAAATAGGCATTTCTTTTGATACTTATTTAACATTTATATCCAAGAAGATACACTTATATTTCATTATACATGTTAATGAACTATTTATATCTAATTCAAGAAAATTAAAATGATTGCAGTTTCGAATTCGCTAGTTTTTACGGTTTTAACGATGCCAATTTAGAAATACATCGGACCTTGATAATTTAAAAAAAAATGTTTATAACAGTGTTCGTGCAATAACAAGTTAAGACCACTTTCCGGGCGAAACTTTTAACAAGCTGTGTTAAATATGAAACTAGTATCGAATAAAAAAAGTCTTCGTAACAGTTGGAATAAATTGCAACAAGCAACAATATGATGCATATACAGCTTTCTTCGACTATACAGCCTGTTTTATTACAGGTATTAAAGCTAGTAAGATATTGTATTATTTGTATGTATATTTTTGTTGATGAATGTATATACATTTATATAAGTATGTTTGTGAAATAAGTATGTATATGTGTACACCCTGAACTGCCCTCTTTTTCACGTCTCTCATCCCTATCCAAAGGTTGTCTTGTAGACTACTACTCTACTAATATATTACATACATACATACATACATACATATATATATATATACAAATATATATATATATATATATAGATTATTAAATATATATGTAGAGATTTTACTTAATAACATAATCAAGATAGGCGCACATTGCGAGAATTTCGCATCTAAATGGTTTAATTTCTAATGTTTGTTGCACAGAGGATCTGACGTATTCCATTTGGAAGAGAATTTGTCGGTCAATAAAGGCAGTTAAAGGTATAAGTTAGAGTAAAATTTAACGTCTAGTCATGTTTATTGAAAATCTGTTATTAATGTTGTTGTTAATGTTTTTTTTTTTATTGAAAACTGCAGGCGAAAAAATTACTCGAAGTGAACGCAGCGAATGCGAAGAAAATTCTTTTTACATTTTTTTTATCAAGCCATACATGACAAACAATACCTAAATTGAACTCCAGCCAAAAAGGCTTGTCCTATTCATGAATTATCTTTGCCAAGAAACCATGCAACGCCACGGGTTTAGTGTAAGATTTATGCATCTTTCTACATGCGTTCGATTTTAACATAGAAATAACTTACCAGTGTCATAGTTTCGATATGGCGTATTAAGTTAATACATGCACTACTATTCATGATCGATAATTATAGCAGATTTTAAAATAAAAGAAAAATTAGATGACAAACTGAAGTTTTACACATGGTAAAAAAAATAACAAATTGTGTTCAAAATTATATTCTATTTTATACGCGACTTGATTAATTTGAGCAGCGATAGAGGACACAGATTTGCGATCGTAGGTCGCGGATTCAATTCCCGGCATACAATCTTATATAATTCAAACTTTGTGCATTAATTATGTAAGATTTCCATTCAAAAACTAGTTTTCAGAGGATGGTTAGGAGCGTTCTCTGCGGACCATAATATGCAGCGCTAGCTTACCCTCTTGTCAAGCATAGCGATTACGGTATAACTCCCATAGATATTTTTAACAGGCGTATATAGCTTTAAGTAGATGAAAGTTATATTTTAATATTTATTATCCTAACCGGGACAAAGGCAAATATAAAACAACAAAAAATATAAAACACATATAATATAAACATATGTTTTTAACTTAATTTGGTGAAAGAAGTAGAAGAAGAGAGCTGAAGAAGAACGAAGAGAAGAAGAACATACCATCATCTGTTCGACGTAGAAGCCTTGAAATACGTTTATTGCATATTATACAATATATCTTGTTATTATATGAAGAAAAAATACAGACTTTTGACGTAGTCGTTTATGAAGAGACTCAAGTAAGGTTCATGGTCGCCCAGAGAGAAATGGAGAGGACCATTCTCGGAGTTGAGCTGCGAGTTCGAATAAGGAATGAGAAGATCCGCAGTAGAGCCTAGATCACTAACTTTGCTCGAGGAATTGCTCGTTTGAATTGACAATTGAAAGGCATATAGCTCATGGAACCCATGGCCGTTGAGGGCGAAAGGTTCTTGAATGTCGTTCAGGAGCTAGTAGACGCAGTGTGCATTCTCCTCGGTGGAGTTACCGCTTTGTTATATAAGCTTTATTATTTAATACGAGTATTTCGTACAAGAGACAGATAAGATCAGACAGTGTGAAGCAATTAGTTTAAGATAAATGTATTTTTATAAATGTGTAATACCTGAGACCTGCTTGTGGACTGAAGACATGGTAAGAAGGACAAAAGACCGATCATCGTGGCGATCTTTTGTGAAGACATATGCTTTGCAATAAGCGTCTATCGACTGAAAAAAATAAGGTTTTGGTATAATAAGCAACCCGTAATACGTTACATACGTTACATTCACTTCCAACATCTGTCATTTGATCCATCCAAGCCCAAATGGTTGTCTGAAAGAAATAGCCTTTTGTGATAAAACTGCCTTCTCCAATTCTTTATTAGCGCGGTCTTGGCCCAGCTCTTCACGGGGCACGGAGGGTTCCCTGAGTACCTCCATAGGTTCAAGCTCAAGGAGGACCCGTCCTGCTACTGCGAACCGGGCGTGGACCAGACCGTGGCCCACCTTGTGGCCTACTGTCCCGCACATGCACGGATGCGCAGTGCCCTAGATACTGAAACAAAGCTAAAGATAGGCATAGAGAGCATCGCCGTTATGATGGGCGACGACAACCTTCGCCCATCATTCCTATCTTTCGCTCGTGGGGTGGCGAGTGATACGGTTGAAAGAAATAAAACTGTATAGAATAAGGTACTTAATAAACTCTGAACAAAATAAATTGTTAACTAATAATAAGAAATAGAAAAAGAAATGTGTAATAAAGAATTAAGAAAGTCAAATAAATGTGTAAATAAAGAAAAAATAAATGTAAGATAAAATTAAAGAATAATAATAAATAAAATGTGCCTAGCCACCTTAGAGTAAGAAGATGATGGAAGAAAGGCAAGGAAAGAAAGAAGGTATAAAAGAGCAAAACGAAAGATATTGTGAAGGACAAAAGTAAAGAATGAAAGATATTGTGACGCGTGAAAGAGAGTGATAAAAAAAGAAAAGACTGAAAAAAATTATTGAACAATAAAGTCCCTGATCCCAAAAAGTTAGGGGTACGAGAGGCCCCCAATAGCTGGGGCCATAAATAAATAAAAAAAAATATTAGCCTATTCCAAGTGATTTATTTTTATGATCTATTCATGTAAAATTATGAATTAATAAAATTATATTGCTGTAAATAAAAAATAATGTTATTTTATTGTAAACAATTGTTTTTCGCTAAACAAAACAATGTAATTTATTCAAAATTCAATAGAGGCTCGCGCCTGATATCTGCATAAGTCTAAAATCGTTAAAGGGGACAAATTGCCTCATTAACTTTCAAATGACCATGGCGTAGTGCTTAAATCGTTAAGATAAAATCTTTTCGGTTCCTATCGCTAAACATTTATTTAGGATTTTAAGCTACGCGGGATACATTTACACTCCGATTTTTAGTGCACGGATCAGGAAATGAAATAAATACATTTAAATAACTTTTAAGTTAAACGGTTTTTTGATACCCATATTGTGGTGGTATTGGAAAAATATGTACCTAGTCCGCCATATTGGAACGATGTCCATCTTGAATTTTAAATTTTGACGTAATCATCGTGTTTTACTAGTGTAGCCCTTTCATTTGATACCCATATTGAGGGGGTTAAGGAAAAATACGTAATCCGCCATTTTGTATCGGCGGCCATCTTAGATTTATAATGTTATTGATTTTATTATATTGTATTGCCATCTAAATTAAATGTGTGTACCAAATTTCAGATCAATCTGACAACGGGAAGGTGCTTAAATTTTAATTTCTAATTTTGATCCAAATAAATTCCGTACGAGTCGAACTAAATAAAACCGTTTAAAAACAGTTTATTTTTAAATAGAATAAAAAGGAAATATTTTTATATACAAGATGATTGGTAAAAGTGTAAAAACATAAAGCGGGTAATTTATACCTCATTTGTTGTAAATAAAAACATGATACACTTAATTCAAAAATCAAAGGTTTCAGAAACAATAAACAATTTATATTTAAAAAATAAGAAAAATCGTTTTAAAAATTCAGACTACATATTAAAATTAATTATACTTTACTATCGTTTCCAGACTTTAGTTTATACTGCTAAGAGTTATTGGTATTTCGCGTGCGAATAGAAAAACATAAATCAATGTAACATATATTAGTGTATATTTATTTGAGTAAAGAGGTGTTGAAAGCTTTTACGACTAAAATCAATCACCCTGTATATATAACGCGACTTTACATTATCTGTTTAGAGTATTTCATAAAACTGTTCAATAGGTTATTTATTCCTCTTAATATTTTATAGAAGGCGGTTTAAAAAGAAACTACTTTTGAAGTTATTTAAAAAATACATTTTGTAAATTATTATTATGGATCAATGCACAATTGTTGTTATAGGAGTAACTGTCTTTCAAACTATTGAAGGAAATTTAATGGTTGAAATTCAAAAAATAATGTATTTAAAAACTACTAGCATTTATTTAAATACAATAACATCTAACATAATATTGTATGATTAATATAAATGCAATGGAATATCGCATGTTAGTGGAATATAATTATGTTGGCGTAGGGAAAATATTATTTTACATGAATAGCATTAAAAGGTTGATTTAAGTTAAAACAATATATATTTATATTTTAAACTCAAGTTCCGAATTTATTAATTTTTTCCGGTATTTCAACACAAAGTATTTTTTTAATACAAATGTTGTTTTCTTATTTATTGGGTTAAAATGACTTTTCGGTTAAAACAAGGTTTTACTATTACTTTGAAAAATATTTTGGACATAACCTTTTATTTTGATATATAATGTATATCATCATCATTTAAACCCTAACGTTCCTTGCTAGGTATAGATCTCCTTCATATAGATATTCATTAGGTATCTATGCCCTCTTGTAGGGATCCTTTAACCTAGTCATTGCACGGAGCCTCAAAACAAAGAGCTCGGTGGGTTTACATTCCGGTGAAATAGTTGAATATAGTCGCCCGAGCCGGGGCTCTCCGAAGCCGAGGCTCCCCCAAGCCGGGGCTCCCCCAAGTCGAGGCCCCCCAAGCCGGGGCTCCCCCAAGCCGAGGCTCCCCAAGCCGGGGCTCCCCCAAATCGAGACTCCCCCAAGCTGAGGCTTCCCCAAGTCGAGACTCCCCCAAGCCAAGGCTCCCCCGTGTACCTTGTTGGTACTATCACCTATCCACGATATGCTAGTGCAGTGCTTAAGGATGGATGGTGGTAAGGATAAATTATTAATCCTTACGTTTTTTTTCAAATAAACGTAAAATATCACACTCAAACTTTGACTTCTAGAAATTGGAACCGCAATCCATGCTTCGCAATTCTGACAGTTTCAAAAATATTTCAATCATTTAATATACACAGTATTGAAAGTTAAATATGTTATATTCTTGCATAACTTGCTAACATCACAATCATTGTTCTAGCTATGAATAAATAAACGAACTTTATTGATTAAAAATTCCATTACTTTGATCATGTGAAAATCATGAAAGTGGACGATGTAGTGTAAATTATTTTTTTTTACATAAACTAAAACAATAATATGAAATTGTATGAAAAAAGAACGAATGAAATTGATAAGTCATTGACAAGTCATCAAACATTTTTATGTATTTGGGGGATCGGAAAGTAATGTCGCTTTTTTAAGTTAAATTTACACGACAAAATTTTTAACAATTTTTTATTTCTAATCATCAATATATTTACCTTTGTTAAAAACAACATTTTGTCATCAAGGGTTAAAATTTTCAATGCCGGAGCGGTAAAAATCAATCGGTTTTTCTGTATTTTATGTAGACTGAACCGACATAACTTTTCGGTTCCCCTAGTGTATACGAGTAGATTTCAAATACACACATGAAATAAATTACCGCAGTGCACCTAGCAAAGGAAGAGGTTAAAACAAATTTCCTTTTAATACAGGTTTATTGCTTTATCAACGGTTCACTTAATAAACCAAGTATGACATTAAAACCGACATTCAGTTTAATGAAAGAAAAACCCGGCTGACCGCGGGAGTAACACAAACTCATTTACCTTAGGCATTGTGTTACTTAATAGCCAGAGTTAACTACCTTCTTTATTTGTTAGGGTTATACAGTTTTTAATTATCTTCAATTAAAATTGGGTAGGTTTTTTTTAATAATGTTAATAATGACGTGTGTGTGTGTGTATAGTAATTTATGTATTTGAATGTTTGTTTATATGTACATATATTTATATTCGCATGTTTGTATATATGTATTATATATATTTGTATGTACGTACATCCTAATCTGCCCTCTCCTTCATGTCTCTCATCTCCAGCGGGCTGGCTGCCGGTGCCACTTAATTGCACGACTACTGCTACATAACGGAAGTAGCTATATATTAGTCCTTTTCTTACTTAGGATGGACTTCCGCAAAGTAACGCCTGAATGTATTAGACAAAACTGATGACAAAACCGACAAAATTAAACACAGTGATACAAATTTTTTATTAAAAAGTGTTGCAAGAGGTACGAGATTTGATCATGATACCACCTGAGAACAACTAATACCATAAACTGATGGAATAATTGGTGAAACGTGAAGCCTATACAGAGGATCAAAGATTGACTCGTCTATTTACAAATGAAAAACTTGGTGATAGTAGATTCTCACCGTCAGCTGTCAAATCTTTACACAATAAAACAAAAATGTGTTTCTCAAGTCAATTCGACACCTCGCGAGCATTTTTTAAATAATTTCAACGTACAGTAGATTAATAATGACAGGCATCATCTGTATTAGATGTTCACTCTACCGTAAATATAATTCAAATGTGGTAAAATTATGACATATTTTGATAATACGATCGGCGTATTTTGGTTTTTATTTTCTTATGAATAGAGATCTAATTTGCATGACATTTTCGAACGGAGTTACCGCTTTTTTAGTATATTAAAATAGTGTACCAAAAATAAAATACGAACTCCAATATGAATTTTATTTTTAGAAATAAATGAAAGTTGTAGGGTGTAATAAAGAGATTGTGACGATGACAATCCATCAATTTGATACTCACTGTAGTCAAATATTCAGGTGTTCGTTTGATGTGTAAACGCGTGGTCTTTATGAAGCAGAATTTGGATTGAAAGTTGAAAACTATGTCCACTCCATAGTTTTTTCACTTCTTAAAAAACCCTACCCTAACAAATGCTAGAGCTCGACCAACTACGATGGAAGCCTTAACAATAGCTATTTTAGAACGTATTTCACGTGAATGATTATATTTATCATTATAATTGTACAATTTATGACATTACGCAGATTTCGCAGGAAACTGTATGTACACATTGAAAAGTCAATTAAGTTCCACAGATGATTTATTTTTGAGCTTTTTTTGCTTTGATTTTTCTCTGTTGACGTTAATGCTGTAAGCCGTAAGGCTTTTTTTGCAGCTTCATCTAAGCTAAATTCACGAAGCGGAAGAGTCCAGAACTTAAACTTAAAAACTGAAAACTAAAGCTGGCAGGGCGCCAGTTGCACGGTGACGTTCGCACGTTGCAGAGGATCTTCGCGAGTGAAGCTTTGACGGGGCGTGTTGCTGAGGTGTGCTTGCGGGTTGGGACGGCAGCGTGGACCACAGGCGAGCCGAGAAGGGATCCGGATCTAACCACGGTCCGCCCACTCTGTTCGTGGTTATGGAGCGGCCGCTCTCTAAAAACGGATGTTATATTTTAAAGCAATTATCACACTCCAAATCAACAATATTTATTAACACTGCGGTTTAAAAAATGTATCTGAATGACAATGAGTGTATTAAAGATGTAACATAACTTATGTAACATAACTCCTGAAGATGCCCCGTGAAGGTGTGAAACACGTGTTGAGTGATTTGACGGTGGTAGTTTTGTAATTCGCATTGTTTGCCGCATACGCATTTATCACCGGGCTGGCGGGCGGTGGACTTCATTGCACGTCTGCTACTGCATGGCTAAATATTGTTCCTTTTTTTACTCTAATTCATTAATTTACTTTTACTATTATTGTCGATACTACCAATGTCTTGTGTATTATAACTATTATTTGTATTTATTGATTGATTTTTTATTTTATGCATAGGCTCCAAAGATATCTATGGGGGATTTAACATAATCACCACACATAGAGAACGCTGCTGCCCATCCTCTGGAATCTTGTTTGTGAGCAATGGCAATCCTATGTAATTAATACACAAAGTGTGAAACAAAGAATGATTCTATGGCAGGAAAAGAACCCGCGTCGCGTACGATCGCAAGACACTGCCCTCTACCACTGGGCTACCACCGCTAGCATTACTTTGTTATCTACTTTTACCAACTCTATTCGTTATTTAAAAATACTTTGTTCCTTTATGTATTATTAATAACATCTTTTCTATTTATTCTACTAATATCTTATACTTATCTATTTACATTTAAACTCTACTGTATTTTGTGTATGTGCCATCTATTGTACACATAGATAACATTGGGGCACGCTGTTAACCTTCATTATTTTCCATTGTAGCTTTTCAAACTATCCAGACGAGTTAGTTTCGACAATTGTTCACTTTATCTACCTTGCATCTAATAACTTTGTCTATTTGGAATAAGCACGTCGTTAGTACAAAATAATGTAAAAAAATCTTGAACGTGATTCATTCAAAGGATATATTATTAACAGTATTTCGTGATATAACCTTAATTAAATTTACCAATTGAATAATATACACTAAACGAAATGCGAGCATCTGACAATAACAGAAAGCCAGGAACAAACACGGAGGTAATAATGTTGGAGGTGGCATTATTATTTATTATTTTTTTAAATATGATAGAATTTTTAAATAAGAAAAGCATCAATATATATAAATACAGAGCCTAGCTGTTTGAATGACTCTGTGTTTGGCACTAATCGGTGTAACATTTCTCCTGATGACGGCCTGTGTAGGGGTGAAACACGTGTTGAGTAATTTGGCGGTGGCGGTTGTGTGATACGCATTGCCTGTGCGGTGCACTTTGTTGCACGACTACTGCTGCATGGCGGAAGTAGCTATATATTGCTCCTTTTCTTACTTAGGATAGACTTCCGTAAAATAACGCTTGAATCCATTAGAATTTATAATATTAAACTCAATAGTTGTTCAAAGAGGCACAAGTTAGATTATATACTTGATAACATTCGCGTTTACATGCTGATATAGGCTAAGATATATCACCCACGGCGACTTTTTAGAGCAATGCCGTAGCGATGCTTTAAACCGCAAAGAATTCGCTGTATTTTCTAGCTCACATAACCTCGGTTTAGTTTCAATACTAGGACGATTTAAACACAATTCACGACGTAAGACACAGAAATACAAGCGATCGCTACATTCATAAGATGGACTTCTTTAAGGCAAAATTTTTAGTCACATTGTCTTTTGAGTAAGTAGCCGAAATATGAGTAACGATAGCTGCCTCAATTGATGTCCCAATTTAATAATGAGAGATTACTAGGTGAACATCATGTAACTTTTAAAGTACCAAAAAACTTTCACTGGTGCTCGCCTCTCATGCGCCACTCTCCTTCCGTTCTTTTTACGTTACAATACCGCATGGCGACGTAATCGCCGCTACAAATCCTTAAACTAAATAACTCTCAAGTCTGTTGTTCCGCCTGTAATTCCTTCTATACCTAATCCGATTACTTCAGCTGATATTCCAGTTACTAAACTCTTCCGTCTGTTGTTCTCTTGTTTAACTCCTTCAAAACGTATTGCTATTCCTACAGCTGATATTACAGTTACTAAACTATCTTCTACTGTTTCTTTTTCACCGTTCACCAACGAAGCAATCCTACCCGCTCTGGTAGACGCGTGAAATATAAGTCTTTAGATTGATTCTCTCCATTGGGGTGTGCTGTGGCGACATAATCGCCGCTACAAAAAACTTCACTTCCAAACAGACATTCGGACATTTCTTGTTTATACGTCATAAACATTGACACTTCGCTCATTTTTTCTCTGTAAGGACGATATTCGCTAGTGACTGTTTTATTTTTATTAAACACTGGCTGGAGTTAGAATAGTTGGGAGGTTTCTATCCGTATCACCTCCCAAAAGCGCATTGCATATGCGACTAGGACGCATTAGTAGTAATGCTGTCGCGAGATTACACAAGCAAGTGCTACAAAATGTCGCCGTGGGATAAGGCAATCACTGATATAAGAAATTCTAATTCTTAATTGTTTTTAAGCAGTATTAATAAAAAAAAGGAATTTGTTAAAAAAAAAACAACACCAACCGTTTAATATCAGTGGAATCACGTAGCCTCTATACATATTTAATATTTACGATACGATGAGTATGCTAGTACATGAATTAAAAATAATATATTATATTCCGCATAGGATATGTAGTGACCATTTATACCACGATAGAAATCTCAAATATTTAATGGAATCAGGCGTTACTCTTCTTACTTAGAAATCTCAAAATAGCGCAATTTTTTGGAAGTTCGGATTTAAAATAGAATTTTAAGGCATACAAGCATGAAATAGGTTTGACAATGTATATGTATGTTTTAACGATGAAATAATATTCCTTCTTAGTTTTTACATCACAACCAAATAAAGGTATATTATATAATAGGATGAAACAGATCGTTCGTAAAACGATTGTCACATCAGCTTGACGCTTTTATCTCGTCTGTATATTTTCCGTCTTACCCACTTCCTAAAGTTTTATATATTGTATTGTTCGATGTCGCTTTGTAATACATTGTTCTCTTATTCTCTGGAAGTGACAGCGGAAGTCTCAAACGACAGTTTGCACGAATTAAATTACCCGACAATGTTCTGGAACGTTCGGATAATAACTTGTTTAAGTTACACACGTATATGAATACAGAACGAATGAGTAGTTGGTATATTAATAATGATATAATAAAATTAGTTTATTTCCGTATTAATATAATTACTGAGGTTTTCTGAGACTATTATGCAGACAGTAGTTTCATTAGCGCTGGTTTTCAACCTCTCTTAGATTCTTACAGTGTTACGTGGAAAGTTTATGGCGTTGGCCTACCAAGTGGCCTTCCACAATATTCGTGAAACTCTAGCGTGTATGTTCTTGTATGCGAATATGTGCCTGTGTATTTGTACGAATAGGCGCGCATATTTATACAAGTATGCTTGTAAGCCCTCCAATATTGTACGCATAAGTGTAATAATTTTATAAAAGGTAGTTTTATTTTTCTTAAATGGCAACACTACTCGACCCGTCACTATTTTGTGATAACTTCCGGTAAAAGGATTGAGAGTGGTGGGGTTGAAAATGCGTTTTGATTATTGAGTCGGGAGCTCGGTCACTCGTTCTATAACCATATAAGTGATAAGTTGTCTAGTGGAAACTATGCTAGTTGGCCTATAAGAGTATTAAAAGTGGAATAAAAGTATTTACTGTACTGTGAAATGTAGTTTTTTTGATTTAACAGACACCATCATCGATAAGGCGTTATTAAATAAAAGGAACATACTGTAGATTTACGAATTTACACAAAGTTACAGTTTAAATATTCTTCTATTTAAAGTATGTAATAATATTCGTATTTCCAAACAGTTTGGATCACTTATTAAGAGTTTCATTAAGAAATAATGCTCGGTTTTGTCTCCACAAAAGATCATTAACCTGAATTTTATTTTCGAAATGAAAGGTGGGTAGTTAAAAAGAACAGCGCTCTGAAAACCATGCGCTCGTGACTTGCTTCGTGTATGAGGTGACCATGATATAAGCGGGACATCGTTCCTAATTTTTTTTTTCTTCTTCTTCTTATCCGATGGACGCCAAGCAACCAAGTCCTGCGCTGCCTACAACCAGCGACTTCGCGCAACCCTAACTATGACGTCAGTCCACCTATCGGCATGTGGTCGCTACTCCAGAACTTTTCGGCCCCAACGCCCATCGGTTGCACGAGCGATGTGCTCTGCACACTGCCACCTTATACGAGTAATTTTTGGAGCTGTGATCTTGGTTCTTCTCGGAGGAGTTCCGCCCCCTAATTTATGATTCGATCTCGCAACGAAACTTCGAGCAGAGCCCTCTATAATGATCTCCTTTTGCAATTCTCCAACTTGACAAATTTAAATTTACTTAGAATATTTTTTTATATTAAACATGTAATAATATTGCTACATAAAAAGCCGCCTTAAGTGAAAGTTCCCGCGGACGTCGTCACATCGCTCGACCGTTTGCTCGTCTCGCCCACTCGTCTTGCTCACTCGCACGGCGTGCACTATACGCGCTCTTGCTTGCTCTTGGCAGGTAGCCAAGGCGCAGCACGTGCGCCCGCGGCCGTTGGTGTTCTCGGGGAGTCGGATTTGAACTAGGGAACAATGCGCAACCGCTCGTAGGCGCATTATTCATTTTCCGGGCACAAATTATGTTGATTATTCGATAAACGTTTTTCCACATCACATACAGCGATTTCAATTTTCTATTCAATTCAATTGCTATTTTATAAAAGTCTTTATAATATTATCGATTAAATAAATCGTAAATACAATCTTTCAGCACTATTCTACGAAGACAACTCGAGACAGATATTTTAGTTCTGTAAAATTATTACATATCTATTATATTTTACTTAATAATAATTAAATATATTTTTTATTTAAAATAGTGGTGATATTAAGTGCAGCCGAAAGGCTCTTGAGTGACTACCACTAGCCGGTAGTGGGTAGGTCTGTCACTTGGTGGATCAATGACATAGTAAAGGTTCCGGAAAGTCGCTGAATATGGGTAGCGCAGATAAGGTTTTTAAGGCGGTTCTTAAAATAGGCATATACTTTGCAGTGGATGTTCATCGACTGAAAACAAAGAAGTGCCATTTCATTTAGGAGGAAGCAATCATAATTTTGTCATACCTTTAGAAATATTGAAAGGTTTATAAAGTTTTGTTTAGGATTGATTGTGAATAGAGACATATTTCGTCTTTAGGAGTAGTAAGAGTGGTAATTTTGGACCAGTTGTCGTAGTACATTATTTGGTTGTTTGAGTGATTGAAAGTCCTGACATATTGTCCTAATGAAAGAGGACACTACTGCGTTGATATTGTTATGGAAATTTTTCTGAAATAATAAGCAGACATGTCGTAGTGCAGCACTCCGATGTTTAAGTTAATTTTATTATATCCAAAACTATGGTATGGCATCTTCGGCCAGAGAAGAAAGCGATCATGTTTTCTCTACGGCGTTTCAATTTATTTGTAAACGCATTTTTTGAAGTAAACACTTGCTCAAAGTATTGTCTTTTGGTATCAGGGTATTAATAACATGTCAAAGTTTCATCATCTATGACAATGTCAAATGTAGCATAAGAGGCACCACCGTCTGATTTAAAAATAAACTATTTTGGCCAAAACTTGAGGTATTCATATTTCACTCATATAAATGCTCAAGCTTGCTAGAATTTTCTAGTAGTTAGATCTTTTATTAGAAAAGTTAAACAGCACTTTGAGTAAAAGAATAAAAGCCAAAGACGTTGTGAAACATGCACTGAAACTAAAGTGGAAGTCGGCAGACTACGTACAAAGGGCAAAAAATGATGGGTGGTTATAAATTACTGCAAACTGAATTTTATTTACAAGAAAAATCAGCAAAATGTGATGTGATGACGTCACGAAATTTGCGAGAAATTCATAATTTAAGTCAGCCAGAGACAGATAACTATGGAATAAGATAGTGGAGGCCTATGTTTGTTATATTATGTTTGTCTGGCGGTCAGTACATTACTAAAAAACATTAAAGTAAATTTAAGAAACTTAAAACTAATCCTTTTAAAATTATGAGGTATTAAATTATAGTATTCGTTATAAGAAATAGCTTAGTAAAAAAGGAAATAACCAAAAAGTTTTGGTATACTTAATCATATGCTGACCAATTATCATGGACGTTTCAGTAGTCGCTGATGAAAGACGTCCCTCGTGTTCATCACCACTAGGTTAATACGGTTACGTTTCATAACGAATTCAAACAGTTGTATATAGTAGCATAAGGTAGAGATTTATCACCAAAATGTAACTGGAGTCTATCATGGCTTTGTTTTTAAATACGACCACAATATTAATGCTAAGATACACATCGTATATCGGGCCGCCGTCGGACACGACGCACCGATTATGCATCACTCTTATATCCAAGACACCGGTGTCCGCGTTGCCTTAACCCACGTTGAAGCGATGGCAGTCAGGACCTGCTCATGTCGCTCCTGACGGCCGAGTAGTCCTCGCTTCGCAACACTTACCATATATTATACTTACAGTGGTATAGTCCATAACATCTTCGTTGTAATTGGACTACGACCACCCAGCTTAAAATTTTTAGCCTTCGGACCTCTTGTTCTGATGAAACTACACCACGCCCAAGGCTGCTAGCAGCTTAACTTCTATTAAATAACATATATAACTGTAATCGCAACAATAATAATAACCCAATTAAACAACAACAATAACATCAGCCAAAGAAAATTTATTTATTAAATCCATAATGACAATGAAAAGTAATTTTTAATTTGCCAAAATTAAGAAGAATTGTGTACATGTGAGAATGTGACTAAATAGATTAATAAATAGTTCTAATTTCGATTTTTTAAATATTATTTCTCAAATCACCAGTTCTACAGAATTCTGACATATCTTTATTCAGTATGAGTTTAAATAAATGTGTCCGTATTTAATAACTCAACAATGTCCACGAAAACATTGTAATGTTAATCGTTGACGGCGTGCCATGCAAAAGCGGGATTATCCCGTCTGATGAAAGTCGTATAGTCACATTAATCACATACGAAAAGGAGCTATTCATGTGAAGATTGTGCGGAAACGATTAGTACTGTGTGCGGTTGGATTACAAATGGCGAAAAAATTCGCATCGAATCACACATACAGAATTATTGCGCATTGAAATTCACTGATGTGTTATTTACGTTCATTTTGTATCGAAGTATCTCCATTTGGATACAAAAATATAATATTCTCATGGTAAGTTATTTATTTAAGTCTACCAATGGAAGACGCTAGAAGCAGGTCGATTCAACTGATACTGTTGGGAACCTCTGGGAGAGGTGTATATCTAGCAGTTGAGGGTTTCATAAATAAAAATAGATAGATAGAGATCACTCTGTGTTTGGCACTGAACGGTGTAACATAACTCCTGAAGATGCCCCGTGAGGGGGTGAAACACGTGTTGAGTAATTTGGTGGTGGCGGTTGTGTGATTCGCATTGTTTGCCGCATACGCATTTATCAGCGGGCTGGCGGGCGGTGCATTTCATAGCACGACTACCACTGCATGTGCGCTAGTGGCTAAATATTGGTCCTTTTCTTACTTAGGATGGACTTCCGCGAGGTAACGCCTGATTTCATTAAATAAAAATAGATAGTACAGATCTTATGGTTCTAGAGAAAAACGAGATGTTTGCCAACAAGGTAGATAGACGGTTTTTCAGAATTGTTGAAAGACGCTGAATGCAGACGACTTCTAACCGGTTCTGTTAGAAATCTATCTAGAAGGCCTAAGTCCATCGGTTGACGTTCTATAGCTGAAATGATGGTAAATTTATATGTCCTCTATTTTGCTACAGACCACTTTGGTAGACAAAGGTAAAAGTGTTTGTTAATAATGACTTTTTACCGGACTGACGGCGCAATACCAAAGAGAATAACAAAATTTAAGATTAAGTATCATATCCTATATATTTACTGCCTAAATAAACACTGTAGTGCTTTTTATTTTTACGATCTCTTGTAAACGTGTTCTATTAGTAAAGCTTAGTATGTTATAACTTTATTATGTAATAAGAAATATTTAATAAATCTAAGTAACATAGTAAAATTGTTGAATTTAGTTAAGATGTAAATAAGTGTAAATATAATTTCTATAAAGTTTTCAGCAAATTAGGTCTATCATTATGTTCGTTTTAAATAAAAGAAAAATTGTTTATTGCAGAAAAGGAAAATTTAAAATAAAAAATATCATACTTTTAACATGTCATTTTTATTTATGTTCATCAAGACGCCTTTTTTAAAGAATACATTCTTGGGGTTTTTTTGTGATTCCCGTTTTTAGAGTGGTCTCTCATTTTCCCAATTTTGTTTGGGGACAGGTTATTTTCACATCCTTCTTTTATTTTTTTTCTCTTCTATCAGTCTTAAGGTTATTCTTTCGGTCTTATAACACTTTCATTCACATGATCTTACACTTTCGTTCATTTTTAGTTTCCTCCTTTTCATCAACTTATACCTTTCACCTGTCATCTCAGAAATCATAGGTATTACGGTTTTTTATTTCTGTATTAGTTTGTTTAGTACTTATACTACTTTTATTTAAATATGTACATATTATCACAGTTGTTTTTCATCATTACAGTTTTACATTTTTACTTTCTCCCATTGTTTCACTGTTTTCATTATTATCTGTTTTATGTACTTTGCTTTCAATATTGCTTACCCGACAGTGAAGGGTTGAAGAGAATTAATGAGAATTATTTACAGAACACTGGCAATTGCTTGCATTGAAGATTTAATCCTACAAAATATAACATCGGAAAAGGTATTCATAGTGCAATAAATTACCTGGAACTGAGATTTTGCTTAAGAAATACAAATGATGTAAATGTTAAACTTTTCCAGTTAGTAAAAATGTGAATTGGTGTTAAAGTCGAAACGTGACCGGCTCTTTGTGCGACGTTCAGATGTAGAACCGTGACGTCACGTACAAATACAAAAGGTTGCAAGTTCTACGTGGCCTGTAACAAAGGTTCTCTACATCTTTTGTTCGTGTACACAACAGTTTCAACTTAATTTTGGGTCTTGGTTAGTAATAATGATTGTAGGACATTTTTAGAATGATTTATTACAGAGATGTAATTAAAAAATGAAAATTAAATAAGAAAATAGATAAAAATATATACGTATACAATACAAAAAGAAATTAAAACTGATTTAAAATGCTCAAACTCGACTACATGCTGGCAGTAAAGCAGGACCGTTCTTCCATTGGGGTGATAGTAGATATTTAAGAACTGGAAACAATGTAACAACGAAGACTCTGGCTTGTTGTGTCTTTTACTTAACTACACTGTTAAGTAAACATACATTATTATAAATGGCATGGCTAAGATACCGTTCGAGACAACAGCCTTGTTGTTTTTTTTTTTTTTTAATGGTCCCCGCTGTTGGGTACCTTTCGTTCCCCTATCTCGTGTGGGACAGTGACTTTTTATTTCTAGTAATTTATTCATATTTTTTATTATTATCATTCTTCTCTTTCATGTATCATATTACCTGTCGTACTGTTTCTTTCATTCTACAATTTTCCCAATTTTTTCATTCCATTAGCCATACATCCATCCTCAACCACTACATTCTAGGTTTCCTTACTGTTTTATTTTGCAACATTACATTTATTGTTCAAATATTTAACACATATTTTCTTTATAATTATCATATTATATTGCCTTGTTGTTTTGACCGGTAAATGTTCAATAAGAATCCGAGAACAGAGGAGCAGTGACGGACGGAGCTCACTCGGTGTTTAGCACTGGTCGGTGTAACACCTGACGATGCCCCGTGGAGGCGTGAAACACGTGTAGAGTAGATTAACGGTGGTAATTGTGTTTTGCATTGTTTAACGCACGCGCATTTATCAGCTGATTGGCGGGCGGTGCACTTCATTGCATGACTACTGCTGCATAGAGGAAGTAGCTAGACATTAGTTCCTTTCTTAGTTAGAATGGACTTCCACGAGGTAACTCCTGATTCTATAAAATACAATAAGAATTATTACAAAAAAAATTCATTGCATACTGTGTAAATTCGTATAAAAGTATCATCTTGTTACGCAAGTCGATGACCATTAGAGCGATCTTTATTTTTGAAATCGCAGCTCTGAAGTTCGAAGTTCTTTCCAACCCACTGTTGTAAGTTTTTCAGCCCAGATTTTTGTCTTCTCCAAATACTTCACTGTCCGTGAAACTTAACGTGTAAGATAAGTTTCAGGAGCTCGAATTTGGAGTTTCTCTACATATTGAACAAATAATATAGCTTTATTTTTTATATATAACATTTGATCCTTAACATTGTTTATATTTAACCTTATTTCTCCAGGACATACTAAGCATTCTCCAGTATACCTACGTTTTGAAAGAAATTTCTTCAACTATGTGTAAAGAAAACTCAAAAAAGACGCGGCTTCCCAAAGGACGGGTAAGAAGTACGTGGCGGCGCCGACATAAGGTTTCGCTGCCATTTATGTCAACAAGATTCCTCAGATTCAAACAAAATTGATTGTTGATTTTATGTCATATAACCGCATGTATCGTAGAAATGACAAGGCTTTGTGTTTGTAGCATACGTGCGAAAAGACATTTGGATTTGTAATATCCAATGAGCGTACAACATTTAACTTAGATAATACTTATCTGTAGATATTAAAATAAAACTCTATAGAATTAGATAAAATAAAATAGCATCGTTCAACTTAAATCTACGAGAGTTTATAACGCACTCGGATTTGAGAATAACCCACAGCAAACTGAGAAAGTTTTTATCAATTTCCCAGTATCATTAACATAGTAGTTAAGTTATTTATTCCCGAGTTTTATTATTACTTCAAAATCATTCACACTATGATAAGTTTTTCCTAGTTTTTGTTTGATGCACTTTTTAAATATATTTGATGATAATTCAGGGACATAATATGTAATAAACAAACACGGCTGGCCACATTTTTGGAATCTATCTCTCATACCCCTATTTCATTGTTGTGACAGTGAAATAGTTTACAAATATTTTTTTTAACATTCTTTTTTATTTGCATTCTATTCACACGTGCTTCACAATATTTACTACTATATTCTCTCTCAAACTTTACAATTACTTACATCCTCTTTCTTTCGTTCATAGTCCTTACACACGTCGCATCTCTTTTTTCACCACGTTCTCTGATACCCCAATTGGGTACATTTTGTTCCAATAGTGATTTATGTTTTTTTTTTAATAAAATTTCTTAACGTTTTGCTTTACAAAACTTATTATTAACTTTTATTTTATTTATACTATAATATAATCACCTCTTTACAAGTCTGTGAGAATATCTAAAGAAGATATGAAGGCGTTTTCTGCCTTCCACCAGGAAGGCAACTGTGTCGATTCTCGTCCTGATTTTAAAGGAGAATTCTTTAGGTCCTATCAGTAATCATACATGTCTGTTAAAAAACATACCCGCGCGGTAAATAAGAGCTGAAGGCGCCTCTCTACTTGAAGGTTTAATACCTATCAGTAACTAACAAAAAGATTCTCGTATAGTCAATAAGAAGGTTCTATGTTGTATATATAAAAGAAGGCTTAAGTCCAAGCAGTAATATTAAAAGGCTAACAAAAAGTACATCGTGATAGATAAAATCCCGTAGGCTTATAAACATATCGGTTTTAAATTAATTAATAAAAATAACGCTTGCAAATGGGACAGCGGTGAAACGAAACTAAACAGTTCGATTATATTCCGTTGAAATCATTGAAAATAATGTCGCTCTACGGTTTGTACAAATGCCACAAATAACGTGCAAAAGCCGCAAAGCTTTAACGGTCGTGTTTTAAGTGGGTTTTATATTTAAGCTTGTTTATTTTAGCGTTTATAGCTATCGGATAAATGAAATGGTGGTCTATAGAAATGTTATCTGTGGTAACGCATTATTTGTTCACAATTCTAAACAATTGAAAATCTGTTTGCGAACGCTTTATCGAATTTGAAAGTGCTTTCATAAATATACACGTATGGTATTACATTGCAATATAAATATTACTAAATCAATATAATTAAAAAAAATAAAGTCATCTATTGCTAAAGCTAAATCGAGAAAGATTTAACAAAATTAACTTAAGTTCTAAGCAATCTATGCCTGTCAGAGCCAAGTTTAACTTAGCACGTCGTTACCGTTTCTATAATGATTATAACATGACTTTAGGAGGTTTTCGCTGGACATAAAACTCCTCCATAGTTATCAAATAGGACCTTCTAGATTTCCTTTAAATATTTTCTATAGCACGATGTGAAAAGTCCTCTGTCCACTTTCTTGGTGCAACATTTAATTCATTCGTTAGTCTATGGCCATCTTCTGTCGTAGTCTGTTTAACTTTTTGGTTCAACTTTAAATCTAACAGTACTTTTAACCGTTGATCTCCTTTTAATGTAATACGCATGGTATTACTTTAAAAGATGTCTGGAAGATTTTAATGTATGATTTCATTGAGATATTTTTATGGGATACAATTTTTTTTGTTTGTTTAAAAAAGGAATTTGTTTATGAAAATAGTCTCTTTTTACAGACGACTATTTATGGTGCTACAATATTTCCCATATATGTAAATTTCTCTACAACATTATGTAATAAATTTAAGAAGTTTATTAGTTGAACACTTCTGAATTCCTGTCATATGTGTGATTTTTATTAAATAATAAAGATGATGATGTTTTCCTCTACAACTGTAATTATTATTTTGTAAAAATGACTATAGAGCAGTGGCAGCCAAGCGGTATAGAACTAAGATTTGCGATCGTAAGTCGCGAGTTCAATTCCCGGGATACAATCTAATATAATTCATGTTCTATGCATTAATTGGATTACCACTGCTCACAGACAAGTTTACAGATGATAGGCAGCAACTTTACTTACCATTAACCGGACTGCAATCGCCAATCCGTTTGCCAAGCGTGAATAGGCAGCAGCTTTACTTATTATAAACCTGTCTGCTAAGCGTGGCGATTATAGTGAATCTCCACATAGATATTTTTGAGGAAAGCCTATGCCATTCATTTATTGTTTTTTTGTGCCAGAACTTTTTGCCTTAGAGAAACGGTATTACCCAAGTTTTATAAGTAGAAAGTAAATTCGAAAGTCACCTTGATAAATAAAATAGTAAAGACACAAATCAAGACGTAAGATAATTGACAATAGAAGCACACGACGGGCGCATCTCTAGAGATACAAACTCTCCAAATACGTTTCACCGTTCGATTGAAACTATAAATTGCTTTTACATATAAGATTGTCTAAACAAACTTAAAATATCTTTACTTTCGTTTTAAATCAATAAAAAATTGTTAATAATTAAATGCTCATATCGAAAACAATAGTTGCGTGTATTACGATACAGTAAAAAAAAAACAACAACGATAAAGTAAAAAAAACTTGTGAAGAATGGCGAAAGAGAACGCTAATAAAAAATACTGAATTTGAAATTATTTGAAACAATAGTCCTTGTCATAGATTTTAAATAGGAAAATGAGAGGCCCCCGAAAAGAGGAAGCCATAAAAAACCTCCAACATTCTTGTCTTCGATAGAAAACAGTGTGTGTGAGGGATATGATATATGTTTTGTTTTGTTTGTCCGCAAAAATGTCCAAAATTATTTAAATAACGGCGATAGGTGTTAATATAAGAAATAAAAGTAATATACACATTCCTACTATAGGTATATACAATAAGAAAGATTTAAAACCCATTATAAAAGAATATCGAAAAATGTATATTATTCTATCCAAGAATACTATACTGATTTCAATTCAATTATTCTCAAGCACCCTTTATAAAACTAAATTTGTAAAGAGCAACTGTTGAGTTTCTCGCCGGATCTTCTCAGCAGAAGTGCCTTCCGAGTCCCTGGTAGCTTCTATAGGGACAACAAAGCTGACATTTTATGTTAATTGACGATTTCAAAGTACTTGTAATAGCCTATTCAAATAAAGAATGATTTGATTTTGATTTTTGATAAGTTCAATAAATTCTGCCCATTTTTTTGTTATTAAATTGAAATACTAAAATATCTGTTGCTTTAGAAATGTATGCCTATTTTTGGGATATATATGATAATTATTTGATCAAGCAGGGACAATCAGTGATATAAATACGAGGTCAATCTAACCAGAACAATAATGTTTACCCATTACAACTTAACTGTAACAAAACAAACCAATCGCTTGGAGATCGTGCATGTAAACAAATCGACGATGGTTTCGTATTTAGACAATGAATTGAGAGACATGTTATCGTCGTGTAAATTCCGTCTATCATAATCCTTAAAATTACTATTTCAACTATTTGTTTACTAGATTTAAGAAAAATAGAACAGTTTTCAACAAATTGAAAAAAAAAAAAACCTTAGCTGATATGTTTTTCAAGGCACATCATACTTCATTCGCATTTATTCGCATAATAAATAAAATGTAAAATGTCTTAAATGGAAATATTTAAAAAATTAGGAAAGAAAATAGCAATAACATAAAGTATTTTTGAATAACTGAATTGGGAATTGAATTAAGAATAGTGATGAGGAATAAAAGACGATGCATGGAAGGTAATGAAGTATGGACGAGAAAGACAAATAATGTGCTGAATGAAAGAGGAGAAAGCAAATGAAAAAGAATGATAAAGTGTATTTATTTTATAATATAAAATAAATACCCTGTTCACCAACAACAAGAGTAGAAAGAGAGGCTCTAACAACGAGGCAAAGAGAAATATGTTTTAAAATATTTTCTTAATAAAACGTCTTACATTAAGAATCCTATAAACCCTGCGTACATAAATCAAAGGGCAAAAACCAGCATTTACTACTCAATGAAAATATATATAGGTAAAAACGCTATCTTCCATCATCGTCGATAGATGGCGTTAGTAGCCGATTGCCTCGCGCTTTCGTTTGCTATATCCAATAATTGACAGCTTGAAGTAATAACGGTTGTCGTTTGACTTTAATGGTTGCACGAAAAGGCATGGCGGAATAATACAGTAGAATCCAATCTACATTGCATTACCGAATTTGGAAGCATATAGTAGTCCAAGCCAAGGCTTCATTGCTTCGCTTCTTACAAGAAAGGGACAGGCTAAGTTCCGTCAGTGCCTTATCTTAATAAACCCCGTAGTTTAGTCGAGTTCAGACCAATAAATCGAAAATGAAGTCAGATTAATAATAGAAGGAAAAACGATAATTTGACATATGGAATATTTTAAATAAACACCGTATGGGTGAATAATAATTATTGTACAATTAAAAGGGTAAATATATTGCTTCTATCAATTATTGTATGGTACACCATTTTCAAAAATCAACGGTTTCTTAAATACTTAATAGCGTCATGTATAAAAATCGTTTTCACAATTCGAAATTCGAAAATGTTCCTCTAAACGTCTGTTATTATATACCAGAAGTCATTAGCTTGTAGCATTCCTATTGAGAAACATATTTATTGTACACCTAATATATATTTAATTATACTGTATATAGTTAGCTATTGTATAAACCGCTGTAGAATAATATCTGCGATAATTTAACCTAGTTTTTCAACTGATAAATTAAAAATAATATCAGTCCAAAGAATCCAAGTAGGCTTCTCCCAAATATCGCCACAACCTCTATTCTTTGCGTCAAGCAACTTCCTGGGACCTTTCTATGTTTTCGCTCCACCTAGTGGGCGGTGAACCCACATCGCATCTACCAGCGTTTGTACAAGCGATTTGCTTTACGTAATAAGAGCAATAAATATTACCGTCGAAAATTGTAATTATTTTTTTTTATCTTGGAATACGTACGGTGTAAAATAAATTTTAAGGTACTTTATATTTCTATATACTAACAATGTATTCATCTCGTCCAGTGAAACAAAACCCTTGGTTAAATACGAACAAGACATGTTTCGCACAAAAAACAGATTCCTTCTTCAATTGGTTTTATTCAAGTACAAATAAACATCTTTATTGTCGATTTAAAGCATTCATAATATAAATTTTACAGTCCTGGTGTATAAAAGTATCATAAAAATGTAATACGAAACATTGTTTTTCTTGTTTCCTCACTGAATTTATGTTACAAAACAGAATAATTTCGACTCTGGCTTTTTGATGGTTACGACCAATATGAAATATTAAGATGTAAATAATATTTACAAATTTTATTATTGTCTGCGAATACAAATTGAATAACTGGTAAAGAATGACTTGTACTCATACACAATACTTAAAAATTTAAAATAGTATAAATAAAAAGTTATTTCGTTTATTTCGTAAAGTTATTTCAGTTATTTCGTATTTTCAATCATGTATGACTCTTATAAAACGATCGATAAAATTTTTCCACTCGTGGATTGTAATTTTTGTTTAAATCGTTTAATATAAAATTGTAATTAATTTCACAGCGTGTCTCCTTTGGAGTCGATAAAATCAGTTTGATGTAAATAAGAGCAATGTCATCATTTCACGTGTAGAACATACAATGTTGAATATTGACCTCTTTTCCTGTTTGGTTCACTCGTAAACTTGTCAACATTTGTCTATATTTTTATATATACATATATATATACACATACACAAATATATATATATTATGAGGATCCTGCCCCAGTCGCGTCAACCAGCTCGTGGAAACATTAGTTAGCTCAAAATTGACATATTCACTCTCTTAATTTTACTTAAAAAAATGGAAGCCTTTCGTTGGGTAAACTTTTACGTATTTCAACATAACGCCGTCTTAACTTTTTCATGGAACTGAATTACCTAAGTTAGGGTTCAGTTTAATGGGAGTCTTGGATATTTGCCATGCGGTACAGTAGAATATAGATTAGCAATAGTTACTGAGATACATTGCCAAGTTCGAATATAGCACGTACAAGGAGCACGGTTATAACTTATAACCATAGTACTGTCATACATTAAACAAAGAGTATTATAGATGGTTATATTAAAATAAATCCCTATATCTATCGGTCACGCCATAAATTAAGGCTTTAAAAATAGGATATTGTCTAGCATCTCTTAATCCTGTTGGGAGCTAATATATCTTTGGAGTTAATAATCGACCCTTTTTGAGGTTTTATATTAAGGTAATACTTAACAGTTACAGCTTATCTGTCATCGGTTATATGTTAGTTTATATTTACACATAGAACCAACTTTATTTAACTTAACCTAATACTAATACATTCATATATATATACATATATTTATATACATTCATACACCTTTAACTGCCCTCTCCTTCATGTCTCTCATCTCCATCCAAAGATTATCTGGTAGAGATCGCCTCGAGCGACAAGACCGCCTCATGCACCATATGAATTGTTTGATTGTTTCCTCTATTTACTGTGTATGGAGTACAAAAGAGTGTTAACAATTAAATAAAATCAGAATGAATTTAACAATTTTTCTTATTTTCCTTACACTTTGTAGATGGTTAAGTTAAATAAAGTTGGGTCTATGTATAAATATAAACTAACATATAACAGGTGACAAATAAGCTCGAACTGTTAGGTATTACCTTAATATAAAACCTCAAAAAGGGTCGATTATATAGTCCAAAGATATATTAGCTGCCAACAGGCTGGGGTTTTAGACAAAGGGTTCGGTAGTATTATATACCAAGATAGCTCTTTAGTCTGTATGTAACACAAGTCCGCCTATGTGTTTAATACTGGGATGGTTCCTTGAAGTACCACCTCAAAGCTTTGGACTCCATACAGAGACGAACCAATACGCTGATTGGTAACAATGCTTTAGTGAGGCTTTGCTTTAAAGCTCGAAGCATCGACGAAGTTGCCAGAAAATCTGTATTGTATAGAATGCATTTCAGAGTGGATTATTTGATTCATTAGGAGTTTTGAAGACAAAAGTGAATAGGTTTCACATTAGCATGTACAGTCGCAGACCTCGCGAGACAGAGGTCCAATGCTTTGCCTATAAATGATAAAAAATCTTTGTTGTATAACACTAGGCTTCATAAAATAAGTAAATCTTTTAGTGGGCGTCTGTGTATACGCTTTTACAATACACTCTGGGTGTTCCAATATTTGCAAAGTATCATACTAAAAAAATATATTTAAAAAAAACTCCAAAAAATCCTTATGCAGTATGATGTTTCTAAACTATAATAAAAACTAAAAAAGGGTCTGATATAAAACAGTTTTTCTATGATAATGAAGTAAGAAAGAGGTGTTCTATCACAAGGATTTGGATAAGAAATAGCATCGCATAGCATAGTAAATACTTTCAAAGCGAAGATTCGAAAGGTGTTCCTTTAAAAATTGCAGGAATATTCTACTCTATTCTATTATATATAAATATATATGTATAAACTTATATGTTCAATAGGCTTGGTCCTAATCTTCTATCAGATGATTTTTACTCTTCTTCTTTACATATATATAGTTAGTCGAAGTCATTAATATATTTATATTAGGTGTTGTATTATGTTTGCTATAATTTTCCTTCTCATTTTAATTTTCTCTTTTATGATATTTACTTATACATATATTGTATACTACCAGTACTACGACTCGAAAGTGTCGATGCGTAATGGGTCCGATTTTCTTAAAGACAAAGTCGCAATCTCATACAATAAGATATACAAGACCAGCGAGATGATAAGTCTTTTTTATTTACCACATAAATTTCCTACATTATTTCCCTTTTTTAAATTTTACTACTTATTTAATTGAGTTGACTACCAAACCTCTAAAAAAGGCATAAAGGCAAGGCAAGGTATTGTGTAGTTTTAAAACGAAGTTATATTTGCTAATTATAAAACGTATGAAACAAATTAACGAACATGAAAAACTTGTACAGAGTGCTCTTATTCCGGAAAGAATGCAAAAAAATTTGTATGGCACCATGAATTAGCATGGAAATTGAATCAACCTCCTACGTAATGTTTGTTCGTATACAAAGGTTTGTGTTTTATACAGGTTTTCAAAATGCTCTTTTGTTTGCTTTCTGACTGTATTACAAAGAATTGCTAAACCGTATAGGCTGTTGATATTACGTATTTAAGTCATTCCATTTTTATGCCTTTGACCACACACAAATATTTATAGGCTTCTTTTTTCACATTCTTTACTTTTAATTTCTTCCAAATTTAAAATGTTTTTTTACTATTTATGTTATTTTATGTTTCTATCCGCACGTGAGAGATAGTTATCGAGTTAAAAATACTAAAACATTCTAAGTTACAAAATTATTACATAATACAAATTATTATTTACAATGCCAGAAATCGTTAGCCACGAAATAAACAAACAGAATTCATGTCACATGAGTAACATAAATATTTAAAACAAATTTAAAATAGAAAAATGAAACCAGGTGTTTGCATTTGTACATTTACAAATAGGCATTCGGCTTGTGCGGAATGACATGCGCTTGTCACTATTTGAGTACGCTTTTTATATCAAAAATCTATGAATAATTTTAATTTTCCTATATTTGTTCAGAGTGTTACGATTTACATATTTTTCACAATGTTCGTTTCTTATTATTATTTCCAGCGTTTATTATATCCCATGTAAGACATAGGCATCCGCAAAGATCGCCACATGACTTTACACGACCTATATCCGACCTAGACTTATATTGATGGTCCATCTACAGCGAGGTCTATCCACGCCACGTCTATTACCACTCGAGAACCTTTCGGCCCCAACGGCCGTCGATGCACGAGCGATGTGCTCCACCCGCTGTCACTTCTGACAAGTGTTTCCTTAAACTACATCTGATATATTTTTTTTTAATGACCCTCGCTATTGGGGGCCTCTCGTACCCCTATTTGTGGTGGGATAGGGACTTTATTAGCATTAAATTTTTTCACATTATCTTTTATTTTTTCTCTCTTCTTTCATTCTTCACATTCTCTTTCGGTCCGTTTTCTATCTTTCATGCTACATTTCTACTTTCTTACCCTTTTGCTCTGTTTGTCTATCATTCTTCCCTTTTTCTTTTTACATTTTTCGATTTGTATTTTTATTTTACATTGTCACTTATTCTATAATTATTTTCTATCACAGTTTTGTTTCTATTTACATTTTTAATCTATTTATCTTTTTATACTTTGTTTGCTTTATTTCTTTCTATCGCCCTTTTGGCGATCTCTTTACAAAGGGATATGAATGCCTGTTTGTCATCTCCGCCTATCAGGGGGGGTATTGTCTCCTCCCTGATTTCAACGCCAGATACATCTGATATTAGTTCTTCTGCGATTTCCATCATTTCTCGCAGCTAAACTCCGAATATAGCTCTCTCCATTGCTCTCTGAGTATTCTTTTAATCATACCGTAACAATTAAAAACAGTATATTTTAACAATCGTCGTTGAATAATTTTAATTTGAAACTAATAATACCGCAAAGACAGTTTAAAATAATTATTTTAATAAGAAGATTACTCCGATCGCAATGCACAGAGGTAAGTGTGCTCAAAACATCAAATAGCTCCCAATGAAGCAATTAGCTGAAGCGACTTGCAACTAATTATATTAAAATTATTCACAACATTTAGGTAAATAATTTTATATAATAACGTACTTTGAATTACTTCTATTCAATTCACATACCAAGTAAAGAGATTATTTTAAGCATTGCTATTATTTTTAATAATCTATATTTCGCGTTAAACCTATTTATGCTTCGTTTAATATATTTTACACTTCTATATTTTTTTTACAAACAAAAGATGTTTAATTGATAACAAGAGTTCCAGCGAATTTCTCAGATAACTTTTGTAATTTCCAAAAATGCTCAATTTAAAATAAATAAGAATCAAATTGCACTCCTTTGTAATGGCATTCTTCAACTTAAAACTACAAAGGATTCCAATTAAAATGAATCTGACAAGAGCCTATGTTAAACTTAGAAAGGTTTTTTGAGGTCATATTCACAATATTTTGAATACAATAGTAAATATGTAAATAGAGTTTATTTAGATAGTATTCGTGTAATAAGCTCCTTCATCGTTTGAGCCCTACATGCATATATAAGCTTTCCCTAAAGATCTCTCTACCTGGCTATCTCTCTCTCTCTCTCTCTCTCTCTCTATATATATATATATATATATATATATATATATATATATATATATAGCTAGGTTAGGCTGAGTGTGTGTGTGTGTGTGTATAAATAACGCTTTGTTATATTTATGAAGTCAAATACAGTAATTGTTTCTGAAAGTTTTATTTTCGTTAATACTGTACAGCACACAAATTTATACAAGTAAACAAATTACAGATAATCTCCTGTAATAAAAGAAACGACATTCAAAGCATTTAACTCCTATTAATTAGTTTTAATATTAAAATTCTCGTGATTAAAGTTGAGAGGTTAGGAAAAAATATAAAATTTGTTTCACACAAGTCATTGACGCATTGACACTTTGACATTTATAGTTAACAAGTTATGATGTATATATTAAAGATTATAATATATATATATATATATTATAGATAGTTCAAATAAATTAATTATTATTGAAAGTATGTTTTCCGTATATATCGGGCATCGCAGGAGGATTTGCGATCGCAGTGTGATATTATGGTACGCAGAGCACTTTGTTGTGGATCTTCTGAAAACTTGTTTGTGAGCAGTGACAATCCTCTATAATTGATGCACTAAGTATGAATTATTTAAAATTGCATCCCAAGAATTAAATCATACTATGCTACTACGAATGCAAGTTCTCTACCGCAAAGCTACCATTACGCTTTCTTCTAAACGTAATCTAGCCATGACTTTTATAACTATACCATATGATATCATTGTTTACTTCTATGATATCAGTATAAGTATAATATGAAGGATAGGTAAAAAAGCCATTTCAATCAAAAGCTCGCCCACCGCGACACCACAAAGTTGTAATTACGAACTGGCGAAACGAACGACAGCTGCTGCAAACAAAATGAAAATAAACACGTATGTAACAAGATCAGAGTTGGAAAGCTTTGTTCCCTGAAAGTTTTTCGTGCGAGCTTACTTATTTGTTTTCCATGTAAATCCTTTATGCGACGAAAATTTCATATAAAAGAATGCAAAGTCCACGGCGTAATGCGAGTTATGAGTGTAACTTTTTCCATTTCGAATGAAGAATTGTTTTTTTTTTTTTCTCTATTATAACATAATTCGAATAAGGACAACGTTTTCGAAATTCTAAATTCGAATTGGATTATTTTTTCACTGCTTCTTTTAAAGAAATCGAAATAAACTGACAAGAGTGGCGTATACAAATATCTATCTGAGTATACCATAATTATATCCCCCATAAATGTTTTAAAGGAAGCCTATGGCCTTACAGTAGGCGTCTATGGGGTGAAACAGCGATATAAAAGGCATTCTAGTTATTGTGATAACTACACTATTTCTATCATTCGTTTTAAAAATTTACTGTTTATGTACCCTGTATATATATACGAGTATATATACACACACACACATATATATATATATATATATATATATATATATATATATATATATATATATATATATTTATATATGTATATTTATAAATATATTACTTTTTTAGTTTAGCAAACTGCTAATACAAAAAAAAGTTTTCGCACGCTAAGAATAAATATCATACAATCGTATGCCAAGAGGCTCTGCTGAGGTATGTGAGCGGTGATACGGGATGGAGATAGGACTGACAAAAACTGAACGAGACATTTAAGAATAAGCTTAACCTTTCTAAACCTCTGGTCCAGGTGTTTACGGAGCAAGGGATATTCTCTGAGTACCTGTATAGGGCCAAGCTCAATGAGCTGGATCAGAACGTGCATATCATTGACTGCTGTCCGTGTTTGGAGGACTTCGCTCTGATTCCCAGGTCAAAATGTAGAAGTGGACAGCGTCGCCTCCCTCATAGGTGACGACAAATGATGCCCTATATTCCTAGAATTCTTCGAAAAAAAGTGCAGCATATAATTGAAAAGAAAACTCGGAAAGAAATAAAAATGATCGAGCAAGATCCCAAGGTAGTCACGAATAATACAATAAAGGTTTATTAAATTATAAAAGATAAAAAAGAATCTGGAAATAAAATTTACAATAAACAATATAATGTAAATAAAATTGAAAAATTCAGTCAAACTGTGTTAGCAAACTGTGGTCTAGGAAAGAATATAAGTGAAGTGCGATAGAAAACACTTTAGCGTTTTTCTTATTAATTAAATCAAGTTTAAGTTACATAATTTTGTTTTAATTATAAACTTATAACAATGTATAACTTATAAAAAATATTGTAAAACGAGGTTAACATGTTTTTAATGTTTTGACGAAATATTTATTTACGCTGAACTGGTATATTAAAATGGAGTAAAGGTTAGTTTATTTGAAAGAGGTACTTAGGGGTAAAGCGGATACACTATACACTTTGCCCGTCAGTTAACTGTTTTGTGTCTAGTTTCAGGTTAGTGTTTAAATACACACGTAATACAAACCAAGCTTCGTGTTTAGAAAGCTTGTTAAATAAATAATAAATGATTTAGATATAGAACAAAAATCAATTAAATGATCGACCCAATATATTGCTTACCATGTGAGATATCATTCAGACATTTTAAAAAAATCTAAAAAAAAAGTAGGAACTATCTACTTCTATATTCACTAACTATTAAGTTTTGTTAAATATTTATTAAACTAAACTTAATGGTTTATTTTTAGAATCGACACGTAATTATTTTAGATATCATTGATAGTTTGTGCACAAAGTGTGATTTATATAATAATTTTTAAGGTACTGAACCCGTGAATTATGATCGCAAGTCTCACTTCTCTACCGCTTGACTACCACTGTTTATATAAATCACATTAATTTATTGTTAAATCGCATCTAATGTCTTTCGCCGTCCGAAACATTTCAAATCGATTGTAATAAGATTGTTAAGTTAAGCTGTTAATTTCGTAGAAGTGTTTAACTTAGACCTCTTCTTTGTTTCGCTTAAACACAATTGTAGCTCGCTTCAAGAGCTGAACAAATTTATACAACGGGCGTCTAGTACTTTGAAATCTTTAATAATTACAACGGAAATACTTAACGATTCGTTACGTAAATGTAATTAAGTAAATAATTAATGAAGTGATTAAATATGATTATATTTCTTTACCATTTAATTTATATGACTTTGAAGGAGAGTCACAATTTTCTGACAGTAGATATTTCGAGAAGGCCGTTCGTATGTGTAAGGCAGTGGTAGCCCTGCCCAACAATGATACTTGCGATCGTAGGTTGCGGATTCGAATCCCTGAATACAGTTTTATACATAATTCGCCCTTTATTTTATAATATAGGTATTCTAAAAAATTCTATCGATGCCGATATGCGATCAGAAAAAAATAACTAAATATCATTATATAGATGATACGAAATTTACTGTTCATAGAAATCGAATATATCAATATATAGTTTAAAATTTTTATTCGATTTATATATGAAATATATGTGGAATTGTCAGAAAATAAAGGCTGTGGTCAACATAAGTCTTTATTTTATTCTTAATAGCGTGACAATCTTTTCACTTTAAATTTCTCGTGACATTACATCGACTTGACAGTTAAACGTCAAGAAAACAAAAGTGACAAATAAGGTACGTTTATGAAGTTATAAGTAAATATAAATTTAATAATAATATAATCTTTAATCTACATACATAATAACGTATTTTCTGATAATTTTGTAATGAGCATTTAAAAAGAAAAGTTAAAAAAAATTATAATCTATACATACATAAGAGACTTCCACCTATGTACTGACTCATTGAGATATCTTTCATACCATAAGATTTACACGATAAAAGTCAACATAAATAATAATAATAAGTTAGAACAAGTTTTCTTATTTAGCACGATTTAGATAGTGTGGGTGTACAAAAATATCAAATTCGTACATATAAGTTTATACAAATTACACAACAAGAAAAAAAGATTTCTTGAAAAACTTAAAAGGATATACTTACAAGATGGTTTGTAAAAACTAAAAGTTTCTTTATTCTGAATTCGATATGAATATTAATTTTTCTAATTAGAGGTTATTCGAGGATGGATTTTAAGATTTCCATCAACAACAGGGGTTGAAGATGCGTTCATTTAAAAAGGTGTATTTTTAAACTATACTTATTTTAGGTGTATACCTACCTAGAAGCCTAGTATTTTATGTTGCTATACAAAACAATAGCATTTTAATCAGTTCAATTCTATGTCAAAACATTGTTCATCTTCACTGTCATAAAGAAGAGAAGGTTTGATAATTACTTGCGAAAAAAAAGTGGATACAGTATCATTGTGTCCGTTCCGTTTTAAAAAACAACGGGTATTAGCGACGGTTGATTTAATTAACAAAGACCTAACAATGGCGCACGATGCCCCCTAACGTATATTAACGAGGACAATAGAATGAAATGCATTGAGCTAAAATGATGCGGGGTAAATTGCGAGCTTTGTGAGGTGATTGTGTTTGTTTTTATTCATCAAAGGTTCGCTCGCCACATTAACTGTATCGCGTTTTTTTTTAATTTCATTAATGAGCAGCATTTTAGTATTTTTGTTTAGTACCAATAAATAACTGATCCTTTAGGTTTTAATTCTCCATATTTTGACTAGAAACTTTTTTTACAATATTTTTTCATTTTAATTTTTTATCAGCTTCTTTCATAATTTATTTTATCATTCTTTGTTTACTTATCACATTATGTTTTATTCTCTACCTTTCATCAACAATCCTTTCACACATCACCCCTCTTCCTTCGCCACAAGGACCTTAAAGGCTTGAAGATTTTAAAGTAGAGATCAAGTAAGCAGGCGCAGTGTACGATGTTCACTCATAAGGTAGACGGATGATGATCATCGAAAGATGATAATGATCTCCATATTGTAAACCCATATGGAGATATATGTTCAGCAGCAGACGCCCCAGCACTATGACAAAAATGTTCATGAATATCTAGTTAAACCTATCTAATTTGGTTGTTTTTACTTTAAAAGAGAAATACATGTTTTTTGATTATTCTATTCGCATATACTTGAGTTTTTATGTGACTTCGCCGAAACGAAACGAAGGGATTGTCAATATGACATTTTAAATATCGAAGACAAAATATGATAGAGAAACTTATTGCGGAGAACAAATGCATAATGTACCATACCATATAATAATTGTCATAGAGTGAATATTAAAAAAAGTGCGTGCAATTCAAAATGGCGATGGCAATGACTAACATAATATCGCTTGTCTAATTTTGCAATTACTTAGTCCTTTCTTCTTGCATATGAATTATGTACTATAGGAATTATAAAACCGCAAGTATATACCTGCCTAATTTTTATATATGATTGTTAAAAACGTGTTCTCATTGCAGTAGACAAGCAAACTCGTTGCGGTCAAACATATAGATGTTCATTATGTTTAATTAAACACCTCCACTGATTTCTTCTCGTCTTTATTTCATATTTTCATTTCGGTTCTGATGTAATAAAATCTCGTGGACTATTGACTATTTACAATGTATCTAATTCATAATTATTGGTTTTAGACACAAAAAAGAGGTGAATGTTAAGGTGATTTTCTATTGTTTAATGTATGGTAAATTCTAAATAATTTTCTAGTGTCAGAGATAATTAATAAGGTAATAGTAATAAAGTCAAAAAGGCGTTTTCAAAATTCTAATTGGCACTAGATGGAAAACAACATAATTAGGATCGTGGAAAGTCGCTAGATGCGAACACGTACGACCATACGACCGGTCGTCATGACGATCTTTGGTAGTGTCTTACGCCTTGCAGTAAGTAAATTAATAGACCTATGATTATTTATCTGTTAATTTATTTCTTTTTTTCTACTGATTCTTTATTATTTCTGAGGCAAGTGCGATCCAAATTAGTTCGCTGTTTTTATTTATTAATGAATTACTTTTATAATAGGTACTATAACTTATTTGTTATAAATATATATGTTATATACTTAAGTATGTATGTCTACGCATGTTTTGTACACGTTAACTATCCATCATTAATACTTCTACCTTTTCCATACTAAGGTTGTCATAGGAGATTACCTATTGTGATATACGCCCATTGTACTTTTGTGTATATAATTGTGAAACTATTTAAATTTGTCCTTACGTGTACAACAAAGAAAAATAAATTAAATTAAGCATTCATAGGCTCAAAAAAAAAAGAAAAAGATAACTAATTATTGTTTACTATCTGTCCCCGCAGATTTTGTACTGCCAGAAGTTATTACCCATAAAATTCTAATAGAAAAAAAAATTAATGTCACATGTTTGATAGTGATCACTTTATATAGGGTGATAACAAAATCTTTAATACTTATGAAAAGAAAGTATATTAGAGCGGAAGACCAAAGTAGACTGAATTATGGAATGAAGAACAGAATAGCGATTGTGAAGTGTGGAAGAAGATATATATAATAGAAAGGAAGTGAAAAATGTAATAAAAATAGCATATCCCTGTTTCCAACAAAATAGGGGGTGGAAAAAGAGGTCTTCATTAGCGTTGGCCGAAAAAAAAACACTTTGAACAAATCACCACTCGGTAGAAAATCTTTAGTACCTATGACAAGAAAGGATATTAGAGCGGAAGATAAAAATAGACTAAATTATGGAATGAAGAACAGAATGATAGCGATTGTGAAAAATGGAAGAAGATATATAGTATAGAAAGGAAGTGAGAAATGTAATAAAGAAAGCAAATCCCTGTTTCCAATAAAATAGGGTGTGGAATGAAAGGTCCCCATTAGCGCTGGCCGAAAAAATACTACTTATAACAAATCACCATTCGGCCTCCGAAGATGTTAATAAATAGTTTTAAGATATAGCTATCTCTTCGATGTAATAGTTTCGGAACGAGTAGTGCAGACGGCTTTCTTTTTTCTTAAAGAAGTTTTTCGGGAAACAAGCTCCTTCCATCGCTTAAGGTTGATAGAGGATGCAATCTTCATTTGTGATTCGTTGTTTTTTTAGACATGTATATTTGTCTGTCTGTGTTAGGCGGCAGTCGACCTATTACTGAAATATTTATGAAGACTTAATATTGTCCTATTTTGCTGGTACTACTAAAATAGTTACATATTAGGGGGACTGCTTTCCACTCGTAATGTCGCTTTTTTAAATTAAATTCACACGACTACTTTTTAAGAACTTTTTATTTCTAATCAACAATACATTCGCCTTCAGTATCAACAACCATTTGCCATCTAGTATACAGATTTTCAATATCGGAGTGGTAAAAATCGATCGGTTTTTCTGTAAAATATGTCAACAGAAGCGACATTACTTTTCGGTCCTCCTAATACATTAAGCCATATCTATAGATGTTGATATCTATGATTTAGTATATCCTCTGTTATCTCAGAGTAGAAGACTGTGATGTTATAAAAATTTTATTCAGCGCTTCAATAATTACATAAGTTAAAGAAATAATTAGTTACGTTTATATAAGTGTAAAAAAATCACGTTTCATTTCAAAGGCCCCTAGCCGTTTTATCTCAAAGAGTCGGTAAGGTAAAAGAGAAAAATAGAAAACATATTGCGCAACTGTTCGCAACTTGTTCAGTACAAAAGAAAGCGAACTTTGTGCCGTGTTAGGGATTAACATGAAAATTGAATCAGCTAGCATAGAAAAGTTTTCGAAACAAAGCTTTGTTACTTTAGGCGTATGATGCACTTTTATTTTCTATTGTAAAAAATTAATATTTTCTTTAGCTAAACATATATTTTTAATACTTAATACCACTTGAACATTCCGTCCTTTATAAGTGCATCCTTCAAATTAAAAATAAGGTTACCAGGGTTCCTTAAGCGCTTTTAAAAAGCCCCCCAAACAAACCATGTCAATTTTTTTTATGGAAACTTTTTATAAATATTCATAATGCTATTTGATCATTGAAAATAATAATTAACTTATCTATAAGCGTTCTGAGCTGATAAATTTTAAAATTCGTAATGATACAAGAATTTTGTAATACAATCTGGAGTTGCACAGCGTTAGTAAGAAAGGGACCAATATTTAGCCACCGATTAGTGTCAAACACAGTCTCTGTGTTTGGCACTAATCAGTGTAACATAACTCCTGAAGATGACCCGTGGAGGAGTGAAACGCGTTTTGAGTGATTTGACGGTGGCAATTGTGTAGTTTGCATTGTTTGCCGCATACGCATTTGACAGCGGGCTGGCGGGCGGTGCACTTTGTTGCACGACTACCACTGCATGTGCGGAAGTGGCTAAATATTGGTCCTTTTCTTACTTAGGATGGACTTCCGCAAGGTAACGCCTGATTCCATTAAATATTGCACAGCGTTAGTACACATTAATTGATACCAGTAAGAGCAATTCCTAGAGTTAAAAGTTATACCTGTAACTTAATATTAATATTTTAAATGACCAGCTGTTCTCGGCCGCTTCGCGTGGCTCACACTGATTTTTGTGGGTGTCATTAAGTTACCATATTATTAGAATTTTTCTAATGAAAAATAGTTTCAGTTACTCCTTATTACATCAGCTACCTGCCAGTGTAATTCCCTTCAAAATCGATCCAGCCATTTCAGACATTAGTCGGAGCAAACAGACAGACAGACAAATATTTAAAAAATGTAATTTTGGTACGTACACCGTATATTTGTTCATAAGCGATTTTTATCAAATATACAATTTTATTTATCTGTATAGATTTTGTATCCCACTAGATCGATCTCTTTACAAAAAGTAATTTAATAATAAAGGAAGAACATAATAAAAAAGTTTTACTTTTGATTCCACTACTACAGCGACAATAAAAGTTTAAATTAAAGAGAATTTTTCTATTTAAAATACTGGCAACACAATTGTGACTCATCTACTGTGCGCCTTTGTCCATCTCCTTTAAAATAAAACGAATTCTCTCATGTGGAATTCGATGCCGTAATTCACGTCGCATTGTACATTAAAAAAGATGGCGTGCAGTACAGCAATAAACATTTCATAGCGTTGTGGACGAGAAACAAAACATCGAACGTTCGTAACAAATTAAAAAATAACTTCGACGCTGTTGAACTTACAGCCGACGAGTTTCAAAAAGTAAAGAAAGCCCGCGACTCTTGTAGAATTCAATTATTCAACTGGAAATTTTCGAACTGTTATTTACGAACTAAATTCGTCTTACTAACTCAATCGGTTTTTAAACTGTTTTTAGGGCAACGAAGTTTATTGGCCAGTACGCAGTCCATTGAAAAAAGAAATAAATCCTCATTAAGAGTAATATCTTTATTTGGAAATATGACGTCATCATTTAATAAAATATTATTTATGTGCTATAATTTAAACATGATAAAGACAAGAAATAAAAATAAAGTCGTAACCCCTATCGTCTTCCAAACGTAAACAAATTCAAAACAGGTACGTGTAGACATATAATAAAGTTCCCTAAGATATCTCAGACTCTCAGTTTAATAGTTTTAAATCTAAAATTAAAAGTGTACTACTATTGAATAAATGTTATTGTAGCATAAAAGAGGTTTTAGTTGATCGAAATATGTGGAACTTAATTTGTTGAGTCATTTACATGATTAATACTATAATGTACACTTAAAAATAGTTAAATTTCAATTTGGGACTTTGAGTTGTCCTATTAAAAAATAAAACGATTAATAAGTAATCTTTGATCTAGTTTCAAAGGAAATAAAGTTAGATAGATAGATTTAAACATTTAGTTGTGTACGTAAAAATCTATTTATATATATATATATATATATATATATATATATATATATATATATATATATATATATATATATATATATATATATATATATATATATATATATATATATTTCAGCAAGATTTGGATGATAATGTAAACATATTTTTAAATCGATTAATTATGAATGGCATTTTTTATTTGATTACACCCTAATACATCCCTTTTGAGCAATTATATGTTTACACTGATACAATTTATACAAATAAATTAAATTAGAATGTCTGTTTGTAATATTAAAATAACCGCTTTCCACTACATGGATATGTTTATATATGCCGTACATAAATCAATTTTTTTTATTTGTCTGCACATCTGTCTGTTTGTTTACGCTACTGGCAGGTAGATGATGTGATAAGAAGTAACTTAAGCTCACGGAGCTATTATTTTCGAAAATAAAAAATAAAAAAAGTAGTACTATATAACGTAGATATTTTATGTTAATTTTCAAGCAGACAAATTCGCGGGCACAGTTAGTCTTATATGATTCACAATTCGTGCTTTAATTGTTTAACATTTAATGGAATCAGGCGTTACTTTGCGGAAGTCCATCCTAAGTAATAAAAGAACCAATATTTAGCAACTTCCGCAAATGCAGTGGTAGTCGTGCAACAAATGCCGCCATGCCGCCAGCCCGCTGATAAATGCGTATGCGGCAAATAATGCGAATCACAAACAACACGTGTTTCACCCCTCCACGGGGCATCTTCAGGAGTGCAACAATTGTCAACGTTTACAAATTTTCAGAGGATCGGTAGCAGCGTTCTCTGCTAACCATAATACAACAGGGAGGGAGGACTCGATTGCCTCTCTGATAAAAGAAAAATTGACAAAAGACGACTTCCTCGCATTCTGTAAACAAGTAATTGAAAAAGTAATTCACATAAATAAAAGTTAAACAAAGTGATAGAAATGTAAATAGACAATGAGAAATTGTAATAACTTTGAATATTGTAAATAAATAAAATATAAACCTACTGTGATAACAATGTGTAACGAAAACAATGTAAATAAACAGAAATAAAATTATAGAGATTAAGAAAAGAGGAAAGAATGAAAGTTGAATAGAGCGAATAAGAAAGAAAGATGAACTGTTGTATGAAAGAGAGAAAATAGACTGAAAGAAAATGAAAATGTAAAGAAAGAAAGAAGAGAAAGAAAATAAAAAATGAATGTGAAAAAATATAATTGTAAAATAAGTCCCTGTCCCACCATAAGATAGGGGTACGAGAGGCCCCCAATAGCGGGGGTCAAAAAAAAAAAACCATAATACAACGCTGAGTTTGCCAGTCCGTCTGTCAAACGTGGTGATTATTGTACATCCCCATAAATATGTTTAGAGAAGGTTAATGCTTTGCTCTGGACTTTATGCGCTGAAACGAGACGGTATTTTTTAATTTTAATGTATTAAGAAAATTGTAAAATGAACTATTAAAAAACTGTCTCTATTTATTTTAAGACTTCTTTTAAATTAGTACATTTGAACCTACGTAAATTAGGAATGATTACCATAATTCGCTTTTTTTAATGTGGAACGCTTCACGATTTTGCGTGTCATTATTTCGTGGGTCATGCTAATCTTCTCTGTGTTGTTCCAATTTTAATATATGTATTGTCGAAGCAAGTAAACCATTATTAGAATCTATTTAATTCTAATTACTATCAAATGGGTATTTTTCTATGATCTATACAAGTCAGGTCTATGTGAATAATAATTTTAATAAATAAATAAAAAGTGACGTTTAATATCTGATAGCTAGAGAAAATTGTTTTCAATTCCCGGTTTTGTATGTCGATTTAAATTTTTTTAATATTTTTTATCAATTTTTTGTTTTTCTCCTTTAAGAAAGTACTTCATATTTAAAGAAAGATATGAAGACAATTAAACCAATCGATCGAGCCTTTTCCTAGTTTTTACTATAGGAACTTATTTTTTGATATTAATATTTATTTACATATCACATTACAAAATCACAGAATTACATTTTTAATATTCACCAAAATACACCAATAGTCTTTTATCTTTAGTATTCCCATAAGAAATCATATAATATTTCCAGGGACCACTTATTTAGTTCTGAGGTCTTAATTGTTACAACACAACACGACAGCTGTGATTTACTGTAATGCCCTCGTTTCCTCCAATGCTTTCTCGTAGAATTCATTCCGAATAGGAAGTCATAACATCTTTAACACAAACATCTTGTTTATTTACGCACACATACTAAAATATAGTATCATTTTACAGTGTAAACTATTTTGAAATTTGGAAATTAATTTATCCAAATATAATTTAGTATGTTATGAATAATATCCAGATGAACCGAAATCACTGACGTAGCTCCAAGAGTTGTTTGTGTGAAGTGGCAGCGGCTGGGGCAAATAGCTCGTGCAACCGATGGCTGTTGGGGCCGAATGGTTCTCGAGTGGCCATCACGAGCCGGTACACACAGCTTGGGTAAGTCACCTACTTGTTATAATTTCGAAAGAGGGATGTGCTCTTAGCTTAAAGGCGTTAATAGCTTCGCTGGTCAAGAGTTCACGGAGCTGAAAGGTCCGTGAACTATATTAAAAACTAAAGCATCGTAAGTAAGAAAAGCAGCAATATTTAGCGACCTCCGCACATACAGTGGTAGTCGTGCAGAGGCAAACACTCTGTGTTTGGCACTAATCGGTGTAACATAACTCCTGAAGATGCTCCATGGAGGGGTGAAACACGTGTTGAGTAATTTGGCGGTGGCGGTTGTGTGATTCGCATTGTTTACCGCATATGCATTTATCAGCGGGCTGGTGGGCGATGCATTTTGTTGCACGACTACCACTGCATGTGCGGAAGTGGCTTAATATTGGTCCTTTTCTTACTTAGGATGGACTTCCGCAAGGTAACGCCTGATTCCATTAAATATTAAAGCATCATATCATCATATAACGCTCCGACGGAGGTGAAAAAGAGGCTTACCTGATCGTGGCAATGTAAATTGAGTAAGTGTAGAGTACGAGCAGGAAGGCAGCGTGGACCACTTGACAATCTAAGAAAGGATACTGACCTAACCACGGATTGCCTGCGCTATAATGGGGTCGGGCGGCCGTCCCCGTTTATATTTCGGTCGGAGAAGTGTAGTGCTTTGTTTTACAGCATCGCATGCGTTTCTTGTTTGTTAAGCGGTTAGTAGAGTGGCTGTTGAGGGAGTATTAGCGCTTGTAGAGTAAAGAGTGTCTCCCACTAGGTCAATCGACGACATAGTTATGGTTACGGATGCTGGGTGCCGGCAGCACAGGAACAGTTATGGCGATCTGTGAAAGCCTACGCTTTGAGGCCTCCATTGGCTGAAAATAAAAAGAATATGATAAAGGATCGTCAAAGCACGTAGCGCGCAGAATTTTAAGTTTAAGGATTCTATGATAGGGGAAATTTTATGGTTCAATTCCATCTGAATCCATTAACCTTAGGTCTTTTGCTAATCTTATCAAGCTGTACAAATGTGTATTCTCAAATTTTTACCTTTACTAAGCGTTACCTAAGAGAGTATTGTTCGTCTTAAAACACAAGTGACGGTTTTAATGAATATTTTTAGAGCTATTTTAAGAAGAATATTATACACTTTCATCATAGCTTCTATTGAAGTTATTGCTGCTAGTCTTTCGGTTTTGTGCAGCTTTATCGATATTGAGCACGAAGGAACAAAACTCCGCGAGCTAAAAATTTACTCTGGCGGTCGTATCCCAGTTACGTTGAAAACGTTTGCACGAAGAGGGAATGTGTAGATGTATAGTGTTGTGACTGAACTTACAGGGGATTACTTGGCGGTCGAGAGTGAGCCGTGTCGACCCTGATCGCCCTTGCTTAGACGCAGGTTTGGCAGACACGTCCGTCGGTGTCGTGGGTGTTTATATGATTTTTGTTCGGTGCATCGTGCCCGACTAGGACTCCATATGAGGAGGGTGTCCAAACGTTGAGATGGGACGGAAATTTACTTAAATTCCGCTTCGAGAGCGGCGCGGAACGTATAAAAAATATCATGAAATCTTTCATCTCTTCGGACTACAATCTATTAAATATAAATCTAAGTTAAAACAAGGTTATTACCAAAAAATGAACGTTGTTTTTTTATTACTCTAAACTTAGACGTGTGAATTGTTAGGTTCGGAATATGGGAGTATATTAAACGTACCCGTGTCACAAATTATATTTAACTTTTAGGATCTAAACTGTAACAAATTCATCATATTTCGTTTGAATAATTAAGGATATTAATGACATTTCCTTACAAGTCTCCGTTGTTTCACAAACATCTGTCGAGGAAGTTGTTTGTTAAGATAACGTTTACAATGTTGGGTTTCAAAGATACATTTATATCAACTAGTATACGAATTTAATATATTTAAGAATTATATTTGACCTCTGTCTAACCTGATGTTAAGTGATGACAAGGTCTACTATGGTACATGCTTAGAAAAAACCTATTTACTCTAGTCTTGAAGACTTCTAAGTTATAATTAGTTAAACAATAATGCTGGCAGGTTGTTCCACTACTAGGCTATTAGCATTGTAAAAGTATAAGCTCAGAGTAGGCTGAAGAAAAGAGATAGATGAATATTTGCTGTAATTATATTGTTGCTATTAATTTAACATTTGCTGTAATTATAAAATAATTCCACCGTGCACTCTCCAAAATACAAGTTGTATAATAACGAATATATATCAATGTAAATATACGATAAATACATATTACTCTGCGTTCAAATTTCGATGTTCAAACTGCTTATAAATTAAAAATCAACAAGCAAAAGAATTATTCAAGAATTGATCTCTATTCGCTTATACTTTGCGATACTACAATCTTATTTTAAAAAATTATAACTATAATTTTAAAAAGTTAATGACTGAAATCGCTAGGCTCTGTTTTACGGCCACCACTACAGGGGATCTTTCGTACCTTTATCTTGTTTTGGGACTAGGCTTTTATTCCTCCTTGTTTAATTTTTTTCAAATGCTTCTTAATTTTTATGCTCTTCTTTCATTATTTTCCATACTTATTTCCGTTCATTCATCACCTCACTTTCTTTGTTTCATTTCTCAATTATCACTGAATGACATTTGTATATTTCTTTATGCCATTTTCCATTTTTATCCTCCTTATAATATTCTAATTACTACTATTTATCACATATCACTATGTTTTTCTATTTTACGTTTTGAGGATGTCACAAGCACTTTAAAATCGTCGATCAACATAAAATATTAGCATTGTTAACCCTACAGAAAGCTACCACCAGCTAGGAAGGCAATTCCGTTGAGAAACTCAACAGTTGCTCTTTACAAATATAGTTTTATAAAGAGTGCTTGACAATAATTACCTGCCGGAATGAATAGCAATAACTTTTAATTCCATACAGTAACATCGATATACTATTTTTTTAAGGAATAATTTTTTTGTACATACATATACTTTGTGCTACATATGATTTGTTTAATTTATGAAAAGGAAAACTAGGGGCATACAGTTTATTTTTATTCCTTGTATTAACACCGAGTCTGTCACTGTTTTATATTTTTTCGGAGAAACGTAACATTAATATAGATATATGGAGATACAATCGTAAGATTACCAGCTTTATTTAAAATACTCGCAAAGAATACCGAGCTCACATGCGATGAATGGCCCGAAAAAAATAAACTTTTGTCAATGTAATTTTTTATATTGGTTTAAATTTTTGCCGTTTACAGCCCTGTTGAATTTGGAAAAAAATTAACGTGTAATATTTCAGAGGTTAATTAATTATATATTTGTGATCGATAAATACTGACGCAGGTGTTATATGACAAAATATTGTTACAAAGCACGAAATACAGAATAGGATCAAAAAGTACCGTAAAGACGCATGACCTTGAAGTTATTTATAGATTTATTTGTGTACGGTTCTCAGAAATTGCAACCAAGTACTATCGCTAACTTACTAGAATCTTCTCTGTAGTATAAATAGGTGTACTACCCGTGTCGACAGCTGAGTGTTCTTTTTTTAGTTATAAGATTAAGATCTACGATCAGTGATATAAAGTAACTATTTTGTAAGTTATATGGACAGTGATTTTTTGAGCGATTTGGAAGCGAAGTTTGGACTAAGCAAAAATATACGTTTTGTTAAAGTAGGGTGACCGTCTTATTTACAAATAAAGGACTCCTTGCTGACCAGTGGTGTTTCACATATTATTAAAAGAAGGTTTTCATTAATGAAAAACGAGTCAATATACTTTACAACATTTTATTAGGTTATTAACTATAAACAAAATGTTCGGCCTTGTATGTATTATGCGTATTAGAAAACATGTATGTGTTAAACTAAGTACATTTATGCATTATGTACAACGTTTGGGTAAACAAACAATTCTGTGTATATTACACAGAATGGTTTCGTTCAGCGACTAATATATCATGCAGTTTCGATCGATCTCTCAACTTTCCTTATCATCAAGATAGTTCAGCATTGCAGATATAATACTGTGATACATTTTGTACTCTATAATTTTTATGATTAAAATAACAATCAAAAAAATGAACTTAAATAAAAATAGTGTTCTAAAATAAATATTGAAAAAACGCAAAGAATGGAGATTGCTTCGCAATGCTAAGTCGATGCCGGCTATTTATAATAATGCTGACAACTGCAACGAATTGCCTACTTTAGTATCCTAGAGGCTAATTCATATAAGGCTTCACTTGGTATTTTGATCAGTAAAACCCAAAGTCAACTCTTATCTTTTAGAATATAAACAAATCTGACAGTTCCATTTCGATAAATTCTTCCTTGGCTAATTAATATGCCGTTTCGGTGACATCTCCTGATCATAGGTGATCGGATTTGAGCACACTGGGCTTCTTTATGTAGGTGGTTCAAAATAAAAGTCTACGACAAAAAGCTTTTTGATCAACTCAAAATATCTTTCGGAAAACGGTATCTTTTTTCATTCAAATCACCTGTAATCTATACCGCCTAACGGCAGAGATATTTTATATTGGTTACATTTATTATCATCCATATTTATTTATATTTTTCTTCACCGCTAATTTCATATGAATTTTTGGACCATATTATTATTACTACCTTATTCTTTACCTAGATTGCGTATTGCTGGAAATTAATCTTTTATATTATTTTTCTATTTACCGCCTTATCATTATTCATTTTTTAATCCTATACTTGTCTTAAATTATCTACTTATTACATTATTTACATATATAATGTGTGCATGCCTTCTGTTTGTAATAAAATAGTGATATTATGGCATACACGGAAAATGGCGTCTGGACAAGGAATGTTAGGAGAAGTCCTAGGTAGATGTCCTGTTGCTCGAATGATTTTAATGGTAGACGTCACATCGAAGAAGTCAAAACATTCCCTTCACGGAGATTTATTTATTTATTTACTTTAATGGAGATAAACAGTAAAAAAAGGTAGTAAGAAACTACAAATTTAGAAACTTAGAAACATAAAATTAGTTACAATTGTTACCCTATATATATACCTTATCTTATATATACCTTATATATATCTCACTGAGAAAATTTAATGATTTATAGTTAAACAATGACAAAGCAAAGTAAAACATTATTAAATAGAGATCATAGATATGGTTTATATATTTATATTATGGTTTAAATTGTGTTGTGTGTACTCAATAATTTCGAACGAAATTGTCTTTTAAAAGATACGAAAGAGCACGAGAATATATCAATATCACTAATATATGAATTGTGGAGGTCACATTCTGTATAAGGGTGCACGTTTACCGATATTTGTCTTAGCCGTTGATAAAAAAGAGAGATCTAGAACGCGTTCTTGCTGCATTCGAAAGTTGATGGCTACAGTTTGCATATATCTAGTTAAATAAGACGTTACATTAGACTTATTACTCAATTGTAAACGTAATACGTCCCGTAGTTATTAACACAAACTACTAAAATATATCTTATGTGGGTACGCATATAATTTAACGACTCTAGCGAAGCGGCGGTTTTATGTGGGTAGTCGCACGTGATCTCGATTATATGTGGGTATGTTATAGCGAAATAAACGGAACGCTCTATATTAAGGGTTCTTGAGTGTTTTTTATATTCAACAAAACTTATGAGTCGATCGGTCTACCATCAGCCGGATTGTGTTTCTAGTGTTGGTAAGACAGGGAGAGTGAGTACTGTCAGAAGCTTATTCTTCTCATTTCCTTATGACAGAAAGCTCTTTCGCTTTGTTGCCTACCATGAATCGATCGCGGAGATAATTAACCCTTCATCGGGTGTACATATTTATAAAAAGAGCTCCATAAAATATCTTAAACATTAATTTAAAATCTAAAACTAAAGAAAATGTTTATTTTTAAGTTGACATTATAATGTACACGCAAAACTTTATTAAAATTTAATTTAAAAACTATATATGCCCGCGACTTCGTTTGCCTGAAATTTAACAACAAAATATATTATATTTTTTTAGTTTTTTAATTTCTTTAACAATTATTCTGATATAAAAGTAGTCTAAGTTACTCTTTTAAATCTTAAATCAGCTACCTGTTAGTACAAGTCCAAAATCGGTCCATTTGAAAGATCAGCAAGAACAAACAGACAGACAGAGAGACAAAAATTTAAAAAATTGTACTTTTGTTATATTTACCGAAAAATTATTCATATGTAAAATACTAAAAAGTGGTTATTTTAACATTAGAAACAGACATTCAAATGTTATTAATTTGTATAAATTGATTCTAATTTCTCTTTTTATGACATAACGATACTCTACAATGAATACGTCACTATTAAAGATTAAAACATAGATTAAAATAGTGTTCTAAATCAAGTATCAGAAAAAAAAAACACAAAGACTGTTTCGCATTGATAAGTCGATGCCGGCTATTTAAAGTAATGCTGACCACTGTAAGGAAATGTTTAAGTTAGAATCGTGGTTAACAAAAGTTTTGATTCGTAAAAGTTCCTTCAAAATCGTTTTAACCATTTCTAAGATTACGCGCAACAAACACAAGGGCAGGGGAACAAAAATAAAAAAAAATTGATGTAAGACTTGTACATATTCATATGTATATATTAAAAAGACATTATTTTAATATTACAAACATACAAACAAATTTAAAATATTGATATAAACAGCTATAATTGAGTTTCTGAAACTGGTTTTACTGTTTCTGATGAATTAGTGAAACGTAACCCACTACGCAATCTAGTGTTTGTACAAAAGTACCAATCGAAGTGTCAAAAGTTTTAAGGTAGTTGCTTTCACCATAAATTACTAATTGAATTACAGCTTCGAATGTTCTTTCCGTAACGTAGTGCTAATGCATTTCGTTTCGACTTCTAAATCACATTTGTCTAAATTAGACTAAAGAGTGTGACCGCAGTTTTCTTGTCGCTAAAGTGCCTTTTAGTAAGCACGACATTATTGTAATCTTCTATATAAATTATAAAAACAATTTTATGTTCAAGCCTTATTGTCATTCAGTGGACGTTTTACGTCTAAAATAATGATAATGAACTTTGTGCACTTATATCTTCATTTTTATTTGACGAGAAAAATAATAATCGGCTGTGATATATATATATCTGGTGTATTAACAACGAATTTTTAAAATAATTATTGATCCAATAAGACTGGAAGCGATTATTCTACTGTCAGTACTAGAATTCTTATCTATCTAATAGATTCAGGCGTTACTCTGCGAAAGTCCATCCTAAGATCTAGTAAGATCATCTAAGAAGAGGATTAATATATAGCTACTTTCACTATGCAGCAGTAGTCGTGCAATGAAGTGCACCGCCCGCAAAACTGACATGGTGTTTGAGTCGGATTGAGAGTGGTGGAGTTGAGACAGTATTTTGATTATTGAGTCGGGAGCTCGGTCACTCGTTCGATAACCATCGAAGTGATAAGTTGTCTAGTGGAAACTATGCTAGTTAGTTAGCTAGAACTATAAGAGTATTAAAAGTAAAATAAAAGTATTTACTGTGCTATTAATTGGAGTTTTTCTAATATATACAACACAAAAGTAAATGAAAACTAATTTGTAATGCTTAAATTCGACTATATGCTGGCAGTACAGCCAGGACCAGTTTCCCGTTGGGTTGGTAGTAGCTATTAAAAAACAGGTAACAATGTAACAACGAAAGCTCCTGCTTGTTGTGTTATCACCTTTACTTAACTATAATGTTAAGTAAACGTACATTCTTATAAATAGCATGACTAAGATACCGGTCGAGACAACAGCCTTGTTGTTTTGACCGGTAAATGTTCAATAAGAATCGAAGAACAGCGGAGCGGTGACGGACGGTACTCACTCGGTGTTTGGCACTGGTCGGTGTAACATCTCCTGATGATGCCCCGTGGAGGGTTTAAACACGTGTAGAATGAATTGACGGTCGTAGTTGTGTTTTGCATTGTTTACCGCACGCGCAATTAGCGGGCTGGCGGGCGGTGCACTTCATTGCACGACTACTGCTGCATAGCGGTAGTAGCTATATATTAGTCCTCATTTTAGAATTCTTATCGTTAAATATAAACTCTATCTTGCAATAATATATTATATTAACACTAAATAGTAGTGATAGATATATTGGCCAATGAACCTTTTTCTTTTCAGCATATGGACGCTAATTGCAAGACATAGACCTTCACGAAAGATCGCCACTATGACTGCTCTTGCGCTGCTCGCACCCAGCGACTTCCTAGAAGATGGAAGACCTGCTAAGGCCGCGTCTACCAGCTTGTGGTCGCTACTCAAGAACCTTTTAGCGCCAACGGCCATCGGTCGCACGAGCGATGTGACCTGCCTACTGTTACTTTAGACAAATATCCACAGAGCAATTCTTCGAGCTAAGTCGATGACTGCTTCTTTTATCAATCTCATTTCTGATTCGATCTAGCAGCGAATCTTCAAACATAGTTCTCTCTATTGCTTCTTATAAGGCCCGTTTTAGGTAACCACGTTTCAGATCCATATGTCATCACCGGCAATACACATTAGTTAAAGACATTCGTCTCCAAACATTGCAATATTTTGGAAAAGAGGTTTCCGATTTCCAACACATCTGTGCCTCTTCTTCTTGAACTTCAAAATTTAAAAACTACTGTTTGTTTTATCGGGTTTAGTTTTATTTACATGTGTTTCATTACTGGATATATAAATGCAAGCAACATTTATAAGAGAATAAAAATTTTACAATTTAGTGGAAGAGAAAGGAATATAAAAATGCTTTTTATAAACTTATAAATTTCTTATAAAGCATAAGCTATTGCCCTGTAAAGAAAATGTACTTAAAATCGACTCAAATAAAACAAATAAGTTTATGACCAAATATTTTACTGTCTTTTAGTATGTATTATCCATAAGTACTTATTTTTATTATACTTTTACTCGCATATACAACATACAGAGATCACTTTATATACAGCAAGCTATATATTTTATATATTGTATAACATACAACAAAACACCTATAAATAAAAAATAAAGAAAAGCTTTTATTTCTAGACAGAAGGTAAACATTACACAATAAAAAAAAAAGTAGTAACTTAAAAAATATTTATAAAATTAAAAAGTGACAATAATCTACGATGTGATTTTTAATCTTATGCTAGAACTCCTCTGCAGGTGAAGGCTTCCTCAGAAGATTCCCAATCTTCTCTAGATTTGACTTTTTGGAACTCACCAACACCACCATTTCCATCTTGCCTGGGGCTTCCTCTCTTTTTTTGCCAAGTGGGCCTTTCCACGCTGTAACTTTTTTGGTTCGTCTCTTATCCTTAATGCGTGCTACATGACCGGCCCATTTCTATTTAAGAATCAAAGCTTGTACTGGCCTATCTTTGGCGTTTGTGTTTTCTCTAATTTTTATGTGTTGTATTTTTTTGGATTTTTTTATTGTTCAGCATGATATGCTCCAATCAAAGAAAAAAAAAGACATAACACAATATTCAAATTGGAAGTACCGCCGTAGAATTGCAGACGTTCATCAAAATGGTCCTGATGGAAGAATAGTGCTATCGCAGAGTTTAACGTTCGGAAAGATATGCCGAGTCAGCGTTCTTATGAACGATACGGTGTTGCTATTTGTAAAAATTATATTTCTACTAGTTAAATTTATTACCATGCTACATAAATCTACTAAGATTAATAACAAGTCAACAAGAAATTACCCTTTGAATTAAGACTAACCGTACTTAATATTTTGTCTTGATTTATCGAATTTATTTTGAGGTCATATTCGTTGTCAATAATCATTTAGTAAATAGATAAACGACACTGAAACTCTATGTTGCCAAAGATAGAAAAAAATGAACAGCTTTGGAGGAGGCTTTTACCCAGAGAGGTTGCATAGAAATTATAATTATAAATCATTAAAATTATTATCTATAATTATAAATTATAATGTAAAGTTGTTCCTCGAGTCTTACTAAATGTTATTTAAGTTATTTGTTATGGAATGAAATAAAGCTTTATTATTATTATAAAAAAACAACCTTTCGTTGTCTCTGTCCAGTTAGTTTGCGCTTGATACTGTCGCCGGGCCACTTAGTGGCGGAATTATCTACGTCGCGTTTCCCGGCTCGTGTTCACCACTGGAGAAAGCCTATATTTTGCAGTAAGAGTCTGTCAGTTGACACGATGATGGAATCAATAAAACATCAGCCATTCATAAATGTCCATGTCACAAGTGGTGAAAGATATGCCTGCGAGATATGGGAGTAGCATGGTAGTAGTGACGTCACATGTGCTTTCTTTACAATAATTTTAGTTCCTGTTTCAGCATATCTATAGATGTAACAAACTGAAGAATGCCTTTAAATCTGTGGAAATATCATTTTCTACATACCTTTTCAATATTTTTTGTTTATGTTTTATTATTATTCCTTGATTAAGAGATAACATAGATTTTAGAGATTGCACATTATATCTATACATACACATACACGTTATGTATATATGTGTGTGTATGTATATTTATATGTATATATATATATACATTAGTAAGTAATGGTTACCAAAATTTTATTTCATTTATAATTTAATCATATTTAATAATTTATAATATTAATAAAAAAAAGTATTTAGTCGTGTCGTATCCGTCACGTGTAAACCAACACGTAGAACTGTAGAGAGCAAAATGGGCAATCAGCTAAATAACTAAAAGCGGTCACTTGAGCTCGCTAACATAAGTTACAATGTTTTGGCACCGCTGCGCCACACCGATTCGAATTTACGAATAATTGAAACATGAAAAATGTTATCCTTTTGTTCGACTATCGGTCTGTAATTCAACTGGAATTATTTTTGTTTTTGTCTACTTTTACACCGACAAAAACACTAATAATGCTGAAACTATATAATCTCTTTACGTTTTGATATGTATGGAAATATGTGACTCTATATATTCGGGGTACTGGAAAGTAATGTCGCTTTTTTAAGTTAAATTTACACGATTACATTTTTAAAAACTATTTTTTTCTAATCCACAATATATTTATTATCAACAACCTTTTGCTATCTAATAAATAAATTTTAATTACCGGATTGGTAAAAATCAATCGGTTTTTCTGTAAAATATATCGACAGAAACTAAATTACTTTCCGGTCCCTCTGATATATGCAAAATAAATGTTTGTCTGTATGTCCTTTAAAAAATCGGAAACTATACATTTGATCGTGTGATAATCTTTTGCAAAATTGTTGTGCATTAACTGATGAAGGTTTCTAAGTTGGTATGACCAATTTTCGACAGATAGCGCCTCTATCATTGCAATAAATTTCTTACATTTCTGTGGCAGTTCATGATGATGTTAATTGAAAGAAAAAACAGCTAACGAACGAAGACGTTTCTAGTTGTGGGTGACATAAGAATTTATATAAATTGTGAAGTTTAGTTCTCACTTACTTGACATTTTTTTCATGTCGCTGAAACAAATTATCAACATAGTTATTACCACATGCTCATTTCTTTTCCTTATTTAAATATCAACATCTAACTTTTTAAATTCTAGAACATTTAAATAAAATTCGGTTCATTACATGTTTATTATTCTTAATTTAAAATGTAATTCACAGTACGTTAATACTGTCCTCTTAAACTCTAACTAACTAACTTTTCTGAACAAATTAAAACTAATTTTGAGCGGACTTAACCAGCTTGCTGATTTTTAAGAGCAAAAGTTGGCAACACCTTTAAATGAGTTGCGAGAGGATTTTTTTTTTAATTACCTCGCTTTGCTGAGTCCGATATAAACGAGTTAAATAAGAGATATTATTAATTAACACATTCTGTAATTTCTGCTTTTTACAATTTGTAAAGTTGTTCGTCTATAAAATTTACTATTTATAACTACGAGTAAGATAAATATTGGTTTCAATTAAAATAAATTCCTCATTCTCTCTTTTCATTCAGCAGAAAGACTGAAGCAACATTGACGTCATCGTCTTCGTTTCAGATGCTACTGGACTAAATATTTCTTGTAAAAACAAGAAGTACGGTTCATCTATATCTATCGTTGTAGTAAATATGACCATTACTAAAAAATAACTAACCTTTTGAAAAATAGCGGACAATTAAGCGTTTCTTAACGATATAGGTCAATTTGTTTAGCAAGCAGATAACTTATACAGTGATATTATTGTTAAAACAATGTTTTATTTATAAAACCATAGTGCTACGCAAGTATATTATACATAACATCTCAAAGTTTGAGCCTAGGTTCGAAATGTGTAAAGGTTGGTAAGTTTTTTGGGAATAAAAATTTATCTGTATACTTATATTATTAACATTAAATAAATTATGTATTTTAACATCTTTTATACTTTGTCTTAATTCTTATTATTTATTTTTTATGTTTCTTTAATGTTATTTATTTCATTAACCTGTTTTTAAAAAGATACCGAATGTTATCATTGAAGGATCGACGTTCTCTAATGGACGCCACTACAATTAAAAATATTTGTGGTAGCAATGTTAACTGTTCGGAACTGTTGTCCGTGCTAAACTTTTGAATTCCTGCGGCAAGAACACTTTCTAGATCTCTCTTTTTTTATCAACGGCTAAGACAAATACCGGTAAACGTACACTCTTATGCAGGATGTGTGACCTCCACAATTCATATATTAGTGATATTGATATAATCCCTTGCTCTCTCGTATCTTTTAAAAGACAATTTCATTCGAAATTATTGAGGACACGCAATAAAATTTAAACCTCATTGGAACGTGACGGCTTGCTGTGACTCGTAATTATTGCGGTGTGATATGCAGAATGCGCTAGATTTTTTATTTTGATTTTTTTGTTTTTATTTGTTTTGTCATTGTTTGACTATAAATCATTAAATGTTCTTAGTGAGATAGTTATAAGGTAACAATTGTAACTAATTTTATGTTTCTATGTTTCTAAGTTTGTACTTTCTTACTGCCTTTTCCTACTGTTTCTCTCCAATAAAATAAATAAACCTCCATTAATGCACCGCCCTTATGGTTAACTGGTTAAAAATGCCTTCAGAATTAAGATCCTTGTTATACATTGTAAAAGAAGTGTATAAATATTTAAAACTGATTCGTAAATGACTGCATTAATCAAAATATCTCACTTCCATTAAATTGATAGTGCGAACGGTATTTTGTATTAAATCACCACCTCAAGTTCGAAATCATCGAAGCGTTCAGTTATTCGCTGCGAATTCAATTATCACAGCAGAGCATCCTTGACCCAAGCCAGTCGACAGATTTAATTAAAGTAATCACATCGAGTCGAAGCAACGTGATGCGATATGCGCATCCATTCTCATTAAAGAACGTGTTCGTAAAGCCTACGCTTTGCCTGAAGCCTCCTTTTTAACGAGGGTGTTAGGGTATAGGACAAAATGCAGCGCCATTTTGAATTAACACATTTCTCGTTTCTACGAAGAGTTTTGTTTCTTATTTAACCAGGCGTGTTTGTTGTTCGAAATTTAAATTTCTTTGTTAGAAATTTCCAATTACATCAAAAGGTTTTCTATTTATACTTTTATACATACTTTTTATTATATTTACGTAATTGAATTACAATAATAAATTAATTAGAAAAGATGTCATAACTTAATCAATATAACTTGCGTATTATTACTTTTTTCGTTATCGGCATTTCAAATAACACCAGATGGTATGGTGGTGGATCTCCGGCATGTCAGCACTATGGTTGAGTTAGAAATGATCATAGATAAAACAAAAGTCATGACTTACCACCGTAATGGTAAATGACTTGCCTAGAAAAATATATCTACCTAGGTAAACAGATTTCCTTAAGCAAAGAAAAAACTACAGGAGAAGTTGACCGAAGAGTAATCATCACCTGGAAAATATACAGGGCTCATAATGGCATATTGAAATCATATCTCGGATGCCAAACTTGGACGTTTAATCTGAAGACTAGGAACAAAATACAAACCAATCAGAGAAGAAGCTACTTGGATATAAAATTAAAAGACAATATGAGGAACACAACCATCCGTAAAAAAACGTGAAAAACAGATGCACTTACCTATTCCCTTCAAAGAATGTAGCTGGGCAGGTTACGTGGTGATGTTCACTGATAGCAAGTGGGTAAAACGGGTTTTAAAATGGACGAGACCACGAAGTACTGGAGTGAGTGGTAGACCTAATGTCAGATGAGCTGACGAGATCGTGATTACAGCAGGTTGCAGGTGGTTTCAAGTTCCCAAAGATAAAGTAAAATGGAAAGCTTTGGGGAAGGCTTTAACCCTGAGGGGGTCCATATAAACTTAGTACAAAATCATCAAAACTATTATTTAAATTTATTGATTATTTATATTCCATATATTCCATACAGGAATGAAATATTTTTTTTTTTATTATTTCCATTATTATCTAAAATAACTTAAAATTAGTTATTTTATGGGAGTTGTGATCGTAGCTCGCGGATTCGATTCCCGGGGCACAATTTTATATAATAGACACTGCATTAATTATATAGGATTAACACTGCTCACACATAAGTTTTCAAAGTCGTCTGCTATGTGTGGAAATTATATGTATCCACCTACAGATATTTTTAAAGCAGGCTTTTGCCTTCAGTTGGTGTCTATACCCATAAGAGGGATAGTGGGCCGTATAAAGGTGTTTGTAAGAGGTCAGATACATGGTGCTTTAAAATGGTCATGTTGGAAAGTTATGGGCTCCGTATGCCTATGTTTAGCTTGAATGATCGTTGAATTCATTCATAATAATTTTTAAGAAGTTTCTAGAACTCAAACCTAGTTAATCTACATCTTGTTGTCAGTATCTACTGTGTACATCTAAAAGCGGTATCCCTAACCATAATAGCCATATGTATTTTAAAATACAAGAGAAATTCACTAACATAACTCAATTTCTGTTGTTACTATTTGCCGTGTGCAATTTCGGTGTAATATAATTTGCTTATTGTTTCAAAATTGCGTTACGTTCAATTCAATGGCAGCGTTATTGTATAATAAGTCAATTGCGAAACGCTTATTTATAATTGCTTTATTTCTTTTTAATAGAAATATACATTTTTTTAACAGACTGTTTATTTATATGAAGAGGATTGTAAAAATTATAATTTAACAAATAATAATTATAAATTAATTTCTTGTATAAAGAAAAGTTACAGAGTTATAAATTTCTTGTTTTACTAGCTTGTTTCTTTAATCTACAAGAACGCCTCCGCGGGTGAAGGCATACTCTAAAAAAGCCCAGATTTCTCTGCCTCGTGCTATTTGTTTTCAGTTCGGACCTTCTGGTAAGCGGTCTTTCCCTTTGACGTTTTCCCCGAGGGCCTTTTCATAGTGCCACTCTTTTAGTTGATCTCTCATATTTCAGCCTTTCTGTGTGTCCCGCCTACCTTATTTCAGTTCTAGTAAATAGTTGAGCGCATCTGTGGCTTAGAATTTAACATAATAATTACAATAATTTTAGTTTATTTAATAATTTCCACTTAGCGCTGTTAACAGCCAGTCTTTTAGAGTGAATAACATAAGAGTAACATTTTTGGAGTGGTATGCTGTATTAAAAAATACCAAAATATGTAATTCGAAGATAAAGAACTGATTTAAAATGGTTTATTTATACTTTACAATTTCTTCTTCATTCTTCAAGACGATAGATGCCTACTGCAATGCATTGGCATGTTCCAAAGACAGGACGATGATTGCTGTTACGTTGCCCGTATCCAGCGATTTCTCGCGACTTTAACTATATTGTCGATCCACTTAGTGGAAGGCTTACCAATGCTACCTTTACCAGTTCATTCTTACCACTTAAAAACCTTACGATCCCAACGACCTTTACAATCATTAACCGTGATGATGTGTCCATAATGAGAAGAATGTCGGAAGATTATAAATTTTGAGAAAGCGCAAGATAATTTATAAACGGAGTGTATGATTATTTCTAAACGACGCCTGTATGAAGGAGATGGATGAATACGGTAGTATAACTCTCTTTCTCTCTCACGACGACGCCGACGATTAGTTGTAATACTAAATTATCGCCTATAATTTAGATCCATCTTCTTACATACATGTCAAATGTATTGTTTTTATTTTTCGATCACGTTAAGTCTTTAGATTTACTCTTCTAATAATGAATACAAAGTGTCGTAATTTTCACTTCATTAAATTTTTTGCACAATAGAGCCTCTTTTTTACTAAATGCTGCTGATATCGGTAAAATCTTTTATCGATATCAGCGGCATTATCTTATAAAAAGAGTTGACTACTCTTTTTTTTTCGATTTTTCGTAAGATCAGTTTTAAAGACAGTGCCTTTCTTCGAAATATTCTTTTATATAAAAAAAGTAATTACGTATTTAATATCAACAAACATATAATCAACGTAAGCCGTGGCAGAAATTCAACGAGGAATAATTCACAACTGACCGGGGCTTAGACTAAATCATACTGAATCCGTCGGAGTACTGAAATCCCTCCATATTGGAAAATATGGCCAATGTGAATTGTCCCCTAACACTGTACCACTGTAAGGTGCCTTTAGTGAGCGCGTTGTGAGGCGGGGATTCCCAGCTTTAGATCCAATTTTCGACAGCATTTATTGAAAAAAAATATAATATTTTTTTAGCTACCGCAATATGTTTAATACGTGATTTTTTTTAAGGAATATCAGATGAATGAATGTGTGGATTGTAACATACATTTATTTAAGCTCGAATTTTTTTTTAACTAAAATTGGCAACACTTTTAACTTTGAACAACTCATCAGTTATTAATTAAAACTAAGTCTAATATCACTCAGTGTTTAAACATAACGGTATACTAACAAAGTGTCTTACCGGTACGGACTTCATTGGAAACCTAACAGTCACTTAACAAACCATGGAAAAGGATATACTAGGGATATATCTACGAGATTGAATCATAAGTGAGGAGATCGGTTGATGCAAGGTAAGTCTAAGCAGTAGTGGACAGGCAACAGCGCGCATATCAAATTATCAATATGATTCATAAGTTTCTGGAGTGTAGACATCATTTTCATCATTTTAGCCGTTGGACGCTCACCGTTGGTCGAATAACACCGCTTGTAAGTAGCCTACATGATCTATTTTCTGACGATCTCAATTATCTGTCCGCCTTGTTAGTGGAAGTCTTTGTACGACTCTGCTTTTGGACCGGCAAATGGTCTCTCCTAAAAACCTTTAGGCTATAATAGCCACCTGATCTATGCACTGTGCAACCTTTTTACTGCAGACCGTGATACACACAGTTTACTGCTGTCCCGTATTCGAAAGATCCAGAGTAGATTGTGACCTAGAAATTTTGAGAAAAATAGAGGGCGTAGCTATCGCCTTAGTCTTGGACGACGATTGTCGTCATTAGTAAAGGTATAAGATCATAATAATATAATAATATAACTATTTTTTTGGTGAACCATAAATAAGTCAAATATCACAGTGAAAATAAAGAAATAAAAACAAAAGTAAGGGAAATAAGTTAATCTGATAAGAAAACTGTGATAATAACAATAGAATAAAAACTGTAATATCTTGGGTATGGAGCAGAGGATTGAATGGCTATGGGTGAGAGAGGAAAACTGTAAATAAAGAAATAAATGAAAAAAAAATGTTATACCGGAAAATGTACAACCCTGTCCCGACTATATGATAGGAGGAACGAGAAGGCCTCCAAAAATAGTGGTCATTAAAAAAAACCTACCTACTGCTACTTCAATTTGCATCTTAAACTCTTTAACCTTACATCTTATATTTCATAAACATTTTAACTTTAAACTTTTCTAATCAATTTAGGATATGAGGAAACAACAAAATTTTAATGTACAATATACATACATGTATGTATATATACATATTACGATGAAAAATTTATTAAGTTACTAATTCAGTTCTATAGTTTACTATTTATTTAGTGAACCTTGGTAATGGTAATATTGAATGTAAACAGGTTTCGACTAGGGTATCGATTCATGCAAATCTTGTTATTCTGTGACAAAGGTCTTTATTATATGCACCATTAGCAACTAACAATTTAAGACGAAATGCTTTTCTGTGACGCAGTCAAAGTAAATTTACTTCGCTTCACGTAATTTAGACTTTGATTTATTCTACAGTAGTAGTTTTTAGAGCCTAAAATTGTTTTATTTTTTTATTCACACTCAACAAGTGAGCAGTGGTAGCCTAGTGGTAAAACACTGAGATTTCGGGAATACATCTTTATATAATTCACACTTTGTGCAATAATTACATAGGTTTGCAAAAGATGGGCAGCAGCGTCTTCTGCGTACAATTATACTACACTGTGATCGCCAACTCACTCGACAAACGTGGAAATTATGATATATGCTCTCATACACATCTTTGTAGGAGGCCTTTTCTTTGCAGTGGGGTCGATGTTCTAAAACGAGGACGACAATTGAAGGAGGAACGACACCATGTTGAGTAAGTTATCATATGCGGGATGCAGAGAGCTTATATAGACAATAAATAATATGTTAAAGCTTGTTATCAGCAAACTTCTAGCCTACTTAAGTCAAATAGGTATAATTGATTAAAAAGCCTTAAATTAATGTATAAAATAAAAATAGTCCATGACCATGCCAGGTTTCCTGTTTAAGTATATAAGTATATGTATATATATATATATATATATATATATATATAAACTATGTGTGGGGCAGGGATGTAACATTTCGTTTTATAATTTTTATTTATAATTTTTCCTTAACAATATATTTTATGCTTTTCTTTTGTCTTGTATATTCTTCTTAATTCATTTCCAAACCTTTTTCCATATGTCACTTTTCTTCGCTCATCTACATTCACCGATCACAATATTACATAACATATCACAGATTTTAAAGAATTATTTTTAATATAATACATTTTGTTTCAGGTTTCACAACTAGAGTTACAAAATCAATATTTTTTAAAAAAAAAATCATTATTTTGCCTGTTGTGCTTTTAACCACATCCCACAAATATTGGAAGCATTCCCCGACAGCCTTAAAAAGGTCATCTATCCACCACCCACACTAAATGTATAAACATTGTAAACAATGATTATTAATCCTTCCTAAACTGTGGTCACAAAATTTTTCGGAGCTCCGTCTTTGTTATAGTCACATATTTAAGAGAAATTATTTAACACGAACAAAAGATTAAATAAACTTAATTAAAACTACAGGATATAAAAATAGGTTTAAAGTAGGCGAGTCATTGCCAGCAAATGTGGTTAACAAAAACATTTAATATTAAAAATTAAAATAGAAGCTCTAAATGTACTCAGAGGATCTTCAATAGAGACAGAACATAAAAGCTTTTCCCATCATAGAAGCTTCTATCATTAAACGCCAATGTGTACATTAAAGCGAATTTCCACATCAAATTGGCTACATTTTCGTAGAGCAGAGAGGATTCGTCTATTTAAGCGCGTAAATCCTTATTAATCGTATTGCGAGCATGAGTTGACCGGTGATACAATTCAACCAATTTCGAACATTACCGAATTAATGCGACGTTGCACATTTACCGACATTATTAAAATGTACCCGGGCGTGCTACGTAGTGCTACATAGTGCTACGTAGTGCTACGTAGTGCTACGTATTGCTACGGCGTAACCTGTAAACATGGGTAACAGGTAAAATTAATAATCATAGATGATATTATTAATTGATAAACCAACATATTTTACCGATATGTCGTTTCTAAGATAGTAAAATATAGATGCAAGTAGGTAATATATATTGAATGTAAATTTTTATATATATATAATACGCACACCAGAAGCCAATGTATCAAAATATTAATAGCTGTTAAAAACAAATTCAGCCTTTAGATGCCTGTTTAAAACCATCCCCGAAGATATGTTTGAAGGGAACATACTATAATCACCATGCTTGGCAGGTGAGTTGGCGATCATAGTGTGGTATAATGGTACGCGGAGGAAGGTACTGCCTATCTTCTAAAAATTACTTTGTAAGCAGTGGTAATCGTTTTTAATTAATTTACAAAATGTGATTTACATAAGGCTGTATCTATGAGAGCCCGCGAGCCATGTTCGCAAATTTCAGTTCACTATCGCCAGCCTGTCACTGTTTGATAAATATCTTATTAAAAGTTTGTACAATATTCACAATACAGAGTACAGTGCTAATGGTTATACGAGAACATACTTATATATGTCGGAGTGATAGCGTAGTAAAATCGTGTAATCATAGAAAATTAATTTTTGTAAATTGGACTCCAATTTCGTTATAATGTGATTGTTAAAGTGTAATTATTGAAAGTAAACGAAAATAGATCACAAAAAAGGACGGACGACTCAAAAGAGAGTTGTCTCTTTGATCAATGAAGACTTCATGGTGTTAGTCGATTATAACATTCTCTGACACTGTTTTGTATTATAGATTCAAAGCTATTACTTCAACATATAAGTATGTTACAAAAAGATATAAATCTATTTAACTTTATCAAGAAAATGGTACAACGTATCTTTATTAAAACATCCATAACGACGTTCTAAACCGTTATGGTTATTTTTAAGCCTCTCGTAAAGTTTTGTATCAATTGTTGTCATGTAGGTAACGATAACAAATGATAGTTAAAATAAAACAATTATTTAAAAGTAATATTTTTCTTCTTTTCAGCCGATAAACGCTCATTACAAAGCATAGGCTTTCCCCAAAGATTACCTCGATGACAAGTCTTACGTTGCTTGCATACAGAGACTTTCCGTGACTTAACTGTGTAACGGATCACCTAGTTAAAAAAATAAACGAATAATCATCCATTAAAATTATGATCAAAACATTCCATCCGGGTTGGGTTTAAAGAATTTATTCTAATAAAATTTAAACATAGTTTACTTAAAACGAGTTTCTTTATGTTACGTTATATTATTTTATAACTTCGGTCCGCCTAGAAGACATGGCCACACAAGATGAACCGATGACATAGTTAAGGTTGCAGGGGGTCGTTGAATGCGAGCAGGGCAGGACCTGTCACCGTCGCAATCTTCGGAGTAGACAGGTACCTTGAAGTGGACGTCCATCAGTTAAAAAGAAGAAGACATTATATTAACAATTTTTAAACCAGGCAGATGGATACTCTAGAAACTTAAGCAAGCGCACATGTTTTTAAGCTTGTTTTTAAATATTACCGTGTAAATTTTTTGAAATCATTGGGGAGGTTATTATATTATTTGTACTACTTCAAACAACTTAGTTTTCTTTCTGTAGTTGCTTCTGGCGTATATTAATTGAAGCTTGTATCTGTTTCATAAATTATAACTATGCTGTGTTTTTGTAAAACTTCGGTTGAATGGATTTCAAGTAAATTTTTTATTGCAATACACGTATGATATGTGTAAAGATGCTTTACGTTTAGTATTTTAGTTTTGTTGAAATAATTGCGTGGCTGGTATCCGATAGTGGTTGTTGAATAATGCTTTTATTTATTCATTTCGAGTTATTTGCAGTGAGTTCATATTAATAGCAACAGCCGATAACCATACTAAAACAAGATATTCCAGATGTGGTTTAATTAATGTATTGTATGTTATATGTCGGACTTATATCGGAATACAGTTTGATGACTTCTCTGATATTGATATTCCGCTTGTGGTTTCTTCGTTTTTTTTTAAAGTTGATATCACATTAGTGTTTTGTTAATTGCTTTTAGCGCTAAAAGATTTGTATATGATCCGATAGCGAGAATCCTATCAAGGTTGTGTCAAAAGAATCCTAATTGGTTATGTTGTAATAAGTACAGTATTTCTTATAGGAGTCTCTCGTATAGTGTGTTATCTGTTAACATTATTTATATACGGCTTTTATTACATAATATTGTATATTGCTTCACAAGGCATTCAGCGTAAAAGTCAAGGTTAAAGCCATCGAACTGCTCTTATTCGTTGTTGGAGTTATGGGAGATACCTTTTCAGAAAATTGCCGATATCAGTTTCCCCTGGTTCATGTATAGCTCCAATGTCAAGCGCTAGTTTGTCAATGAGAATTCATAGGCACTTTGTTTATACAAATTTATATTTATATAGGTTGTCGTTCTCTTCGTTTCAGCCCACATAGAGGCCCACTGAATGGTATAGGCTTACTCCAAAGATATCTATGGGGGAAATACGTTACTATAATTACTACGCTTACAAGGCAGGTTGGCAATCGCAGTTTGGTGTGATGGCACGCAGAGAACATTGCTATCAATCTTCTAGACACTTTTTTGTGAGTGGAGTCCTATATTAATAAATGCACAACGTTTGTTTTACATAACATTGTATCTAAGGAATCAAACGCGCGACCAACAATCGCAAATATCAGTCCTCTATCGCTGGGATATAGCAATTTTATAATATTTTATAACGACATCCCTCAACTAAAATCTTGCTAACAATAACGAAATCAATTGGGTTATACAGCTGTTTAAAATTGACAAATAAAATTTTTGTGCCCTGTTGTACCCGCGAATACATCCGTATTAAATTGAACAAAAAAAAATATTTATTTAGTTTTTTTCGCTTAAGACTTTTTTCTAAAATAAATGAAGCCTACGTTACTACTTATTTTATCATCTACCTGCCAGTATCAGTCCTATCAAAATCGTTCTAACCATTTCTGAGATTAGCCGGAACAAACAGACGAAAATAAAAAAAAATATTTTCGAATACTTACCGTATACATTATATATTCAAACGTATGTGGTAAAAGCGGTTATTTTAATATTACAAACAGACACTTTAATTTTATTTATTAGTAAAGATGATAAAATTTTAAACATGATCACGAAGTCAGTACGGCGTGTATCTCAAGGCTTTTCTAACACTGATCTAAGCATTTAAAATCACACCACAAAGCTCACCGATGTCAAAGTTTGTAACTGCAATCAATTGCATTAATTGTAGTAGTATCGTACCTATCTGCTGAAAGAGAATTTACTGTTAACGATGAATATTTATTGGTTAGAGGAATTTAAGCTCTATCTTTATGGTCATAAAGTTGTTATTTAATCTAAAGGCACGAGAGTATGAAAGACAATTTTATTTAAATGCCTCTGTCAAGTAATTATCCAACACTGTAGAGAGTGAGATGTAATTATGTTTTTCATTTGCTGACGATTTAATATTTTCGTTTTTTTTTTCTTTATTTAATCTCTTATAAAAACATTAATAACGTCAAAGTGCGAATAAATTGTTATTATTTTGGACTTTGTCATAATTAATAAAATATAAATGTTATTATATTTTGAATTTTCTTAGCAATTTTTTACTGTTTTGTTCATAAGGTATTTATTTTAATTAGTATAAGGAAACTAACAAACATATAACAATTAAATCGGTTAAGATGGATTTTAGTTTTAGGATTTTTATATGTATACATGATATATATACATATATACACACACACATATATTTATATATCCATATATATACATATATATATATATATATGTATATATATAAATATATATATATATATATATATATATATATATATATAATTTTAAAATCTCTAGTCACCCATGCTAAACTGGCTGAAATTTTATTAAAATAGTTTTCATTCAATAACTTAAAAGTTACATTAAGAACAATAACATAACATGAGTGCTGCGTCTATAAAAACGTTAGTTCAATATAACAAATGTAACAGAAAGATTACAATCATTGGTACTTGTCGGAACAATCGTGTGTTTAATTTTAACAATGATAATACTGTTCACTTATGACGAATGCATTACATTAAAAATGAATACTGGACTCTATAATCAATGTAAATCCTTCGCAGCACTTTTGTGTAAGCCGGATTTTATTCGAATAATTAAGTTTATTGAATCTCAATTAGTAATTGAACTCTTTTATTGAAAGAACGGACAGTGCCAGAGAAAAGAGAAAGAGAGAAACTGTTGCAAAAAAAATGAAGACCGTATATTCGAATTTCAAATGTGCGTATAAATTTTGCTGTAAACGTATATAACATCTTTAATAGAATTTTTAAAGTTAAATTCAACGTAATAAGTTTCCGCATGCCACTTTGAAAAATAGGGAAGTGATCTTCATAAGCCAAGTTGTTAGTGTCTTAAGAAGTTTTTAAGTAATATTTTATAATTTCGAGTACTCTCACCTGTATCTCTCTAGGCGTTTTCCCTTCTTTTAACGTAAATATCAGAAAGTTAAAATAACGTTCAAGGTAATAAAATTTTTGCTTAAATTTTACGTTCATTTCAATTATATATATATATATATATATATATATATATATATATATATATATATATATATGTATATATATATACATACATATATATAATCCTTCTACATATATGCGTGTAATATATGTAGAAGGATTGTCAAGAAATAAAGGCGACAGTCCCGAACAAATGTATTTTATTCTTAACAGCGTAACAATCTTTTCACTCTGTATTTCTCGTGACATTACAACGTTTAAACGTCAAGAAAAAAGTCACAAATAAGGTACGTCTATGAAGCTTTAGGTAAATAAAAACTTAAAATCATTTTATATTTAATCCACATACATATTGTTATGCTTTTAAATTTGTGCTCTATTTTAATAAATATTTGGCTTTTGATATCAATTTCTACGTTTCACTCTAAAGATAGAAACAAATGGTGCAGCGTGATGACGACAATTACTCCTTAACCAAGGGAGCCACCTTGACTCTCAGAAATGGTGACAATGATGTAAGGTGTAGGTAAAAAGTCCATACAACGATTGTCTGGAAGATATAATAGTTTATAATAAGACCACTGTTTGTACTTATTCTTATATGTGCTCTATTACATTTTCTTATCTTAACATGCAATAAATTTAATAAATATTTTAATTTAGTGGCATGTAATTAAAATATTAGTAATAATATTTTAATATATAATTATTTTAAACATTATTCATAAAATCAAAAGCTTTTTGTTAGTATTAACGAATCTACAAGAAGATAGAACATCTTTCATTTCATCGTCTAAAATAAATCATGGAATGTATTGCTATTTAAAATTTAATAAAATTTCTACTACTTTGGCTAATTTTTTATTCATATTTGAATATAAAGAACGATGACCAATTTATAAAAAAAAATCTTGAAGAAAATAAAAATCACGTCAATTTTTTAAACAACAGAGTAAATCACACTTACCGTAGTCATAAACAACGATGTCAATCATAATCATAGAAAAAGCATGCTAGGACGTAATGGTTTAAAGATTAGATTTTAAAATAAAATAACTAAAAAAACAATGTACACCAGAGTAATCATATGATTTATTTATTTTATTTAATTAATATTAAAAAACATTTACATATTAAAATGATGAATGATACCATAAGCAAATAGCGAGCAGAGATGAGTTACTGCCATAGTTGGTGAGGAAAATGTTAGCCAAGGTTGTTCGAAGAAGGTCTATTCACATATGTACAGAGTATTTACAATTTACACGACCTAACGCAACGGCAGCGACCACATCACTGATGTTTTCGGAATTCAAATAGAAGTTCGAATTTGATTTTCGAACGCACAAGAAATTTTGACATAATATTATTGTGATTGTTATGGTATTACCATTATACTATCAGTAATACGAAAAATAAACGCTACAATATGTGCAAACTTTTTTTATCAACCTCATTTCTGCAGTGAGACAAATTGAAAATCAATATTTACTTAGATAAAATTCCACAATTAACTTCAGATTTAATTTTATTGCCTTCATTAGATACATTTAATATTTTTATGCACAACTAAGCGTCTGACCAGTCTGACGATAAGCTGCGTCTGAATTTAGCATAAGCTATTTCAGATTTAATCGAGCTGTAAATAACATTTAGATAAATTTTATCAAACTTTCCATGTTTTTTTTTACCACAATGAGATTTTTCGATAGACTGTAAATATGTTAGGACGAAAAGCAGATTCAGCACTGGGAAAATTTCTATATTTAATTTGTGATTTCGATCGCCAAAATTTTTATTGGCGTATTGTCTCAGATATGTTCAGTTTCACGGCGAGTTAGTTTTAATGATACAGGATGATTGGTTATAGGCATGTATAATAATCGATTAGAGGGTCGAAGTGATTTATCAAACGAACTATCTAGAGGAAAATGACAACCAAAATTGTGTATTTATATATCTTGAAACAGTAATTACAATTTACACTACCTAAACATAACGGCAGCGACTACATCACTGATGACTTCAGAATTCAAATCTGCGTTCGATTTTTAAATCGAGCGCTCTGAGAATGTTTTTATATAAAAAAATATTGTGCCTGTAGTGGCCAGTAGTACGAAGCGTGAACGGTACAGGAGTAAAATCTTTAAACTGACGATTGTATAGCTCATCTGTCAACAAAAATCTTTATACTTTTACATCTGTTTACAATCTTCCTGTATATAGTGACCACTCTAATAAATGTAACACTTTTTTTTTTCTATTAAAATGCAACATGCCAATAACTTCTGGCAGTATAGATAGTGAAGAATAATTATTTTTAATATGTAGTAATAGAAATCATCGAAACACTTTTTTTAGTATATTATCATTTCGACGTTTATTATTTCTGCTACCATTAAGGCGTTTTTTTCTTTTTAGCTGATGGGCGCCAACTAAAAGGCATATACCTACTACAAAGGCTGTCTCGATTACAGGTCCTATGTTGCCCGCTCCCGGCTTTCCATGTAGTAGGGGAATTACCCATGCCGCATCTATAGTGTCGTGGTAGCCAATCAAGAAGCTTCCAGCCACAACGAAGGCTCAAGGTCACCAGGAGAGCAATGGAAAGAGCTATACTCGTAGTTTCGCTGCAAGATTGAATCAGAAATCAGCAAAATCGTAAAAGAAATAAGAGAGACGAAGAAATGGCAATGGGCGTGGCACATCATGCAATCGATGGCCCTTATGGTGTAATATTTATTGACGTCAAACGGACTTTCATTTTGTTAAAACTTATGCACCCATAACTGATAATCCTGTGTACTACAAGCCTCAATTTATTGCTCAATTTTTAAATGTTAATGCAACCCTAACTTTATTAAAAATCACAGAGCGATAATTTTTTTTTTTTAGAAAGTTCTGATATTTCTGAATAATATTTATACTGAAGATACACTCTAAACCACAGATATGATTTCCGTAGATCTATGTATATTTAACTACAGTTTTGTTAATAAAAAGCATGTTATTTTGATTAGTTAGTAGAGTTTTATGTGAACTACGGAGCCTTGACATTGTAAAGATATAATTGTTTTGTATTTCCATAGTTCCACCGTGCGGGTGCCGGATCCATAGGCAAAGACACCGATAACCTAAATTTGCTAAATTTAATATCTTCAGGGACAACTCATTGCAACGCATTGCCACGCGTGAGGTAACAACGGTGTTTATGTTACTTTTCCCTAGCTCCAAGTGATAGAAATGCCTAGCTGGTGGTTGAAAAGGTTCCTGTACTCTTGATGTACTTTCGTAATTTTATCGTACCTATAACATGTCTGATATATTCACAAATCATCATCGACTTGCTACCTCATTTTTAACGTTCACCGACAAGATTCTTTTTGATTTCTACTTATTTAACTAAACCTGCTTAAGGAGTCATACTTCGCTTAAAAAAGTGAAAATATTGTAATACGAATTAAAAATACATTAAAATAGCAGTAAAGTAAAATGAAAATTTAAGTAAAATTTCTTAAAAATTATTTCATAGTTTTATTCTCTCTTTGATAAAAATTTCCGAACGCTCTTAAGTTGTTAGTTTTCTACTAAATGTAGAGTATTCGACAATAGATGTCGCTATTGGGTGACATCTACCGGAAAATTATGAAAGCGCCGTAGACTAGTGAGATGTTAAAACTACATTGTAACTGAATTTATAAAACCAATGCAAACGCAACTATCTAAAACCGTTGTTTAACAAAACTGAAAAATCAAATTGAATAATAAGAAGTTTTATCCAAGGTTTATTATATATTAGGCTTAATGTTTTTCAGAACAATTCAGTTCTAAATAAATAAAATAAATTCTGTTGTTTTAGAATAAATTTCTATACTTTTGTCCTGATTTAAACAATGTTTGAGTTACGTTTTTGATCAGAATTTTAGGCATTTGTGTAGAAAAAATTCACAATAACTAATCTCAAATCAGGACGTTTTGAATTCTCGTAGCATTACATTGAAGGCTGTTATAATAATGCATCTAAAATTGGTTTTAATTTCTATTTAACATCTGACACTCTTCTCATTAATTACGAAAACGGCTACTGAAAATAATCCTAATTGTATAATAATAAGTTTGGACAAAATAATAGAATTAAAGGTTGTAAGATCTTGATTAAAATTAAAAAAACCAATTTCATATCAAAATTTCACCGTGTGAGAATTATTGAATATATTTGTTAAAAGGTTTACGTTTCGAGAATTTCAAAAGCTTGTTAAAGTGACGGAAGAAAATGTTCTAAGATTCGTACATACAAAATATTTATATTGAATAGAAGGCTTTCTGCTTTAGTAATAATAAGTGCGTTAATTGTAAATCGAAGAATATTAAACTCGATTAATGAACTTAAGTAATAACCGAAGCGTATTTCCACTTAATAATCAGCTAGGAAATTGAAACGAATGGGATATTAAATTAATTGGGGCCAGAAAGACCCAACGCGACAAAAACCTTCCGATTCGAAAATACCGGAACCGCTCGCCAGTTAATTTATTAACGGGAGGAAAGCTTTCAATGATACTTTTCGTATTCAATCACCTTTAACAAATACCCGTGTATAAGCAACGTTTTCACTACACACGCGAGGTGCAAAATTTATTTGGATGACGTCACATGGAAAGTTCTAGAATTAATATAAAAATGTAAGTACTTGAGTTTTATACCATATATTATTTTTTCATGTGCGTAATGGCTAACCTATTCCTTTTAAAAAAATAATGAAAATCGCTTTTATATAGCGTACCCTTTATGCCGCAGAAAAAGTAATTTTATTACTTATACAGTATCTTCAGTATCGGAGTAGGCGATATATATATATATATATATATATATATATTTATATATACACGTATATATAAACTGAAATTTGACTCAGACTGCGTGTCTACGAATTTAGGTATTGTTTCTAGTTCAAAAGCTACCTTTATTTCTCGTAAGGATATCCTACAAGGCATAATCCTCATTTACACCAGACGCTGAAATATCTGCTGTCTTCTTTGATATCTTTTGTTAAAACGTGTGTTTCAATAATTTATAAATGCTGAGGATTATCTCCAATCCACTACCAAAGTGTTGTTATGGAAGTCGCAGAAGGGAATGGTGTAACCAACTCCATTGTCCAAGTCTTCGGTTGCAAATGAGGAGCTTAGAGGTATTCTATCACTCTCTCTATCCCTCTCTCTCTCTCTCTGTATGTATTTTTTTAAATTTAATATTACCAAGTTTTCCTCTAACGTAGTCAGAGCCTATATTTCTAAATTACAATTTATATACGGGGGGGGGGGGAATCCTCAGATGGAGACTCTGTATGTATTTATATATATATATTTAAACAAGGTTTTTGCGCACTTAACTTATCCCTTGTATTGGGGGAACTGCTAGCCCAGGAGGCATTACAACTTCATCGGAATTGAGTTCAGGAAACCGAAGGGTCTGTGAACGTAGCAAAATGTACTGGCCCGATCGTATGCTACTTAACACGAAGGTAGCAGACTATATACGTATACGTGTGTGGTGAGTGTGCGACTTGTAATGGCAGCGAGGATTACTCGAATATAGAAGGTGAAAACTCGTGTCCCGTACAGCCTAGCGATATATATATACATATGTATACTTACGTACAACAAACAAGTTATTTATTAATATAATATTATTTATTGTACAAGCAAGGATAAATTTGAATAGTTTCAAACAATAAACGAAGAGTACAAAGGGCGGTCGAATTAAACTATTTTTTTACAGAATTATTCGTATAAATATATGTAATGACACGAATAACCAAATTAGTGATATTTTATTTTTCAAAAAGGAATCGGTATAGTTGTAAAAATCTGGGAAATAACTTTGACTTATTTTCCGAGTAATAGTATCTGATACTAGTTATCATTATTTAAACAATTTCACCACCATGTATGACATATTGTGAGAATTTCTCGGAACGAAGCATTTTGGGTTTTATTCACTTGTATTTAGTTCGCAAGGGACCTCTTACACGCGCTCACCGCTATAAAAATAAATTCAATATTTACGCATAAATTGGAAATTTATTAAAAAGTGTAACGATACATTATTTTCATTTATTATTTCATTGTTTATATGTAAGGTGTATTTATTAGAGAATAACCTAAACATATTTTTTTTAAGTAAACGAGGACAGCTTGAGTATCACTTGCATTTTGGAAATAGAATAATACTTCCAAAAGCGTAACGTCTGAAGATATCTGAACGCATCACCTGATCAAGCTACTATTCTTTTCTCTCTGCGCTATCGGTACTCTCCTAATTATTTTATGTAACAAAAAATAATATTACACTTTTCTCGTTTAGAAAATCCATTTCTCCAATCATTAAGAAGAACGAGAAAAATCTTATAACAATACAGAATTATTTTAAAAATGTAGTCAGTGAACAATGTATAAATGTGCATATGTGTACATATGTATGTATAAGTATTTTGGCACAGATGTATGTGTGTATAGTAATGTACTTATTTTTATTTGTGTTTAAGTGTATTGTTTTATTCGCAAAAACGAATAGATAACGTAAAGATTAACTAAACGAACTAGCATCTGAGAGTGAGAAAGTAGTACTTAAAACAAAAAACTAGAGTCGCATATTAGTTATGTAAAAATATATAAACCAATATATATGTAAATAATATATAAAATATGTAATAATATAGGAAAGAAGAGTATGACAATAATAAAAAGTAAGTGAAAAATTTAATAAATATAGTAAATTCCTGTTCCTAACGAAATAGGAGGTGGAATGAGAAGTCCACAATAGCGAGGCCATAAAAAATTACAGGTGATGACTACTGCTGAAATGATGATGACGTCATTACGATCATTGATCATTCAAACTACATTATAAAGACGCTTTATGCTTTTATATAATACCTACATAAATTTAATTAAAAAACTATGAACAATTTATTATGAATGCGTAATTAAAACAAGGCGAGCAAATGGTGAAGTTAAATAAAGAGAATCGAAATTCATTTTTACTTCGCTCAATACGATATTAAAAAAAATATATAAACGGCAGCGAATAAACGTTATTTACTTTGTAGGAAGCCGCAACGTACAAGCGAGGCGGGTCAGATGTTTATTGCAGCCTGGCGTGCAGTGGATGCTATAAACTGCAATTTTCGGCGACTGTGTGCCACCGTATTGTTGTTTAATAAGCGGAGAACATATGGTACGAATTGTTAATCGTCGTACGTTTGGTCGCATCGCTTATTCTCGTTATATTCTAAATTTTATATCTGAATTAAGTTTTAATGCCAAGATTAAGTTCTTCAAACCTGATGAACTATAAAAAAACACAATTTAAAAATTAACATCGTCATTATCACATCAGGTAAAGGTATGAGAGCGAGAGGCAGACATAACAACAGCTGGGGTAATGATACCGTATTTACGGCAGGTCACGCGTGGCTCCGAGTTGCCAAATAAAGAGAAAAATGGAAAGCTTTGGAGAATTTACCCTGAAGGGATCCATAACTTAGTACAACAATATTAAAACTATTATTTATAATTACTAATTGTATATCATTTGTAAAGAATGAAATAAAGCTTTATTGTTATAATTATTGGACACCCATCCCTGTACATGAGCTTCCACCATAGATTTCCAATAAGGCGACGACGACCAACATTGCCTGCCAGTATGTGGTCTCCACTATTAAACTGTCTATATACACAGGCTTTACTTATTAATTTCCAATATATGGTTAGAAGCAGACTGTACCGAACATGTTTCGACTAATATTACAATCGTGGAACTTGACATGGTGCTGGCCCAAATTTTCACGGGGCATTCGCTGAGTACCTATATAGGTATAAACTCAAGTATAGTCTCTCCTGTACCTGTCTCCCAGCGGTAGATAAGATCATGGTGTACTTGATCGCTCGCTGTCTCGCATTCGGAAGAAAGAAAACGCAGTGGGAGATCAAAATAGAAGAGAGTATTGAGGTATTGAATATCGTCTCCTTGGTGGGCAACAAAATACATTTTAAAATAAAGGTGATGTATAGAAAATGATTACTAAGCCAGAGGATTGTCAGATATTGTGAAGAAAAATACAAGAATGTATGACTAAGGTTATGTCGATTAATAGAATAGTAAAAAAAAAATAGAAGTGAAAAAATGATTGAAATGTAAAAAATCCTGTTCCTTCCAGGATAGGGGTGTACTATATATAGGTTCCCGATAACGAGCCATAAAAACCATGACGTTAGGCGCCCTTCGCTACGCTTAAGAATTCGTAGTCTGGACTCCAAAACCAAGAAGCTCTAATAGCCGCCCGCCCTTCGCCCTATGTGGGCTATCTACCTACATTTACACTACAACTTACCAATGATGCTTCATTCATAATTCAATCTCATAGAGAAATTCTATAGCCTTCTCCATAGTTTATTGATCGACAATAAGCTTTCTAGAGAGATGACGAACATTTGTAAATCATTACAGTTGGTTGGTAAAAAAAGATCTTGTTGAAAAGAAAAAGAATTGTCACTTGAACCGCCAGAGCGTTTCGGATCAAATGTTTGTTACGCTTTTAGTCGAATATAAGATTCAATGTAACTGTGTGGCAATGGATATTTGTTATAATAATAAAAACTATTTTCATTTTATTAGTTTATTTTATTTACACTTTATCGTCTATTATAATAATAATAAAATGAATTTAAAAGGAAATGTAACGTAAAATATTGGCAATAATTAGAAATTAAACAATTTCATTTTGAGATATCAGTGATGGCACGAGGCGATATTTACCAGAAAACCTTTGAATGATGATGAGAGAAGAGAAGGGGAAGAGAGTTTACGGTGAACATAATATTAAAAAAATTACAGTATAAGCTTGTGCATATTTACACATAAATATACATTACCACACACACACAGACAAGCAGTGCGTGCTTGCTACACACACATGCACGCACACGCACACGCAGAAGCGCACACACACAGCATACACACATATTATCAACCGTAACTAAAGAATCATCCTTCGATTAAGTAAAAACTTCAATGTAAAACCTACTTTATATATGAAATAATAGCACAGAGAATATATAAATATCAATATAAGCTTCGTTAATGTTATTTTGCGAGATATGAAGCGTTATTTATAATTAAGAAGGTTAATTAATTGGATGCTTGTCTGTGCGGCCAGGTTTATTACGTCAATTCTTTTTATTTGCGGTATTACTTCAATAATGTTTCAAACGAAACATTGTGTATGTTGTAAACACTAATTTAGCTTTGAGTGACTCAATGGTCAAAAGGACGTGAGCTATGTTTTAGTTTCATAAAGAAATAAATATACAGGGTATTTAGTCATAGGTGTACAAATTTTAAAGTGGTTAATTTATAAAACATTTGCTGTCAATTTATATGGTACACCCTATCCAAAAATATGTTTCCGTAATAATAATATAGTAAGAAAAAGCGTTTTAACAATTATTATCAATACATAAAAATTTTAATTATTGTTTACTATTTGCTTCTGCAGGCTTTGTATTTCAAAAAGTTATTATATAGCCTCTCGCATTTCAATACAAAAAAATAATTAATGTAACATATTTTAAAGTGATTACACTGGATGATTCGTAATAGGTGTAAAAGTTTAAAAGTTTTTTGTTGACAAATGATGTACACATTCAACACTTTTAAGATTTTACGCCAATAACCAATCATCCTGTACCATCAAAACCATCTCGTCGTGTGACCGATCATTCCCGAGACACTGAACCAAAAAAAAATGACAACATATGCTTACATGCACGCACACACATACACATACACGCGCACCCACACCCACACCCACACGCACGTACGCACGCACACGCACACGCACACGCACACACACACACACACACATATATATATATAGTGAGCTGTGCATTCACTAGTTTAAAGTTTTTACACTAATAGCCTATATAACTGTTTTTTAGCCTGTCGTTGTCGTCGTTTTAGGCTTTAGATGGCTTCTGCAAGGCATATACCTCCCCTTATACATCTATGGGGATATATAATAATCACCACGCTTGATAAACGGGGTGGCAATCGCAGTGTGATATAATAGTCAACAGGGAACGCTGCTGTGCATCCTCTAGGAAATTCTTTATGAGCATTTGCGATCTTATTTAATGCACAAAGTTTGAATTCTCTATGATTGTATCTTAGGATTAGAACCTGCGTACGATCGCGTCTCTGTGTTATACTGCTGAGCTACCACTGGTCACTTAAATCACTTCTGCCTTTAACCTCTTACTATTTTATATTATGTATGTTTTTATTAATATCTTTTTCTCCACATTACATTATATGAATGTAAAAGTGTGATAGAAATATATGACGTAAACAAGTTCATCTCAATTCTCCGTCGTAAAAATCTCATATATTAAAGTAGCAGCACAACACAATCATAAGAAATTATTATGAATTTTTGGTATTTACCTCACTGTGAAAATATTTTACGTCTTTATAAAAAATATAGTTCGTTTCTATAAGTATGTGGGTATAAAATAATTAATCTCATAAAACTATAACTTTAATTAAAACGTGATATCATGGGACATTATGTTATATTACATTATATTAACTTTTTTTAGAACTAGGCGGATGGATTCTCCGTAAACTGAAAAAGCGCACATATTTTTTAAGTTTAATTTTCGGCATTACAATATTGTAATTACATTTCTTAAAATTATTGAATAGATTATTGTACAACTGCATTCCTTCAAACAATATAGCTTTCTTTTCAGTTTGTTCTGACATTAATCGCAGTTTGTGTGTATAAAACTTGTATGGAATGAATGGATTTCAAGTTATTTTTTATTGTAATATTCTTTCTAGGACCACTAGGTCTTCCGGCAATAACAGGACGAAGTCCGAAGTAGAAAATGTGTACAATAATTCGAGCTTCGCCCGTATTTATGCCGATGTAAATGCACAATTTTATTTTTAGGGAATTCCCCTTTTCGATGTGCCGCTGACAGTGACGTAATGTTGCTCCTGCGCATGTATAAGTTGCTCTGTTCAATATTTAGTGCTTGAGTTTTATGAAATAATTGTGTGGCTGGTGTGCGATGGTGGTAGTTATATAATGTTTTAAATATTTTACTTCGAGTTATTTGCAGGGAGTCCATATTAATAATATAATCGACCATATCGCAAAAAGATATTCCTGATGTGATTTAATTAATGTATTGTGTATAATGAATCGGACTTTGTGTGTAGAGTTTGTTTCAACTTACCTAAAGTCTCTAATTGTGACATAAGTTTCGATCTGACTTTTTAAATATGATTGTTTTGTACTTACATGTAACGTGTTACACATGATACATACACACACATACATATATATATATATATATATATATATAACATTGCAACACAACATTAGGAATTTTCCACTCAGCCCGAATATGTGGTCAGCTTGAACAGGTACCTACTGAGTCTGCGTGCTTCATCTTCGACCACATCGTCGCTTTCCATATGGCGAGTTTTTGGTAAAACGCGGACAAGAAAACGTCGAAAAAAGCTTAGAAATATAATAATAATCGCTTTACTGTGGGATCTATTACTCACCAAATTGTATTTGACTAAAAATTTATACTCTATTACACATGCTACATTTTTTCTTTCATGTTATATGACGATATGTACGTTTAACAGCGTTAAGCTTGTATGTTTTTATTTTGAACCTGTTTCTTAATTAATAGCCAGAGCGTTTAATATGCAAGCAGCCCTGGGCAAAATCATAAATATCAACTCTAGCGTGAACGTGTTAATCTATTTACTGGTATTTTTATTTTGTCATGAAGGAAAAAAATAGTTTATACGGATAATTTAAAATGGCTAATTGTAATAAAATAAAGCAGGACGACGAACGCTTTCCTCTGAGATTAGGCATGGTTTTTTTTTTAGTTTTTTATGCTCCTTGCTATTGGGGCTTCTCGTACCCCATCTGAAGGAAAGTGTAGTTTTTTATCATTTAATAATTTTTATCACTTTCTTTTTTTATTTCCGTACTCTTCTATCATTCTTCACATGATCAATCTTTCTTCTACTTACATTCTACGATTTCTACCTTTCTTATCCTTACTAACTACCATCCATTCAACGCCTCACTATCTTCGTCTCGTTCCTTAATATAACAGGTTTTGTTATTTAATTCATGTACATATTATGCCTGATTGACAAGGCATGTTTTCGAAAAGATTCCCAAAGTCTCTCTAATAAAGTAAGGTTAATCGGCAAGGGACATAACACTGTCTTTAGTCCAGAGAGCTGGTGTCTTCAAAGAAGTTACAAGAACTGCGTTCACATGGTATACACTTAACGTCATCGTTAGTATATAAAGGAATTTGCAGCATATTCCATCACCATCTTGATGTAACCACTATTTTTTTTTATTGGTAACAGGTACAATTCACCGGAATTTATAGGTTGATGCTGTCTTTATGAGCAAAACGCACTAACTGTCGGGAAAATATTTCGACAATTTTTTTTAAGTTTCTATTTTAATGTCTCTCTAAAAACGCAGTTTAAAAACAACGCCAACAGAAGTTATAACGAAAGAAAAAAAAACGTCGACAACATCTGTTAAACACTTTGAGAAATTTATGAAGTTTGTAAAAGTTAGATTTTGACGGCAATTATTAACGTGTAACTGAATTGTATAATACTACATTATTTTTGTTAAATCTAATTAATAATTATAATAATGGAATGACATACTATATATACCGAGCCACTTGGAAAGTGTTTTATAAAATGTTTTCATGAAGGGAACGTTGTCGAATAATTTTTTAAAAAAATACGGTAATCTAATATATAAAATTCTCGTGTCACGGTGTTCGAACTTGAACTCCTCCGAAACGGCTTGACCGATTTTTACCAAATTTTACATGCGTATTCAGTATGTCTGAGAATCGGCTACTATCTATTTTCCATACCCCTAAGTGATAAGGGTGGTCCACCCCTAAATTTTATTTTTAATTTTTAAGACAATTTTTTTGGTTTTTATTTTATTATGATACAGCATACAAAAATACATACAAACCTAAATTTTCACCCCTCTACGATCAACCCTTATCTTACATCTGTTAATTAAAAACTTTAATTTTTTTTGCAAAACAACGTTTGCGGGATCAGCTAGTTTAACAGTAAAAATTTAATCTTCTTCCTTTCAGCCAGTAGACGCGTACTGCAATGTATAGGCCTTCCCAAAGATCGCCACCATGACTTGTCCTGCGCTGCTCGCATCCGGCGATTTCTCCTAGGGGGCGGCCATCCAATAAATAACCTTTCGGCCTCAGGCTGCACAAATGATGTGCTTCCCCAACTGCTACTTCAGACGCGTTGCGAAACTCGAAGCATAGCTCCATGGATTTCTAAGTAAACTTCACCTGTTCTATAATATAAAAATTCTAATTTAAAATGTAACTATATCATTTCCTACATACTATTATGTATTAATCATTAAAATATGAATCTGCTTTGGAAAGATTCGTGCAATGAATTTTAACGACTACGAATTAAAGTTGAAACTTGACGGATAGTTTTTTCTAAAAACTTTTGAATCATCTGCACTTAATCACGTAACGATAATATAGTTAGAAAGAACATTTTTAAAATTCGAATTAAAAATTAATTATTTTTAATATCTGTCATTGGAGATTTTTTACTGCTAAAGTAACTGGCATGACGCAATTCGATAGAAAAAAAATTATGTAACATATTTCGGAATGTTTACTTTGTATATCGTGTTTAAGCTTTTTAACTGTTATATGTTCTTATGTTATCCTTATGTACATTTAAATGTTTTAAATTAAACTAAGTGGATTCAACACAGAGTATAAATTTCGTATTTAAATATATATATTTTTATTGTCTTTGGAGCTAAGGTCGAAAACTGTAAACCATTCAACAGACGTTAGACTGCGAAACAGTTCGTTACCCTTATTCCTTAAAAAAAAGAACCATTTCACACGTTCCAGCTCAAAGGAAGTCTTTTAGTATACACTTCATAACTATTTGGTGCATGTTAGTTTCTTTACGCCTTTCTCACAAATAGGTCACATCATCTATGTTAGCGAGCACGTTTTTATTTTTAGAAACATGTTTCCTTCTAACTACATCGGTTTGTACGTTAATTAAAAATTTTACAATGTTATTGAATATCGTTACGTTAAGATGTACGATCATATTTTTTAATTAAATACATTTACGGTTTTTATCAGTCTTTTTTGTATTAGATATTTTACATCAAGGGTCTGCTGTGATTTATCGAGGACTTGGTTTGGTTTGATTAAGAACAACCACGACGCAAAATGAGCGCATTGCCGCTTAGTTGCGAAAACCAGCCCGCTGACTGACAAGACAAGACAAGACACTGACCATTTAAATTCGTTTATTATCAGTCTTGTTTGTATTAGATATTTTACATCAAGGGTCTGTTGTGATTTATCGAAGATTTGGTTTGGTTTGATTAAGAACAACCACGACGCAAAATGAACGCATTGCCGTTTAGTTGCGAAAACCTGCCCGCTGAAACAAGACAAGACAAGACAAGACAATGACCATTTAATCAACATCCTTGTAAAATTCAGCTGCAGGACCTTCACAACTGAACAAAGATCCTTCACAGATTTCCAATAGAATCAGTTTGAAACATCCCAAAACCAGACATCTGCCGTCGAGATTAACAATCATCTTTTCACTTTGTGAGTATTCATCCTATGCTGCGTTTTGCCGTAGTCCTCATATCAGAAACATAAAGCCCTTGTTTTTGGGCGCCTTTCATACTTCTCCTGCCTTGGGTACACAGGGATATTGTAACAAAAATAATTTCTTCACAGAACTCTATTGTTTATATCCTCATTTTAATAAACCACCAAAAGAAACAAGATCACCGACATAGCTTGAAGAATTGCTCGTCTGAAATGGCGGTGCACGGGGAACATGGTTCGTGCATCCGATGGCTGCAGGGGCCGAAAAGGTTTGGAAGGCGCGGCGTGTGTAAGCCTCCCATTAGGTGAACCGATTACATAGTTAAGGTTGCGGGAATCATCGTGGCGATCTTTTTATGCAGTGGGCATCCATCAGCCGAAAAGAAGAAGATGGAGAATGTAAATTATTTGTTCCTCTTTTATTCCTCGCATACTATTACTCTGTGTTTGGCACTAATCGGTGTAACATTACTCCTGAAATGCCCCGTGGAGGGGTAAAACACGTGTTGGGTGATTTATAGGTCGTAGTTGTGTAATTCGCATTGTTTGCCGCATGCGCATTTATCAGCGGGATGGCGGCGGTGCATTTTATTGCATTGCAATTGAGGAAGTAGCTATATATTGGTCCCTTTCTTACTTAGGATGGACTTCCGCAAAATAACGAATCCATTAGACATTCTTAGTTCTGTTATATGCCATCTCACTTTCGTTGCCTCCTTTCATTGAATTTTACAAGTGTTACATTTTATGTAATTTTTTTTTCATTTTACTTTCTAATTCATAATGCAATTTTTTAAATTTAATATTTATTTTATTTAGGTACATTTCTACACAGATATGAAAGTCTATTACAGTTCGTTTCGTCATAATTTTTATTTGTTTATTCAACTTGCTTGTTCCTCCTTATACACTCTTCTATGACCTCCAGGAAGGTCAGGTGACTATCTTGACTGTTCACCAACGAGGTGATGGTGTCTTCACTGATTCTATCCTAAACCCGAGCGGTAGTCCTAACGGCTTACAGATCTAATCTCTATGTAGACTACCCACAGCGATTTCAACTTGTAATTCCATAGGGTTGTTGACTATTGTACGTATCAGACCAATATATATTTATACCTAATTTAATCTTGTAAAAAAATTCCGACACTCTCTCCACGGCTCGTTGAGCGTTTGTGGCCTTGCCAATGAGGCTTGCGTAAAATTCTTTTTCTTTTTAAGCAGAATACTATATCTGAAAAGTTCACTTTGCTTTATATTAATAGTGCTTAAACCAAAGTAAGTTAAATTACGAGGTAATTAGTATATATTCCACAGAAGTTTTACATAGATGTAAAACTACAATGACAATCCAATATTTATTACAATTTATTGAATAAGTTTGTGTAAGTGTATATACTATTTTATATTTCATAATTTGAATAAATTAACAAGTTATATATGAGTGAAATAGAATAAAATATATTTGAAATCTAAATGAAAATTGTACGGATTTTACTGTACTGTTGACGCCAGTGAAAAGGAATAGATTATAGGGAGGCAGATTAAGAAAAAGGAACCCGAAAAACACCGCATTTATTTCCTCCCCAGTTGACTGCGTTATCAGATTCGATAAGCGAGAATTACGATTGTGGAGTGCGAATCACATCTCCATAAATCACATTTCTTAAAGGCTTTTAGAACAAAGGCCTTGTAAGGGAGGAGAAACAAATAACGTCTTGCGAGATGATCTATCAAACGAGTCGAGTGTCTGCGGAGTGGGGCGAGAGCTCGAATAATGGTCGGTTATATTTTTTTTTCTGCTTTCGGACAAACGGCTTTATTGTAAGACGTCGAAAAAGTTGATAACTTTTATAGGGGCTCTGTCATTTGACACAATCTAGGACTATTCGCTAAATTATTTGACAAGCCACTCGGTGATACGGTAAACAAGTATGACGAAAAACTTATAATCTCCCGACTAAATCAAAAATGCTAAGAATACAAACTCTGCATTTTCAAATATTGAATTAAATATTAATAATAAAATCAGTTTAAAGCCCGCTCAGTGTCATTTAACGAACCGTAGTAAAGGATATGCTCGAGATTTCTGTACAAGATCGCATTATAATTAATATGCTCCGTAGCGGAATAAAATTAACAATCATAGCTAGTTTTTGAGGACCTGTCATACTTATGTGATAGGACTTTTTTGCTTAAATAATTTTTGTTTCATTCTAATTTACCTTCTTTCATACTTCTTAAACTCTTTTATTATTCTCCTGTATTTCCTTACAATATATTTTATTCTTAACACTCTTAGCATTTATTCCAGCATTGGTATGTTGAAGTATCAATATGTAGGCCACGTAGCTCGCAGAACAGAATACCTTCGAGGCTTTAAGGTTCTAGAGTGAAGACCATGAACAAAGAAGTGCAGCATATGACGTCTATACTCAATATGAATAGAGAAACCTTATTGAGGTCAACCGAAAATGCTGAATAAAAAAAAATGGTGAGGCAATAAACATCAACTACAGCAAAAAAATGTTTTAATTGATGTCGGTCGCCCATTTTATTTACTTAGCAGTAACTTATTTTCACATCATGGAAAGAACCTTATTTGCTTATGAATAGAATCAGATTGGGCTCCCCTATGGTGTCATTCTTCAACCTAAAGCTACAAAGGTTCTTAACAAGCCGTGGTAAGATAAAAGTCCCCAATAAATTAATTATGAATATAAAAATTCCTTAGAGTGTCTATAAGGACATATCTGCAGGATGAACAACACCAAATTAGCAAAATACATTACAGAGATATTGCCATCGGACATGAAATCAAGAAAAGGATGACCAAGTACAATGAAGATCCAAACATTTAACCAGGGACAGAGATTCTTTCGAATGCGTGTTGTACAGGAGCGTGATGGATGGAAGTGTTTAGGAGGTGCCTATGTCAAAGGGTGACTATTACGTGGTAGTAGAAATAAAGGCTATTTTTAAACAGTTTTATTTAATTCGACCCGTACGGAATTTATTTGTTTATTTGGGTCAAAATTAGAAATTTAAATTTAAGCACCTTCCCGTTGTCAGATTGATCTGAAATATGTACACACATTTAATATAGATGACAATACAATATAATAAAATCAATAACATTATAAATCTAAGATGGCCGCCGATACAAAATGGCGGATTACATATTTTTCCTTAACCCCCTTTAATATGAGTATCAAATGAAAGGGCTACACTAGTAAAATACGATGATTATGTCAAAATTTAAAATTCAAGATGTACGCCGTTTCAATATGGCGGACTAGGTACATATTCTACTACAACCACCACGATATGGGTATCAGATAAAACCGTTTAAAAAACTATTTAACTTAAAAGTTTTTTTACCGATTTTTATTTATTTTACATTAAAAGTATAATAGAAACAAGAGAAGGCGGTTCAGCTTTTACTGGCGGAGACAGTTATTTCTGTCAGCGCTAATAATCACTCTCTTCTAATTCTTAAGGTGTTATGTAGAAAGTTTAAAGCATTGGCCTACCAACCAATAACGTATCAAATAATCTATCATCAAATAATCTTTAATAGCCTTGTCCTTCTCAGTAATCTAACTTCGTTCATACTTCTTTTTCAGTTCAAAGAGTTCTGCTTTGAAATAAATTTCGGAGAATCAGCAAACCGTAGTAAAAATAAAAAGAAATTCAATTTTCGGGATGACATTTGATATAATTCACAATTTGTGCAATAACTATATAGTATTGCTAATTCTCATTTTTCTCATCAGAATGGGAAGCAGCATCTATTGCTTACGATATCTTTGGGGGCGGCCTAAACAGCGGCGTATATGGGCTGAAAAGACTAAATAAGTTTGTGTTTATAATTAATTAGATTATAAATATATTAGTCGTTATGTATATGTAGCATATATTGTTTACTTAATTTAATAACTTTTTTTTAAAAACTACACACATTCTTTCTAGTTATTTTTACCACTGTGGGTTGACTCGTGAAGAATATTTGTAAGGTATTAGGTCCGCTATTAGATAAGATGTAAAAAGAGTAATTAAATAAATAAATAATAAATTATGTTCCGCATCAAATAACGATGACAGAAACTCTAGCATATGAATGCATATATGTGTTTGCATATATGTAAGTTGGTATGTGTTGCGAAGTATATTGAAGAAATTATTAAAGTAAATATAATAGAATAATATTGAAAATTGCACGCAGTTTAGTGTAATAGTTTGCCTGCGTGGGTATTTCCATGTAAATATAACGTGGGTGCTTGCGAAGTAGCGTGTGGGAGTAAGTTACAACGTTGTACGAACTAAATCTGTATTTCCATTTATAGGTAAAGATTCGTAGAGAGCTATAAATAAGTAAATATTAAGTGAATATCTATTTGAAATATGAAAAAAGTTGTACTTATCATTTCAAATGCGATAGTTTTGCTGCGATATTGAATTAGGAATGATGAACCAAGATCACCGACATTGCTTGAATAATTGCTAGTCGGAAGTAGCAGTTAGCGAGACATATCACACATAAAAACGAATGCCGATGAGGCCGAAAGGTTCTCGAATAGCGACCAGATGGACAGACGTATGTCGTCGGAGATAGCGGTCGCATAAGTCCCTAGCTGCACGCAGCTCAGAACCGGTCATCATGTCGATCTTCGGAAGAGGCCTGTACCTTGCTTTACCAGCCTGTAATAATCTTAGACCTGGACGCTGAGAATGGTTTCTCGTCTGAAAGGTGACGCACTGGAGATGTGGCGCTGGAAACGGATGCTCAGATTCATATTGACTGCGTACCAGTCCAATGTTTCGATCCTAAAAGAACTCAATATAAAATTGAGGTCGTCGTGGACAGTGCGAATACGAATCCTCGAGTTCTTTGGTCGTCACCCGTAATGAGTACTCAATGGAACGTTTGGGGGTGCATAGTAAAGGGTAAGTCAAGCGTTTTTGAGGACGCTCTTTAGCAAGATGGGATATCAGATTAAAACTGACACTAAAAACTTCATCCGCGATCTCACTCCGCCAAACTTTATGGTGACGCAAGAATCGCTGCCAGTTTCATTGTCCAAACTCTAAAATATTAAATGGCGTATTTTTGACGAATCTGCGTTTCCCTTATCCACAACCTAGGATGATAATATTTGCGCTATACTTAAAAAGATTTATACAAGGCAACCGTTGTATTATTTATCTTAACAGATCCAATATAATTTCTCGTTGAACTCCACATATGCAAGATATTGTAGTTTAGTTAAATTATATTCGACAGTAGAGCGTACTAATGGCATTACTATTAGTAAATTCACGCACGCGAGCCGAGTTTGTGCCTATTGAGTAACGAGTATAGGTTTACGGTTCAGTAAACGCGAAGTAAACTCATGTACTAAATTCTTGTACGACATTAACCTCTTCTTAGGTTGTTACATTAAAATTTATAATTGTTAATTGTATATTTTTGATAAGATATAAAATGTGATTATATGTGCGAAACCTGTAATGGGTTATATAGCTAATATGACATTAAAAATCTTTAAAGTTTAAAAGTTCAAACATTTACCAATCATACATGCATCGTGCATGCATGTAACTTAAAACTTAACTCTCTTTTCAGACACTATCATATGTCGCACAATGTAAGTATCCGTAGTCGCCGCTGCAGACATTCCTTGCGTGGGTCATGGCTGAGATCGGTACGATCATGTTTTAAGTCGTTAAACCAGTTGTAAATAAGCACTAAGAAGCTTTATCAGTAAAACCTAAACAAACTCTTTCGCGATTTTGTTGCTGAGAGATACCGTAATTGTAAAAGAATATGTTCACATGTTAAATTCATATCTGCGCTGAACCTTAATTTCAATGCACGTAAATACATATGTATATATATTTGTATTTTTGTATATTTGTATGCGTATATAGTAATATATGTATGTACACCTAAACTGCTGTTTCCTTTATGTCTTTCATTTCCATCCAAAGGTTGTCTGGTAGAGATCACCTCGTGAGATAAGACTGTCTCTTGTAACTCTTAAAATGCTCCGTGAAAAGATGAGCGAAGGATTCCATTTTTGAATTATCGTTTTTAATTTTGTTTTTTACCTGTTTTAAAAGGCTTCAGTGTCACTAACGTAACAGCAACCTTAAGCAACTTATAAGCTATTGGCCTGTTAACGCATTTACACGTAAATGTTTACTTGTGCGCATGTGTGTAGTCACAATTTTATATAACAAGATCATATTAAAAAGCATGACATACCATGCCGCATATATAGCTTATTACTAAAGTTTAAGTTAGTTCAGTACACTGATTACCACGTACCTAATAAATTAAGTTCGCTCGACGCACTACCGAATCAGGTACACGCGGAGCGAATAACTTGTTAACTTACGTCTTACTTAATATCAAGAGGAAGTTGTTACTATGTTACAATATCTTGGAGATATAATAATATAAATATATTCAGTTAACTACAAAATAAAATTATTTATTTTTGATTTATTTACATATATGATATTTACATATATGTTTTATCTTGTTCGCATTTCTGCATGTCGCATGTATTTATTAAGTCCCTTAAATTATATCCTAACTTAAAACTGAGGTTCTTAAATCATTGGTGTCTTATTTGTTTTTCACGACACGAACAATGTACATTTTTTAACATCACGATTGTGCGACCACTTCTTTATTCCAACTCTAAACTTCCGTTCAAAGATTTTGCGCCAGTATATGCGGTGGTGGTCGTTTTTGCCACATCGATGAATCTTGCGATCGCATCTTGAGTCACATCTGTGTAATACACGGACGAGATCATATGACGTTATATTGCCACCACCACATGATTGACATTGTTATACAGCCCGAAGGTGTCTGTTGTTCGACAAACAACGATGACCGCCCCGCTCTTTGGCCCGTGAACTTCGTGGATGGTTAGCGTTCTCGTACCTGCATCTGAACCGCAGTCTTGGCTAACGCGGACTTGTTTATAGGCTTGGTTATGAGTCACATAAAGCTCAAAGCAGCCAGTCACGGACATTAAAAGACAGAAGAAAGGAACATCGCCTTATTAATGAACAAAGAGGAAGACTACAGGGTCTTTCTGGATTACTAATGAAAGTGTGGATTCCTTATTAAAACTCAGATATTAGGAATCTACTTTATTTTTAGGAAACACAAATTGACAAGTAAAACGAACTGACTAAGCAAAAGTCATGTCAAAAAACGAAAGAGGCCAGGCGCCCACATTACGCCCCTCCCCCCCAAGACCGTGGCTACAGTCGATAGTAGTCCTGAAGATGGGAAGGAAAACGTATATGACGTCCGTTACGCGACTTATGATTGGCACTCTGGTCTCTGGTAGCCTCATTGCTGATTATGTCGGTTGGTGTCATGCATTCTTTTGCTAAATACGAAAGAGGCTAGGCGCCTACAAAAGGTTAAAAGAGAAGTAATCAAAAATAGGAAACACAATAACAGAAGGAAGTGGAGATATAATGTAAATTATAACTGTGCAATTATGTGATATAGATATAAAAAGAGAGAAAAATAAGAAATTAATAAATTGCAAAATATTAAATAAACAGGGCAAACATAATAAATATTGTGAAGTAGTATTCCGGAATGAATGGTAAAGGAAAACAGGTCAGATATGAAAGGTAAAAGAATAACCAGGAATAAGAGATTGTTATCCCTATAACCTACAACCAAAAAAGAATGAGTAAAAGATATTAATAAAAATGATAAAATAAAAGTTTAATAAAAATAAAAAAGAACGCGAAAAAATTATTAAATCAAAATTGCCCCTGTGTGCCCAAAATGGGAGAATGTCAAAGAAGCTCCTAAAAATGGCTTAATGTTGTGTGAATATACCCTAAAAATTTAGGCAGTTAACAAACTATGTTAAATACTACCTACGGGTCATAATATTGAATGACTTGTTCTAGAGCACTTGAAAAATAATAGAAACTTTATTTTGGCAATTCCTTTATATCAATAGCCGATAGATACTTAATGTGAAGGGTCCTTAATACAAAATATTTCGTAAGTACTTCGCACATTGACTTATAGTTTACAGTATCTTACTAAGGCGGTCATTCTATGTGATATATATAAATAGTGATATTGTATGTGTGCTATTAAGAAAATGTACACAATCCGAACTGACGTAACACCCTCGTATATTTCGCGTTCAATTATGTACGTTTATTAGCTAAAGGGCTTGTGTTCCCGGTTTATAGTGGCAATAAATATTATTACATTTCCCTGACTGCGCAATGTAATGTACAAACAACTTATTATTATCGATATTAATATCTTTTATACTACACTTATAAACTAAGCCTTCTATACCGTGATTGAAAATATACGTAAAAGGTTTAAAGCAGTGAATGCATATCTTATCTGTTAGCAAAAATCTTTTGCACCTCTACAATAATACTGTATAAAGTAATCACTTTAAAATATCTAACATCAATTTTTTTTCCGTTTGATTGTAACAGAATGATTACATCTGCAGGTACGAACTCTGCAATGATAGATTTAGGAGTAAACTATTATTAATTTTATTATACATATTAAGTAACAAACGACCCGGTAGACGAGACGTGAGTGGAACTCTCACTAGATGGACTAACGAAATGCTTAAGTTGTAAGGAAGTTGGTCCGTGCAGGCGTCACAAGACCAGTCTTCTTGGCGGTAGCTAAAGACCTTAAAATGGCCATCAAAGTTGAGACGAAGAAGAATTCGAGTTTCAAAAACTATTTTTTTTTCCCGTATTAATATAACGTTCTTCTTTAATTTTAAATTATCATCAACAAATGAGCAATACGTTTACTTTTATAAAGCTATCACACCTATATAACCAATCACTGTTTATATTTCATTACCAAGTGTCTTTTTTATATTTAATTACTACCAATATGATGATGAATGATGTTTAAATTAAAAATAAAACATAGTTTATTCGTCACAGCAACAGCTTAAACATAGAAGTGATAAAAACAAAAGTTGTTTGTTGCAATCGTGAACGGTAAGTGACATCACAATACTGGTTTTTATGATCATCTAGTAAAGCCTAAGTCGAAATTAAGTAGATAATATATTTATTTAGGAAAACCAGCACTACACATAATGGTTCAGTTACATGTTCCTTAATAGATGATACAATATTAAAGAAAAATATATAGAAAACATTGTAGAATGAAGAGAATGGTGATCGCACGTAAGAGGAAAAATTTGGCTTACGACTATAGACACCAAAGAGGCTCTTAATTTGAAAATTTTTCCTCCGACACACAACCTTCTACAAGGCCTTGTGTTAAAAAATGTTCAATTAAAATTTGTTATTGATACAGCGAATTATTTAAATTGTTTTCAAAAGACTCTATAAGAGCTGTGAAAGATATCGACTGCAGGTAATTGTTCAAATATTCAGTTATAAGAACTGTACGTTCGTGAGAATTCAACCCAACGTTTGCCCAACAATGAGCTTACACTCCTGCGTGACATTCTTTTTTGTAGCTCCATGAATACTCTAACGAAAAATAGCTTGAAGGCAGTGGAAAAGAATGTTTTGAAATAAACACATATCTTAAAAATAGTAACAAGAATTAAAAGTTTTTGTTACTTACGTAGGTGATGTGTTCTGTGAAAATGATTTAGTTACTCAGGCGTAATATACACTTGAGTAAATAAATCATAATACGGGCATGCCTATGAGAATCGGTATTTGAAAATAGAATTTCGAGAACTCTAATATTAAGCTATCAGGTGACTATCTTCTCCCTATTTCTGTAACTATGATTCTAAAATAAATATGAAGAATCGATTCAGAGAATTTTATATAAATCGATTGCATGCTTAAAAATAATTTACTAATACTTTTTTTTAAACTTCGAATTGTGTAGTGATTACATATTTATAACAAGAAAAATGACAGAATAATCTATATAAGAATAACGAATAACATCGTGATTCTCTATTGTGACATACTTCATCTGTGAAAGTTCCGAATCTAATCCAAAAAATGCCCACAAAAAACTCAATCAATGTTTTTTTATCACATTTTAAGTCGATAACACAGAGATGTTTGGCACTAATCGTTGTAATATTACTTTTGAAGGTGCCCCGTGGAGGGGTGAAACACGTATTGAATGATTTAACGGTGGTAGTTGTGTAATTCACATTGTTTGCAGCATGCGCATTTATCAGCGGGCTGGCGGGCGGTGCACTTTATTGCACGACTACTACTGCATTGGCGGAAGTAGCTATATATTGGTGCTTTTCTTACTTTGTTATCACTATCACAAATAGAGCCATAAATTTAAAAATCACGTGTAACGGAAATTTCCATAAAATCTAATTATATATTAATAAATTATTTTTAATTCAATAAATATTTACAATTAACTTTCACAGTGTAATTATCGACGTGTACTGCTAGATATAGGCCTGCCTCAAATTCGCCTCGATGACTGGTCTAGACTTAGTGACTTAACTATGTTGTCAGTTTACCTAACGGAGGTCTATACTAGAGACAAAATAAGGTAGCTCAGCTTGTGTTTATAGGGATTGTAGTTCCGAGCAGCGCTGGTATTCAGTTTGTCCTATAAGCTTTAGGATATTACATGCAAAAAGTAAATCGTTACTTCTAACAACTAAGAATGACTACTTTTAGTTTTACATTAGCCATATCTAAGTTACATCTACTATAAAGCAGTTGAAATTGTAGAAGATAAACTATATTATTATATTACTATACAGTAATAGAAAGAGTCATGCATGGAGTTTTGCTGCGAGATCGAATCAAAAAAGAGTAGATCCGCAGTATAACCAAGGTCTACGGCGTAGCCTGATCACTCCTCTCAAGTGGCAGTAGTTCCTCGAGTGGCGACTACAAGCTGGTATATGTAGCGTGGACAGACCCTCCACTATATGGACCGACGATATAGTTAAGATCGGTCATCGTGGCAATCTTCGGGAGATACTTATGCCTCGGAGTGAAAGTCTATCGGCTGAGAAATAGAAGAAAAATTACGCAAACAAAACACGAACGAATCGAAAAAATTTTTTTATTTATTTTTTTAAATTTTTAATATATTTATTGAGGTATTTAATTAAATTAATTTCAATTATTTAATATTTAAAAAAAAAATTATTACACTTTTGTTACGTCACTTTGCCTTCGTCTAATCATAGATAAATCTATTTTTATAAATTTCTAATATAAATATCATGTTTTCAAAATTAAATATTTTAGGGTAATAAATGTTATATATGATATATTAAAAATAACATAAATCACAATTTATTTCTACGCGAAAAGTATATTACTTGCAGTTAAAATACAAAACTGTTTAATGATGCAAAACCTTACTAAACGCAACTACGACTTTCTTTTTAGCTCTGTAAGACTGTTAACTTTAGTATCTACGACGTCTTAAATCCGTACAATAATTACACATATTTTTTGTATTAGATATAATTTATCTTAAAAAATAATTTGAGTAATTGACTAAAATATGAATTTATGAATTCAAAATAGAAAATGTAACACTGAAAACGTGACCCACATTGTTGCAGGCTTTCTCTAAAACAATGAAAAAAATAGTGTTTTAAAATTGATTTATTAATTTATTTAGAAATATTTTAATTTTCATGATTGCAGTTTAAGTTTTAAAATTATCATAGTTTGGTTGAGACGTAGTAGCATTGCTACGACGTAGCGGCGTCTCTACGCCGTAGCAACGCTACGAGACACCATCGTCATTTGGGCTCCATATTATCATTCGGAGACTGCGCGGGCCTCAGTGTTCCGCGAGCTTTTCTAACGGGTTGACGTGTCGAACGAGCTTCCGTTGGACGAACGCGCGCGGAAAATAGTTCTTTCAAGTTGGCAGCCGTGTAAAAATATTACTCAGTTATTGCAAATGTAATTAAAAAAAGAAACGGTGAGTGCGGTGTATTTTTTATACGTTGAACATTGTTATGTGAAAATGTGAAAGTTTACACTTGGCAAAGTCGTTGTTTTTGTTAGAAAAACTGTTTACGATATTATTTCGGGAGGAAAAACGTTCGCGAACAATTTATTTGTTTACTTCGTTGTTCTACATAATGCGATAACCCGGGTTTTTGTGATTCTATTTCGAATATGCTCGTAAATATTTTTTATGGGCTGGCAACAATAAGTTCTTTCGACTTTCACTTACATTTAAGTACATAAAATTAAGCACGTTTTGGAAAATAGCTTTTTTCTCTGTGCAACTTTTTGCCCGTAATTATTTTTCAAGAAATAAAATCTAGTTTTCACAATTTTTTTCAAACTTATACATAAAAAATTAAAATAAAAAACTATACCAAATAATCGTTCATATATACTCTGAAATGACATTGGCTGCTTATTATTTGTTTTTGAAAATATAACTATGCGAATTGCTTTTAGAGTAATTAATTACATATCTTTACGTAAAGGATTTACTTAATTTTTTTAAATATTTCTTGTTATTGTTAGATTTATTCCCCGAATTCAATTAATATTTTCCCATTGTTATTTTTTTTTCGAAGAAATTTGGTTGAGGTAAAATCCAAAAAAAAAGTAATTTTCAACATATTTTACATAGTGTATGATTTCAACAGTATTTTTTTATTATTATAATGAGAAAGCGTATGTAATACAACAGATTGTCGTCTATTTTGTAATAACAGAGTCCTGATTGCCATTAAATAACAGTAAATATAATTTTTTTTTCGAAAATAAATGCTTTTTTGCAAAAAGCAAAATCCTAGCTAACACACGCCGAGCTTAGGTTTTATTTGTCTAACTTACGTATTCAATTACATGAGTACCTTTCAAAATATGATTGGTATTTTGTCAAGAAAATTTAGTAAATAATTTTGTTAAACAAAAATCTTATATGGTAGTATAAAATTTTCTTTGTATATGTTAAGAATATTTTGAAAGCCATCACACAAAATTCCCGATTCTACTCACAGGAGTACTAATTTGTGGAGGAGCAAAACGAGGGAGGCCCTTTTGGTATACTTCTCACGACGATAATAACATGAATAAATAAATTACTAAATATTTATTTTAATATTTCGTTACAAATAAAGAAATGTTTAATACATTAAATAATTACATGTACTAAATGCATTAATAGCTTCAAGTTATACCCAATGGTGCGCAAACAGGCTTATGTTTAATTAGGCCACTTAACAAGGTGAATAATTTCCGGTTAGCGAACAGGCGATCGCACCACCGTCTCACGCCTCCAACCGTGCTGACGTCACCGCTACGTACAAAGCTTATGTCAGATACTTTTTCAGCGTATTTACCTCTGACGAAACCCTGTAATGGATTTTCATGTGATTAATTGCCGTAAGGTAATTAACAATGGTGGCTTTGTCCAATGTGTCAAGGTGATGTGTCAGTAAGTCACTGTAAAGGATTTTGTATTACAAAATTTTAGATATCTATTTAAAAATTAACTTCAGTCAGTTGAGGCATTATACAAAATTTTTATACATCCGACTTTACTTAGTTCGATGTGGACTCTTTTCAGATCAGGTTAAGGTCAGGTAAAGATTCCTTATAGAACGAGAGGAGTTCAGTCTGATTCTAGTTTCGATCATATTGGACTCTGAGATCATTAGTAAATTAATAAATAAATCGTCAACCATTTATCACGTAACTAAAATGATCTTCAAACTAACTGATTATTTTATTTGTGCCAGTCTCAATAAACTATTTAAGCTTATTATATATACATAATCATAATCTTTGAAACGGAAAGGCCTTTTGTCTTCTATGGTGCGTGTGAAGGTAGCCGAAACTCAAAAATAAGACCACGTTTACTATGTCCAAAAATTGAGTATTCGATTTAATGATAATTTAATTCAAAACACAGAGTAAAAAGGTATATATATATATATATATATATATATATATATATATATATATACCTTTTTACTATATATAGGCTGTATATATAGGCTGCTATATAGGCTGCATCCAGTGTCTTCGAGCAACCTTAAATATACTATCGATTAACCTAGTGGAGGCCTACCAAAGTCTACCTTGTCTATCAGCCCGTAGTAGCCACTTAGGAACTTTTAATTAGGGGTTACCAATCTCTTAATTTTAATTTCATAGTATTAAAGAATCTACAATACTATTACACAAACATTAGCCGTAATTGTTTGTTACAATTAATTGTTTTAAATAAATAATCGTATAATCAATATATATGCCGTCATATACATATGTATATAATATAAAGTAGTCTGCAAAATAATTGAGATTGATTTAATAATGAATTTGAAGGTAAAAGCGAAAACTGTGATGATGAAACCGTGATAATATGTAGAAGATGAAGGAAGCATGGTAAATGATTTGAATGTGAAGACAGAAAGAGACTGTGAAAGATGAAAGAAGAGAGTGAAATATAAGTATAAAACCTAAAAATGATTTACGCAAGTTGTAACGTCCTTGCCCCACACAAAGCAGGGGGAATGAAAGATCACGATTGTGTAATAAAAACTAAAGTAAAAGCGAAACTCTATAACACTTTGAGGAATTGATGTCTGTTTAAAGCAAACACCATCTCAATTCTAAAGCAAGTGTCTAAAGGAGCATTTGTAGAATCATTTAAAAATTCTACCGCATCGCACGGAGGCTTCCCTAATGTGCGGGTCGTCAGACCTGAGCAAGGTAATCAACTTCTATTCCCTCAACGTTAACTGGAAGGCTAAAAGAAGCTATATCGCCCAGATACCCAGGCTGTATTTTAAAAAAGGAACCAAAAAAGAAACTGTTTACGATTATTCAAAGATAGTCTTCAAAGTTTTTATTTAAGTTGCTACTTCCCTTGTAGTAATCGGAAATGTCATAAACACATAAACAATTTTAATATAGACAATATCAAGATATTTCACCGCAAAGTAAGGTGGTACTTTTTAGATCTGTTCTTTTTAATTCACTATTCCAAGATATTAAACGCAATCACATTAAACGTTGAAAGCAATATATATATTTATATATATATATATATACACTGAAAGTGTTATCATATGAGCGTCACCTGTTAAAAGAAATTTGTTATTAGGAGGCATGCATGTAATCACGATTTTTTTATATTTTTATTATTTAGTGGGGGCATCTTTGTATTCTTGATTCAAATTTCTTTGATTTTCTGTCTTCAATATACGGTTTCACCTTGAAAGTTTTTATCTAATGATACGAAGAATTGTGGTCAAGTATTAATCAAAAAACCATTCTTCTTATTTAAATTTGGTTTTTTGCGTTAGGAAGTAAATGTTCTTTACTGATTTTTCTCCATGAAACAGAAGTTAACTGCTTGTCCATTTATTTGAGGAATAAGGCGTGTAATTGGAGGTAAGATGTTTTTGTTATAAGTACATGAGGTAATTATGAAAGTTATAGCAAGGTAATTTCTATGTAAGGATAAATATAACATGTATTACACTTGAGTAATGCAATTTTATAACTATCAACTACGAAGTTATGATATAAAAAATACGAAATGTCAGCAGCTGGTTATGCTATTCAACGGCTTTATTTTCAGCGAAGTCGTAAAGTCAAAGTGAAAATTCAAGCAGTTCTAATCGTGACACAGTTTGTTTTTATTTGAGAGAGAGAAAACGCGACGAAATTATGAATGAATCTTGTGACGGTTTGAATGCGATGTAATATTTTACACTGACCTCAATGTAATTTCTTAGTTCTCTAACGCCCGATTCTTGTGTGTGTACATATTTATATATACACATATATACATACATTTAGTACGTATATATGTGTATATGTATATATATAAACACACATACATACACCTATATATTGTATTCCTTATAGATCTTGATCGTCATCTGTCAACGAAAATCTATGACGATGTATAAATTGATCATTTTTGAAAATGTTTTAATCATTAATTTTTTTTTTCGGAATGCCGTAAGCCAACAATTTCTGATAGTATAAATTCTCAAGGACCGATACTAAACAATATTGAATATTTATATATTGCATTCCGAATTTAATATTTCTGAAAGTTTTGAAATTTAAAAGAAAAAATTCTGAAACCAATGATTTTTGTATAGAGTGAAACATAATTTATGTGAAATCGTGTAAGCTGTACATTTATTCCTTTAAAAAATTTTACAAACAATTTCAGATCGCCCGGCCACTGAAGAGATTTAAAATCGATATCAAATAATTTTTTTAAAAAGTCAATTATTCTTTACGAGAATACAATACTAATATATATGTGCGGAAATAAATTTCGTTGATGCTTATTTAGAAAGCTAATTATTAATATGGATTCATAATAAAAGAATATTTTAAAAGAGCAACTGTTGAGTTTCTTGGTGGCTTATTTCTGTAGAAATGCCTTCCAAATTGGTTATATCTTGCTGTAAGACTGACAATACTGATTTTTGATTGAGAATTTATTGACTATTTGAAAGAATTTTTAAAAGCCTATTTGATTAAAAAAATATTTTAATTTGATATGTAATCAATAATTAATTAACCTTTAATATTGAAACTTTAAAGAACCTGTGTTCTTGTTATAATTCTTGCTATAAAAATATGTTTTCATGTTGATCAAGAGTTTCAGACCTTAACTGAAAAAAAAATGTTTCTAATTTTATGACAAAAACAATAAACTTCGAATGACTGCACATAATACTTTATATAGTCATTCTGTCTTCTAAAATGTCTTACATAATATCATATCTAAACTTAGTAATTTAAATAGATTAAAGTAAAAAATGTTAATAAATAAAATACATCTAGTCTGACATAAGTTAAAACCAAAAAGTATCTATAACTAAATGATATAATAATAATTAATAACTTACCCAAATTTTTTTGACCTTGTCATATTACAAAAAAGAAATATTTATTTGACCGCATTTACATTCTTATATTTAAGAGTGATCGCTTTATTTATTTATTAAATATGAAATTAAAAAAAATGAATTTTGACCAGTAAATACCAATATAAATAAGGAGATCCGGAAAAGAATCAAGTTACAGACGTAGCTCGAAGAAGGTTTTTGAGAAAGGTTTTATAATGGCTATCATAAACCAGTAGACGCGACATGGGTAGGCATGAACTAAGTGGACCAACCACACAATTAAAGTCCAGTCGTTTCGGGGACGCCTATGTATTTCAGAAGGCGTCTACCGAGTGTATTAAATCAATGTAAATACTGACAAATGGAAGTATAATACGATAATTTAAAATATTAACGTGCGAACTATTCACAAAAATTCAATATAAACTAATGACTTGCCGAGAACCTTCTCCATCAAACGTAAGACATCAAACTATGTGAACAAAAACAAGCTATCGGTTATTATAAAATAATATAGCACAACTACAAAGCAATGTTTTCTCTATAAATATTTAAGTAAACAGAGGATCCTATCTATGCCATTTTCCTGTATCGTGCAAAAACAAACAAACCTTGTAAGCCATAGACCGGAAAAGTATAGATGCTTTTGAAATATGGTGCAGAAGGGAAATGAATATAATCCATTGAGAGAGTACTAAAAGAAATCATTGTAACAACAACTTCGAATACAAAGGCTTCGCCTATTTAATCCACTGAAACTTCGTGTCCATCGCTTCCCAAATAAAACTATACTAAGTATAAATATAGTGTGAATTGCTATAGATGTGAAATGTTTAAACAGGTAAATATATAGCATGTTTTTTGACAGTTTATTTATGGTATATGCAAATCAATGGTTTCAGAAATAATAAATTATGTGATGATAATATAGTAATAAAAAGCATTTTAAAATTGGAACTACTACATAATAAAATTTATTATTGCTTACTGTATGTCCCCGTTTGTACTATCAGAAGTTATTATATATATATGGCTTCATAAATTTATAACATTATGCAATGTGATTGTGCATCTATAGTTGTCAAACTTAAGCATTAATAAACAAACACTCCCGTACAACTTGCATGTAAACAATCCATTGAAAAGAGCCTACACAAAATAATACAAAATAACATACGACATAAGAGAAATCACAAAACTACAGGATGGTATATCAAAAAGTAGAAAAGTGTGGTTACATAAGAGATGTAAATGATAAGTGTACACATTCAATTTATGGACTTATTGAGGTAATATAAAAAGTAAAAGAGGCAGACCCTATTGAGGATCCCATTGTGAACCCACTTGGCACGAGACGGGACAAACGGAAGCAACCGGGGAAGGCCTAAGCAAAAAAATACGTTGTACGAAATAAAATTAATACGAAACTGCGAATTGAATAATATTAAATAGTATTATAGACTAAGTTAAAAAATAAAGAGTGATTATAAACATGTGTAAAATTCGTTTAACCCTTAATAGCCTGATTTACGGAAGTGATTTTTTTTAATATTACTGTGTTTGCTTGAGGGTCTAGATGAAGGGAAAAACACATATATTTTATTTTCGTTGGAAAGAATATTATACAACAGTAAAATACGTACAGCTAACCTATAAAAAACTAATAGTAATGTGAACATTCGGTTTAAAAGATTGGTATCAAAATTGAAGCTCTAGGCTATTAAGGGTTAAGCATTTTGCTGAGAAATAAGCTGTGCCTTTTAAAGCACCTATCATTAATCAACACGTAGTATACATATTTCTCCTGTTAATTGTTTAAATTTTATTACCTTTGAATTGATTAAACTTGGGCCTAAAATAACATATACATCCAATGAACTTTATAAAAAGTTGCGCGAAATGAGGATATTTCTTTGATTAATTTACATTTGACATGTAATTTTAAAGTCTTCAATAATAATAAATTCTTATTTCAATTCAAATGCTGGAATATTTTATTATTTATATGTTTATTTTTCAAATGTAGTTTAACAATAAGTCTATGACAATATTTAGCTTCCTAAATGAGCAATCTAAATATTGTTCATTAATATAGGCTGTTAAAAATACTCTCGAATCGTTCATCAAAATAAAATGTCAGTATTATCAGTTCTACAGAAAGCTGCTACCGGATCGGAAGCCAGTTCTGCTCAGAAGAGCCGGCAAGAAAATCAACAGTTGCTCTTTTCAAATATAATTATAACAATAATCAATTTCCTGGGAGAACATCAATATATTTAATTCAACACATTAACATAAGCATATTATTCTTGTATAAAATAATATACTTATTATTACTATATGTATTTAATCTTGATTTTAAATATCTCCAGTGGCAGATCTGAAATCGTTCGAGGAATTTGTCAAAGTGCGAATGTACAGCCCATTTGTTTTATTATTAATTTAATATTCACTCTACCTAAAAATCAATGGCTTCAGGTGTATTTTATTAGGTATTGATGTTATAGCAAGAAAAAGCTTTTTCAAAATTCAAATAATTAGGTATTAAAATTAACTTTTGTTACTTTCTGTTCTTGCAGACTATATACTGCCAGAAGAAGGCTTAATATATTCCAGTAGAAAAAATAAATTAGTTAAAAAGAAGATGGAAAACTACCTGTATATCGAAAAGAACCTATTCATCAACATGTTTATTTCTCATGTTAATTTTTTAAACCTTATATATTCAAAGAATTTGAGATTAGGAGAAATGTTTCGAGAATTATAACAAGTTGTGCGAATACAAGATAACTTTGAAATAATTTACATTTGATAAATCATTTTAAGTTCTTTGAAAATAAATAAGTTCTTACCTTTCATTCAAATACTGGATTTAATCATAAATATTCATGGAAGCGGCCTTATGTTTTACATATTTATCATCATATTATATATCTATTGAAGATTAGTAGCTACATGTACGTATATATGTAGGGGACAATCAACGTGGTATCTTTACTAAAGAAGTCACATATATTGGGGACGTGTTTTCTTTGTCATATCATGAACAAAAGCCTTTGCCAGCCCTTGCCGTTTGGGCGTCTATTTCAAAACTATATATATACATACATATATGTTTGTATATAGATGTTCGTCAATAAAAAAAACCATAAATCTTTTACGCCTATTTACAATCACCTACCATATTAAATAATCACTCTTAAATACATTACAATGATTTATATTTGTACTGAAATGTAGCAGACAGTGTACAATCTTATATAATTCACACTTTGTGCATTAATTACATACGATTGCATACGCTCATAAACAAGTTTCAAGAGGATGGGTCTCGGCGTCTTCTATGTACCATATAATGACACTGCGATATCCAACCCGCTTGCCAAGACTGGCGAATATGGTATGTCCCCCATAAATTTCTATGAAGGAAGCCTATATCAATGGATGTCTATGGGCTGATACGACAATGATATAGAATTAATGTTAATAAATGTCATATATCTAGGCGTAATAAATAGCCAAAGGAGTATTTTAAAAATGTGCGAAATGTGCTTGCTGATAATAAAAATATAATTTTATTGATAAGTACGTAGTATCGGAGAATATTTTCATATTAGTTTCGCAGCGTGACGTCTACATTTATTTTATTATTTAAATTTACCTCGCTGAGTTGACGAATGACTGCGCGTATAAAGTCTGCGAGGAGATAAACAATGATTCACTTTGACATGTTGTAATTTGATTTCTGTAAACGATTTTTCTTACAATAACATCGTTAAACTAATCATTATTTCCAAAACCATTGATTAACGAACAAGGTGTGCCTTACATTTATTGACAGCGTATGTGTTATACATATTTTATGGCTTAAGAGCCAACCTCGTATTTGAAAATAATTGTAAGTTTTAATGATTTATTTAAAAAAAAAATTCGGAATACCTTGGTAAGTATTAATTTTGTACATAAATCTTCTGTGCGTGTGTTTAAACGACAGCTTATCAATAATATACACATATGGTGGTAACATATATATTTTTGATGATGTCTATTTTTAGTTTTTTCCTTTATTATACTCGTAATTTCTAGTAGTGGTATCAAGCAGTCCCATGTTGGGCACGAATAATGAATTATCTTTCTATGCCGGAGATCTGTGACCCAGCGATGGGAATAATGTGAAAATAAATTCTTAAAGGAAAAGATTAATCTCAATAAAGGACGCTGACCCATATTTGCCCGCACAATGATTATCGATGTGTCGCAGAAGTGTAATTTAAGGCAGTATGGGATCTTTACGATAGCGACTAGTTTTATTAAAGATTATATTGTACTTAAAAAAATAATATTACAAAAATATAATTTTTAATATATTTAAAAGTGTCTATGCAATTTACGATTTTTTTTCTATAAGAATCTTTCATAAAATTTTAAAAAACAGTATTAAAAAGATCAATGAAATATGTTAAGCTATTCTCTAAGGTACGGCGTGACCATGAAAAGCAATCTTCGGCGGCTATGCTAGCAGTTTCTCTGCCGGGTCACTTTGCCTCGCTTTTGTTGCCCGAGCTATCGTAGCCAGGAACAGCGAGGCCGCCGGGGACTAGGAGCCGATTTTTTTACTATTGGGGGATATACCATTATCGCCTCGCATGGCAGACGGGTTGGCGATAGCAGTGCGTTGTGAAGTACCCTCTGCGAACTTTATCACACTGTCGCCTCGTACGATACCAACAAAAAGAAATGGGGAAGGCTTATTCTATGCGGAGAAGCTGCAAAAAAGCCATTAGCGATGTTAAACTAACGGTGTGTTCTATTTACGAATTCCGGAATCCTGAAGGCATGTTTAAATTCAACATCATCATTATAGCCACAGGACTTCCACAACTGGATATAGGCCTCTCAATATATCATTCTGTTACTAACAATTTCCTGTATTTTAAATAAAACTGGATCGTTGCGGTCTGGATTCAGCGTTTTCTGATAACCTTCACAAGGGTACTTACAGGTGGACGTCTTTCACTGACTTTGCTAGTCTACTCCAGAACCTTAAGGCTCCAGTGGTCATCTGTTCTGCATGCTAACTGGTATCTCTATAGCCTTTTGGCTAAGCTTTGTCGGTTATATTGGCTTATCCCTTAAACCTCTCATTCCTAATTCGATCTTGTAGGTTAAAACAGTGAATAGGCCTCTCATAATAAAATCATCATATAAGCCGAAAGACGCTTCTATAAGCCATAGGCCTTCCCATGTTGCCATGTTGAGCGGTCTATCATTGCCCGTGTCCACCGACTTCCTGCAATCTTATCAATTTAGTCGGTCCACCTAGAAGGAGGCCTAGGCCGCGTCTATCGACTAGTGATTAACTTCTACCTTACGGCCCAAAAGACCATCGGTTACAAGTGCATTGTGCCCCGCTCTTGACTTATAAATTTAAAATTATTTTCAATAAATCACTCTGCGTATTGTCACTGGTAAAAACATATCCGTTAATTAATGTTCCTTATATATCAAAATCTATTAATCTCCATCTGGTGTACATTTATTAAGGAGTATCATTTTTTCCCGGCCGTAAAAGGTTTTTTAAACATTTTTTTCTTTTCCCATATGGATCCGCAGCTTCTATTCGGTTCAGTCATACATATTCTGTGGTTTTCCGATTTCAAATCGTACTCTCAGATATGGTGATATTCAATGTGTATTTCTGATATACGCTTCATATCTTTTAATTTGTATATTCGCAAAATTCTAAGAACCGTATTCACGAAAATTCTTTGTTACGTGAATCTTTATTTTAAGATAAATGCGGTTGGGAGGCATTTTTTATATATTTTAATTAAACTAACAATAGCAAGTTAATATGAAATACTTTACAATAGTATTTTGGGGTCAGTACTAATTTTAACAATACTGGTTACTTATTTTCATTTAAATTTTAAACACGTTTTATTACAACTGGATTATTTGTATTGTTAATATCAGCAATCATTCGTTAATATGTAGAAATTAACGTGAGTTTCTTTAGAGCAGGAGACATATATCTCACTGTATAATCAAAGAACGTGATTTCTTATTACAATATTTGAACCATATAGACGTCTTTAAGAATTTGAAATACTATTCATTTGACTGATGAGTGAGATCTTTCATATGTTATTTTTCATAGCGCTCGATATCTTTGGCCGGTATTGATACATACATGTAGACTTGTATTTCGTTTTTCTTTTATAAAGTGTAGGCTATTTTTCTGCGGACGTGTATTTAATGGAATCAGGCGTTACCTCGCGGAAGTCCATCCTAAGTAAGAAAAGGACCAATATTTAGCCACTTCCGCACATGCAGTGGAGGCCATGCAATAAAATGCACCGCCCGCCAGCCCGCTGATAAATGCGTATGCGGCATGACTGCATGTGCGGAAGTGGCTACATATTGGTCCTTTTCTTACTTAGTCATATTGTAGTTAACAGCGTATATTACTTCGCGTAGAATAGGTCGCCGTTAGAGCCTTAAGGTTGTGTAGTGAAAACATACCCGCGATTATCGTATGACAGCGACAACGTATAACATCAACCGGTGTTATTGAAAATCTCTGGAGGACTGTATACATCAGTGAATATAAAAATTTGCACATTAACGTAACATTACTTATTGGTTTTAATAAAAATGTATATTTTTTATTAATAAAAATTTCAAGGTGGCGATTAAACCAAAAACAAACAAACATCTTGAGTATTTTCACTGCTAGCTATATATTTTACAATGGTAATGTTGTATGCTATATGTGTCTCTTAGATACATTGCTAGATTATTGTGGTAAAAGAAACGAAAACATTAGTAAAAGTATGTTTCTTGTAAAAACAAAATACAAAATTCTTATTCCTATTATTATTCAAATTTCTTAGTTATATTTGACTTCAAATTGCAATGAAAAAATCAACATCTAAATATTCATAATAGTCTGACCCCATTGAGAAAATAGTGACTCACCGTTGTTACTCAACTGAGTCACGCTTCTTGACCAATTAGAGCAAAGTAAATTAGAAATCCGTTCATATTGGCCTTATTGGAAAGCTTATAGTCGCTCAACCAGCCATGAAGTGGGTTATGCTTTTAATTTCTCTGTGGGATCGAATAAGGAATCAATAGAACCTTAGACGAACGTAACCAACACAGATCAGTGAATTCTTAAATTTAAGTTACAGTAAGAAGGCTACATAGCTTGCACTTAAGACAAGCTTTTATGTTATTGATCCTGTTTATGGGACCTCTCTTACTCTCTTTTATATTCTATGACACGGTTTTTTCTTTTTAAAATATTTATTCATAGTATATCATCCATAACATTTTCTACTTTTTTCTTTTCTCTCATCCTTCACATGACCTATACCGCTCACGGTTTATACTCACATAACATTTATGCTTTACTTTCCTTTCTTCGCAATTTTCATTTTTTATAATTTTATTTTTAATTTCCATATAACATTTTTATCCACTATATTATATTTTAATAAATATAGGTTTTTATTAACATATTATCATTTCTCTTAATTTATTATCACAGCTTAAGCGATCTAAGTTTTATTACATTTTTCTTTACCTTTTTACAACATCGCAAGAAGATGCAAAACAGGCCAGGAAGTAGAAGAGAGTCGTTGCCCTTTCAGCCCATAGACGCTCACTGGAAGGCATAGTACTCCAGCAAAGATCTCTATATGGGGGTATACCATATTCATCACACTTTGTGGGCGAGTCGGTGATCGCAGTGTGATAGTATGGCTTCCAGAGGACGCTACTGCCCATCCTCTGGAAACTTATTTGTGAGTAGTGGCAATTCTATATAATTAATTCACTAAACTATAAATAACTAAAGTATGAATTATATAAGATTATGTTACAAGAATCGAACCCGCAAGTAAGTAAGGCTACCATTATTCGCTAGTTTGAGTAGGACAATTGCGCGATACTGGTAATTTCCATTCGGTGTTTTTGAAAAACTATGATCAGGCTAATGTAAAGCAACATTCAACCGAATTTATGAGCATGTTGATGTTAACATTAACCAGTTAAAGAAAGCTTTCTAAAAAAGTAAATTTCTAAAAATAGACAATAAAAATAATTCATAAATGCCTTAAGACTGGATAAAAGAGAAGTTGTGGTAATTTTGCACTAAATTTCTCTATTTCCTTGACACATTGGAATCACTTCTAATTTTATATTGGAATAAAGCCAACAGTCTAAAAATTTACCAAAATGCTGTGTGTGGATACATTATATGTTGCATTTGTAAAGCCAATTATCCTTATGTTATCATAATTAATATTTTTTTTAGCAAAATTTCAATAATTGTAATTTTATTGTCATAACTATACACGCGTGTCATCTTTTTGTCTAGCAGATTTTTATATACTCTTTACTCGATCTTATTTTTGTGACAGGGATATAAACCGGCCTATTTTCATCCTCTTTCTCTCTCGTCCTTCACAATTTCTCTCTTTCATCCGTTGTATACTTTCTATCATTCTCACAACTTTCATTTACATTACAATCACGCATCGCATCCCTCGCTACATTTCTGGTCTTGTTACGCTTAATTACATCACTTATTACCGAAGTCTAATAGATTTCATTTAGAATAGTTCTGTAGCTAATGTTTTCACTTATCTATATATAACTAATCTACTTCTAATATAAAAATTAACATTAGCTTTATATCTTATCTGATCATTTTTTGGGCGGATCTCCTCCGCAACGCTTCCGTTCGATTCTTAAAGGTAAGTTATGTTTAAAGCCGCTTAAGTTAAATTCACACGACAAAATTTTTAATATTTTATTATTTCTAATCAACAACATATTCACCATCGGTATCAACAACCTTTTGTCATCTAGTATACAAATTATTAATACCGGAGCGGTAAAAATTAATGAGATTTTCAGCAAAATATGTCGACAAGCACGACATTACTTTCATGTCCTCCTAATATAAAACTTGATATATATTTCATTGAAATTTTAACTGGTATTTAGAGATTGTCTTATATATCAGCATAACCTTTATCAAAGTAATGTCTTCTTCCCTTTAATGTTCTTGATTTAAATTTATAATTTTTTTTATATAATAGTCTGTACATGGAAACATTAAAAGAAGAACAAATATTAATCGTACCTCTCCCTTTTTATTATACAAACTGCAATTCTGTAATAAGAAATAACTTAAATAAATACAGAAATAAAGTTCAGTGGTAGTGTATTTTGTACTTAAATACGCTGTCGAACGGGAAGTTGCGGAGTGAACGCAACGAGTGCAATGTGGTGCCAATTCAAAACAATTGTAAGTGAATTAACAAACAAAGAGCGGAATAATAATATTTCGAATCTGTTCGGCTTTATAGAGTTAAAACTTAACACTTTGCTGTAATCAAGTCTTCAGTAACAAATATTTATATTTAAATTCCTTATGTCTATAATATAAAATCATACATTCAGTTAACAACGGCTATATATAAGAAAAGGACCAATATTTAGCCACTTTCGCACATGCAGTGGTAGTCGTGCAACAAAATGCACCGGCCGCCAGACCGCTGATAAATGCGTATGCGGCAAACAATGCGGTAAGCAATTACACAACGGGCACCGTCAATTCACTCAACACGTGTTTTACCCCTCCACGGGGCATCTTCAGGAGTTGTGTAACACCGATTAGTGCCCAACACAGAATCACACTCGTCGACACTTTGTGTCGTATCGTTTTACGTATTTTCGAAGTTGTGTTGCCAAATTAATACTAATTTTCACTGTAATTACGTTGTTTAGTGTTCGATTCTTTACACAGTTTGCTATAGAAAATCTTAATTCACTTTGCGTACTTTCAATTTGCGTTGTGAAATGAAGTGAATGAAGTATTGGTGTACACCACTACCTATCTTGTATCTTAAAGCTGAACAGATAAAGAAGCTAGACGCTTAACACAGATTTTAACCAAACTTAGGACGGACTTCCGCAAGGTAACGCCTGATTCCATTCCATTCCATATTCATTAAAAAATTTAACTACAATGACGTAGTTAACATCAAATAAAAATAATGAAAATAATTACGTTTTTTATAAATTTACGATCTTTTTTATGATATTAACTTTACGATAGTGACTATCTGTACAGATAAAATATTCATATGCAACTTTTGTACACATCACTGTGATAAAATAGTTCACAAGCACGCAAACCTCTTCAGTCTTTTGTAAAACTTACAGGAACTCTATATTCAAACGCCGCACCTTCCTGAGACGTGTCTCGGTATTTTAGTTTCCGTACGACGCGACGACAATAAGACGAGTCCCTTAGTACGCTATCATTGTCTCTCATCTCATTTTAGCCCATAGACTTCAAGACATCGGTTTCGGCTTCCTCCAAAGATACCTATGAAAGGATATATCATGTAAAATCTATTGCCAAATTAAACCTGCGACCTACCATCGTAAATCAAAGTCCTATATCGCTGATCTACCACTGCTATTCATTCGTAATTGTCGCCATTCGATAACCAATCAGTCTCGGAAACGAGGCCAGATCGTATATCACAAGGAACGCCAAACACCAATCATACTCTTTAGAAACGTTGCTGGAGTTTTTTCCGCCACTTCTTTTTGCACTATCGCTTTCTAAAGCAGTAGTAGTCTGCAAATCGAGCCCCCACTAGGCATTATACATATACCCACGATATTCACACAGGAACCCGTATTAGTTCTAACCGCCGAGTATTCGTCTCTCCGAAAAACCTATAATAATACTTCATTAACAACACTATACACCTACATGGATTTAGTCTTTCTTTTTGCTTATGTTTCCGCTGTAATTGGAAAGAGATCGCTCCGTGTAAATTTTTAGTCGCAGACCTCCTGTTTCGCGGGCTTTATATCTATAAAGCTTCACAAAACCTAAATCAGCTAGCAGCATATCATTCACATCAAATGCAAGTAGTAGTAGTGTTATTAACCAGGCAGTGTAACCAAGTGGAGATTCGACCATCTCGGGTGCCCTCGTATCGGAATACTAAGCGGATATTATCGATGAGTGATAGCTCGAGGTCACTTCGAGGGGGTCAATGACCTTAGTCACTTCATGGAACATAAGCCGAAGCGAGTACGTAGCGTCCATGGCCGAAGTCTCCCCGGGAGTCTTCTAGTTTCGCTACCTTGAAAGAGTAGTTAGACTAGACTTTTACTGTGCACTGTCGGCTTGAACCTGGGTAATCTTCAAAAGCCATTTGTCGAGCAATGAGGGTCCAATAAAAAAATCGCAGAGAAATGAAACGAAAACGTCAAAAAAGGTTCCGTTCGCTAAAAGAAAGGACCGACTGAAAGTCAATGATGACATTTAAGACATTATTTGAAAGCTTGATCTTTAGCCTTCATACCCTGTGGAAAGGCCTCAAAGCTCATGGTTTAGATTGTACACGAATAAAACTTATAGACGATGACGCAGTTATGCAATCCTAATCTGTGTGAAATTGAAAAGAAAGATATTTAGTATTATAACTAGAAAAATCGCTTAGCTTATGAAAATATCTGCAGTCAACTATTGTTATTTTAAAAAGATAGTAACTTTTCTACTTTAGATCAAAGAAAGTGGAATATGATTTTATATTTTGTTCAAATTAAACTCTTGTGTCATTTTAAGTAAACATTATAATTGATCCAACGTTACATGTCTAATAAACAAGAAGTAAAACATGAAAATTTATATTTTTCGTAAAATTAAAATTTTTGTAAAATATTTACGAAAATAAAAATTTTCTTTTACGTAAATCTCGACCCGTATACATTTCACGGTGTATAATGTTAAAAAAGACATTAAACGTATCGTAGTTAGTAAAAGGTAGTTAGTGAAGTAGGTCACGATGGCACATATAAAAGGCGCACAATGAAAGAGGAAAAGTCCATTTCTTTACTGTACTTGCAATAATACAGTAGGAAGCTTCTACAACGTGTTATCTTTTGCGTGTGATGTTAAGAATATAATATTATATGAATTGATGTAAGATTTTATACTTATAAAAGAATTGTTGAAGTACGTAAAGGTTTATTAGAAGTGAATAGCTTTGCTAAATACCTTTGAAGAATCGAGATATTAACATACGTAGTTTCGTGAGATGTAAAATATGATCTAGAGGTCCATTTCCAAACGTGGGGCCCACACTTTATGAAAAGCAATTAGACAGTGAACTCTACACGAGTTTAACCCTATCGCTTTGAAATAAAAATATGTACAGGTTACATTTAGTTCATATAGGGAAGTAAAAATTTTTTAAATGCTAAGTTTGACAATTGCACAAAAAAGGTTAATATAGTGGTCGTATAAAATATTAGTAAAGAATAACTAATAAATACTATGAAAGTATACACACGATTAGTTTGATAATGTAGTATATATATACAAATAAATAAAATTTGAGTGTCTGTTTATATGATAATATAATGTTCTGATTAATCTCTGAAATAACTGAACTGATTTCGACGGGACTTTTTTAATACGTAGTTACTAAGTTTACTTGTATTTTTGAACACACATATATATACAAATATATATATTTATATATATATACATATATGTATATATATATATATATATGTATATGTAACTTAACGAGTTCATCTGTCCACCTTATGGGCTTTATATATCGCCTCTTTGAAGTCTTTTCTAAGGAGGTATTCCATAAATATAAACGCGTTTTGAGTTTGACAGTAGAAACCACACGTATACTTATTTGTGCCTTCTTCGTTTGCGAGCAAAATAAAAAGCGTCAACAGCTTCCAAATTCAAATTCGGAAAAAAGAATTGAGAATAATAGTGGCCAGGAAATTTATAACATGGTGCGTTTTTACATGAACGCTATAAGAAACATAAACCTAAAAGTTCTTTAAAACTTAATTGTGAAGTAAGGCTTTTTTGGGTTTAGTTTACGCCGAAATGTATTACGTAAATGTTACTGCGTTCCAGTTTGGAGTGAGCCGTAGCACGCGAAATTAACAAGCTAATGAGACGCACTATCTAATGTCTCAAAGTAGCGCGCTTAAAGCCATCCAAATTTCTTTGTAACACTGCATCGTTGGGATAAGAGTGTATCGCGTGTCAATTGTTAAATCATTGATCCTTTTGGTAGTTTAAAACACCTTATTGTATACAAAAACAATACGTTATAAATTACGAAAAATAAAATCTTCTTTGTAGAGCAATCATGGTCGCCAGGGGTGCTAAACTCGCGGCCCGCTAAGATGAGCATATTGCTACCCTGTCAATATATCCTTTTGGGTCAATTTTGAAAGTAGTCTCAGGTACTAAAATTTAATATTGAAATAATATGATACAATCAGAAAAATGGTTTCAAATATCTGGAAGTAAATAATAATTTAACTATATTTGTTTTTCCCAATCAATTTCATCCTCTTTCAAGTAATCCCAGTCCGATAAAACGCAGCGCTTTTTCCAGTACTGGAAACAACAGAAATAGTCCTTTTCCAGTAAAGCCTTTAAGATCTTCTTCGATTTGGACTTTATCTCCATAATTATATTATAATGGCGTCCCCACATTGGCCTTTGGAGTTTGCTGAATATCCAAAAGTCGCACGACGGACCAAATCAAGCGAATGCGGTGGTTGCGGAATATTATGTATGTTATGTTATGAATCGAGTTTTTTATGATTTTTTTTACAATTGCAAGCAATTTTGGCCAATTGATATACCAACTTTTGATAAACAGACGCTTAGCTCATTAGCTAAGTATAACATTTTATAGACAGTCCTAGAAAAAAAACCTGTTTTCATAATGCCCGGCTGTTTGAAATGAAAATTTCTCCTTATATTTTAAGTGTGTATTATATATTTATATATTTGAACATAATTATTTTCGCCGTAACTAAAGATTTATATCACATACACACATTTATGTATATATATATATATACATTTATGTATATATATATATATATTTATGATTACTATTTCCTAATTTACCTCTGTATGTCAAAAGTGAAGCCTCGCTGGAAACGGTAGCATAATCTGATACATCCAAAACTTCATGAACCTGATTTAGAAGCATAGTAAGTTAGTTGCTTTGACACGTTTATTGTAGCGTCATAAACTTTTAGAGGCATTAGACTCGGCGTGACTAGACCCTCAACTAGGTGGTCCAACGACAAAGTCACGGTGGTGGAAATTCGCTGGATGCGAGCATCACAAGATCTATCATCGTGACGTCTAACGGCGGACATGATGATGATTATACTTTTTTGTATAAAAATAACCAAATTTTTAATGAATAATTAACAGGATGTATTATTTCATTGTTTAATTATAGTTAGCTTAAACTCAATGCTGGTTAAAATGTATTTACGGATATTCAGTCTATTAAAACATTGTGATTCCGATGTTGGAGAAGCTGAATTAGAGAAATTAATTATTAAGGAATATAATTACATAATATATTAGTGACTTTTTATCGCGATATTATGACACTTGACTCCTGGTTATATCTTCACCACGAAGTAGATTAGTAGAGAATATCTATAACGAAATAATTCCATCATTCTTCAGTGGACTTGGTATTCATAAATAAATAAATATAATAAATTAATTATTTTCTTTTCAATAAGTTTTTTGTTTTCTTTTTTATCTCTAAGGCAAGTGGCAACTTACACTTGTTAATTTATTGATATAATTTATTGTTTTAATTTTATTTACAAATATTTAAATAAATATATGTATGTTTGTATGTGAGTCATGTCATGTCATGTCAACTACTCGCAACTTTTCAATTTCAACAATTACAATTACAATTTTTCAATTTCAATACAATGATATTTCGTAAGAAATTTACTTCAACCTTTTTAATATCAATATAGATCTATGTACTTTATTACCTATATGGTAAAAAGTATAAAATTACATTTTATAACAAAAAATTGATACAACAATTGCATTAAAAATTTTCAATCAATTCAGCTTACGACGATTAAATCACTTACTACTCCGTTAATAGTATTCCTCGTTCCGGCACTGAACTGTGACGTACGTCAATTTGTATACCGCACACGTGAATTTGGCTGAACGCCATGCATTGTTCGTGGCGACCTCTTTTATGAGGTCCGGTAAATTGCACGCTATATTCTCCGCTCCCGGGACACGCTCCGCCAGAGCGGTGGTATAGTGCCTTTGTTTCAGAAAGCAGAATGCCGTGGCGGTGTCGTCTTCACAAATATATGAGACCATTAGGTAATTGGAGAGGAATTGGCCGGTTTATTCCGGGCCGCGATGCTTGCAAATTAAGTTTTTAACATACACAATATACCTTTTGCTAAATATATTTAAACACAGAATAAATAATAACACACCTCTTAATCACTTTAACATAATTGGAAATATTGTATTAAATATTTAAACAGTGTAATATGTTTGCAGAATAAAAACCATTCGTATAAATACAGGTTGTAAATGTACAGCTAATTCGTCAGTTTTAAATCTTTCACACTTATTTAAAATCAACCTGTATAAGTGATCATTCAAAAATTATTTCTTTGTTTCTATTGAAATGCTACAGGCCAATAAGTTTTGGCATTAAAAAATATACAAGAACAGATAGTAAACAATAAAATAATTTTTAAATTTAGTTATCCTAATTTTAAAACGCTTTTTCTTTATATTATTTGTTATTTCTAAAACTATTTATTTTGGGATAGAGCGTAACCATTCATTAACTGAACAAAAATGAGTTATACATACATCCACACAAGACTTGATATTATAACTTAAGTTTATGCACCTAAAACCAATCACCCTGTATAAATACTAAATATTGAAAATAATAATCATAAACGATAAAAATATTACTGGTCGTAGTTTAAAAGCTTTGTTAAACAGTTCAGTTATATATAGAGATAATATTGAAAAGACCTTTTTGTCAACGACTTAAGATTTAAGAAAAATATTTGGTTCACGATAAAGCCGTCTAAAAGAGGTCCCAATCCTTTATTTATTTATTTTCGGAGAAATTATATTCCTATAATTTCTTTTCTATTATTTCCTTCAACAGAAATAGAATTTGGTGGAAGAGCCTTGCCAACATATCATATATATATATATATATATATATATATATATATATATATATATATATATATATACACATATATATATATATATAGGACATATGTGTGTGTGTGTGTGTGCGTGTACATGGTAAGAAATAAATTTAAGATATATTGACCATAGAACCTCCATTGCCGGACATAAACCTCCTTAATAGATTTATTATAGGACTGCCTGGAAGCGGACAAACAGACAACAATACCCCCACACTGCATCGTATCTTTTAGTACTGAGGAACGAGTCCCTTTTTGAAAAGTTTGTGGCGCTCTAAATTACACAGTGTGTGTGTTGTTTCGGATATTTTGGTATCAAGAAGGGGGCTGCAACCTCATGGTGATCGTGCAACTATTCCAGTAATCAAAAGCTTTCAAAGTTGTTACCACTTTTCCTAAAAAACTTAAAAACTCTCCATATTATCAAAGCTAACGTTACACTACTAAGAATCCTAGTATAGATGGAGCCGTCGATTTTAAAACCGTGCACAGAATACAATGCCACTAATGTTAAGTAGCTCTCCACTCTCTGGTTATACAACGCGTTAGTTTAGCGGCAAGCTATTGACGGGTTTGTTTGCTCTCGTCACGCTGGGACATCGTTGAATGCGACTGCCAAGCGATTTATTTCTGGATGAAATTCACAGTACAATGCCAGAAATTTCACCAAAGATTTTACTACTAAATTGTTAGATTTTATTAATTTTAACTATTTTAAATAGAATTAATTTAAATTAACGAATCTATGTACACAAAATTATTAAAATTATTGGTTTTAAAGGTATTTTAAGTTAAATATTATTGCATATTTTAGTTAAAAAGGCTTGAATGAGGGTATTCACTCTGTAAAATCGCCACAGATAATCTATTAAAATTAACTCTCGATTATTGTGGTTAATTGTAAATTTTCATTCTCTATATTGCGAGTCTAGTTTGGTGCCTACCAGATGTTAAATTTTTTTTTAATTTTTAAATTTTACACTTACTAATGCTTCAGGCAATTGGTCTAACTCAATCCCACGCAAAGCCTTTTTTTTTTTGACGGATTGAGTAGTCAAAGTTTGGATACGAAATTAGAATTTTAAATATGGTACCTCTTCTACATGCATATTTATTTATACACTTTATAATCAAAAATACTAACAAAATACATTTTAAAATATTAATTAAATAAAGTATTTTGTATTTAACTGATAAACACTGTTCAGGAGTAGATACTTTAAGCCTGTTACTAAAAAATAAGTGATAATACGATAAACCGCAAAATAAAAAGACGTTATAAAAACATTAATATTGTTAACTTAGGAGCCGGTAGGCGCGGCGTGGGTAGGCTTTCACTAAGTTGACCAAGGACAAGGTTTTGTTTTTTATGACCTCCATTATTAGGGTCTCTCGTGCCCCTATCTTGTGGAAGGACAAAGTGATTTCTTTTCGTTTAATAATTTTTTCACTCTTATTTTATTTCCGCACTCTACATCTATCTTTTCGTCTTAAGTTCTTTCATTCTTTTTCTACTTTCCACATTTCGTCTGTCTTACCCTTTCATTCCATTTCCCTCTTTTCCGAGTCCTTTCTTCCGTCACCTAAGTTTCCTTAGTTTTACAGTTTTTTCTTATTTTACAAATTTTTATTTTACAGTTTTAATTTTGTTTACAATAATTTTTTTATTTGATTTTACAATTTTTTACAAGTCTTATTTCGTTTATTATAAATCTTTCTACACAGTTTTAAGAATGACATAGTTATGTTATCGGGAAGCCGCAGGATACGGGCAGTGAAAGATCGGTCAACGAGGCGATCTTTGAGAAAGGCTATATTCTATATCGACAGGGCTATCCTCTCTATTGCTCTCTGGGTTACTTAAAACCTTCTCATGAAGCTCGTCGTAAGCCACCACCACGTCTCGAATCCGTATATCATCACTGGCAACACATTCGTCATTGGACATTGCAGTGTTTTAGACGAAATGATGTTTCGGAGCTTGCTCCAGCTTCAGAATGCCTATCCGAGTTTAGTTCGGCGAGTGATCGCTTTCTCCAAGCTAGATTTACTAACCTAGATTGTTTGTATCAGGCATATAAAGCCTTCTACAACTTGGAACGTAGCATCTCCGACAGTAACTTGAGTATGATTGGAATTTAGACATGAAATTCATCTCATTCAGAGGGTGTAATGAGGTCATTGAGTATCCCAGGTTTTCCATGATCTATTTTGACTATAACATAGTCAAACTGATGGTTAAAAACAAGAAAATAACTAAAAACAACGTAAACCACGCCATAAAAAAAACTTTAAACGTGTAGTAGTGTAGTTAAAGTATTATATTTTAAACTGAATCATTCCGTTCAGAGAGAATAACTTTTTTCCGCTACAACTCGTGACACACTACCGCGACGGATGTAAAGCCGGGATCAGCATCGGGCGGACTCAGTGAGCGTAGTTACTACTGGCGGCAACTACGGAGGGATTTTACGCTATCTCGCTGAGTTTAACCGCAACTCCAAGCGAGGATTTAGTGGTACCGGCCATAGTTTGTCCACCAGGAAAGAATAATCCGCTCGGTCATTGTAACTTCGCTTACGTACAACCGTTATAGAACAATTATTTACTATTGTTACTTAATTGCTTTAATTATACCTTTAAAAATAATTTAACATCTTAGTGACTTCATACAACTGAAATGTCATACAAGATAAGTCTATGAAGAATTTAAGAAGGTGAACAAATGATCTTTTTTTAAAACCTATGTCAAGCTGGATACAGGTTGCTTCTAATCTGTCCTATTGGATATTTAAGGAAAGCCTATATCCAATTGAGAACGTATTGCTGAAATTATGATAAAAAATATAAAACAAACAAAACCGATATAGCCCCATGGATTGGTAACTTGGCGCAGACAGTATAAGGCAGAGAACAATGAGAGTATTGAGTACGCGGAACGCAAGCCGCTGCAATCGTCCTAGGAGTGATGATGACGTGATATGAATTACTTTTTAATTCTATCACCTTTATAATTTTTTATTTTATTTGCCCCTTTAGTTTATTAGCATTACGTCAAATCGACATATTTACTGTACCATAATTACATTTCTAAGTTATTAAAAAAAACTAACTGTAAGTTATATTTTTATTTTGAAAATTATTTCTTCTAGATGTTGAATATTTACCTCCCTTTTAAGGACGTGGACAAGGTTATATGTTATTGCGGCATTCTTCTCGATAACTGTTGATGATTTAAAGTGGAGAGTAATATGAAAATACAATCAACATTAAACACTTTTAATTATTTCTCTTGTGACCGAAATGGAGACCTTATTAAAATTATCGAACCTCTAGAGATTGGACCCTTAAATGTTCAATCCATTTTATCTTTATGCACCAAATATTTCGAATGAAATACAATTTAAATACGTTTTTTCATGATAATCCACATGTTTGTTAGTAAGCAGTTACAGAATATACGCCTGAGGCAAGAGTGTGGATGGGAAAGCTTTTTAAGCTCGTAAAGGACCTCAAACTAAAGCTCGTTGAGAATATTTTTATTAGTAACATAAATAAATACAAAAGTGTACATTTTGCGAGGTGACTTTTTTGTGAAACTACGTTTTAGGCTTTTCAAAAAACAGAGCTTTGCTTTTACAGCAGTAATAACCGCCGTCCCTTAGGCAAGCGAATGTAATTCAGAAAATTGTCAGCGAAATATATTACGGTTTCTTATTAATACGAGTAAATCGGTCGCTTGGGATTGCTGTTACTCAAATGTCATTTTTGTTGCTAATACTTTTTACATTCAATATCGCTTAGCACTCAACTTAATATATGAGCCATTTTTTTTTTGCTTACTTATTTGGATTTTTACTCGGAATAGTAGTACAGTGATATAACTAAATGGACTAAGTTATGTGAGAAAAAAACCGGCGTAGCTCAAAGAATTGTCTGTCTGAAATGGCAGTAGACAAAAACTTCGCACGTGCCACCGATAGGGAACCACGACCTGGTAGATATGGCATGGCTAGACCCCTCACAAGGTAGACTGACGTCATAATTAAGGTCGACAGTCGCTGGATACAGGCAGCGCAAGGCAGGTCATCGTGGCGATCATTTGAGAAAGAAAAAATTGAGTTGCTCTAAAAACTTAGTGAACATAATTTGCTTTATTAAATTTGGGCATCCAATATGTAGGTTTTAAAATTTTACCAACATTAATTTTAACAGAGAACAAGAGATAATATCTAATTTTAGCATTAATCCGACGTTAAATCTAATATCTATAAAGTGGATAATGTTGGTCCACATTTATTCCGTAACTTAAAACATTTTCAGTTCCCTAAACGTCCAATATGTTGGAAAACCTCTGTTTTAACTTATGAATTCAGGGTTATCCACTACACTAGCTTTTTTTAAACTGCGACAGTTACGTGCTTTTTAACAACATTCAAGGAAGTTATAAAAAAGGTAATAATAATTTAACGGGACAAATTATTTCCACTTATGAATCTGGACTGTCGGTGTAAACGCGACAGTCCGACGTCGCGAATTGTGACGGCGCCGTCGAAAAGGCGGTCGCGCTGGTATAATCACGGGAAGTCCCGGGATCGGTAATTCCCCGACTCAATTTTTTATTGACCATTACACTGAAAGTATTCATAATCGACATTTGTTATTTTAGAACAACTTAATCAGACTAGACTTACACAAATACTATGACCTCTGGAATGAATAAAATATAATTTAAAAGACGAAAGTTTTTTTTATTTAATATTTTTTATTGTACACGTTAAGATACATTTAATAAGTTTCACAATAATATACAAAAAAGTACAATTGGCGGTCTTATCACACAAGGCAATTTCTTACAGACAACCACAGTATGGAAAAGGTAAAAGTACTAATAAAGGGTAGTTTACGTGTACAAAAGATACATATTTACAAACAAACGAACATAATCATACATATGTCTCATACATACTTAAACATACATACATATATAATAAATAAGGTTTTTTACATATTATAAATATAATACAATAATAAATAATACATATATATATATAGAATAAAAAATTTTAAACTCATTTTCCCGAATTTGTAATATCTTAGCCGTCACCCTATATATAGACGAATGCTAGATGTAACTACACTATTGCACTTGAAGTTAGAATCTATCGGCTGAAAAGAAGAACTTATTAAATTTATCATATGATTACTTATATAAATTACATAGAAGTAATTGTAAAAAGTAAAAAGAGTTACCAATTTTATAAAGCATAAGGAAAGGTATAAATAGCCTATCTATTTATATCTAACTAACCTTATGTACACTATTATGTATAAGTTAATTACGTATTTGCAATAAAGAATGATATAGTACAACTCATTAGTGAGACAATGACTATTTTCTTGACGTTATTTGTGGCGGAAGCTAATAATTACAGACCGGAATACATAGGCGCCAATGTTTATTCGACTAGACAGCCACTTGTTAAATAATCTTACTATCTAGTAAAATTGCGATATTTTCTTCAGCTAAAAATAAACTACTCATTATCTGTATTCAAATGAGTGTATTCTTCGAGATCTCAGATTAAAAACTCATTACGTATCTGTGTCGAAATTATTATTGATCATATTTTGTCAGAGCATCGAAAACCCGATAATAAAACTTAAGTGTGAGGGTAACAATGAAAAAAACAAAAACAGTTACTAGTAGGATCTAATTATATATGATCGAATCTGCTTCTTTATCTATAAGTTGAAGGATGTCATTATATCATTATAGAAGAATCCAATCCTTTTCTAGTTTTTCTATGAAACTGGGTTCATTTGGATTCTTAAAAGTAAACAAGTAATCATTGTAAATGATCCTAAAAATATATTTCATTGCATGGCGTCATCGTAAGCGACGCGTCAAAAAGGGGAATCCCACAAAAATATACTTATTTACTTACATGGGTATATATACGGGAGAAGCTCGACTAAACACTTTTACTTCGGACTTCGTGTTGTTATTACTACAACATCTACCAGCTTATTATGTATTTCACTATACAAGTTGAATTCATGTAATTACGGAGCAATATTTATGTATTAACCAAAGAAGCTTGTTGATATAAATAAATCATATTACCATTTGATATATAAATATGTTCTTTGATCTATTTTTATATAAATTAGTAATTATTATTAACGTTTTAATAATAGTAATTAATATTATACTGTCGTCAAATTACGTTAAAGAAGAGGCTTCGTGTCTGTAAAAGCTTTTAGTTCCAGTAATTTAGTTCAATGATTGTATATTAAGTACAAAAAAAATGAGGACATGCCAAAGTAATGAGATTTGAACGTTCTTTTGTTTTCTTTTATCTTTTACGTTTACAATGAAATGTTAATTAATTAAAATGCGCTCCTTTTTCGATATGAAATATAATTGTGTAATTACAGATCATAAATCTCGAATTATGTGTGTAATTCTAGGGCAGGGTTGTCGAACTCATGGAGTCGGGGTGATCCTCCGCAAGTAAAGAGTTGAGACACTGGGCCACCGCCGTTGAAACTGCGATAGTATGCGAAAGCGTTCCCGTTGTTTCAACAAAAGGCGTTGAAGAAGACCGTGAGATTTTAGAAGGTAGTAGTTCGGCATAACCCTTTCTTTGCCCTTTCGTTGAGGGGTATCTCATGCAGGATTTCCCCACGAGTAAAAAAAAGGATTGTCGAACTCAAAAATTGCCGTTGCGGCCATCAAGTAAAACAAAAATCAATGAGAAACAAATATTTTTATTTTGTCTAGAACTTATAATGAACATATTTAAAGCTGAATCACTGTTTACATCCAGATACGTGACATTTCCTATTTGATAGTTTCTCAATTATTTTGCCTGAAAATGCCGCTAAAGTGTTTAACTCGAGCCGCAGGTTTGATACCCCTGTTCTAAAGCATTCAACACACTTACGTCCTATGCCTGGAATTCTCCACACACATTTCTGTCTTCGTAATTCATCGGCGTTGTTTCCAGCTAGCTATAACTTGAAGGACTTCAAGTAAATTGTGAACAGATATGTTATGTAAACAACGCTTAACGTCGGGCAAGACAGAGGTCAAATGCTTTGATAGACAAAGAAAACCAGTTAAAAATATACCTTTTCTTTCTATTGTAAAATATATTGCTTTATTATTGAAAAACAATGATTATTATATTTAATGGAATCAGGCGTTACCTTGCGGAAGTCTATCCTAAGTAATAAAAGAACCAATATTTAGCCACTTCCGCACATGCAGTGGTAGTCGTGCAACAAAGTGCACCGCCCGCCAGCCCGCTGATAAATGTCTATGCGGCAAACAATGCGAATTTACACAACTGCCACCGCTAAATCACTCAACACGTGTTTCACCCCTACACGGGGCATCTTCAGGAGTTATGTTACACCGATTGGTGTCAAACACAGACTCTATGTTGGCGGGCGGTGCACTTTGTTGCACGACTACCACTGCATATGCGGAAGTAGCTAAATATTAGTCCTTTTCTTAATGAGTATTATAAACAAAATGATAATCTGTCTAATTTTACCTCAATCTACTTGTAAAGAAAGCTCGTGTTTTGGACGCACATACGTATTCTCTGGTTAACAATAACTTGAATACTTTTAGCCTCATCAGCAATGTTAGGGAAAGAAGCAAGCCATTGTTACAACACAAAAGAATTCGAGCGCGCCACGGCTAGATTTTCCAACAGCGACTGCATTGCGTCCGTATTAAACTGAGCTTATCTCCGCCGAGTTAATTTCATTTCATGTGTTGGATATTTGAATAGATACACGAAACACCTGTTTAAGTGCGGATTTCATATGTAAAATGAGATGAATAAAATAAAAAATGAAGTGACTATTCTTTTTTAGCATATTATTATGAATAAATATTCAGGTTGACTGTTTATGGGTGGAAAAGCTTTAAACAAGTAAATGCTAAATATTTGACAGCCTAATTTTTGAACATCATGTGAGCGAATATCCAATATATTCTTCTACTTGTTCTTTTAGCTGATAGATGCCTACTATAAGGTATAGGCATCCATAGAAGTTCGGTCCAATACTGCCTGCTTCCAGCGGCTTCCTAAGATCTTAATTATGTCATCGGTTCACGTCATGGAGTGCCTACTTACTCCGCGTATACCGGCTCGTGGTCATCAGGGATTGAATACATTTAATGAACGTTTAATAATTATATACTTTTGTTGAAGATGGTTATACTATATTTATTCAACGTTTAATAATTATATACTTTTGTTGAAGATGGTTATACAGGGTGATTATAGGTGCAAAGGTATGAAATAAATGTTTTTGCAGTTTTATAACGTATTTTTGATCATCATCATTTTTGTCATTTAACGTCCACAGCTGGACATAGGTCTCCTTTATAGATTTTTAACAGGAACTGGTAGGAACCGACGTTCCAACTGCCATTCGTCGTCACCACTCCAGAACATTAAGGCTCCAGTGGTCATATTCTACTCGCTATGTAGTCTACCCCTGCAATTCCAACTTACTTATCTACTGGACTATATCACTTACTTAAAATCATTCTTAAAGCTTATTAAAATCTTTTTATTTACTTACGTCTTTAGCTCGTTTTGATATGATTAAGGAATGTCAATAATCACCTATATTTTAAAAACAGAATACTATATTTCCAATTGTTGTTCTGTTGTTATATTAGTAATGAATAAATAAATATATATTAAATATAAATTCGACACATTTTGTAGTCTTTTTGATAGATAAATTATATGTACAGACAGATAAAAGAATCACATTAGCAATTTGCTCTTAAATTCCATTATATTATACCGCTACTGTAGTATGACTTATCTTTAACTTACTAACGTGACGACACATTGAAATTTACATAATGGTTACATATGTAAACGTAAAGTTTTAGATAACAATCTCTAAGTCTTTGTCAAGTCTATCTTACGTACGCAATCTAATAACATTTAAGAGGGCCCAATGTAAATATAAGTCGAAACTGTGTCTATGTTTATTAGATATTAAATTCTACTAAGCCCTCGGCGAAATTTAAATTTAATTAACCGCACATCAAACTCTTGTGTTGGTATAACAATGTGTTCCCAATTCCTTTGCCGATATTTCTACGATAACTAGTAAAAGCGAATCTCAAATACACTTTGTATTCAATTTGATAACGTTTATTTGTTTCCTGTATCTAATCCTTAACATAGCAAAAGAGTATCGTTATATTCGTACAATGTCTGCTGGATATCCTGGCCTCTCTATATATGCCCAAAAAGGCCAGAATAAATCGTCATAAAGGATAAAAAAACCTGTCTATGGTTGTAGGTTGGCGTCTTTGCTACTTTTACTGAAGATATACAAGAAAATGTAAAAAAAGAAAATATAGTAAAATAAATTGTGAAGGGTAACAGAAAAGAACACTAATAAAATATGTACTGAAAAAATTTGTAAAACAAAAGTCTTTGTCATAGATTTAAGAAAGGGGAACGCGACGCACCTTTTAATGGGTCCATAAAAATGATACGGTTGCCATTCCTAGATGTCCACTATAGAACCTTAAGGCTCCAGTATCAATCTGTTCTGACCTCTACGACCAATGTCATTTTCAACTTATGCAATTTTAAATTGCTAATTCACTTAACGATCTCCATTATCCCTGATTCGATTTTGTGAAGAAATCCAAAGCATAAAGCTTTATATCGGCCCGCTGAGCGACGGTGACCTGTTGTCCAAACTAAGTGCCGTTAATCATCACCGGTAACACACATTAGTAGTTAACCCTAGTCATGAAGTGTTAAGAAATATCAGATCTTTAAGTATTGTAAAAAAGTGGTGCCGATCACAATAAATAGCAATAAAACTTGACCCTAGATATAAAAAGCCGATAAGACTCGCAAGAAATAAACAAAACTGTGATTAAAATCTAATTGTAAAACTAGAAATAAAATATATTATACAAAGTACTCATAAAAATCTGAGATATGTAATGTAAAACTGTGATCAGGAAATCTAGATAAGGCGAGAAAGGCGATGTATGGAAGAAGATTTGCAAATAAGGATAGACAAAACGCGAGAAGGGTATAAGACCTAAACGATATTGTAAAGAAAAAAAAAAGAAAAATTTAGGTTTTTAAACTCATTTACCCGAAATGTCGCTGCCCCACACATGAGTCAAAACGTTTCCAGAAAACGGAGCCACATTGATGAACTAATAAGAATCAACGAATGATATAATGAGATAAGTAAATAAAAGGGAAAGCTGTCTAAAATAAACCTTTATTCCAGACAGCAGGGTATGATGTAAAAAATATATTAGGTATCTATTAAAAGTATGTTTATTTATCAAAGAATAGTATAAAAGACACAAACTAAAATGAAATTTACCGAAATATATTGTATATCACGAAAATATTGCTTTAAATAATCGCATTACACGTGAATATATTTCCCCGCAACCGCTACAGCCCATTGTTCAAGCCGTCACATCGCATAGTATAAATTAAAATTTTTAAAAATTACCTTTTGCTTGGTCCGCACGTTAAAATTTCGTTATACCTTTACTTTTATTTCCTGTTAAGCCTAAAAGCTTTCATAATTCAATATCAAATAGATTCACGTTTAGATTAGATGTGACAAATTTACATAACAGAAGCGTAATTGAATTTTAGAAGATATACTACGCAACGCAAGAACTTGAGTCTTAGTAATATTCAAGGGCAGACGAGTGATTTTGCGGCGGTTTGAATACGTAACCTTTACTTGGATACTACAAAGAAAATTCTGTTATTTTACCCCTATCTTTAACACAAATATACATTGAAACACTTTATAGCTATAGTTCTGCGTGCTATGGTAACACAGTGATAGGAAACAGTATAGATGACCCAAAAAAAGAAAACTGATATAAAAAATAGGATAAGTAATAAAATAAAGAATAAAACAAATGTACCTAGCCATCTAAAAGTAATAAGATGATGGAAGGAAGGCGATGAAAGCAAGAAGGAATGAAAGAACAAAATGAAAGATAAAGGTGAAAGAAACAGAAAAAAGGTAAGAATAAAATAAATTGAGAAGAATGAAAGTGAGTGAAGAATAAAGATAAAAATTTGAAAAACTCATTTGTAAACAAAGACCTTGATCCCAATAAATTAGGGGTATGAGAGGCCTCCAATAGCGGGGGCCATTAAAAAAACACAGTAGTAGGAACTAAGGCTTGCGATCACGGGTCGCGGGTTCTGTTCCCTAGATACAATTGTATATATTACACACTTGTGCATTGACTATATAGGATTAGGACTGTTCACAAACAAGTTTCCAGACAATGGGCACTAGCCTTAAAAGCATACCACTCACACTGAACAGTGGCAGTCAAGTGATAAGTTTCATTCCTTGTATACAATCTTCTATAATTCACACGTTGTCACAGCTCACAAACAAGTTTCCAGAGGATGGGCAGCAGCTTCCTCTGCATGCCATAAGGTCACACTGCGATCGTCAACACGCCTCGAAAACATTTTGATTATGGTATATCCCCCATATGCGAAAGTGGCGAAGTTCCGGTATCTAGGCTGCACCATAACGGATGACAACACCAGAGAAGAGGAGATTGATATCCGTATCCAGAACTCGCTGAGATGCAGTGCAGCACTTCACAAGATTCTAGTGTCTAGGCTCCTAAGCAGAATTACAAAAGTCCGTATCTACAAAACCGTAATACGACCAATATTGGAATGGGATCGGATCGGAGCGTGAATCGTACCTGGAAAAACCGAGGGGTCGAAGACCAGTGGGTAGACCCAGATATCGCTGGATCGATCGCGTTGAGGCAGACTTGCGCGAATTGAATGTCAGCCAATGGCAGACGATGGCGCAAGATAGAGGAAAGTGGAAGTCTCTCGCTTCGGAAGCCAAGACCCACTTTGGGTCACTGAGCTAGCGGAGTAGTAGTAGTAGTAGTATATCCCCCTTTACATATCCTTGGAGAAGGCAAGCCTTGCAGTGGTCGTCTATAGGCTGAAAGAAAGATGTGTACCATATTAAGATTGTCTTCAGATTTCTTTTACAGAGACTTGAGAGGATCATACTATGTGTAAAGAATTTTAAATAACAAAGTTCTGGAATGAATTATTCTATCCACCGAATTATGAACGTTTGTGAAAGTGACAACAAAAAAAAACAACCTTTGAGTTTTTCGTAAACTTTTCTCAGATATTACATTTGCCTCGTTGATTCATTTTATCTTGAAGGATGTCGTTATATAAGAAATCGCTTTGATACTAGATACACATTGCATTCTTCTGATATTCATCTCCTCACGAACACAAGTGAACACTATATCTGGAAAATTATGTGGCTCAATTGCGTTTTGGGACTAAATAAAGCTTATTCGTTGTTCAATATTCATGCTTATTCAATATTTATGCTTATTCAATATTCTAGAAATAAAAACGGTAACGATATCCTATAAAGGCTATGTGATGGAAAATTAAGTAATAAAAGTTATTGGAGCTAAAATTTATTATTTAAATATTCTAGCTCTAAAAATATTTGCGGCGTCCTATATTGACAAAAGATAAAATGGGTACCTAAATAAAAACATAAAACTGGTGAACAAAATTGTCTTTATTTTTAGTATATTTTTTTTATTATTTATATTTTTTTACCATCTAATCCTTCTGACGTTTTTGTGTGGCTTCAACTGTTTTATATTATTACACTTATTATAAACAATACATATAAAAGACACAAAATAAAGATAAAGATAAAAGAAAAAATAAAACTTACTTAAAGAAGTGACTAAATAGTTGAAACAAAGGGTATGTACAATCATAATTATTTAATAAATCAAAGTACACAATAAAAACAAATTAACAATCAATATACAAACCGTTTACAGTAAAACTGTGTCAGCTGTATTGTCGAACTAGTTTGGTGTTATTTGCATTTAAGTTTCTTGCCGTCAAGCTTTTTTTACCAGAATTAAGGGAGAGAGACTTGAAAAGTCGTCGGAGAAGGCAGCATGTGGGCTACTTCCAACTAATCGGCCTTATTATAAATCTGTGGAAGATGATTGATGTAGTGCTATGACAGAGATGGTGATATTTAATGGAATCAGGCGTTACCTTGCGAAAGTCCATCCTAAGTAAGAAAAGTAATATTTAGCCACTTCCGCACATGCAGTGGTAGTCGTGCAACAAAATGCACCACCCGCAAGCCCGCTGACAAATGCGCATGCGGCAAACAATGCAAACTACACAACTGCCACCGTCAAATCACTCAACACGTGTTTCACCCCTCCACGGGGCATCTTCAGGAGTTATGTTACACCGATTAGTACTCTGTGTTTGGCACTTTGTTCGGTGCACTTTGTTGCACGACTACCACTGTATGTGCGGAAGTGGCTAAATATTAGTCCTTTTCTTACTTAGAAATGGTGATGATGAATTTAATATAATTAAATTAATCTGACTATAATAATCGGTAAAGAAACAGAATTTCCAGGATGTAATCTTATATAATTCACAATTTACCGACAAATTTGCAGGAGATAGCAGTGTCCTTTGCGTACAATAATACCACACTGTGATTGCTAGCTCACCTGCCAAGAGTCTTGATTATGTTATGCTTCACTGTGAGCGTCTAGGGGTCAAACGACGATGTATTTGATTACCGCAGAACTACCATATGATAAATCTTAAACATTCATCCAACAAATGTGATAAAAAATCCAATTTTAACTAAAGATTTTATATGTTAAATCTCTTGATTGAATTACACTAACCAATGTTTTATGTTAGTGGTTACAAAATAAAAATAAAAACAGTTACATTTGTTGTCCACACTAAGAAATCGCATCAGGAATCCTAGTAGCTTTTTAGCTCCCTCGAAGATATCCAAAGTTGTATTAATTGAATATGATTTAGCATATCATTTTTTTTTCTCTATCTAATATTGAAATATTTATTTGCCAGTACAGTGTAATGTTTATAATATTGACATTTTTTTTCTTAACTTATTTCATACGTATCTACACAATGTTATATAAATACGAGTGACATAAAAGTGTCTACTTCTTTGCTAAATTCAGTAGAACAATGTATTTCTATAGAGAGTAAGTAGCTACGAAATGAAGATGTCGATTTACGAGAATTTGTCTTACACAAAGAACAAGCACAAGCGGCTCATTCACTATTGTATTCCGATTCTTGTACATTCAGATGTAGGATTTTATATTGCAAGACTGTCTGTAAATATGAATTCATCTGTTTCGAATCGGCTTGTTCTCTTGTCTTTATTTTAAAGTAGTTTCGTTTCCAAACCCTCACTGCATTTATTCTCGACGTTTGAACGATAGAAAGATAATGGAACAACTAGCATCTCAATGTTTTCCTTCCGATTTCAGCGCATATTACCATATTTTTAAATTTGAATCCGTCTTTCTATTTTTTCAGTATCTAAAACAGCGGCCATTTTTAAATTTTACATTTGACACATGTTAAAAGTCCTTGATTCGATCAACTGATCACGTATTGATCAGTTGACTGAATCAAATACTTTCAACAATCGATATTATGTAATAAATTTTAAAAGTTCATCAATTGGTGACTAAAGATAATCGATATAACTGGAGAATAAAGTACTCTAACAATTGTATAAAGAGCATTTGTGAAATTGATCACAAAGAAAAAAATATTTATTATGTAGTTGATACTTCTCAGATACGCGATTAGCGGCCGAATACGAGTACGTTCCTGTTCCATGGCGAAGAAAATGATAGCCAAGAATATTGAAGAAGGTGTATTCACAAATATACAAAGCGAATTTAACAATTTACAAGGACATAATTACCGTTTAATTTACACCCACGATCAATCCAGTTAGGTCTTTATTTATATATTACTATTTATAATATCACAGTTATTATTTTTACTTTCCTCCTATACATATATCACAGTTATTTAATTTATCACGATTACATTATTTTTATTTTTACATTTTCATTTATCCTAATGTAATTAATTCCAGTTCTCATTTTTTCTTGCCTGTTTTACTAATTTATTTTTATTTGTCACAATTTTTGTCACCAACCTGTAGAACTTGAGGAAGGGTGCTCTTCCTTCTTCAATCATGATGGAGGCGATGGTCACCTCCTTAATCTTTTTCCCCAACTGGCACTCGGTGTCGATTCAGAACTCTCCAAATGCGGAGCATTGGGCTTCCAGGTGGATCACGGATCTTTCTTAAACCTATGACAGAATCCCCCATGCCCCGTGAAAAGCATGACCAAGACCACGTCTCATACTCTATGCTTTTCTACCTTAATGTTTTGTATTCTGTACATTTAAATAATATTTTAGCAAATTTTTACTTATTGAAACAACGTGTACATTGAGGAATCCTGTTTACTGCCGTCTGTCTAACTAAACAATAACTGGCAGCTTTGTAGTCCGTGAAGAGACAGGGCATGAAATTTGTCGATCATGACTAAGCATCAATCTGATTGGTCTAGACGGCGAACGACTTGACTTACGGCTCCATAAAGCTTACGTATAGTGAAAGGATTAATTTCGTCTGTTCGTCTTAATTATTGTTCTGTTGGTACTAATCCGTACATAAAACGAGTTTTTTGTCCAAATTTTGTATAAGTAGTTGTAAAAGAATAGTAAATACATTGTACAAGTTATATGTCGAATGGAAGGTACGCAATAAAATCTTGTATGGTATTTGCTTATATAAATATTTTATATATATATATATATTTATATATATATATATATATATATATATATATATATATATAAATATATATACATATCTAAATATATAATTTATATAAGCAAATAATAATATATTCAGGTATTTAAATATGTGTTCAAAAATATAGAACAACACATGATAAATACATAAATTAAAATAAAATAGTGTTGCATAAATTTTGTCTTAAAAAATTCAATAAATCATTTACGAGTACGAGTGTACGTATATTTAATAAGTTCCACAAGATATCTTAGACTTAAATATATAATTAAAAGTATTTTCATAAATAATTCTCATTATAGCCTTCAAGAGTTTTTAGTTGATCTAAATTCGTGGAACTTGGTCTGATGACTCATTTAAATGATTTATATTATAATGTATACATCAGAAATTGTTAAATTTCATTTAAAAACAGCAATTGTTGAGTTTCTGTCTGGCATTACTCAGTAGATCAGCATTCCAAACCGGTGGTAGATTACTACTTATAATATTAAAACAATTGACAATTCAAAATTGCATATATAATGGAAAAAAAATATTTTGAATATAGAATATTAAATGGTTACGAAATAAATAACACAACAAAATAAACTAAAGGTCAACCGTTATTTCTGTTACAAAACGAAACAGGAGCCGATTTAACATTAAAATAACCTTTATTTTCTATAGCTTTTTTCCACTCCTGTGAAGCGATTTTTAATGTCATTTTAATGCTAAATAACAGTGCAGTGGAGTCATTATTCGTGCTATCCAGGACTTAATAGCCCTTTTGTTTGATGCGAGTTAATGAAGCGCTGTTGGAATTTTTATTCAAGGAGAATTGTCCTCGTATCGAGTATAAAATATTTAGGTTATTGGTTTACTTTATAAAGGTTTCACGAAGGTATTGCTGTTGAGCTAAGCTTTACTATGCGCGTAGAATTTTTATACACAAGCGTTTAGGTAGTTTTAAATAAATTGGTCACTCAATCACTCACTGACAAAGCTCAAAAATTATTCGCTTGAATTGGCAGTGCGCTTTGAAAATCGAACGCGCAACCGGCGCTTGTTTTTTGGCTGGCGACCATGAACTAGTAGACGCGACAAGCGTACGCCCTCCAAAAGATGGAATGTAGTCACAGACAGTCAGAATGTGTCATTGGTAATGAAACCGCACACAAAATATGCACTAATAACATTACCTCCGGTTATTTCAAATAAAAAAGTTAATAACTAATACGGAAGGCGAAGTTTTGTCTATGTTATAACATACATCAGTGTAAATTAAAGATAGATAACAAAAACTACAATGTGAAATATAAATATTTTTGTTTGGATATATAGCTATTTATTTTAATAGTCAAATCTAAGGCAGAATGTAAAAGTAATTAACTTACTGTGAAACTGTGTTAAATATGTCTTATTTATTTATTTAATAATTTAAGTGAAGATATAACTAAGTGAATGTAGGAATCAAAACAAAGAAATAGTTTATACAGTGAATTATTTAAATACATTGTCATTTTATTAAAACAAAATTAAATAATAAGAGAAAAATAAAACATAGACCTGGAGCAAATCAATTTTAAGATAGATTAAAAATTTACTGTAGACAACCTTTGTAATACTACAAAAGATGCTGTATTATTTTCATCATCATGTCAGCTGATAAAAGCCTATTCTAACGAAAAGGCTTCTCTGAAAGATCACCACGTCTTGCGCAACCTTAACTATTTAGTAAATCCGCCCAGTGGGAGCCTACCCACACTGCCTCATTTGGGAATTCTTAGCACTTTTACAGTGTATTATATTTTATTAATCAAATAACTTTTTGAATGTTGTAGGAATAACAATAAAATTTACATAGGATTCCGATACAACAATGATTTTATTTTTATCGAAAACCTGTAACGGTTTTCTAGAAAACGTTACGTATTTAGTGCATACTTTTAGAAAGAAAATCTGGGAATATTTTTATACAATGAACATATATATTATTGTACAGTGGTGTCTTATACATATTCTATCTTTTATTACGATTCTATTTCAAACAAATAAAGTACTCGTATTTTTTATGCTTATTCTACATTTTCTTTCATAATTTCAATAGAAAAATATTATTCATAAGAGTTATTAAGCTATCTTATATTTCTTTATTGATTCTTATTATTGAACTTACATTTAAATTACTAGAAAAAATTTATACGTGTCTACAACTTTTTTTTTAATTCTCGTCTTTTATTTAAGAAATAATATTTATCTTCACTGTAGCTGATTTGCCTCTGAAAACTTCGACAATCACACCTTGATAGGAAACAGTATTGTATTAAATATTTCTTGCATACAATCTCTATGAAAAATTAGTAGCTAACAAAATAAATCTACTGTTCTAAGTGTTGCATGAATCTATTTTATACTAATTGTACATTAACGTAAATATAAACTTGTGGTAATTACTACTAGTTATGAGTTAATCTTCGGCTAAGTTATTCTTCGTTCTGTCTTTATTTTATAATGTCACTTAAGGTTTAGTGCAAAATTTACAATAAGGCTGTATTTTAAAATCAAAGTCATTGTGAAAAAACTGGCTTAAAATTATTTAAAAAGTAAGCGGAGGGCAATAACAATTTTATCGACGTCGTCGTTAAAGACCATAGGCGCCCACTGCAAGGATGCTATGATCGCTACGCTTGGTAGGTGGGTCTTCTATCGTAGTGTGATATTATGGTATGCGGAGGACGCTGCTGTCAAACCAAGAGGTTACAGAACCTTATTTATGAGCAGTGGCAATGGTATATAATTACAGTACTAAGTGAGAATTAAGTAAAATTGTTTACAGGGATCGAATCCACGACTTACAATCGCAATAAGCAGTCCTCTGCCGTTAAGCTAGCATGATCACTACATAAATTGATTTACTATCACAAGACTTCACTGATTTATTCGCTGCGAAAGACAATATAACTTTGTTAATAACTAAGACAATATGATAATATTAAGGGACCGAAATGTAAAGTCGCTTTCTTAAGGTAAATTCACACTAATATATTTTTAACAAATATTTATTTCTAATCAACAATATATTCACCTTCTTTATTAACAACCTTTTGCTGTTTAGTATAAAAATTTTAAATGCTGGAGGCTTCACCCTAATATAATATAAAATAATATAATATAATATAATATAATATAATATAATATAATATAATATAATATAATATAATATAATATAATATAATATAATATAATATAATATAATATAATATAATATAATATAATATAATATAATATAATATAATATAATATAATATAATATAATATAATATAATATAATATAATATAATATAATATAATATAATATAATATAATATAAGATAATATAATATAATATAATATAATATAATATAATATAATATAATATAATATAAGATAATATAATGTACGTAATATAATATCGTATAATTGTTTTTTACTTTTACGGATAAGGTTTCTTTGTGTACAGAATTTGTAGTCGTCTCGCGCTAGCACCGCAACGTGTAAAGGATCCAAGTAATATAAGTGCGAATGCTAAAGATCACGTACTTCACCTATTGTTCGAGATTCGGGCTGAGTTATTATCGTTAGGCGTCCAGATTTATAAATTCCTTTTACTCGAATTATCGGAAATTCCATTCACTGAAATTGTGTATTGTTAGATAGGATTTCTATTTCTTTCAAGGAATTTCATTAAAGTAATATAATCTTTAAATATATGCTATTATTCGTAAGCGTTTCTAGAAATTTTCTATTATCTAATATGGCTGCGATATTAAGCGATTAATTTACACGTATTATTCATACTCGTCTTATTTAAAATAATATAAATAACTGATATTTTATATAATGTTACAGGGAATATTATTTACATAGCAGATGTGGGTCGTGAAACGAATTTAAGTATTAGAACGAATAATATTTAACTTTAAATCTTTAGAAAAATACATCTACAGTACCCGGCGATAAATATGGCACGACGATCATTGTAAAGAGACAATCGGCTTATTTCGGCTTCGTAGAGCGTTATCTCTCTCGCACGAAACACAAACAGTCACATAGGTAGTGTTAACAGATTTTTAGGAATTTCTCTAGCAAAACTGCTTCATAAAATAGTTCATATTTTATTCTTGAGGCAGACAATTCAAAATATCTTTGCGTCTTTTATATGGCAGACCAAATTTTCTTTTTCCAATTCATGAGAAGACCGTTTTTAATTATTTTTAAAATAAAACATTTGATATTTATTACTTGAGAAAAAATGAGCTATATATTGACCACTCTAAAACTTTTATATCTTTTTGATCAGCCTGTACATCAAGATGTAGATATCAAGTTTAAGACAGGCCAGTAACAAAAGCCAATGTATAAATTATTTCTCTAACATATCAACTTCAGAATATCAAATGTCCCACATTATATCTCTTACATACATTACAAGTAGCTACTCATCTAACTTGAGACTTTACTTTTATCTCAAGAGGGACTTAAAAGTCATCACGAAATTCCCAACAAAATAATCCAAATTACAAAGGCTTAAAACCTATTATTGCACGAAATGAATTATGTATGTCAGAGTTCACCAATTTCTCGGGTTAATGGGAACCTTTACTTAATAGTATCCACACTTGTCCTATTTCACTAAACATGGTTCATATGTCGGCCTGTTTATTTTCCGACCGGCTGTCGCTGGACAGGGAAAGTTTAATTTTGCACGAAAATTATACTGGATATATTTCAGACCCCGCGTAGCTTAACTAAAATCGTCAAGCCTATTATAGTTGAAATTTACGTATCATGTGTTTAAATTAAACCTATTCGGTATGTATTTTGATGCTTTAAATTTTGATCTATACATAAGTTCTATTTGTAAGGCCCTACATATCTTGTCTTGTCTCCACGTGCTGCTTTTGATGATAGTGGTCTTTTAAGTTAAACCACTTTACCCTTCGATGTTGCCGGCGATATAGCGTCTTTCCGGTGAACCGAGGTGGGTGGTCCTCTGTAGGATGTTACTTCCGTACACTGTAGTAATACGAGAACTCATTCTACTTCTTTCAGGTTTACCCTGAACAAAGAACGTACATCTAAACAGAAATTTATTGAGAAAACCTTGGTGAGTTTATCAGAATAACCGGAGCTATATTTTTGAGCAGCCGACAGCTTATGGTGGAACTAATGATTTGTTCATGCATTGACACCTAGTGCGCTCAGATATAAGAGATCGGGCTTTAAAAAAAGTTTTAATATGAGTAAATGTCGAGAGACAGTCGATGACTGGATTATAGATACGGTTGACACGTAATAATGTTGTGCTCAAAATTGTGTATTAAATTCTGATTAGGGTTATATTTAGTTCATCATAAGATTTGATTACGTAAAGTTGTTCGGTGAAAGATATCGACATTATGATATTACCTATCTTTGTTTCTAACTTTAAGAACTAATTCCTAAGAATGATACTGGTAGCAAAAGTTACATGGGTATGTCAAATTTGTAGTTTTTCCTTTTTTTTCAATTACTTGGTCTAGTATAAGAGTTGAATAATTTCATTCAGACGCCATATCTTTACAATAAAAACTGAGGTGACATCGTCATGTGATGCTACGATATTCCCGCTAATAACGGTTATTATAATAACTTAAATTCTAAATCATAAATTAAAATTCAAAGGTCCAATATAGAAGTATAGCACAGGATTGGCTGATTTCGAGGTAAAGATAGGGAGAAAGATAGAGATAGCAAACACGTCCCCCTGATTGGTGGCGCCTATCTGCGATCGTTCCTTAAGTGTTTTAAAAAATTGGTACTGACTACAATAAATAATAATAAGAATCAACCCTAGATACTAAAAGTCGGTAAAACTCGCAGAAAATAAACAAACACGGGTAAAAATCATTTAAAAATCAATACAGGCAAATTAAGGATTTTTAAAAAAATATTTTTTAACTCTAATTGTTAAAAAAGTAATAAATCGTGTTATATAAAAATGAATTATTAAAATCTGGTCAAGGAATGCAGATGAGAGGAGAAAGGAGATATATGGAAGAAGATTTGCAAATGAAGAAAATTAGAGCAATTGAAAGACGAAAGGTAGGCATGAAAGATATTGCGAAAGAACGAGTGTGTAAACAAAAATAAGAAACTTGAAAAATTAATTTACCTGAAATGTAACGTCTCTGCCCCACATGGCATGGAGAAAGAGAGGTTCCCAAGGACGGGATTATTTAGAAAAAAAACACAAAATTGTAAATCTAATTAAAAGTTCAAATTGCTTCGATGTCATATATTTTTATTTACTTGTACGAAAATAAATAACATTATACGTCATCGAAGAAATGACCAAGTAATATTTTTTTTGTCTAATATTACAAATTGAGAAAAATCCTGAAATTCTATTTACTTCAATTTATTTTTTTTTGTACCGAAAAATCAAATACTTCAATAAACAAAACGAATCCAATCTTCTTTGAAAATAAAGAAAACAACTGGCCAGTTAAAAGAATCGTTAAGAGAAAAATATATACGCTATATCAGTACAACGCTGTGTCAGAAATGCTGTACGTTGGAAAAGTTGAAACTGGAACGATCGACACGAGGCTGTAACTCGTAACAGGATCCCAGGCGTCCTCTTTGGCTTAAAAACGTACATCTACTCTGTTATCATGATATAAAATATAATTAATATATCTTAAAATATTACAGTATAAATTAATAATATGAGATATATTCATTAAATTATAGTATCAAAAACAAAATTTCGTAACTAAACATACACATTAAACTATTTTAAATACAACGTAGGAAAAAAGTCAAATTTTTCCTTCGACGTAAATTATCTGGAATCGAGAAAAACGAAAATTTCGGTCGAATAAATTAAGGTCAGATTTAATTAAGGAGATACGTTTAAACTTTTTTTCGATATCACTCTATTCTCGACTAAACGTCGTCTTTCTTTTCTACAACGTGGCCGAATTAAAAATTTGAAAGCTAATTTCAAAATGCGTTGTAAAATCTTTGGCATTAAATAATTATGACATATGTTCCACACTACACGATATTACTAACATTTTTCTCCAACACATCTTTCTAAGGCACCAATGCTCTTCTGGATTAGCGATATATAACTAGCAAAAGTAACATAGGACATGCATACATAAAATTAAAAGATGAGCTTGTTAATAATACGTCGAAAGACGCACGTTGAAGTCCTCTTCCAACATTTTCTATTTAGGATCAATGGAAAAGACCTATGTCTAACATTGAACGATGTGATCAGCAGATTAAATAATGACGTTACGTTTATTTTTATTTATTTATTTAATATTCTTTATTGTACACGATGAGATACATTTAATAAATTTTACAATAATATACAGAAAAGTACAATGGGCGGTCTTGTCACACAAGGCAATCTTCTACAGACAACCATAGTAAGGAAAAGATAAAAGTACTTATAAAGGGTAGTTCATGTGTACAAAAATATACATATTCACAAACAAATGAACATAAATATACATAAACACATAGACATACATACTTAAACATACATGCATACGTATATAACATATATATTTATAGTAAAAAAGGTTTAATACATATTATAAATATAATACAATAATAAATAAAAACATCTACATTATCTTCGATCAGTATTGGTTCGATCGCACTTGCCTCAGAAAGAAGCAAGAAGAAAAAGAAATGAACTAAGAAATAAATAATCGTTTACGTTCCATTAAGTTTCTTATTTTTAATGTAATTGCTTACGTAAGAAAAACATATTTCCTTTTTGATAATTTGGATACATATTTATAATCTGCAAGTAAATACATAAAAAATGTATTAAAAATAAATCGTTATAAACTCTTCAACGTGAGCACCACTTAAAAATCGCGCCCGCAAAGATATAAACCTTCATTAATCAGTGAGCAGTCGTTCGAAAGGTATCAGTTCCGGAGGTCTATAAATTCAAGGGTCCGACCCTTACGTTTCAACCGCGCATTCTTCACATGTATCTTACAATTTAGGAACATGATTCGGCTCTTAATTTCCATCCAATTTTATTTAATTTCTCTTCTTATTTTTAAAAATTGAACTGTATAAATTTGTAAGATTTATTTAGAGTACAAATTTTAACTAAAAAAATATTGTAGGATTACCACTACATTTATTCATTTTACTTTCAAATTTGAATCATTAATCATTCATGTACGCCATAAGAAGAATACAAGGAGCAAAATTCGATATAAATAGAATAGAATTAAATTCTCTAAAAATGGAATAAAAAACATCAAGGCGACGAAGTCATATAAAGATCATAACAATTATATTCCAATTTCAAAAGTTTTCCAATCTTAAGAACATTATAACAATTTTCCTAATAAAGACATAACAGAAATAAATGTAAAAAGGTGAGTTGATTAAGCAAAAAATTTTTAATACTTTCAATAATCAAGTATCTGGTCGATTATGATTTTTTTTTTAAAAAGTGATTCTCAGCTATTATAAATGTTTTGGGCATTAAATTTCATACAAAAATTACAAGAATATACAACTAACAATTTAAGATAAATATATAACAATTATTTAGAAAAAAGATGCCAAACAATATTTTGATATATATACTCGCAAGGCATAGTGTAGTAAATAGACTATCTCATGAACATACTACCTAATGTACAACTTAGTCATCTTTTTTGATTAGATGTAAGCGTAAATAGTTGTTAATATCACAGTATAATTATAGCTAAATACGGAATACGGCACTAAGTAGAAAAGGCGATTAAAAATAACAAAAGAAAATATATTGTTAATTAAAAAAAAAAAACATTATCTGATCGCTAAAAGAAAAAAATATTCTAGATCAAGGTTGTCGTTTCAGCCTGTAGATGCCCACGTAGGCATAAGCCTTTCTCAAACATATCTATATGGGTATAAAGCATAATAGATAAAATTCTGATTGTACTAAATCTACAGGGAATGATAGTAAACAATAGTTAATTTTAATATTTACTACATATTTCATTCATAATTTTGAATACGATTTTTATTACTATATTATCTATACTTTACTTATTATTTCTTAAATATAACTTATTTTTGTATAGTTTGTATTCGTCATCATTTCAGCCCATATAGACGCCTGCTGAAAGGCATAGGCCTCCTCAGAAGATATTTACGGGGGAGGGGGTATATATTACCACAACCACTACGCTTGAAAGTGGGTTGGCTTCCCATCCTCTCAGATCTTATTTGTTAGCAGTAGTAATCCTATATAATTAATGCATGTGTGAATTATATAAGACAGGATACCCGGAAATCGAACCCGTAACCTACGAGTTCAAGTCTCTATCCTTTATCAATGGGCTTACACTGCAATCTAATATGTAAAATTCTCGTGTCACGGTGTTCGAACTTGAACTCCTCTGAAACGACTTGACCGATTTTTACCAAATTTTATATGCGTATTTAGTAGGTCTGAGAATCGGCTATTATCTATTTTTCATACCCCTAAGTGATAAGGGTTGTTTACCCTTAATTTTTTTTTTTTGACGAAATTTTTTGTTTTTATTTTTTTATGATACAACATACAAAAATACATACAAGCCTAAATTTTCACCTCTCTTCGACCAACCCTTATTTTTAAATTGAAAATTAAAAATATTTTTTTTGCAAAACAACGTTTGCGGGATCAGCTAGTATCTATATAAGAAACTAAAAATAGTTAAAAACAAGCTCTCACGTATGCTATCAGAATAAGGGTAGACAGCGTTGTCACAATGTCTATCCCCATTAATCTGAGCTTATTACGCTCCAAACGTGACAAGGGGTAATCCTATCGCACTATAGTAAGAACAAAAAGCGATTCCCTAACACCTTCGATATTACTACGTGTATTTGTATTTATAGTGTTTTGTTAGCAATATAACGTCCACTGTTGAACATAGTTTTTCCTTATAGATTTCCAATACGACCGATTGGTCTGCATCTATCGCATTTCGACGACCTTACGATTCAACCAACCGCTCGGCTACAGCTGTTTCAACTTGCCAATGCTTGAGTCTGTTCGTTCGTTTGTCGTTTCAATTACTTTCGACTAGATATCAATTATCCGATATAATTCGTCTGGTGACGTATCTGAGGTATATTTTTTTAGTTTATTAGCTTGCGGATTTCGGATCTGCGAGCCCTGAGTCCGATGAAGTTAAAGTAAAAGCCAAAACGGCTAACAGCGCGCATCACCATTCGAATATAGTCAGTAATTTTTTAAAAAAAATAAAATAAAAATTGAAAGTGAAAAAGAAATTTGTCATTAAAAATTAAATAAATTGAGAGATGAATTTGCAGTGAACAAAAATTACCAATATATTGTCAACATAATATCGATTAAAACGCCATCTATCGATATATAAAAAAACAAATTTCGTTGGATCAGAGACGATTAAACTAAATTCGTTTTCCCTTACCTTTTAACATGTGTGATTTATGTATATCTTTAGCGTCGGTATCATAAATCTTCCCCGTGTAACTCTAATATTATGGTTTAATGTTACATTTTTCTCGCGATTTGGGACTTGCCATTCCGCTGTCAACGTCAGCACGGAACGGCGAGTATATTTCGATGTCTTAGAGCTTCCACTTTTAATTCAACGTTAATTTGTTCCGCTTTAGACGTAATTTCTAAATATAGCATTTTGAATGACTTAACAAGCGTTTCGCATTAAGGTTTTTCTTTAACAAGAATACTGTTTTTCAAATTAAAAAAGTACTAAAGAATTTTATTATAAAAATTATACACGTCTGTTTACAATTTTAAAAACATTAGAAAAACCTGTAAAATTGCATAGATAATAAATAAATGTACAGAAAGAAAAATAAATTTAATCTAGTTTAAATTAAATATATCATTATTTAACGATTATTTTGTCATTTAATGCAAAAACAATGAAAAATATACTGTTTTAGTGTAATATATACTTAAAATGTAAAGTTTTCTTTTATAATTTACATTAATTAGTTTTAATTGATATAAAATGAGAAGATATGTAATTGCAAAAGTTATTAATTTGAGTATGAGAGATAATATTAATACTTTTGTACTTTTCTTTCTTATCCCATGAGGGTAATCTCTTACGGATAACATTAAAAACAACCTTGAAGGTTGAACAACCTTGAACTTTATTTAACCTGAAAAATATTAAGTAAATTATTGTCGTAGTGTCGTTTCAGCCCAAAGATGTTTATATGGGATATACCATAATCGCCACACTTAGCGAGCGGGGTGGCGATCGCAGTGTGGTATTATATCACGCCGAGCGTGCTGTTACCAATACTTTCGATACTTGATAGTGGCCAGTAATAATCCTATATAATTAATGTACAAAGTGTGAATTATATAATATTGTATTCCAGGAACCGAATCCGTAACCTATGATCGCAAGTCGCCAATGCAAACAAAATATTCAAATAAATATAATGAAGATAATTTTATCTTTATAATTTCAGACTTATCATGACTATCGCTGTACATAGGCCTTCAACTCAGATTTCTAATAAGATCGACTCGATCGATGTTTGGAATCTTCCTACATATAGAGTTGTACGACGACTTGGACAAAGTCCACCTTGTGGGTGAACGTTTTGCGCAGCGATTGCAGGTTTCCAGTTCAGAAGCTTAAAAACTTGTGGAATGGTCTCTAACCATAGCTCTAAATTATGGTTGCACAGACTTATTAAGACAAGGGACCACTCGGGTAAATCATGAAATGATGGCGGGCCGGCCGCCAGAAGTATAGGTAATTAAAGACGAATGGATATTAATTAGAATTCAATATTTTTCGAAAGTACGAGTATTTTATTTTTCCCGTCGGCAGGCCACGAGTATTCGACCGGTGGGCCGCGGTCTGTGCATCCATATTCTAAATACTATATAGCCTCCCCAATGCCATTATAACTCGATCTGGTAGAGTATTAGCATAGACCTCTCTATAGCCTATTGACCAATTGTGGGCTTGCCAATGAGGCTAAAGTCAGAACCCACATTTCTATGTCAAAATTCAGTTGAATGGGGAAAGGGGAATTCAGGGGTGAAACACGTGTTGAGTAATTTGGCGGTGGCGGTTGTGAGACTCGCATTGTTTGCCGCATATGCATTTATCAGCAGGCTGGCGGGCGGTGCACTTTGTTGGACGACTACCACTGCATGTGCGGAAGTGGCTTAATATTGGTCCTTTTCTTATCTCTATGATTAGTAATTACTATCTTTGGTACAAAGATGTGGGTTTATCAAGCAATAAAGGCAGCGGTCCTAAACACAAATCTTTATTTTATTCTTAACAGCATAACAATCTTTTCACTCTATATCTCTAATGACATTACATTGACTTGATTGTTAAACGTCAAAAAAAACAAAAGTGGCAAATAAGGAACGTTCACGAAGATAGACATAGACAAACTCTGTGTTTGGCACTAATCGGTGTAACATAACTCCTGAAGATACCCCGTGGAAGGGTGAAACACGTGTTGAGTAATTTGGCGGTGGCGGTTGTGTGATTCGCATTGTTTGCCGCATACGCATTTATCAGCGGCCTGGCGGGCGGTGCACTTTATTGCACGACTACCACTGCATGTGCGGAAGTGGCTAAATATTGGTCCTTTTCTTACTTAGGATGGACTTCCGCTAGGTAACGCCTGATTCCATTAAATATGAAGATATAAGTAATAAATAAATTAGAACTTTACTATAATTTTGTGTTTAATCCGTATATATATCCTTAACTTTTAAATATTCTTATAAAAACAATTCGGTAGCGTAAATTTGTACGATCGCGGCGCGTTTCAATGGAACAGTTGAATTTCGCGAAACTATTGAGAAATATGGTTGGCAATAAATTCATCGTTTCGTTGCCTGTGTGACATGTGACACCGTTAAAATTGTGGATAATACCCGGAATTTGATTTGACACATCGGAAAAATGTTTATAAGAAATATTAAATTTTCTATACCCGCAATCAATTTTTTTTGTAAGTCAACCTAACTTAGAGGCACTTTTTAAGCAATGGCCTGTTTACACACACACACACATACATATATATATATATATATATATATATATATATATATACATATATATATGTACACATATGTATATAAAGAGCAGATTTCGATTTTCTTGCCTCTTTTTCTCGGTATGAAAAGTCACTCACTTATGAATATATATATACATATATATATATATATATATATATATAAAATCGAAATTTGCTCTTTTAATTTTGCCTCAATAAACCCTCAACATTAACTTATTTCCGATTATTTTCAAAGTGTCTCTGATTCTTCCTAAAAATCTTTTTTTACGCAAATAATTCTAATTTATATATAAAAGTACTAATTTATATAGTGAAAAATTTAAATTTACATAAAATTTAAAAAATTTTACATATTTACCTAGGTTTGTAATACAGTTAATCTTAGCTGAAAGTTACTAATTTTTAGCGCAATATGTCATACAAAACAAAAGTTGTTGATGTATTTTTTTATTTTTACAACACTTGAAAACTGAAATTCTTTCACATTTATTTTCAGGTTTGTTACATTTAAAGTCTAGCATTTTATCTTTATACCAACCGTCATAAAGTTGCTTTTAAATTAAGACGAACAGCGTGTATACGAAAGTTAAACGCATAGGGAACAATCTAGGAATGAAAAACAAAGACATAAAAACTGTGATTTTTTTGTTTCACAACACAATTCAGCTTACGTTATGTTTTTGTTTACGTAAGTTGGTCAGAGAGTGTTAAGAAATTTATTATAGCTGTATCGTTTATAGCCTTCTGAGTTCTAATTTGTTAATTAACCCTTTTAGATTTCTTGGAAAACTACTTAACTGCTAACTTGATTCTGCCAAGCTTAGATATGTCTATACTTAGCGTTCAAGTATTTTTTATAACCACTTTTAGTGTTTAAATTAGTCTCTTTAGCGAATAGTAACAAAGATTAAGATTTTACTGTCGAAATTTTCAGTCACCCTTTATAAAGATGTTTACACTTAAATACGCTACTATTAATAGGTTTTTTTCTATTGAATTTTAATAGTCTTAAAGGTTTTTACTACCTGTAGTTAATTCTACAGGAACAAATAGCGGTTAGTAATTTATTTTAATATGTATCCATTCGAATTTTAATTTTTTTTTTACTAAATTATCATTTGCCTTGACAGCAAATGTTATTTTGGTATTTTACTATATATTTACAGTTTTATGGTTTTTACACCCATAACCAAAATCATTCTTTGTTTAAGAGAAATAGATAAAAATTTAGAAGTAGACAATACGGAAATACTTTGGACTTGGTATGAAAGATATCTCCTCTAGTTTAGCAAAACTATGAAAGTAAAAAACCTCTAAGGAAATAAGAATCCCGATATGAATATTTCTTAGCCAAAATAATTCTGTAATGGTTTTATACCATTCCCAAATGATTTTTTCTCTAGATTTTTACCTAGAGATATATATTATAACAGAGTTCGTGATGATGAGAGATGGAAAATGAGACGTTGATAAAAATGCTGTAGATGAAACAATGATTAATGAAAACGTTTTAATTTTCTCAGAGTACGCCGAGGCCTAGTAGAAATATAATAAAAATAAAAATTCTACCAGCCCAATTAAGATTGGTAAGCCCCAACATATAAATAAATGAATTTCGTTTTATCTCTAACAATGTTCATTAATAATTTGATATCTGTTTCAATATACACGTATGATAAAATTTAAAATAAATAAAAATCTATAAGCAAAATTTTATTTCTCAAATTTGCTGCTTTTAATTTCATCTCAGACTTTTTTCAATTAATGTAATAAAAGTCATAAAGTTTTAAGGTTAATATGCTTTTGGGAAAAACATTTTCAACGACTTCATAAACGAATCTGACAATGATTCCAGGGATCGGGTTAAATCTATTACTACTAAAGTTTTATAGTAGATTTCAGAAGTTTGAAATTTAATTTAACAGAGTCAATACTGTGTAGCATGTTGAATAATTTTATGTAAGCAATAAAAAACTTTATGTATAAATGATTGTATCAATCTCAGTTCTGGTCTCATTAGAAAGTTGGCAGATCAACGAGCCATGGAGAGGACTTTGCTTGGGATTCCCCTGCGAGAATCGAAATTCAAAATTTCTTCATTCAAGTAGGCCTTTACATGTACTTTTGTATCGTCTATTATTTTAATACTACACGTAGTAAGCTACCTCCGGCTCGGAGCTACGTTCTATTGAGTAGAGCTGGCCAGAAACTTATTGAATCAGAAATAGACAGATCTGTAGATGAATAAAATAACAGACATAGTCCAGCTGAAACGTGAAATGACAGTGGACAGGTTTTATAGCCCGCAGAGCAGATGACTGCTAGAGCCTTAAGGTTTTGGAGTGGAGAACAGAGATCGGCAAGAGAACAGAGGTCCACCAGCAAGGTCGATAGACAACTTCGATAAGGTAGTCGAACGACACTGGACGAAGGTCGCGTTTAACCCTCCTTATTGGAAGTCATTGAGATATGCCAGTAGTGGATTTCCATTGGCTGAAATGATGAAATTGATGATAAAATTATTGCATCTCTTTCCTTTAACATATCAGTAAAATTATGAAGGATTCTGAATTTGACAAGAATAGATAAATATTAAAATAAAAAATATTTAATTAGTAATAAACTGAAAACGATTTCATTTGTTACTATAGTTAAATTGTTATATATTCATATTAATATTTGTTTCTGCACTTATTTATAAATAAGATTATTTGTTATAGGATACATTTACTTAAGTTAATGTATAGTTTATTTTCTTTCAATTATTATGTTGTACAAATCCCTGAATATTTTGTACTACCAAAAGTGATTGTCGTGTCTCATTCTAATAGAAAAAATAAATTAATGTAGCATATTTCAGAGTTATTACTTCTTACAGGTGTATTGGTGTAAAACCTTCGAAGCTTTTCCGTTGAAATTCAGCTATATATTCACTTTTCTTAAGCCTTTAATCTGTAAATATGTTTAACGTAAATATGTTGTTTACATTCACTTAATCGCATATACCATCGCATATATTCGTAATAATATCCGAACAAGATAAAAATGGGTCAACAACAAATATTTGTACAAAAATTAGATATATTTTCCTCGTCTTACTGCTGACTTGTTTTTATTTTCGAAACATCTCAACACTCTTAAAATCGGTTTAGGTAAATGAATCATATTTATTTAATCGTTAATAGCCCTCACATGTGCTAAAATTGGGAGTCTGTGCGTGTATGAACATTCTGTAAAATGTTCATACATGCACACACTCTCATACATTGATATTTATTTTATTTTTGTAACATATAAAGGTTATTTATTTCATATACTCGTAAATACATATATAATACAACTATTTATTATATTTAATATCATATGTTATTGTAAATAATATAATTTATATATAAATTATTAATTAATTCTTAAAATTCCCAATAGTTTTCATATATTTATGTTTATAAACAGAGATTAATTACATGTGTGAAAGTTTTAATACAGTCAATGTATAGCTCATTTTCTGAGAAATAAAATCTGGTTCACCACCGAGCAGTAGTAGTCTAGTCATAGAAGACTGAGACTTGAGATCATAGTTAGTGGATTCGAATTATGTATTAATTATATATGATCGCCACTGCGCACAAATATGTTCCCACAGGATGGGCAGGAACGTCCTCTGCGTACCATAATACCACACTGCAATCGCTAGCTGCCAAACGTGGCGATTATACCGTATATTTCCCCATAGATATCTTGAGAGGACCCCTATGTTTTGCAGTAGGCATCCATGGGTCGAAACGATTATCCTAAAGTAATCATCAATATTTGTTCATTAAATATGAGATAAATTAATTGATTCTGTAATCGATAAATACTGACATAAGAATAGAAAAACGATTAATAAAAATTTTCAGCGCGTAAATACACGCGCGAGGTTCTTAGTAAATTGTAAAACGTTTGTATTTTTTCTATAATTGAATTTTTCGCATTTTATATAAAAATCTTTTACAAAGTATTGGAAAGCCTGTATAAGAAAAAAGTTAAATAAAATCGATAGTTATTCAAGAAGAAACGATTAATTTATATATTCGTAGTTATTGGTTACAGATGTAAAAACCTTATAGGGGTGATTTTATAAATCATTTGCTGTCAACTTATATATGGTACACTATTTCTAAAAATAAATGTATTATTATTATTATTACGAAATGCATAAAAGGCGTTTATAAAATACATTAAATATTGTTTACCATGTAATCCTACAGACTTTATACTATCACACATTACTAGTCTGTGGCATTCTTGTAAAAAATTATGTGACATATTTCAGAGACGTCATTTTATACAAAGTGTAAGATTATAAATAGTTGAAAAAGCTTTAAATTGTTTTGCTACAAAACAAACTTTAAAAAAGCTTTGAAATAACCAATCATCTAGTATTAAATTGACACAGCGGCAGTATAAATATTAAAAATATAACCGACACAAAATACTGCAACTCCAGACAATTCCCCGCAATATCAGGGATCTCATAAATTTATCCGTACGACAGAGAACTGAGCGGGGAAAAAATAAAGCACAGATGCATCTTCCGGCCTGAGGGCGAGTTTCGATCTTAGCGCGTTCAACGCGACCTGGATAATAAAGCATCTGGAAGCGACACGGGAAACTTTAAATCTAATAGAATATATTTGAGGAACAGACGGCAGTAAATGAGCGAATTTAAAAAAAGTTCGTAAAAGTATTTTCAAATTAGGAATGTTGTTTACTTCCGTGAATATATTAAAGATTTTGATGAAATATTACGTTGTTTATAACGCATTTTGGTATACCTAAAAATAATACAAATATGCCATCAATATTATCATAAAAGGTTGTCAAATATCTCCCTTCCGCCTTTTTGTCTTTTGAATTTCGCGGTTATGTACAAAGCGCTACAGAGCTCATATCTGGCAATACTATACATAATTTGAAAGGTCTTGACATAACCTACAAAACGACGCTATGCATGATTAGTTTGGATATTGCGTTCAACAGTTATAGACGTGTAAACATGGAGTTCACTAACGCCGAAATTCGCGCTATTTTAAAGTTTTCCTTCGTTAAAGGCAAATCCGCTAGAGAAACGTTCCGTGAGATTAATGGTGTTTTGGGGGATGGTACTCTATCACTTCGAACTGCGGAGGAATGGTTTCGACGCTTCAGAGCCGGCGAAAACGACACCATGGATAAGCCAGCCGGCGGAAGACCTGTGACGACAAATACCGATCAAATCATGGACTACATCGAGTTAGACCGGCATGTGGCATCTCGTGACATCGCCCAGGAGATGGGAGTTAGTCAACAAACCATTTTAAACCATCTGCAGAAGGCTGGTTACAAAAAAAAAGCTTGATGTTTGGGTGCCGCATGATTTGACGCAAAAAAACCTTCTGGACCGAATCAACGCCTGCGATATGCTGCTGAAACGGAACGAACTCGACCCATTCTTGAAGCGGATGGTGACTGGCGACGAAAAATAGATCACATACGACAATATCAAGCAAAAACGGTCGTGGTCGAAGGCCGGTGAATCGTCCCAAACAGTGGCTAAGCCGGGATTGACGGCCAGGAAGGTTTTGCTGTGTGTTTGGTGGGATTGGAAGGGAATCATCCACTATGAGCTGCTCCCATATGGCCAGACGCTTAATTCTACCATCTACTGCGAACAACTGGACCGCTTGAAGCAGGCGATCGACCAGAAGCGTCCAGAATTGGCCAACAGGAAGGGTGTAGTGTTCCACCAGGACAACGCCAAACCACACACTTAGTTGATGACTCGTCAGAAGCTACGGGAGCTCGGATGGGAGGTTTTATCACATCCACCATATAGCCCGGACATAGCGCCAAGTGATTACCACCTGTTCCTGTCCATGGCGAACGCCCTTGGTGGTGTAAAGTTGAACTCAAAAGAGGTTTGTGAAAAGTGGCTGTCCGAGTTCTTCGCAAATAAGGAGGGGGGCTTCTACGAGGGAGGTATTATGAAGTTGCCGTCTAGATGGAAACAGATTATCGAACAAAACGGCGCATATTTGAACTAAATCCGATCACTGTAACACTTTTTATAAAGCATTGAATAAAGAGCAAAAAAGCGGAAGGGAGATATTTGACAACCTGTATCAGCATATAGATTTCCGCAATTAGTGACTTCTCTCTGGTCTACCTTGTAGAGGGTTTACCCACGCCGCGTCTACTGGTTCTTTGTCGCCCCTCCAGAATATTTTAGCCCGAACAGTTGTACGTTGCACGAGCAATCTAAACCCCCCCCCCCCCATTGCAGCAGAGCAACGTTACTGAATTTGCCTGCTTTAGTCTCCCGCCAAAATGATATCTAAAAGCATCCCCGCGAACTGGTTTTCACTTTGTCATGGGACTTAGCTGTCGTGGTCCAGACATCCTTGGTGAAGCTAAGTTGCGATGCGCGTTTCCATGTATTCGTCGAATAAGATAGATTGTGCTGTAAATTTGACGGTGGTGAACGAAATACCAGATTCACCACAGAGAGGTTTGGGTATGGCTTGTACTTCCGTATACCGTTCCCTTGTCCGTTTGATGATGACTTCAATGTCTGCATGAGGTAAACAACCCGAAATATAAAGCATGTTAAATGTCAGAAGTAGATGAAGGGGGTGGGGATTTCCCCCTAAAGGGAGCTGTGTGGGCGGCCGCAGATAATCGTCTGCCAAGTAATGAAATGAGTAGAATTATGGCCAATTCACACACAGAAATAACGTACTGTTGTAAACAGGAATTAAATGAAAGCAATGATTCCAATAAGAGGGAAGAATAGAAAAGAAACTATAAATCGTTTCTGAATTATGTGTTTTAATTTTTGCAGAGTATAATAAATATATGTGATGGATTTTCGAACAATAAAGGCGATGGCCCTGAACACAAGTCTTTAATTTATTCTTAGCAGCTGTTCTACGCCAGTTATTTCTTGATATTATGGTATAAGCTTTTAAAATAAAACAGTGTTTAATTTAAAATTTCATATTAATAATATTGATCGTAATTACTAACAAAAAAGGCACATTTTTTATTGCTCGTTTTTGTTTTCTTTGAGCTGTTATTGTATTTAGTAAATATATTGACTTGTCCGTTTATTGCGTTGTAAATATGATCGTGGTTTCGTTTATTTTATATTGAAATCAAAAACGTTCTGTTTGGTGATTTTTTTCTACGAATATTGAAACATGTAAGGATGCTTAGTATTAAAGTCATTTTAACTAATCTACAGAGCTAAACCGGGTTCTTCACAGATGCCCACGTTTCTGATTCGGTTTTGAAGAAGAATGTGAAAAGTCATGTATTATTCAAAGTATATAAAGCAAACACAGCATTCAACAAAAATTAGTTTCAGAATACACCTGCATAGAGTTTTTTTACTATAGCATTTGGATCAACATTTACCTATATTTAGTAAAAATACATTTTTATATTCCCTACGACTAAAAGATCGAAGTAAGCGCTTAGTATGTGCATATGAGATAATAAATATTACATGTTGACCCCTGTCACATGCCAAAATACATGCTAAGGAATAATACATGAAAATGTAATGCATATTTCTATGCAGTCTTACATATAACCAGTGCCAAGAATATTTGAACAGCTTTTTTTTTTTTTAAATTGTCGTAATTTTTATTCGTGGTGATTGATTTAGCTGTGAAAATTTTAAAGATGCAAATTGATAGTTTATTTATGGTAAAACAATATACGGTACGCCTGAACCAAAAACGATTTACAATTTAGAAAAAGAATCGTTTTTAAAATTCGAATAGCTGCATATTAAGTTAAATATTATTTATTATCCGTCCCTCTAGATTTTATGTTGCCAGTATAGCCTGTGGAATTCTAAAAAAAAATAACTTTTAACAGGGTGTTTAGAAATTGATGTAAAAGCTTTAAGGCTTTTAACTGACAAATACGTATTGTATAATTAAGTAGTACATCTTATAATTCGATGAAATTAATTTCTGTCTATCGTAAAACAAATTTCCTTCTCGTCGAGTTTAGTGTGCGATTTATTACGTCGTTTAGTAGATAATAAATGGTATAATGGAGGACAAAAGAAAACGTTTAATTTGATGAGAAGATACCGCAAACAAATAAATAGGGTGTAACAACCCTTAAGATTGTATTATACTGTTATTTATCAGTTATCCTCCCACGCTATTTCATTACGCGGAGAATCGTTTTGGCAAACTTTACGACGATGAAATATTTATTATTCTTTTTATAACGTTAAGGTTAATTTTATTTAATGGAATCAGGAGTTACCTTGCGGAAGTCCATCCTAAGTAAGAAAAGGACCCATATCTAGCCACTTTCACACATGCAGTAGTAGTCGTGCAACAAAGTGCACCGCCCGCCAGCCCGCTGATAAATGCGTATGCGGCAAACAATGCGAATTACACAACTACCACCGTTAATTCACTCAACACGTGTTTCACCCCTCCACGGGGCATCCACAGGAATAATGTTGCACCAATTAGTGCCAAATACCGAGTCAATTATTCAAACTAATCTACTATCAGTGGGCTGGTGGACGGTGTACTTCATTGCACGACTTCGGCTGAATAGCGGAAGTAGCAATATATTAGTCCATTTCTTACTAAGGTTAATTTTACCTAACTTTTTAAAGCTTCATCATCGTATAAGTCACTGCAAGGTATATTCCAGAGAATGTGCAGCAGCGTCCTCTGCGTACCATAATACCACACGGTCTCCAACCCGCCTGCCAATCGTGGCGATTATGGTATATCCTCCCAAAGATATTTTTGGAAAAGCCTATAAGACAGTGGGCGACGAGGAGAGTCGTGGAACCTTTCTAAAGTATCAAAGAAGAGTCATAAGAGAGACCATTAAAAGGAAATAAAACAAGTGTTTAGCCAAAATAAAAACTTAAATCTGTGATAAATTTAAATAAAATAGGAAAGTAAATTTAAATTATAAAGGAATGTTAATATAAAAAAGCAAAATAAATAAACAAATAAAAATTTTGAAAAATAAAACAAAATGTATGCTTGAAGTATTCTGGTGGGAAGGCGACGATAGTTAGATGATGAATGAATGGATTAGGAAAAAAGAAATTAATGAGAGAATTTGTGAAGAATAAATGAAATTGTGAAGGATAAAAAATACTTTGTAAAAAATATAGGGCCAAATAAAAATAAAATGGCAGTGGGCAGTTGTTTCATATGACGATCTTTCTTAAATATTTTCAATAGTTTAAATTATTATAAAAATGTCAAGTAATTAAAGAAATATTCTCTTTTATTACCACAAATTTATTATCTGTTGTAATAAAATGAGGATAAAAACAAAATTACAATGTAATATCCATGTTCCATATTCAAATACGTTGACAATTTAAAAATGATTAAGTATCAAACACAATGTAAGGGATGTGCTTTATTTGCTAATAAATGGCGAAACACAAAAGGACATTGTATGGACGTCAGGCCATATTTTTAAATGAAAATATCTTGGATGTGTTTCAATATGGCTCCAATCTTCCTTGTTTAGGATCGACGTGGATTTGAGAGTGATGTAACATTTGTTAATATTAAATATACTTACTATAAATTAATTAATATTATAATCAACTTAGGATAGTTCACAGTGGCTACTTGATTATACATACTACAATAAACTGAAACGGATTTTTGTGGTAGCTTGTGTGAATCCATAGAATGCTAAGAAGTTACATCTCAATACTGATACAAAAATGTATATATAGCTGTCTCTATCAGAGCTAAATAAATCCATACCATGAAAAGAACTTAAAAACATTGGTCGTTTCAAATCACACGTAAGTTGCAAGAGTGTGAAGTCATTTCCTAGAATAAAAATTAAAATAGAACTGTTAGTAATTATTGCAGGTTCCGTACATTATTTTATTTATCTTAAACAATAACACTAAGAATTCAAGACGCACATAGTGCATTTATTCGTATGGAAAGCCATAATGCGAATTTTTACGAAAGATGCTTAATATGCTTAAAAATTTTTTTGTTTAAACTTTTAAAAATGGTAAATTGACAGTGGAAAGGTGATATGATGACCAACTTTGATATAAAGATAGAGACCGATTAAGACATAAAATATAATAAAAGATAAATATATATATATACGTTTATTCAATACAGAAACTTTCAACAAAACTCTTATTGATCGTCAATTTATTATCTATTTATAATTTATTTTATTTTGACTCGTCTCTGTATCGCAAGGTGTTATAGTCGTGGAGAAGAAACCCCACAACAGCACATCTTTTAATAAAGTCTAACAATGCAGATTTATAAAGATACTTTTTCAGATATAGCCTAAATGAAATAAAAATAGTCAGTCGACATTACTGATAAAGATTCTTATCATTTAAATATCCGTTTATTGAATAAATTATCACGAGTGATAACTAGCTTGGGCGGCCCGGATAATGCATCGAGTCTTAAGTCGTGTCATGTGAGAAAGGCAATAAACGTGATCCTACGGCTAATGTGGTATTATATAGCATAGCATATAAAGCAACGACAAAGTTTCAGTATAATAAAAACTGATAAGAAAAGAGAATTAGTTTTCTACACTTAAATGACTAAAAGAATCTATTTTATGAACGAAAATTATTTTTTCAACTAACAACACGTAATTTCGCGGTCAAATAATAAACTTATTTTTGTGTCATTCCCAAATTGTCGTCGGCGAGGTAAAATAGTGGACAGAGGTGATTTTCGTACAATTTTTTATATAAATAATCAACTTTTTATTTATATTTTTCATTTATTATAAAATGAAATACGTAAATGTTTTAATAATTATGCTATCTCAACAACCTAGTTCAGATTACGAGTCGCAATAGCCAAATTAACCTTTATTTTTCATTTATGTTCAATATTTCCGATTTTTTTTTGCTGACATTTTTGCATATTAGTATTTACTAAGACTCTTAATATATTTTAATGTCGTCCTAAAAAATTCTAGTTTTTAAAACCACGTTTCCTTGTGCTTTCTACACATTGAAATCCTAAGGTTTTACTCCAATATATATGCGGCGGTTGCTGTATTCGCCACATCGATGAATCTTGCGATTGAATCTCGTCCGTGTAATACACGCACGTACGTGTGACGTGATATTGCTTCCACCGCATAATTGACACGTGTTATACAGCCCCGGGATGTCTATGATGGACAATTTAAACACATTTACCACCACAAGTAGTTGAGGCATAATAGTGTATGACTAAAACACTCGCATTGACCTTGGCGGTGGATTACTGTCAGTATTTCTCAAAGAGAGAACTAATATCCCAACATTGTATATTCAAGAATGTTTATAATACACGTGTAAATTTTCCTCGTTTTAGGCTTTTCGAAATTTAAATTGACGCATAAGCCTGACGTAACTTTAAAGTCTCTAATTAAGGTCTCACTATAAACGGTACGTATTCTCTGGTTATTCGAGCTCCATGCCTAAATGAAAAGTGAGCTTAAAGAATTTATGCTCATTAAACTTATACTTGAAATGATAAATTATACTATATTTAATGGAATCAGGCGTTACCTTGCAGAAGTACATCCTAAGTAAGAAAAGGACCAATATTTAGCCACTTCCGCACATGCAGTGGTAGTCGTGCAACAAAGTGCACCGCCCGCCAGCCCGCTGATAAATGCGTATGCGGCAAACAATGCGAATTACACAACTGCCACCGTTAATTCACTCAACACGTGTTTCACCCCTCCACGGGGCATCTTCGGGAGTTATGTTACACCTATTAGTGCCAAACCCAGAATGTGTTACTAAATGTACATACTACCTGTACATATTAAATATTGGTCCTTTTCTTACATTATACTATATTAGACTACATTACTTATTTTTTAAAACCAGTAGGATACTTCATAAACTAAAGCATACGCACATGTATTTAAGTTAGTTTTTAAATTTTACAATATAATTATATTACTTCAAACCATTGAATAGTATATTGTACAACTATACCTTTTCAAATAATTTAAGCTTCTGTTCGTGGTTTATTCTAATATAAATTAATTACATTGTGTCTATTACTTAAATTATAACTATCCTTTTTTTTGGTAAATGTATTTAACAATTAATGGATTTTAATGTTTCTTTTTATTTTATTACATGTTTACTTTAGTATTTTCATACAATTGTGTGGAACTATTTATTAATCTATGTACGATATATATTGTGACATCACAATATCTATGGCTATTAAAAATATTTTTTTTTGTAGAAACAACATTTTCGCTAATAATTGTAACAGCCAATGGCAACTTGTACCTACCTAATTCTTCTCCACAACTGTAAAGCCTTGCGAAGCTTAGTAGTCATTAATGAAACAGATAAAAAAATTGACGATCGATATATTCTATTAACTATTCCAATTTTAGATAAATGAATTTTATCTTTTTCAGTAATCAACCTTTTATCAAGCACAGATAAAGGAATAACAAGCCAATCGTTTTTTACAAAAGCAACTCTTATGAACATTGATGATTTTTTTATTAAAATTCTTAAGCACTTGAACAAAATCTCATTTAATATGTCGGTATACTATCGTTTCTGATCATAGACGACCCCACTGCATGGTACAGGCCTCCCCCAAAGATATTTATAGGGGGATATACCATAATCGCCACGTTTTGCAGGCGAGTCGGCGATCGCAGTATAATGGTACACAGAGGACGCTGCTGCCCATCATCTGGAAACTCGATTATGAGCAGTGGCAATCCTGTATAATTAATGCACAAAGTGTTAATCATAAGACTGTGTACCGGGAATCAAACTCGCGACCAACGATCGCAAGTCACAGTACTGCCGGGCTACCACAGCTCAATAATATACTATGTAATATCATAATTTCTTCATCACGATACACTAATAATCTTTAAGCCGTGGTAAACTTTAATGTATGTATTACGTGTTTAAATATTATTTTTATTTAGACTAATACAAAAAGAGCAAACTATTCAATGTAAAGCGGTGTTTACAGTTATCGAGATTCGAAGGAACTAATGAAAGGCCCTTTAAGCTTTTCGACCGTTGGGTTAATTGCAATAGTTCGGAGTTAATTTATGGATAATTCTATAGCAAAGTTAGGAATGTGCGGAAAATTAAGTCCGATTTGCTTAATTACTTATATGGTGGCCGAAGCACAAATTACATTTAGACGTTTAGTTAATTATTCGTTCTAATGTATTTAACTAAGAATAATTATTTCTTATACTAAAAATAAATGTACATATAGAAATAACAATAGAAAAACCTATGCTCAGAAATGGGGGGGGGGGGTTCACAGAAAAACCAGGGTCACTGAGATAGTTCTTAGAATTGCTCGTCTAAAATGGCAGTGAGCACATCGCTCGTACGACCGATAGTCGTTTGTTTTTTTTTCATGCCTCTCGTACCCCCTATCTGGTGTGGGACAGGGACTAGCTTACATTTTTTTTTCACGGACATTTTTATTTTCTTGTCTCTTCTTTAAATGAGTCTACCAATAGATCGGTGGATGACTGTAACTTGAAAGGAACAAGCGGAAGAAACAGCGGGACTACGTATTTTTTAATTATTTTAAAATTAAAAATTTAATAAACTTTGAAATAGCTTTGAGCCGAACACGTTATTTCCAAACCGATCGAAGATAGAATTTACCAAGTGTTAACAATAAATATTAGGTTAAGTAGTCAAATTTTACACCAAAAGTAATAATTATTTACCAAATTTATAAATTGATTTTTTCTAATTATTATGATTGTTATATTTAAGACGTTGACTTCTAAATTTATAAATCATAAAAATCGTATTTTTTTTTAGTCTACGATTAACTAAAATGACAACTCTAGCTAGAAAGGTTGGTCACCACTGTTCATGGAAAAAATTAGGGAAATAAAACCTGACCAGCATGGTATATTACGGCTTGTACCCTTATGTTTGTAAAGAGAAATGTGTCCCAACAGGCAACATTACAATGATACCACACAGTTTGTGAGCAGTGTCAATTTCATAATTGAAGTATGTGACTCCCGGGAAACGAACCTTTAGCATGTGTCCGTAAATTGGATTACTTTTTTTTTTAAATGAATCGATTTTAGTGATCACTCCTATACTTTAACGTGTAACTTATACCATAAACAGACATCCCTCAACTTAAAAATTATGAATATACGCATCTTACAGCGTATTTTGTTAGCTCTTTTTATTTTAAGTAGGAAGAAAGCCCTTCGATATTTTTTTACCTCGGTAATATCACTTCCAATCATCTGTATCTATGTCGTTATTTAACCTTCTTTCAATATTGTAATTGTTATATGCACATCAGTACATAAAGTTCTCCTTTATTCATTGCAGCAAATAGATACCTACTTCTAGGTAAAGGTAAAGGCCTCCATCAAAAATTACCACTGTCACCGATCTTGCACTTGCCTGCATCCAGCGACTTCCCGCGACTTCCCGCGACTTCCTGCGAATTCCCGCGACCTTAACTATGTCTTTCCTCCACCTAGTGGGGACCTACCCTCGATGGGGTCGCCATTTGTGAACGTTTCGACTCAACGGCTATCATCGCACTAGCGATGTGTCCGGCTCACTGCTAACTCAGACGAGCAATTCTTCGAGCTACTACGATAACCTTGCTACTTGTGCGGATCTTCTAATTTGTGATTAAATCTTAGAGGAATACTCCGAGCCCAGCGCTCTCTGTTGCTCTTTACGTGAACTTGAGTCTTTTTATAATGTCGAGCGTAAGCGATGACGTCCCTGTGTCATTACCTCTAGCTTTACGTCACATAATATATTAATTTGTTCATATTTAAACCCACTGATTCTAAAATTTACAGTGATTTCTTTTGTAAGTCTTGAAACAGCACTAGAATAGCCTAATAAAATATTAATTATAATCAAATTCAAAGCAGCCCTTTACTGACATCTTTCAAGTTAAATTTACTATAGTTATAAAAGCTAGTCAAAGATTATAATACATTTCATTTCTATACTGTATTATTACTTGAAAATCCTTCATAAGAATTTTTACTTCTAGGTTTAGTTTGGGAATATTTTTTTTTCTCTACAATTCAATTGCATTACTAAGAAGTTTGTTAAAAATGTCTGCAGTTATCTCAATAGGACTTGCCTATTTTATCAACATTTAGCCAGTGTATTACCATTAATAATTTAATTATGTACTGTTATTGTTTATATTTAGACATTAATCTATTATTTTCTTTTTCAGACAAAAGGTATGCGGGCTCATAGGGCACCCGCTGCCTTACTATTGCTGCTTCTAGCATTAAAATCTCTGGACGCAACAAGAAGGAAGCAAAAGGAAAAGATTTTGCAAACCACGATTAATGTATGCGACATTAGCGATCGCGATTCGAAAATTCACTGCTACTGCGAATACAGCCAGGAGATCAATGAAGCAGTGAAAACAGAATGCTGGGTATTCAATGGTGGTATAGAAAAATCAGATGAACTCTGGTCAAGTTTCATATCACAGTCTAATATTGAAAATTTAGCTTTTAACGTAAGAGCGGACGGTGGGCTTAACTTTGTTCCGACAAATGTTTTACAATACCTTCGAAAGTTGAGAAATTTTAGCATTAAACACAGCTCAATTTTACTTATTGAAAGTTACGCATTCTCCAATTTAACGAACTTGCACGAAATAACTTTGACTAAAAATTTAATAACAACATTAAGTAAACATTCATTTTATAACTTACCGAATGTAACCACTATAACGCTAGACGAGAATAAAATAACAAAACTAGTTTCTGAAACATTTTACGAACTGTCAAATCTACAGAAACTATACTTAACTAGTAATAACATAAGCGTTATCGAAGATGGAACATTTAAACATCTTGTTAATTTACTCGAATTAGAATTAGATAGAAATAATATAAGCGAACTGAAAAAGGAATGTTTCGATGGACTTGCTAATCTAAAGCGACTTGACTTAAGGAGAAATAAATTGTCTATTCTAAAATCGTTCACATTCACCGAGTTATGGAATCTACAAGAATTACTATTGGATTTTAATGAGATATGTGTATTAGCACAGAGAACATTTGATGGATTATCACAACTTAAGAAATTAAGTTTAAGTCATAATAAACTTGTTACTTTAATAAGTGGATTATTCGAAGGTGTCAGGGGACTTTCAGCTCTAGATTTAAGATACAATAAACTTAAGAGATTTACATTTGACAATATCAAACCTATTTACGATAATTTGAAATCACCAAAGAGCTACATTTATTTGGAAGGTAAATATTAAATTTACATTTATTATATGATATAAGCGGTTTTAAATACACCAATAACTCACTTTGCGTTGTAGTTACGTTCCAAAAAAACACGACGCAAATTGAAACGCCGCAAAGGGAATTAAGATTTTCTATAGCAAACTATGTAAAGATCGAAGATATGTTCCAGGGTTATGAAAATACTTTTTAAAAAAAAAATTGAACAAAGTAAAAATTTAATAAACAAAAATAATATAACTCTGCAATAGATAAATTGGAAAAATATTAACCTTTTTTTGTAACCAGAAACAAAACTTAAAAATATATTATTCTCGTTTTAAAAAAAAGCACAACACACTACGTTATTGAAACTTAACTCTAAAATTAGCAAAACAAAGTGAAAATAAAACTGTATTCAAATTGCGTTGTTTTTAGTTAGAAAGGGAATCCCCGAGTTTTGATGGCAAAGCGCAATTAGAAATAAAAGTGTTGCCATCTTTTAGAAAATTAAGGACTCGAACCCAAAACAACGCAACCTCGAAAATCTAACGACGCACAATAAACATTAGTACTAATTATGCAGCGACGCAACTTCGAAAAAAACATAACAACATAAAAAAAACACAACGCAAAGCGAGGTATTGGTGTATATCAATAAAAACTTATATTTTTTTATTTTACAGGTAATGATTTTGACTGCGATTGTCACTTAGCATGGATGCATAAGTTACGTCACGAAGCGAGAAGTATCAAAATTCGAACATCTCTCGAAAATTTCGTCTGTAAATTTACACCAGACACCGGAGTCAATTCTCATTTCACTTATTACGAAAAAAGTATAATCGGCACTAATAACCTTTTTTTAGACGATAAAACACAGGATAAAGATTATAAAGGAAATCCAGATGACTTATTTCAAGATGAGATTGATGAAGATTTTATAGATGTTCCGAAAATTATAAAAAAGGAAAATGAGAAAACTCTATTACAAATTCCGGTTGAACTATTACCTTGTCCCGTAGCTGTTAAAACGGCTACGGATAGAACATACACTTACCCTTCGCAGAATGAAGCAAAAGATTATAGAAATTTAATACTCACATCAAAATCAACTAACACATTTTCCGTATCTCTGTTATTATGTTTGTTGTTTACTTTCATCATTCTTTCATTATAATCCTATCAAAGGAATTCTTTACCTAGTTTTTTGGCTACATTAATATTTTTTTAATACTGCCTATCATAGTTAAACTATTTTAGGTTTTTAAAATTTTTGCTATATTTTCTACTCTTTCATCCTTTCTTCTATCACCTCGTAACCATTCTTCCATTGTTTCGTTTTATTTCTTTTTAGTATGTTACTTATCACTTTTTCACAGAAGTGTACAATAGTACACCATAGACTCAAAAACGTTATAACATTCGTTACACTTATTTTAATGTTTTTAAAAATGTGTAAATAATAAGTTAAGGTTTGTAAAAATTGTGATATATTTGTAAGGAAAAATAGTTTTTTTTTTCTATCTACAGCCATATAATTAAGTTATATTCGATCGTTTAATGACGTTATAAAATATTGCCTTTCACGAGATCATTATTTTATTAAAAAAGTTGTAAATATAATAAAATTATGATGTATATAAAAGTAATTTAAAATTTATTGTACATAGCTAGTTCATGTCACGTCTAAGTGTAAATCATATTTTAATTTTTTTTTATTTAAGTAATTTTTTAATATATTTTCAAAATTATAAGATTAATGTTCATATCTGATTAAATAAACTAATAAATATTTCAATATTAAATCCTCAACAGATTCATTATAAATTAAGTTTATCATATATTTTAACTACTCAATGTGCCAAAAAATAATATTGCCAAAGCTTAGATTTTGATCCGAATTTTGTAAGCTCTAAGGCTGTTATTTATTAAGTAGACCTACAGTGCATATAAGTTAAAAATACATTAAAGTTACTTTATATGTAAAATAACAGTTCTGTTATGTTCTGTATAAATGACACAACGTTAAAAATTAATTTTATTTACGTAGATATTATTTGAACCTTTTTATTCAATGTTCAATAGACATCTGTTTTATCTTTTTAACAGAAGATATAATGAAAAAAAATTTATCTATGAAATATTACATAATAATTAAGATATATCAAGTTGCAATAAAAATGATAAATTGGAAATCTGCAACATACAAAAAGTTTACCCACTATGTGAAGAGCAATAATCTATACGTATCTGCTTACAAAATTGTTGAACACATGCTCGATTTTAACTCATACATGATGTTAATAGATGATTGTTATTGGTGATGAACTGAAAAATATAAAAATTATTCAAATAAATAATGTTGAAATGGTTAAATTTTATTTTCATTCAAGTAAAATAAAGTCGAGAATTTTTTTTAAATTCAAGTCAGTTTTATTTTATTATTATATCAAAGATATTGTATACAAATTGTAAATCGTTTATTCGAATTGAGATTAATGTCAATGTAAAATGCCTGGACACAGAAGGCTTCCAACTAAGCGGAAATCTGTTGAGTAGCCTGATGTCCAGAAGCATACATCCTTAAGTTTGAATGTTAATTACTAAATTTAAGATTATTTAATATCATACGGGTGAGTAATTTCATTGTTAAATAATTTTATTTCTATTTTTAAATGAAACAATAGCGTTAATGTCTCCAAAGAGGTTTTAGTGTATAAGTAATTAAGGTGTACGTTCCGAAATTTGAAATTTGATTAATAAATACATATGGAATTTAATTTATATTTCTTTGATAAGATAATTAAATGTTCATGTTAATAAATAAAATTGTGCTATTATTTACAGTGTATATTTATTTAATAATTCATTTTGATAATTATTTGTTTCAACTAGAGTTCTAAACTGCCGATTGCACTAGATTTTTTGAGGAACGATAGCCCAGCGGTAGAGGATAGACTTGCGATCATAAGTCGTGGCTTCGATTCTCGGGATACAATCGTATATATAATTTACACCTTGTGCATTATTTATATGGGATGTTCACTCAACAAAAACGAGTTTCCAAAGGATGATTGTGCGAAGGCCAACTTTCCTGCCATGCGTGGCAATTATAATATTTACCCCCATAGATATCAAGACATTGTAATCAGATTTAGGAGATGGAAGTTTTTAAAAGTGGCGACCACGAGCCGGTATAGCCATCGAGGGCAGACTGCCCGCTAAGTGGACCGGCAACATAATCAAGTTCGCGAGAAGTAGCTGAATGCGTGCATCGTAAGACCCTGAATATCCTCCATAACCGTGTTGTGGATCTTTAGGAATCGTCTTTGCTTACAGTAGGCACCTATCGGCTGACATATACGAATGAATGAAAATCCTATTTATAGTTCTAATAACAGTAGTCCTTTAATGCAATCAGGCGTTACCTTGCGGAAGTCCATCCTAAGTAAGAAAAAGACCAATATTTAGCCACCTCACCCCTTCACGGGGCATCTTCAAGAGTTATGTTACACCGATTAGTGCCAAACATAGAGTAGTCTCTGAAACACGTGTTGAGTGATTTGACGGTATATGAAAAAAATGCCCCGCATTTATCAGCGGACTGGCGGGCGGTGCACTTTGTTGCACGACTACCACTGCATGTGCGGAAGTGGCTAAACATTGGTCTTTTTCTTACTAACATTAGCTCTGGATTCTATATTACTACTGCAGCGGATAAAAAAAGGATAATAGACGAGAGGATGGTATGAAAAGATTTATTTAGGAAGACAGTCACGACCTTCAGAAACGAAAGCACGACTGAGGAGTTAATAAAAAAAATCTTTCAAAAAATATTTTTAAAAGTAAATTTTGTTGTCTTGTTTTGTCTCTGGTGATTGTTTTGGCGTTGGGGTTAGACTCATTCAATCTAAACCGACTCTTCCAGAAATCCCAGCTGAAATAAAAAACGAAGTAAATTTTATTATGAAATAAAAGGTTCAAAAATATTTATTGAAGCATATAATAAAACTACGAAGAGGTATTGGAGCAAAAAAATTTCATTAAAATTTAATAGAGCATTTAAAAAATTCTAGACGCCATAAGACGTTATTTAGTTCAAAGGACTAGCGAACTTTTTTTCATTATACCGCTTATGTGGTAGTTACGTCGGAAAATAAAGTTGATTTTTACCTCAATTTACGGAATAAGCAATTTTTACCCGCGCCCGCGTTTAGACTGAAATACTTCTCGGTTATTTTCCTACGAAATGACTTCCACTCGAGGAAACAATTACAAAGGTATATATGAATTTCCCCCAGAGGAAATTTCATTAGGTAGGTAAAACAACATTGTATATATATCCGCATATTGTATGTATATCCGCAAGCGGATATTAAATAATTGAAAGCGTGTTTTAAGATTTACACAAGCATTAATTAGATTAAATTATTCGACTAGCAATTCGTGCACGGTTCGCGTGTATACTACTCACTTTCCTTTTTAAAAGAATCAACAATTATTCCAGTAGGAATATTAAAATGCTTATATATTCTATATTACATTTTTAATTATAAAATTAAAATATCGAACTTTAACTACTCAAATAGATCATTTGACATAAAGAATTAAAAAGATGGGTGTTTATAAAGTAAATATAGCTTTGGCGTTTAAAATTACCTAGGTTCAATTAATTGATGACATCAATGTAGGTAAAAAGATGGGGTGTTTGTAACACTAAGCTGCTTTTTCTCATGGTGCCTTCTAGAATCATAGGTTGGCTAATATTAGAGATACTGCTACCCACGACGCTACAGAATGTCTTTAATCTGCAATAATAGGTTTTTTTTTTAATTTTTATTTTATCTTTAAGCCACAGATATTAACGTTCATGTGTTTTGTTTTTATGATAACTGTGAATATTTTCATATGTTTTGGCTCACGTACCTGCATGTCACAGTATTTACTAAGCTAAGTTGCTCTAGTTTCTCTTTAACTATTTGCTAACTTAAAACTTAAGCTATTTTAAATTAAAGTTATTTTTTTCGTGATTTTAATTTTAATTTTGTTTCAATTTTTTTTAATCATTTAATGTCGTCTTCTTAGTTTGTTTGTTCACAATGCCATGACGATGTCAAATTTTTAACATCACGGTGCGTGCAACCACTTTCTCATTCCTACTCCATATCGCCTACCTGAGTTTGTACACCAGTATATGTGCCATCATTGCGTAACTCTCCACATTGATGAATCTTTCTGCAATAATTGTTTATTGAAAGGCAAAAGTATTCACAGACGATACACTAACATAAATTTTTGATATTAAGAACTGTGTTTGCGAACCGTTTGCTATGCGTATTGAGCACCCAAAAGTGTGTGTCCCACGGTTGTAAAGGTGATGATAAGGTTTATATCACTTCTGTAGTAGATTGGGTCCTTCTTAATTCTGTGCTATAAACTACCTGCATATAGTATTTCCGGTGACCATAATAAGGTCATTTGTTTGCATTATCTGTGGGCATGTTACACTGCGTTTACCTTAAATTCATCTTAATATGTTTAGTGAATTTAATTTAATATTAAAATATCGCAACGTACGAAGGCGGCAGATAATATTTCATGCCCCGTTCAATTTCAGAGAGTATACTCTTAACGCTCCAATAATTTTGTTCCGCTTTATCTGAATACCGGCTGGTAATGGCAACAGGTTTTAGTGTACATCGCAAAATCTTTTTTTTTTTTATGTAAAACAGAAAATAACGAAGTGACTAGGGCTACTTGTTAAGTGATCAATGCGATGAAGAAAATTGATTTTTTGATGCAAAATAGGCAATACAACAACCTTTGCAACCTCTTTGTATAACCATGCGATTACTGGCCAAAAATAAAAACTGTAAACTCTATATTTATCTAATATAACAAAAGATATCTATGTTAGATTACATCGATTGTTTTATGTAGATTTTTTTTTCTTAGTCGCCATCTGTAATCTCTACCGACTACTGGCAGAGCCTTCTAATCTAGAGTATAATATTTCTTCAGATCTATGCGTTGTATAGAAAGCAAAAGCCTTATATATTTTCTCACTATCTTATTTTGTGTATCTTATTTAAAACTACTTACTTAAAACACTTACTTTTTAATTTATTTGCATCCTTAGTGTATATGCACCCTATTTAAGAATAGGGTGCACTATGTACCCTTTTGAAAACAATTGCATGTTTTTTTTTTCATTTCATTACTTTTTGTCTTTTTATTGGTCGATTCTAACCGATGCGTCGTTGTTAATTATTTCCTCCCTTTCGTGAATACAGCGGACTGCCGTTCCCAGCCAACGCTTCCAATACTATTTTTTAGATGAAGGCGAGGATTTTAATCATTGCAGGATTTTTTTAGGATCGGTAGGTTTTAGAGGAAAAAACAACACCAAGTTCGAATTAGAACTGTGTATAATCATATTGATGCCCAATTAAAACTATTAAAACCATGTTCAGCAAATAAAAATCGTCAGCCAGTTACAAGCCGAGAACTATTGTAAAGCGCTCTCTTTCGATGTTAAAAAATAATTATATTTCTGTGGAATTCCCCTTTTCGATGCGGCGCTCATAATGACATAATGTAGCTCCTGCATTATAAATAAACCTTAATTTAATAAAAGGCGAGGTTAATGTTCTGATAGGGAATTTTCCACATCCACAGACTAATGAAAGTATACATAGCCCACTATTTGAATAAGCAGTGGGCAAGCCATATAGCGCGCAGAACATATAGCCGTATAGTGTGGTGATCACTGCCCAGCAAGTCCTCAAAATGGATAATCAACCTTGTTAATGTAAACTGAAGAGGCCCAGTTTCCCCGGCCATTCTAGCCGTGCCTATTAGAAATTTAGGTAACAAACCTTAATATGATACATGAAAAATCAAAATGAGGATCTTTATTTAGGTTTCATGATACGTGAAGTGACAAAAAACAAAAATAGCTGGTTGCGGCTGAAAATTGTACATGACCTCATCTATGTAGAATCCGAAAACTCCTATCATCTATTTTTATCTGGTATATGGTGACTGTTAGATAGTGAAACGTAGTGATTTGTAGCTATAACTTTTTCTTTTGCGCTATTCACACATTTAAGAACAATTGCCTGGTTGACAAGTTATAAGTGTAGAAGTTTTATAGGAACTAATGCTTATTTTGATCAAAAAAACTATAAAAAAATTACTACAAATTTCCTATAATTCTGTATAAATGACTTTGAAACTCAGTTTGCAGCAGATCAATAGCTTCTAGCAGTTAAAAATCTGCAGGAACAGATAATAAGTAATTAGTAATTCTCATTTTGTATTTCGAATTTCGATAACGCCATATATATTGCCATTATTATTTCTGAATCCATTCATCATTGTATAAGGCGTATTTGATAGAAAATAAACTACTGTTTTTACATCTGTAATTATTATATTTTAAACGCCTATCTTTACTTAATCTTATAAAGTACTTTAAATTCCAGTTTTAAACTTGTTTACTATATTTTAAATGGGTGAACGGAAGTGAAGTTTCCGTTTGCGTGCATTTCAAAGGGCGTATTGAATAATCAGTTCCTATTGTTCTGTTAAATGCTCTCATGTTAGGAGCTAACACGTTCTTACGAAATTACCGTAGTGAACACAGTAAAACCAAGGTCGGTGACATAGCTTAAATAATTTCTATTATGATTTGTTTGTGGACTGGGCATCTCTTATGCAATCTTTGTCTGTTATGGCTGAAAGGTTCTTGAGCAATAACCACGATTCGGTAGACGAGGAATAAGTATGCCCCTTCTATATGGACCGACCTTAGTGTCAAAGATCGCGGGCTGTGCAAGACTGGTTACCGTGACAATCTTTGAAGACTTATCAAGACTTATGACTTGCAGTAGATGTTTATCGGTTGAAAAGAAGAAGTAGAATAAAATATAAAACGTGACAAAATAAATCCTTATTTAATGGAATCAGGCGTTACCTTGTGGAAGTCCATCCTAAGCAAGAAAAAGACCAATATTTAGCCACTTCCGCACATGCAGTGGTAGTCATGCAACAAAGTGCATCGCCCGCCAACCCGCTGATAAATGCATATGCGGCAAACAATGCGAATTACGCAACTGTTACCGTCAAATCACTCAACACGTGTTTCACCCCTCCACGGAGCATCTTAAGGAGTTATGTTACACCGATTAGTGCCAAACACAGAGGAAGAACATGACTCTGCGGTGCACTTTGTTACACGACTACCGCTGCATGTGCGGAAGTGGCTAAATCTTGGTCTTTTTCTTACTTAAAATAAATCCTAACATCATTGACCGATTTTTTTGAAATACTCTTGCGTGCAATTCACACAAGTATATACACTAGCTAGAACTACTAAAAGAATTTCACACAGTAGAACGTTGTCATTTATTAAGCCTGTTATTCTTTTGCACAAGCCCGTTTCGACTGACTCCGTAATACTTTATCGCTCCGAGGGCGTCAGGATTAAAACGGATGGCAGAATCAGCGAAACACGGAAATTCACTAGAATATTTCCTGAAATATAATGTTAGATCTATTCTAATCCATAACACAGTTTATATTTTATGCTTTTTTCAACCATGACGAAACAAGCTAGAGATATATAATCATCAATAAACGGTGCAATTATATCTATATAGTCATCCTAATGATAATTTATAATGTAACATAGGAGTACATTAAGATATAATGCTTTTAGTTAATATATTAGTAAGGCAATAAACAACATATACAAACACAGTTTCATATCTATCGAAATATGTCGATTTCCTTCAGCGCTCTACACCGAAAAGAGCCTACGAAAAACTCAAATTCTTTTGTAATTACTTTCACAAATATTTTATGTTGTAAGATGTATTATAATATCCAATACATTAAGTATAGTTGTTGTAGCTGTTAATATTCCAAAGCACTAAAAACTTTTACACTGTCATAGGATTATTAAGGAATTTCAGTTAAATAGCCGTGTTAGGCCAACAATATTGACTTGAAACTTGCGATCATATGTTGGTGGTTAGATTTCCGGGGTACAATCTTATATATTTTACACTCTTACAAATAAGTTTCCACAGTGAGGACAGCAGCGTTCTCTACATATTGTAATACCACACTGTGATCATCAACCCGCCTGCCATACGTGGCAAATATGGTATATCCCACTATGGATACCTTTGGGGGAGGCCTAGGCCTAGTAGTGGGTGTGTATTAGCTAAAATGACGAATTTAAAAATATACGGTAGTGTATTGTAAAAACATACACAGTTTTCCACAAAGAAGTTACAAATTTTAAGAAGCCTAGATAAAAGTACAACAATCTTATATTTATATTAGTGCAAGGCTTATGACGGACCTCACATAAAGATCACTCCGAGATCAAAGGAGAGGGCTATGCTTGAAGTTTCGCTGAAAGATGAAATCAGATAAGAAGATTCACAGAAGAACCGAGATCACTGATGTAGTTCAAAGAGTAGCTAGTGTAAAGTGGCAGGGGCAGTGCTTATCGCTCGTGAACTGATGGCGGTTGGAGCCGAAAGTTTCTAGAGTGGCGATCACCAGCTGGTAGACGTTCGTGGGTCCTCCACTAAGTAGAACGACGAGATAGTTAAGATCACGGAAAGTCGCTAGATGAAGGTAGCGCAGGACAGAACATCGTGGCGATCTTTGTGGGAAGCCTTTGCATTTTATTAATTCATATTCTTACGCATAGATAATTAAGGTATCCTAATTTAAGAATATTATTAGTCAAATTTCTCATAAACACATTTTATTAAGATGTAATAGTTTTAATATTAAAATTGGTATCGTATCTAATATGCAAACAAAACTTTATTAGAATTATTAAATTAGTACGGAATTTCCAATTTTAATCGAATTAAACCACAGTCGGCAACGCCTGTGAACTACATTGGATGTAAGCAGGTGCTGCTTATGGGAGACGGTGTTTCCAAGCGCGCAATGTAATGCGTAAATTTTTATCCTCTAATTAAAACATTGATTTCCCCTAGGATTTTCTCATTTACAATTTAAACCAGAGATTACAGGGACTTTTTGTGAGTTTAGTATTTTTTTAAATTCATCCTTTTTTATATTTGCCCTTGTTATTCGGGGCCTATCGTTCCCCCTATCGTATTCGGGACGGTGATTTTATTTAGCAATAATTTATTTTTGTTACAATTTTATTTTAGCTCTCCTCTCTCGTCTTCTACGATTTCTATTGCTACATCATCTGTTATTAATCACATTTTCTTTTGTTCTCTTCATTTCATTCAGAAACCGTGTACCGAATCGACTCTCTTAATTCGCCAAATTCTTTGATATAATTTAGTTTACAAATTAAAATTCCGTATTCCTGATTTTTATATTTACTTTATTATTTTTCATGTTTTAATTTACCTGACGTTATAATTTTAATTTAAACTTTATTTTTGTTTATAAACTTTCTTCACACGTCATTTTCCACCAGTTCTTTCAGCTCTACTCCACCCTTATATTTCTTTTGCGAATACGTAAACATTTATCCTTGGTCAGAGGTACTTAGATAAGGTATTTTTGCAATTATAAGTGGGTCATCAATATTATACTCACGTACTAGTTTGGTGTACGGATGTAGCATCCGACAGGATTACCCATCTCGGATCACCGAGGTGTCTTACTGGTATCGCCGACAATATCAAAGGTATGCTGGGATTCCGCAAGGAGTTGGGTTGGATTGATTAAGGCCATCCCCGGAAAAACCAGACAGGACCAGACAAGACAAGACATGACAAGACAAGACGTAATATTTTATCCTTGGTTAGTGGTACTTAGAAAGGTTGTTATAGTAAGTATTGGTCCGGCACGGCTTCGAGTGCCGGTCTGGCGTTGAAATCAGGGAGGAGACAATACCCTCCCTGATAGGCGGAAAAGAAACCATGAAAGAATTCCTCAGTTATTGCAAAAGAATTATACAATATGCAAAAGAAAAAAATAAAAGTTAGGCATCAACAAACAAAAACAAAAACAAAAACAAAAAAGATATGTAAAAATAAATAATATTCAACTGTGATAAAGATAAAGATAAAAATGTGATACAACAAAACTAGAAATTAAGAAAATGTAAAATGAAAAGAGGATGAAAGAATGGTAAAACATAGCAAAAGGGAAAGAAAGCAGAATTGTGGTATAAAAGAACAGAATGAAAGATTATGTGAAGAATGAAAGAGAAGAGAATGAAAATAAAATAATTAAGCGAATAAATTAAATGCTAATAAAGTCCCTATCCCACCATAAATAGGGGTACGAGAGGCCCCCAATAGCGGGGGTTTAAAAAAAAAAAGTAAGTATGCGTGGGTCATTTAAATAAGTGGTAACCTCCGGCTCTACTGTAGTTTATATAGACACTAGGTTACTGCTGTTAATGTTACAATACCACGTGAAAGCCTTCTTATGGATTTTTAGCGTGTAATTCAGCATGTCTCTTAAGTTTCCCTTTCTAGGAAAAAATATACAGGTTTTCGCCACGATTGATAAATAAGGGTGTGAGTAAATTGTTTATCTCCCCGGAATCTGATTTATATTTGTCAAGACGGTAGAGGAAAGAGCTTTGAAAGCTTTTGTCACTCACGGTGACATGAGAAACTTCCAGCGCTGGCCGGCTTTGTAGACATAGACATCGGTATCATTTATTTTTTTTAACTTTTAACCACAAATAGATTTCTTTATTTCACATTTCTATCCATTTAGAAGCATACGCGAAATTTTACGCGAATGTACAAGTGATTTAAACACGTAACTGTACCTGTGTTTTTGTGTGTTACAAGTTACGAAGATCGTACATAACTTTTCATAACGTTTTTTTTTTAAATTTCATCTTCGTCATCATAATTTCAGCAGCAGGATGTTCACTGCTGAACATTGGTGTCATGGATTTTCTTATCAAGATTGTCTATCCACCTGGTGTTGTCTTCTGCGGCCTCGCTGGTCCGTGAGGTCCACCCAAAAACTTTAAAGCACTGTTTCCTAACCTTTTTTGACGCCGTACCCCACCTTGAAATTCTTATCCTGTCCTGTGTAACAGAGGTAATTTTTATATAAAAGCAAAAGGATTAAACTCGTGTCGAGTTCATTTTGAATTTTTTAGTACCCTCTTGCCAATAAAATTACCCACGTAGGAGAGTGGACCTCACTTTGGGAAAACAGTCTTGATCATTTATCTATTAGTAACTCATTGAAACCAGCATTATAATTTCTAAGTCAAAAATTACCGTAGTAACATATGTATTTAAGTTAACACTAACTAATCACGTTCTGTAATGAAGTATTTACAGAATTAGAACTTTGTGTTTGTTTATTCCAATAGTGATCCGATTTGCGATCGAAATAATAGATTTACGTATCTGTATGTTACATGATTTATGCACAAACATATATCAAATATACTATGTTGTACAACTAATAGATAGTTATAGCTATATTGTAGTAATAATTTAACTTTATAACCCGCAATGGATTAAGAGCAGGAAAAGGATATATAAGGAAACATTGCAGGGAAATCTACACCTCTGGGAAATGATAGGAAAATATTTCAATATGGAAAAGTCGTCTATATTGTAATATTTTTATACATGAGGTTTCTTATAAGATGAAAGTTTTATATCGTAGGCTAGTGGATGGTAAGTCTATTTATAGTATATCATTATTTATACGAGACGGTAAACTGTGACTAAACAGTATTATTCTAGAAACATAAATCAAACGGACGACTATTTAAATTTTGAATGACTTGTTTCTATAAAAATAAGATAAATATATACCTCTTATTTATTCATTACTTAGAAAAACGCGTAAATAAATCATATAAAAATAAATGTGAAGTATTGCTGATCTAACCAAGATGATCGTAGCGCAAAGAATTGCTCGTTTGAAATGGCAGTAGGCGAAGCACTTTTCTCGTTGGCCATTGGAAAAAGAAAGAAGTCGGCAGATCGTTTCATAGTCGAGCTGCACGGATCAGAAACGTTGAGGATCAGATCGCGTTAAAAAACAACAGCTTTTAAGTTTTTTATTAATTGATTGTGAGTCTCTACCTTTGAGTCTAGGTACTTAGAATTAAATACTGTTGTTATTAATTTTTATTGTAATTTTTTGTGTCATCGACACCCCTCTTTTATTAATATTTGCGCTTTAAAGTTTCACAAACTCATGAAGACAAGTCTACTCTCAATGGTTTTAAATTTGCGGATATTGAGTTCTAGAATGTTCCATTTGGTAACGTGGTTTTCCACCGCTTGGTTACTGCGTTATGATATAATTTACAGAAAGTCTGTGAAGAAATAAAGGCGTAATCTTAAAAACAGAACCACTACAGAAGTAAACTACGACATATCTCATAGATTGGTTAAAAATATAGATAAAAAGTCGGGACCAATTGTTAGTATACGCCTTTTGGAGCAACAAGTGGTTCATATTTGTTCTCCGAAGCCGTACGGAATCCGACCCTGGATAACGTAACGGTCTTATTTACGACTGGCGACTGTATCGCGACATTATTTTATAGCTAAATGTATTTCGTATTGAATACGCATCCGTGCTTCGATCAAATGTATTCGTAAGCGAAGTAAATTGAAATGCTCAAAGTAGTGAAAATAGTGGAAAATGTTTTACTTTTTTCGCTTACAAAATAAAACTGTGAATAAATGTGAGCGGTAAATAAAATTTCACAGAGTTAATAGTTATACAGATATTTCACTAATAGACGAGATTATTTATGTATTTATTAAAATTGAAATATACTATAATATACTCAAAATATTTTCATTTATTGTAAATACATAATTTTAGTTAATAAATTTAACAATTATAAATACGACTTATCGTAATATATTAAGATAAATAATTGACGATATTATTTATAAGTATTACTTATAATTAGTATATATAAATAAATATTTATAAATATTACTTTTAAATTTAGTCTTTATTGAGACAACGACGTATTCAATACCAGAGATGACTGATTACCTACGAGTTTTTCTTCTTTTCTATAAATAAATAGGCAATTTTAATACGTATATTCATATATACATCAAGGTATATTGCCAGTTTTTTTTTTTTTTTATTTTTTATAAAACAGACCTTTGCCTCATAGTAAATGATTTGGAATGTTAAATATCGGCCAGTTCTACAAGGACTAGTATTTATACTACAATATTTTGCATACTTATAATAAAAAAAACATTTGAAAGTATATGCAATTAATCTAGTAACGACATTATGAACGATTTTGTATTACAGTGCCCCGTGAAATACATATTGAGTTAAATGAATCACGTTCTAAAACAGTACACTAATACGTCTTGCACTCGATCAATGAGACATAGAGACGAATATGTTCGAAATATCACTTTGAACTTCGAACCAAAGTGACCGATACTGCCCAACGAATCGGCAAGTTAAATTTGCAGTAAACAGGCCATTTAGCACGCAGTCTCACACAGAACGTCCATCCAAAAGTTGAACAAACAACACTATTTAGCAAAAATGTAATTATAAAGGATAATACAGTAATAAAACTGTTATTGAAAAAAATAACCAAATCATGTATGGGAAATGTATGGGAGCTATAAAATTGCTAACATTAGATTAAGAAGTACATATATATTTCTCAATCTAATGTTACACAGGTACATATAGATACTACAGCGCCAAGGGCATGGAGCAGCTAGTACGTGGAACAGGCTACATAACAGTAGTAATGACATTTGAGCTGTGATCGCGCTTGATGTGTACAAAAGTGCTTTCTATTACCACTGAATACACCTACATAAGAGTGTAAATGGCAAATAACCACGACTATTTATGTTATTTATTTATTTAATGATGTAGCATTATTTTGTATTTAGTGTTAAATAGACCTATTTTTACTATAATTGTAATTCTGGTAATAATTTAAATAATAATATGGATCACAATTGTATCATAAATATGGGAAGCTTTCTGGAATTAAAAAATAACTTGATTTAATTAATGTAATTTTGTATATATGCATTGCCGACTTCACATGAACCATTTAAAATAGGTTACTATCGCACAAGTGACGTCAATTGAGCTAGTTTCATTCTACGAGATTCTAAAAAATTTAAATCTCTATATTCATATTTTGATTCAATAGGAGCTTAAAAGATTGGTCGTATAAAAGCTTTTTCGATGTTTACTTTGTTTTTTATTGCTTTCCCAACACAATAATGTATTTACAGAATTTCATTCTGATTGGTCGACGGTGTGTTTTTGTTAGTTTTATTAATTTTTAAAAATATTTTTGTAACAGTGCCGTAAAATTAAGTTTTATTTACGAACTTGAACTTATGGTATTTAAAATAGTTTTAAATTATCTTTTGGAAGCTGCACCTTTTACGTTAAATACAACTAAGAAATTACCTTTACTGTACAATAGTTTTAGTAAAAATGTTTTAGTTTGCATTTATTAATTATTTATTTTTTAATTTAACGAATTCTAAAAGTTTTGTGTGGCACTTAGACCATTGGGACTTAGTTAATACAACTAATTGTTCTGGGCTTTTGTAATTGAAAATTCACTAAAACGGCAAGCTCTGAATGTTTCAGGATGTAATGGCCATTGCCAAAGATTGATAATCAAATAACTGAGTTCCACACTGAAAATCCGCGAAGTAACTTGACTTGGTAATTAAAACAGAAAATTAGTAAATTATTTTATAAAATCAAATTCCATATTTAACTATCATAAGGAGAACGAAATTAAAAAAAAAACGGTTCTCGCTAGGCGGGGAATGTAAAATGTTCCAATAGAACATGGATCCTGATAATGGAACATTGTTGTGGTTTTATATCTACATATCTTGTCCTTCGCCCTATAAATAGCAGACGAATGCTTTAAGCATTTTCTACGAGTAAAATAAAAAAAAGATTGGTATCCATTGGTTTCACATGAGCGAGTACATTCTATACGATCTCAAAATCAAAAACTTTGTCACCCTATGCCTAATTTTTTTTTTATTAATTCTAATTTGTATCGCTAGTGTTTTTTAACAATATTTATTTTTCGCTTAAACTAAACGCAGACAATTGGGAGAGGGTTGCCGCTATTTGATACGGATCTTTCTTCTCCCAGCTGCGAGGCACGACAGAGTTTTATAATTTTTTACAATTTTTCTTACACAATTTTCTCTTATGGGTACTGGAGATTTCGTGCCATATAGCATAGTTGAAATTTCTGTGTACAAGTCGAAGGTAAACATTAAAGCAGATGTATTATCATAAGTTGGTCAGCCAAAATCCGCTAGTTTATACCAAATACAATACAAAAAAAAAAAATATATATATATAGTATAATTATTATATATATACAATTAAACACAAATATAATTATACTATCCGCAATGCTAAAGATAATAGCAGTTCATTACAATAATTTCAATCATAACCCATCCTATGCCATAGAGTAGAAGATGCCCAAATGTCTTACATATTTTCAATGAGACGAGTTGGAAAGGGCCTGCGTTCGTTAGCTTTAGACGACATTAACAAGGTCATGTCCGTTGTATAGGTGAACGTACTTTGCTACGTTTAATGGTTCTTAGTACACAGAGTCATAATGATACAGGTACCATCTAAACAGGAACATTTGTTCAAGTGTGATATATATCAACATTAATCTGAGGTCAAGAAACCACAACCAAGAATAACATGCAAGGGAGGTTCCTTGGTCAAGTATGACTGTGTTTTAAATGAAGCCATCTCCAAGTTTTTTATAGATTATCTTCATGTATCATTGTCTCTTGTTCTTCGGTTAGCTTCCAAAAAAACACATATGTTATAAGCTATTAGAACTATTCAAAGGTTAGGTATGCTTTCTGGTTTTCTTTCAAGCTCTGCAGCTTCACAAATATATCCAATTGTTCGGTTTCGTGGTCGCTCTTTCTAAATATATATTAATGTCTATCTACTATATATGTATGTTTATGTATATTTGTATATATGAATATGGAAAATATACTTTCCATAATAATTAATATATCTGATTTATCTATAATTTCATAACTTCTTAACTGTCAATGTCAAAGTGTCAATGTGTCAATGACTTGTGTGAAACAAATTTTGTATTTTTTTCTAACCTCTAAGGTTTAATCAGGACAATTAATGTCGTTTCTTTCATTTGAGAAACAATTATTGTGTTTGTCTCCACTACCTGTGTTTAACTACCCGTTATTTATACTTCTGCTGTTTACATACTATGGTTGTCTGGAAGAAATTGCCACGTGTGATAAAACCGCCCATTGTACTATTTTCTTTACTATTATGCAACTATGTATATATTTTCTAGCATATACAATAAAGAATATTAATATATGTGATTACTATGTAGGTACAACACATTTAATATCCCAAATATATAAGACGAAAAGAACCACTCATGTCTATCGTGATATTTACATATGTCAGGGTACGTTTTATTTGAAGAAGGTTGACAAGCCAACACAATATACCAAATATGTTAGATGTCCCTTCTGACTGTCGTGTCCACCTTTGATTATGTTTATATATATTTAAAATATTCAACTAAATAGCGAGATACACAGACTAGTGATATTTATTAATTTCCTTTTATTTATACGTAACATAAATTTGAAACCAAAGTGAAGTTAGTAAAGAGTCCACAACGAATATGCAACTTTTGTAACAGGAGGATTTTTTAATAGTTTCATTATATAGATTGTTACATATATTTTCAATAAACCTGTAATATATTTCAACAAAGTAGAGTCAGTAAAACTGTTTTGTACGCCAGTTTGTTTATAACGCTAGGAATGCATATATTTTCTACGGGCCACCGACAAAAATAGATCTTCGTGCTTGATAAGTATAGAAGCACATTACACTCATAACGTTTCTGCTATTTTGTAAAATTTTTACTATATTTTACTTTACACTCTATGTCTTGGTGATAAAGTTTGTATTCACTCGCATTCGGATAGTCTTTGGTTCGTCATTCAACTTCTCTCCCATTGGGATGAGATGTATTATGTATTCATTTTACAACTGTTTTATTGCTCGGAGTTTGTCTGGTGCGGTTTCACATTCTTTGCTCAAAAACAGAGTACGAACGATACGTTTTGAATGCTATTTTTCTGACATGTTTTTTCTCTACATCGTTTTTGTAATTGAGCTGTCAATTTTTACATGTACGAAAGTTTATGTCGAAAATTTAACTAACTTTCAAGTTATTAATGATTTAGTATTTTCTTAAATTGTTTCTGCACATATTGGCAGACTGCTTTTCAAGGTTCAGGAAGACAGAAACACAATTTTTTTATGTTTATAATTGTTAATTTTCAGAGCACGTTTAACACGCAAACAGAGAGGTTTAGAGATAACAAAATATCGGTAAATCAGTGCCACGTCTATAGATGTAAAAAAGCCGATTTAAAACGTTTAAAACCAAAAGTGGCGGTTTAAAACTCCAAATAAATCTTTTTAAACGGTTTAAAACTCGCCTACTAAAATATAAGAACAGTGTTTTTACACATCATTATCGACAATACTTGGTCTTGTATTAGTTACCTATGCAGTTTATACCTATGTAGGTAAGTATATTACATATATAGTACTATAATTATAAAGAAACAATATTACATACAATAAGTTAAAATATGTACCTAAATCATAAAAAAATTGTGGATAGGAGTTTTGACCTTTATTTCCAAGTAGTAAGGGTCTACTCAAAGGTCCACTCTTCAATTTCTGTTCAAAGAGTTTGCCGACAGAGAGCCACCGCCGACTGCTATGCACACATACACACAAACACACACAGTGAATACCCTCTGTTTTACTTGCACATGAAAGAGACAACGTTAGGTATGGTATGTATGTATGGTATGACCAAACCAAGTTAAAAAAATATCTCCAAATATTAGACTTATATTAATATTAGACTTAATTGAATAGAAATAGGAGTAATCCGAGTAACTGTTCACAAAAGGCTACTGAAATATAAATATTAAACTTATAATAGGTAGGTATTCGTATTTCGTTTGCATTTTTTATTGTCATATTTGGCATATTTGGTACGAGTACCTTTATATTGAATCCAAATTTGTGCATTTTTTTACAATACTGGCAACACTGACATGTCCGCACGCAACACGCTATGTATGTGTGTGTGTGGTGTGGAGTAGGCGAGCTGGCAACGTTGCATCTTGACGTCTCTCCGCGTGAGAAGTGCAAGTGTGTGAGTTTGGTTTTAAACCGAATGAAACTGATTGATAAATCTTTTCGAAATAACCAATATAGTTAACTAGGTAATAGTTTTTCAATTTAGATAGGTAATGTCTACGCTTGGAATAGATAGTGTCTTTATATTTAAGAAAAACATAGTCGTCAACACTAAACGTTTAAAATCGAAAAAAATGGGTTTTTTCGGTTTTAAACGGTTTTTTTCGTTTTAAACCGATTGGTTTAATTCGTTTTAAACCGGCCTTACATCTATAGCCACGTCTATGACGCATGCTGGCTAGCGCCATCTAGTAGATTTATAGAGAAAATAAAATAAAACAGTTCTACGTATTTACCAATCTTTTGAACATTTCATGCATTGATAGCTCTTGTAAAACCATTGTTAGAAGCAGTGAGCTCGTTTCTTTTCGTGAGTCTTTTTATAGCTTTTACGAAATTGTAAAATATCGACTATAAAACCATATTCGCGAAATTATAATTTTTTTTTAGAAAAAAAAAAGGAAGTAGTTCGTATAAATGAGAGTCGAAAAACGTTACAATATCGGGATTATAAGGATGATGTTTAAAAAAATCAACATCTTGGGTCTTATACTGGGTTTGTTACTTTAGACTCACGAATTTTTATTTAAGAAACACCCACTGTGAGAATACTCTGCTAGTTTACAATAATATACAGGATTACAATAATACATCTAAGTTTTGTCAGCTGTGACAAATAAAATACATTTTAACATTAAACAAATAAAAAAGGAAATTGTGTGTATGTATGTGTGCATAGTAATTATGTTTTGTATGTAAATACACCCTAAACTGCCTTTCCATGTCTCTCATCTCCATCCAAAGGTTCTCTGGTAGAGAAGCCTGGAGCGATAAAACCGCCTCTTGTACCTCTATGAATTCTTTCTTTTTATTATTTACAATCTGTGGTGTACAAAATTGTGTAAATTAATGAAAATAAATTTGGGGGATCGCGGTACTAATCCATGGCAGAGCGTTTTTGAGCTTCTGTCAAAGTGTCTCCTAGAGCAAATTAAGTTTACGCAAAATTGTAGTATAAATAATTTTAAATTTGCCCAATGGCATGCCTTTCTCAAATTCATGGTTAGATAACACTCTTATTAGATTATCATGTGCCGTAGAACTTTGATGTTAGTTTCAGTGGTCGTTGTTGAAAGACGTCCCCCATGCGGACGACTAAACGCATTAAACTAGTTTTAAATATTAGTACGAGATGGGGCTTTCTAACCAAAAGCTAACTGAAATCCACCGTGATTTTTGCATTTGTAAATAGTCATTATATCGGTTTATTTGGCTTCTGGTAAAGGAGTCGGAGGAGTCCATTGCACACGTGAAGTGAAGAAGGCTGAAAACCAATTGCGATGCTTCTTTTTTCACTGATTAGGAGGTCTATGGTGAAGATATGGATATGGCTGATAAGAGTTTCCGTAAGCCAGCTATATGGTGATGGAAGAGGCACATTGAACGGTGAACAAAAATCCTTGACATCATTATAATTTTAACGTAGAAAGTGTACTACTGGACATGGGCCATGTGGATTTTGTAGATTTCTGATAAGATCAGCTGGAAACGGTTTTGAATCTAGAACCTCAAGGCGTTGTTGGTCATCATTTTATACGCACCACACGTCTTGCCTACTGCCTATTTAACTGTTTAATCTGCCGGACTACTATCAGCTAGTTTCGTTCGTTTTCATGTCCTCTTATGCCTTTTCATAGAAATATCTCGATAAGACTATGCCTCTCCAAGGCTCATTGAGCAATTTACAAAAATATATATTAAAAGATTAATTTTCAATTGTAAGATTTTCTTTTATTAATATTATAAAATCAAGAAATGTACAATACATTTCTAACATTAAATTTAATTTCTTAGATATAAACGTAAAGGTATTCGACTAAAATCTCTAGCGACACGGCATTGCCATTAGGATTATCTCACACCGAAACATCGAAATCTATGCTGTCCTATTTGACTTTGTAATTCTATTTATGTAAATTAATATAATTCTATTCATTTAAATAATTACAACCGACATTATTTCGACTCCAATGTTTTCGCTGTCACAATAAACACAGAGAGACGTAAAATTCCTTATCTATTAAAATTATTTACAATTTAATTTAGGCTATTTTGTATTCGTGAAAATTTAACGATTTTGTATTAGAGTAGAAATTTAGATAGAACTATTTAAATATATCTTTCTATATTCCTCTTCCATTTCTTTAAATCTATTGCCATTAGCATGGAACCGACCAACGACCTTATTCCACTATTTCCATTTCTCTAAAAGACTAGACTCCTTCTAGTCGACATACCCTTACATGGCGGAGTTTCCTTGAAGGAATTCTAAGCGTTTAGATTTTATATTTCTGATCTGCACAGTTCGATTATAGAACAATCAATCGGCATCTTTATTTTTCGATAAATACAACCCGATTCTTTTCAAATTTAGAGTGAATAGATACTTTTGTGGCTCCGTTCACTTTCCATAGATGCGCTTTTCACGTTGACATTTTATGAACTGTAGCGTGTCACGCGAGGTTATCTCCGAAAAGACACACTCAGGACGATAAAGTAAACTAACACGTTTATTTGATCAGAAATACACACACAAAAATATAACAGTTATATAAGAATTTAGACTAACACACACATACTAAACTAATGAATACAAACTAACTATGCTATGCTTAAAGGTACCGTGCCCAAAAGAGAGTGCCGTTGGTTACGGTACCTCGGTCCCTACTTTCCCTTACTTGGGCCCACCAGTGGGGCAGATGCCGGGGCGTGGGACGCGGGGGTATAGCTTCGCGTAAGGCCGCTCTGCGCAATGCCAGACGCCCGCAATAGATACCTATTTAGTCTGCGTGCTTAATCTTCAACCATATGGTCTCTTTCCAAAAAGGATAGTTGGTGGTCAAAGGCGAACTAGTAAGTGACTGTTACAATCGCTCACATTTTCACTGCATTTACTCGTTACTTCTCTTGCAGCTCTTATGTTTTGTTTTCAATTTATTCTAATTTACAAATAAATCCCCAACTATGATTATATTTACTAGTGCTCCATAGGATGCATCCATCACACAATAAGGTTGTCCGTAAAGAAATAATGAAAAACAAATTCTTTGTTGTACCTGAAGCCTGAAGATAATTGAACAGGAGGCGCTACTTGTGCAAATGCTAGCCAACGTGCGCCTCTGTATGGAGTTGTAAAAATTTATAATATTAACACTTCTCACATAGTTTATCTATGTCGCTTAGAGAAGCATTGAAATTGTGAAATAAATTGTGCTATTCTTATAGAATATTTTACTGCGCTATGAATTATTTATAGTAATACTTGAAAATATTGTGAAGTTTACAATACATAATATATAAATAAGCTTATTTGTAATTTAAAATACAAGTATGTTCACTTGTTTGTATACTGAATAAAAGAGAAATATCATTTCTCATTGCACATCATTAAAGACATATATTTGAATCATCAGTAAATGACAATTTGAATAATTAATTCATTTATTGAAACATTTGTTTAATTATTTATTTTTTCATTTACTAATTCAAGCATCCATCGTCACCCATCATCCATTCACCATCCATCCAATCTGTATATCACCCGTCCACCATTCCTCACCATTCCTCCAACAAGCTTATATCATCCGTTCATCATCATCCCATCACCCATTTATCACCGGTCAGTAACCCTTTTCATCATCTGTCCATCATACGTCATCCATCCGTCATCCTTCCATCGTCCGTCCATCCGTCCGTACGATTCATTTATCATACGATTTTCCTCTCAGGTTATAAAACTATAAAATAATAAAAAGGAGCTTTAAAGGTAGTTTCTTACCTTTCAGGTGAAAAAATTGTATAATTTTGTTTGAATAAAATGTAAAATATGCCAATGTAACCTATGCACATACTAAATTTTTTTTATTTTAGTTTTCAGGAGCTGTACTCTTTTGTGGTTATATCGAAAAACGTGTCTTTTAAAATGACATTCAAACATTAACTTCTTTATTTTTTTAATAAAAGCTAAATATTATACAATTGAATTATACTTACTAGAAAGTACAAAAATACATAACAAATTTCCGTAGGCACACAAATTAAATAAAAGTTGTAATTTAAATTATAAATTTTTATATAAAGCCAAAATTTCTCTTACATATAATTAATGTCAATATTTTCGGTGTGATAACTTTATTCATAAAGGATAACATTCCTGAAACCAAATCGAAACTTAGGTGGATCAATAATAGATTCAATCATTTGCAATAAAAAGTAAGAATATTAACGGATGTTAATACGACTCGACTCGTATATTTTAGTTATTTTCATAGCGTTCTCTCTTAAAGTATTTTATGATGGGACAATGCTGCCAATATTAATACTATGTTTATTTTACAGAAATAACTTATGCGGGCTATTTGTAACTTAAAAGCGTGTGATTACTTGATAGATGTTTTTTAAAAAATTGGTTTTCTATCGATTGCTTCGTAATACATTGTTAATTCATTCTTTTTAAACTAGTAATATTTATAGTTGGTCGAAATATGTGTAGTTTGATTTGATATATCTGAATAAATCAACATGGTAAAGATCAAAGATAAATATAAAAAAGTAGTAAATTAAAAAAAAAAAAAACAATAAATTGACTATTAATAAGTTCAGTTAAAAGTTCTAATTTTGAATAAATGATTATTTTTTTATGTTTATCTTTGAACATCGCGGGGATTCGTCGCATGCGGAGGAAGTAAGATCGGTCATTGTGTCGATATTTGGGTGATGTTATGCCTTGTGGTCATCTACATACGGCTTGTCATTAAAAAATAGGATTAATTTTAAAACTTGTTTATGTTGAAAAATGTCCAATTTTAATGAAAATAAAATTTAATTAAGACCTATATACCTATGTTAACTGTATACGTAATAATGTACAAACAAAAGGCATTACCCATTTTTATCTCCGCCCAGAGACTTGGTTAATTAAGAACAGTTACGTGACCGTGAAAACAAAAGAAGCACAAACCGCCTCCCCTCGTCGCTTAGTTCTCTGAAATGAGAAAATATTGTAATTATTTACATACCCTAAGCTTAATGATTTAAATGAAAATTGTCCTTAATATGCTACGAAAAGGCATGCGAAAGGTTGCTTATTCGTAGAATTGTAATTTTTCCTCGTTGTTATAAGAGCTTAGGGCTCTTTGAAGCGAAATCTTATTGTGATGTATAATCTATAAACATTACCGGTTTTCTCAGAAAGTTTCATAATAAGACTGTGATCAAAAACTAAGGTGAATTTGTATATAAAATATATATATAAATATGTCTTTTTTTATAAATCTAATACTTAAAATTCTCGTGTCACGGTGTTCGAACTTGAACTCCTCTGAAACGGCTTGACTGATTTTTACCAAATTTAATATGCATATTCAGTAGGTCTGAGAATCGGCTACTATCTATTTTCTATACCCCTTAGTGATAAAGGTTGTTCACGCTGAAAAATTTTTTTTTTTATTTTTAACGAAATTTTTGGTTTTTATTTTTTTATGATACAGCATACAAGAATACATACAACCATAAATTTTCACCCCTCTACGATCAACCCTTATTTTTTATTTGTAAATTAAAATATCAATTTTTTTCTTGCAAAACAACGTTTGCGGGATCAGCTAGTATAATATAAAAATTTTTTTCATTCTACTCTAAAACGCACTTTTGCAAACGATTTTTCCAGTCCTCGAAACAGTTGAAATAGTATTTTTACGATATAGCCTTCAAGATCTTCGATTCGTTTCTAATATCCTCAATAATGTCAAAACAGGATCCCCGCATTGGTTTTTGTTAAAAAGCCAGAAGTCGCACGGAATTGGGCGAATAATGTGGTTATGGAATGACATAAGTTGAGTATGTGACGTTTTTTTTCCTAAAGATTAAGCTATTTTCACATCAATCGAGACTTGATGCGTTTGAGACACAAAAAAAAACAAATGGTTCGGCTTAGCCGAATGATATTCCACCTTTTGACAGGCCAATAGACAATCCTACCAACTTAGAAAAAAAATACCTGCATTCCTAATGTCCTGGAATTTGAAATAACAATATCTTTTTACTTTTTGATCACATAATATTGGTAAGTTCGGCAGAGCTGACCACGTTTTTAAAAAAAAAAAAAAACTACTAGGGCACCATTTACTATATACTGATTATTTTTGATGACATTATTAATTTAGCTGCTTATAAAAACTTCTATTACAACACAGTTTCAAAAAGTACTCTTATATTCGTTTAACCATCTTCCGAAATCAACAAGCCAACATTTGTACCGTTAGTGTGTCGCTCCTTAAGCCCACTAACAAAAAACTTACTTATACTCCGTTCACAGTCAAAAGTAAGGTATTACCAATAAATAAAGTGTTTATGAATAATGTTTCTATCGTATAGTAATCCATTTCAAACAATGACTTTATTTTACTGGGCAGTTAAGCCGACATATGTTAGGGAGACCGGAAAGTAAAGTCGCTTTCTTAAGTTAATTTCACAAAATTGCACTGTTAACAAGTTTTTGCTAATCAATAATATATTCACCTTCGTTATCAATAACCTTTTGCCATCTAGTATACAAATTTTCAATGTCGGAGCGGCAAAAATCAGTCGATTTTTTCTGTAAAATACGTCGACAGAAACAAAATTACTTTCTGATCCTCCAAATATTTTAAGTTTATCTTTCTTGAAGTTAAATAAAAAATATTAAAAAACTTTATATGAACTTGTATGCAGCTTGTAATTACTTAGGCTCTTGCTTTATTATTAATATTAGGAATAAATCCGAACTTATTAAACCTTTCTCTAACTTCATAAATGTGGTAACTCCCTTGTGTAACTTTGTTCGGGTTTACAATAAACCCTGGACTAAAGCCTCTGAATTATGATGCATTGAAATTAAAGGAAGTTAAACCTCTTATAACCTTTATTGATGTTCACGATTTTTTTAACAATATTGAATCTTGGATATGAATCGTTCTCATTGCCTAAAGACCATGTGAGTATTTTATCACAAAATTATGAACCATAGATACTTTTTAGTAGTGCAATAAAAAAAATCAAAATTAATTCAATAATTTATTTATTTATCGATTACTAATTATGTTTATTAATAATGAAATAGTTAACTTTTTTATTAATTTATTAATATTCACATATTTTAAAATTTTAATTTTTTTCGTTTATTTATTTATTAATGTATAACTATATGATGTGACAATAGTTACTTGACTAAACATGTTAAAGTCAACTGGAACCATGATGAAGAATTAATCAACTCAACAATTACAGGTGTGATTTAACAATCGACCAAAAAGAAATATTAAAATTTCAATACAATATAACATCTGTCAAAAACATCACTAAAAACTCTCTTAGCAATTTATTTATAAAGAAAATCTTCCAATTTTAGGTCAAACGTGACTTAAGAATATGTTTTTTTTTTAAAGAAAAACATCAACTATTTCTGACATCAACTAATCCGCATTTGGATCTCATTGTTAACAGCTCCTTATTTTCTATTAGAGAAAACGTTGTATACACCAGTGAGAACAAAACATATGTTAAAGCATATTTGATTACAGCCTTTTAACTTTGTGAAGAATCTTATAATCAAAACAATATAATAATAACAACTAGATATTACTCTTTTATATTCCACATATCGTCAAAAATTTGATCTCCTGTGCATTCATAATAAATATTAAAAAATAAACAATCACTCTAATATATACTATGTATACTTAATAAAGAATAAAGAGAAGAAAGTTAGAAATATAACTCCGCGTAAAAAAATAGAAAGGAAAGATTAATAAAAAAACAAGAAAGTGAAAAGTAAATAAATACGTTTAAAAAACTTTTAAGTTAAACGGTTTTTTGATACCCATATTGTGGTGGTTGTGAAAAAATATGTACCTAGTCCGCCATATTGGAACGGCGTCCATTTTGAATTTTAAATTTTGACATAATCATCGTGTTTTACTAGTGTAGCCCTGTCCTTTGATACCCATATTGAGAGGGTTAAGGAAAAATATGTAATCCGCCATTTTGTATCGGCGGCCATCTTAGATTTACAATGTTATTGATTTCATTATATTGTATTGTCATCTAAATTAAATGTGTGTACCAAATTTCGGATCAATCTGACAACGGGAAGGTGCTTAAATTTCAATTTCTAATTTTGACCCAAATAAACAAATTCCGTACGGGTCGAACTAAATGAAACCGTTTAAAAATAAAACAATCAAAGGTTTATTAATTACAGTTGCAACCGAAATATACATAGATAAGTTATATGAGGTTGCAATAAATTGTGTGGCAAGTGTTTGGTTCCAGCCGTGTTTTTAGTCCACAGAACGTTGTGCACATAGCAGTATTCAGTGTCCATTCAGAATAATGGTAAGAAATCTATTCTATATTATCCGATGTAGTTAATGCTGTAAGACCTCAGGCTTTTACGGCTTCATCTGTCATTAGTTTACGGAACAGAAGGCTTCGTGAACTATACTAAATTTAAATTATGTCATCGCAGTTCAAATTCCACGCACGAAGGAAGGAAGCTTACCTCATCGTGTTTGAATTTAGTGTAGCGATTGAAGTGTACAGTTTAGATGGCAGTGATCACTAGGCAATTTAATGAAGGATGCTGGTTTTACCTCAGATCGCCCACGCTGTGGAAAGAAACCTTTTTTATTTAAGGCATCGATGACAATGTTGATATGAGGTACAAATCACATTATAATGCCCATTTTTCAGTGATCGCCTAGTGATGAATTTATGACCACTAAAATTACCCTATACTTTAATAGTAATGGAATAAATGAAAATGTTTAAGTGAATATGGTATGTACATATGTACATATCTTTAATCACTAAATGTAAAACTTGAAAGGAAGCTTTCACTAAATTTTTCAGGCACTAAAAACCTTCAAAAGTATTTTACAAAAAGGATTCTTGTATGCATGTATGTGTGTGTATATAGTAATGTATGTATTGGTTTGTACGGACACCCTAAACTGCTCTCTACTTCATGTCTCTCATCTACATCCAAAGGCTGCCTGGTGGAGATCATTTTGAGCGATAGGACCGCCTCTTGTACCATATGAACCGTTTATTTTTCCCTCTATGTATTGCCTATGGTGTACAAAGAAGTGTAAATAAACCAGAAAAATAAAATAAAACTGCATATATTTAATAATAAAAGCAGACAGTGACGCTAATTTATGTTGAACTGAGATCGACACAATATCTGCGTAATCCAGGAAATTGGGTAAATCACATTTGTTGAATCGAATCACAATGCGAGAATCGGAATGCAGGAAGATTTCGAAAAAAAAATCTGGAATGCCATTCTATTGTAATATATGAAGCTTCCTGTATTCATATTTACGTTTTATGAATATATTTCCTCAAATTCGATATCATCTATTTTAGTGGAACCTTTACCTTTTTAAAAAAATTTTATAACAATCAGATGCAAAATGGTTTTATTTAATCAAGAATTTCATTTCATAAGCCAATGATTAAACAATAGAATAAGTATTTAAAATTTATTACATTATATCTGATAAAGTGTATATGTACAAATCTATGTTAAACTTTATTAACCCTTAAATACATAATGATGAATAACTGCAACATACCACTTTGAATATAATAGTGTACAGTAAATGAATAGTGTTGTATGTCCGCAACATATGGTTTTTTAATAAGTGTAGAAATTATTATACATATATTATTTCTATTTTTCCTTGCATTGTAGTGTATTAACCTACAAGATATTTATATTTTTTAAAGTATAAATAAAAGTCATGCATTTAGGGGTTAAAATATGTGTTATTGTGGAGTTTTTTTCTGCTTCTTCTCCACAACTATAACACTTTTCAAAGCAGCGAAGATTCAAAAATAATATAAATTATAAAAATCAATATTAAGTTGACGACCAATAAGAGTTCTGTACAAAGTTCCAATTTTGAATAAATGAATTATATCATATCTTATAATGACTTCATGTAGATTGCATTACTATCATCATCATAACAGCCGGTAAATGTCCCACTGCAAGCCATATCCACCCTCTTCGCCACGATGACCAATCTTACGGTTCTCGCATCCATACCTCACTTTGCATCGTGGTTACGTTCCAAAAAAACACGACGCAAATTGAAACGCCGCAAAGTGAATTAAGATTTTCTATAGCAAACCATGTAAAGATCGAAGATAAGTTCCGGGGTTACGAAAATACTACTTTTTAAAAAGAAAATTGAACAAAGTAAACATTTAAAAAACAAAAATAATATAACTCTGACAATATATAAGTTGGAAAAACATTTAACTTTTTTGTAACCAGAAACAACACGTGAAAAATTATATAAATTTATTATTCTCTTTTAAAAAGCATAACACACTACATTACAACACACTACGTAATTGAAACTGAACTCTATAATTAGCAAAACAAAATGAAAAAAAAAATGTATTCAAATTGCGTTGTTTTTGGTTAGAAAGGGAATCCCCGAGTTTTGATGGCATGGCGCAATTAGAAACAAAAGTGTTGCCATCTTTTAGAAAATTTCAAAAAAAATTAGAGTCAAACCCAAAACAACGCAACCTCGAAAATTTAACGACGCACAGTGAAAATTAGTACTAATTAAGCAGCGAAGCAACGCAAAACGAAATGACGCAAAGCGAGGTATTGGTGTATTGTCGATCCATCTAATGTAGAGCTTACTTAGGCCACGTGTATGTAAATTCAAATATGTAAATCTGTTTTACCAAATTAGCTGTTCAAAACAAATACTGTGTAACTTTCATATGAAGATACTGATCTATTTATAAAAGTATATAGGTTAATAAAACACACACCACTTTGTGTTAAGAATAAATTATTTATTAATTTTTACCTTTGTTAAACTTTTGTTTTTGCATTTATGAATTTTGCTTAGAGTGCTTAGAGTGCTTAGAGTTAATGTTATTTATTTATTTATAACACTATATCTATCATTCAATGTTGAGTGCTATTGTGAAAAAATAACGTACAAGTAATAATTTTTTTATTTTATGCCTTAATTATTAATTTTAATAAAAATGAATCCCTGTTTTACTATTTGAAATCATTCGTTTCTTAATATTTTTTATTAAGTTCTTAAACAATAAATTTAATATTTTCAGAACGGTTGACTTTGCAATGTCGATGAATCGACAGTGGAGTGAAGTGTTGTATCATCAATCTTTAAAATTCTAGTTTTTCACGCGGTCAATTGTATATCATGTTTCCTTGTTGGAGTAGTATCACCGTTATTTATTATCGCAACAGTAAATTCAACTAACAATCTTTTGAATCAAAAATCATTGTGATAAAGACAAGAATATTGTTTTGAAATATATTATACTTTTATTTATTATGTATCGATTGACGATAAATATAATATTAAATATAATTTTTATTACAAATAAAAAAAACATTTATGGATTAGATAAAAAGGAATGTAAATAATAAGGCCAGTATTATACTCGTAAATAAAAACATGTTTAAAATATCTTTCTCTAGGTTGTACAAAATTATACTATTTAACAATATACTCCCGTATCATCGTGTGATAAATAAAAAAAAATACAAATAACTTGTAAGATAGTTCTATAATAGTGGTAGAATTAAGTCATTATGAAACGAAGTGGAAAAATTGCTTTACTATTGTATTAAGGACTTTGTGAAATTATTTTTAAAAAAAGAAGGCGTCGAAAGTTTATGGTGAGCTTTTATCAGATCATCGTGAAACCTTCGTAGTTAATTGTCATTAATAGGGAGCCAAATATTTTACTTTCTTTCAAGTTGAAATCTTTTAAGGTTTTTCGTACATTTTTTTATTTTTTATTTATTTAAAAACTTTTTATACATTTTTGTATAGCGGCGAACTTAATGCCGAAGTCATTCTTCTGCCAGTGAACCGTTTGGGCGGTGCAGTGATAAATTAATAAAGGTAGGTGAAACTAATTATTATCATATAACATTAAAAATAAAAAAAAAGGGAGATCAAATTGAGAACAAAGATAAGTACATAAAACACTTTAAATAAATATACTATTTGTTACTACATAATATAACTACATGTGTGTGTGTATGTTTGTGTCTTGTCTCTCTGTGTGTGTGTGTGTACTTATACTATTTATATAAATATAATAAATAATAAAATCCAGCTTCGAAGACAAGACTTCGAGAGAGGGTAGACAGACAACTTAGTTAAGTTCAAAGAAAGAGATTGTATACTGGCCGCTTCCAACCGGTTTTATTTGAAATCTGTGGGGAAAATAGTGAACAAATATGAATCTAGCAGTGGGTTTCTTAGATCTGAAATAATGATATTTTGTGATAACATAATTATATAAATATGAAATATAATTTATTAATAAAAATATGGAAATATTTATTTTACGTTCGTTTCCGGCTAAAGTTCTCGCTAAATAAACATACCGAATCGCTTTATTTATTTTAAATCGAAAGCGAAATGTACTGCAGGATATCAATTCCGACATTAAAACCCGTCGAACTCGGAGAAATTTTTCTCAATTATGTCTCGCTCCGTGATTTCTTATTCATTTGAATCTCAAGATGGAATTTTCAATTGAATTTCTAAAGACCAATATATTTCGCTTCTTAAGCAGGTTAACATAAATATAATTTCCGGCATCGGTGTTCTATTTTTCACTTCTTCACTTCGGAATCGTTTTCTATTAAGAGTTTACCGTTTTCTTTTGTTGTTTGAAATAAATCCGAAGCCCGGTAAATTTTTACGGTGTAATCTCTCTATAAATAAACGGTATTATATTTCATATACCAAGTCTTTATAAGAAACATAGAATCAAAATGTTAAAAATTTACGCATGTCATGTTCGTGAACTGTTGAAGTTGATCGAAGGTAGCTCATCGACAAATAATCGAGACTTGCGATGGTAGGTGACAGGTTCTATTCTATGGAAACAATCTTATTTATATTTTGTACACTAATTAAAAAGGATTGCCTCTGCTTACAAAATAGTTTGAAAGGATCGGTAGCAGTATGCCCTGCGTAACATACTCGTAATACCACACTGCGATCGCCAACCCGCCTGCTAAGAGTGACGATTATAGTATATCATCTCATCTTTCGCGGAGGCCTATGCCTTGCAGTAGGCGTCTATGGGTTAAAACGATGACCATAGACGTACGCAACAACAAGGCTATCCTCGCCAAGTGAAGGTCAAGTCCATGCTCTCCACAAAATGTTAGCAAAGATTCCTTAAACTGTTTCGCATTTAAATAGTTCACAGTGGCTTTAAAAGACATTAAGAGAGCTATAGTTGGTATTTTTCTACAAGGACTTATCAGAAACAGCAGTGGGTTGACATCGACCTTAAAGTTTTTGACTAGAGACTACGGACATACGAGCGCAGTTTAGAACATTCGCGTATAAGGTGGACAGATGACCTTGTTAAAGACGTCGAAAGATGTATGAAGGAGATCTATGGAGGGATCTATGGGAGATCTATGGGACGATCTACGGGGGATGTATGGGGCGATCTATGGCGCTATCTATGGGGGATCTATGGGCCGATCTATGAGGTGATCTAGGGGGCGATCTATGGGGTCAACTAAGGGCGATCTATGGGGGGATCTATGGGACGATCTATGGGGCGATCTATGGGGCAATCTATAGGCGGATCTATGGGGCGATCTATGGGCGATCTATGGGGCGATCTATGGGGCGATCTATGGGGCGATCTATGGGGCGATCTATGGGGGATCTAGGGGAAAATCTCTGAACAATATTAGTAATTCCTTTGCAACTTGACCGATTTCTTCCTGCATAATGTAGTAGATTTGAGAATAGGTCATAAACTATTTTTGTATTCGTCAGAGCTAAAATTAACCCATCAAAATTTATGAACCAAATTATTCAATTTTATTTTTATATGATTCGTTATTAAAAGCATATGAAACTTACAATTTTCATTCTATTACCACCAATCTTCATTATGCATTTTAATACAGTAATAATTTTAAACTTTTGTGGTTTTGTTCTTTTTCAGGTGATAGACGCCAACTTCAAGGTGTATCCACAATGACCGGTCTTGTCAGACCCTCATACAGCCTTTTCCCGCAACCTTAACTATGTTCTCGGTCTACCTAATGGAAGGACTACCCAAGCCGCTTCAACCGTATCTTGGCTGCCAGTTGAAAACTCTTCGCCCTCAACGGCCATCGATTGCAAAAGTTATGAATCCCACCTACTGCCACTGCAGTTAACATAAAAAAAAAAACAAAAATAAATTTTATTAAAATTTCATTTATACTACTTGTCACAATCCTTAAGATATTGTGTAAATATATATATCTATATCCATACAGACCTCATCCTCACACAATAACTTAGTTATTTTTTACCTATAACATTGTTAGCTTAATCGAGCAACACAATTAAAATAAATTAATATTTACAAAATATTATTAAATCTTTTTCAATACAAATTTGTAAGGCTTCTCATTTATGCAAAACTTATTTTACAATGTAACTTTATATATATTTTAAGTCTGTGCAACTCGACGTAAGTTAGTCCAGCCAAAGTGATCCAAGTTGGAGACCGGTGAATTCAATAAGAGATAATCCAATCTTAAGTTACATCTTCTTTAGTTAAAGACGTCATTAAGTTAAGCTGATGTTAGTTTATTATGTTATAAACAATATGACTAGGACTGCGGTTTGATACTAATTTCTTTATATAATTTATAAAAAATTTCAGGCATCCTTTCCATAAACCAATTGTTATCTTTATCGAACGTAATAATAAAAAAAAGAAAAAATAATCTTTCTTTTTCTCCTTTTTTATATTTTATTCGCCTCGTTTGCGAGGCCTCTTGTTCAACCTTTATTATGGGTGGACTTGGTCATAATTAGTTATTTTTTCATTCATCATTCGTTCTTCTCAATATCTTTAATTTTTTTGTGATTTCCTTCATAATATCTTTTATTTTCTTCCATACTTTCCTTCCATACATAGCCTCACTTCCTATGCCTTTATTTTTCTTTTTCAAATAGTCTTGAATAAAACTTAGAGAATAAATATTTTATTATAAGTAAAATTTAATTACCATTTAATTTCACATTTTTATAGATAATATATGGATAATATCTCGGTTTTAGAATGAGCCGGCTTTTTAAGTCCATCTAAAGATTGTTGTTTTTTACACTTTACAGGCGAAACATTTTGAGCGAATACGAGGTCTACGATGATACATGCTTACCTAAAAAAAACCTATTCACTCTCGTTTTTAAGGCTTCTACGTTATAATCGGCTGAAAATAATGACGCTGATAGGTCGTACCACTGCCTGGCTGTTGGTGCGTTAGCGATAAAATTGTACTTTGTTCTTCTTTTTTAGTCTTTTATATATAATATTATATTTTTCCTTTGTCTTGATGTATAAACACGAAAGTTGAATAGGCAGTGGACAGAACATATAGCGTGTTAAACTGTTGGTCTAGGACTTTAAGGTTCTGTAGCAGAGACCAGGGCCCGGCAAGCACCGAGTGCGGACAGCCGACTATATCGTCGTCCTTGGAAGATGCTAGATGGACGCTTCCAATTAGTTCCATATAAAGTCTATGGGGAATCCCCAATTTTAGTGGGAGAAGTATCATGGTTGAATGTTGTATTCATAATGATGAAAATGAGAAAAACAGATACATAACTAATTTCCAGCCTTCGAAAACTAAATAATAAAGTTTAAGTAAGGAAGTAAGAAAGACTCTTTATCGAGATCATCCAATTATGCTTATGTATAACAATTTAGTGATGTGTTGCTCCAAGACATCACTTGACTTTAGGTGAATACAGCAATAATCCGGCGTGTCACTCAGGAATTCTGTGAGACAAGAGCTAGAATCTCTTTGATTACGCACAGTAAATGCAAATCTGTTTCAGACAAAGGATATTTCAAACCAAATTTCGATTCACGAGGCTTAGTTAGAACCGGATTATCCGCACAGTTGAATGCCAAAATCTCGACCACTCTGTTCAAAGTCATAACGTTGTATATTTTATTAATTCTGCCGTTAAACATTTTGTAGTCGACGCTTTGTAACGGAATGAGTGTCTTGTTCAACTAATTTTTCCTCAAATCAAATAAATTATATCGATCTTCTGTAATATCTAAAATAGAATTTCAGAGGAGTCCTTTGATTGCCCATTGATTTAAAATAAAAAATTTGTAATATATGTATTGGTATGTATGTTTGTGTGTATATATATGTATGTACATTTACCCCGCTTTGCGTCGTTTCATTTTTACGAAATTACGTCTCTGCTCTGCGCGTCGTTAGATTTTCAAGGTTGCTTTGTTTTGGGTTCGAATCTTTACATGGCTTGATATGAAAATCTTAATTCACTTTGCGTCGTTTGAATTTTCGTCGTGTTTAGCGAGTTATTGGTGTTTATATATTTATATAAATATTTCAATACAAATGTATGTGTGTATAGTAATCTAATTACACCCAAAACTCACCTCTCCTTTATTTCTCTCATGTCCATCCACAGGTTGTCTGGTATAGATCTCCTCGAGCGGTAATAGCGCCTCTTGTACCTCTTCATAAATTGATTTTCTTTAATTATTAACTATTTTGTGCAATAAAGTGTAAATAAATATTTATAGTATAAAATTGAACTCCTCTAGGATCTCTTTCAACCTATGTAATTAGAGTCATATATTCGCCTGACATGAGAAGCACCAACTACCTCATCTCCTATATTTGGATTAACACTCCTTCAAATTAGGCAGTCGAATCGTTATTTTCCAAAAATAGAATTCAAGGCCTATTGACAAAAGATTTAACTTAATTCTACACTCTTCTTGCAATATATATATATCATTTCAGCAGTTGGACGTTTATGCGGATATATGCCGCCCTATAGATTGATGAATATGTGCACGTTCAATTTATGAATATATTATATCCTCGTATTTGAATATTTGGATCAGTGGTATCTCAGCGATAGAGAACTGAGACTTTCGATCGTATTTTATGGATTCTATTCCTGTGATACAATATTATGTAAATCACGCTTTGTGCATAATTATATAGGATTACCACTGCTCATGTACAAGTATCAAGAGAAAAGCAGCAGTATTCTGGGTACCATAATATCACTATCTGTGACTACGGTATACCCTCTCTAAGATATCTTTGGGGGGAGGCCTGTGCCTAGCAGTGGACGTTTATGAGCTGAAAGATAACGAAGAAATATAAAAGGTAGACAATGCGGACAATGAAATGCAAAAGGTACCATTTAGAAAAAAAAAGTTACCTGGCCATACGAAAGGTGGACAGATAATATTTTGGGAATCGCAAAAAGGGACTGTATGAATAAAATGACAGACAGGGAAACATGTAATTCGCTGAAGGTGGTCTAAACTCAAAGTTAACGAATGTAATAAATAAATTACTAATAATATTTACAACTAAAATTAAGAAAACACTAAATATTAGTAAAAGTATTGGAAATGTAAATTCTATTACATTTGGCAATATATTACCTCCATTTTACAGACAGTATTTCATCGTAAATCACGTCCTTCGTTTGTGTTTCGTCACAAATCGTAACTTAATTCAAAAAAGGAACAGGAATTTCTCCCACGAGAAGTCTGATAATTGGATGGAACTACAGTTCTCAATTCAAAATTCTTTTGTTCGGCGGCAGACGAAAAAGCACGTTTGCCAAGGTAAATTTTCTTTCTTTGACGGTATGGTGCTTATAGATTTTCAGTACAGAGAGAACAAAGAATCAATATAGCCGCTGATATATCGAACCAAGCTGTTGATATTCTTATTTTTAACCTGTAAGTTACAATTTCTTGGCTATTTATCTATATAAATGACCTAATAAGGTATTTTAGTGGCGAACGCAAGCCGGCAGACCGCGACGTGGGTACGATCACTATTAGGTTGATCGACGACATAGTAAAGATCACAGGAAGTCGCTGGTGCCAGACCTCTGGGGGAGGCTTATACCTAGCAGTGGGCGAAAAGAAAAAGAAAATAATTAAACCAATACCTTACTTTGCATTGTGGTTACGTTCCAAAAAAACACAATGCAAATTGAAACGCCGCAAAGTGAATTAAGATTTTCTATAGCAAACCATGTAAAGATCGACGATAGGTTCCAGGGTCACGAATATACTACTTTTTTTTAAAGAAAATTGAACAAAGTAAACATTTAAAAAACAAAAATAATATAACTCTGCCAATAAAGAAATTGGAAAATATTTACCTTTTTTGTAACCAGAAACAACACGTAAAAATTTATATAAAATTATATTTCTCTTTTTAAAAAAGCACAACACACTACATTACAACAAACTACGGAATTGAAACTTACCTCTAAAATTAGCAAAACAAAGTGAAAGTAAAACTATAAAAATTGCGTTGATATTTAGTTATAAAGGGAATCCTCGAGTTTTGATGGCATGGTGCTATTAGAAACAAAAGTGTTGCCATCTTTTAGAAAAAAAAAAATTAAGTCGCGAACCCAAAACAACGCAACCTCGAAAATATAACGATGCACAGTGAAAATTAGTACTAATTAAGCAGCGACGCAACTTCGAAAAAAACGAAAACGAAACGTCGCAAAGCGAGGTATTGGTGTATAATCAGAACGCTGTACAACGCATAAGAGTCTGTACAATTAATGAAACCATGGTAATTTCCTACTTGAGTTAGTTTTTACAATTTTATCAACCTATTATTACATAGATCATAAACGAATTTATTTTAGTAGTTTATTTGTATGATATAAAATATGGTAAGGAAGGTATTCACACTGATTAATATAATACATACATTTGCTATTTAGTCACACTGTACTAATATATAGTCGTAATTGCAGCAAACGATACTATAGTTGCCAAAATCATCAATATTATTTTGGTGAAACAGTTTTAAAGAATCTACTTATGTTCGTCTAACAGATTTAACAGATTTCGTTTTATACTACGTTGTCCTCTAAGAAACAACTTAATTACACTCCTCCATCCTTAATAACTAATAAAATCATCAAATGTACATAAAAGATATATACAGCCTCCAGAAATAAGTATCCAAGGTTTATGCTGTTTTATAACCCTTTATAGTTACTAGTTACAAGTGAAAACGCTATAAGAGACAAATGCATATCTTATTTATCAGAGAAAAGCCTTAAAACTTTTAACACCTACGAATATTTTTATTCAACCTTTACAAAGTATGTTACATTAATTTATTTATTCTATTAAAAAGCGACAAACTATCAACTTCTGGTAGTACAACGTCTGCGGGGCTAAATATGTAATAATTATTTTAATATTTAACCATGCAAGTTTTGTAACGCTAATTATTGCTTTTGAAAACATTTATTCATGGATAGGGTGTACCATATCAGCCGTAACATCTTTTAACACCTACTCATACTGTCTATAAATATGATATATAATACACTTATACACAAACACACAGAAGTAAGTTTCGAAAGGAAATTAATTCTCAATATGGAACTCTAATTGGCTAGCGTTGATTAAGTTGTGAAAACGAACGACCGTTAACAGTTAACTGAACTGAATCTCCTGTTCAAAATAATTGCCTATCAAAACAGACGAATAATCTTCATTGGGTATACCATTAGTTTAAATTATATTAGCGAATTTATACCATTAGTGGAACTGTTTAGATTTGTATTGTAATGCCTTACAGACTCTTTGTTAGAAAAACATAGACTTCTACCGATAAAATTTAACGGAAAAATATTACGCAAATTTCAATGCAGAGGTGCATACTAGAGAGAGATCTATGTTCACGGCCTTCATATCTAAGCTCTTAAATCATAGTGGCAAGTGCTAGCTCAGCGGTAGTAGACTGAGATTTGCGGTCGTAGGTCGTAGATTCGATCTTCGAAATACAATCTTATATAATTCACACTTTAAAAATATGAAGAAAATACCACCATTAATAGTTGAATAAATCTAAACTTTAAAAATAATTGTGAATAAATATTTCGTTCAAATTGCAATATTAAATTACGCAGTTATAAATACAAATAGATTTTAGCTCTAAATCAAAATTTTTATTTGAAGAAACTTGACGAAACAAGATTAATTATTAATATCATTTATTAATATCTCTATTTTATTTTGATATTTATAATATTCTTAAAAAAACATACCAGAGTATATAATTCAACGGACGAATTATATTCTCATAAATTGTTTTCGAGTATTCCAGGAAGAGGGGCAAAAATGTATTGTGCCCTATTAAAAATAAATGGCCGACAAAGATACAAGCTTTTTATTCAATATATCAAAGAAAATCGAACTAAAAGAAACTTGTTATTAAAAGAAAATAATGTGTCTAGATTCCTTTGAACTAACCTTCTTCTACAAACTTCTTTTGTACAACCTTCTGTTGCCCTGATGATGAATCCAGTTAAGGTTTTTTTCCATGTAAAATTGTACCACTGATTTATTGGACGATGTTTTAGTTTTTGCGAGGTTCACTTGGTTAAATTATAAAAAGCTAATACTGAAAAACCACGATGAATGCCGATATTTAGCAGTGAACGTAGCACATATAAATAATATGAGAGATTTCTACACATGTACAGATTCATCACGATATCTCCGGAACCAAAAGGCTTAGAAACTTGAAATTAGGCAAATGTATTTGTTTGACTAAGTTAAGGTCAACTAAGATTCGATAAGTTTCTACTAACAAGGGGGTTGAAGGAATGAACATTGAATTCTCCAAGCATACGGGAAACTGCTAGTGTTATACGTAATAAGAAACATGACGTAACATTTACAAAGAGAGATTTTATTATCCTGTTACGTAGGAGTGCAAATTAAAATATCCAAAATAGACAGCTATATTATGTATATTGTTATTTTGCTTCAAAAGGTTTACCATAGTAATAGCATGACGAGAGTTGTGCAAACAAAGTACACTCAAACACTTATTTTTCAAGCGCAATGTAGATGTAAAGTCTTTCAGATTTGTTTTTTATGCAATGAATTTACATTTCTAATTAAATTTTAATTAAAAAAATATTTGTCTGACAAATGTTATGTAAACAATGTCACTAGACGCGAATTTGAATATTGAAGTCTCGGGTAATGAGGTAATCGACACACATTTTTTGGCAAGCATTGCAATCATTAGATAGAGTGAAAATAAAGCCGAAGTAATACAGCGAAGAAGTCATAATAAATATAACTAAACAGTGAAAGCGTTAGATAACTAAGTGCGGCTGATGAATCTAAACGGTCTGTGTTGATGACTATTTATTTAATTTATTTATTTATAATTCTTCAAAAATTTTCTTTTTTTATTTTATTTCTATTTTATTTATTGACTATATTTTCTTTTTTTTGCTTTTTAGGCGATGGACGCCCATTGTAAAGCATTCAGACTAGTGGCTTTTGTCTATTGCAACAATTTTTTACCACGAGTCAGACACGTGTTTTTTTAGTTTCCCTCGTTCTCGCCTGTCTCGTTTAGAGACAAAAAACTTACAATTTTTTATTAGCTATTTCATAAAATCCAAACATCGCCACCATGACTGGTCTTCCGCAGTCCGCACCCACCGACATCCTGTGCCTTTAATATGTTGTCGATCTATCTAGTGGGGGACCTACCCACGCCGCGTCTACCGGTCGCCACTCTAGAATCTATCGGCCCCAACACCTATCGTCCCCAACACCTATCGGCCCCAACACCTATCGGCCCCAATACCTATCGGCCCCAACACCTATTGGTTGCACAAGCGATGAGCCATGCTTACTGCCACTTCAGACGAGGAATTCTTTGAGCTACGTCGGTGATCTTGGTTCTTTTGCGGATCTCCTTATTTATGATTCTATGTCGTCGAAATTTCGTATAGCCCTCTCAATTACTTTATGGGTGACTTTTAGCCTTTTTATGAGAGTCGTCGTGACCACGTCTCGAATCCATGTGTTTTCACCTGCAACATATTTTAGTCAAAGACCTTCATCTTCAAACATTTCGGTATATTGGACGAGAAGATTTTTTGGAGCTTCCTGAACGCTGCCTATTCGTCATGACTATTCAAGTCATATGTAAACTAGCATGCAACTAGCTTATCTCAGCCGCCCTAACCCTCTAACCTCAAATCAAGTCTGTTGAGATAAAATCAGACCTTTTCATCGAAATCTTAACTAAGTTCGTAAAAATTATTTGGTAACTGTGAGCACTGTTTGTCAGTAGTTACAGAATCCTATCAACTATCTTAAGTTGCCAGTTCAACTTGTCTGGAAGAAACAGTATAATACATTGTCTTGTTTTATTTTATTATAACTATAATATTTTATTTCCAATCTTGCATGTTACATACAATATCTATATTTAAACTCTAGCATTTAAAAATCGTTTTCGACTTACTTCGGTATAACTAGTACGGTTTCGGTGTTAAATAAATAAAAAAATACATTTTTACCCTTTATCTCTGAGGAAATTTCTTAGGGACATCCATAGTATTTAGTTAGAAGGCGGGTTAGTAACGAGCAGTTGACGAATACATTGCATAATATAAATTATAAAAAAAACTAAATATAATAAGACAAATATAGTACATATAAAGAATTATATCTTATTATCTGATCATTTGAAAATATCACTAAATAAAAATAATTGTAGCATGTACATAAATATTTTAATGAGTCTATATAATTTTAAAAATTTGCCAAACAAATAAAATATGTTAAACCAAATAACAGTTAAATTATAAATATTAATTATCATAACGTAAACGTAATATCAATCTACGAGTCTTATATTATAATAAATCTGCCAGTATTATGTAAAAGCTAAATAATGCCAGCCTTTATGGAAGAGAATCCCTCAAAATAACCGTAATTACATCTTTTGAACAATTAATTAAATATATAAGTTTGTGTTCTTTTTTACGGCCCCCCGTATAGAGGGTCTATCGTCCCCCCCCCCCCCATAGTATTCAGGGCAGGAACTTATTTAGCTATAATTTCTTTACTATTAGTCTTTTATTTTCATTGTTCTGTCTTCTTCCTATTGCTACATCGTCTTTTGTTTTCTTCTTATAAGTCTGTACGAATACACACACAAGTATAAATATATATATATATATATACATACGAAAAATGAAAATGCGAATAAGGAAAATATAGTACACAATATCCTATTTCAAAGGCCACGGGCGTGTTTTACCTCATTTTTACAGCTTACAGCGCGTCTTATTGATGATATATATAAATACAAAAAATATATATGTATATATATAGTTACATAGATTGAAGAATCTTTGCACCTTTGTACTATCTGGTAGTCTATACACTCAAACCATTTCATTTTACATTGCCTAGAAGAAACCTATTCACTCTTGTCTTGGAGACTCCTGTGTTATAAGATATATACAATGACGCCGGTAGGTTGTTCTACTCTTTGGATGTTCGCACTATAAGATATAGCTAAACGCTTAATGAGGGTGGAAGGAAATTCAACCGTGTACGTATGTTGTGAATCCGTGCATCTTATTGTCCAATGGAAGAAAGGAGATGGGGTAATTATTTGGCTTAATTTCGCTGCACACTCTCCTAAATGCAGGCTCCTAATTTAAATTATCGCGGGTAATCTATTGCAGTTACAACTTATTTAAGAGAAGGTAATGTCTTGATAAACCTATTCAAGGTTTTAAGAAATGATCTGTAATTCAAATTTAAACGGTTTTATTTAGTTTGACCCGTACGAAATTTGTTTATTTGGGTTAAAATTAGAAATTGAAATTTAAGCACCTTCCCATTGTCAGATTGATCTGAAATTTGGTACACACATTTAATTTAAATGATAATACAATATAATAAAATCAATAACATTATAAATCTAAGATGGCCGCCGATACAAAATGGCGGATTACATATTTTTCCTTAACCCTCTCAATATGGGTATCAAAAGAAAGGGCTACACTAGTAAAACACGATGATTATGTAAAAATTTAAAATTCAAGATGGACGCCGTTCCAATATGGCGGACTAGGTACATATTTTTCCACAACCACCACAATATGGGTATCAAAAAACCGTTTAACTTAAATGTTTTTTAAATGTATTTATTTATGATATATATAAAGTATAATATGAATAAATAAAATACCATTTTAATTGTTTTGAAAGAATCAGTGTATCAATCGGGTTTAGCTTATAATCTTACTATCGAATATAAACTACCTCCGGCGTTATCACAGTGACTCAGGGAAGTGAAAACCAATATCGTTGAGCTCAAATATTGGCGTCAGTTGACCGCTGACACGAACGACCGTCGAAAGCAAATTTGCAATAGAACCTCATTCTAATGCTTGGCATTCTCCGACGCGAACATAAACTGTAAATACGAATGCATCAAAAATAAGTCAACGACTTCATTTATTTACACTTTTTGTACACCGTAGATAATTATTAAATAATAAAGACTATTCAAAAAGAGGTACAAGAGGCAGTCTTATTGCTCGAGGTGATCTCTACCAGACAACCTTTGGATGGAGTTGAGAGACTTGCAGAAGAGGGCAGTTACGGGTGTACGTATATAAAATACATAAATTATACATACACTATACATAAACAAAAAAATACATGCATATTTATTTGTATATAGCAAAAATATACGTGCATATCTATGCATGTACAAATAAATAACAAATGATGCGCAATATCCTATTGTAGAGGTCAAAGAAGTGCTCTTTTAACATTTTTTTAAATTCTTAATTATTTGCATCATAAAATGAAACCTTAGTTTCCAAAATCTTACTTTGATGACTTGTTTATGGAAAAAATAAGCCTTCACGCAACTCTATGTTTAATATCTTAATAAATATATTTATATTATTTTATACTGGTATAGGACCCTCAAATTTAGAGTGCACAGTTTACCACCAATACCGAAATATATATGTTAGAGAAGGAACTTTTCATTTTCTGTTACCTTATTTTTGATATGCGTTTTGAATTTTGTAAACGTTATGCTAATAATATTTTGCGGCATTTTAATTAATAATCTGATTCTGTTTATTACAAATGAATGAGAGATTTTTTGCAGTCGAAACTTTGTTACAATCAGTTTTTCTCAATGCCTTGTAAATAATAAAAAAATATTTATTGTTAACGTACAAAATATTACTATAAGTATGTAAAATATCGCCAGAAAATTGTTAAGGTTTTTTCGACATTCTTGTTCTATGAAACGTGGTGGCAAACGTTAAAAAAGTGTATCAGGAACCATATATAGCGAGTGCGGCTAATATAATTCTTTATTGTTTGTTTTTCTGCCTGTCCTAGAAGACTACAGTTGACATGTACAAGATTTATTAACCATATCTTTTTTCAGCCTCCGAAATCCTTGTTTCCTTTTATATTAAAGACTTTATTTTTCGGTAAATAAAAATGTTACATTCAGTTAATCGTGAAATAATGTTAATAAGGAAATTTGAAAAGTTCTTTTTTGTGTTTTAAGTAAAAATTGTTTATATTTTAATTTTAACTCACACTATTACAGTGCCTATGGTAGTTACATCGGTTTATAATTTTAGATATACACCAATACCTCGCTTTGCACTGTTTCGTTTAGATTTTTCGAAGTTGCGTCGCTGCTTAATTAGTACTAATTTTCACTGTGCGTCGTTAGATTTTCGAGGTTGCGTTTTAGGTTCGAGTCTTTAATTTTTTTTTCTAAAAGATGGCACACTTTGTTTCTAATTGCGCCATGCCATCAAAACTCGGGGATTCCCTTTTTAACTAAAAATCAACGCAATTTGAATACAGTTTTATTTTCACTTTGTTTTGCTAATTTTAGAGTTCAGTTTCAATTACGTAGTGTGTTGTAATGTCGAGTGTTGGGTTTTTTTTTAAAAGAGAATATAAATTTATATAAATTTTTACGTGTTGTTTCTGGTTACAAAAAAGGTAAATATTATTCCAATTTATTTATTGGCTTATATATTATATTATTTATGTTTTTTAAATGTTTACTTTGTGCTATTTTATTTTTAAAAAGTAGTATTTTCATGACTCTGGAACCTATCTTCGATCTTTACATGGTTTGCTTTAGAAAATCTAAATTCACTTTGCGGCGTTTCAATTTTTGTCCTGTTTTTTTGGAACGTAACCACGACGCAAGGTGAGGTATTGGTGTAGATGTTAACCAGCTCAGCTTATCAGATCGGCAAGTTGAAGTAACGGTGGGCAAGCCAGCGTGCTGAACAGATGGTACAATAGAGTTCACAGACTGCTAGGATAGACAACCTTGTTAAAGTCACAAGATGACGCTGGATTTTGGCTGATTATAACTTTCTCACTGGATATCTAATGGATTCAGGCGTTATTTTGCTGAAGTCCATCCTAAGTAAGAAAAGGACCAATATATAGATATATATATATCTATTATTGGATATATATACACTTTATTGCACGACTACTACTGCATTGGCGGAAGTAGCTATGTATTGATCCTTTTCTTGTCTTACTGGACGTCTAAGACAGAGGTCTATATAGAGCAGTGGACGTCCTGGATGAACTATATTTGGAATGACGATGATCGATAGGTTTTCTTTGGCGAGATAAAATATTTCTTTTTCATTTGGTTCTCCTTTTTTAATCCTTATTGTAATAATTAATAAAAAAATAAAGAATTTATTACGATACGATATTTAAGTTAACATCACCGAACACTAACTTTTGTTATTATAAAATGTTATACGAGGTTGAAATTTGAGCTCAAAGCTAGTACGTTAGACGTTTTCAACCCATACACGCGGTAAACTTTTAACAAAGCGAAAATGCTGTAACACAACCCCTGTCGGTATCCGAACGAATAGACGAAAATTATTCACAGTATAGGAAAAATGCATAACAGTTTCACATTTATATCACAAAGTAAAGACCTCGATAAAATATCAAAGTCTATACTTAGACAGTTACTTAGACACTGCTCCCGATTCGAATCCAAAAAACGTAGCCACGTGATTTTATGTGAAAACCTTAAAATACCTCCGTTCAACTTCCTGAACCTACTCAAGAAAAAAAATACGGCAGAATATTTTGATGAGTTGGCCTGGCACATTATTCTAAACCTCAAGGCATTATACGATCTGTAGCGCTTGAGCAGCGCCTTTAATGTAATAAAATAATGTACTAATTAATGTATAATTGAGTAAAACTTCTGAATTGTAGAGTTTATATGTATAAATTTTAGCTGCATATAAGAAAAATTGTAAAAACTTTGCCACAACTCGTAGCTGGCGGAAGGAAGATTCGTATCAAATACCAGCAACCCTCTAGCACCTGTCTGCGTTAAGTAGAAGCGAAAATAATAAAATATTGTAAAAAATTCTAGCGATAACAATTAGAATTATTAAAAAAAATTTTAGGTTTCATGTAAACATAGACCTACCTTTTTATATCTTTTCTGTGTACTAGATAACTTGACTACCATCGAAGTATTCCAGTTGTACGCTATAATATAAAAGTAATTATTATAAGTAGGATAAAAATGTAAAATAGCATGAAGAAATATACAAATGTGATAATTCTGTGATATTTGAGGAACGAGGCGAAGGATGAACGAAACTAGTTTGGAAATGAATGAAGGAAGATTGTAGAATGAAAGAAGAGGAAATATAGATTTTAAGAGGAATGACAGAATAGCATAAAATAAGACATAAAATAAAAGATGTAAAAAAAAATATAAAAAAAAGGAATAAAAATCCTTTCTGAGTACGAGAGATCCCCAATAGCGAGACCATTTAAAAAAATAACTCCGCTTTGATTCCGACAAGTTCCGTTCCATCAAGATGGGGAAGAGGATTGAAGAAGGCAGCGTTACCTCGTATTATTAGTATTCCTAGAATCATTCAAAATAGTAGTACAACATACAGTAAAAGAAAAAAAACTCAGAACTATGTCGAAAAAGGGTCGAGCAATATCTCAAGCAAATCATGAATAAAGCAATATATGTTTAGTGAATTAGTAAAGTTAATAAAATAGCTGCAATTATATAAAAATAAAATATAAATAAAATCGAAAAAGATAGTCAAAACTGCGATAATGTAGCAAACTGAAGTCTGGGAACGAAGATGATGGAAGGCAGGTGATTCGTAGGAAACGATTTAATGTGAAGAAAGAGAATGAGATTGTGAAGGATGAAAAGAGAAAGTGAAATGAAAGCAAAATATGTAAAAAAACATTTACCCAAGACATAGCGTACCACACACGGTAGAAAGGAACGAGAGAATTCCAAATAGGAGAGCCTTTTAAAAAAATTAGAGTAATAAATAAACACTTAGTTCCATTGGCGATATTTGATATTACGGTATCCATACATTTGAATAAACGTTATTTTCTCATGTCGTTCGCGACCTTAATCGATCTTTTCAAATTCAAAATATTTTTATACATGTAGATATAACAGTTTTGGGTTAATTATTTTAAGATTATTAGTAGTAATCTATTACGTTAAACAAGCCCTTAATGAAGTATATTTCTCTGACACATAATAAAATTGTTAAATTTCATTTAAAAGAGTTTCTGACTGGCTTTTTTCAACGGATCATCGTTTCGTGCCGGTGGTAGCTTACTACTTATAACTTTAAAATAATAGACACTTCTAAAGCGCATGTAAATACCTACTTGAATATATTTTGAATTTAGAATATATTATCCCTTTCAGGACCATAAGGTTACGGTACCTTATTTAATCAATTTAGCTAGATGTAATGAATTAATAGGCATCTTAAAAACATTATTTATACTAAAAATTCAAAAAAGTTTTACATTTTTTTTGGAAATTTATGGGACAAATATGTCCCTATGGTCGCTAAGGGTTACTTTCTACTTAAACATCTAAATTTTGGTTTACTTGTTGGTAAGTCTGTTTTGTTGTAAATAATGTACATTTGTTACTTAGTGTACTTTTTTTACTTGTTTATGAATAATATAAATATAATAGGGCAAGTTATTTGTGGTACTCGGCGAAACAATTCCTGTTGTTAGATGATTGGTTAATGATTAGATGGATTGTTTTTTGAGATGTTGAAGGTTCAGGTGATTCTTCCCGTTGAAGAGTCGTCCTTTCCTTAACCTCGACATCAAATACCCCTTGGTCATCATCCTGTACTAGAAGTCCTTGGTCTTCGTCATCAAGCACTAAGTCATCTTCCTCATCGCTATTGTCACCCACAAAAATTTAAAGAATTTTATTTTTTCGAAGTTCAAAAACTTCACGTTTCTTACGAAACATATTCTGCGAAGAATATGAATAAGAATATGATAGCAATTTGGTATATCACCAGGCCAAAAGTTAAGAAATTCCGTATTAAAAGTATCCCTTTATGCCGACAGGGACATCCGTGTCCCATAATCTTTATAACGATTTATCACAGAATACAACATAAATACATTACTACTGAATATTTAGAATAACAATTTACTTACCAGGTAATGATAATTTGACACTGTATAAACTTGAAAAGCACTTTTACAATATTAATTATTTATTCCAAACAGCAGATCATTCGCGCCAAAAGAACTCTAACGTTCCGGTGACAATAGATAATAAACGGTGTTAGTTATCATGTATTTCCAGTAAAAAATAATAAAAAGGTACTTTCCGAAATGTTAAAACAAAAAAATAATTTACAATTGTTACGTAAATATTTAATTAATCCATGATTTTTGCTTGGGACACCGGCGTCCCCGTGGTCGTGAAAGGGTTATACAATATACGATCTTTTTGGGGATAACTATGTCTCTCAATGATAGTTAAGGAATGAAATACACATGAAATAAAAATAAACTGCGGTGTAATCTGTTAAAAATTATATTCATTTCGTGAGTAATATTCTCATGAATCTAGGAATTCATAACATAATATATTTTTGTTAATATAAACGTAAATATTTTACTTGCAGTTTACGTTCAATGCTTTTAGTATTTTAAATAATATTTTCCCGTTCCCGAGTCTGTAATAATAACGCACGTGAAGTACTTCGCAAACAAAGAGCACTTAAAAACACTGTTGCAATTCCTACCAAGTCCCGGCGCGTACATGAATCCTTTTACTCATTTTCCCGTAGAAAAATGCATAGGTAAAAAAAGTATACAACAAGTTACTGCGCAGTATTTTATTAAATAAAAAACGAAATTGGAATCTCGTATAACGGTATGATACATTTAATTGGCGTCAAATGTTATATTTACTCTGTTACTTTTATATTTATGCTACTCAATAAATTAAATACAGGGTGATTGGGTATATATGTAGAAATTTTAGAAGCTAAATGTATTTACTGTAAATTAATAACACTGTTTTAAAAAATCAACATAATAATAATAATTAAAATAATAATAATAATAAAAGAGTTTTAAAAAACACGAATTACTTTATATAAAAATAGTTATCGTTTTCCATCATTCCCTGTAGATTTTGTACTGCCAGTAGTAATTGGTCTATTTTTTTTGTCATATTACAAAATAGTTCTGGAGTAATCGCTCTGGAAATATATATAAAAGCTTTTAAACTCTTAGCTGACTTATAAGCTATACATTTATCCAATTTGAAGCATATTATCTCCTATTATTATATCTCCTACTATTGAATCTTCATTCTTATGATACATTCAAACATTAGAAATGTGTATATTTACATCGCAGCGTACAATGTTTAATTATGTCTCTACCGGATAGCGTTAGAGGCATTGTAACTTCGGACAATGGCGAGAGATGGCGTTGGCAGTCGATTAACTCGCTGTAGTTTGGACGCATGATTGCGTAAGTCTGCATCAACTCCGTTCGAATGTGCGTGCGCGCATATCTGCTTGTTTCTGTGTGTGCAATAGTCCTGCTTTGTTAACAGTATCGTTTTTCCTCTGCAAAAAAAACTTGTATGTTAATTGTCAGAAGTTACAAATTACAGGAAAATAGATTGCGATGGTATGGCCTTGTGGCGTGCATATCGCGCGCCACTCAAACGCCAAGCTCTTATCCACGTGACCGTCAATCGCATGGCGGCGGCGGCAGTGAAACAGATACATGACAGATGGCGCCACAGTAGACGCAACGAAAATCTGCATCGCGCTGTTGAGAGTCTCCGCGCTCATTATAAGGGCTAGCGGAGGTGCGGTCAACGCAGGAAGAAGCAACTGAAGATCAAGAAGCGACCGACGAACAAGAAGCAATCGACGAACAAGAAGCAATCGACGAACAAGATACAACCGACGAACTACCGAAGCACAAGAAGTTGATGCAACTTGATGCAGAGATAACCCAGGATAGAGTGGCCTGGCGCAAATTGATAAGCAGACCCGATCCCAAAAATAAAGGAAAAAGGGAAGGAAGAAGAAGAAGAGAGTTAATTGTCAGAAGTTATGAAACATATTAAACTGTGTATTCATATAATTTCGATATTAAAGATAATAACACGTTACTTCAGATAATAATTATTCAAAGAGAAACGTAAAATTATTTGCGTATACATTTTCCTACAGACTTACCTTCATACATACATACCTTCAGACATACCTTCTCGTTTGTAGAAAGTGGTTTAGACGCCGTACTCGTCGAGTTGGTTCGAAGTGCGCTACGTTTGTCTGTTCCACTCGAGACGGCTGTTAAACAACAAGATGCGGTTTTTCATTTCGCATGTTTCTCTACAATATTTTCAATGGCTATTTAATAAGGTAATTTATAATTTTCCAGAAACTGGAGATTCGGTTACAAGAAATATATTTACATAGACGTAACTACGTTGTAAATTTGCATAAACAAAAAAACGGAATTATAACGATTTAGCAAGCTTCGATTCACTTATTACAAACACTATCCGATAAAATATTTAGGAGTTCAATGTAAGAAAATTGGAATTATTTTAAGAAAATTTTGCAAAAATTTAAGGTTATTGGATAACTTACGATTTGTAAATTAATAATCCGATTAAATGAATTAATTTTTCCTACATAACCTTAAATTGTATATATATTTACTACAGAATTCCTTTAAAGCCTTTCATCTTTAAAGAAATTACGTTAATGTCAAACAAAACTTTTTAAATACAATGTAGTGATGTACATTAGATATGATTTATTGCTTTTATTGTAATAAAGTCATATTTTGTATAACCATTGTTAGTAAGAATAGAAAAGTTTCTGAATGCTTCTCATTTGTACACTCTTGTCAGAGTGGTCGTAGTCGTGTTAAGGGCGATTCTAATGCTCTTGCTGATCTCGCTAAGCGTGGCCATGCAGCTCAGCTATTTGGGTTGTTTCTGAATAAACAGTAACTTATTTCACAATAATCCTTTTGAAAATACCAAAAATAATTTTAAGTCATCATAAATAATAGGTTTGAAATAAATTGCTTAACTAATATATTAAAAGTATTGTGAAAATGATCACAATAAAATAACCAGTCTGATGTTGACTTGGGCTCTTCTTAAATCTGGGCGCTTGCTTAAAGTTGAAAGATGCCATTACATGATAGCATAATTTCTGCATCTACTTCTTTGTATTTTATTCTCAAAATGAGCATAAAAGATCGTTGTAATTTTTTTATCTAAGCAAGACAAAATTACTAAGCAAAATGTGTTCTTAACCCTTAATTAGGCGCATGGGGTCAGGGCCACTTGAAATTCAAAAAATTATGGCTTACAGTCTTCAGAGCGTACTAACGCTCTTTCTAGCTTCCTCACTCCACCCGGGGTACGCGAATTAATCACATCCAGAACATTAACGCATGTGCATGCATCGCTGTCCTTTAGAGAGCTGACCCCCTGCGCCCAGTTACGTTACATTTTTTGGCGAAGGTAAGTTTTTACTTTTGTGATTTTTTTTGTGTTTATATTAGTGTATTGTTTACTATTTATCTTTTTATGTGTGTATTTTGATACGGTATGATTTCTTTATGTATTTTTGAGTTTTTTCTATGCTTTTTCTTTTTTTTTTGAATTGAAACGCCTAACGACAAACAAGTATTGCAATGGCTGGATGAAGTGCTTGATGAAGAGCAAGATGTTGCTGCTTCGGATTCGCAAGACGAAACTTTAAACGATGCTGTTATTGATAGTGCTCATAATTCAGAAAGCGAAATTGAGGAGTCTGAACATATCCTAGACATCCCTTTATCAACGGAAGATAATTATTTTTTATCTCGACATACTCAGAGAAATGGCCCGAAAGTGAAATGGTGTAAAGTACCACCATCGAACGCAGTAAGGACCCGAGCACAAAATATTATTTTATATTTACCTGGAGTATAAACATATCTGGCATTTGTCATACACAAAGCTAATATTGAGAAGACTTTGACATATTCAAGACGGATTTTCTTGAAGAAAATAGCTGCGGCACTTGTGGAAGATCACCAAAAACGTCGCTTACAACTACGTGGTGTACCAGCGACAACAAAAAAACGGTTCCATGAAGTTTATAATGTGAACAAGGCGGTTTATCAATCGACAGCTAAGCGCGGGCGCTGTTCATCATGTCCTAGAAAGGACGACAAAAAAGTGCCAACAAAATGTTTCAAGTGTCGTAAATTTATTTGTCAGCAACACTCAAGGATTTACTGCGTCGGATGCAGAACAGAAGATTCCGCTGATGAGACTGAATAAACTTTATTTCTTAAGTTGATCTCGGCTATGCCAAAAAAATTAGTTTAAAGAGAGGTTTACTGTTTTAGTTATTTTTTAATATTTTTAATGTCATAGTAAGTATTTGTTTCTTAAAGTTAAGTATATTAAAGAACTTTTTAATTACTATAGAAATCCATTAAATTTTATTCTTTTTTGATACTCCTTTCCCAATGTTTTTTGGAGGTCATTTAAGACCCCATGCGCCTAATTGAGTGATTTTCTTAATGCGCCTAATTAAGGGTTAAAGATATGTGCATATATTGAATAAATACAATTGTAAAAACAACCAAAACTAAATTATTTTCGATAATACCGACCGATCCGTAGCATGTATCTGTCGTATCGAAAATGCTATTCGATTGACAGTCCAATTCGAGTTTTTCTACCTTTACACACTATGGAGCCTCTATTTAGCTACTTCAATCAATAACTTACTGTACTTTCCATCACATAAGTAGCGAAACCCTCCCCCTCCCCCTTTCAATTAGAACAGTACTTATTCGTGATAAAAAAAATCCAGTTCAAAGTTTTAATAAACCAATCCTGATATATCAATAAAATTTCAATCAAATATAAATCCAATCGTGAGCTTGTAATATTTTTAAGATGAAAACCGAACTAAGTGAATGCTTAGAGTAATATTTACTTTGGATATTCGACTTACAGGATCTACTAATAATATATTTCTAGATTAAAGGTTTTAAATTTTAATTAAAACATTGCACATGAGTAAAAAATCTTCAGTAAATTATTGTGCGACATTTTACGTCACATCGTCATCATTTCAGAAGCCGTTGGAATTGGTTCGATGCAGTCTGCTTCTAGCCTTTTCAAACGACCATAACTTTGTAACTTATCCACCGTGTTCGTGAAGATTCTATGTTACGCTTGCCGGTCTGTAGTTTTCACATCAGAACGTTGAAACGTCAACGGTCATCTGTTCATCTACAAATCTTCTGACTCCTGCATGTACATATGTTCTTACCTCATATCATATACATGTATATCTATTTATATAAGTATGTATGTAGGTTTGTATAGTAATATGTATTTCTATGAACGTACATCACAAGTCTCTCATCTTCATTCAAAGGTTGTCAGGTAGAGATCGCCTTTCAGCGATAAAATCGCCTCTTGTGTAATATGTGTGTTACATAAAATGTTTATTTTTTATCTATGATATACAATAAAGATTAAAAAGTCAAAACTAAATAAATATACTCACATATATCTATTTTGGTTGATTGGTTATAAATAGGGTTATTTGACTAGTGTCATTATTTAGAAAATTGTTATTACATTTATATTATTTGTTTACATTTATCAAATATTTTATATGTATTCATAATTTAATTAATTTAGTCAATTTACATGTTTATTTAAATTTTTCCAAAGATATGACATATAGCTTACGGTGTGCCTTATTGTGCATGATCAAGATCATCCAGGAGAGCAATGTAGAGAGCTATGTTTGGAGTTTCGCTGCAAGAAACAGAAATAACAAGATACGTAGAAGAACCAAGGTGACCGATGTAGATCGAAGAACTGCTCATCGGAAATGGTATTGGGCTAGGTGCACCGCTTATGCAACAGATGGCAGTTGGGGCTCGAAAGGTTCTTGAGCAACAACAACAACTGACAACATGGTTAATGTCTGTCATAGTGATGCCTAAGCCTTGTAGTGTGCATCTGTTGGCTGAGTAATAGAAGTGAAATTTTACTGTTTAGTTATACAGATTTTTTATATTTTTCTGTTACAAGAAAGAGTATTTCATTCCATTGTATTTTGAACAGAACAGAATTTACTGTTACATTATCTGTAGCTTGACTTTACTTCAGGTGAACCAATTTTGATTCAGTTTGCGGTTAGTATTTGTTTGGAAAATATTAAACAATTAGGTTGCGCCGTCGGGCGATGTTTGCACAACGTACAGTGTTTGAATCGACTCAATCAATAGAGCGCAAATTCAAATCGTGCGAGAGACTTGTGACGTATCAATTAACGCTGTACGATGGTGAGATATTGGAGACGCGTCGTGCTTCTATTCGTACGCTATTTTAGTATTTTTTATTGATTTTAACAACGTGAAAAAATTTGTTGCGAAAAGGACATACATTTTTTTAAGAAAATTTTTAATTTCTAACGACGACTACTACGACGATTCTACAATACCGTAAAATAGTTTCAAAATTAAAATCGTTATTACAATTTTTTTTTTCATAAAAATATAGTTAGTCTATCTACACATATACATATATGTACATATAATACGTCTGATTTTTCTGAGCCTATTTTTGAGCATATATAAGTCGTTGTATATACATATATAAATATATATATTTATATATGTATATATGTGTGCACACACATATATATATATATATATATATGTATATACATTGTTTGTGTGTGTGTGTATTTTTATTTCTCGCGAAATTATCGAACGATGATGTTTGTTACTTATATTGTCTCCTTTTAATCATGAAATGAAAAAAAAAACTTTCTTTCAAAAACAATCTCTTTAAGCCATCGCGTCAGATGTCATTACTTACGGTACCGTTTATGTAGTATGTCCATAACATAGCTGTTTATGAAGAAAGCTGTAGAATTTTTTTTTAAAGTAATCAAAGAAAGTGTTTCTTAGTTCGTTTAAAAATCTGTCCAAATATCTGGCCTGTTACACAAGATACGTTTTAATATTTTTTAATCTTTTATAGGCAAAGGTTTTGACCTCTGTCATGCCTGACGCTAAGCAAAGACGTGATCTACGATGTTAAATGTTTACCTAGTAGAAACATATTCACTCTTGTTTTGATGACCAAGTTATTGCAAAAACTATACAAAAAAATATTAAATATAAGGTTGAGTAACAAAAGAATTGTAAAATATGAAAAAATAATAATAGCAGTAAATCATTAGATTCGTAAAGTGTTTAATAATACTTGTTATCTATAATTTATTTACTTATTTATGCATTTTTGTTCCATATATGTATTTGTTAGTCTTAACACAATACACGTTGTCATTAAGAAGCTAAGCGAAGTAAAAATTAGGTGCGTTCAATATTTAGGAATACGACTTTAATGTCGCATTAAATTTGCACCTACAACATTATTTAATTGCTAAAAAGTTTACATTAAATACGAAATTATTAGTTACTTAACCATAAAATTTTCCATTTTCAATACTGCCAACCAGTAGCATTAGTAATTTTGGCCATAGGTCCAAATGTCTTCGAGTGACTACCCGCTAGATGGACTGACGGAATGGTCAAGGTTGCAGAAAGTCGCTGGAAGTAGGCAGCCACTTCCCACTTGTAAGTTTATGTACCCTGCAGTTCAACGAATTCAGTTCCGATGAAACTGCAAAACCTCTCCGAACTGGCTTTGTACTTTAATTAGTTAAACTCTAATAGTTTCAATTAAATTGATTTTTCGTACACAATATAAGATGACAACTTTTAAAATCTATTTATTTATATTTTTTTTGTAGTTACTGTCATTTCAGCCCATAGACGCCCACTGCAAATTATAGGCCTTTTACAGACATATCCAGATATACCATAATCGACTCGTTTGACAGGCAGGCTGGCATCGCAGTGTGGTATAATGGTATGCAGAAATTTGCTACTGTCTATTCTCTGGAAACTTAATTGTGAACAATGACAATCCTGTATAATTAATACACAAAATTTATCCTGGAAATCGAAACCGCAGCTTGTATCGTTGGACTACCACTGCTCGGAAATCATTTACACATTCTAATTTTTACGTCATATAATATTGTTCCTAAATCATTACGCTTGTAACTATTGAATATATGAATATTCGCAGACATGTTCGTATTTCAAATACTAAATCTGAATTACGAAGTAGTTTAACCACATCATTAGTTCAATATTTAAAACTATGTATTACTACATTCTTTACACGAACACTATGCTAAAATTACACTCTTAAATTTTATACCTGCAATAAAGGTTTATTAACATATATTAAACTTGTCCTTGATATGTATAAAGTAATGTACTTGAGTAAACAAATATATCTTTATTGATGCAAATTATATGTTTACATAATATTTATCACACGACGCGCCTACGACCAGCCTCTTGTTTGTGTGCAAGTTCGTGATTATCTTATTTTGTACTATTATGAGTCGATGTAAACAGATAATACGTAATATTTGGACTTTATAGGAATGATAATAGAATATAGGAACAACGACTGTGGGTAGACACTGTATGTTTTAAATAAAAAATGTTTTTTTTTATCTATATTCTTTCTCGTTCTTCTATATATAAGTTCTTTATTCACTTTATAAATCGATCTCTTTGACACTTTTCAGTCTAGAATTAACTAATTATCATCAAGTAAGTCAAATTTAGAAAAAGTAATTTTTACTGTATTATTAAAACGCTATTTATTATTTCTCAAACAATTGATTTTTAGATAAGATGTACAATACATTAAATGAACTTGATGAAGAAGATTTAAAAATATGATGAAGGTTTAAAAATATAATAAATAACCTAATATAGTAAGAAGCAGCGTTTTCGCAGTTCGGTTACATATTAAAATGTATTACTGTTTACTATCTCTTCTTGCAGACTTCATAATTACAGTTTTTTAAACTCAAAACATGCTTTATTCAAATAGGCTATTTTAGTCATCAATTAACATAAAATGTCGGCATTGTTGTTCTTACGGGAAACTACCACCGGCTCGGAAGGCAGTTCCGCTGAGAAAAGCCTACGAGAAACTCAATAGTTGCTCTTCACAAATATAGATTTAATAAGAGTGCTTGACTATAAGTAGCTTTATGAGCGCATCAACAACATTTAATTCAACGCATTAAAATCCGTATAATATTTTTGAATAGAATAATAAACTTTTTTTTAAATATTTTTAATTGGCATTAAATTTCTCCAGTGGCAGATCTGAAATTTATTGTATAATTTTATTGTACACCTTGTGTTATAAATAAAAAGAATTGATCTGTCGCATTCCCATAGAAAAGAAAATAAATATCACGTATATCATAAAGTCAAATATATCCCATATTACTAAAGACACTAGCATATATTATGTTGATGTTGCCGAGTAATTATAATAATTAAAATAGAAGGTTTTGTTTCTAATACAGGAAATCGGAAGTCATTGCGAGATAACCTATATCGTAATCAACCGATATCCCAAAGGTATACTTTCTTGTTTATGTTCCCCTAGTACCTTGACTTCGTATATAACTATCGATTGTAGGTATTCACTTCCGTAGTATCATTATTTACTTTCTATTTCATATCTATTTAGCCCTCTGCAGCCTATTACGGTATTTGAATTATATAGATTAATTTAAAATCGATATTATAAGTTTTAAAGGTAAGACATATGTCACCAAATATAAAGCTATCACTCTCAAATACATTACATTAGTTAATTTTTTCATTATTTTTCATTGAAACGCGACAGCCTTTTTCTCTTACGATACTATACTACATAAAAAGGCTGCAAGCACAGATAGTAAATAGTAATGATCTGTAATAAAAAGTAATACGAATTTGAAAACGCTTTTTCTTACTATTTTATCATTACGTTAATTATTATATTTAAAACCAATTATTTTTGGATAGAGTGTACCATATATTAATTAACAGTAAATACATTCACTCATTTAAAACGTACACCTATATTCAATCAATATTGGTAAGACAATATATGTTTATATCCAGTGTTGAGCTTTTAAATCGATCCTGGGTACCTAAAAATATCACTGGTATCTACTCTCTTTTACGATATATACCACAGCAACATCCTTAATATAAAAAATTTGATAAAGTTTACTTACTTCCTACTTACTTACTTACTCCGCTGGCTCAGTGACCCAAAGTAGGTCTTAGCCTCCGAAGCGAGAGACTTCCACTTTCCTCTATCTTGCGCCATCGTCTGCCATTGGTTGACATTCAATTCGCGCAAATCTGCTTTAACGCGATCGATCCAGCGATACCTGGGTCTAACCACTGGTCTTCGACCCCTCGGTTTTTCCAGGTACGCTACCTTCACGCTCCGATCCGATCCCATTCGCTAAAAGTGACAAACCAGCGGATTCGTTGACCTTTATCTTCGCCAATGTCGTGTGTATAGTATTATAAGTTATATATAATATAAGTATAGTATTAACCAATGAAAGTTGGCGAAAGTTTACTTATACTAGATTTTTATGTAAATACATCTCACAAATATATTGCAGATAGATATTCAATATTCTTAAATACATTCAGTCGCAGCGTTTAACCTTGATAATATCTACTATCTATTATTGAATGAATTGATTGTGACCTGAATAAATATGGGTCAGTTTGAAATAGACCAGGAATCATAGTACGTTTGTAATAAATTTCTTTTACCGTTGTGAATATAAAATGTGTTTAGTTTGATTTAAATAAAATAGCAGATGACTAAAAATTAATACATATAATTATTATTCTAGTTATTATGGAATGTATATTGCAATCGCATGCGGGTTAGATACGACGGGCTTATATATTTTTGAAATTACTTCACTTCTGACTATAAAATTTTCAATTCAAACATCTTGAGGCAACTTACTACAAGGATCATGAAACGAAAATTTCAGAAATTTACATACAGTACTAAAGGCAACGTATGAAAGAATATCAAAATGTGAAGAATGAAAGATTTTGTGAAGGATGTGAGAAAAAGAGATAGAAAAAATAAAAATAAAAATGTCAAAAATATTTATACCCGCATTGTAACACTCCTGCACCAAACAAAGCAAAGGAAACGAGAAAAAATAAAATTAAAAAAATAGCATTCTAGCTGTTCCGATAGATTTCGTACCGCCAGAAGCTATTACAATGTCGCATTCCTATATAGAAAAATGTAACATATATCAGAGGGAACGCGTTATATATTTTTATATGTGAAAAACTAAATTTATTTATTATGATTAATATACAGCGATGCAGTTTTATATGACAATAATATCACTATATTGGCGCGTCAAACAGTGTTTTTCAAAGCGAACAGGTGTTCAAAAATACGCAAGCTTATTGTTCTTGTATGCTCATTCGCGCATCCATCACAGACTCCAGGTTATACTGAACAGGTTGTTATTAAACCAACGGGTGCTGGCACGTGTGCAATGAAGCATTCACCGAAGCGATGTGAGAGCTCGGGCGCTTTCCAATCGGGTAAAATAATATTATGTTGCGGCCCGAGATTTTTGATTTTACATGTTTTGCTGTATATAGTAAATTTTTAATGTTATGTCACCTATAAAGGAACACATAAAGAAACATTTTTTCTACGACAACTTTTAATTTACTTTTAATATATGTGTACTGCTGGTGTACCTAAATAAATAAATAAATAGTATTATTGTAATAACTATTTGCTTTCTACCGGTCTATAAGTTTTTATTATGGGTAACTCTAACGAATGACCTTGTTTTTGTTTGTGCACATTTCATGAATTAACAAACCGATAAATGAAGTCCTCAACAATCGTGTTCGCCTCGCGTCATTACATTATATCTATCTGTACGTATGCTGTAACACATAAACGAACCGGACACTGTTATAAATAAAAATAAGACATTCATGAAACTGTCCGTTTTTTGGTAAACCAAATAATTTTTAAATTTGTATTTGTAAGAATTAAAATTTTTATACACGCAGCTAACTATTGTTTATTTAATGCAATTGCTGAAAAAAAAAGTCTCAGAAAGGTAACAAATGCCTTACCGCATTATATGTGTATTTTTTAAAATAGCTATTGGGAGTTTCTCGTACCCCTATCTTCGGGAAGGACAGGGTCATTTTTTCTTATTTTTTTTTTCACTGTCTTTTTTATTTTTACTCTCTACTGTCATTCTTCACATAATCTATCGTTTCATTCTTTCTTTCCAAAGTTCTTTCGATGTTTCTCGTTCGTTCTATTCTCGTTGATACATCGCCTTCTTATTTCTCTATTTTACAATTTAGTTTACAATATTTATTTTTTATTTACAGTTTTATACTTACTCTATTACACTGTTTTACTTGTTTATTTTTGTAACATGTTTAACTATTACTTTACAAAAATCGAAAAACGATTCACTACTTTTGCTATCTTTCAACATATTTATGTGTAACTATTAACGTATTACGTTTAAATAGTCTTACACTGCGACTGAAATCGATATACCGCGCCTTAGGTATGCGCGCGGCGAGACGCGGGGGGAAGATTCAGTAGCGACGGTGCTTGTCGTCTTTTTTTTCAGCCCCCTCCTTCTCACACTTTCCTAAGGGGCGGTACAGTTGTTTCGGTAGCGCTCATTATTATTATTATTTCAGCCCTCGGATGTTACTGGACATAGACTTTTCCTATAAATATACAATAAAACCGGTTGTTAGTAACTTGCGTTCAAAGTTTTTCGTCGACAGAAAGTAAGACATCTTACCTCCTTGTGGTAGAACGTGCAACGTGGTCTGCACTTTAGAAACTGAAAGCCCCAGCGGTCATATTATATGCGCACTGTGTGTTCCTAGACACTGGATAGGGCATCTACACACAACGAAGAAAAATAACCTTGGTGAAATAGTCGGAAAATTCTAGAAGCAAGCCGCTTCCTACCGGTGATTTTGGAAATCTAAGGAAGAGGCATATATCCAGCAGTATACCTGCTATAGCTACATGATAATGACACAGCTGTTGCTTGACAAGCTGACGGAGTCATCACGATGATTCGATTTTATTACTAATTATATTATATAAATAGTACATGTAACATGGATGCACAGACCGCGGCCCGCCGGTCGAATACTGGTGACCCGCCGACAGTAAAAATAATACTCTCGTACATTCGAAAAATATTGAATTCGATTCCAGAACAAAACCAAAAAAAATTAATTACATATACTTCTGGCGACCGGCTCGCCATCAGTTCATGATTTGCGCGAGTGGCCCCTAGTCTTATTAAGTCTGTGCAACCATGATGTAGATATTTAAGTATATGTTTATGATTGTATATTTATACATGGTGTTTTATGTGATTATTTTATCTGTATATTTTATTTTATGATATTAACTTGTTTCACCTATTTTCATTAATTTATCTCTGTACCGCCTAACGTTTAACTGGTAGAGAATGCCTTCTGCATTAAGTTCACTGTGATACATAAAATGTGTAAAAAAGCAATAGATCTCTCTTCAACTAAAAGGAATAAAAACCTAGAAGGATTGTGATTTTATAAGATAATTGCCTCGTACTGTATACTACGTTTTCTTCAGTTCAATGATTCAACAAAATCTCTATGAAAACTTATTTTTACTAAATGTAATCCGTTAGGTGTTTAGCTTATCTGATCTTACAAAGTGTCACGGACAGGACGCTCTATTATTAATGAAGGGTCAGTGACTCCCACATTAATTAAATTTATGAAAGTATATGCTTATTTAAAAATTATTTTTTGCGATTGCGGTTGAATTTGTTTGCTTTAACCCTTTTCTTGATAATGCATCTGTAGAGATACATCAGAATTAAAAAAAATAGTGGCATCAATTTTGAACGCAAAGTAATCATTAGTATGTGAATGTTTAGGTAATTTCTTAATTTTCGAACGCTTGTTCAGTTTTTTTCTGTTGGCATCCTTGGATCTTAAAAATCAACTGGTATGAATATTAATGTAATATTAAAAAAATCTGCCGAGTTAAGGGTTAAATAACACCCATTTACAAACCACGGAGGAAATATTATTAAAGAAATCGACATATTCTATTATAACTAGACAAGTTAAAAAGTTAGTTAATACATACATTACATAATTTCGATTGTGGAATGATTAACCGCTGTATATAAGAGGTCACTACCTCTTTTTAAGAAAATGGAAGAAAACTTTTTACTATACCTATGATGATTTATCTGTTAATTCAATTTTTTTCTTCCTCTGTTTCTTTATTCTTTCTGAAGCAAGTGCGATTTAAGTCATTTTGATGTTTTTGTTTATTATTGTATTATATTTATAATATTTACTATACCTGCCCATTATTTATAGTTCTACCTTTTCCATAATTTGGTTGTCCATAAGAGATTTCCTCGTGTGATAAGACCGCCCTTTTTAGTTTTTGGCTATTATTATGAAACTATTAAAATATACCGTAGCGCGTGTAATAAAATATAAAAAAAAATAATAATAAAACATTTTTGAGTTATTTAAATGTAATAAAAATAAATTGTCCTCAATGTTTACTAGTGAATTAAGATTGATACAGATTTTTATATCCGAAGAACAAAAAAACAATTGCTAGCTTATAAATATTTAATTTTAAAATGTAGTAAATAATATAACATTTAATTGATAAATATGTTAACTCAGCTGTCTTCAAAATTGGATCTTTTAAAGTAACTCTTTTTGATGGTCAACTTTTTATTACTTTTTTAATATATTTTATTTTGACTTCAATTTGCTTCGCAAGGTGTCATAGTTGTGGAGAACAAGAAAAAACTCCACACTAACATATTTTATTTAGTTTTAGAACACAGATTTATACATAAAATACGTTATAATTATTCAGGCGACATCATTGCCAAATATTCTTTTATTCGTTTATTGAATAATAAGCCTTATCCGTCCATTTAACTTTTAATATGCATTATATATTTAACAAAAGGGATTCTGGTAATGTTTTGCCAGTCCCTCGTGCGTCAGAGATCTGGGTGTGAACCAGACCGTGGTGCACGTGATCACCGGTTGTTCTATATTTCGAGCGGTAAGAGCCAGTGTAGATAGCAGAGGGAGATAAGAATAGAAGAGGAGAACACATCGCCTCAATGGTGAGCAAAAAAGAATGTCGCCAGACTTTTTAGAAGTCCTGCAAAATGGTAATAGGAAAAACAAAGAGTAGCTTATAATAAATAATTGAAAAATAACAAGAATAATGAAAATAATGAACAAGGGGCATGAAATAGATAATAGATATATTAGAAATGTAAATTATATGAAGTGAATAAATAACCATAAAAATAATTAAGAATAAATAAATTGTTAAACAAATGATAAATATAATAAATGTAAAATTGCAGAACTCTGTCGGGATAGCCACGAAAGTAAAAATATGAAAAGGAATGATAAATATTGTGGAAGAAATCGAAGTAAATATTGAAAGACATTGAGAAGGAGGAAAGTTGAGTAAAGAACTTAATTACAAAAAGGATCAAAAGAAAATTAATCCTCAGGCTACGTTAGACAGCATGAGCGAATACCGCCCCATATTTTCAATTACAGGTCGTATTAACAAGTCCACGTTTTGACTTATGTATGTACACGTATGTAAAAAGTATGTAAAATAATAAATAAAAACAATTACGGAGAGAAAGAAAAAAATACTCCTACCGTGTGATGGCATAAGATTTGTACGTGTGTTTTAAAAAAATAAAATATCTAGATATTTTTAACATTTACTGATTTCTACGTTATTCCGCGACATTTATTTTTATTTCGAAACCACTTCGGAGACGAATCAGTGTTAGACACTACTCACGCTCGCCAACGTACCGGCAGTTCCTTTTAACCTTTTCGTGTTCTATAAAACCGCAGGTAAACTTTTGTTTTTACTGTTTTACATTTATATCTTCTACGTGTCTTTTTAAATAAATGTGCGTAATATTGGAAACTGAATATTTAATATTTAGACATTAAATAATATATCCATATTTGCAATAACAATTCAGTTTAAAATCATTTTTAACGTAACAATTTCCTGCTCCTTTTTTTATTTTGCTAAAAAAATATTATTTAAATAAACTTAAACTAGCTTTTTGGTAATAAATGTACCCAACAATTTTATGTTACTGTTACCGTTAAAAATTAAAAATCGATTGATTTAAGTGAAATAATAGTCATATTTAAAAAAAAAAAAACCTTTTTTACGCATTTCCTGTAGCATTAAGAAATTTTATCTATATTAAATATTGAATATCTTTGTACCATAATATTGCTTTTATTTTATGCTTTAGTATTTTATAAGATTTTATAAGCCTTTATGTTTGTGTTACAAACGCTTGTTTCTGAGTAGCGTAAAATTTGAAATTTGAAATAATACTTAGAATTTGAAACAATATTAATAAATTAAACGAGCAGTGCTAGCCCCACGGTAGAGAACTGAGACTTGCGACCGTAAGTCGCGAGTTCGATTCCAGGGACACAATCTTATACGAGTATAACTCACACTTTGCTATTTAATAAAAACCTTAATTTTTAGTAAATTTATTATTTTTATGTACATAGATCAGACTTTCATACATACACAGTGAAGAAAATTTTATGAAATTTTCTTCACCAACCTTTTCTCTAAGTGTTTCTAGATCTCATGTTGTAGATTGCGATTAATAATAATTTTTATTAGACTCAAAAGTAGATATAAATCTATGTTATTAGTGGCAGCGTACCAGCCTCCATTAAAAATTGTGTAAGACAATTCATTCCTATACAATTTAACTTCCAATGTTAAAAAATTCAAAACTAAAAAGATTACATAAATTAAACAATATAACTAACGGACAGAGATTTGAGACCGTAGGTCCCGGGATCGTATCTTGGGATACCATTTTATATAATTCACATTTTGTGCATTAATTAAATAGGATTGCCACTGGTTATAAACAAGTTTCCAGAGGATGGACAGGATTGTACACTATGTTACATAGTGTACACTGGTATTATGGTACATAGTCTATGTACCATAATACCCACACTGCAATGGCTCAAACGTGGCAATTATGGAACATCAACCCATAGTTATCTTTGGAAGAGGTATATGCCTTCCAGTGTATCCAGTTATATAGTTCCGGACCCTTCCGCTCCGTAAACTCAGTACCGATGAAGCTGTAAAAGCCTTAGGGCTAACAGCATTAACATCTTCAGAAGCAATAGACAATAGCCTTCCAGAGAGCGTCTAAGGGCTGAAATGACGATATAAAATTTGGTTTGATCCCGAATAACAAGGACCAATAAAACTTATTACTTATGATATCCAATATTGAGTAGGTGAAAGTTGAAATAGAACGAGATAAAATTAAATAATGTATATTTATTATTTTGGACTCGTCAAAAAGATTAAAATAATTATTTTTTTCTTGTATTAATTTCGTCACGTTTTTTTTTTCTAAGTTTATGTAAAGTTACAAAAAAAAGTCTGTCCGAAAAACCAAAAAAAAAAAAGAAAACGTAAAACTGCACTAACGTATTTATGACTTGCAAAATGGCGGGCATGGAGGTTGGCAGTAAATTTAAAAATTTTATGCACTAGCGTGTAGTCAATTGCATAATGGCCGACGAACGATCTACATCTGAAATTGTCGGGGCCGGAATTAAATTTTCGATTACCACAACCACCGGCGGAAGCTTTTCGAAAACGTAAAAACAAATGTTTGAATTTAAAATTGGAATTATACTCTATTCTACTCCAATCAGATGCTTTAGACAAATATTATTTTTATTACATTCTCTCTACGCCTTCTTGTGTTTGAGACATTAAATCTTATAGTTTAGATATGTCTAGCCTTTTCTATGTAATAATTCAGCATTTAGCTATTACATATTATAAATGTTTTATGTTTATCAAACATACATGGTTTATATTTACCAGTAAATCATCTATACATTTACACCTTTGAAGGTTTTACAATCTATTTCCAGTCACAATAACGTAGACACCCAGAAATATGTTACAATAATTTATTCTTATTAGAACGCGAACAAATATTAAAAAAATAACTGTAATATATATTAGTTCGAATTTTGAAAACGTTTTTTGATTAAGTTTTTAACTATTTCTGAAACAATTTATCTTTGAATTAGGGGTCTAGATACTATGTTTTTACATCTATTTTAGATCAGAGAAAACAATTATGGTGTTATAAGAGTAAACTCGCATTAAGATCTCTTTGTTTATTCTATTTATAGCTGGCTAGTTGAAACAGATGATATTAATAACAAAAAAAAAGTTTTGTCCTGGTTTTCAAAATGTGTAAATCTCCCAAACAGAAACGATAAATTTTAAAGGTTTAATGTAATTAGGATGAACAAGACGTAAGCCTTGAAATAGAAATTACGTTAATGTTTTTAAGGCATTGGCAAAAAAAATAGAGTCAAGGGTTTTTTATCCAGGAATTCTGATAAATCTTGCCCTGATCAATCCATTACGGATAACATTGATGATATTTTGTTGCCTTGGTTTAATGTAAATAATATTACATAGCTTAAAAATTGTCTGTTATTATGGGTTAATATTTAATACAACAAACAACTTTAGTAACCAAGTAGAGACAGACAACACTTTAACACTTTTAAATCTATCACGCTACTTTACTCAGCTTGAAGACAATAAACAAATAGTTTTATATTTACGCCTGTCTAATATTTTGTATATATATTGATATAACGGAATAGACCCCCGGCCGTTCCACTGTGTATTATCTGATCCCACATGTCTTTGATTTTTTTTTTAAATTTTTGACGTTGTGTGAGTTAAAACTAGAAGCCTTCCCTCCGACTACACTTTTACGAATAGGTATCAAGTACTACAGAGATGAATGTGCAACGTCCACATTTCATATTGGGGACTACTACGGTCACAATATTTTATTTAAAATTATTCTTGCGGGTTCGAATTCAAATTCGAATGGCGATTTGAATTTAAACCCAATCAGTCATGTGGTACCTACCTGCTGTTTCGTTAGGTTCGTGTAAATTGTAAATACCCTTTGTATACATGTAAATACAACTTCGTGTACTGCTCGCTTGTATCCTTCTCGCCGTTCTCGGGTGATCAACTTCTGCCCATTTAACGAGTACATTTGATTGAAGGAAAATCATATGCATGCTCGAATGGTAACACAATTACGCCCTCTTAAACATTGTATAGAAACTAGTATATGCTATTGCTGTATATCTAAAAATTGTAAAGATTTTAGATATTTACTGATGCTAACTAAGAATGAATGTGTTGTAACAATTGTGATCATTACCATCATCATATCAACTGTAGTATTTTTATCGTCTGTGTTAGGCCTCTTTCAAAGAATTCAGGAACGTTTGTAAGCGTCCATGGCCGTCATTGCCATTGCCAATCTATTTGTCTATGTCGATTACTTTAGTTCTTCCACTTTTCTTATCATTTCTATAGAAAAGTCTGGAGATATTAGCCCTGTCTACGGCTCTTCTCAGTGCAGTAAGTTATCACTCTGAAAACGCATTAGCCGTAGATTTTCATCTTAAAGTACTGAGTGATATTGGATGAAAAGACGTTTCATTATTTTCCTGACCCTATCATTTGCGATCATTTAAAACCAGCAATTAGACAAGCTTATAGCATCTTTTAATATATGGAGAAAAAATTACTTACCTGGACTCTTAAGTAGAATATTTCAATTGCAATAGTATTATTTATTTATTCGTATTTATCTACTTAAAACTTTCTCCGGAAATCTCCGGAATGAAATTCTTACGCCCGTGTCGCATAATTTTCATATTAAATGGAAAGGCTTAAGCTCGTATCGAGACCACTTTCAAATTGCCTAAACAACCAAATTGCCCCTCTGTGGGGTGTGAGCCACATGTTGGGAAACACTGGTATTGATAAGACCACTTGTTGTACCTCTCTATAAATTGTTTTTAGTTGTGATCTTTGTGACATCTTATTTTTATGCTTATTTGGTGTACAACAAAGTTTAAATAAATAAATGTATGATAATTATACAGGCGTTAAACACCTATATTTTTTAAATTGCAGTATTACGTGACAAAGTTATATAAAGATAATTCGCATACAGGTGATCACAAAGTTTTGAGAAGATAAATAAAATTTTGTGACATATGTAAACACAAGATATTTATTTTTTCTATATTCCATTTCAAATGTATTTTATGTCGTATCATCGTTTATAAGTTTATCGTATAAGTAACATAGACAAATACTCAAAGCTCAAAGCTTGGGTCCGACGAAAGTGTAAAAGACAGAAAAATTAATAGCGCGGAACACCCAGCATAAACTGATAATCTTAAATATTTTTTCTGTAAGCTCATAAGTAAATTCCACTTTCGAAACCTAGTATAATAAACTAAGTGTACTTTATTATACTAGGTTGGTTTATTTAAAATAACACGCGAAAGGTAATAAATTAATACATTGATTTTTAATTTACAATACAAACAATGTCTCTTTTTAGATGTCTGTCCGTTAATTGGGGAATTTAGACCTTTACAATTCTATTCTGCAATAAATAATTACTCCTTCTTGAACATAGTGAGTGCGTAAAAAAAAAATTAATACTGATTTGTTTGTTTATTATCATTACAGTTTTATGACGCCAGCAGAAAAATTAGAAGGAAATTTCAAATTTAGGATGTACCTTTTATATTATTTTAATAAACGAATTTAATATTTCCAAATCGCCGGCGTTCCATATTTATACTTTTTTTTGACAAACTTTATGAGTGGCCTGGTAGCTAATAAAAACTAAACTATTCAGAAAATACATGTGTTTCGTATCTGCTTTTTTTTTCTTGTCGTCCTTTTGCATGACCCTGTTTCGGCTGACTCTCTTATATTTTTACGCACAGTCAGGATTAAAACGGACGGCTGAGTCAGCGGACCACGAACATTCACTACAAATATTCATAGCATAAATTATTTGATCCATTCTAATCTTTAAATCTTCTTAGAAATATATTATTTACGTTTTAATCGACGTAAAAATAAAATATCAACTTGCCCGCGTTGTAGAATCTCGTCGTCGTTGCGAAATGTTTATTGTAGAATAAACAGATATTTTGTAAACATCAGTTTATTGAAAAGTACAGATACAGATTCGCGATATCCGTACACGGTTGAAATTCCTTCCACCCGCACTAAGCCTTTGCTAATACTTTTTTTTTTGTGCGAACAGCCAAGAAGTTGAACAACTTACTGGTGTCGTTATATGAGACAAGACAAGATAGAATAGGTTTCTTTTGGGCAAGCTTGTACCGTCTTAAGTCTCGTCATCGATTAAGATCAAGCGAGACAGAGGTTTGACCTTTGCTTCGTCTATAAAGGATAAAAAAACTCTTTACTGTTGTTTATTTACTTATGCTTTTCGACTTTTGAAAATTGATGCATTTCGACTGTGAAAACATTATTATATTAAAATATATATAAATAATGATGAATGCAGAGATTACAGAAGGCACGGTGGATCGATACCTCACCAGCGGAAAGGCAGTATCTTCGACATATTGCAATTTTATGCAGCGGTTTCTTCTGCTTTTAAGTCCCATGATATTAGTTTTTTAATAGTCTGTTGAAATACGATCGTTCTCTCATTTATAAGTAAGATTGTTACCTAAGCGATACTGTATGAATTGAAGGGTAAGGCACGTATTTGAAATTTGTTTTCTTTTTTAATTTATAAACTCATAACATATATAGCCTTTATATATTTTCTTTACTCGTTTATACATGTTTAAGTATATGTGGTATGACGCTGAATAAATAATACAAAGTATTAATGTTCAAACTCACGGGCTACGATAAATCAATACAAAAACAGAGCTACAACTGTATATTTGTTTATTATTGGAGAAAAATTTAAGTCTCGAATTAACTTAATGGGACATATTTATTTATATATTTATATCATCATACCTGTTGATAGAAGCCTACTGCAAGCCTTCCTAATATATCGCCACGATGATCAGCGTTGCATCCAGCGATTTTCAGTAACCTCAACTATGTCGTCATTTCCAATAATATCAGGAGCAGTATGTATATGTATTAATACATACATTAATTAATAATATATGAAAAAGAGCTCGGCCATGTCGACATTTTTTTCACATATTCTTTCTCATACAAAATACAGAGCTAAAACCTTGAAGCATATTTATATTAAGGCTCGTTTTCGGAAAGTAATAGTTATATATTATTGATACATTAAAACATTATATCGATTACACTAAAATACCCTTAATTTTGATTTAATGAACAACGAGACGCCGGTAACTTTTAACTGTATGAAATTTATTAGGGAGGTTATTATTTAAATAACATATTGCAAGAGCGCCCTTAAATCTTAAAAAAATATCTGATTTTTTTTGCAGTAAAAATAAAACACTTATCAAAGACATTAAAATTTAAACTAATTCCACGATAAGAATTTCGTAACATCAGATAAACGTTATGTAAGATCTTACAAATTATCTCATTAGAGTCGTGTTAATCTATTTAGTATATACCGTTTGATAACATTTATAAACACCATTACGTCTTTTATAAGTCAAATTTACTTTAAGCAATTTGTTACGTGTTTTATTTTTGGGTAATAAATATACCTAAAGACCATATAAATAAGGTTAAAAATTACCACAACCTATTCAAAGAAATTACTAGGAGTAAATTCACACAAGGGGTTCGAATTCAGTGAAGGTAGAATTGAAAAGTATAATAGCGGAACCTCTTGAAGGATTTTGGCCTGTCAAGATATTTTATAAGCTTACTTCTAGAACACAATTCTAAAACATAATTAATACGATATTTTTAAACGTATATAAGGATAGTCTTATTAGTTAATATGAACGCCAATGCAATGCAAATAGGTGTTCTTAAACCTAATACCAAGCCGTCAGCCCCGAGAACCGTGCCAAACTCTTTTATCTATAACGCGATGTACTCCGCCGGCTAATCCATGGGTTGCAGAGTTACGTCTCTTATGTTCTTTCTTAACTATGTCGTAAAGATATTAGATAGTGATAAAAACAGTGATATGAAAGTAACAATACTAATGTTAAAAGAGGAGAGAAGAATCGAATGCTATAGCTTATAATACAAAGTAAAAGGGAAAGCCTTTGTCCTGACATATGAACTGTTTGCAAGTTAAAGAACATTCTGGAGTGATCTTTACTAAAAAATTCTGTCTTTTGCTGCTGCTCCCATAGTAGCCTCGAAGAAGAGGCACAATAGGAAAGAAGTATTTATCTATTACTCTCTGTGAACCATGTCATCATCCTCTCTACAGCTTGCAAATTACAATACAGTTGAGATGATGCATGTAAATTTTCGTACGCGGAAATCATGTACAGGATTTTGTATTTAAAAAAAAATAACCTTTTGATTACAATGTATGTACTCAACAAGTTACACGTGATTTTTAATTATAAAATATTGGCGTATATTTAAATTTGCTACTTAAAACATTTTTACATTGTGACGGTGCATTTAAGAAGTAAAAGCAAATATTTGGCAGCTTAAATTAACTACGCTCTAATCAGCTTTAATGTTTTCTATAATCTCGAAACACTTCAAGAATTAAGGTTATAATAAAAAACGAAATTGATGCAGTATTACATATAGAAATAATTCTGTCTTTGATCCGTTATTTGTTTATTGTTAATTTTAATTTGACGCATATTTAACAATTCAAATTAATAATTGAAATTTCACTTCAGTTTATACACTGAAATCCCAAGGAAATGGCTGGTAAAATAAATCACATGTAAAATTTATATAATTTAAAACATAGTTTCAGACATTGCATCCCAGTTCGGTAATAAACTAATATGTTATAACACGAACTGAGGCTCTTGAGGGAACTCTAGAGCTTTTCTACCAAGAACGGGGTGTAAACCGTACTTAAAAAACTTGCGGAATCTGTGACCACCAGTTGGGAAAAAGTGACCTACCGTCAACAAAAAAAAAGAAAAATCTTTGAATAATACGTTTAATAAATCGTATTTTTAACACAATGTAATTAATATTTATTTATTTTTATAATTAATTTTACTTTATTACTTTTTAATAATATTTGAGTGTAATATTTTTTGTAACTGTCGCTTTTATGTCGCTATATAAACAAAAATAGAATAAATAAATATAAAAACTTTTTTCGCATATTACGTCAAGTGCTAAGGAATCAAGAAGAAAGAACTAAAAAACTGTCACACTCTGTCATTATCAATAATTAATTTTTGAATACTTGAAAATTCAACCGTGTGATTAAGTTTCCACGAGGAACATGGTCCGGCGATAATGTGTTCAACAAACTGTCAACAGTTACAGTGATTGCCGAAAGGAACAAAAATAACATTAGTGTACGTAAAAAGTTTACATCGTAGTGTATTTGAAAAATCGTAGAAAAAAATATTAATCTCGTAGCTGCTACGAGTGTACCTCTACGAAGTCTATTAGTGGACGACATAGTGCTACGAAGTGTAACATTTACCAACCCTCTCGAAGTATCTTTTACTCATATGTAATACTCATTATCATACTCATATATCTTGATTTTCGACGAGTGTTTGACCAATTCATTCATGAAATAACTAAGCGTGAAATATTGTTTATGTATTAAATAATATATATTATGTAAGATAGCTTATAACATAGCTACGACGCAGTAGAGTCCTATTCATTTGTATCCGTGAAAATTTCTCGACATATTTATATTTTTAACTAACTGACCCATTATTAATTGTGTCAAGCTACGAATAATCAACTAAAACCTTGATAAATAAAAAAATAGTATTTATAGCATTTGATTCGTAAATAAATAATTTTGATTCTTTTGTAACACAAACGACTGGATTTCCAAAAAAATGTTGCCATAAACTAAATGACTGCCCTTGTGATTTATGATCGTCAGTTCAAATGCAGGCAGTATTAGATACAGTAATATTTTACCATAAAAACCTTCTGCAAAGTATTTAGAAACTTATTAATAAGACATAGATACCAAGATAAATAGTTTAATATTTTTATGTATCTTCTTTTCAGCCGATACATGCCCACTGCAAGGTGCATACACGATAGCCTATCTTGCGCTACCTGTGTCTAGCGACTTTCCTCGAGCTTAACCGTGTCGTCGATCAAAGAGCTTACCCATAAGATCCACCGGCTCGCGGTTGCTACTCAACAACCTTCCAGTCCTAACGGCCATTGGTTTTAATACCGATGTACGTTGTGCACTGTCACTTTAGATAAACATTTCTTAGACCTACGTCTGTGACCACAACTTCTGCAGATCTCATTTCTGATCCGACAATACATTTGAGAGACTACGTAGTGATATTATATTAATATACATTGTAAATTTTATTTCTTACTTTCAGGTATGCTACATAAATACAGAAAAATGAAGTTTGCTTCGCTATTTATATTTCAATTGATTCTTATGACAATGTTTTTCGTATTTGTAAGATATGGAGGAGATAAGGATTATGACGTAAAAGGTAAATAATTTTTATTATTAACGCTTTTAAGACTTGTATATATATAAGTTTACATCTATGTGCTAAATCATCACGATATCTCTGAAGACATCAGTTTCAGAGACTTTTAATTTGGTCTTAAATATTTCTTTTATCAATTAGAGTTGAAAGACGTTCATAAAAAACCAAGTATTTTTTTTACCTTGTAAAAAAATAGCCAAGAACGAATTAAATGGATTTACACACACAAAAGGCAGTACGAACCACGAGAAGTGAGCGAGGGGGAGCCTTTATAACATATATACAATCTCGTTAGATAACTTATTTCATTTACCGAGACTTTTAAAGCCAAGACACTAATGGTTACTACAGAAATGGATTTCTTAACGATATCAGTTACTAAGTAAAGATGACTTATTTCTGTAGATCTTTCAAGATGGTCAGAGTCAAAACTTACTATATAATTGGAATCACCAATATAGTAACTTGCTCTATAAAACTGAAAAATAATCTAGCATATATGTAGTCGATTTCGGGTTAAATTCTCACATTATTATGAAGTCTCTTTATTGAAATATTATTTGGTAACATTTGAATAAACTAATTTCAACGTATTCGTACACTTTTCGCTTATCTGGGTCAATATTGACGTATATTTCATATGCAATCTCATAACATCACTTTAATACTATTATATAATCTAAACTGTACTATAAAGACTTTTGAAGAAGTAAATATAATAAAAGTAAGGAATACAGTTGTAAATAAAAATTTAGAATATGATATATATATATATATATATATATATATATATATATATATATATATATATATATATATATATATATATATATATATTATATATGTATATATATATATATATGTCTTATTTTATTGTTTGTTTAACTTATCTAAGAGACTCTTTGAGAATTTGAGCAGCGATTCCTCCGGAGCTTAACCTAGAACTGACTCTATGACTATCCGATGTTTCTCACGTACTTTATTTCAGTTTCTTAGAAAAGACGTTTGATGTTTACATTGCAGGCAGCTTATTTCGCAAAATAAAGTCTAGGATATTGAGATAGTTATCTCAATATCCTATCTTGCCTAGTTTCCGCATACAGTAGAAATAATAGGTAAAACATTAAATATAAGATGTTAAAATGGAAGTAAGGAAGTTAGGTCAAGGCAGAAAATGTTTACAAAATTGATAAGTAAGAAAGAAAATAAATGAGAGAATACCGGGTCTCCATGCCATGTGGGAATAGTGTAAAAAGATTTACAACTTTATTTTTCCTAATGAGAAATAAAAATCATAAAACATTCAAACGATGAGACGCAGAATTCATTGGATGATTAATTAACATCAGGTAAACTGTGTTTGTCATCTAACCCTTTTTACGAACGTTATAAAGACGGTCGAGAGCCTATAGAAAGTACCCTCGTCTAGTCGAATCAAAGGGCGCATTCATTCCGCTAACAATATCACTAATTAAAATATTATTCGTAACACTCGTAGCGGAGCGTGCTTTAGTAATTATATCAATTCAAATTAATTAATAAATGTATACGATGAAACACGCCTCAAATGCTACACGTGTTTGTCATCGTGCCGTAGCAATATGTAATTTGATACTGATTTATGTGACGTGCAAAGCAAATGATATAACGAACGAAATTCTCTAGAAGTACGAAGTGATATTGAAATTAAAATTCGAATATTTTAAAGTTATCTTAACTTTTAAATTTTCGAAGGATCGCTTTGCTTATGTTAGTATCGACAGCGGTATTCGCAACTATATAACAATAACTTATCAATAAGATTTGTTTTCGAACCAAGATCACTAACGTGACTAGAAGAATTGATTGTCCGAAGTGGCAGGTCGCTGGGGACATCGCTCGTGCAACCGATGGGCGTTGGGGCCGAATGGTTCTCTAGAGGCGACCACGAGCCGGTAGACGCGGCGTGGGCAGGCTTCCATCTAGGTAGACTGTTGGCATAGTTATGGTCGCGGAAAGTAGCTGAATGCGATCAGCATAATACCGATTATCGTGGCGACTTTTGGAGAGGCAATGCCTTGTAGTGGGCGTCCATTGGATGAAAAGAGCAAGAAATTATATAGTCTAATATAGTCTCCAACGGTTGAAGTAAATAAATAACAAAAGAACATAATAATTAAATTTATTTAAATTATTATATCGAAGTTTATTACAATAGATAATTATGAATGTTTCACAATAAACACTTACGAAATTAGAGGATTGTGATACGCAAACGCTTAAATATGAGACGGTGGCGGTACGTGAGCAGTACCAAAAAGTTTCTAAATTTTTTACAATATTTATCAATCCACCACAATATCTAACGGTGCTTCCCTTCACTTCACTTTTATGCATAAATTCGGTATTATAACACAGCGTTCCTCCTACAAGAACAGTTTACTTTTCTTTCTCGTCTGTTATCAAAGATGCATTGAACGTATAACTTTGTGTTTATGTAAATTTATGTATGTTTGTTGCATTTTTTGGTTGATGGTGCAAATATAGGGTGGGCCGAAAATTTTTGCAAATAGCAACACTTGATTTCTCCAAAACCGTGAGAGTAAGGGGCCAACGGCGAGACGGAGCACATCTCGACGATGTAATTTTTAAAAAATAAATTTTAATAAATGATAATTACGGTAAATAAATCATAAACAAAATAGCATTTGTACTTTTATTTCTACACGTGTTTCAAAAGTGCAAAAATTTATGGCCCACCCTATATTAAAATAGATATAAATGTACCAAAACAAAATATATGTGATTTAAACTTGTTGTTGGTCTTATAATATTTAAAAAAAGTCGATAGAAGAAAGTTTCCCGGGGCAATTTCTCGAAAACTTATGAGGCACGAACCTATTCGTTGGAGTCGATTCCGTTGTCGTTCTCTCGGCCAATTTAAACACCGTTTGTTGGAGATGAGCCAATCAACGTGATGCCTGTATTAAACGTGACACAGTGATAAGCGGAGCGGTGTAGAGTTTTTAATAAAAACAAAAAAATATTCCTTTTTTTTTACTGATTTTCTCCGTGCGTTCGTATAAATTTTACATATGTGCCTAGGTAGGCGTACCTAATTGCATTGTCTTAGTGTCCAACAACCAACCGTACTTAATTTATGTATATCTCTGTACTACATAAGTGTATTGTCGAAATATTTTATATGACCAGAAAATACTAATTAGTAAAAACCAAATCATTGTGGTCATTTAAATTTAAATAACTGGCAATAAAGATATGTCATTTCAAAATCAGAATTAAATGTATCAAATTAAATGAAAAATTACGTATGATTTAACTAAAAACCTAGGTCTGATAAGATTTTAAAGTAATTGGCTTAATAGAATCATGGTAAAAGTTTTGACTGTTTCTTTTAATAGATAGTTGATTAACTACTTTTAAAACAAGCTAGCTAACAAATAAGTTATGGGAGCTTGTAATACATAATAAAATTTAGAAAGGAACCAATATCTAGCTATTTCCGCTATGCATAGTGGAAGTAGCTAGATATTAGTTCCTTTTATAGTTAGGATGGACCTCCGGGAGGTAACGCCTGATTCTATTAGATACATAATTAAATGTTATTACGAAAAAATTGATTCATACAAACAACCCTTTAATAATAGACATATTATTGGCATTGTTTAAGACCTTGAAATAAATAGTCTCGATCAAAAATAGGCTGTCATAATTTTTTTCTGACACTGAAGAATTTATAGGACCATAAATACTATTGTAAACTAATTTAAATTTAGAATTAGAATTAGTCTGATCGTCAGTACACGAGTAAAGATAAAAAAAATAAAGTGATCAAATGCATTTAGAACTACCAATATGTTGGTTCGTTTCAGCCTATAGGCACCCACTGAAAGGCAAAGGCCTCCAATGATATCTATGGGGGGACATACCATAATCGCCACGCTTGGCAGACGGGTTTACGATCTCAGTTTGGTATTATGGTACGCAAAGGACGCTGCTGCTTATCCTTATTAAACTTATTTGTGACAATCCTATATAATCAATGCACAGTGTGAGTTATATGAGATTGTATCTAGAGAAAACCCGCGACCTTTGATCAGAAGTCAAGACCTTTACCACTAGGCCACAAATGCTAATTTAACATACAAATATTGCATCAATTTTTATGTCTTACTTTAAAATATCTACACTGAGAATCAAACGTTTATAACACAAATATCAAAGCTTATAATATTACGTATTTATAAAATACACACGAGTCGAACACACGACCTACGATTGCAAATCTCAATCTTCTATCTTTGGGCTACTACACTTAACTATTCATAAAGTTATCTTAAACATGACATACAGCTTTTAAGTTCATACTTCTAATAGAAACTGTGGTGTGAAAAATAAAAGTAGTGTGTGTAATGTTAATTATTGAAATTAACTTAAACTAAGTAACCTGGTAGGATTAGCTGTTGTTAAGTTGAGTCATTGAAACTTATCAAGTTATATTCTATTAAAAATTAATCAAATTGAATATTTAAGCATGATATACTCACCTGTTAAATTACTTATTTTTGTTTTAAAAGTCTACAAAATAAGCCCTATAACAATGTTTTTCGCAACGCTAAAACTTTAGACGGATAATGTACTTTTTTTAAACCGCAACGCTTCAGTGATGATTGCAGTTAGTGGTGTTAAAAGCGTAAACATTAGACCCGCTTAATTGAAATGCACCAAGAAGCAACGAACACTTTTAGAGATCACAAGCTCTGCCCGGTCTCCCTATACGTACTGAATTCAGGTCAGAGGATAAAATATCAATTAAGGGTTGTCAAAATTTAAATGTTTTTAAAAATTAATTCGGGTTTACAGATATACACTTATATATACACTAAGATCAAAGTGTACGTATTTTTTTGGTAGAACGCCCACTGTTGGACGTATGTCACCCCTATAATTTCCAATACGTCTGGTAGGAAGTGATCGGCAACCACTGCCAGTATAAATATTTTTATTTAATTAAAATGTTATAAGAACACGTTTTGATTTAAACTAGAATCAAATTGACGCTACAAGAGTACCTATTAAAACTAGATTTGAAGCGCCTATTGCAAACACACACACACGCACACACACGCACACACACGCATACACACGCACACACGCACACACACACGCACACACACGCACGCACACGCACACACGCACACACGCGCACACACACGCACATACACGCACACACACATACACGCACACACACGCGCATACACACACGCATGCACACACACGCACACGCACGCACACACACGCACATATATACATAAGTTTAAATCTTTTTAAAATAAAACTTTAAAATATTTAAACTTGCACGTACCGTCCCTACAATGCAACTGCGGGACCCTGTCGGTGACATAACCCTGTTCATAAATATCCATCCATAATTTTCACAGACTCAATGGTCATGAAGAGCTTTTATTTCCTCTCAATGTTTTAACATGAGATTTTTAAATTTAAATAAACCGCTTCGGACGAGTTGCCGTGCCACAATGACGTGATTAAACATGAACGTGACAATATCTGTTTGATGGTTTATTAAAATTATTTGTTTTAACTATTTCACGCTCTCTTTATTAAAATGGTATTTGTTTGTCGGGAAATGGAGAGGAAAATTGCCAACCTAATCATTATAATTATCATTAATGCAGCTACAAGACATTCAATGCTAGACATAGGCTTCTTTCCCGTAGATATCCAAAAATGTCGGTTGGAAATGACTTCAATCCAGTGTTTTCCGAAGACATTAGCAAGGTCACCTCTGTATCCTCTGTATAGGGGAACGTTCTATGATTCGCTTAACAACAATCTAGAACAGTGTGTCCCAATCTTTTTTGTGCCTTATCCCACCTATGCCTTTATAAAATACTTCCGCCTCCCTTTGTAACTTACATCATGTTAATATCAAAGTGATAGGGTTAAACTAGTGTCAAGTCCATTTTCGAATTGCCCCCTGTTAACAATCAAATTGCCCCATGTTAACAATCAAACTGCCCCCTGTTAATAATCAAATTGCCCCTGTTGACAATAAAATTTCCCTTTGTTAACAATCAAACTGCCCCCTGTTAATAAAAAAATTGCCCCCTGTTAACAATGAAATTTCCCTCTGTTAACAATCAAATTGCCCCCTGTTAACAATCAAATTGCCCCCTGTTAACAATCAAATTACCCTCTGTTAAAAATCAATTTGCCCCTGTTAACAATCAAATTGCCCCCTGTTAACAATTAAATTGTCCCCTGATAACAATAAAATTTCCCCCTGTTAACAATCAAATTGCCCTCCTGTGGAGCGTGGGCCCTACATTGGGAAACACTGCTCTAGAACCTACCCACTGTCACTGGAACTTGGCTGTGGGGACTGCTGAGTGCAGCCTTGTGTGGAGTACGGCCCTGCGCTGCAATCGGCTCACGCGCAGTCTGTCCGGCTCTGCGCGCACTCGCATCCCCAGTCGGCCAAACATTCCAGCGCTAAACGCACATGGCTCGCGTCACGACTCTAATGCTTTTAGATTGCTATTTCTCTGTATTTAATTGTTCGGCTCGACTAATAAAACTTGTATATCATTTATGGAGATCTTTAGTTTTATTACAAGTAGGAAAAACACGTACGAAAAATATCTCCATATTCCAATGTGCTGGACAATACCGGTTCCTTTCGTACATTTAACCAAAGGAATAAGGAAATAAGCTCCTTATTCCTTTGGTTGAGAAATCCCGAACGTTATCCTCTGGCTTGTTGAATGGTTGAGCTTTTTAATGAGGCCAAAAGTAAGTTATGTCTGAGCCGTATGTCATCACCGGAAACACATCAATAAAGCTTTGAATATTCGTGAAATACTAACCAGAAAAGGGGTTTTAATTCTTTTAACAATTGTAAAGTTGACAGATCTTCATGGCATCTCATCTTCATATCTTACACCTTCCTTTTCTTCTAAACCTAAAATTTAAACGTCAATATTAAATAAATCTATATTAATGAATTCAAGAGCGTTTATTTGCACGAAATGTAGGGAATTTAGTTTCTAGACATGCTGATATGGTTGATATTATAATGTACAAATTTAAAATTTTTAAATTACGAGTACATTCAAAAGAGCAACTGTTGAGTTTCTACCGGGCTCTTCTCAATATTACTCGCTTCGAGCGGGGATGGTAGCTTACTGCTTATAATGTTAATATAAATGTACGAATAATGATTCAAAAGTGCATATAAATGCCTACTTGTATAAATATATTTTAAATAGAATTGCATTGTATTAAGTTTTTTTAAACGGTGTTATTTAGTTCGACCCGTACGGAATTTATTTGTTTATTTATTTGGGTCAAAATTAGAAATTGATATTTAAGCACCTTCCCGTTGTCAGATTGATCTGAAATTTGGTACAAACTTTTAATTTAGATGACAATACAATGTAATAAAATCAATAACATTATAAATCTAAGATGGCTGCCGATACAAAATGGCGGATTACATATTTTTCCTTAACCCCCCTCCCCTATATGGGTATCAAATGAAAGGGCTACACTAGTAAAACACGATGTTTATGTCAAAATTTTAAATTCAAGATGGACGCCGTTCCAATATGGCGGACTAGGTACATATTTTTCCACAACCACCACAATATGGGTATTAAAAAACCGTTTAACTTAAAAGTTTTTTAAATGTATTTATTAATCCTAAAGTTAGAATATAAAATTTTCTAAAATCTTTATCGTTATTATGCTGTGAAAATAAATAATATTATTAACTTTTAGCAGAGCAGACTGTGCTCAAAGTTGCTCTATTAAGGTAAAGAAAAAAATGTATTAATTGTACCTGCTTAATAAGTATAATTTTCCTCGTAAAAAAATATTAATTTAATAGCAATATCAAAGAAGACTGCCAAGTAACTGTTATCAATATTCCGCTTTAATTACCTCTTTGAAATTGAAACACTAGACGCCTTGCTCCGGCAAAATTCTCTTAACAACCAACACGAAGTTTCTCTTATCGACAAAAACAATACACGGACCACTTAGTAAGTGGCTGTATTTCTTACGCTTTTACAACGCGATGGCTTTCATATGGGAGTTTTGATAATATATTGTTCATTATTTTATACAAACATACCATAAAAAAATATACGTTCATTTTTACTCGGTTTTTCTAAAAAATTCGTGATCTTTTATATAATTTGAGGTTATGTAAGTGTGTAGACGCATAAAAAATAGATAAATATTTGTATATATTAGGGGGACTGGAAAGTAATGTTGCTTTCTTAAGGTAGATTCACACGACTACATTGTTAACAAGTTTCTATTTCTAATTAACAATATATTCGTCTTCGTTATCAACAACCTTTTGCCATCTACTATACAAAGTTTCGATGTCGACAGAAATGGCTTTACTTTTCGGTCTCCTTAACACATAGAGTATACATATGTGCTAACTCATTACGATATCTCTGGAGTAAGAAGGTTAAGAGACATGAAATTGTATAGAAATATCATATTCTTGAAGTCGAGGTCCGCTAAGTAATAGATTTTATGAATTTTCATCTTTAGAAGGAGTACATTAAATATACATATTTTTAAAGCCCTTCGTAAAAATTTGTCAGAATTATTTTTTTGCATGTTGGAAATTACTAAGATATTCTTATATGACATTACTCCCATAAAGCTATGCAGGCCATATATTAGGGTGACTAGAGAGTAATGTCGTTTCTGTCGATATATTTTACAGAAAAAACCGATTAATTGTTACCGCTTCGGCGTTGAAAATTTGTATACCAGATAACAAAAGGTTGTTGATAACGAAGGTGTACATATTGTTGAATAGAAATGAAAACTTTTTAAAAATGTCTTTATTTTATGGTATGTTTGGACAAAATAATGAACAATATATTATGAAAATTCCCATATGAAAGCTATATTAATTTCCGGTCCCCCTAATATTCGTAAATTAGTATTTATGTAGCTATTAATTATATAACTATTAATATACATGTATACGAATCCCTATGGTCGCGACATTAATTGTGAAAACTTTACCGATTTCATTTGTCTTTTCTATTTTTATAATATTTTCTACAAGCTTCCTACGTGAAACAAATAACAAAATGAAATTACTATTATTTCTCGGCTAGTTTGAATGTTCACGCAAATTTTTTTTACCGTTTTATAGCGACATTTCTAGTACATAAGTAAATTAGTTATTACACATGTCATTGATAAATACAGTGATCGTTCTTAAATGTATTACGTTATTTTTGTTCTATAAGAATGCTATAGGTCAATAACTTCTGGCAATACAAAGACTGTTGGTAGATCAATCGCACCCGTATCCGACGACTCGGTCCTTACCTAACCGTTGCTCCTATTTATTAACAGTTAAATGGACTTAAATTATGTCCATTAATTGGAGCATACTAATTCAGTAATCCTCATTATTGGGAGACCGGAATAATTGGTACATTTGCCTTATGCGAGAGCTATGTGGAAAACCGTAAGCTATTAATTAGGGTCTGTATACAGAATGAATACAGTGAAATCTAGTGGAAAGATCCCTTCAATATCACGTTTAATTGGCTCAAATTAAAGGAGAGGGTAAGGTGTACAAACTAGTATATATTAGCGGGCTTGTGTACTATGTAAAACTATACATCTTTGTAGTATCCAACTGCAGCAAGTATCAACATAAACCTGAGTACACCACTCACCTTCAGTATGCTAATAATATAGTCGTAATGGCTTAGATCACGGAGAACGTAGGTGCAATGCCCGATAGTCTCTATGTTATGGCATTAAGTTAAACACAAGACAAAAGTGATATGTAGTATCTATGTCGTGACACTCAAGTAGCTGTCGTAGGTGCTACGATCGAAGTTGTAGACTAGTATATATACTCGTACAAACTGTCCAGATTAGTAAGTCCAACTTTGAAAAAGATATCACTCGCCGAATCCAACTCAGATTGCGAGGAAGCTCCGAAACGTCTTCTCGTCAAAAATACCGCAATGTTTGTAGACTAAGGTCTTTGTAAAATGTGTGTTTCCGCTGATGACATGTGAATCCGAGACGCGGTTACTTACGATGGGCGTTGTATGAAGGATCGTGGTCAACCAGAAAGTAATGGAGAAAGCTAAGTTGGTAGTTTCGCGGAGTTTCGTAGTGGAACTGGGCGGGGCGCTTCGCTCATTGGATGCGTGGCTATTGGAGCTAAAAGGTTCTAGAGTGGCGATGGAGCGGCATGGGTAGGCCCCCTCTAGGTCAGCGCAATAAGAGCTGAACGATGGCCGGCATCGTACCGATCTTTGGAAGAGACCAAGACCTTGCAGTGGGCGTCAATTTGCTGAAAAAGAAGAAGGATAAGAATGCCTTAATTTTATGAAAACCAAGTGTAGTACAGTGTTTTTAAATATAAAAGAAAAGGTAGTAAAAAATCAGTGACAATGATGTACAAGGGTTTATACGAGGTGTGTTCATAAAGCATCGCGAATTTTGAATTTTCGCGGGTTACGTATATTCGAATTTCGATTTCTTGGCCAAAAACAACACACTAATGATACCGCAGCCACCGTATTCCCCAGATCTGGCCCCCTGTGACTTTTTCTTGTTCCCGAAACTGAAGAGGCTCATGAAGAGGAGCTGAACAAAATACAAAAAAATGATTTTTGAAGTGTTTCGAACATTGTAAAAAACGTCGACACAAGTATAATATCCCAGGGGGATTACCTAGAAGGGAACGAAATAGATATTCACAAATAAATAAATAGTTTTTGAAAATGCACAAAATTCGCGATACTTTTTGAACACACCTCGTATACTTACTGGTCTGACGTCCAAAGCTGGACGTAGATCTCTCTCTTGTATATATAGATAGAACAATATAATTTAATCAGTAATTTAGACAAGGAAATTTTGCACCAGGCCATTAGTGTCTGGTCGAATTTTCTTTTTTGTGACAATTAAAATAATCACATAAAAATATCTGTATACAATAATAATAACTATTTATTTACTGCATTTTACTAAATTATATTATAATATTATATATATTCATGGTAATATTAATGGTTTCAGTTAAATTTTATTTATACGGATATAATGTTTTGGCCCGTAAATCTACCATGCGCATAGTAAGTTGAATATAGCTGTAAAAGTTCTAAAGGTTACATATCACCAAAAATGATTACTAGGCTTTGCAGCACTCAGATTCGAAAATTCGCGAGGTAAAACTTCCTTACACCGAGTTTGTTGAACCTTTGAGAGTTGTAACGCTCAGTAGCACCAAACATATATGTACGTATACAAGTATTATATATAAGGTATTTCAGTTCGCAAATTCGAATAACAGCGAGTTAAAATACCTTACTTTTAATCCCGAGTTTAATGCAGCTGTAAAAACCATTAATGTTAACTGAACATTATCAGATGCAGTGCTTTATTTCATTTATCAAAGTATTCAGAATAAATTATAGGAGTTAATAAAATTAAAATGAATGGACAATACAAGGTGATTCCCAGCTGTGGGAAATTTTTCGTTACTGTACGCGATACAGATTAAAAACGTATAATAAGCTCTTGTATAATAAGTATAATAATGTATAATATATATAAAAAGATAATAAATAATATAATGAATAATAATAATATAAAAAATGAAATATACTATAAAATAATAATATAATTTATAAAAATATAATAGTGTATAATAAGCTCTTAAAGATGTTACCAATGAATTATGGCATACTTCGTTTACATTTTTCGTCGAAGAAGTAGCAAGGTCGAAAGAAAGAGATACATGGCAGAGAGAAAGAGAATAAAGTGCAGAAGCAACAAAGACAAGAAGAAACTCACGCTGTAGAGAACTTAAAACAAGATGTTTTTTTTTTTGCAAAAATATTAATTACTATTATAAAATATAATACATTAATATTTTAACTTAAATTTACAAAATACCAGGTAATCGGCCTGTGTATGTTAGGCTTAATGCTTTGAGAGCGTTTAAATTATGAAAATACAATAAACGCTGAATACAAATGTACCCTGTGGAATGTAATTCAATTAAACTAATTATTTTCAAAACTTAAGTTTTAAGTTTATGTATCGAATGTATGTATGTCCGCAAAAACATAATTAATTTTCGCAATAATTGTACATAACGTAATATCAGAAGCAAAAGCTACTTTTTGTATCAAGAACTCGTCATAATTGTTAGTAAAAGCCTTTTTTAATAGGACACCGATAAAAGATAAAGATAACATACGTTTATTCCACAAAGGAACTTTTAGGTCTTTTTATCTATTTATATTTTTAATCTATTTTATTTTTAACTCTACTCTCCTTCGCGAGGTTATAGGGAGAAACTCCAAAAAAATATATATTTTAATAAAGTTTAATACAGATTTATATATATACACTCTATCAGATATAGCCTAAATGAAATCATATTAATCAGGCGACATCATTACAAAGGATTCTTATTGTTTAAATATTCGTTTATTGAATAATAAGTTTTGTCTGTTAATTTATTTAAAATACGGTTTGATTTTTCTTTATGGTAGGCCAATAATATATTCCGTTATTTCATTACAAAACTGATTCCGTTTATTTCAAATGAATTAAAGACTTTTTGTAGTCAAAACTTTAGTACGGCTAGTTTTCACTGTGCCCTAAAAATACACTATGAACGTCACTTATTTTTTCGATTTTTTTTTATAATTTTTGTAAATGTTAAAAATATTATAATATTGTTGTAAATATATTGTGAGGCCACTATAAAAATATTGACCTTTTTAAACCGATTTCTCAAAGAGATTCGCGGCCAAAAGTCGTAAATAGCTCGAATAGCAAAAGAGTTGAAAAACCAATATATTTTCAATATCCGCACCTCTGCCCCAAAGCATCACTCTATAGGACATAATGCTGTGAACAAACTAAAATACATTGTCTATGATATTCAATAAGCTTTTATTTTATTGCTAGATTTAAAAATGTTAAATTTTTTTTTTATATTAAGTGCACTACACAACCTACTGTGGATGACTTTATACAAGATAAACAGTTTGTAAATAATGTGTTGGTAACCTCTAGACTATTTCAATGTTTATTAAAAATGACACAATTAAATTATTTCTAATATACATATTGTCTACTCTCGTCTAGACGATATGTATATTCTTACCTCTGTTATTCTCGGGTCTGAGGTATTTATTATCCAAATAGGAGGTAAAATCAAGTTGACGGCATTAAAAGTATCATTCATCGTATAATGAATAAAATAAAATAAAAAATATCACGTTTAGCAATGATATTTATTATTATTATTTTTGTATTAATGTTTATGTATATAGCACTATATTTAGGAATATATTTTATATTAATCTAAAAGTTGATGTAACAAAAGCCCAAAGAAATATTGCTCAAAATACATAAAAATACACAATAAAATTACAAAATATACATACATGCTTGCAAAGCAACACGCTTAATGATAGTACGCTAATGGTGTAAGTCCATTAAGTATGGTGATTTTATTTCTTTGTCAATCGTCTTTTAAATCATTATTTTTTACGAAACTTGACTTTTTTTTTATTTCAAGAAATTTCCATAGAAAATTTGGAAATTTAATAAAAAATATAAATTAAATCGAAAAGGAAAATTAAAATATAATGCTATGTATATTTTATTTCACTTTCTTTTTTGTCATTTGTCTAAGTTCTGCACAAGTAACAAAGACACAGCGTGCATTACGCAAAAAATTTAAATAGTCTGCAAAATTGCAGTGTCAAAATCCAGAAAAAAAATATTGGCATAAGACGAACCAAAATAAAAAAAACCCTTGACAAACACTACTGATGTGATTATAAACATGAAAAACAATATAGCCGTCGACAAAATAACAAGGTGACTTGCCAGCATGGCAAATTAATTATGGTCACATTTCGTCGATATTGCGCTTGTGTAAATTTTATAACAATATTGAAGAAATAAACATTAATATAAATATAAATTAATGTTAAAATACTTCAAATTGAGTAGCTAGGTACAATTACTTCTATGCATAATGTTTCATGGTTAATTATAGTGTACCTTAGTTCTGATTTAGCTCTATTCATGTAGCTAATATATACTATATTTATAGTATATGTTTTAGTTCCGCAGAGCACCTTCTTTATGTTATTTTATTATGAGGCAGTGCCACGGATATTAAATCTATATTTATTTTACAGTAGACCTGTGCAGGCTATTTACAACTTAAAAACTTAAGATTCCCTGAGAGACGTTTTTAAAGAAATTGGTGTTCTAATGGTTGATTTACGATATTTTTTTTAATAAAATGTTATAGCTGTGTGAAAAATATTGTCGTAAATGCGAGAAATGGAAAATAAACTCGTAACGCCTAGAATTCATTTAAAAGTAACAAATCCTTCAAGGGTCTGGTTCCACAAGATTTCCTAAACCTTCCGTACTTTAGTTTTAAATATATATAAATAAATTAAATAAATGTTTTGAAGCATTGAAAAAAATTAAATAAGTTTTTGATTCTTTTACAGTTAGTTAGTTACATTTCATTTAAAAGAGCAACTGTTGAGTTTAAAATGAATCTTCTCAACATATTAGCTTACTAGTTATAATTGACGATTCAATAGCGCTTATAAATGCCTAGTTAAAGTTATTTTGAGTTTAGAATTTCGTATTCGACTAGTTTAGTAAACCTAATAATAAAGTAAGTTAAATCATATTTTAATATAAGAAAGATTCCTCCCATACACTTTTGCATTATCGTAGCAGCTGTATGTATGTTATATAAATACTAATTACTTTCGCGATTCCTATTGTTGCCGATCCGTCGACTCAAAGCTCGGCTTAGTCAGAACAATCGTCCCTTATTACCGGGGATATATCTTTCCTGCTCCGTGTACGGGGTAATTTCATCGTGCCAGATGTTATTAAAGGGGATGAAATGAATGATCGAATGGATGGGATCAGGTCGATCCACGTGAAATCGTATTAATCACGAAAGTCTTTGTATTAGTTTTGGAGCAATCTATGAAAGATTGAGATGTGTCGTTGTGCGTCAATTAGGACGATATTAGGCTTGTGGGACATGTCATATTAACCACTTGCTTGCTGACGTGTTATTGTTTAAGCTATGAATTATATTTGATGACAAGTTGTCAAATACATCAACAATTCTATTTTATGGTCCGTAAATAAATCACAAATATTTTTTTACGGTTTAAAGTCAGAGTTTCGCTGCGAGATTGAATTATAAATGAGAAAATCCGCAGAAGAAGTAATATCACCGATGTAGCCCGAAGAATTTCTCGTCTGAACTGCAGCGTGATCGATGGTCGTGTGTCGGGTGGTGACCACGAGATCGCGGTATGGGCAGGTAGCTTACTGGGTAAACCAGCGACACTGTTAAAGTGCCAAGAAGTCTCTGGATGCGAGCAGCACAAGAGGGGTCATTGTGGCGATGTGGAAGAGGCCTATGCATATCAGTGGGCGTCTATCGTCTGAAAAGAAGAAGGAAGTCTTCTTGAAGATATTTTTATTACGTAAATAGCCGATATTAAATTAGCAGTGTCCGAAAAAGTCTTAGACCACTAATATAATTTTTGGTAGATATTACCAACAGTGAACTTAACATGTTTCAAGTTTCATAGAATTATTTTTTGTTCTAAAATAGTGTAACAACCTGTTCATAGATTCTAACGCTCCGTCAGTTCGAGTGAGAACTTCCTCTCCCTCATTCTTGTTAACTCTCCGTAATTATTTTTAACTAATCAGGTGTTCACCAAATATGAATCTCTCATTCTACAATAATAAATTTTCAAATAATGCAAATATGCCGTCCCGCGCTCATGTACTCGAAATTTTTTGTAACTTTAAATGCTACGCTTATTGGCCACAATTTTTAAGTATTACTAAAGTATTATTTCAATTGTAAATGTCATCTCAGAGGCACATCTTGTTTTATGATTTTATTGAGTCTTCTTTAAAAGACCACGTTGAAATCGAACGCAAATATATATGCAGGCAAATGATTCAAGTCCTTAGGTTTTTGCAGAATGATCGACGTAGCAAATGGCATCGTCCGCATTTGAAGAATTTACAAATGCATTCGTTATATAAAGTTGAAAAATAACTGTAAAAGATATTTATATATAAACATTCTGACATCAACATTTGTAAAAATGAATGTATGTCTGTTTGAAATCGATAGATTCAAAAACCATGCATACAATCGCGTTGAAAATTTAATAATTTACTAGGCATATATACTTAGTCTTGCCATAAATATTGTTATAAAGAAAAGCACGATTTTTTTTTTATACGTAACATTTATTCCTTTCATAGTGAGTTAGTTTAATACATCAATATATAACTATTAAAAATATACAATGTTTATTCGAAGTGGTCTCCATTGGCTGCAATACAGTCTTTTAAACGTTGAGGCCAGTTATCAATAGCAGCACGAACTCTTTCTAGAGGAAAATTCTTCACTGCCAACCGAATGGATCGTTTTAGGGACTCCAAATTATCATGGCGTTTAGAGCAAGCCTTACTCTCTAAAACTGACCATAAATCATAATCCAATGGATTTAGGTCAGGACTTGACGACGGCCAGTTTTCAGTGCTGATAAAGTCCGGAACGTTAGTTTTCAACCAAGATTGGGTGGATCGAGCTCTATGACCCGGTGCCGAGTCTTGTTGAAAGCACCATTCTTTGTTATTGAACATGGTGTTAGTTAAAGGCTTAACTACCGTCTCAAGAATGGTATTTTGATAAACTTGTGCCGACGTTTTAATACCTTTTTCACAAAAATATGGCTCAGTCACCCCTTCATAGCTAACACCCCACCAAACCATCACTGAAGTGGGATAATGCCCACGTTGTACTCTGTTTACTAATTGCGAAGCTTCTTTAGAGCTTCCAGCATAAATACGGTCATTTTGTTTATTAAAATACTGCTCAATTGTAAAAATTTTCTCATCCGTAAACAAAATTTTTTTGTGACCTCCCTTTGCGTACCGCTTAAGTAGTTGTTTGGATTTTACCACCCTATTCTTCTTTAAATTATCAGTTAAGAAGTGACCAGTACGTCTCTTATAGGCTGCAAGTCCTAAGTCATCTTTTAATATACGCGACATGGTTCTAGGAGCTATCTTCATCTCCCGAGATAAAATCTTTTGCTTACGGACAGGATTTCTTCGAATTCTTTCCCTAACTGCTTTAATCACCTTTTTCACACGAACGGTACGTGGACGGCCAGATCTTTTTCTGTCACAAACAGAGGAGGTATCATTGTACCTATCAATAGCCCGGTAAACAAACATTTGACTAATACCAAGCGGGTGGAGGGTTTTAAAAATTGCACTTTTCTCCATACCTACTTTATGTAAGGCAATCACAGCGATTCGGTTCTCTTTATCACCCCACTCCATTTTAATATAACAAAATATTTAACAATATAATGGCGCGAAAATAAGAAAACACATCAAGCAATCATATAAAAATGACAGATTCCAAATTCAAACGTAATATTTTCTTTTTTTGAATAGTAACAGTATTTATGGCCAGACTAAGTATATACCCAGGAAGATTTTAGAATTTTTTTTATCAGTTTCTGTTTGAGATATCAAAACAGAATTTTTATTCAGATTTTTAATTAAATGCATTACACAGTAACTTACATTTATTATTCCCTATAATATGTGAAAATACTTAAAATAATTATGTTGTTCATAAACACGATTTATAGTATCTATGAAAGTATTTTTTTTAAATTAAGGGTAACTCGCGCTACGGTTGAACAAACACCTGTCTTTTGGTTCGAAGTGATCCAGGGAACTTACCATTTTTCTACATCACCAAGACATCTTTCGTTATCTTTACCGACTATAATATTGGCGGCATCAAGACGAGGTGTTTGGTTATTCAAAACGCAGGCTCCGGTGTTTATAAATTTCACAACGATTTACGACGTCAACAAGCTTCCATAGTGATCCATACATGACCAATAATCTTGATATACGGTGAAAAAACTCAATTTTAACGGCAAATAAAACGTATACATACAATATGCTTAAGCACCTCTCAACTACCTTTCATGTCTCTCTATTAAACATATTTTTTTTTATTTGTGATACTAAAACTTTTTTTTATTCGACAGGTTTCGAAGACGTGCACGTAATGATATTTATTGGTTTTGGTTTTTTGATGACTTTTCTGAAGAAGTACTGTTACAGTGCGCTTGGTTTCAATTGGTTCCTTGCGTCGTTGGTTGTGCAATGGGCCCTGCTGTGCCAGTCGTTTTATCACATGGAAAATCATATTATTTACGTAACGAAGAAGACTTTACTAGGTAAGTCATTTTGATTATATGAATGTAATCAACTATACATTCATATAAATAAATATTTTGTGGGATCCTCGCATACTTCCCATGTTTGGAAACACACGGATAATTTCTTTTTCATCACATTGTTTGCGTTCTCGTCTTTCATTCTTCACAAATTATTTCACTCATTTCATTTCTTCCTAATCCTTTTATTCATCGCCTCACTTTCATCAACTTCCCGACAATACTCTACAGGTTTACATTTGGTTATGTTTTTCTTTTCTTTCTAATTTGCTTTATTCTCAAATTTACATTCCTTTATGATTTAATTTTTCTATACTATTCTCAAACTACATTTATCACAGATTAAAGTATTTATTTTGATTAGTGCTATATACTTTTGTATCAGATGAGATAAATATACATGATTTTTCTCATAAGGGATTGTTGTAAATCAAGATGTTGTAGATAGATGTTATGTGTTAGATCAAGTTGGTAGGATGTACATATGTGACAGTATAGAAAGAATACTAATATAGTATCGGTTTTTGTATTTAGTAATAAAATTACTTCACTGAATAGCCAGTGGTAATAGATATGCCATATAGCGTGTAGAGCGGATGGCCGCTGAAACCTTAAAGTTCTGGAGTGAAAACCACGAACCGACAAATGCAGGCAATGGCCTTCCAAAAGAATTCTAACAGGACCAGTTATTTTAATAGAAAATAAATTCCAAATTAATTTGTTAGTAAAAAAGTCAAAATTAATATTACAGATACTTTTCAAAGGCTGTGTGTGCGCAAGTGCTACTTACTACAGAAGGTATGCGCTTGTCGGACGGGAGATATAAAAAGCAAACTTTTCAAAAATCATGTATGATCATTATCAGTTCAGCAGGATGTCCACTGTTGGATATCGGACTTCCCTATAGATTGCTAATCGATTCTGCATCTAGTATATTTAAAAAAAAAAACCTTGAGTAGGTTTACCTTGTAAGGGGTGTATCTATTCTACTACAGAATCAAAAACATCAGCGGCTATTTGTTCTAATCCCTGCCCACAGACATTTCTACTTGCTAATTCAATGGACTATATTGGTTACTTTCGTTAGAATACGGATTATTTAATATCAGATTCGATCTTGTAGAGAAATCTCTTGTACAGCTCTATGACTTGAGTGATTTTAAGCTTGGCTGTAAGGCTCTAAATGTAATGACTATTGCAAAGCCGTATACTCAAATTATATGTTACTTATAACCTTATGAATATAAAACATCAATTCAAATGTTTGCAGTACGTATATTTAACTATTATCTTCTTTTTATAAATCAAAATGACGTGCTTACCTACACAACTCCAATTTCGTTCAGCGATTGGTCAAAATGTCGAAAAAATTACAAAGAATGCTAAGAGATCGCTTTAGTAGTATCAATTTTTGTAGTTTATAACATCTTCTTTGAACACAAGCGTTCTCAATTGAACTTGTAGCGAAATAAATACCGAAACATATACTTACATTTTATATGTACATTTGTGTACGCCAGCTCTAAAAGGGTAAAGAAATCGTGGTTAGTTTTAGATAATTTAAACCTTGAACTTACTGAAGTTTTAAAAAAAGGCTTTTTTTATTTTCAGAAGCGGATATAATGTCGGCCACCGTACTTATTAGTTTTGGTGCACTACTCGGTACAACGTCAATAACTCAGCTATTGTTTATAGCTATAATAGAGATCGCGATTGCTTGCTTGAACATATGGCTTATTTCATCACACTTTCAAGTAAGTAAAGGTTACGCCGAGGGTAACAGGAAGGGGTGAGTGTTTGATTATGGGATGCGATACAAAAAAATACTATTTTTTTTTCGAAACAGATTTTGCTAGGCCTTCTTGACATGATATATATCTAAAATTTATTTATACATTGTATTATTAGTGGGCCGAATTCAAAATGTTGATTCTTTTGAGAAGAATCTGCCAAGAAACTCGATAGCTACTCTTTTAAAATGCCAATTTTACAATTTTTTTTATGTTAATAATTAAAATTACAAAATATTTTTGTCTCTTGTGTAATATTTAAAACAATAATATGCGTGAGATGAGAGATTGTAATTGATGGAGCAAATGTAAATGAACGCGAAATTTTTTGCAAATTTTAACCGATTCTGACTTGAATTGAAAGAGTCTTCCAAATTCGAATCCGCTACCAATGATCGCAATCCTTTAGACAACCAAGCTTATAACTATAGATTCATTATATTTCATATTTAATATTCATTTATGTAGGAAGAATTTAAAAACCGTGAGCACCTTCTATAAAATAATTTATAAATACGTAAAATATATCTGAACACAAACTCACGCATACGAATACTCGCAACCACACACCTATTTATATATAACTAATAACATATTTTATTTATATTTTGATAAATATATTTTTGTTAATTTACTTATTTTATTATCATTTTTATTTAACACTCTTTATTTTACATGCCAGAAAATATATAGTAACAAAATTACAAAGAAAAAAGTACAACGAGCGGTTTTATTGCTCTAGACAATTTCTTCCAGACATCCATAGTTTGGAATTAGAAGATGGCGCGTTCATACACACATATATACATACATTTTTATATATGTAGTAGTGATTAATACATTATAAACCATAAGAAATCAATAATCGAATTAACTGTGATTACTTGAGAGAGATTAAAGGAAACGAAGAAAATAAAACAGATTACTTAATAAGTTGATAATTGTCAAGTAAACAAATCTTAACTGTTTTTTTTTTTTTTTAATTGATAGCGACTACTCACGTTTTATATTTATCGGTAAAGTATTTCACAACCGACCGACCTGAATTGTTAGGGATTTTTATCTTAAATTTATATTAACTATTTTTATAATACAATAAAAAGTAACTAAAAGTACAATAAAAAGTTGATTGATATTTTATTGTAATATTAAGTAAATTAAAAAAAAATAGTCACTTATGACCACGAATCGACAAATGCAGCGTATAACGTCGAACTCGGAGGGTCATTGTAAGATGCTAAATGAAGGTCGCTTCGAACCGATCCCTTTGGATATCTACAGAGTGAGGCGTATGCCCTGTGATGGAAATGATGACGATGATGATGACGATGATGATGACGATGATGATGATGATGATGACGACGACGACGACGATGATGATGATGATGACGATGATGATGTCGATGATGATGACGATGATGATTACAATGACAACGATGATGACGACGATGACGATGACGATAACGACGATGATGACGACGACGATGACGACAACGATAACGACGACGATGACGACGACGATGACGACGTGGATGACGACGATGATTATGATGGTGGTGATGTTGATGATGGTGGTGATGGTGTTGGTTTAAAATCATAAATTTTGACTGGGTTGCCAGTAATTTACGAAAACCGGTCAAGGATTTAAAAAACTGTTCAAAGTTTCCCGAGTAACAAACTTTGAAAGGCTTACCCTTATCGGTCTAGCGTTTTGAAGGTAATTCAAAATTAATTTATATACTCGAACAAGCTCCGTGTTTTAGGATACTGTAAGGAAGAGCAAAGATTAAACTCGAGAGTGTTCCCCAACTCCGCTAACTTTACTTGATAGATTGTAAATATTGCGAGTATCGATTGATTTATACTTTGGATACTTTAGATTGGCCTTTCCCGACTAGACTCATCTACCTGTCTAACCAAAGTTAAAACGTTTCTTATACTGCTTTAAAAGTCTTTTTCAAACGAAACGTTTACTTGGATGAAAGGCCTAATTACTTGTCCGGTTTTATTTTTCGCCTTTGTACCTCTCGCTCTTACCTTCCCTGCAAATAAATTATGAATTTACTCCTAGGTATTTCGTTGATTAGGTCATACAATTTGTTACCCTTAGTTTTGTGAGTTTTCTATATATTGATGTTACATGAAATAGTTTTATTAGTACTTTTAGTCACAAAAATGAGTAGTGGTAACGAAAATTCCATGATTTAAGAAATAATAACTTATGTATAAAATAGTAAGTAAAAGCGTTTTCAAAAGTAAAATAAATACATTGAACAGTAGCTCAGTGGTAGAGGACTGAAACTTGCGATCATAGGTCTTGGATTGGTTTATATTCACACTTCATTCATTAATCATATAGTATTGCAACTGCTCACAGAGAAGTTTCTAGAACGTGACAGCAACGTCTTCTGTGTATATATACGACATTGCAATCGTCAAATCGCCTGTCAAGCGTTTTCATTATTGTATATACCCCTCCGACATCAATAGGAATCCTTAAGGCCTTGAATTTAAATAGTTCCGTTATCATCATTTCAATCATAGGATGTTCACAGTTGGATATAGGCTTCCTTCAATAGGATCGGCTGGAAGCGGTCTATATCAGCGTCTTCCAATGATCTTAAAAAGGTCGTCTGTACTATATTGTTTATTTAAAATTAATAATACTTGTGTACCTCGTAAGTCTACTAAATCTAATCTGTTGTTTAGATTCATAGTTATTCGATTAATAATTTGTTTTATCTCAACCTTTTTTGTGTCCTATATTTAGCGCTCATTATTAAATAAATCACAAGCCGTTCGTTGGTGGAATGATTTACCGCTGAATATAAGATATGCTGAGCTACTGCTTATTTTGAAGAAAATGGCTAAGAAATATTTACTAGACCTATGATTATTTATCAGTTTTTTTTTCTCTGTTTCTTTATGCTTTGAGGCAAAAGTGATCCAAGTCAGTTTAACGTCCTTATTTATTATTGTATTATATTAATAAAATGTATTATACCGTAATATGTGTTATACCTTATTTATTATAAGTACATATGCTTTATACATACGTATGTATATTTGTATGTATGTATATTTTGAACACGTTAACTACCCATTATTATTTATACTTCTACTGTTTCCATACTATGGTTGTCTGCAAGTAATTTACTCGTATGATAAGACCACCCATTGTACTTTTTTGTTTATTATTATGAAATTATTTATATTTTCTAGAGTGTACAGTGAATGAAGGTCAGAAATATTAAATTTTAATTGATTGTTAATTTCAATGATATGTTGATTTAACAAATCTTGTTTAAATAAAACATGCAAAATTCAATACATTAATCATTTATGTATGTTTGTGTAAATAAATGTAAATATAAACATATTTACCACCTTACAGGCTTCTGACGTTGGTGGTTCAATAGCGATTCATGCGTTTGGCGCATATTTTGGACTCGGCGTGAGCTGGGCTTTAGGAAGTAAAAAAAAAGCTGCTGCTGCTGGAGCAGAGAAGATTGATACTTCCACCTACAGTACTGATATGACGGCAATGTTAGGTGCGTGACGTTTTATATAAAAACTTTTATTAAAAAGTCAAAATTATTCTTTAGACACCTGCTAAACATCCAGTTATTATTTCCAAGGCAATGCCGTGTAAAGGTATGTCAAAGAGAAATATTTTTTTAATTATTATTATGTATCTACGGGCGAACTTAAAAACCTAAATATATCTATCTATTAAACGATCTTAAAATATCCGAAGTATCTAATAGATTCAGTCATTCTTGCTTCATCTTGGCGGAAGTCCATACTAAGTAAGAAAGGGACTAATATATAGTTACTTCCGCTATGCAGCAGTAGTCGTGCAATGAAGTGCACCACCCGTCAGCTCGTTGATAAATGCGCATGCGGCAAACAATGCGAAACACAACTACCACCGTTAATTCACTCAACACGTGTTTCACCACGAGGCATGCTCAGGAGTAATTAATCAGTTACACCATCCAGTGCCATTCACCGAGTCCGAAGTGTATCCGAAGTGGCAGTGGAAGTGGCACATCGGTCGTACGATCGGTGGCCGCTGGAGGTTGAAATATTCTCGAGTAGCGACAACGATCCGGTAGACGTGGCATGGATAGGCACTAGGTGGACCAATGACATAGTTAACATCGCAGGATCTCCCTGGATGCGAGCAGCGCAGGACTTAAAATCGTGGCGATCTTTGAGGGAGGCTTATTCCTTGCAGCGGGCGTCCATCAGCTGAAAATGAAAATAATAACATATCTACATTGCTAAACCGATCATGTTTTTGTGCTAAATTTAAATTATGATTGTAAAAGTGCGGAAATACTGAGGTCGTAGTTCCTCCAAAACATGAATCATATTTACAACCGTTGCTTTCAAATAATGTAAATTTAATAGTATCATTATTTGATTTATCGACAAAGGTTTAGGTATGTACACCATTAATCAATATGTCAAAGTAGCTTCAGGAACGAACTCGTCGCACGTATGCACGTTCTGTGTTCAATTTAAGACGTCAATGTTCACACGGCTTTGATAAAACCTTCACCTGGTATATTCACAGATGATATGAAGGGAAAAATAATGACTCGCTGAAGAGTAGTTTTAAACTGGATAATCCAGAATCTAGTTTTCCCAACTCAGGTGGGTTTACTACTTGAGTTCGATAAACCAGGAAACATCTTCTCGTCCAGTATCCTTATTTATAAAGGGAATAATTTATAACTACTTCCGTTATGCAGCAGTAGTCGTGCAATGCAACGTACCGCCCGCCAGCCCGCTGATAAATGCACGTGCGGCCGTCCGATCTAACACATCCTGAGGATGCCCCGTGGAGGGATGAAACAATGCAGAGTAGATTAAGGGTGGTAGTTGTTTTCCGAATTGTTTACGGTACGCGCATTTATCAGCGCGCTGGCGAGCGGGTGCATTTCATTGCACGACTACTGCTGCATTGCGGAAGTAGCTAAATGTTGGTCCCTTTCTTAGTTAGGATAGACTTGCGAGGTAACGCCTGACTCTATTAGATACAATATCCTTGTGTTAAGATGAAAGTCCTTAACCAAAGTGCGTTAACAGTGATTACTTATAGCATTGAAACGTTATTTCCGACAAGCTAGCAGTAGCTCAACAAGCTAGTTTAATCTGCAAGCTAGAAGTAGCTCAAAAAGCTCTGAAAGATCTTGTCAAATCAAGTATAAGGAAATCCGCAGATAGTTCAGTGGATTGGAAAGTTGAAGCTGCAATGTGCAGGCCACATAGCGCGTAGTTTGCCGCTGAGGCCTTGATATCTCGAAGTGAAGATAACTGATCGGCAAGCATACCGTGGTACGTCCACTCACAAAGTAGACAGACAGTCCTGCTAAGGAAGTCTCAATGCTAATGGTCTATGCAATTGGTTCTGTTGGAAATCTAAGGCCACTTAGTAGTAGATGTACGAAAGTAACATAATGGCGGATTGGCAAGTTAAAGTAGCAGTTAGCAGGCTATATAAGGCGCAGAACCGATGTCCGCCAGTGTCTTTTAAGGCTGTGAATCGGAAACCTTGAACTGATAAGGGCAGCGTAGAACGTCTAAAATCTTAACTGGCGACGTTGTTAAGGCTGTCGAAAGATGCTTGATGCGGTACTGTATTTATCTGAAATTAGAAATGTAATAGGGAGTTTCAAGTCTAGAAGTGGATGTCCTTGACTAGCAGGAGGCTTAGTTCATTATAGTGTTGATGATGAAGATGAAATAAAAGAGAAGTTTCGATTTATTTAAATCACTGCACGTCTAGCAATATACAGATCATCAGATAAAATGTTTTTTTTTTTCTATATACACAGGTTCTATTTTCCTCTGGATTTATTGGCCATCGTTTAACTCTGGGCTCACGCATTCAAATTCGGAATATCAACGAGCTCTTATCAATACGTACCTTTCTTTGGCTGCGGCAACAGTAAGTGTGAAAATAAACTTAACTTTTTATTTATTTATTTTGTGTAGCTATAACGTTATGTGGAGAAGGCTTTGTTTCAAATATACGAGATATTAATAGCCTCTTGAGTATTGGTTTAAACCCGGAGAATCTCCGCAAATTGATAGGCGTGGTTGAAAGTGACCATGGGTCCGTTGTGCAGCTGAGACGTAGATTGAAGGACAATTCCCTAAAGTCAAGAATGATGTTACTGCATTGAATGTGTCGTTTGTACTTATATTTATATAATAATAATACATTTCCATCGTTACAGAGCTTAAATTAACTTTTCTATATTAATTATTACCAACAATAATTGTTTTTATGCACTAAGTATGCTAATTTTTGGATAAAAACTATTATTGCAAAGTTAATGACTTTAGCTACAAGGTGATATTTACCAGCTTATTGCAAGCGTTTGCTAAATTGTTTATTTATTTTTATTTAAAATACTTTTTACACGTTTTCTTTATAAGAGCGAGGCTCAATGCCGAAGGCATTCTTTATTAGTCAAGCGGTGCAGCGATAAATAAATAGACTTTTTGTTTTTAAATTGTTCTTAAATAAAAGTATCTAAAACGTACCACACTTATAATTGTCATTAAAAAATATTTTCTCTCATATACAGTTCGAATTTTAAAAAATGTAATAATTCTCCAAGTTTACATTTGTAATTGACCGACAAACTATATTTTACACTACGGAACATACATAACGTAATAAATTTGTCTACTAGTTGTAAATTACTAATTGAATTTCTAGTTGGACCATTGTACTGTCCGTTTACGTCTTAGGGGTACTGTGCCAACATTATTGTTTCCGTTTGAAAGATAGTTATTGTATTGCAAATTATTGGAGAAGTACCATTGTTTTATATCTAAAAATAGAAGACATAGATAAAAGAGGAATACTGTCTCTTCTTCCTATACTCTCCCTTTAATGGAAGTTATCAGATATGTATTAAATTTGTTTTTGTCCAAGACGAGTCGGAGAGGAGTTCTCCAGACTAAACCTTATATAATTTTAGACATTTATCAGGAATTTTTAACCTTTCTGACTTAAATTTGTACAGAAATCTGAAATAGGTACATACAAGGATATCTTCGGGTTGTACAGTTATTTTTTGATTAACTGTATGGATAATTTCCACCATTTAGCAGAAATGTTAGATACCTCCAAAATTCTTAAATTTGTTTGCTTTTTATATTCAGCTTATATAACACTATGAATTTTTCTGTACTCTGTGGTTAAGGCATATCTTAAGTGAATTTATTTAAAATCAACTTAATTTGGCGGGATTATTCCTAGGGCCGGTAGGTCGAGGAGATAATGACAACACGAAGTCTCAAGTAGAACTGTGCATATTCGAGCTTTGCCCGTATTTACACCGATTTGTATGAAAAAAAATATTTCTGTGGGATTCCCTTATTCGATGCGCCCGCTTACGTGACGTAATATTGTGCTCCTGAAATATCGATGTAAATTAAGAATTATATTTCGGTGGAATTCCTCTTTTCGATGCATCGATGAAGATGACGTAATGTTGCTCCTGCAACTTGATGACGCTTCAAGCAACGGTGCTTTATCTAATGATGCTTTAACCTTTAAATGCATAATAATGAAAAACTGCAACATACCACTTCAACGTGAAATGACAACTATACGTGAAAGTAAATGCATAGTGTTGTATATCTGCAACATAAGTTTTTTTAATAAATAAGTATAAAAATGTTTTATCTATACGAGTATATATTCTATTTTTCCCTGCATTGTAGCGTACTTATCTGCAAGATATATATTTTTTTTAAGTATAAATAAGTCATGCATTTAAGGGTTAAGCAACGGAAATATACTTATTAGGTTATATCTTTATTGTGACCGCTAGCCAATTTAGATTAGTTTGGCTTACTTGATATTTATAGAGATATTTGCAGTGTGTCCCACACTGCAAAATATTGACCGGAGATTTTTCATAATCTTAACATTTCACAGAATTCTGCGATTAAATGAATCGAAATATTTAGTCTTACAAAATCTGTAAATATGGTGTTGCCTTTTTACAGCCTGTATTTTTTTTTCAGGTGACAACATTTTTTGTGTCATCGTGCGTTCATAACGAGGGTAAATTGGAAATGGTGCACGTACAGAATTCCACTCTAGCTGGTGGAGTTGCGATCGGTTCTGTATGCAACATGCAGATCACTTCCGGTGGCGCTATCGGCATTGGCATTATTTCCGGTTTTTTAAGTGTCATCGGTTTTTCATTCTTAACGGTAAGCATGTTTATTACTATAATAATTTGTTAAGGAACAAAAATAATTAGAAAAAATGTTGCTTTCAGAGACGATTTAATGTCAAATATTTGCAGTTCAATAGACCAAGGCTTGTTAAACTATGGGTCGCAACCCCAAATGGGGTCGCGTAGCAAAATTCTGGGGTCGAAAGATTTTAATGTCAAATATTTATATATACCATTTTATAACATCACTAGAGTTGACGTAATACAGTGGACTTGCAGCTTCTAGACACGCGCATTTGTTGAAGGTTTTGAACTATCTCCACTGACAGCAGTAAACGATCGATGATCGCTATTATTATACTGTGGCTATACATTGTTAGTGCGTTTGTTAAGTTCGAGTGACTCAAACTTAAAACTGCAATTTCAAAAAGAGCCCTTGACTGAATTCTGGATCGGAACTGGAACTGAATTTCCAACAATCGCTGATATAATGAAAAAAATTTGCTGATGTAGTGGATATCGATATAAGAGTTTCCTGCTTCTTCTTCTTAGCTGATAGACGCCTACTGCAAGGCACGAGCCTCTCCCACAGATCGCTATGAGGGCTGATCCTTCGCTGTCTGCATCCAGTCGCATCAAAGCGACTTCTCGCGAACTTAACTATGTCATTGGTTCACTTAGTGGGGGATCTACCGTCGCCGCTCTACCGGCTCGTGGTGGCCACTCGAGAACCTTTCCCAAGTGGCCATCCGTCGCACGAGCGATGTGCTTTGCCCACTGCCATCTTAGACAAGCAATTCTTCTTCGTCGGTGATTTTGGTTCTTTTGCGGATCTCCTCATTTCTTATTTTCCTTAGCAACACATGAGGCTGTTTATTTTAATTTATATATCAATAATGTTGTTATTAAATCAGATAAAGAGTAGTGTTTGATCATACCGATAAAGTTTACATAACCAAGCTAATACAATAAGCGACACAGAATCTGTATTGTTACTCTAATATTTGTATTACAAACTGTGATCAAAACTTGCGATACGACTATAGATACCTCAAACGTGAAGTTTTAGCGTGAATATGCGTTATAGTCGGAATGCGTAAAATATAAACAAAAAAAATGTTTTTGTGTATTTGGTTTAACTTATTTACATACATATAAAAGCCGTTTGAAACTAGTGACCCTTTAATAAAATACTAAATGATTAATTTTCTTCTTTTTTATTTCGTGTGTTGTTATTATTACGTTTTACATTTTATTTATTCTGTCAATTGTTTGTGTAAAATAAATGTTTAATTATTAGTCTCATACCGGCAGTAACAAGCACGCGCATTTGAATAAAAAAAATTAACATCAACTTCGTCGTTTTAGTTCATAGTCGTTCACTGTAAGGCATTTCCCCGAAAGATATCTATGGGAGAATGGTATATACCATAATCGCCACGCTTAATAGGTGGATTGGTGATAGCAGTGTGACATAATGATGCCCAGAGGACGCTGCTGTCCATCCTCTAGAAAGTTTTTTAAGCAGTGCCAGGCAATCCTATATAATTAATGTACAAAGTGTGATTTATAAATGAGCAACAGCAACAAGCAACATATATATATATACATAAAGATTCAGTATTTTTCATAGTTATTTTCGCAAATCGTAGTATTTACATTTTAAGTACAAGTAAATAACTTTAATGTTACGAGTATCACGATATTAGACAACGTTAAACACATAAAAGTATGAACTTTATTTTCTGTTATATTAACTTTTGATTTGTACGAACCCGTATTTCGTAATCAAAGCTCTGAAAGTTAGATATTAGTTTTTGTTCGTTGTTCGTCGCGTACATAATGGTTAGAATATGTGACATTTATTCTATTTTCAAATATCTGACACAGATTATAGATTTATGCATGTAACCTTAGGAAAAAATTTGATAAACTTAAAATAAAAACTTTTTATTTTTTTAATAACTTCAAAAAATTCATATTGACCACTATAATTTTGCGCGTTTATGACAAATATTTATACAGATCATTATTTATTAAAAACAAAATTAATTAATTTATTTCAAATTTAATTTATTAATAAAGTGATTACATTGAAATATGTTACAATGACTTGCGATCATAGGTCGCGGTTTCGATTCCCGGGATACAGTCAACATATATATATATATATATATATATATATATATATATGTTGCTTCACTTATAAGAAAGCGCGGAAGACACTTATTTCACATGCAGTATATCTAGATAAGGATACCATTGAGCTCTTAGATTGCTAAGGATTTTCGAAGTAAATTAACAGAATGGCCCCCGAAAAGGGGACCTCTACTTTGGTTTGGTCAATACGTGTTTAGCATTTCCACTCGGTCGGTTATTATTGCCTGGCTAAAAACCTTTACGGAGAGCATAGGCGCGGAGAAAAATGGTGGAAAAAAGTTTATGGAAAGCTCATATTCTTTATCGTTTATGGCATAATGTGTACGTATATGAAATAAAATTCCTCGATCAATTTCAGATCTGCCCCTAGAGATATTAAAACTGATATTAAAAGAATGTTATTGAAAAAAGTATATTACTCTTTCTTAGAATATTATGCTCTGATGCTTACTCAGAAAGTTAATTATTGTCGCGCACTCAAACTATATTCGTGAAGAGCATCTGTTGAGTTTCTCGCCGTATCTCGGCAGAACTGCCTTCCAATCCTTCCTTCAAATCGGTCGACGATTCGAAAGTGCTAGTTATGTTGTCGCTTTTTTCGAATTTCGAAATTCAAATAAAGAATGTTTTGTTTGTTTGTTTTCTTGTGTTCTCACAGGTTAGGTCCACATGTTTGTTTTTAAGTGTAACATTAATTTTAATAAAATAATATAATCATTATATTTATTCGCAGCCATTACTCAAAGACGCGGGTATAAGGGACACATGTGGTGTGAATAATCTCCATGGAATGCCTGGAATACTATCGGGATTGTTCTCCGTAGTGTTTGCTTATTTGGCGTCCGCCGAAAGCTATGGTCCGGAATTGGGAGATATTTTTCCAGCATTGACCTCGGTGAGTACTATATAACTTTATATTATCTTAATAGAGATGTGAGAACGTCAAGGTTGTTGCCTATGTGTATAATCGTGCGTGGTGTATTACAGTGTTTCTATTTGAAAACAGAAATTTAACGAACGTTGTCATATACATTTATTATATATTTTTAATTTTATTGCTTGCGAAAAAAGTTTGATTAAAAGTTTTCATTCAAAGAAAGCAGTGCAATATAGCGTCAAGATATTACAAATATGTTATATAGATATTGTTATGATTTATAACAAGAAAAATAAATATTCAAATGGTCGATATTGTATATTATTTGAATCGATAGACAGACCAACATTGAATACATGATAAATGAAATATATGCTATCGAATTCAAAGTCAGAATGTTCACATTCCTTTTTTGATTGATGAATTTTTGATTTCATAACCAGGTATTGGAAAAGGTAAAGATTATATCTGGGTAATTTAAAATGAGCTTTTTAAATTTGGAAAGTTAATTAAAAATTAAATCAGCTTAGTGAACGTTACGAGACTCGATATCTACGAATACTGACAGAGTATAAAACAACGAAAATCAATTTTTTGTTGAAAACAAATATGTCATTGATCTGGGATTCAATGTAATATCTACAGGAGTAATTAAATATTTAAAATTTCTTTATTAACTTGAATGTTTAAAATTAAGTTATTTAAAAACATATGTTACAATATTTTTAAAAAGCACGAAAAACTTCACTTGATGGCAGTGAAATGTTTTCAGTTTTTTTTTTAATTGTTGATCCGTCAATGTGACAATAAATTGGTGCGACTTATTTTTTAATAAATAAATAAATTTTTTGACACATAAATACCGGCCGTTAAGGCTGAAAGGTTATCGAATGGCGATCAGGAGCTGGTACACGCGGCGTGAGCAGGCTCACCTGGTGGTGATAAAGTGGGGGGCAAGTCCCTAGATGCGGGCAGCACTCAACCGTTCATTGTGCCGATTGGGAAAGACTTGTGCCCTTCAGTGGGCATCTATAGGCTGATGTGGGAGTCGTATATACACTGACGTGATGTCTGAATGAATAATAGGTGTTAGATTTTGTGGGCGAGCGTAGCCGACGGGCGAACTTAGTGTGCCGAATTAGTGCAGCGAGCACATGCACGCCCCGGTGACGCGGGCGCAGACCTTTTGTTACTTTTGTTTCTTTTGTTTCTTTTGCGCCTTTGTTCTATTGCCCGCTTTCACTCGGTCGCAGAGCACATTGCGCCCCAGTGTCCTACGACGAATGCACGTCCTTTTTGCTCGCACTCAAGCGCTAATAAAGATTTGTTCGCGTGTTAAATAAATTGATAAAGTGTTACAAACGTCTTTTAATAAGACACAAAACCCTTTACTGAAAAGAATAAAATATGGACCGAGGCATCTGTTTATAATATATATAATATATTAAAAACAAAGTAGAACACATGGCATTAAATTACGATTTGTGTTTGTATAAAAATGTATGCATTGTTGGCATTTTAAAATCAAAAGTAAAAAACTTACGAGGTATCTTTTTTCAGAACGACACGGGTGCTAGAACATCTTCCGGTCAAGCTTTGTCACAACTGGAGGCGTTAATTACAACATTAGTTATTTCTATTGTTGGGGGCATAATAACAGGTAAGGTTTTTTGTTGTGATCGTTATAACAAAGGCATCGTATATGCGTTAATAAAAATGTAGAGTAGCCCATTCGAATTCATTTTGGAAAACTCGAATGTAACTTTGGAATAATTAATATTTAAATAATAAATCTTTAAAGATAATTTGATGCACACTGATGTAACTCGTTACGCATAATCATAATTGTTTCAGTTTTTTTAAGGTCCCTGTTATTGAGGACCTTTTGTTTTACCTATCGTATTTAGGAGAAGGACTATATTTATAAATAATTTTGTCATTGCTACTATTTTATTTTTGTTTTCTTGTCTCGCCTTTCTCTCTGTTCTCTTCTTTTACAGATTGTGAAATCTTTAAATGAATCGCCTTCCTTCGTCACATTCTTTGATGCAATTAAGTCTACAACGCCTACTTTCCGTTTTTTAATTTAATTTTATTTTTTTTCTTTCTATGCATGATTTTATTTTTTTTTAAGTAATCTTTATATTCGTTTATAAAATTCCTCAAAACTTCATGCTCATCATACTCTAAGAATTCGCACCACGGTCTGGTCTAACTCTGGGTCATTGATGCAACTCATCACCTGAGTTTGGACCTATATAGGTACTCAGCGAATCTCCAGTTCACTACTAACATTTCAGTCGTTGAACGACTACTTCTAAACATAGATCTACCTTATACATAGATTTTCGACGACCGTAACAATCGTCTATCTACCTTCTATGTGAACGTCCTGCAAAGTGCTTGTCGATCTGTGGTCTCCATTCCTGAAACCAACCTTCCCCCATAGATTTCCAAAAGAACCGATTGGATAATGCTGTATTCAACGTCGTCAACCTTATCAAGGTCCTTCGATGACCTGAACATCATCGTCTGTTTTTCGTTCAGGTGATCGTCCTACGCTGCGGTTATCGATCTGTGGTCTCACACCAAAAACTTGAGACCCCAACTCATGTTTCACTATGTCCACTGTCATCACTTTAACTTGTCAATCTGCTGGGATACGGCGTTTATTTTTTTCGTGACTTTTACGGCTGTAATGCGAATTAACATCTTCTGTATTGCCTAATAAAAGGTTTATTTACCTTAAATCATCAAGTAGAACTGTTAGAACTTGAGGTTTTGCCCGAGATTGCGCTTGATTCGCCATGGTGTACGTGTAAAGACTGACAGTGTTAGCTCTATTCTTTCCAATATGCCATCTTAACATCTAATAACAGACTTCCGGAGACTAACTTAGAGTCAAATTTTATTTATTACTTTTTCTACGCGTTTTCCAGGAATACTAGCTCGGACATCGTTATTCGACCCATTACAAGATAAAGAGAAATTCGTCGACGAAGTAGAATGGGAGTTACCTTAGATATGTACTTAATATATTTGTGTAGTTGCATTTGATTACGATTGTGATTGTTTTTTTGGAGTTTGTTTATTTTTTTAAATTCGCTTGTGTGTCTTTTTTGCTGTATTTGAAATAAATGAAGTTTAATTTTCATAGTAAATGGTTTATTATATGTATCCATGAATTGCTTACTCCTTGATCAGTTTCAATTATTAGGTATACGTACGTAATACGTACTTATTTTATATAAGTATGTAGGTATTCAAAAGAAAAACCGAATACCTGGCAAGTAGCCATCTGCATAGCACTACAAAATATTGTCATGGGAGACAAGAAAATTAAGATTGGTCTTGAATCAATCTAAATTACCGAAACATTATGGAGAAGATTAAAGCTCGCATAGCCGCTGAAAATAAATGTTTTTAAGCGTAACCACGCAAGACCACACAGCGTAACAGGCTATTAACTACTAAGTTTAAGTTAACCATTTGCAAAACGATTATTCGCCCACTTGTGATCTTATGGAATTTGAACGATGATACATAAAAACGAATTCAAAATGGCAATGTTCGAGAAGAAAATTGGGAATTTCCAGACCGATACGAGAAAATAACGGCGTCATAAAATGAAACGATTGTCAGGTTCTGTAAGTCAAAGTCGCAGATAGGCCACTTGGAAAGAATAACCAACACCTGGGTTGTTACGAACAATTCCGAGTGGACCCCGCAACTAACAAAATCACGAGAATGACCGAGGAAGAGGTTACTGGAATTTGTATAGGAAGATCTCAGTGGTAGCGAAAGGAAGATACCTTCTTTATAAGAGCGGCGAAGGATAGAGAGACATAGAAGATCGTATTGTGACGGAGTCCAGGACTCATAAAAAGTTGTAGCGCCACAGAAAGAAAGAAAAAAAGAAGAACAGATTCAAAAGTTAATTCTATTTTATGGTGCTATCACCTATCACTTTTTAGATAGCGCTATCTTGTTCATCTTGATACTGGTGTTTTTAATAATGGTGTATTGGTTAGTTTCTGACCTCTATGAGTTTTTCTTTCTCACGTAATTAACTGCAGAGTTACTGCAACTTTCTTTTTTATATTATTTAAGATATCTTTGATCTTATTTCTTTATTCCGTAACGGGATTCTATTTTACAATATATTTACCATACTTGATGTATGTCTTAACACATTCCACAAGTCAAAATAAAGCTTTGAAGATTCTTAATGAGTCTTTGTCTGAAACCATAGTAGCGTTACCTATCTGGAAAGTAAATACAAATTAGCTGTACCAATGGTAAAATCTAGGAAATATTACGATAAAATCATTTCAAATTAAATTCGTAATACCTTACTGTAATAAATTGACTATTTATTACATTTGTCCTCGATTCTCACTAACACGGCTGCTTTGAAAATGCTGAAATAAAATGTGTTTTGGAATCGGATTTCGCATTCAGAATATTACACTACAATTTTTGCTTGGTAGTACCACCTGGGACTGATACACATGGTTTTCATCAATAAACTTTGCACTCTATACCATTAATATTAAAGTCCAATATGTTTTGGCACATTTTGATCATTTATCACAGCATGTCAAGGAGAATAAAAGTAACGGGTGTAACCGGATATATATCGATAATGCTATTTGTCCGGCTGGAAATAGAAACAGACGTAAACATTACTTGTTACGCCGTTTATTTTATGCCAAACCAGCCAATGTATGTGTGGCTAGGCTAACATTGAACTTTTTTAATAACATTTAAAATTAGAACATTTACAACAGGATTGATAGTATTTATTCATTATATCCACATAGGGATGCTACAGTGACAACTTGTGGATGCCATGAATGTTAGAGGAGCCCAATTTGATACAAACTTCAAGCCACGAAGGCTCCAAATGCGCCCTGATCTGTTGCTAGTCCACAATAAAATTTAGACACGTTTTCTTGTGATCACGTTTTACAATATCCTTAATATCGTAGTAGAGCAATTAATTATTAATATATTACTTAGGCTCCTTTATAGTATAACAGGATATTTTTCCTTTGTTAAATATTTTATACTGGCTACGCACGCGACTTTGCCTCCGTAGAATTTAACTAAAAAAAATCTTCCGATTTTTTTTTTTCGTTGTACTATCTTTTAACCTAATTTGATGTTATTGGTAACGAGTTTGGCTTACATATTTCTAAACTATTCTCATTACTAAATCCTAACTCATAGTATTATTCGCTGTCAGAGCCATCTGAATCTATCAACCAAATCAATCAATCAAATATATCTGATATCTTTACCTAACAAAATGTTTAAAAAGACGAAGAATTTTTCTAAAATAAAAGCGTAAAATCTTAAGCAAATAAATAATCTGCTAATCGGTAGCAGAAATCAAAGCAAAGTTTTACTGTATTGTTCATTATAAACGAATAGTTTTGTAAAATACAAAACAAATTAACATTTTCCCAACCAGAGGTATTTAAACAACAGTGAGGTCTATTTTGCCGAAAGGGTAAACCTGATATTTAATCTGGGATTGAGTTAACGACTATTTTACAGTAGTTTTAACGTATTGCAGTCACAGATTGTAAATGGCAAAGTACACAACTGTAGTTAAAGGTCAACAGAAACAACTTGAATTATGGATTAAAAAATAAATATAAAATTAAAACGACGTCAAATGGGTGAGGTAGGAGATACCAAAAATGAAATATGTTATGCTAGTATGATGTACAATTGACTAAGAAAGACCTCTTTGTGTGACCCTTTAAATCAAAAATTTGTACCGTGTTGTTGTTATACTAAGCAAAAATTACATGTAGTGTTTGCTTTCATATAATACTAAATTAAAGCAAACGTTTAATGAGGCTAGATGTCACTATTAAGTGCAAATGGACTCGTATATAGGAATGGTTAAGTTACCTATTTTATCACCTTTGTACAAATTATTGCGCGATGTAACATACATCTAGCGCCATCTAGTATATAATATAAGAATTTCACATGTTCTTTATGGATATTTTTCGTAAAATAATTAAAAACGTAAACAGTGTCTGATATAATTTACTTGACTTATGTTTGGTTGATACTTGCAAAGAACATCTGCAATAAAAATGACAATAAAATAGTAGAGAAAGGAAGTAAATGGAAGCGTTTGAACTTTGCAACGATTGCCATTTTTAATATCAAAAACTAGGCTTCTTTGATAAACAAAACTTGGATAAATATCCGTTACCAACACGCTTTTTCGTAGGCCTTAAACGCAAAATTCATTAAATGCTATATTCGCAACGTCTTTTGAAATAAAGTATGAAAGATCTCGTGTTAGATTCCTTTGAAATTGTAAGGAGTCATAAAATGCTTTTGTGTAATATAAACATCCATACTCGAGCGGGGAATACGAAGTATTACAGAAAGTACTTTCATCAAAACTCACGTAATAATGTTGGGAAATTTCCATTCATCGTTGCCCTTATACGCGTGAACACTTTCTCATCTTTACAAAGGTTTAAAATAATAGGTGTTGACTAAACTTGCACATTCATATGACTTTTAATAACTTCGAGAATTAGATAATTTGTTTAGATAGTTTTTAATCTTTTGTTAACGACTAAAGAGAATAGTGATTTGTTATAATTAACTAATTACTTTGTACTATCTCACGTTTGAATTAAAACAACAAAATAACAAAACGACAAAGTTAAGGAAAAGTGTACATTGATATAGCTGTTCCACAGTTCACACAAATCAGACAGTGATGTATGACAGTTAGAATTAGGTAACATTTGCGATGCTGTGATAACTCCTCTACACTATTTCAGAAGTGTTATGTTAAGTAATTTTATTCAGCACGATTGTTAAAGGTTTTTTTTTTAATTTTGATATTTAAAAGCATATTCTTTCATCTTACGAAAACCTGTAATAGATAGAATATTTTTTGCAACGATTTACTGCTTCCTACGTTTTGCTTACAGCAATTTAAATAAGAGAAATTAAAACTCAGATATCTCAAACAATAAAAATTGATAATTAAATTTGTCATACTGAAGAACAAGCGAAGAGAGAACGAAGGTGTACAGCTACATACATTTTTTTAATTTTTTGTGGAGTCAGCATACTTAGCGACGCGTGAGCAGCGGACAAACTGTCGCCAGTGTAATTAAAGTGAATTTAATTTGTTTCCGGAAATTTTCATTCTATGTCGCATAGCTGTATAGATCTAGCGAACATCATCAAATCTTTAACCCTACAAAGGTATTTACAACAGAGAAGCTTATAAAAGATGTTTTTATTTTTTTAAGGCCTCTTTCTTTTAAAGCCGTTATGTGAGGCCTCACTACCATCGTTCCCCTATCTTATTTTTGGAAAAATAATGTATTTTACAATGATTTTTTCATAAACTTTACAATTTTCTCCCTATCTCTCTCTCTCATCTTTCATTATCTCTCTCTTTCTTCCCTCTTATTTTCTATCTTTCTCACAGCATTCATTTACATTATATTCACGCATCTCCTCCCATCCTTCGTCACATTTCTTGTAATTATAAATATTTACATTTCCAACTGTCTATTTTTTTATTTTCGCCAATTTTTCTTATTTGTGTCATTTTATACAATACTTACATAAATATTTAATTACTACTCTTACTTATACTAGTTTTTCATTACTTTTTCTTATCTATAATTAATTATATTCTATAATATGAACCACTGTACTTGCTACAGTAAAAGAAGGAGAAAGATTTATCTAAAAATAATCAAATCTTCCTTCATCATCATTCAGCCGAAGTGCATCCACTACAAGTCTTATACATGGCTCCCTTATAGATTTCCAATAAGACCGGTTCAAAGGGGCATACCTTCATCATTTTCTGATGATCTTAACGATGTCATCTATTCACCTATTGGATATTCTAGACTGTGCTCTTGCTGATCCGTGGTCATCACTCTAAAGCCGGCCCCTGTGGCCTTATGCTTTAATAGTTAAATATTCGTAATTAGCGCCACAAGTATACTAATAAGAGGAAGTTTCACCGGATGTTTCATAACAAAGCTTTGTTTAGTATAATACTACTCTCGAAACGTAATGACTCGTTATGTATCTTAAGAGCACTTAATTGTGAAGAGAATTCCGGAGAATCTATAAATTTCAATATATATACTACTGTTACATATCATTCTCATTATTTCAGCAATAAAACTTCCACTGCTGGAGAAATACTTCTTTTACGCTAATTTTAAAAATACCGTAACAATATACGTCGTATATAAAAAAAATGTTTGATTGTGAATTCGAGATATAATTTTTTTATAAAAGTAGAAGAAAGGATGTGCGGTTCCAATTTAAACTTATACTATTTAAAGTTTTATTATGTTAATCTTGTACAGTAATGTTATTCAAAATGGAGTACTAAAATTTTTAAATAACCGGTAAACGCATGTTTAGTGTAAATAATCACCTTCACTTGCAAAATTCATGAAAACATCGTGAAGAAAGATTACGACTTCGACACTGTTTCTTTGACTAAACTAAACACACGACAAACTTTTGCTTGTTAGGCCTCCTTAGTAGGACGTTGTCATGGGCATAGACAGCAGCAACATTTTTTCCTTTTTTTTTCTACAACAATTTTTATATATGTTATATCGCCACCTCCCTACAAAAAAATTGCAACTTATGTTACCATGGTTTTAATGTTATATTATTGTTAGCATCTTAGAATTAAATGACAGATTTTCAATTTTATGGAAATTTTTCCTGTCATTATTACCAAATTTAGTAAAAATTAAATTAATATTTGGCTATTTATATAATTATTTATTTTAATTGTTATTAAAAGAAATATATATTCAAGTAAAAGTTAATTTTATTATTTTGTTTCTATGTTTTGTTTCTTAACTGATAAAACTTTTACCATTTTATTCTTGTGAAATTTTTGAAAATCAATCACAAAATTAACTACAACTATATGTTGTCATATATAATCAACCACCTGAAATGAAATGAAATATTTTTATTTGCCTAACATGTTACGCAAAAGTTACATGTTAAAAGGTTGTTACAATTTTATAAACATAAGTAACACATGTTTAGCCAGTATTGGCATGCAAAAGTGACTAGGTATTACACCTTTAAAAATTCTATTTATAACTACTAACTTACATTACATATTTATTCTATTCAACATCATCTAAAAATCTTTAACAGTATAGTAGCATTTATCTACTAACCATATCCTTAAATTATGTAAAAATAGCTTTTGTGGTAGTTTCCTTATAAGCAATGGTATTTTATTATATACAATAATGGACATCACATAGCAGTTTTTCTTATAATAGGATATTCTACCAAATGGCTTCACTATTGTTGTAATATATATCCCTCTCAATCTGGGATTTTTAATTTGTTTAGTACAATAACTAGGATATTTGAGTACAAATGCAAATATTTCCGTAATGTAAATTTCAGCTAATGTAAGTAATTGGTATTTTCTAAATATAGGTTTTCAAGATTCTAAGAGTCCTACTCCACAAACTGCTCCTAGACATTATTTCTGTTCAATCAAGGCTCTATCGATATCTGTGGAGATACCCTATAGGACTATGACATAGCGTTTAATATATAGGTGATAGGTTATATATGTAAATGATATATGGGTGTAAATGTAGAGCAAACTAGAAATACAAAAATATTTAAAGCTTTTATACTATGTACAAATTATTGACACTCTGAAATATGTTAAATAATTTTTTCTATTGCAATGCGACAAACAAATGACTTACGACTAAAAAAAGTTACAGGTATCGTAAACAATAATTGATTTTCATATAGTGTCATAGCCGATGTTGTCCATACACCTACTGTGAGGTTCAGGCTGTCACTAAAGAAATCTTATGAGAAGATATACCATAATCGCCATGCTTAGCAGGCGGGATGGGGAATGCAGTGGTTATGGTACACAGAGGACGCCGCTTCCTACATTCTAGAAAGTTATTTCTGAGCAGTGACAATCCTATCTAACTAATGCACGTAATGTGAATATATAAGATCACATCACGGGAATCGAATACGTGACAGTCTAGCAAGTCTTAATCATCTACTGTTGGTTTAGAACTGCACATATTGTACTTATCCTAATTTAAAAAAAACGCTTTAATTATTTTCACGTTAAGTAAGAAAAGGACCAATATTTAGCCACTTCCGCACATGCAGTCGTAGTCGTGCAATAAAATGCACCGCCCGCCAGCCCGCTGATAAATGCGCATGCGGCAAACAATGCGAATTTATCAGCGGGCGGAAGTGGCTAAATATTGGTCCTTTTCTTACTAAGGATGTACTTCCGCAAAATAACGCCTGATTCATTTAATATTTTCACATTAGGTTATTTATTATAATTCAAAAGCCAATGAGCTATATGTTCAATCATTTAGTGTTTTCACACCTTTTCTTAATCGTCCCGTATGATACTGCTTTACCAGAACATAGGTAATTATGACAGAATTAAAATTTGTTTGTTCGTTATTCGAAGAATATCTCTTAACACCCGTTTGAGATTAAAAAAAGAATTAAATCAAGAGCTTTTCCATCAGTCGCACATAGCTGCGAAGGATTACAACGGTTTTCGTTAATTAATAAAATAATGTATATATATATGTATATAAATATTATTTCACACCAACTCAATCCCTGTTCTAATCTAGAGACTTAATTTGTAAATTATTTCCGTGCTTCATAAACAAGGTGAGCTATAACTCATTTCCCTTTACAGCTTCCACCTTTCTTGATTAAATTTGTTGCGGATTAAAATGCAAGATTTTTATTAAATGTTTATATTACACTGTGATTGTATTTTTAATTTAAATAAAATATTTGAATCAACCGTTTTGCAGTAAATTTTCACAATTTATATACAAAACAAGTTTAATTATGATTTTCGAAACAATGTAAAATCCTTGAGGATATGACGATGAAGTTTTCTAAGCCAGAGATAATACTTTTAAGAACATCGAAACGTGTAGTACTGAGAGAACTTTATGTCTACGTAACACGATCATACTAGATATAAACCTTCCTGAAGTTTCTTCTTCCACTTCTCCCAGTACTAACACTTTTTGAAGTGATAGTAGTGATATAGCTAGGCAATTCCAAATGGCTAAGTCAAGGTTGCGGCCTTTTTGGACACTCTTTCTATAAATTTTTTAGTGTCACACTATGTGCAGCCCGCCAAAAAAAAAAACTGACAAGTTGATTAAAAAGGTTGGTCACCCCTGCTTTAAAATATTCTCGCGTGAAACTGTGATACGGTTTATTTAAAATAATATGGTTTCATTTAGGATAGAGAGCATCTTCAATCTTATAGTTTTCTAATCTTAAATTGTTAAACATATTTTCTTATACTATTTACGTCACGTGTTTCATAAAAGCACATAGGTTCGTATTATGTCGTCGTCGCTTCAGCCCGTTGAGGCCTTCTGAAAGGCATAGGCCTCCATAAAACATATTTATGGGGGATATGCTGGTTGACGATCGGTGTATCATCTAGAAACTTGTTTTTAATTAGTGGAAATGCGATATAATTAATGCAATGTATGATTTATGTACGATTGTATCTCGATCCTCTACAGCTAGGTTATATAGTTTTGTACATCATTTTGTACAAAATAACCATTATTTTTAAATATAGTGGAGTAGATCAAAGATTTTAAAACAATTGTAAATTAACAAATGTATTTTGTACAAAGTAAATTATTTATGTTGTTTTACTCCGTCGAAATGTATATTTACTAGAGTGTGGAATAAAGTGTATTAAATAATATGACATAAATTTGCACAGAAAATACCAAAAAGTGCTTTTTTTGCTACTATTACATGTAATCTATGTGAATAATAAGTAACTAACTTTATAATAGCCGTAATGAACTGCGCAACATAACTTAGATAATGTACTTCATAAACGCAACCGTATCTCTAACTTTTTCTTAAACTTGTGACAGGGCAGATTATATATAAATGAGATAGCTGAGCGAGCGAACTAAGTTGGCTTGAGAACCTTTAATCTTCAAAAGACTTTCACAGTGTAAATTAAGTACTTTTTTTTTAAATTCATGAGAACTTCTCGCTTTTCTTTTACCAAGTTTAACCAACACTGACATATGACTCTTTTATATTTACATGAAATATTATATTAAATATATTAATATAATAGGTAAGGTATAAGGTATAAGGTTAAATATATTAATATAATATTTAAACTTTACTGTACACCATACAAAATAACAAAAGAAATCATAAATATGCACAAAAGGCTTTACCACTCGAGACGATCTCTATCAGACAACCTTTGGATGGAGATGGGAGACATGAAAGAGAGGGCAGTTTAGGGTGTACATACATACAAATACATACACTACTATACACACATACACCTTCTTAATTATCGCTCTACAACATTTGTGGAACGCAGGTCTGTCTTCGTCGCTGTTCGTCAGTGAGGTGGACCTTACTTACTTGGTCTAAAAGCTCTAGATGCAGACCACTGTCAGTGGTAGCCCTGCGGTAAAGAACGGACACTTGCGATCTTAAGTCGCAGGTTGGATTCCCGTGATACAGTCTAATATATAAAAAATATTTTGTGCATTAATTACGTCCCATGCATACCATAATACCACACTGCGATCGCCAACACGCCTGCCAAGCGTGACAATTATGGTATATCCCCCACATAGATATCTTTGGTGGAGGTCTATGCCTTGTAGTAGGCAATTGTGGGCTGTAAAGATAACGGCGAAATATCTCTAATATATAAAATTTTCGTGTCACGGTGTTCGAACTTGAACTCCTCTGAAACGGTTTGACCGATTTTTACCAAATTTTAAAGGCGTATTTAGTAGGTCTGAGAATCGGCTACTATCTATTTTTCATACTCCTAAGTGATAAGGGTTGTTCACCCTTAAAATTTTATTTTTTATTTTTTTGACGAAATTTTTTGTTTTTATTTTTTTATGATACAACATACAAAAATACATACAACCCTAAATTTTCACCCCTCTACGATCAACCCTTATTTTTAAATTGAAAATTAAAGATATTTTTTTTGCAAAATAACGTTTGCGGGATCAGCTAGTATACATATAATATTCTAGCAGCATTCTTTGCATGCCATAATACCACACTGCAATCGAACACTCGCCTACCGAGCGTGGCGATTATAGTATATACATATGTATAGGGAAGGCCTATTTCTTAATATGTCTATGGTCTGGAACGAAGAATCCTTAAAAATCATCTTAGAGCATATATGTGCATATATATTTTTAAAAGTATTAAGGACACCTTCTAAACATGATAAATATTTGGTTGTACGCGAAAGATTGTATATCTTAATAAAAACAAAAAATCATTTGTATTTTTATTTTTATTTTATTTGTGTTTATGAGCTGACACGACAAACTCTTAAAATAGTGTTAGAGCATCTATCCGCATATATTTTTAAAGATAACATGTAGACCTACTAATAATGATAAACATTTGGTCGTACGCAAAAGATTGCATAGTTTAATAAAAACCAAAAATCGTTTCTTTAATTATTCATTAGTGTCCATGGGCTGTCAAGATGAACCCTTAAAAATTGTCTCAGACAATCTTAGGGCATAATTCTTAAAGGTAGTAGACATTCTTTTAAATATGAAATACATTTAATTTCGTATAAAAGAACGCACAGTCAAATAGAAACAATTTATTCATATAAAATTTCAGCCCACACACCTTTAAAATTATTCACCACATCAAAAGAGAACCCGTCGTAATATGTCGGAGGTGCGGAAAATTTCCGAATCTACAGCTTCGTCGAATTTCTAAAACGATATCCGAGGAGGCATTTTCACTGCTCTATCACATAAACGACATTTAGGTGGCGAAGCAATATTGAGAGAAAATGCGATCCCAACCAAATAGAATTTTTAGTATTTTTTCACAGAAATTACCTAGTAATATTATTTTCTTAATAATTATGATCTAAACTTGTTTAACGCCTCTAAAAGTTATTGCAGCCCTGGGAAATACAGTGTGAAAAAAAGATATAAAAGATTTATATGCGTCAATAAATAGCTTATTTATTATTAATTAGGCCAGCGGTAAGGACTGAGACATACAATCATAGGTAGCGGATTTAATTCCTAAGATACAATCTAATATAATTCACACTTTATGCATTAATTATTTATGATTGCCACAACGCATAAACAAGTCCTCAGATGAGGGGCAGCAGTTTTTCTTGCATACCATAAAAGCACACTGCAATCGAGTGCAATGCAGTGGGCGCCTATGGGCAGTAACGAAGACGGTGAAATAAATATATGAAACATGTATATATATGTATATATATGCCTTGCAGCGGGAACCACGGGCCGTAAAATACACAAATGCCGTAATATAATCTCAAATTTAAATCATAAAATGCAGTGAAAAATAAAACAGTATTTAAAAAAAAACCATTGACACAAAAAAAATATGTGAAAAAATTCAAATCAAACATTGTAAACAAGTGCATTCAGGCATTTTAATTGCCGAGTACTCACTGAGCGAAAATTACACCGGTTAGTTGGCAATTCATATGCCAAGCGAGTCGTACTTGGCATTGGCACAATTGAAAATATTATCGTCATTTATGTTGAAAGTTTTTCTTTTATATTCTTTTTTCTTTCTTTTCATTTTAGTCATTTGTTCTTGGGTTATTATATCTACGGCTTTTCTGTTCTGAGATGTATCTAACCTACATAGAAATAGTGAGGATTGTCTATTACTTCACCGTTGCAGAAATTATTTTCAAAAAGCAAACACGTATCATTCATATATAAAGGACAGCGTCCAAGTGTTGATTTGTGGAAGTCATCAGTAGGATCAGAGAGGGCGATTTAAGGTAGAATCAGTATCCTACTTTAGATTGCCGAGTATTCCACGCTGCCTTCCAATCCACACTCCACATTCATTACACTTTACATTCACACGATCAGATAAGCCTCGGTTCACCTCCGTGGGAGTGTCACATGTAGACCCTGAAACACGAACGCTTTAGTTTTCAGTATAGTTCACGGACCCTTCCGCTCCGTGAACTCATGACAGATAAAGCTATAAAAGCCTTAAGGCTAGCAGGATTAACTTCTCCGAAATAGTACAGTACAGCTATACAAACATCATTATATAAATACTGTAAGCGTAAACAACCCATTGGAATTTGTTAGTAGAGTACATATATCAATTTAACAGTATACAGACATCATTTAGGTACAAAAATTTAAGTAAATTACATTTTAATAAACTTAAAAGCTAAACATATCTCGCGTTTCACATTTCATCACATTTTGGTTGCTCTTTATTATTAATATTTTTCGCTTTAATATCTAAATGTAGTATATGAAATAAAGTAATTCATATTATTTTCTGCTCGATGAATATTCTGTGAATAGATATAAATTCATTGCAAATAAAGCTTTTATACAAACACATTGTATTATGTCGGAAAGTGCTGTCCATGCATGATTTATGTTTGTCTTACAGATCACGTTTCCTTTCTATAGAAAATTTTCCCGGATGTTAGCAGTGTTGCGTACTTATTATAAGAATGGATGACATTGTGAAAAATGTTTCGTGTTTCACTTAAATTTATTCACATTATTATTTAGAAGAATGGTAACACAGCGGTAGAGGACTCAGACATGTGAACCTAGGTCGCAGGTTTGATTCCCGGGATATAATCTTATATGATTCAAACTTTGTGCATTTTTATATAAGATTGCAATGCTCACAAACAAGTTTCCAGAGGATGAGCAGTAGCATCCTCTGCGGACCATAATACCACACTGCGATCGCTAATATACCTCCCAAGCGTAAAGATTATGTTATATTTCTCGATATCTTTAAGTGGCCTGTGTCTTTACGTGGGCGTCTATAGACTGAAACGACGATAGTAGTTTAAATTAAAAAAAAAAAACTTGTATAGATTTGGACAAGAAGTACATACATAAAAAACAATAAAAATAGTCCTTTTAAAAATACTATCAAGTCGAATGTCACCGCGGTATTTATTTGTAAATATATTTTAAATCATTGTTTTTGACTTTAGAAAACAAAATATTGTATAAACAAGATGTAGATAACATTGCTTTTAGGTTTATGTACTGATTAATTTACACTGTTCACGTATTATATTGTGGGCAACTGTTTATACACATTTACTATCAAAAAAAGTATTGCCCGCTTGTAAATAATTTAAAGGTGTGATATTAGATATTTTAACATTAATGGAAAATGTTTCAAACACTGACACAACCTTTTTTTTCGTTGTAGCCGCTTTTAATCCTTTCGCTTAGTGGTACAGTCAAATAAAAAAAAGTTTGTTAATTTTAAATTTCCTTATAGTATACTTATTATTTTTTTATGTTTACTTCTATTTAGGCCGATCCTTTAATTATCAAAACATATTTTTGACACAAAAATTCGTTATTAATAATTATTCATTACACTATTAATAAAGTCGTTACCATAATATTAAAGAAATTAATTTCTAACTTTACTTTTTTCTAACTAAATCATTTTTTTAATAATCTGTGGCAGAAAAATGTTATTTATGACTAGCAAGTTACATTATAAAAGTTTAATTTCAAATTCGACAATCGAAGAACTAAGACTAATTAATGTAAATAAAAATGGCGTAAATATTTTTGTTTTTCGTAACAAATCGGAGATATTTATTTCCACCACGGTTTCGTTGCACGAAGGCGTGAATACGAAATACGTGTAAACAATTACGTTGTGATTCGCACCTTCAAAGTGAGATCGTGTCTTCGGTAACAGAAGTCAACAGCTTTGACGGATTCCCAGAGCGCACGTCTTCCAAACCAGCTTTCACGTCGAGACACTCTATTCGAAATGTAAATTTACAAAAGACTACGAGATTTGACTGCATTCCGCATATTCTAACTTATATCGTACATATCGCATGTAAACCTTAAATTTCAACAATTTGTATATCACTAATAAAACATTATTATTTTTAAATTCATTTAATTAGATTTTAAATATTTAACGCCCACTGCAGATCGCCAAAAGGGCTAGTTTCACACAACTCGCAACAATGTAAGTCCACAGAGTGAGAGCCTTACTCACGCCGCATCTATCTACTCGTGGTCGCCACTTGAGAACCTTTAAAGCCTATCGGCTGTCGAATGCCCACTGCCTTCGGACAAACAATTCTTCGAGCTAATTCCACGATCTTAGTTTATTTGAAAATCATTCCTGATTTGATTTCCATTCACCATTTACATTCACCCTCTCCGTTGCAGTTCAGGTGGCTTTGTCTCATCCTATAAGGGCCGCAAGCGATTAAATCTGAGGTCAATAAGTCATTACTGGCAAAACAAATAAGACAAGGTCCAAGACATCTTCGTTAGATGTTACGGTATTTTAGACAGCAAAATGTTTTGGTTACATTTATGAAACGTTAATATATTTTAAGTTAGTTAACCTAATTTTAATTCTTCACTCCCTGCTTTTTTAGATTAAGAAGACATGGTTAAAGATACTGTATTTATTAATAAGTTTTGTAACAATTTTAAAATACTTTAGGGTGAAAATAAACAGATCCACGATTCAATATTGCACTTGCAGATTTTGGGTAGACGTTTTCAAACTATAACATTAAAACTATGCTAGGGTAGCAGAGAGGACAGCTATTTACCTTCGCTGGACAGTAAATGTTTTAATGACCACGCATCGCAGTTCAATTAATGTTAATATGCTTTAAATTTTTTTTACATTGAAGTCTTGGTTAATACAATTAAATTAAATAACTTTTCAATAGACGCCGACTGCAAAGTATGGCCTCCCGTAAAAATCGGCACAATGATCGATCTTGCGCATCCAGCGATTGTTCGCTCGTAAATGCTACTCGGCTACCACAATCTTTCGGCTTCATCAGCACGATCAGTATGACCCGCCCTCTGCTACTTCAACCAACCAATTCTTCTAGCAGCGATGACCTTGGTTCATTTGTCGATATCTTTAACACATGCACATATATTATTACGGCTGGTCTTACAACAAAATAGTTATAAGTAAAATATACTCGTATATAAAGAGAACAAAATAATTTACAATACATCTGAACCTAAAATAACCTATTCAAATTAAACAGAATTTAGTAATTAATAAATAAAAAAGTGATATTTGATAAAATTAAAGGCATTTCAACAAATAGTACTCTAATAAAATCCATATTTACTGAATCAAGTCAAATTGATTCAGTTAACATGGGTCGGAATCTCTTTTTTAATAACAAACCTTTTTGACATAAAATTGAGAAATTTATTGCTTTAATAAACGGAATGAATTCGTCGTGTAGCTATGACACGGGTAATTATAAAGTCTCATCCATCTTTATTTTGTTTTTAATTGCAATAAAGGGCAGGAGTCAATTGTACCATTGAATTGTTTTTAAACTAAACTTATTTTACTAAAATTTATATACCATTCGAATATAAAGATATGAGTTTACAAAAAACTCTCTAGGAGTGAAATAGATATTAAGTTACACTGAGGTTATGTAATAAAATATTATTAATAATATATTACAGAGAATTGAATTGCAATATCATATTTGACTCGTATGCAGAGGTAGAAAATACTAAAAGAACAATATTTTTTTTATAACCTTTTTCTTCTTTTTAACCAATAGACGCCCACTGTGTCCACACGTGTGACCACTGTCGCCACAATGACCATTTTTACACTGTCCGTATTCAGCGACTTAAGGCGACCATATCTATATCATCGGTCCATCTAGTCGGAGGCCTTCCCACGCCACTTCTTCCGTCTCACTTTTAGTTGGAACTCGTCTTTCTCTTAAACTCATTTCGGCGAAGCTATAATAGCCCGCAAGACTATCAGCGTCGACTTTAATAGAAAGAGAGAGAAGGAATAATTTCGTGTTAGCTCTATGTGGGGAAGACCTTCGTTTAGAAGTAAATAGCCTATGGCTAGAATGATGTTAGTGACAATATTAATTTAAAAATACTCTTTCTTATACTTTAGATAATGTAAAAGCACAGATTAAACATGTAAAACTTATAAGCATAACACGCCTCCATAGTTTTTACATTTTGAATTTACAAAAATTCACAACATATTTTATAACAAAATATTTTCTTCTTAAGAATATATTGTTAAGGAAAATCTCCGTAGACTGGAATATATAACCTACTCTGACTTTGATAAAACAATGTAGACAGCAAGACTGAAGCAAACTAATATAGATCGAACAAACATATCTTGTTACGAGGAACTAGCTCCTCGAAGGAAAAGCACCTGTTGTAATAAATTACGCCATCTTTTTGTCGACAAAAATTGACATTGATGTTACAGGTAAATGGTTCTCAAACTTTTATGAATTATAAACTCATTTTACGATAAATTAAAAATATGTTAAAATGCATAATGTTAATAATACAAATGTCGGAAGGAATGCTATTGTTGGGAATATCATATAAGAGATAACTTTACGCCTAATCGTAATGGAACGTCAGTGTAAATAAACAAACAACCTTTTTTTATTCAAGGGGAAATGTCTGGATATTCAAGATGTTTCCTGCCTCTGTGGCGAGGACAGGGGTATGTGGGATTCTTACCTACTAAAACCAGCCCGATTATCACTTTTTGCGTTTTGCAGAGGACCACTGTATCTGACGGTCAGGGATCACCACGCGATCTTCCACCCCGCCGTGCTATTCTTAAATAGCCCTTCCCGGGGTATGTATGGTTCACGCTACCTCCAAAATCCTCTTAGTTTTATCGCAATGGTTCCAGACCACATCGATTTATCGTCCGCTTGAACCGCATAAACAACCTAAGATCTCGAAGGATTTGTAATCCTATAGAACATTTAAAGTAACCTGTGCGTAACTAGAAAGCCATCCGGCTTATTTTTAGTAAAGATTTAAGAGCCTCATACTCTATCTCTTAAATGTGATGCAGCTTTAAATGCCAACAGACAAACAAAATTTGTCTCAAATCTAAACGTTACACAGGTTTATTTTCAATAGCTCAAGTTGTGATTGTTAGGAGACTCTAGCGCCTAATAATTTTTCGGAGCGAAGCTCTTAAGGGAACTAAAAGCACAACGGTCTTTCAATCCAGCAACCAGCCAGTTCAGTTGAGAGTTCTTATCTAAACACATTCTGCTCTGTTTCAAAAGAGATGAAGCTTTAAATGTTAACGAACAAACAGAATTTGTCACAAATATAAACGCTAAATTTTACACACGTTTACTTTCGATTGCTCTAGTTGTTATTTCTAGAAGATTCTAGCGCAAAATATTTCTTCGGAGCTTAGTTTTTGAAGAACTAAAAGTACAATTGTCTTTCAATCTAGCAACTAGCCAGTTCAGTTACATTAAAGAAGTCTTATATAAACACCTTCTGTTCTGTCTCTTTGAACGCGGCGTAGCTATGATATTTACGTACCATCACCATTGCCTCTAAATTTTCCATTAAAGTTTTGTGACATGAGACACGAATGCACAAGAGCATACTCTGGCAAAGTACGGCTGCTTAACATGATGCGAATATCGCATACAGAATATGTAATGATACAACTCCGTATACATTATATGTGTTTATATATTCCTGTTCATCTAAGTCTCTTTCATTAGTATGGTGTATATTTCGTATATATATATATAATATTACCTGTTAGGTCATTAAATTTAGTTTGATAGGTTAGGTAGACTAAAACAGGTCTGATGGAATATTAAAGAAATATCATTGGTTAAAAATTAACAAGTTAAAGTTTGAGATCATCTCTCTTTCATCTGTCTTTTTTTAAATACTGTCTTAGGTTTCGTTTGTTATATATTTGACTCGTGTCCTTAAAGTAAGCCGTTTTAAAATTAATTCTACTACTTTGCTAAACTTCTGTTTTTATATGAAATGGCTTTTATCAGAGACGATTATTAATTTTTACATATTATGTTATTAATTAAAAAGGAATTTTATCTATTATGAAACTTAAATCTGAAAATTTGCAAATGGTTTTTTTCTGATTTTTTAATTATTAAGATGCATGTGAGCTGTTGGATTAATAATAAAAGGTTGTGTAGTAGAGATCGCCTCGAACAATAAGATCTCTTGTACCTACACAAAAATATAATTTTTTTTAGTTATTATCTATGGTGTACAATAAAGTGTAAATATATAGGAAAATAATAATTTTTATTCTCATTTTTACCGTTTTAATTATGATTAATGAAACTGTTATTTCATTAATATTATAATGTTATTGTTTTCTTTGACCTTAGGAGTTCAACTTTAAGGCTATTTAGAACGTCCAGTACAGACGAAAACCTTATTTAGTTCTTTGGAAGACGCTTCATGGATACAGAAGACGTCATTCGGTTTAAATGAATTATATTTACTTTTATCATTATACTCTTACCGTTTTGTATTGTATTGTTTCTGTGTGATTTCTGCTGTTAGCCTCAAGGCTTTTACAGATTCATCGGAAATGAGTTCACGGAACGGAAGAGTCCGTGAACTATACATTACTTTTTTATTTTTGTAAATGACTTATGGTACTGAGACGTGGTCGATTGCCGGTACCCTGGCTAACCTAGCTCGCCATTATTAAGGTTCAAGAGTCGAGGCTTCTGACCGGCAAACGCAGTGGAAGACTTTCACCCACAGGGCGTATAGACGACTTTATCAATGTAATTGTAAAACGTTAGATGTATGCAGAAGACGCCCTATGATGAATGTGATCAGTGAATGACTACAATTATTTTTTCTCGGCCACTATGTTTCATAGATGGATCTTAAATAGTATTATTATTCTAAACTAAGAATTACCATTTTTACATTTTTCTGTTTTTTTGTTAGTAAGCCAGCATATATTGAATTTCAAAAAAAAACATGTAGACGGATTTATATATTTAAACAAAATTATGGTGTCAACAGTGTAATTGTTTACATTTTATATATTTATTTTGTAATAACTTTGATACGCCCTTATTATAAATATTTATATTATTTTACTAACATTTATTCTAGCTGTAAGGTTTTTTAAGATAATAAAATGAAATAAAATGTTTTCTTACTTAATTAATTGTCATGTGAATATAGTTAATAACTTGTAATACTGTGATCAAAAAGAAAGGGTAATTCGTTAATAAAATGTAGATTCTTTATTTAATCATCCAAATCAATTTAATCCATTTCAAAGTAATCCCTTTCTGATAAAACGCACTTTTGACAATGCTTTTTCTAGTTCGTGAAACACTCGGAATATTTTTCCCGGTATTGCCTTCAAGGCCTTCTTTGATTCGGTTTTTATCTCCTCAATCTAAATGACGTCCCCTCATTGCTGAATAACCAGAAGTTGCACGGAGTCAAATCAGGCGAATACGGTAGTTGCCGAACGATAGTATAATCAATGCAGTATGACATCGGCCAATCGAGACAACGTGTTTTGGAGCACAAAATATCCTCAATAGAGGTCAAGGTTGGCTGAGCCGAATGATCTTCCAACACTATCAGCGAGGTCTCTAATTGTCAAACGACGGTTGTTAAGGACTAAATCTTTGAGTTTTTGGACTTTGCCTTCATCGGTTTTAAATCAAAATTTAACTGTACTTTTTGATACATGAGTACTTATTTACGAACATGAGGGGATCGGAAATTAATATGGCTTTCATATGGGAATTTTAATAATATATTGTCCATTATTTTGTCCAAAGATACCATAAAATAAAGATATCAGATTGATCAGAAGATAAAATCTTTACTCAGGATTTTTGAAAAATTGGTGATCTTTCATTTAATTTGAGTTTATATAAATGTGTAGACGCATAAAAAAATAACATAAATATTCATTTATGTAAGGGGGATCGGTAAGTAATGTCGCTTTCTTAAGTTAAATTTACATGACTTCATTTTTAAATATTTATATTTCTTATCTACAATATATTCATCTTCATTATCAACAACCTTTTGTTATCTGGAATACAAGACAATCAAGTATTAAAATGCGCAGAAACGACATTACTTTTCGGTGCCCCTAATATTTAAGTCAATGCTAAAAAACATGTATGTACGCCATCTAGTTTAAATGTTAACCAACACAACACAAAGAGAAATGGTAATTGCGTACAAAGTACAATGCAGCTACGTACCTAACATTTAAATTAGGCATGTAATGTCACGGTGATACCGTTTCGTGCAGGCTGTTTAATTATCATTACAACATAAGAGATATATTCATGTTTTTACAAATTAAAAATATTTTAGTGAAGGTGCAGTGAAAAGTCTATTATAAACACGTAAATTTTATTTAATAGTAGTACTTTGAAAAACCAATATAAGTCGATATAATATTCGTATTTGTTGGGTCGTGACAATTTTAAGAGTAGGAAATCAAACAAAATAAAACGTCACGTGACTGTTCAAAAAATTACCGTAATTACAATAAATTCTGGCTTTTAATTGGAGGAAGACTAATCATATCTGACATCTGAACAAATAAAACCTAATGCTACATATGTTTCTCGCTGGCTGGGCGATGTTTACCCTTAGCATCTATTTAGCTAGTTACACCACATTATTATATTCCCTTCTTCTTTTGTCTGCCTATTTCGTGTTGTATGTAATTATTTGCCTAAAATATATGTTTCTATACCTTGTTGCTCTATGCAATACCTTCAAATGTGTTGCCCGTTACATGATTTTCATTTTTTTTTAAATAAGAATCATCGCTTTTAGCGATCGCGACTCTGTGTTTGGCACTAATCGGTGTAACATAACTCTTGTAGGTGCCCCGTGGAGAGGTGAAACACGTGTTGAGTAATTTGGCGGTGGCGGTTGTGTGATTCGCATTGTTTGCCGCATACGTATTTATGGGCGGGCGGTGGATTTTATTGCACGACTGCCACTGCATGTGCAGAAGTGGCTAAATATTGGTCCTTTTCTTACTCATCGCTTCAACAAACAAAACTCTTCCACTATTTTGTTATTTACCTATTATTACTTTAGTTCGATTCCTGTCGTCTTTATTGCCTATGTTCAATTTTTTACTCCTTGCAAAAAGAAAAGATCCGTTTCTGCTTTACTTAACACTTTCAAATTTGATATTTGACTGCTGCTACATTACACAACAGAATTTTACTCTATTAGACTCAAAAGAATTCTTCTGTCTTCTCTTTTCTAAGTTGTTGGTAACGATTATAGTCACACTTGCTTCTTTGAAATAGCGACTTTTCGCAACAGATCACTAACATGAGTGGAGTTGTATTGATGTAAATCCAAAAATAGTAAAACGAAATTTTTTCAATAATTGTTAGTTATTCATTTATAGATATCAGTTGGTAAATGCCTACTATAAGGCATATGCCTTCCCCACTTAATCCCGACTTAATAATAAAAACATGTATTTAATAAGTTTATTGTAGACCAGTCATTGTGACGATCTTTGTAGTATCCTTTTGTCTAGCGGTGTTCATTTATTGACTGACATGAATGTACAAATGTATAAGTTTTTTTTTTTAATAAAGTAATCAAAAAAGAAAACCTAAATTAAAAAAAGTCAACAAACATGAAATATTTGCGAGTTACAGACGGAAAAATCACGAATCTAGTTGAAGATTTCCGGAAGATGTACAGTGAGGGCGGTCGAAACGAGAAAGCTACTTATGTCTAAAGAGCTGAATCTAGAATTTGACTCATATTTATTAAGATACGTAATAGAATTAAAAGTTAATATTTACATTTAGATTGCACAAGAAATTAATATTGGAACGTATTGTGATTAAAAAACTACGATAAGAAATACATTAAAATATGTTATGTATCTCAGATTCACCGCAAATTAAACATAACCATGCATGAGGCAACAGAAAACAAAAGTGTTAACAAAAAAAAATCAAAATCAATAGTTTAAGCGTGGGCGATGGTCAGCAGAATCTTCCTAACACATTTATAATAACTCCTTAACATTGATTGAAAAGGCATTTTATTCAATAAACGAACACATGACAAAAATCCTTGGTAGTTATATCGCCTGATTTTTTATTTCCTTTGGACTGTATCTGACAAAGTGTATTTGTATAAATCTGTATTGTTAAACTCTATTAAAATATGTAAGAAAAGGACCGTGTGTGATTCGCATAGTTTGCCGCATACGCATTTATCAGCGGACTGGTGGGCGGTGCACTTTGTTGCTCCACTACCACTGCATGTGCGGAAGTGGCTAAATATTGGTCCTTTTATTACTTAGGATGGACTTCCGCAAGGTAACGCCTGATTCCATTAAAAATTTATTAAAATATGTTTTGTAGAGTTTCTTCTGCATCTCCTCCGCAACTATAACATTGCATTGCAAAGGCAAAGCAGAGTAGAGTCAAAAATACAAAACATTAAAAAAATAATAAGTTCACGATCAATAAGAGTACGTTAAAAGTTTCAGAGTTGAGTAAATTAATTTTATATTTAATAAAAAAAAAACTCACGAACACTAAAATGTTCAATTAGTAATTGCAGTCGTATATTTAGTACTTACAATGGGCCTATGTCTAGCAGAAGACGTTTTATGGATGAGATCATGAACATATAAAATCCTCGCAAACAAAATTATAAATATATTGTTATTATTTATGTAGTAAGAATAAGTATAGTATATGTTGCAGACGGCTGGCATTGCGCATAGCGGCCATACGCGAAGCTCTTTCTCCGCGCCCCGCACCCAGAGCGCTTGCGCCGATCGTGCATACCCCGATATCTGCCCCACTAGTGCGCAGACCCAAGTAAAGAAAAGTAGGGATTCGAGGTACCGTAACCAATAGCATTCTCTCTCGGACACGGTACCTCGAAGCATAGCATAGTAAATCTGTAATTCTTCAGTGGTAGTATGTGTGTAATGTAAATTCTTAGTTAGTTATAGTTTTCTTCTTGCGTGTATATTTATGACGAATAAACGTGTTTGTTAACTTCATCGTCCTGCGTATTTCTTTTTGGAGATACCCCGCGTGTCAAGCTACTGCCCATGAAAATTCAACGTGAAAACCGCCTCCGTGGAACGAGAACGGAGCCGCAATAGTATTTATATAAATACCACATGTTTTTATGATATATAAATTTTTATATATCATTGGCCACCTGTCCACTAATTATCTCTGCAGCACCTTAAATTGACTAGTATAGAATGCCTAAAGACGTTAAATCCGCCTTTACAAATTTTGTAAAAAGAATGAATTAATAAATAAATAAATGTAAACATTGATAGCCGAATATAGGCCCAAAAATTAGACGAGGCTATATCAAAAATAATATAAACAAGGTCAAGTCTTCGGGGACACCTCTTAAAAATATTGCCTAAACAAAATTAGCCCGTAGTGCGTTTTATATAAAATCGTCGATGTTATAAGACCGAAACGTGACCAGTAAGATAACGACGCTATGAATTATTGGAAAGCGAGTCAGCTCTTTTAACATGTTTTGCCACGATATGAATGATACAGTATGAATTACCATATTTACAACCATTTATTACTTTTATCGCCGGTCATTTTATTATTATGTTTTTATTGCGTTCTTTTAGATGCTACTTTTTTATTAACATTACAGGGGTATCTTGGGAATAAATAAATGACCTTGTTTTTACTATGTACACTTCCATAGATATGTCTGAATTAAATATCTAAATTAAATGCGCATGCGGCAAACAATGCGAATCACAACTGCCTCCGTTAAATCACTCACCAAGTGTTTCACTCCTCCACGGGGCATCTTCAGGAGTTATGTTACACCGATTAGTGTCACACACAGAGAGCACGATTTATTAGCGGGCTGGTGGGCCGTGCACTTTGTTGCACGACTACCACTGCATGTGCGGAAGTGGCTAAATATTGGTCCTTATCTTACTTCGGATGGACTTCCGCAAGGTAACGCCTGATTTCATTAAATAAAGACAATGAAGGTCACCAGCATATTTAGCTTGATGGTGGGCGTAAAAACAATCAAAGATCGACGTGCAAGTTTAAAAATTTTATTTAGTTTCCTATCAGTTTTACCCTTGGTGGATTGGGCCAAAAATTATTGCCCCGTCACAAATCAAAAATTAAAATTAATTAATGTAACATATTTCCGAATAATCACGGTATGCGATGTTTAAATGTGTAATTAAAAAAATCTCCGATAAATACTGACTGACGTAGCAGCTAAGTGACAATATGAATCTTCTACTCTTGAACTGTCAAAAGTTTTGCTAGTCTTTATATTTTCTGAAACGTTATAAATTTCTTAGCAATGTTCTTTCTTTTTTATAGGAATCCTGTAAAAGTATTCGAGAGTATACGATATGAAATAAATGACCGTGATGTCGTTTTTAACTGAATTGACCAAGAGAAGTAAATAGTATACGTCTCCTTTGCATTGGATGAAGTAAATATAAAAAATGTCCCCCAAAGTTACCTCCTGGGGGAGGGAGGGTTGCCCCTGTCGAGACTACCAGCACCGTTCGCCACACGAGAACTTAATAATGTTAGCTATAAAAATGTTTCTTAATAAATATTCCATCAGAGATACCCAAAAAGTCAAAGAGGAATTTTGTATTAGCCCATAAAAATATATAAAAGAGTTACTGAATACAGATATTATAAAAATCAAATTCAGCATGTTATGAAGTTGAAAGTAAAAAATTATTCGTTTTTGCAAGTTGATATATTCATATCATAAATATATTTTATATTATGACTAACAAAATATTTCCCTTACTCACGCTATAAGTTAACGACTTCACATATTTAATATTTTGTAGAAGGTTCTTAAGTATATATATATTTTACTTGCAGTAAGGCTTGCATTTCATATTAATAAATAAATGGCAGTTGCTGGGTGTTAAGGATACCATTTATATTTTTTATCTATGTTTTTCATATAATCGACGGTACATCACCTATTTTTGTGTAGGAAAGGCGTATATATTATTTATTTGCGCATCAGAAAACGACTCTAACAATGTTATGTATCAGAATTCACTATAGTAAATATCATATTTTTGAAACAATTTTTAATAGTTTGATAAGATTTATATTGATTTTTTATAGCTGAGATAGACATCGTCATCTTGAACCATATAACTATGTTATATAATAATAATATTACTACACTCTTAAGACTTTAAAATAGACGAACAAATTACAAAAAGACATTGAGAATCTAAATATTAAATACAGGTAATTGTGTTTCAAAGCAATAATTTACTCCGGAATGCACGGCGGGCTTGCCACGAAAGCTTTTACTTAAAAGGAATTTCATACAAGATCTTGTTAAATTACGCACGTACTTTATATGAGTGTGTACATTTTAACTTCGAGCAAGTATGGCTTAAAGTTAAATTTGTATGCGAAAACATAAAGTTGAAAAGATTTCTGAAACCGGAATTTTTTATGTACGATAAATAGGGAACGAATTATTTTCTTTTATAAACTACTTGATATTGCTAAACGTATAATTTAAAAAAAATCAAAGTATGTAATTCGAACTTCGAGAAAGATGTCAATCGTCGAATCTAATTCGTCTAAGCTGAGTTCAGAACTCTACGAAACATCTTCCCAACCAATATCTCTCTCTATACCTAAAAATAAAAGCCTAAGAACAATGTGTGTTAGCAATGATGTCTTGCGGAATTGAAACCTAGTCTCTAGGCCACAAACACACTGTGGTCCTTAAAGCTACGAAGACGTGTTACCCTCTACAAAGTCTAATCTTGTTGTTCTCGGGATTTTTAAGAACAATTGAAGAGTGATGGAGATACGTAGAAGTATGAAAGTAGCCAAAATAGCTCAGCTGATTGGCAATGTGAAGTGTCAATGGCAGAATAGATAGCCGCTGTGAACTCAAGGGTCCAAAGATGAAGCCAGGAACTAGCAAGCGCAGCGAAGGATCAGCGAAACTAGTGTCTGGACGCACGACCTAGTTAAGGTCTTTTAAATACGCTCGATGTAGACAGCATCAAACCAGTTCTATTGAAAATTTACGGGAAAATCTTTTTCCAGGTGATGAAAAACTTTGTGCTGGAACAAAAACAAAATGATATTTCTACCGTAAAAAAAAATATTTACTTTATTTTGCATTTTTGGTTAAGTGAAATAGTTAATTTGCATTTTAGTTAATGCAATATTTAAAATATATGCAGTTCACTTGAAACTATGATATTCTTTGAATTCGATTTCAAAGAAACCATTTATATCTGATAAACCACCAATATACTGACGCTTGCGTTTTATCACAAACCGCCACGGGAGTACTTAACTTTTTAATTTATGATTCCTTCGGGAAGCTAAGATGGTAAAATTCAGAGTTTCTTCTGATGTTTTACGAAAGTGTGAATTTACAAAGTTTGTTTATAGGTACAAGGTCTTTTCTGCTGAAGCCTGTTTCTCGAGCCTTTTTGTTGATGCCATTTTGAGTGACTTTGTTGTGACCTCTTTTCTAATCAGAGATTAAAGGAGAGCGCGTGCGGTAAACAATGCGAAACACAACTACCACCGTTAATCTACTCTACACGTGTTTTACCCTTCCACGGGGGATCCTCAGGAGATGTTAGACCGACCAGTGCCAAAAACCGAGTGAGCCCAAACGTAAATGCTCACTCGGAGCATTTATCGGCAGGCTGGCGGGCGGTGCATTTCATTGCACGACTACTGCTGCAAAACGGAAGTAGCTATATATTAGTCCCTTTATTAGTATACATCTATTATTTATAAACATTTTTTCACTATTGACAAAACATTAAATACAACATTTTTCCCTTAATTCTGTCATTCGCTGCCTAAGTGAACACAGGAAAATACTGGACTAAGCACTGATGTGGTAGCTGGGTTCGTTTCGAAGCCTTAATCCTTGAGATACTCCCAAAGAAAAGTCCATGGCGGTAAGATCCGGTAACCTTGGTGGCTTGGGGATGCCACCAAAATGAATAATCATTTTTTCAGATATGAAACTACGAAGATGTGCCATGGTTTCTTTTGTATTAAGTGTTTTACCGCTACTTTTTCTACCAGCGCTACTACTTTCAAAAATGGTGGTAAGGTTTGCTCGACATAAGTAATCAATTAAGTTAAGATTTGGTTCATTTTGGCGTCTTTGTGTCTAGTAACTACGTGAAACATTGGCCGAAGTAATTCACGAGTTAAATAATATCACAATCTAATTAAAAATCAATGTAATAATAAATCAAATAAAGTACCCTCCTATATGAGATAAACAGTGAATTTCGAAAAAAATATATATCATTTATTTGAAAGTTCATCTCTTACTAACTCACGGGTTCTATATGGTAGTTTGTAAAAACAAAGACGCATTCCTTAATCGCCGATAGCCGCAGTGAAACTGGTTCCAGCTCCCATTCGTTACGTACCACAGAGACCACTAACCAAAGTTAACCGTTCGAATGGAAATATGCACGTATAAATTTTAATACAATCTCAAAATTCACGCTGCGAAAAACCTTTCGGCGGAAGTGCCTTTCAAAATATTAATAATGTCGCATACTATAGGGAGGTACTCTCAATTTTATTAAAAGCGAGGCAATAGGCAATCCTTTTAAGTAAGTAATCGTTTTAAATTGTTAACGATCACGGTGTACCGAACGCTTGGGGCTCATGCAACATGTCAATACCGACTTTTTAAAAATGGAATTAAAACTGAATTGTTCTTAAATTAAATTCGTTGACATTAGCTCGTAAATTGCACAATTATAATGGCGAAGATCCTCGGTTTTTTTTTTATTAATTCTAATTTGTATCGCTAGTGTTCTTTTTTTATCATATTTATTTTTCGCTTTAACTAAACGCAGGCAGTTGGGAGAGGGTTGCCGCCTTTTGATACGGATCTTTCTTCTCCCAGCTGCTCGCAGCCTCGGAACGTCAGCGTTTTATAGTTTTTTTTACAATTTTTCTTACACAATTTTCTCTTACGGGTAAATATAGCTAAAATTTATACATATTAACAATACAATTTGGAAGTTTTACTCAATTATATATTAGTTGCTACATTATTTTATTTCAAGTCGCTGCCCAAGCGCTACAGACAGTTAAATCTTCATTCATTCAGCCTTGAGATCTTAAAAACGGTTAGAGAATCTCAGAATAGTTTCTGGAAGTAGATGAAGCAAAGAATGAATACCTATGAACCAAACACGTGCATAAGAAGTTCTTCCAGAAATGTCCATCATACACAAACACTATCAATAATTATAGCAAGAAAGGTATTAAATACTTCTTATTATGTGCACCACAGTCTGGTCCACCACTTGGTCAAAGCTACACGTGAGACTCAGCTTGAGTTTAAACCAGAGACACTCTGAGAATCTCGTATACCCCGTGCAGTTTCACTGTCAGTGTCTTGAATATGAGAGTCAGTCAGAAGTTAACTTTATTTTTATTTAAAAACGAATTAAATACTTTATTTACTTTATTAGAGATAAACAGTAACAAAAGGCAGTAAGAAAGAACAAACCTAGAAGCTTAGAAATATAAAATTAGTTACAATTGTTACCTATAACTATCTCACTGAGAACATTTAACGATTTATAGTCAAACAATGACAAAACAAATAAAAGCATTACTTAACAGGGATCAAAGATTATGGTTTATATTTATGTTATGTTTGTTTATATATTTATATTATATATTTATATTAAGGTTTAAATTGTACTGTGTGTACTCAATAATTTCGAACGAAATTGTCGTTTAAAAGATATGAGAGACAAGAATATATATCAATATAACTAATATATGAATTATGGAGGTCACACATTCTGTATAATGGTGCACATTTACCGATATTTGTCTTAGCCGTTGATAAAAAAAGAGAGATCTAGAACGCGTTCTTGCTGCAGGAATTCGAAAGTTTACCTCGGACAAGTTTCGAAGAGTTAACATAGCCACCACAAATTTTTTTAAGTGTAGTGTCGTTCATTAGAGAACGCATATTATTAATTAAGTACCGTTTGCATTAACAAGCTAATTATAAAAAGTAAAAAATCAAAAATATCACGCCCCGGCGCGACACTGGCTCTGAGATAGGAATTTTTTCTGTTAGTGCCGGGTTTCACGCTTTTGGACGTAGCAGACCCTTTCTTATACTAATATTGTAGGTGCAATAAAAGAATTATGAAATATAACTAAAAAAAGATAGTTCGTCAACGAAGTTAGAACGTTCCAGCGCAGTGCAAACAAGTTAAGATGTTACTTCGCGCGGTGCCAGAACTGTAATGACTCATAAAAATTGGTCTGTAGTTATCTCGCGCCGGCGCGAGACTGGGTTCTTCAGCCAACTACCTGCGTCTCACGCCGGCGTGAGACTCGAGGTGTTTGCTTTTACAACCGCCACTATTTTTCCTCGAATGTTTTGTTATAATTCAAGCTAGTGTTGTAGAGTTTGACATTTGTTTTGAGATGTTTAATGGATTTTATGGTGGTCACTTAAGTGGGTGATATTGGATATTACTTTTGATGTCAAAGTTGTCCCGTCTACCTGGAAGTAAATCGTAGGGATGTAGTCATTGAGCTATTGAAGCATTGCTTGCAAAAACTTACTTAAAAAACCATACAAAACTTAATTATACAGAGTTATATTTTAACAAAACAATGAAGTTCATTTCATATTGTCTTTAATATAAACTAATTCAGATGCGTAACTTATATACAATGAGCTTATTAGAACAAGAGATGCCTTGATTGTATTAACGTATTTTAATAACTTGTTATTCGACGCGAGAGTAGTGAAGTAATTGGATTCTCTAAGTTATGCATGAACTTAGAATAACTGTTGAGACTATACAAATGTAATTAGTGCGTAACAACACTGACAGTGATTTGTATTGAAATTCTAGAACTTGTTATAAATTTAAAATATTCCTATAATAGAAATATGCTAATGCCAACTAAGTTATATTCTATTTGTTACAAACACAAACACAAAACAGAATTATTAAACGGGACTATACCAGCGGTAGATGGCTGAGGTTTGTGATCACAGGTCGCAGATTCAATTCCCGGAACATATATATAGTTCACTCTTTGTGCATTAATTATATGGAATTGCTACTGATAAACATACAAGTTTCCAAATGATGAACAGCAGCATTTTCTACGTACCGTATTACCACAATTCATTCCACCATACGTGTACTTGGAGAAGGCCTATTGACATTGTATGTTGACAGAAAAAACAACAATGAAATTACATATATAATATAGCATAAATTTTAAAGTCATTATTTTCGGTAATAAAAAAAAAGATTAACAATGAGTTGAACCACAGTTCGAGCTATCTGTGAAATTTGCATTTATTATTATATATATTTGCACTCCGTATCAACTTGTGATATGCGTAAGTAATACATAAGCGAAAGTTAAAAAAATATGCGCATTTTAGATTTGGCGATGAAAAACTATTTGAGAAACTATTTCTTTCTTCTTCGTCGGCGGGTAAAACAGATCCAGCAGTGGACACATCATTATCATCATCATAACAATGTCAGCCGATGAACGCCAACTGCAATGTCTCATCCAAAGATCATCATGAAGACAAGTGCTTTGCTGCCGGCTTTCAACTATTTCCCACGAACTTGAATATGTCGTCAGTCTCAACTCTCTTTAGTGGGCCCACCAAAAAATAAACACCGTGTTTACCTGCTTGTCTCTTCTGCCGACTACTACTACTACTACTGTCTTGTCTTGTTGACTCATGGTCGCCGCTCGAGGACTTTTCATTACACCACTTCAAACGAGAGAATTTTCGAGCAACCTATGTGTTCTAGAATTTTTTGAGGATCTATTCATTTCTGATTCGATCTCGCAGCGAAGTGCTGAGCGTGGCTTTCTCCATTGCTTTCTCGATAAACTTCATCTATGACTACACAATCATTATTGACCTAATAAGTGACTCTCTATCTTCCTGTATCAGCATTTGAGTTATATCAACGTTCGAGTTTAAATTTGAATTCGTACTCTACAAGGTATTGGTAACTGCAGTAGCCAATATGACTGTAAAATAAAGCTTTACTTTTTGAAATATCTTTAAACCAACTGTGATATATTAGTATTGATAAAATGATATAGGTAAACCATTTGATTCCTTGGCCGTGAGTAAATGAAAAAACAAGTGATTTTGATTTTTTTTTGCATATCTGTCCTAGTATTAGCGGGACCGGAAAATAATGTCGATTTATAACGTTAAATTCGCACAACTACATTTTTAACAAGTTTTTCTTCAACAATAAATAGTAGTTTCTAATCAACAATATATTTACCTTTGTTATCAATAACATATTGCCATCTATTATACAAATTTTCAATGCCGGAGCGGTAAAAATCCCGATTGATTTTCTTTTTCTGCAAAATATGTCGATAGTCATTTACATTACTTTCCAGCCTACATAATAGTTTCATGTTTGGTGATGTAAACAGTAAAAGCTTAACTTGTAACTCATACTGGTAATACAACAAAGTTCAATAAAAATATTATTATGTTAAATCAGGTGGGCTTTATCATATCATATATTTTGTTATAGACGAGGACTTATACCGTCTATAAATATGTTTTTTTTAATGTAATTTATAATTTATCAACTTCCTCTGTCTCTTACGATTCACAATGCCTTTTATTTTTTCCTCTTTCATTCTTGACATAATTGTTCCTCTCTCGCGGCATATTTTCACATTGCATTAATGCTTCATATTTCAACCTTCGCCACACTTTCCGCATTTTCATATTTTACATATATCATATAATATTGGATTATTTAAGATCAAACTTGACAGCATTCCGTTGATTCTCAGTGCAGTTGTTGGGTTTGATACAGTGCACGGGGCTAACGTCGCAAATAGCAGTTTTAAGGAGGCCTTTTTAAAATGCATTGGCGTTCTTCACCGATCCCATTCCGCTAATTACTTAACTAAATATTAAATGATCTAACCTGCTACTTTGAAAGCCTATTCCAAAAACGTCGTGATGTTCACTGATCTTACACAAATTAGTCAAATCTACAAAATAAAGTAATTTTCAATGAGAGGATTACAGCAAAATAACATAAACAGGGAAGAGTTATAGGAGCTATTAACGTATGAGTTTTAAGAAGTCTAATGAAAGTAATTACAATTTTAGATATTTCATTAGACTTATGAAACAACGTGAGAAATATTTCTTCTTTAAAATAGGCTTCGATAAACAAATTTAAATAAACTAAACATCGACACAACGTACATATAAATGCACTCTTTAGTATAGGACCGCCAGAGGGATGCCAGAGAAGAACACCCGATGGCGTGCCATTATTCGCATATATAAAAATAAATCATTTTTGTAAATAACTCACACTCAATCGAATTGTCTTTTCTTAATCACGCAACACGAAAAACCTAAGATGAATTTCGAGAGTAACCCTTTTTATGACAATTTTGCGACACGTTGCGACGCAACGCCAAATGACGCCATACTACGCTAGACGACGCCAGACAACGCAAGACGACGCCAGACGACTCAACTCGTCGCCACACGACGCTATACGGTGCCATTCGACGCCTCACGACGCCATACGATGCCACAATGCACCACACGATGCCCCTCGACGGCACTCGACGCCACATTATGCCACACGACACCACTCGACGCCACACGACGCCACACGGCGCCACTTGACGCCATTCGACGCCTTACGACGTCACATGGTGCTACACCATGCCACACTACACCACACACGATAGAAATCTCACCATCCGTCTCTCCGGTATATGATAAACAATGTTTGAACTTTTAGAAAATTTTTGCTTTTAGAAAACTCTACATAAAACCGTTAGCACAACAATATGTTGAATTTTTTTAAGGCCTCTAAAAATTTTAATATAATTAATCGTTTGAAATTCTTTACAATATATGAAGCGAATACATAGATAATTAATATTATATATCTGTCATAAACAGATATATTCGGGAACATTTACCAAAAATTATTTTATTGGAAAACTATTGCAGCGGTTTCATTCAGTAGCTGTTGATATGACTAACCGCCACAGGCGCTGTAAAGCGGTTCCGCTTGTACTATATCGGTAAATTAATAAAAGTAACTGTTTTATAAGTCTCTACATATGTACAAGCGAACATATAGTTATACAAAAAAAATAAAAATTTAAATAGACAATAAGAAAAAAGGTGATACAATGTTACTAAAATTTGATATAAAGTGTGATGTGTGTGATTAAAGTAAATGAAAGAAAAAAGACAAAATGTAACAAGTAATGAGGGAGGAATGAAAGGACACAGAGCAAAAGTGAAAGAAAGCAGAATTGTGGCATAAAAGAATAGAATGAAAGATTATGTGAAGAATGAAAGAAGAGAATGAAAATAAAAAATTATGTGTAAAAAAAATTAAATTGCCAATAAAAACCCTGTCCCACCTAAGATAGGGGTACGAGAGACCCCCAATAGCGGGGGCCTTTAAAAAAAAAACAAGCGAACATATACGTCGAATCACTAGCACTAGCGGTCATAATTAAACATCTCACTAGTCCATTTGTTCGCAAAAAGGCTCTCATTTTATAAGCTACTTTTACTTCAGCCAAATAAGCATAACAGTAGCATCTAAGGACATAATTACATTTAATCATTTCTAATCAATATCAATCTTACGTAAGTAGTCATTGTGTGCCAGCCACATACTTATCTTCATTCTTATTAGAAATATATTCACTGAAACATTTACAATGAGTTATTATCTTTAAATAAAAATATTTGGTTTCTATGATCGTAAACATTGAATTCCCTATAGAGTATATTTCCGAGCAAAAAAAATACGTAAACAGATAATCACCCATCGATTTATATACTCTTATTTACTTACTTATTTACTCTCAACCTTTTGCCATCTAGTATACCAATTTTCAATGCCGGAGCAGTAAAAATCAATCGGTTTTTCTGTAAAATATATCAGACAGAAACTACATTACTTTCCAGTCCCCCTAATAGTTTCATTTCTGGTGATGTTAACATTTAAACTTTAACGAGCATTTCATACTGATAACATGACTGTTAAATAATAAATATTATTACGTTAAAACGAGTAGGATTTATCATATAACCTTTTTTATAGACAGGAACTTATACTTTTATGTAATTATTTTTTCAATTGATAATTTATTAACTTCCTCTGTCTCTTATGCTTCACAATATCTTTTATTTCTTCCTCTTTCATTCTTGACATAATGTTACTTCCTCGCGGCATATTTTCTCATTGCATTAATGCTTCATATTTCAACCTTCGCCACACTTTCCGCAATTTTACATATATCATATAATATTGGATTATTTAAAATCAAACTTGTCAGCATTCCATGGATCTTCAATGCGGTTGTCGGCTTTGATAACAATAACTCAAATTATACTTTCGCTTAGTCCAAACTACGCTTCCAAATCGCTTAAGAAGTCACTTTCCAAATAACTTGCCAAATAGTCACTTTGTATCACTGATCGTAGATCTTAATCTTATAATTCGAAAAACAACACTGAACTATCGTCATGGGGAGCACACTTATTTATACTATGGATAAGTTTCTGGTAAGTTCGAGATACTACTCGGTTAGAATTTCCGAGAACCGTTCACAAAAAATTATAAATAACTTCAAGGTCACTCGTGTTCTTGATCCTAGAGTTCAGTGTTTATAGTTAAGAGGGTTCTGTAGCTTGTGCTTTTTTGATTCTTACCTTAAATTTATCTTTTCATTTTATGTATAAAATCACCGTGACAAAGATCGACGTAGCAATTTTTTTAAACCTAATTAATTTCATTACACACAAGTAAATTACACGAGGATCAACCCTAGCAGTACAGTTGACTTAAGAAAAACGGTACGCGACCGGATGTTAAAGTTAATTATTGCCGCATCCCCTGCTGAGCCTTGTTAGTAACGCCGAACACGGTTCTCGTATCCGTACCTCAGGCGTGGTACGTACCGTACTTTGGTTTGAAGGGTAGTACAAAATTAAATAAGAAATTGCACATTAATAATAGTAGCAGAATATCAATAGCAAGTTTTCACTTAAAAAGACCAGACTAATGTTAAATAATTACAAATTGATTACATATATAGTATTATATCTAAAATTTATAATAACAGGAAAAAAATATTTTCTTTTGGATTATATTAAAAAAATTATGAAACAAAGGAAAATACATAATTAATAAAGTATATACTCTATCATACTTAAAGAAAGATTACGTCTCTGGTAATCTTTTTGCGTTTCGAAACACTGTTGCAAAAATGTAAGTCCATGGGATGCATCATATTGTTGAAATTTAAGACTGTGTTTATTTATTTATTAACACTTTTTTGTACACCATACACTGTAAATAGAGGACAAAAAAAGAAACAATTCATATGGTACAAGAGGCGGTCTTATCGCTCGAGGCGATCTCTACCATACAACCTTTGGATGAAGATGAGAGACATGAAGGAGAGAGCAGTTTAGGTTGTACGTCCATAGAAATACATTCATATATATATATATATATATATATATATATATATATATATATATATATATATATATATATATATATATTACTGTAGACCAAATGATCAACTTTCTTAAAATCATATTAATCAACGAAATAATCGAAAGAAAATTGGTAAGGAAAAATACTAATAATTAATTTAAATTTAAAATCAAAAAAAATCGAAAGCATCGTGAAAATCGACAGACACAAATACCTGCTTAAATCGTCTAGCGAGCGGGGCGTAACAGCCAAAAACGAAATAATGAACGGAATTAAAGGCGAATCAATCACGTTTAACTATCGCATTTGCCATCCATCCTATCCGAAATTCCATTACCCGATGACAGACGAAACACTCGAAGCCATACATTGATGCTCGTGAATTTTCTAAAACCATTAACGCATCGAGGTCACAGACTGAAACACACGATATATCACGAGTTTCGATTTTCGAAATTCCTTAATTCAAAAATAGTGTTACAATATTATTTTCTTTATAGACTCTGTGTTTGGCACTAATCGGTGTAACATAACTCCTGAAGATGCCCCGTGGAGGGGTGAAACACGTGCTGAGTAATTTGGCGGTGGCGGCTGTGTGATTCGCATTGTTTGCCGCATACGAGTACGCATCTATCAGCGGGCTGACGGGCGGTGCACTTTATTGCACGACTACCACTGCATGTGCGGAAGTGGCTAAATATTGGTCCTTTTCTTACTTAGGATGGACTTCCGCGAGGTAACGCCTGATTCCATTAAATATAATATTATTTTCAGACTTATTTTTCAACGCAACGGTATATTTTCATTGGTTTATTCAACATCATCATCATAAAAGTGGACAGATGCCCTACCGATAGGAATAGGCCTTCCTTGAAGCCTTCCGGCGATCTTATCCTCTAGTAAGGGTTTACCACGCCGCGTCTACCCCGTGGTCGTCACTGCAGAACCTTTTGATCCTAAAAGCCTTCGGTTGCAGGAGGAATCCGCCCCACACTCTTCCAATTCAAACGAGCAATACTTCGAGCTACGTCGATGTCCTTTGTTTTTGTAAAGATTTCTTCATTTCCGTTTCGCTCTCACAGAGAAACTCCAGCCATAGTACTTTTCATTGATTTCGCTCTTTGATCAATTCTATCATGGTAAATAATATATTAATTTTGTATTCGTATATTATCACTAGAGGCAATTTGATTCAGATAAATATATTTTTTACATATATTATGCTGTTTATTTCCCTACTAAAAATTATAATATTCCCTTACTAAAAAATAGATGTCACTATTGGTATGTATTTTGTTTGTTAACCCTTTCAGGACCATAAGGTTACGGTTCCTTATTTAATCAATTTAGCTAGATGTAATGAATTAATAGGCATCCTAAAAACATAATTTATACAAAAAATTCAAAAAAGTTTTACATTTTTTTTGGAAATTTATGGGACAAATATGTCCCTATGGTCGCTAAGGGTTACTTTCTACTTAAACATCTAAATTTTGGTTTTCTTATTGGTAAGTCTGTTTTGTTGTAAATAATGTACATTTGTTACGTAGTGTACTTTTTTTACTTGTTTATGAATAATATAAATATTATAGGGCAAGTTATTTGTGGTACTCGGCGAAACAATTCCTGTTGTTAGATGATTGGTTACTGATTAGATGGATTGTTTTTTTGAGATGTTGAAGGTTCAGGTGATTCTTGCCGTTGAAGAGTCGTCGTTTCTTCAACCTCGACATCAAATACCCCTTGGTCATCATCCTGTACTAGAAGTCTTTGGTCTTCGTCATCAAGCACTAAGTCATCTTCCTTAAAAGCACTAAGTCATCTTCCACTAAGCACTAAGTCATCTTCCTCCAAAAGTTAGGAAATTCCGTATAAAAAGTATCCCTTTACGCCGACAGGGACAACCGTGTCCCATAATCTTTATAATGATTTATCACAGAATACAACATAAATACATTACTACTGAATATTTAGAATAACCATTTACTTACCAGGTAATGATAATTTGACACTGTAAAAATTTGAAAAGCACTTTTACAATATCAATTATTTATTCCAAACAGCAGATCATTCGCGCCAAAAGAACTCTAACGTTCCGGTGACGGTAGACAATAAACGGTGTTAGTTATCATGTATTTCCAGTAAAAAATAATAAAAAGTTACTTTCCGAAATGTTAAAACAAAAAAATAATTTACAATGGTTACGTAAATATTTAATTAATCCATGATTTTTGCTTGGGACACCGGCGTCCCCGTGGTCATGAAAGGGTTAAAGACAAACGAAAACACACACACAACACACACACATATATATATATACATACATAACTTTCGCCTACTCGTATGTCTTATTACATCCATTGATTCGAATTTAGAAAGATTAGAGTATGGGACTTCAATATATTATTATATAATTTATATAATTCCGATCATTTAGACTTCTTGAATTAACGAAAGTAAAATCATTTATAAAACTGTTGCATTTACTAGCAACACTTTAAATACCAATCCACCATATGATAACATTCCTCTATTAATGAAACTTTTAGATACGAACATGACATTTAAAACACGCCAGAGAAATATGTTTCTCAGTTCACAAAAGCAGGGATATCTAAATTATACACGGTGGCACAATTAATATTCTAGATTGAATAACACAACACACACATTTTATAATTGTATACACGGATCACACTATATATGAACACCTCCATTACACCGCATATACACATTGCTACGATTTAAAATCAGTGCTTCGCCGAGTGATTCTTGTCATTGAATCATGACCCATTTCACATTACTGCGACATACTTTAATTGTACTTGCTAAAATATTCTTGTCAAATAATAAACTTTTATTTTGTATAATTTTCTCATTTTACAGCAGGCTCTTTCAGGCATCTTTTTAATTGTTTTATATGTGGAACTGTTAATTTCATTGTAGTGTGTAATATATGTTTACCTTTTTATAAATTTTATTCCTATTTTTATAAGAGTAAAAAGTAGTCTCAGAGAGAAAACATTACAAGGCGAATACATATATACAAAATACAAAAAATACTCTACATATATTAAGGTTGCTAATACGAAAGGCGTATTACGTAGTATAGGGTTATAAATTACATTTATAAGGCGTAAACAAAGTTCACGTGTTGTTTACATGTTTCTGTATTTCCCAAAGGAATGAATCTTTTTACCATAATACATCCTGTATCGAGTAAAAGATTTTACTTCTAATAATGTTGTTAACGTTACATATGTCATATGATTATTTACTAAGGATTATATACAGTGTTTGCAACAAGGGTCCTATTGGATAAAAACGAGAAAAATTTTGTGCTCCTCTATAAAGGTCTCAATTATCTTAAAGTTACGAGAGGTCTAAATATACCGTAGTCTAAAAGCTTGTTACAATCAGTGACGGTTTTTATAGTTTTCAATTTTACAATATTGTTAATGCTATCATGAAGGCAGGAAACGTCAATATAGCTGTCAACCACAATATATTTAGATAAAATTCAGGAAGTTGGTTTGACTACAATCCATTATATGGAATATCTAAATTATAGTTTTATAACCACTGCAGGGATTTTATTCTGCAGTTGGCTTGGGAGAAATTGATAATGTCATTAATCTCGAAGTTTCAAATACTAAAATTTATACATATTAAAATGCCCGATTCAATAGTGTTAAAGACTACCTATATAAAAGCGAATACTGGGAGCAATCTAAATCAGTCTACACCCTGAAGAGAAGTGAAAAACAAGAAAAGTCATAATAATGGGGAAAGTGTTCAGTGAGAAAGGTAGGGAAAAAGCTGCTGTCGGCAGAATCGCTGCCTGTTTGTTGCCTGAACTCTAGAACTTTAAAAGACATATTTTTGGAGAGACCGCGTTTCCCTTTCCACACCTACGGTCGTAACAATACTATACAGTGATTCAGCAGTTCATTCCAGACTTTATCACTTAAAAAATCATTCGCATTGTTATACGATTTTTAACATGTTTATATGACGCGACACGACACGCCACGAAGCAACATGACGCGAAACGACGCGAATCGACGCGACTCGACGTAGCACGATGCGTCGCGACGCCACACGACGCGTCGCCAGGCGATGCCAGACAACGCCACACGACGCCAGATGACGTCAAACAACTCCACACGACGCCAAACGACGCCGTCACACGACGCGAGACGACACCACACAACCATATATATATATCAGAATAAATAATAAGAATTTATTATATGTGATATATAAATGTGATCAGGAAATGTAGATGAGAGTAGAAAAGCAATATATAGAAAGAAGAAGATTTGCGAATAAGTATATTGTGACGAAAGGAAGGAGTATGTAAATAAAAATTAAAAAATCAAAAAAAATATGTAGCCGAAATGTATCGTCTCTGTCCCAAATATGGCATGAGAATTGACAGGTCTCCATGTAAAAAAAAGAGAAAAATAACTTTGTTGATCAAAGATAACAAGGTCCCGGGAAGTCTGGAAGAGGACAGCACAAGACTGCTCATCGTGATGATAGTTGGGAAGTCTATGCCTTTCATTGGGCTTTTCGCTATCACAATGATGATGAACCGTTGCATCACGCCTTATCAAATTACTACACTTATTATTACACGCCTCTTCAAAATACTTCAGATTGTAGCGAAATAATCACAGTTGTCAAAATGCTTTCGCTTATCTGTCAATCCATCGGTCTACGCATGCGCAAAAACTAAGGACGCGCGGCGTATGATTTGTAGGCGATTGTCAAAAACGTATCTCACGCCAAAAAATATTATGAAATATAATAATGGCGAACGGTGTCAAGTGACATATTTGTTTTTGTTTGTGAATTAGTACTAAATTTTTAGTGCTGTGATGTAATATGGAATTAAATACCATCTTATATCAATTCTGAATCAATGTTTAATATTTACAAATGAGTGGTAAAAGTTTTATATAAAAATTATTTCATTCGCGTGACAAATAATTTATTACAGCCTTGGCGTATCTGAAGGCGGATGACTTAAAATAAACTGTGTCTATCTTTCATCTAAGCGTTTTAATTTTTGTGTTTCAGCTCGTTAGGTGATGTCTCAAACATTGCTCTACCGAACCTGTTGAAACACTACCACAACATTATACATTAATTATATCTCAACTTTTGATTGAAGACACCTATGTCAAAGTCTTTTACGATTGTTTATTTGATATCAATTCTTTACTACAATAACATTGTATTGATATGATCAAATAATACTTTTGGAATTTATTTACTAGATAAATAAGATTATATAAATCGTTGGGGGTATCTGTTTACGTATTTTATTGCTCTGAGATATAAACTCTATAGGGAATTCAATGTTTACGATCTTAGAAACCAAATATATTTATTTAAAGAAAATAACTCATTGTAAATGTTGCAGGGAATATATTTCTAATAAGAAAGAAGCTAGATAAGTGCCTGACTCGATTGGCAATGTAAATTTTTATCAAGGACAATGTTTTTTTTAGTTTTTTTTTTTCTTATGGCCCCCGCTATTGGGGCCTCTCGTGCCCCTAACTTATTGGGATCAGGGATTTTATTATTCAATAATTTTTTCAGTATTTTCTTTATTAATCACTCTCTTTCATGCGCCACAATATCAATGACTATGTACGTAAGATTAGTATTAAAAATTAAAATAAGCTTTTCCTATACTTTATGACAATGGTAATACTTTTTATGAGCAAGTATGTAACCGTTTTATGTTCAGTATTTTAAAAGCAGAAATCGCGTTCTAGGATTATTCTTAGCAAGCATTAGTTTTTTTTTGAGCGAGATCAGTCATAGTGGCGAAATTTAGGGTAGGCTTATACCTTGCAGTTGAGGATTTTCGGATGATATCATGATGGTGAATTAATAAACTCTTTTGTACCAAATAAAAATAAATATTAATCAATCTTAATGAACTACTGGCGTGTAAACTAGTTCGTAATAACTAAAATTCATACTCGAATGTGTACAAACGCGTGAGGCGAATCACATTTCGTATAGGTTGCATGTTCATAAATCCCTGATTCAATCAAGCGATTGGATCGTGATTAAAATGGCGCGCATGTAATACGACACTTGAAATTCTAATTGGAACATTTGAGAGGCACAAAAGGGTTAAATCAAATGCTCCGTGGATGTTGATTGGATTCTAATTTAACGATTAAATCCATCTATGCTATTCGTTGTGTTACATGAAACCGTTTTACGTGTTATTTTATAGTTATACTACTACTACTATATTTTATAGACATGGCGGGAATAGGCACCACTAGTCGGCTCGACCATATAATTAAATTCGCATAAACTAACAAAACTCACTTAGCACAACACCGATCATTGCAGGCGGTCTTAGGGTCAGGACTATGCCTTGCAGTAGTCTTCAATCGGCTGATACAATCTTGATGGTTAGTTTTCTAGCATTTCGGCCGGAGAACCTCCACCCCTTGACATGAGGTATTTATATATTTATAATTTATTGTACACATTTCTGTTGCCATATATATATGTGAACGTAATGTATACAATGCAAATACAATTTATAATAATAAGAAAGTAATATGTAATATTTAATTTTATACATTTTTTCTGCGAAATATAAATTTGCGATTTTATATATTAATATCAAACTGAAAGACAATAGTATAATTGGGTAAGTTACAATTTTATGACAGAAAGGTTGTAAAATTTTAATCTGTACAGGCAATAGCTCAATGTTTGGCTTACTTCCCGTTCAAAGAGAATTGTCTCTTTTTAAGTTTTACTTTAAAAGGAATGATAAATTTTAGTGCATCGTGAAAAATCTAGGACGACAGACTTCAAAGTATGTCGTAATGAAATTTACGGATACTCATAAATAAGATTTGTTAATAAAATTAGTTTGAAAATGTAATATTCTCGATTGAAGATGTATTGTCAATACAAGTGATTTATTGTAAAATATTTTATAAAGATCCTAATCATCATATGGACTGAATATAGGCGTCCACTAGAAATTTTCAATAAGAACCGAATCTGCCCGCATCCAGCTTTTGGCTAGACCACTCCTGAACCTTAAGGTCAAAGTGGCCATCAGTTTTGCGCGCTATGTAGTCTGCCCACTCCCACATCAACTTCAAAAGATATTCATAATTATCTACGTTTTTCTTAGACAAAAATATTTAAGAGGATAATCTTTTCAATCCAATATAAACAGTGTCAACCCAGCGAATAAAAATACATTAATAGAGCTCGGTCAAATACCCAGGAAACCTTTGATTCCAAATTCAACTCTCTCAACCACATACGCACCGTATATATAGTCAATCCCGTTTTATGCTCCTTTAGCAATCTCACCCTCCGTCTTAAATTCCTCCTTTATTAAACTTGCTTAAGATCTGTATTCACAATACTTCAACCTCTCCAAATTCTCAGATCGCCTCTGGTGCGCAGTGGTATCAACGTGAAGAATCAAGAACTACTGAATAAGCTTCAACACGCCCAAATTACCTCATAACGAATGCATCGCACTATACTCCTCCTTCCACTAATATCAAAAATAGGCGTCCTAAGAATTTTCTTAATTATCATATCTCAGGGTTTTCATAATCCATTCATCACAACACATCATCTTCAATCACTCAGAATACTGTAAACGCAGGCATCACAACGATAACAGCTCCACCCATAACACATTACACTCAAAGACGAGTACGTTGTTCCAAAGCCAAGCGTCAAGCGGTTCACGAAACCGCTTCGCTTCCTGAGTCAATCGACTTCGATGGCTGAGTAGTCCTCGCTTTATCTCACACCATAAACTTACTCTTACTATAGTATACAGATAGTTTAGTCGTTTACATTTAGTCTACCTTCGCGCAAACTTGTTAGTTCAACTGGCGAGATCGGTCTAGTTTCGTATTGTTAAGTTCGTGAACCCTTTAATTTCGGCAACTTATTTCAGATGAAGCTGCAAAAGCCATGATATCAACGGATACAATATAAAGCGGATAAGATACTTACGGTTAATTACGGTCGGAGCTAGTAGGTTTGAATCACAATACTCTGCTTCTGTTTTTTTTAATATGGCCCCTTTTTGGAGACCTCTCGTTCCTCCTCTGATATATGTGACGCAGGGACGTTACAATTTGTCTATTCCTATATTTCACTATTCACCCTTCACGATCTTTTATATTACAATTTCCTTCTGTTCTTCACCAGTCTCTATCCATCTTTACATTCAAATTATCTACCATACCTCACCTTCCTTCCACCACCTTCGTTTTTTACCCACAGTTTGCTACATTATCACAGACTGTGCTTCTATTTCAATTACTCTGTAAAATTAGGTACTACAGGTTATTACGATTCCTTATAAAGGATGAGGGTAAACAACCTTGTTCAGTAGAAAAAATGAAATAATTACATTATCTTGGTTTTAATTGTAATTTATTCCGTAAAATGTTACATAACTCTGGCAACATAGAAATTAGCAACAACACCAACTAATGTCATTTTATTTTCTCATTTAATTTTGCTTTGTAGCCCAATGTGTGTCTTATTTTAATAAATCTATATTTATTATTAATAGGTAACAGCAGTTTTATTAAACATACGTAAGGTATCCGGTGCATAAATACATAAAAAATAAGAACTAATAAGGTTTAGATCAATGCTTATATTTCTTTTATAAATAACATTACAAATCGAAACAAAGTTGAAATCGTCTTGATTTTTTCTTTCATATCCATCATAACGGCATAGCAGATGTAATTGCAAAAGCACAACGCCACTGTATCGTATGACACATAATTTAAAGATAAGATTAATGCAACTGCAGGGGTCTTAAATGTCACAGAGGTGGCGTGTTTGCTCGCTGCAATGTATTTACGTGTTTGCGCATCTAACACTAGGAATATTTGTGTAAACTCGATGCTGCTTTATTATATCAAAGTATTTGAAACACCTAATATATTTATACAATAACTTGATTATTTTAACGATTATTTTTGATATTTGTACGCAGTTTTTATAATAGTTGAAATAAAATTAATTTTGCGTATTATTTTTATTTATATAAATGTTAACTGTAAATAAAAAGCTCTTAATGTCGTCACAAAGCACGAATTCGAAGGTTCTGACTCGCCTTTACACCATTATCGTGAACCGCTCAGTACTTACACAAGCTCTAATGCTTGCGAGTTGATTTAGTCTGTATTACATTTAAAAATAAAACTTGTTCATAGAATTAAACAGTTTTTATTTTATTTATCACGAAATACATGGTTGATAGCAGTCAATGTCACATCCGAATTTATCGTCTAGCTATCTCTGCGTGTAAACACAAATTGTTCTAATATATTTTAGTAAACAAAGACTAGTGTAAACACCTAAAAGGTAAGCTATGCTTACATACTAACATTTTATTTATAACAAAACGATATCCGAGAATTTTCCTCTCACAATTGTCGTCGTTAATTGAACAAAGGCGTTGTAAGTCGGGTGCCTTTGGAAAAAGAATAATGTCTTTTTTTTTTACTCGTAACGATTTTAATCAAGGAAAGTATCAAAAGGGAACGAGAATTAACTTTCTTTGAGAGTCAAAAAATAAAGGAGCAAATTACAATGTTCTTAAACGCGAAAATATCTCGACTCTGCACAATGTTTGTCTTCAAATTATAGTTACCTTGTGTGAATAGCCTGAAGCAAGGAAATCTGCCTATCAAAATATTAAATCTGGAAACTTATTGTAAACATCGTCAAATAAGACTAACGTCTTTCAAGTAATCAATCATAATATATTGGTCGGAGACACTAGGACGCCACGGCGTAAAGAAGTTCTTTTCAATTTTGGATTTTTGGATTAATATCTTAATCTTTTCATTATACTTCAACATGCATAGGTGTAGAAGAGTTTGCTTTTATCAGTACCCCATTCAAATATTCGTCAACTTTTTAAGCCATAGACGCCAAATGCAAAGAATTGGCTTAAGACATCGATGGGGAGATATACCATTATCGTCACACTTGGCAGAGAATGCTGCTGCCCAACCTCTGGAAATTTGTTGGTAAGTTGTGACAATCCTATGTAATTAATGGACAATGTGAATTATATGTAAGAAAAGGACTAATATATAGCTACTTCCGCTATGTAGCAGTAATCGTGCAATAAAGTGCACCGCCCGCCAGCCCGCTGATAAATGCGCATGCGGCAAACAATACGAATTACACAACTACTACCGTTAAATCACTCAACACGTGGTTCACCCCTCCCTGTCACGCTGAATAGTGCCAAACACCTAGTTATTGCACTAAGAGAGTGATGAGCTATATATTAGTCCTTTTATTACTTAGGATGGACTTCCGCAAAGTAACGCCTGAATACATTAGATAATGTGAATTATATTACATTGCTTCCGAGCCCTTTACCACTGTACCCTATATATAACAACCTATCCAACGTTCCCATAAAGACATTATCAAATAAAGTTAAATAAACATTATATGACATAGTTGATCGCCGTCATCATCGCCACTTAAACCATAAAACGTTCACTACTGGCCTCCGTATGCCTCTTCCATAGATTTCCAAAATGTATGGATAAAAGCGGCCTACATCTAACGTCGATAACTTTGTATCTACATATACCTTATGTATGATTTTTTGTTTGAAATACCATTCCGAATTGCTGACGCAGTTCCTAATCTTTTCTGTTTTTATAAGTTAACTAGCTGATCCCGCAAACGTTGTTTTGCAAAAAAAAAATTGATATTTTAATTTACAAATAAAAAATAAGGATTGATCGTAGAGGGGTGAAAATTTATGGTTGTATGTATATCCTTGTATGCTGTATCATAAAAAAATAAAAACAAAAAATTTCAGTAAAAAATAAAAAAAAAATTTTAAGTGTGAACAACCTTTATCACTTAGGGGTACAGAAAATAGATAGAAGCCGATTCTCAGACCTACTGAATACGCATATTAAATTTGGTAAAAATCAGTCAAGCCGTTTCAGAGGAGTTCAAGTTCGAACACCGTGACACGAGAATTTTATATATTAGATAGTTAGTAAGCAGTACCGATGCACTATAATACACACGAAGAAAGTTTTTCTTGAGCACCGAACCTGTGATATACGACCGCAAGTCACGGCCATTAACCACTTATACCTTATACCATTACTATGATAAGCGACTTAGTGACTTACTTTGCGTCACATGCCACTGCATTTCCGCAGGAAAATTCGCAGTATTTCAAGCGAGTAATTCCTATGACTCCAAGTGAAAATTCTTGTTAAAATTTTAAACAGGCTTAATGCAAAACGGCTATGAAATTTACGAAGCACGGGCTAAAATTCGTGTATATTTTGAGTTTCCACTTCTCTTAACACAACTTAGGCCTCCGTGCTTTCGTCGCTTAGTGAGGGGTATTAAGTCAATTATTTTATTGGCTAATTGATCGTAACTGCTTTACACAGCCTCACAGAATTAATACAAACTAATGAGGTAATATTGTATCCAAGAATTTATATACAGGGTGATTGGTTATAGATGTAAGTTATAAATTGGTGAATATATAGCTCATTTGCCAATTAATGTATAGTACAGCCCATCCAAAAATAAATTATTTCAGAAATAATAATTACCGTAAAGATGGTATAGTTAGAAGAAGTGTCATCTAAATTCAAAATACAGATTTTGTACCGAAAGTAAGTTTTAATATCGAATTTCGAAGTGTTTCTTTTTGTTAATGGACTTTGTTTTCTTTAATAATTAATTTATTTTCATTTTTTTTAAATAACGCCGCCCCAACGGTGAACTGATCTTTCCTTTCATTTCCCTTTATCCCCGCGAGCACTTATTAAATCTTTCAGAAAATCTATTTTTCTTGGCCACATTATAGCATAAGAACGACTACCGATTTCGTATCATATGTTTATAAATTTCTTAATAGAGTTTCCAGTATTTTCACGTCAATAAAGAGATTGTGAGGTTAATCCGGGATTGTTTGTGACATGAATCTTTTAAATCCCTGTTTTTCACACGACCAATTGTATGTCGCTTGATCTCTCGTTGGAAAACATCAACATTATTTATTTACGCACCAGAAAACTGAACTAACAATGTTGTGTACCACAAACAATTCAATTAACTCTATTTTGGAACACGATTTCATTTATTGAGATTCGTATTGATTAGGCAAAATTATGTTTATCCGAACAACTAGTTATAAATATAATACAAAATAATTTACATATAGTCATATGGATAGACAATCATAGACGCCCACTTCAAGGCATATAACACCCCCAAAGATATCTATATACCATAATCGCCACGCTTGTCTGGCGGGTTGGCGATTAGAATGTGGTATTATGGTATGCAGATGACGCTGCCTTTTCTCTAAGATATTGTTTGGAAGCAGTGGCAATCCTATAATCCTAATTAATGTAGTAAGTGTAAGTCATAATTTCAAAATTTTTAAAGTTAAATGTAGTGAAACGTTTAAAAATAATATTAAGTATTTTTTATTAAATATACGGTGTGAAACTTTCTCTTACTTTTTTGACGATTTCAAGGGATGATTTATTATTGTGTAATATCTGCTTTTGCAGCCGGTGATTATTGGACTGTCACATTTCACTAGAAAAATTAATTAATATAACATATTTCTGTGTGAATACTTTATAATTGTTGATTGTAAATGTTATATTGTTAATTTAATTGGTCATTTTCACTTAAAAGTGTTATTTACACAAGTCGCTAATAATTTTTTTCCGATTCGAAATTTTTGAATCTATTTTTTATTACTTTTTTCTTTAAAGCCAGTATTATAATTACGTACACACCTGGTAATATCCAGTTCTTTCGATTTTTGCCGATGCAGTTTGTGCTTGCTATTTTGAACCTACTCCATAATGCCATCAAGTTGTATCAACTCGAGTCTCGTCGTTGTATTACACGCATAAGTTCCTCTGACGTGATATTGCTACCACCGTATGATGGACTGTTATACGCAAACGGTTTTACATTTGAGAATTTTCAATTATAACCTTTTGTACGCATTATAAGCACTAGTTCTTTATGAGGCACCCGGATTTTGACGGGGTATGAAAAAATCTAAGCTTGCGTCTATTATTGAAGGTTGTAATTCCGATTTTTTGTTCGAATTCCGTCGAGGGTATGAAGTCTTAACATTCGACAATTACTTATGTCGTTATTACTGGTATAAACACTCTCTACTTTAATTTTTTTTCTATGTAAATTTTCTGCAATTTACAATTTCGCTTATTTATTTATTTTTTTATAAAATCTCTATTCTCTGTTCTATACCATATATTTTGGCATATAATAGACTCATATCTTAGTATCTGTCCTTCGCACAATTAGTAGCTCGTCCTTAATTATAAGCCAATTTGTATCCACATTTCATTCAATATTTTCACACCTTATTAGTTTCTGTAATTATCTGTCGATGTTATTCCTTTTATTATCTATAAAGATATCCTTTTATTTTATTTATATTTGATTCACTAATAGGTACAATTGGAACAGTAAAAGAAGTACTATGAAATTAACTAGTATTTTTATTACAACAATATCTTATATACATTACTTAATTACATCATCATCGTCACTATCATCGCCGCAATCATCACCGTCTTCATCATATCAGTCGTTACATGACCGCAACAAGACATAGACCTCCTCCAAAGATCACTACAATGACTTGTCTTATCGATCATTTTAATTTACAGAGTTTTTAACACAATTTAATGAAGCATGAAATTACCAAGTAATCGAATTGATTAAAAAACAAATGAACTTTCTTGAAGAACAAACTTAAAGTGACAGCTCACAGAACGTACATACGTAAATACTATTTTAACATTAACCGCCTTCGATATTAGGCTTAGTGCATATTCACAAACGCATCCAAATAGAATATCAGATGGGTCTCGATGTCAAACAACATTCTATTGGTTAACCTGAATTGATGAGTCTCTTTAAACTTGCAATATTTGCCGGCACGAGTGGAAACTGTTTACTTTACTCCTGAACACAGGTCTTTGTCATAGGCGCTTCGAAGATGTAATTTTCTCTGACAAAGTGATGCATAAAGCACTACTTGATTATACGTTAAAGCAAATATTACTCGCTGATTTAAATGCACGAAAATAATTTAAATATATTCCGATAACTTACTTTTTGAACATCGATAACAGGGGCAAAATATTCCTAGAAATAATTTAATAATCATAATGTATTATGGAGTATTCTTGTTAAAGTGATTACCAAGAAATAACCGCCCTGAGTTTATTGTGGTCTCTTTCCAGATAAGATGAATTTAGAACCACGTTAGCTATGAGTTAAATGATGTCTTTAGGCTAAAGTTCAATTTGATTTTAGTTTATATAGGGTTTGTTCTTCCATGCATTATTTTTAAGACGCTAGCGATTGCTTAATAATACTAAGTGTATTAAAAATTAATAAATACATAAACTTCACATATGTAAATAAATAAAATATACATAAATAAAAAAGAAAAATGAAAAAATATTGTAAAGAAAGTAAATAGACATAAATAATTTTAAAAAATTGTGATAAACGAATAAGTAAGAAAAGGACCAATATTTAGCCACTTCCGCACATGCAGAGGTAGTCGTGCAACAAAGTGCACCGCCCGCCAGCCTGCTGATAAATACGCATGCGGAAACAATGACTAATTACGCAACTGCCGTTAAATCATTTAACACGTGTTTCACCTCTCCACGGGGCATCTTCAAGAGCTATGTTTCAACGATTAGTGCCAAACACTGAGTCACACTGCATGTGCGGAAGTGGCTAAATGTTGGTCCTTTTCTTATTTAGGATGGACTCCCGCAAAATAACGCCTGATTTCATTAGATATACGAATAAGATGCGATATCATAAAAAGATACCATTCTTAAAAAGGTTGTTAAGCGCCTTAATAATACCATCATCAAATATCAAGAATGTTTCTTTCAGCAAGGTTCGGCCTTGGATCAAAAGTCTCGATCCATCCAATGGTCCTTGGTTAAAAACGAACGTTCCAGTACAGTATAAGGCTTGCTCTATACGCCATGAAACTCCCTGAAATAATCCATACGACTGAAAGTGACGAATTTTCCCCATAAAAAGAAGTGAGTGCTGCCATTTATAACTGATCTCAATATTAAAATGTCTTTATTGCAGCCAATGGAAACCACTTCAAATAAACTTTAAATATTTTATTGTTTTGTTTTAATGTATTAAACTACCACACTGTAAATGTATTTTGTAGCGCTAGTTATAGTAAGACTAAGTATATATAAGTGATATGAAACTTAACTTCTCATTTCATTATTGGGAGAGTAGCCAATTGGAATTCTCGGGGCTGACGACCCACGTAGCAGGTTTAAGAAGAACCCCTTGCAATTAATGCGTGTTTATCTTTACCGACTAGATCACTCTCCCGACTATCCGATCAAGTATGTTAATTACTCTACTTACGCTATTTTGATAGCCAGTTTCAGAACTGAACTGACTCTTGACAAGATTCAGCCTCAAATCCTTCAGCAGGTATTAGATAGATTTCGCTGTTATACCTCTTGCTCCTGAAATGAAATTAATTAAATCCTAGTTTTTACGGTTTAGTCGTACTACCTGTTGAACTCAATGGTAAGGGTCCGCCTATATTTCCCAAAAAACAGTAACTTACTTTATTATTACATATGCTAAAAATAACATATTTAAAGATAATAAATTTGTATCGTTAAATAAAGCATTACGTTATTAAAATGTTTCGTTTCCGGCAAGTATAACCAAATATTTATTTAGAAAACTCAGTTTTGCTTTCGATGATGTTATAATAGCTTATATTCGAACAAAATCTCTTACAATATTCAACCTTATAGCCAAAATTATAGAGATAGTTTTAAAACGAATTCAGTTACGTACATAGGTTAGATTTAATATTACACACGATCTGAAATGAAGCAATACTTCATATTTCTGAAGAATAATCAGAGTTTATGGAATGTTTGATTTACAGCTATTAATATTATTTTTAAATAAGACTTACTCTTTTGAGTTCTTGGTGCCATAGCTAATAAAATTACAAGACGAATAAAATATAGCTTCCTGGTCTAAATGTTAAAATTTTTGTTTCAGATATTTTTTTTTTGATTGTTTATAGCAAATGTTTTTTACCTCTGTCTCGTCTGATGTTAAGCGAAGGTTTACGATAGCACTTTGGACTTGAAGACTAAGTTATACCTTTCAGAAAACATCGACGCCGCTAGATTGTTCCATTCCTTGACCGTTTGCAACTGCAAAACCCTTAGTGCGGATTGAAGGTATTTGAATCGTGTATGAATATCAGGAATCGATGCATATCGATGTCCGATGGAAGAAAGTAGACAGAGAAATTAGTTTATGTAATTTCGACGCACATATTAATATCATTTTTTATTTATAACGATTTCAGACCTTCGCTTCAAATGGCCAATAAGTGAACACTTTACCACTCGTAGTATTTAATAAATATACAATTTTGATTTAGTTTGGTATATAATTTCACTCACTGAATTTATACCGCTGAACATAGGTATCCCCAGTAAGACCGTTTGGATGCCCGTATTCAGTGACTCCTGGCGATATTTACTAGGTCTCCTGTCCACTTTGTGGGTGGACGTCATACACTGGACCAGCTGATCCATGGTTTTCCCCCCAGAACCGTGTATTATAATACAAATTCATTTTTCTACAGACAAATTCTCATAGGCCTTCTCCATAGATTTCAAATAATAGTGTTTGAAAGTGGCCTTCAACCAAAGCATTTCGACCTCCTACACTGTGATTGGCAGACCGTGTTGTACAGTTCTATTTCGAAGATATATCAATAGACAAATTAAAAAGAAGCCATACGCAAGCCTGGATTTGTTCGATACAAAAATTACTTCTATTATATTTTTTAATAGTAAAAAAATGTTATGAATATTTCTGGCGTATTCACGTATGTATATATGTGAATACGTGTGTATTTATTGTACAACTGTATTGTTAAAAAATACAAATATTAAACATCTTTTTAAACGGTTTTATTTAGTTCGACCCGTACGGAATTTATTTGTTTATTTATTTGGGTCAAAATTAGAAATTGCAATTTAAGCACCTTCCCGTTGTCAGATTGATCTGAAATTTGGCACACACATTTAATTTAGATGACAATACAATATAATAAAATCAATAACATTATAAATATAAGATGGCCGCCGATACAAAATGGCGGATTACATATTTTTCCTTAACCCTCTCACTATGGGTATCAAATGAAAGGGCTACACTAGTAAAACACGATGATTATGTCAAAATTAAAAATTCAAGATGGACGCCGTTCCAATATGGCGGACTAGGTACATATTTTTCCACAATCACCACAATATGGGTATCAAAAAACCGTTTAACTTAAAAGGTATTTATACTTTATGAAAACATGTAAATGAATGATTATTAAATATAAAATGTAAAACAAATGAAAAACGATTTTGCCGTAATCACAAGGACAATTCACGGTTCGTGAAGCAATCAAAATGTAATATAAAATAAGCCTTATTCATGGTTAAGGTAAGTCCCCTGTGAAAACATTACGAACTATTGTTATTTATGACGATAAGGTGGGAAGGGATCTACCGGTGGCAGTTTACGATCTCACTTACACACTTACACGAGCCTTATGTAACTTAAAAAAGCTTAACTTTGACATAATTGCTTCGTCTAGAATTTTATATATTACTTAGTCGGCCTTTGTCCTTACTATATACCTATTTATCTTTTATGATTCATACTTTTTTTATTAATTCTAATTTATATCGCTAGTGTTATATTTTACAATATTTATTTTTCGCTTAAACTAAACGCAGACAGTTGGGAGAGGGTTGCTGCTATTTGAAACAGATCTTTCTTCTCCCAGCTGCGAGGCACGAAAGCGTTTTATAATTTTTTACAATTTTTCTTACACAATTTTCTCTTGTGGGTAAATACAGCTAAAATTTATACGTATTAACCCTTAACTATGGACGTCATTTTTTTGTCACACTACCATGGACGCGCGGTCTCTCGGACCGCTATGTTCTGAAGTCCAAATATTACGTAAATGTTAATTTTATTTGTACACTTTTGTATTTTTTGTTTTTTATGTATATTAAAATTAAATAATTTCGATGCTTTTAATCAATCTTTCTTTATTTGTAAATAAAATAAAGCATAATAACAATTAAAGACACTTTTTGGCACACATTTACTAGAGATCAATTGTAGGACGAAAAACTCGAACGAATTAAACTTTTTAGAAGAAATAACAATCAAAACTATAAATCTAAGGTTTAACCTAAAATAAAAACGAATAAAAGTCTTCTCAAATTCAAATAAAAAAATTTTGACATTGGTCCAATTGTTTGAAATTATTGGCAGTCCTTGCACAAGGGTTTGGAACATTGTAAACATATGACCTGCCTACAATCTATACAAGTGTAATTGGACTTTCTTTTTGGTTTTGGTGGACAAAGACGACATGTTTTTCGTTTTAATGAATCACTCTCCTGGCTAGGGGGTTCATCTAGGAGCATATCTGTGCCTAAAACTCGCCTCATTGTCATTTTCAATTCGTTTGATATATTTGATTTTATTGCTCGTCTCCTTTTATTATTCGTTCCGCATGCATATATGACTAAAGATCGTGCCATTTTTTTAGGAATACTCCTCTTTTTATTTTTTTGCTCTGATGCTCATTGTGTAGTACATGAGCATTTATACCACACAAGTCAAGAATGCGATATAAAATGATCAAAAGCCATCTTCTAGTTCAATATTCTTTGATATTTTGAAAGAAAATTACATAAAACAATCAAATTAAACAAAGTCACCGTTTATATTATTTACGCAGGAAACGTGGACGTGCGGTCCGACAGACCGCGGTTAAAGTATAAAGTAAAATAACTCAGCTAATTTGTGGCCGCCGACACAATCTCTTATCTCATCATACGTTTGGGCGCTAAAACTGAAGCTACTGAGAGCATTAAATGCGGAGAGCAAGAGGAAAGGGGTAAACACAAAAATTACAAACTGCAAGCGGTCTGTGAGACCGCGCGTCCACAGTTAAAGGTTAACAACACAATTTGGAATACTCTTATGATTTATACTGTAGGTGACTTTACATATACTCGGCTTTTATTGACAAGAGTCAACAAGTCTATAACTAAGCTAAGGTTTTTCATATTGTTAAATATAGAACGTATATTGGCAGCTGAAAGCGATGTAATATACTATGTAGAGTATAGTGCACAAACTGTATATTTACTTTTCACAGATATACACAAAAAGCCTTCTTGTTACTGTTTAAGTCTCGCTTCCAGAATGTTCTCTTCGTGTCGCTTCGTATCAAATACGTCTGAATGTTCGCGCAGGGTAGCGCTTTTACATTAAACGAATCAAGTTCCAGAAAGTTCGTTAACTTTTATGAATCGACTGATCCGAAATTTTAAATTCCTGAAAATATAAACTTTCTACCTAAGTGCAAGTTCGTTAAATAGTAAAATGTCTGGAGCATATTCGGACGTGAACTTGATCATGATTTCGTATTGAATTGCCTAAACGAAAAACTTGTTTCTCGAACACAATTCACCAACTTCTACACTTTTATTGACTTGTTTATTTTTTTAAATATTAATGATAGTTCCACTTATAAAAATTGTTAAATTTATTTCAAGCTAGTATTCGTAAAACAACTTGTACAGTTTCTCGAACGTTTTATACAAGAACTAGTGTAAATAAATAAAAGTCAACTTTTGATCCTAAAATCAAGTTTTATTTCATGTCAATATACCAGAGAAACCAACATAAATATCTGTAGGAATCCCTGATGTAAAGGATTGTAAATATAAGTTAAAAGGAGCGTAAGTTTGTTCAGATATTTAATTTTGCTGGAGAAGATACGAAAGGTCTCATACGTACATATACTAAGTTTTGACAGTTTTAATTGGACAATATACAATCCTCAACATGTATGAAAGAAACTAGGCGACCTCTGGACATTCAGCCATTTACTTTACTTTAAACAAAAAGTGAGAGGTTATCATATAGAGATAACTTATTTAGATAACAATTCGTCGTTGTCTTTTCAACCTCTGTAGGCTACAGGCCTTTCCAAAAAGTAAAAAGTAATTTATTTGCAATAAACGAAATCATATTTTTATTAAAATTACGCAAAATATTATTGAACTAACATTTGCAAAATTCAAAACGCATATTAAAAGTAAATTGAAAAAGCTTACTACTATATTGAAAATCTACGAACATTTAAATGAAATGAAGCCTTGCCAATGAAGTCGCTTGATTATTTTGATTTTATTTAAGTTATATCTAAAGTTAAATTATTAAAAGATGTGCTGTTGTGGAGTTTCTCTCTGCTTCATCTCCTTACGAAACAGAGTAGGACTCAAAAGTAAAATAAATTAAAAAGTTGACGATCAAAAAGACGGATTTTATCTTTAAAAAAGATTTATAAGGGATATAGCACAATCGCTACGCTTGGCGGGCAGGCAAGTGATACCAAGTGAACAGCTTATATTTTAAATAGATTTAATGGAATCAGGAGTTACTTCGCGGAAGTCCATCCTAAGTAAGAAAAGGACCAATATTTAGCCACTTCCGCACATGCAGTGGTAGTCGTGCAATGATGCTCTGTGTTTGGCACTAATCGGTGTAACATAGCTCCTGAAGATGCCCCGTGGAGGGGTGAAACACGTGTTGAGTGATTTGGTGGTGGCGGTTGTGTGATTCGCATTGTTTGCCGCGTGCGCATTTATCAGCGGGCTGGCGGGCGGTGCATTTCATTGCACGACTACCACTGCATGTGCGGAGGTGGCTAAATATTGGTCCTTTTCTTATTTTAAATAGAATTACTTTTCCGCCTATACTGTTTTAAAATAGTAATAATAAATAAACCTGTAGAGTTTAATTTCCTAAGATATAATAGTCGCATAATATCCGATAGGTTTTTGTAACTATTTTTACATTATAGATATAATAATAAAGCCGCATAGGAGAAAGCGTAAATGCTATTTTTTACATCTCCCGGAATAGCGGAGTTTACCGCGTATCATTTATCTTCATCTTGGTAATGACATCTGACGTATTACGTTTCACCTTCATGCCGATGTTAGAACGATTATGTAACCTGCTTACCTATACTTGTGTAACTTTTATAGTTTTACAATGTTTATATGTTAGCGTTTATATGTAGATACATATGTACAGGGTACTTAGTTATAAGTGCAAAGCCTTGCAAGGCTGTTACAATTTCATCGAACTCGGTACTCGCGGGTCAAAGACCCTAACAATCTAAGTCTCTAACCATTAATTACTACTTAAAAACTAATTACTCCTACTAGTTCATCAGTGTGCTGCCTACTCTTCAGTACGATGCAGTTGTCCTAGCCACCGCCGTTACTTGTCTCAATGTTCTTCTTCTCCTCGAAGGCTTTTTTTCGGTAGGCTCTCTTGCTTGGAGGTGTCAAGTTACTTTGTACGTGACTTCTTTGTGTGCCCTAACTGATTTTTTGAGATGTGTCTTTTGATCCCTTTCGGGATCGGTGCATATTGATCCGGTAATGCGTGACTTACGCTTTTTACTGTCGGATTTTTTTTCTGGTATGTAGCAAGCCGCTTGAGCCTTCAGTTAGTTTGAATATGTTCTTGACCGTTTTCCAGCATATAGGTGTTAAGGCTTTAAAGGAGTGTACGTATAGCTTGCTGACAAATGAAGAGAGTGGACAAGAGAAGTAAAGCAAATCCTTTGCAGGTTAGATTGGCATAGATATACTTGTATAGGATGATTGCTGGTAGAAGTAAAAGCTTTATAGAGATGAATTAGAGAAATTTTCATATTCCAATAATGATATTAAAAGTTTTTACAATTTTTTCAAGTCGTCGTATATGTAGGTTCGAGTTTTGGGAACGATTATTCAAATTGTATCGACTAAGGATTCTGGAAGAGCGCGACCTTCAACAATGAAGATAAACGAGCAGGAGGAAGAATTTAATAACATTATAATGTATATATGTATAAATATACAATTTATGCATGTAACTTTATTGATATCTTCTTCTTCTTCTTCTCTTCTAATAAACTCCTCTGAAACGGCTTGACCGATTTTTACCAAATTTTATATGCGTATTTAATAGGTCTGAGAATCGGCTACTATCTATTTTTCATACCCCTAAGTGGTAAGGGTTGTTCACCCTTAAATTTTTTTTTTATTTTTTTTGACGAATTTTTTTGTTTTTATTTTTTTATGATACAACATACAAAAATACATACAACCCTAAATTTTCACCCCTCTACGATCAACCCTTATTTTTAAATTGAAAATAAAAAATATTTTTTTTGCAAAACAACGTTTGCGGGATCAGCTAGTAACATATAAACAAAGTATTTAACTGCATATATAAAGTAGGAAACAATCGCAATAAATTTAAGTATAAAAACCATCCAATTAACTCGAAGCAACCTTTTTTATACTCTGTTAACTTGAACAAACTTTATTTAAATCACCGCTTGAAAGTTATAATAACTCACACAGCCCGCTAAGCAGTTCCACGTTAACAAGTAACATAAAAAATTCTGTTTCGAATTTTTTTTTAGCAGTCGCGACCTGCACCAATGCACGTGCTCATTCCCGGGACAAGTCAATTTTGTTCCAGTTTTAAGCGACGCTTAAACGTCGCTCCTTAGAGCTCACGTAAAAGGTTTTTGTGTAATTAGGAAAATGAGTACGCCCCCGTCTTAGTGTGAATGTGTATTTCGGAAAACTTTTTTTTCTTCTTAATTCCTCGTGTATTTAACTTAATGATGCCTCCGGGCATTCTTTTGTGAGATTTAAAAGGAATTTTAACTTTTCTTAAATGTTACGATGTTAGGATAAATAATTTTTTTTCGTTTATTATGTAATTGGTATATGTGTGATATTATTAACATAATTTAAAGTACTTTGTATGTGATTCACAGATCACAACTCCAAGTTTCGTAATGGTCTTAAAAGAGCTTTCACAAAAGTGCCTCTGAATCTATGTGCCTTAAGGAGGAAAAAGTGGAGGTTAGTGAAATGTATATAACTCCGATAGAAGACGCTTCGTACCTCGTACTACTGGAAATGTTTGGAAAACTATGTCAATCAGTATATATTTCGTTATTATGAACAATGTTTTATTGTGTTTTCGACAATATTTATTATATACAAGCTTTGCCCCATGTCTTCGTCCGAGTGGAATTTAACAAAAATAATGTAGTTTAATAAGTTTATTTATCTTTTTTTTAAATTTTCAATTCAAATCAACATGAACTGTCACAGTAATAAATAAATATAATTGAACTGACAGTGGCTCTAACTGTTAAAAATTGGTCATACTGAATTATAAACCTTCCTGGGCTCACTTTACGATTCTATTATCGACACGTAGACAATGATTAATTTATATATATATATATATATATATATATATATTAATTGTTGACGTCCTTGAACAATCGCCACGTTTGGATCTCTCAAGACGTTGTCATGCAGTTAATTGAATATACGAAAGTTCTCCGAAATTTCCGTGTTGCATTGATACTTCTAATTATTACAATAATAATGTACGTAACTTAAAACTTACAAATGTTTGGTTTAATTCGATTAAGAGTTAAATAATTTCCATGCAATTTTTTTTAATATTCTTTCTGCCTTTGCCGAAGCACATATTCACGTTTATTGTTTATCGAACAATACACACGGAAGTCATTGTTCGGAAACGTTTAATATTTTATGATTTTAATTCGTTTTTAAATCATAGCTAAAAAATTACGAAAATGCTTGTTTATTAATGATACCATGAAATAATTAATGCCAAATACTATAACAATCAACTATTTACTTTCTACTCCTCCAAAACCTTTAGAAACCTCGTAAGGCTTTCTTGCGAATCAGTAATCGTCGCAATGTTTCCACATCTCATTCATAACATACCACACGCCTCATAAATTCTTAACTTTCAAGCGCAAATACTCCCACGTCAACAGCCACTCTACTGATGCCTGCTGTGCGCACGAAAAAACGCGTGCGATGCTCTAAAACAAAACACCACACTCTTCAACGACCGAAACGTAAATGATATCGGCCACCCGAAACTGTCTTAGCGAACAGCGTAGGCGATCCGAGGTAGGATACTTGCATGCTACCTTAGATTGTCGAGTGCTCCACGCTGCATTCCTCCTCACACTCCACATACACTACACTTAACACTGACACGATCAGATAAGCCTTTACCGCTTTCACCTGCGTCGTATTGTATAGGATCTGAAACGTGATGCTTTAGTTTTTAGTATAGTTCATAGACCCTTCCGCTCCGTGAGATATTGTTCAATGAAGCTGTAAAAGCCTTAAGGCTAACAGCACTAACATCTCACGAAACCATACAATACAATACAATAATCTAATATCAAATATGTTTTTGTTTTAATGGCCGCGCTGTTGAGGGCCTCTCATAACCCTAACTTATTTCTGGGAAAGGAACTTTTATTTTTCTTTTTGAATAATTTCGATTCATTTATTATTTTTATTTTCGTGCTCTTCTTCCATACTTCTGAGGTTCTTCCGTATTATCCTTTTCTTCCTACAATTCATCTACGTTTTCCTTTTATACTATGCCCGTCAAATATGTTAGACGTTTATCTAAACTACGATTTACATTGACGGTTGAAAATTTTGAATATTAAAATGTCGTTTAGAACCTGTTTATAAAGCTGTAAATTATTTTAATGTAAATTTTTAAAAATGGATTAAATCTTTCTCTGAAGACTATACTGACGGAAGTTATTGGCCTGTAGCATTACAACACAAAAAATAAATATTACATAATTTAGAGCGATGACTTTATACGGAATATTTCAATATAGCTGTTAAAGTTTTAAAGCGTTTTGCTGCGTAATGAGCTTTATATAAAGATATATTTATATATATATACATATATACATATATATAACCGCAAAACGTCCTCTCACAAGGTGTCCAGAAAAGGTTAGTGAGGTCACCAGAAAAAGCTTAATGCAGACCGCTTCCAATAGCCTATCTACCTTTAAAGCTTTTATGCCCATAACCATTTAGTGAAAAAATAGTCATTTGTTATCCTAAATTATTTTCTAAAATATTGTGTAACATAATATATTGTGTTCAGTTATATTATAAAAGAAAAGTATTAATAAAACATTTATTTAAACGTAATACAAAATTACGAAAATCCATTTGTATTTTTATAACTTTTTTAATACGTTTATTAAAAGAAGTATTTGGCTGTCACTTGACGGGCGGCCGTCCAGACAGACAAACAGGTATCACTTTAATTCAGCAATAATAAAACTTCTCCCCGACTGAAGGCTAACACTTCGCGACGAAATGAGAAAATTAATCTAACTTGTCGAAATGAAACTCTCTAATTCTGCTCATGAATTGAAGAATAATATGACGGAATAAGTTATTAACGTAACAAAGTTTTTAATCATAAATTTTACTTATGTATCGTTTATAATTTCGTATTTTTTTTTTATTTATAATTTTCACCAAGATTTAATGGCCTCTTGGGCCTAAAAGTTCTTGATTGGGAACCACCGGTAAACATAGTGTAGCACTTCCACCTACAAAGTGACTTTTCAATCGGCGTCCATTGCCTGAAAAGAAAAAGAAAAAGCATAGCGTAGAACCTCCTCCCATAAGGTGGACAGACCTCGTTAACTAAAAACACTGGATACAGACCTACCGGTTATATTGGAAATTTAAGGGGGAAGCCTATATCAGCTGTGGATGTTCAATGGCTGAAACATCTTTACCAAATTTAAATTTAGAACGCTGAAAGTGCTAAGTCAAGATCTCTACCTAATGTAAACCACGACTCCCTTTGTAACCACGATTCATTACACATTTTTTACATCACAGAACTAGAAAATTAGCGAAATTTATAATTTAAATTTATCTATAATTTGAATCTTTATTGGTAAAATCTAATATTTTTAAACAATCATATCGAGATATGTAAAGGTAATTTATACTTTAACTGAGGAATTTCAAATTTCTACATTTATGACTGATAAAAGGAAGCTACGCAAGATATTATTTTTTAAAATTATGTCTAATTTGCATTTTTAAAATATAGATATTCATACATTTATATTAAACAATGCTTTTGCATGTTCAGAACAAATTGTACATTGTATATACGAGATATGAAGTTAATGCTCTATTGTTCGTAAGTAACGAGGTAAATACTAACTTTGTTAATAGAAGGAAATTAAACAGAAACAGCGAAATTCTGCAGTTTGGTATAATGAATATTTGAGAGTACCATATGAGGTTGCATTTAATATATTTTAATATGGACTATGCATTGCAAGACGATTCAATACCCTATGACAGGTCTTGTCTTCTCTTGTTATGTCTCAGGGGGCTGATTTCCGCAACCAAGCGGTACTGCGGTTAATTTGCGTCGTAGTTGGTCTGGTCAAGCCAACCCAACTCCTCGAGATATCCCAGCAAACTCTTGATGTTTCGATCTAGGGGAGGTACCTCGGTTATCCAAGATAGGTAGCCCTGTAGGATGTTACACCCGTATCCCAAAGTAGTACGTGAGCAGCAGTCTTATCTTCTTCCAGGCACGCTCTGCACAAACTGTCCGAAACTCCTAATGTAAATAAATGTTTAATATCTAATGGATTCAAGCGTTATTTTGCGGAAGTCCATCCTAAGTAAGAAAAGGACTAATATAGCTACTTCCGCCAATGCAGCAGTAGTCGTGCAATAAAGTGCACCGCCCGCCAGCCCGCTGATAAATGCGCATGCGGCAAACAATGAGAATTACACAATTACCACCGTTAAATCACTCTACACGTGTTTCACCCCTCCACGGGGCATCCTCAGGAGTAATGTTACACCGATTACTGCCAAACACAAAGACTTGACTCTGTGTTTGGCACTAATCGATGTAACATTGAGTACGACTACTGCTCCATTGGCGGAAGTAGCTTTATATTGGTCATTTTTTTACTTATATAGATGTTTGTTAAAAAAACCATTACCAGTTAGGCTTCCTGTCACCAAGCGCAGTCGGGGACACGACAGCTGTAACAGAGCGTTAGAGATCCGACAGCTTATGGTCGGCATTGCCTCTTCTGCTTATTGGCATTCCTAATGGCTCGTTCATTGTTCACAGTGTTAACTCCTGGTACGCTCCGCTACTAGAGATCTGGCTTTACCCATTGGTAGTGGAATGAGGGGCTCCGGTCCGTAAACTACCATACTGGAGACCCTACTGGCCCTCATCTGAAACATTGTTGCCTCTGGAGTCATTCAATCATAGGTTATTTACTAATTAATTTTTGTCCTATTATTTTGAAACATTTCTTTATGCTCATCACGAAAAGTATATATTTTGTTTAATTTTTACTCAGTAATTTTACAGTTTATTTATAGGTTATTGGCCAGCCGTCTCACTTCACGTACCAAAGGCGGAATACAGCGTTTTAGGTAGCATTATAACCGCTTCATTTTAAGTTTCCATAGATTACGAAACTACTGTTCTTCCAAAGTATATATGTTGGCTTTATTTACCACTTTGAAATAATTATTATGATGAGTTTAATACATTAATAGGCGTGTGCTAGGAGAACCAATATATCTATTCTTGATCAATTCCATATAAAAACCCGCGACGCCACCATCTGCTACTAACGGGTTCTGAACTATTTCGGCTATATAGCTTGGAGACAAACAGGCAAGCAATTTGTCGAGATTTCGACCAAGACTTTTAGGAATGAAAATAAATGACTAAGAAGAATAAGTAGTGAGGATAGATAATCTATTTTATTTTTTACACTGCTTCGCAATGTAGTTTAGTCTTGGATAAGAAGCACGAAGAAACCTCATAATGACAGATATTTTAATAAAGTTTAATACAGATTTATATACTTGAACATTATCAGATATAGCTTAAATGAAATGAAAATAATCAGGTGCCATCACTACCAAGGATTCGTATCATTTTAAATATTCATTTAAAAAAAATTTGATCAAATTTATTTATAATATTCATTTTGTATTTTGCAAATTATGTTACGCGGCATTTTATTAAAAAAAATACAGAAAAAAGAATCAATATGAGGTCTTCTTTAATATCATGCGTTAATTTAAAATTTACTAGCATGTTATTTGATATTAATATTATTGGTGAAAGTTTCCAAGCCGAAAATAATTTATGCAGATATGCATAAACTATTTAAATTTGTGTATCATTTACAATTTTGATCCGAAAACTTTGACAACGTCTATCTAACTGATGGCTTCCAAATTTAAATCGGCGGTTGAATTCAAATTTGAATGTGCAATAATAATTAACTCTAAAAAGTATTGAAGCTGTTTTGACCAGTAATACTGACAGTTCTCACGTTAACGAAACTTTATTATTAATACATATATGCTTAATCATAACCAATATTTCTCTGTTAACTTAAGTGAAACAAAAATATTGTACTAAATTAAAATAATAGGTTGAGCTCTTTGCGCGCCACTTTTGACGTGAACCCGATAGTGATACAGCGGTATATATCCGTTCTCTTAAAATATTACTTCAGCTCAGACGTTTCACATAACCTCCATTTACTTGATTGAAGTTGAGGTGTATTATGTACAAGCTACCATCCGCTTCGTCATCGTGAAATTTAATAAAATTTCACGGATAATACAACCCTTGTGGTTGAGGTCGAATTTTTGCGATCTCTATAAAAAAATAGTATCTACAAAAGATGATTATGAGTGGAAAGGTTGATGTTAAGAAAACTTAGAACAGGAGTTTTATTTTTTGGTTAGATTATACTAATATTACACGTCTTCCTTGGAATCCTCAGGGAAAACGAAGACCTGGCCGTCCAAAGCAAACCTGGCAGCGGACGATCACGACAGAAGTGAAGGCAGTAGGAATGACGTGGAGCGAAGTAAGGCGCGAGGCTAAAGACCGTTCGGGATGGCGACGTACTGTGGGCGCCCTCTGCCCCATCTTGGAGACATAGTAATAAATGATGAATAGTGAATATTACACGTGGAATTAAACAATTCTCATGAAGAGCATTTTTTACTGCAGAGTATAAAGCTTTGTATAGGATCATTACTATAAATCTTCTACAGTAACCATTTGACATTATGACTAAGACTAATGTGCGTTAACAGTGATGAGTTATTGATGATTCAGTGTGTTCAGGGTCTCATTGGCAAGCTCATAAAAGATCAATTAGCCATGGAGTGGGCTATGTTAGAGAGAAAAGGGAATTTGATAGCTTGCAGTACAGATGGCCGGTGAAGCCTGCAATTTAGCGCCGAGATCTGAGAAAGGCAAGCGCGTTAAAGTGAAGAGACGACATAGTTAACGTCGTCCGGAGACGCTGGATACAAAATGCTTACTATTAACAATTTTATTTCTATTAAAAATTTTTTGCGAAAGAACCATGTCCATATATATATATATATATATACATATATTTATATAAGGGCATGTATATATATGCTCAACGAAAAACACACGAATTTACTTCTTAACCCTTAATTTGATTTTGTTCACTGTGAGAAACATATGAGAAAAAAAATAATTTCGTTATATTTTTACACCAAATTCGTATTTTTTGTAATATTATCATACCGTATATAATATTTTTTAATAGTAAAAAAATAGTCTACGCACCTGGCAACACTTTTACTTGTCATTGTCAAAGCAAAATGTCGGCGCCTCGCGGGTCGTCTATGTTCCGCAAGATAAATATAAAGATTTTACTTGATTTTCTATTGTTTCAAGTATTTTAATGCTTTCACTAACTTATCTAGACTATTGGTTATATTTTGGTGTGTGAATTATGTGCCTTTATGTGAATCCTCAAGTTTTATGACCCGCCAAAAGCTTATGTTTATTGTGATGAACATTGCCAAATAACCTATAAAGTACCTACAATTTGTTATGTTCATCACGGTGAACGATGCCAAATACCTAATGATAAATTAATCCAAAATAGTTATGTCTTTTTTTTAACATTTTGAAGTTATGGGTTTTATTTTGCTTATTTCGGTATTTTCTGTTGCCAACAGCATACTTTGCATGGACGCACGGCAAAAATATTGGCGCTTGTGCCTATACAGCATGCTCCCTCAGATACCAGTGATCACCAAGCTACAATTGAAGAAAACCAAGACCATAATATAATGAATGCCTCTTTCCTGCCCACTGCAGATTCCCTAGAATATTTTAATTTATTTTTTTCTTCAGACTTTGTGACCGATATTACCGTACAGTCAAATCTATACTCTTTTCAAAAAACTGGCAAATCTATTCAAGTGACAGAAGACGAAATGCGTGATTTTATAGCTATCCATATACTTATGGGTATTGTCTCAATGCCTAGTTACCTAGACTATTGGAGCAGTAGATTCCGGTATGCTCCGATAGCAGATCTAATGAGTTTAAAACGCTATCAACAGATTCGTAGATTTTTACACTTTGCTGATAATAGCTTAGAAGATACTGATAGATATTACAAAGTAAGACCAATAGCAGAAAAAATAAGAAAAAACTGTTTGCTGCAAGAAAATGAAAACAAATTTAGTACAGATGAGATGATGATTGCTTATAAAGGAAGAAAGGCAAGCAACAGAAAGCAGTACATGAAAGATAAACCCAACAAGTGGGGATTCAAAAATTACGTGCGAGCTGGAGTAAGTGGCATGATTTATGACTTTATCCTATATGGAGGAGAAGATACATTCCGTTTTCATAAATTCACTGAACAAGAAATTTCAATTGGGTTTGGGGCACAAATTGTAATAGCTCTGTGTCAATCTATTCAAAGAAAGCCAGCCACCATATTTTGTGACAATTTTTTTTCATCGCCTGAGTTATTTTATATTTTAAAAGAAAATTATGGCGTATTTGGTTTAGGTACGATTCGTAAAATAGAACCAGGGGAGCTGGATCTATTTTGCCTAGTGAAAAGGCAATGAAAAAGAAAAAGAGAGGAGCTTATTCACAGGTCGTATGTGACAAAACCAAGCTGGCTCTCGTTCGCTGGAACGACAATAAGCCTGTCACCCTGATAAGTTCATTTGTTGGATGCACACCTGTGCATAAAATAAAGAGATATTGTAAGGTAGAAAAGCGAAAGTTAGATGTTGACTGTCCTCAAATAGTAAGGGAGTACAATCAACATATGGGGGGTGTAGACCTGGGTGATATGTTAGTATCTCTTTATAAAATACCGTTCAAGTCTAGAAGATGGTATATGGGTATATTTTGCCAGTTGTTAGATATAAGTATAAATAATTCATGGATTTTATATAAAAAAAATACTAACGACATAAAAAAAATTTCTTTGAAAATATTTCGGCAACATCTATATCTAAATTTAACAAAAAAGAACCGGTCTGTACGTTCTCACTCTATCGTTGAAAATTCAACAATAAAGAACCCTAAGTTACCCAGGCCCATTAGCCCCATACGTTTCGACAATATTTGCCACTTTCCTAATACAAAAGAAGACATGGGGAGGTGCAAATATTGCCTAAAAAAAATTTCTGTGTACTGCATGAAATGTAATATAAGACTCTGTTTTGTTACCGGAAAAAAATCTCGTAATTGTTTTCTCAATTTTCATACAAAATAATACTAAGTTTTTTGTGAAATGCTAGAAGAGGCTCTATTATGTTATAAAAGATATTTTGTTATGTCTTTGTTTTGTTTTTTATATAAATAAAAATATTTTGTAAACCGCACTACCTGTTTGAATGTGTACCCTAATTTGATTATGTTCATCACAGTAAACATTACAATAAAGTGGTATTTCTCGACAGATTTGGCAATGTTCACTCTGATGAACATTGGTTTCCTGGAAACCTGAAGGTCGCAACATTTTTTTTTTATTTTTTCTGGATTCCTTACTACCCTAAACTTATAAATATACATAAATTTTACATATATATAACACATTGAACCTCTGCCAAATTAAGGGTTAAACTATTATTAAACAACTGCTTAGTAAATCTTTCTCCTCATAACAACAAGAACCGTCGTCTTTCCAAATTTACCCCTCCCTAAACACTCCCACACACATATATAATGTAATGCGATTAAAAAGATTAAGTAAATAATAACTTTGGTACATCTCAAGTTCCGAAAAGATGCGTAGGCAAAATATACTTACATATAATTTACATGTATATATGTATGTGTAATTTTATTACTTTACTATTCTATATCGTAAATATTGTAAGTTTTTACATGTCGTAAATAAGCTGGCGCATCAGAATTTTAAATTATTGTAACGCATTACTTCCCTTTTAATCCGTGTATTAATGGTGTGATTTTCTAAATAAATTAATAAAGATAATTTTATTTTATTATTTAAAAGGACGATAAACTTATTACTCGATTATTTGGAAACATTTTTTGAATATTGGATAGGTTATATAAAAACGTTATGGCCGGGATCCAATAACATATAGTGTTCAATAATTCAATATGTATATATCGCGACTAGCTTTTAGTTAGAGTAATTGAGGTGAATTTTTACATAAACATATTTCGAATTTTCGTCGACTAAATTTGTATTATCTAATAGATTTTGTTTAGGTTGTTTTTCTATTATAGGAAATTAATAATTGTTACATAAAAATAAGGATATAAACCACCTCTCTTTGGTTGGTTTCTTTTTTTTAATATCAACCAATACCCACTGAAGGCATAGATTTCCCTCACATATCACTACAATGATGGTTGCACTGTCCACAACCACAGTGTTCGATATTGTATCCGAACGTAACACTTTTTAATTGTACTTAAGTGCGTGTATCGGAACGCACGGCGTCTTTCACCGGCTTCTAACAAAAGACGATCTCTTTTTGCATCTACCATCAACGGACATTTTACAAGTGTAACATATTTGATTTCTTAACATTAAATAATTAACTAAATGTGCTTGTTTTATATCGAAACCCAACACACAGAGTTCCCGCGATATTGATTTATGTCTACCTAGTGGCTCCACACTAATTAGCAGCAAATGAAATCTATTGAAGAATATTTAGGGAAAGGATACGTTAACATAATTTTTTTTTCTAAGATTTTTAAACATAAGCTACCATATTTGTGGCCAGGTATATAATTCAACAACAGGCAAATATATTTCAAATTGTGTAATGTTATACGAAACTAAACTTCAATTGTGGAACATCTACAGGCCAAATCGACTAATAGGGTTTTATGCGAATAAGTAAATTTAACATACCGTGTGAAGCCTACGTAAGAGATGTAACTTCACAAGATTATATCGACTCGTCCTTAACTGTGGTAGCCAATAACCCGTATAGCATGATTAAGGAGATGTCCTTGGTCCCAATACGTTGATGTCCTCCTTGACTCACCTAGATATCGTTCCCTAAATAAAAATGTGAAATGTTTCGAATAATTCCGCTTTCAACGAAAGATTCTCGAGAAGCGACCACAAGCTGGTGGACGTGGAGCTGGACTTGCTGAACCAACGACATAGATAAGATGTGTTGCTGGACACTGACAGAGGAAGACCAGGCATCGTGGCGAACCATTGGCTGATGTAAATACTGCTTTGGAAGTTAGTTATAGAAATAAGCAGACGTTTTAAACAGACCTAAATCTTTCAGAAGGTTCAAAAGAAGATTACTCTGTTATACCTATCGCTCATATTTAATGGAATCAGGCGTTATCTTGCGGAAGTCCATCCTAAGTAAGAGAAGGACCAATATTTAGCCACTTCCGCACATGCAGTGGTAGTCGTGCAACAAAGTGCACAAGCGCATTTGTTAGTAGGCTGGCGGGCGGTGCAATTTATTGCACGACTACCACTGAATATGCGGAAGTGGCTAAATATTGGTCCTTTTCTTACCTATCGCTCTTACCTTTACAATAAACAGACTCATAAATAAATTAAAATTGTAAGTACGTGTTTTATGAATCAAAACCTTTAGAAAAGATACGTAAGGCTTTACTTAAACACTAGGTTAATGTAAAAAACATTTGATTAATTACTCCGTTTCGTGGAATATATTAAAAGATTAATCAAACTTTATAACAAATAATTAAACGAAACAAAAGTGTCTCGTTAAAAGGAGGTTAGACGGCAAAAGATAAATATTTAAAAAAAATATTCACTGTAATGTCTCTGGTGAAAAACTTATGTATTGTTACTATGCACAGGAAAAATTACAATTTATACAATTACTATTAACCCTGTACTTTTAAAATATTTGTTTAAATATGTAGATAAATAAAACTACCGGAATGTTATAAAAATCGCTGTAATGAAAGTGTAAAATTCTGCCTATAATTAATTTTATACAGAATATTCTTTAATGCTTATTATATTTTTATTATTCAGAGAAGGGTGATAAAGAGAACCAAATCGCTGTGATTGTATTACATAAAGTAGTATTGGTGTCAAATACAATTTTTAAAATACTCATTACGCTTATTACAAGTCATATGTTCATGTACCGGGATATTGACAGAAACAATAAAACCTCTCCTATTTGTGAAAGAAGAAATCTATTCCGTCCGTGTAGTTTTTGTACGAAAAAAGCGATCAAAGCAGTAACGAAACCAAAAGATTTAATTCAGGAGATGAAGATAGAAGCCTTGAACCTTATCGCGTAATTTGAAAAAGTACTTTAGCCTTCCAGCTTATAAAGGACTGGTCATTTCTCAACTGATAATGTAATAAAAAAGGTAGTAAAATTATAACAACTATTTGAGCGATGTAAAAAAGGAGGTCACAGAAAAATTTTGTTAACTGTCAAGTAAGTTCTTAAAACTTAGTAATATTTTCACTAACGCAATGACCGTATTCATGTTTTAAAGCTCTTAAGAAACTTGCTAATTAGTCGCCTGAGTACAACGTAGGCATTATCTTACCTCAGTGATGAAAAATTGGTACAAGTGTAAGATACCCATGGATAGAAGTGTTTTTTTTACAATATTTATTTTTCGCTTAAACTAAACGCAGACATTTGGTCTCCCAGGGTTGCCGCTATTTGATACGAATCTTTCTTCTCCGTCGTTATAATTTTTTACAATTTTCTCTTATGGGTAAATACAGCTAAAATTTATATATATTAACAATACAATTTGGAATACTCAATTACATATTAGTTGCCACTGAGAAGGCTGTTAAGTCTCTCAACAACACCACGTTCACCAACAATAGTTATTTCTGCACTATTGCGCTGGATCAAAAACCTCGATCCACTCAAGATATAAAGTCCTAATATAAATCCACTGGATTATCATTTATGATCAGTATTGGAGAATAAGGCTCGCTTTAAATGCCATGATAATTTGAAATCCATAAATCAATCAATACTATTGGCGGTGAAGAATTTGGTCATAGAAAAATGCGTGCTGCTATGAATAATTGGACTTATAAGAACTATATTGCAAATAACGGAAACCAGTTTGAATAAACTCTTTATATTTTAATGGTTTTATATGATTTATTGAATTCATACGCTGTAATAGTAATACATGTTACGTACAATTAAAATTTGTTTTATTTTTTTTTTTGTATATGGCTTAAAATGAAATTTATGAAAACATAGAATATATGTCAAGTCGTCGTAGTTTGTATGATAGTACCGAAACCGCTGTACCGCGCTATGGTACAGCGCGGCGAGGTGGGGGCCAAAAAAATAGTGCTAAACAGCGCGTAAGCGCTGTCGGCGGACTGATGGAAAGGAGCGGTCGGTATTTCTCCCAATATTCATGCATGTCTAAGGCGCGGTATAGCAGTTTTGGTACTAGAAATCGACTTGTTTATTGGATATAATAAATATTAAAAAGATATTAAATGTCATCTTTATAAGTTGTTGTTCGTAACGATAGCTTTGACAGCAGTAACGGTTGACAAAAAGACTCCCCCCCAGGTTATTTACCACGAGGAATTATGACATAAATGTCGTCACATTATTTCAAAATATTTGATCTTGGAATATAATCTGTTGCGTTGTTAAAAAATAGACCTAAAATCACACACATAATAAATGTGTACATTCAAATCAATACTTTATTAGAAATGATTTAAATAAGCCGTGTTATGAAAAGGACATGACGATATATAAAATAATTAAATTTTAGAATTAATAATAACCCCAAATTCAATGTACGGAAAAGTAATTAAGTTTTTCCAACAATTTGAGCGGAAAATTTAATCTTCCGTACCGGTAAAAGCGATGGAAATATATTGGAATATATATTTTGTGAGTTTTACATAAAAATGAAAATGATTTATTAATACCGCCTCCAGTGTTCGCATCACCATAGTAACGTATATAACTTTTTAATTTCATAACAAAACCCTTTTTTTTATTTTTAAACTGAACGAACATAGCGTTCGGAAATTTAAATTTTAAGTCAACGAAACTGAGAAGGCTGTGCTTATTTTTATAAACATAACCTCCGTCCGTCTTTTACTGAAAAACTTCAATACTTAGATGAGTAAGTACCCATTATTGGTACACTTATAATGTCTTACCTGTATTAATAGTACTTAAACTACAATAAATATCCTATTTCTTTCTCTATCTCTTCTTAAGTTTAGAAATTGCCGGTAGAAGTGAACAATACTCGGGGATCTATGGTAGCTTATACGCACCCTGTCATAATGCGACACTACTACTGTAGCCTTAAGTAAAAATCCTTTATGCATCGTTCCTCGACGGTCGTACGGTAACTCCTAAGTTATTTGTTTAGAGTTCAAGTTGGGACATATTACTAGCCTCTCCAATCTTTAATACTTTTTCATCATCATAATCAGAGTTCCCCAAACTTTTTTGTGTCGTCGACCCCTTGCCATGTTTTTCTGTGATGGGTAGACCCCCCCCTACTAACCTGATATTGATTTCTGACTTTTTTCTAGAGTTTAGTGTTAAAAACTTAAAGTAAAAATACATGTTAATTTATACATTTATTAATTGAATTTAAATTAAAACTACTCAAAATAAAATTTTGTATCTACTATATCAACTAAACACACTATACAACTTACACAATGTTATAAACTTACATTTATAAATAATGTAAATGTTTTGATATTATAAGATAGTATGAGTAAGTAAATAGGTACTATCAGTGTATGTGTCGAGATCCATTATCGTGGACCCCCATTTTCATTTTATGGACCCCCAAATTTCTTTTCGCTGACGTAGACCCCTTTCGTGTTGTCATAGAGCCCTAGTGATCGATATAGACCACTTTGGGAATCACTGGTCCTAATGATTTTATTCCTACGACGTACACTAATTGGATATAGGCATCTCTCATAAATTTCCAATAAGACCGCTTGGTACCAGCCTTCTTCCAGCATTTTCCGTCGACCTTAATAAGGTCGTCTGTCCACCAATGTATCTTGGTGTTGATTTATTATAACCCATCATCACCACTTCAACCATAGAACATCCAATGCTGCACAAAGGTTTCCCTGTTTATTTTCAATAAGACACTTTAATATCTGCCTGTATCTTCGTCTTCCGATGGCCTTAACACAAGTGGCTCGTCCACCTTTGGCGGACAGATATCCAATGTTGTACTTGTCAGAATGTGGTCTGTATTCCAGAACCTAGAGTCTACGGCGATCATTTCTGGAATTTATATGGCCTCCACATTAGTACTGGGCCGATACCGACACATTGATATTTATTAATTTCAGTTCAAGCTTTCAATAATTATTTCTTGACTGGAATAGTGACTATATTATACAATTACACTAAAAGAGTGGCGTCTCTCCTAAATCGAACTATTGAATTGCGATCGTAAGTTTAAGTCGTCAACCACAAAGCGGATCAGCGGACAATGTTGTTAAATCCGGACAGACTAAGCGCTCAACATAAACTGCTTGTAACAAATGTTTATTCTCAAAGCTTTCGTATGTTGTATGTCATAATACTTTGTCTATATATATCAAAACAATTCTACATTTTCCTTAGTCACACTATTACTTGAGAAGGACTACAACGATTTAATTTATCTTTTTTATATAAGATTTGCAGAAGGTTCACTCAAAAAATGTAATGACAATGAACGCTTCGAATTTAGCGCCTCTGGCAGTTCGGTCGCAACAAATTTATATTGTCTTTTAACAACTACTGCTATCAGTAACTACCAATCACAGTATTGTTTTATTTACATACGATTTAACCAATAGATAATGAGTCCAATCTGGAAAATGTTACATTAATTTATATTTTCAGTTGTAGGCTTATATCCAATAAGGACAATAAAGTCGTCGTTTTAGCCCATAGAGGCCCATTGCAAGGCACTAGTATACCCCAAAGATATCTATGGGGTAATATACCATAATACAGTACCATAGTAGTTTTATGGTGCGCCGAGAATGCTGCATAATCAAGCTTTGGAAACTTATTTGTGAGTAATCCCGAGAATCGAATCCGTAACCTACAATCTCAAGGCTCAATCTTCTACCGTTGCCATTGCTCTTTTTTAATTAGAGGCGATTACTTGGAAATGTAGTTAGGGTCACGGGAAGTCGGGAAACGGAAAGGTTTGGGAGTGACCGATGCCTGGTTTTTCTCTAAAGGTCGTAATTATTTAAGGAATAAGGAAATAATTCTACTTAAATGATGATGGCAATTGCAATGCAACTGCAATAATTACCTCCGACTATACAAAATCTGCCGAGACAGCTGGAATATATAAATAAAAATTATTCGTCTAATGTTTCCTTAAGGACAAAATAAAAAAGGCACAATCAACTTCAATAACGTTTTTAAATTTTCGTTAAGACATGTGTCGTAGTATGATAGTAAATATTACCACTGATTTTAAGTAGAAACTAAGTGGCTCCGGCCGTATTCGACATAGGCGCTTTAACTTTGATATTTAGTGGACTATTGCGTGACACCTGGGGTTTGCTCTCAAAAGAAACTCGCAGGACGGTGCAGCATACAAAAACGTGTATTAAAACTTTTTTCAAAATACCTAATAAATCCGATTAATACAAACTTACTACGCTGTGTTACGAGGTATGGTATCTGAGAGAAAGTGCCTTTAGTTACGGTTCCCTAGTCCCTACTTTTATTTACCCGGGTCTGCGCATTGGTGGGACAGATCTCGGGCCGCGAGATAAGGTTCCGCGTATTCACGATCGGGGCAGGCCCTTTAGGTGCGAGGCACTTATGCCCGCTTCGCGTGCCCGCAATCCGTGACAGTAAATAAATAAACAATATAAAAACTAAAATAACAGTCGTTATTTATTAACCATAAATTAAGTCTTAGCTGTTAAAAATTTTAACTTCAAACGAAACAAAAATATTGATGTTAGCCGTTTAAAAATATTTTTGTTTATTTTTTTGTTTTATTAGAAATACAGTAATTTTATACAGCGTAGTCTGTGTGTAGTGTCTGTGTGTTAGTACATAATACTTGTGACGTATTGTTAAATATTCTGTTCACATATTACTACATACCAGTAGAGCATAAAAATCATTTTAAAATAAGCAAAAGTTATTTAATCATATATGAAGACAAATATATGTAACGGACTAATAATCTTAGCTGTCTAAAATAGTTATTTATGTATTTTGTTTAATTTTGATTAAATTTTGCGACATATTTAAATTCATGATCTGCTCAGTCCAATAGGACCGATAGAAAGCGGGTCGCATTTTCAGTTATTTAATGATATTTTTATTAGTCAATATATATATTTTATTTGTATACAATAAAATCCAAATTTAAACGTAAACGTTGTAGTGATATTAAATAAAACGAAATATTTCACTTTCAAATCGTTTACTCTTGCTCTACAGGACTGTCGTTGCCGTTCTGCCATGAAGCCTCCATCGTGTCTTTGTACGTTTGAACTATGAGAATGTCGTTGCATAATACAGCTGAAATATAAAGATATGAATATAATCTTTTATATGACACAAATTTAATAAATAAATATATTGCTAAAATATAATTTGCTGTTCTCAAAAAATACGATCAATAATACACATCGTGTCGAAAGAATTGATATGAATATTGTAAATATAGGGTTATTCGTACGTGAGTAATAAAACAGATGGCCTTTGTAATCTAAAAGCCTCAAGAGTGGTGACCACGAGCAGGTAGACGCAGCGTGAGTAGGCACTCCATTAGGTAGACCGTCGATATAGTAAAGGTGATCGGTCATCGTATCTTTGAGGTAGCCTATGCCTTGCAATGAGCGTCTATCGACTAAAGGGAAACTAATAAAATAAGTCTACTGAGACATTGGTTGTACAATGGTAGCCTATGGGTAGAGGACTGGAACTTGTTAATGTCCCGGGTTCGATTTCCGGGATATTCCCGGCATACAGTCTTATATATAATTCACACATAGTACATTATTTATATAGTATTGGCACTGCTCACAAATAATTTCCCTACAGTACAAACAGCAGCGTTTTCTGTGTATTTTATATACATTTATATTAGATTATAGTATATCTTCCTAAAGATATCTTTGGACTAAAGACCTGTGCCTTTCAGTGGGCGATAGGCTGTAACAACTACGTCAAATACTAGGGCATAAAGTGTTTTAACCTGGTAATATATCTTGGAAATGCATTGCTATAGTTACTGAATTACGTACGATTCAAATAATAAAATTTATAAATAAAAATGAAAAGGGTTTCTCGTGGCTTAAAGTTAAAAGATATTCTTGCGAGTGAGTGAGAGTCAAGTCTCTATCAAATTAAAGTCTTCAGGTATTCTTCTCCACACGTACACTAGTCTATATCTTCACTAATGTCTCAGCTGTTAGATGTGCGCTGCTGAACACGGGTCTCTTTTCAAATATTTCAAATAGTACCAGTCGGAAGCGACCTGCACCAAGTGTCTTTAGATCACCTTATCAAGTGATGTATCTAAATTATTTAATTGAGTATCTTATAATTAACAAAGTTCTTCTTTAGCAATGAATTTTTTTTAATATCTATTACATCGTAATTATACTCGAAGAGTTTACACAGCTGAGGCGCGAACTTTATCTCGGGGACAAATCGAGGTCGAATAGAACGTGAGGTCAATGACATTAATCTCTATCCAAGTGTTTTTCTGTTCTGTTTCTTCGAAGTATTTTTGTTTCACTGTTTATGAACTATGACACACATGAGCGACCGTTCTTATTCTACTTGGCCTCCTCCGTAGTCGATTCATATTAGAAAAATTTTTATTTTCGTATAAGTCGTAGCATGTCCTATTCTGGATATGTCTTCCAATAAATTTCCAAAATGAGAGGTATGAAATTGTTTATATTCAGCGTATTTCAAAAATCTTAATAAGATCATCTGTCCACGTAGCAGCTTCGTCAGTCCGTTGTCTTCACTCCCGAACTTTAAGGCTCTAGTGGCTATCAGTTTGGAAGTTGGCATTTACAATTTTTTTTTCATAAGTCTAGAGGCACTTAAATCTTTGTAACTTAACTCCAGACGGTAGTCATGCAACAAAGTGCACCGCCCGCCAGCTCGCTGATAAATGTGCATGCGGCAAACAATGCGAATTACACAAATGCCACCGTTAAATCACTTAACATGTGTTTCACCCCACCACGGGGCATGTTCAGGAGTTATGTTATACCGATTAGTGCCAAACACAGAGTCCATGTGCATGTGCGGAAGCGGCTACATATTGGTCCTTTTCTTACTTAGGATGGACTTAGGTGAACGTCTGATTTCATTAAATATTTAAACTCCAGACATTAACATGGTGGATAAACGGCTTTGTTAAGGTCGTCAGGAGACGCTGGGTGTATCCCATTCCGATCATGTCAAACTTATGGGAATTTTAAATTATTACCGGATGGATTAAATCCTGCATTAGACGTTATAAGACTGAAACGATTATGACGATGAAATTATTCCTTGCCAAAAAATTGTTAAAGATTAGAGTTAACAGAAAAAATGCGAGTAACTAATGAAGTATATAGTTGTAAATTATTTTATAATTAAAATCTTACCAAATATCGACACAGCAAGCGCCGCATACATGATGGCTAGCAGAAAATGCATAGTCAAATAACTGGTCCGTATGTAATACACGAAACCTATGACCCCCAATAATGCGTTAAAGCCTCCTATAATTATACACAACCAGATCGCAACTTGGAGAACTATTATTCTTTGCTGAAACAATCAAAGATTTGTTAAAAAATTACGAAGGCATACTATGATTCTAGCGTGGACACCTTAAGGTTTTTCATTCCTTAAGGTCGTTGATTTTGATGCTTTTGACATAATTAAGGTGATAAAACTGAATGTAAGAAGGCCTTGAAAGCTTTACTTCATTTTATTTTTTTTTACTGGAAAAAGGCTTTTCCAACTATTTCAAAAAGCGTTGACAAAGGTGCGTTTCATCGTACGGGAATTTTTTTAAAGGTGATGAAATTGATTTGGAAGATTAAATAAAAAAATTACTTTTTAAAAATAAATCCATCTTTCTTTTAGATGTGTTTTTGTATTTAAATTTATTTTATAAAAAAATTCTACTAATTTAAAATTTTCGATAAAATCATATATAATTTAAATTCAGCTATTTATAAATTAACTATAAACTAATCACACGAAGGACATTTGACGCTCCAAAGCTTTACATTGTTCCTGTCAGAACAACTTCCACGTCAATACATTGAAAGCCAGTTGTCAATTCAAAATTGAATATTCAAATCGACGTAGCTTTCATGCGAAAATTCAACTGCCGTACAGAGATTAACTTTTAGATGCAATCGCTAATTATTTAATAGAGATTTAAACTTAATAAAAATGCTGAAATTGTATACTCATATGTTTTTATTAATTTATTTACACTTTATTGGACACCCTAGATAATGACTAAAAAAGAAACTATTTATTAATATAAGAGGCGGTCTTATCGCTCGAGGCGGTCTCTACCAGACAACCTTTGGATGAAGATGAGATACACGAAGGAGAGTGCAGCTAAGGGTGTACGTACATACAAATACATACATTACTATACACACATACATGTATACATAAATACGAATAAATAACAAATAATACGTAATATCCTTTATAAGAAGCCAAGAAAGTGCTCTTGTACCATCTTTTTAAATGCTAACAGCGAAATCATTCCATAGCCGAAGCCGGAGATCTACACATCGATGGTTACACCGCCCACTACTCTACCCTCCATAACATGACCTTGGCTACTGATTTGTCAATGTATGGAAAGGTTCAGCTGTATTCTGATTCGTTAAGATATCAGCGTCATTGGCATGGCATAGCGTTCACATCAAACTATGCCAGGAGTAAGGAAAATTACCCGCTGAGAGAGGTTTTCTATCGTATATAAAATAAAAACTATTGTCCGAAGTAAACCGCTTTATTCTTTCTTATGGAACGCTATAGCAAAAAAAGATAAAAAAATAAAAATGATAAAATTCGTTTATTCAACATTGGAACTTTTAACAGAACTCTTATTGTCAATTTTTTTTTAATTATATATTTTAATTCATATTATTTTTGACTCTAACCTGCTTAGCAAGGTGTTATATTTGTGGTAAAGAAGAAGCAAGAAACTCAACAACAACACATCCTTTAATAAAGTTTAACGATACAGATTTATGCATATACTCTATCAGATATACTACTACTACTCCGCTAGCTCAATGACCCAAAGTGGGTCTTGGCCTCCGAAGCGAGAGACTTCCACTTTCCTCTATCTTGCGCCATCGTCTGCCATTGGCTGACATTCAATTCGCGCAAGTCTGCCTCAACGCGATTGCTCCAGCGATACCTGGGTCTACCCACTGGTCTTCGACCCCACGGATATATTATATATATACATATATACATATATATATATATATATATATGTATATTTATATATTTATATATATATATATATATGTGTGTATATAGGTTATATTAGGCGACATCACTGCTAACGATTCTGAACATTTAAATATTCGTGTATTGTATATTAAGCTTTTTATTGATTTATTTTTAATATGCGTTTTGAATTTTGTTAATGGTAGTGCAATAATGTTTCGTGAAATTTTATGTTAACCTGTTTTCTATTATATTTTAGGCGTTCCGTCTCTGTGCTTGAAATATATCGTTGGACGGAACTCGCATGTTAGCAGTTGGGCGATAACATATGTATGTTCAAGTTAGGCAGCTGCTCTATGTTATTATTCAAAAGCATTCTCGTAGTTTTGACCGGAGGCGTCCAAGGAACACGCCTGGGATTAAAACAGGAGTATAATTATTCCGTTACCTTTACAGCTGAAGGGGCATTATGTATAAATTTTATAATAAATTAAATCAAATATGATTTTTCGAAGAACTATTCTTATTATTTCATATATTCCAGTAATTTTGTATATTAAATAGAAGAACTTTAAAAGAAAAAAAAAATAGAAAAAGCACTTATAAAAAATATTCACTGCATTTCGTGTAGTGGACATATCTTTAACTAAACAACTGCTTCACGAGTTTTCATTCCAAATTCTTTCATACGCGTTCTCACTCCTCATCTTGTAATACAAGGCCTCATTACCCCAGTTATTTGTCTAGCTAAGACAAAAAACTTTTGGACAATTCTCTCCGTAAAAAATTTTTAAATTTATCTAGATCTTGAAATAAACGTAATCCACATATTTAAAATAACATATAATAATCCACATTAAAATAAGTCCATTACTTATCGCGATGTTTAAAAAATCGCGTGTTTTGTACTGAATAATACTACATTTATTTTTGTTGTAATACACTAGCAGTAGTAACATAACTTAATTCACTTTTCCACTGTCTTCATTTCTTTTGATAATTATTCATAGCTAAACAAAGACAATTACATTAGATATATTCTTTGTATTATAGTGATAAGGTTTTAGCAAATACTCATGCTATTAACGTAAGTTGATGGTATTAATAATTCATTCAAAAGATATAATTTCTAACCTAGACATTTTATCGGAAGACATTCAACCGGCAGATAAATCACAGCAATGACAGAATAATCCTTTTGACGAAAATTTAATTGATTTAATTAATGTATATAAATTGCTGACAATATTTTCATGCGTTATAGGTAAAGTGGTTTAGCTATATCTTCTTTTTACGAGTTCTGAAATTTTTAGTATTTATTTTAGGCCTACCGAATATATTTATAGGTTAGTATATCGGTTTTAATTCTCGCCAAAATTACAAAGGTCAACCATCGTGAAAATAGAAACGAATAGTAACATATTAAAATTACACTTAATTTTTTTTTATTTCACTCTCATTTCATAGTTAAAATTGGAACTTTGATTTTTGTAATAATTTAACCTTTTTTAAATTTTGCTGATTTTCCTACTCGTACTGTTTTGCAGTAGTGTAATAATATGTGGCGGCTTACGCCATCTCCCTTCAGCGAAACAATGCTGCCGCTCTCTATCCAAACTCGCTCTTAATTGTTTTTCACACTCTGCTCTCTATTTACCACATACGGGATATAAAACAATTACGTGCACAATGGTCTAATTCACCGCTGAGTCATAGATACACAAGGGACTAGATTTGAATTTAAACCCGAGTAGATACTTCGAGAATCACATAACTAAAACATACATATTTATAAAAGTATACCTAAATATTTTGTTAATTATGTATGGATAGGATAATAGAAATTCTATGTAATTTATCACTTATAGTCGCACGTTATATTCTGAACTATTTCGTAGATATCAGAGTACTTACAACGGCTAATATTACATATTATTCTTGAAAATGTTCTTTTGTTTTTATTTAAAAAAACACGTGACTTTATGATTACAAAATTATCTTTAAAAAAGTTTATTTATATCTAGTAAGCAGTACAATGTTCATATTTTAATTCACGCTTCTATACGATATAGGTATTGTTCAGATCTAAGCATTTATTATTCTTTATTCGAATTGAATTGTGCTGCAGGTAAGTTTCACAGAATTTTTAAATACAATATATTTTAAATTTATAAGGTATTAACAAAATAAGTACTCACCTCCACAGCTCCCAGAAACAAAAGAACAGCAAGTACGACTTGCGGTATTATTGGGACCAAAGTCATGACTTGAATGGTGAAACCCATTTTTGTGTCTGTGGTCATAAACGACAGAAAAAACAGTAACATGTAGCAAATAACTGAACTCTGAAACAAATGTATTTTTAATCGAGTGCTCCAAATAGGTTAAATAATAAATTGTAGATGACTTAAAAAATGTAGGAAACTGGCATTGCACATAACAGTTGGTTATTACTCAGCATTTCTAAATACAATATCTCAAACATTACCCTGACTATTTAATGGAATCAGGCGTTACCTTGCGAAAGCCCATCCTAAGTAAGAAAAGGACCAATATTTAGCCACTTCCGCACATGCAGTGGTAGTCGTGCAACAAAGTTCACCGCCCGCCAGCCCGCTGATAAATGCGTATGCGGCAAACTATGCGAATCACACAACCGCTACCGCCAAATCACTCAACACGTGTTTCACCTCTCCACGGGGCATCTTCAGGAGTTATGCTATACCGATTAGTACCAATCTTTGTTTGGCACTGCATGTAAAGAAGTGGCTAAATATTGGTCCTTTTCTTATTTACCCTGACTGTATTATACGTCTATATAAGCCAGTAATTTAATTCGGATTTCATATTTTTATATTTCTAAACCTACAAGACCATGGGAAACAAACAAAAGGAGCTACATGTCCGAGTCCTACGATCGTAGTTCCCGAGAAATAGTCTTATACTTTGTGTAATTATTATATAGGATACTACAATTGATGGGCAGCAGCGTCCTCTGTGAAGCATAATTCTTAACAGCATTCGCTAATCCTCCTGCCAAGGGTGGTAATTACGGCCTATCCCATAAAAGATGTCTTTGAGGGGAGGGGGGGGTTATGCCTTACGGTGGTTGTTTATGGGCTAAAACGACTTAACCAAAAACCTCTAACTAATAGTAAATGAGCGATATAATTACTATTTTACAGCTTTTACATCTATAACCAATCAGTCTGTATAAGAGATTTTCGCCTATGTACTGACTTATCAAGATATCACAGGATACATAAGGGCTAGAGACTTGAAATTTGCTAGGAATATTTTCTGAAACAGAGGTCTGTTAAGAATGGATTTTACAGAATTCTCCTAGCAAGAGCGATTTAAAAGTCATTCGTAATAATATTTTATGGCATATTAAAAATAATTAAGAGTGAAAAATATATATTGACACATGCGGGCCTCGCGAAGCGGCAAGGGACAGCTGTGGTTTAGCATGAGGTATATTTATTGCCACGTTTTTGGAGCCTCTCGTTCAATGGATCATGGGTTGGGAGAATCCTTATTTACATTATAATTTTTCAAACAATTTTAATTATTCTTGTACTCATTTTCCGTCTTTCTCTTCTCTTTCATTCAATTTCCCTCACAATATCTTTCATTCCTTTCCATAACTTCCTTCTAAACACCGCCTTCCGTCCAGAGTTCTATCATTTATACACTCTTAATTCCTGTGAATTTTCTTATTATCTATCGCATTCTGTAATTTACATTTCTGTATTACAGCTATTTTATCACTCTTGTATATATGAAAATATCTCAACCTAGCTTATTCACAAATATTTATCTTTTTATCAAAACCCACGCGGACAACGTAGATAAGTTTATCTTGGCAAAATTTAAATATATGATGTGTTTCATATGAATCATCACCTTCACCATTTCAGCCATAAAACACTACTGGACAATATCTCCAGCGTCTTCCGACGACCTCGGCAAAGTCATCTTTCCACTATGAGAGTCTCCACTTAAAGCCCCAGGCGCCCTGTTCTGCGTACCAAGTGGCTGCCAATGCCACTCCAACTTGCTAATCTGCAATGCTGGCTACTTTCGTTCGTCTATAGGTCTCTTTATTTCTGTTTCGATATCATATATAAATTCCAAGCATAGATAACTGTGATCTTGACAGTGAAGATCAGAGTGAGAGACTGCGTTTTTGTAACGTAACTCATCACCAGTAACACATATTTGTCTTAAACTTTCATCATTAGGCATAGGGATTCTGGCCGAGTTTTTATAAAACTTTAACAAAGATATTGATGCATGGATGCACAGACCGCGGCTCGCCATTCGAATACTGGTGGCCAGCCGACAGCAAAAATAATACTCTCGTACATTCGAAAAATATTGAATTCTATTCCAGAATAAAACCAAAAAAATTTAATTACCCATACTTCTGGCGGCCGGCCCGCCATCAGTTCATGATTTGCACGAGTGGCCCCTAGTCTTAATAAGTCTGTGCAACCATGTATTAAAGCGACAAAGATGTTTGATTATCTGTCTGTGATTATTGAACATAACAATACTCGCTATTTTTGTCCAACCGATGCACACGACGGCGTCTCTCAATGCTCTCCTTCTAAAATTCATTTCCTCCGCATCCAACGCACCGACGTTTGCTAGAATTATCATTGTTTTCATACAATATTCATGTGAAATTTATTACATTTCACTTTAAATTTACTAAAAAAAAATTAGGTTATACATGACATTGACAGTTTGAATACCTTTCAAATTCACACACAGATTAAATTTTAATATTTGACATTATAATTAGCTAGAATGTACTATGATACTATATATAAATAAGATATAATAACATTGAAATAATTTTATTAATTGAAAATAACTTCCATTGGTTTTAAGACAGAGACATATTAAAGCTAAAATAAAACCGAGATTACATACGAATAGTTTAAAAAAAGTATATATCGTCGTCTGTGATCAAGACATGACATGTAGCGTCTGAATGTGAAGATTTAGGTTAAGCTTAACGACATACGTAATATGATATAAGGATTACCGATCTCCTCGCTATAATTCTCAAGTCATATTGAAATGTAAGTTCTTGTCATTTATTCCGGCACTACTTGCTTTCCTAGAATTTCTCATCCAACATTTACAAAAGCATTGGTAGTCTAGCGATAGAGGACTGAAACTTGCGATCTTAGGTTGCGGGTTCAATTCCCCGGTATATAATCTTATATAATTCACACTGTGCATTAAATACATAGGATTGACACTGGCTGTGATCGCCAACTAGCCTGCCAGTGTTATTAACGATAGTATAAACAGTAAAAAAAAATAGAAATAGATAATAGATATTAGTCTGAACAAAGTATTATAAGTAACCGTAAAATTTATACAGTTAGAAAAATGTAAGAAAACTAGTAATTACATTTATTGCACTGTTAAATAGGGATAATATTCAGAGGAATTAGTATAAACATAGAAATAAGCTATATCACGTAAGCATAAATTAAGCAAAATACATTGTAAATAGCATAATAAAATAACTAGTGTTGTGTAAATAGGAATAACTATTGTATAAGCGTAAAATAACCATAGATATATTAAATAGTAAGAAAATATATAATTATAAGAAACTTAATTGTAACAGAGTCGACGGAGTGGGGTTTTATTTAGTAAGAGTCATTGCCTTGGCCCTCCATTCTCAGGCGTCCTATGTAGGATTCCCCCCTTCATCTAGAAATTGTAATTAGAAATATAGGCTCTGACTAAGTTAGAGGAAACTTTGTATGTAAAACTATCAACTAGCCTGCCAAGTGTGGCGATTATGGTATACCCCATTATATATCTTTGAAGGCGCCTATGAGCTTGCATGATGGCAATAAATTATAATTAATTATTGATTACTATCTATCCCTGACCGACTTTATTAAGTCAAAAGTATTCTAACTCATTATAATTGAAAAACAAATATAGGTAACATGCGGCAAACAATGCGAACTACACAATGCCAAACACAGTGGCACAAAGCACTCTGTGTTTGGCACTAATCAGTATAACATAACTCCTCAAGATGCCCCGTGGAGGGGTGAAACACGTGTTGAGTGATTTAACGGTGGTAGTTGTGTAATTTATTATCGCATTGTTTGCCGCATGCGCATTTATCAGCGAGCTGGCGGGCGGTGCACTTTGTTGCACGACTACCACTGCATTTGTGGAAGTGGATAAGTAACATATTTCATAGTGATCACATACAGAGTGGTATATTTTAGAGAGGCCTGTACCTTGGAGTGTGGATATATAGGATGATAAGACATTAAATATTTTAGCCGAATGACGTCATAAATTTATATCGTGGTTGAGTTTTTAACAACACGTTTAAAGTATAGGTATAATAAATATGTACTTTTATTATGTAGTATTTTTATTAAAAGATTCATCTTATTATTTTCAGCCGATGGACTCTTACTGCAAGTCAAAGGCCGCCCGAGGCACGATGACCAGTCTTACCCGTGTCTACCTGATCGTGGCTGCCACTCGAAAACCTTTCGGTCGATATCAGTTGCACGAGATGTGCCCCGCCCACTGTCACTTGAGACAATTCTTCGAGCTACGTCGGTGATTCTGGTTCTTATGCAGATCTCCTCATTTCTGATTCTAGCAGCGAAACTCTAAGCATAGCGTTCTCCATTGATCTCTAGGTGACCATGACCATGGCCTTCGTATAAGGTCCTTCTTAAAATATTTATTAAATTAATTTCCTTTTATAACGCAGTAAGAAAAATATTAAACAATACTTGGTCTATGTTTTTGTGTATCTAATTTTGTAAAGGATAAACAAACTGTTTTAATTGAAACTTACTGTGCTATAGCAACACAATAAAAAATATTCTCTAGGCTAATTTAAAAATGTACAAGTTGCTTGAACTTTAAAAATGTAAGGGTTGCGAAAGTTAGCCGCAACGGAATATTAATTTCTCCGATCCTCCTTCGTTTAATAAGATATTTTATATACGCAAATCGCAAAACTAAAAGTTCAATTATTTCTTTTTTACTTATATATCACTGACAAAACCAAAATCAAATTATATTAAAAATATTAATTATTCGACAAGCGCTGTAGAGAAAAGAATCGACATTTATTTTTACTAGACCTAGACTTATTTTTATTTTAATTATAATTATAATTCCGATAATTATTTAAATAATAATATGGAATTTTATGACAAATTTGGGAAGCTTCTTAAAATAAAAACAATTCATTTTATTTAATATTTTATTTAAAATAAAAATTCGGACGCATTCAAAATAAAAGTCCCAACAGGAAGCTACCACCGGCTTGGAAGGCAGTTCTGCTAAGAAGAGCCGGCGAGAAATTCAACAGTTGCACTTTACAAATATAGTTTTATAAAGAGTGCTTGGCAACAATTACCTTCCTGAGTGAGCATCAACAACATTTAATTCCACATATTAACATCATTATAATATTTTTGAATAGAATATTATACTTTTTGCAATAATATTTTTTTAGAGTTTTGATTGTAGAATTTTATTATAAATACGTATACGTTGTGAAATAAACTATTTACATACGAAATATTAACAATTATTAATCTTTGAAGCTTCACTTTTTTTTGTTTTTAAATATTCCTAGGTCCTTAAACAGGTTTAAAAGGTCCTTAAATATTGTAACCGCCACAAATAGTAATTTATTTTTAAGCTTTCGATTTTAATTTTTTTTTTTTTTTTTTAATTAAAAAGATCAGTAGGAGTGATTGATTTACACCGCTGCGGTCACTCGCTTACCAACATTTTCGACATGATAAAAATTAAAATATTACTCAAAGATTCGTTTATCGCTTTTATTGTGTTTTAAAATATATTATATTTAAAACGACAAAAATGTTAGATTTTTAAGATATCCAGTATTTAAAAATTTTATTCCAATATTCGACAAAAACATGTTTAATAGTACTGACAGCGTAATTTCTTTTAAGATGTTATTAACATCAATTAACGAGAGAAGAAAATCTTTATAGAAGGATTATTTATAACTTGCACGTGGAAGGTCCATTACAAAATGATTACGAATAAATTTTCTATTAACAGGCATGCGCCAATTTTACATAAAGTATAGATTAAAAAATAATAGAGCTTACATTGAAAATATATTGCTGGCTGTTTACGTCATTTAATCATAGCATATAATAATGGGTTTCAATTTAAATCATTTCTTTTATATATCATCATCATATCAGCCGTTAGACGCTCACTGCAAGGCATAGGTCTACCCTAAAACATCCACAATTACCAGACCGTAACAATGTCGTTGGTCCTCCTAGAGGGGGCTACTTACACTGAGTTTTTTTTTTATATTTCACGGACCCTTCCACTTAGTGAATTTTTGACCGATGAGGCTGTAAAAGCCTAACTGGCTGTAGACCTAAGAGCACAGATATCTATCGAAACAGTACATTACAATACCACGTCTACCGGTTCTTCTCTTGGTCGCCATTCGAGTCCCTTTTGACCCCAATGACCTTCGTCTGCACTTATGGTGTTTCAACTTCAGATTACAATTCTTCGAGTTACTTCAGTGACATTTTTTCTTTTTTTCCTTTCTTTTTCAATCATCCATTACATTTTGTCAAAGTATTAGAAATCTGATAGTAATCATTAGTTTTTTCGCTTGATGTACAGCAATGAATATTCGATTTGGCGCTTCAAAAAAATCGTAAAAAATATGAAAAACAATAGCTTCCAATTCTTCTTTACACATACAAAACTGTTCCAACGTTGTGCAATAAAGATAACGCTCTACAAAATTGAACCGAGTTGAACATTCTTTCTTTGTCAAATTAAATATCCGGTTATATTTAGTTTGGAAAAATGCTAGTGATAGGAAATAAAAATTTGTGAGTCAATTTTACAGCCCCTTAAACTATTTCTCTAGTTCTCTTTGTGGATAATTTCTGCAGCCGTAGTGACCTATGGCGAAGCTAAAAGGAATCTACATAAAGATGCAAAGTTCGAATACATGCGTCATACATTACTAATCTTAACCATCCTGCGGTCAGCCGCCATTTTAATTTCTTAGTTTTTAATTCTTTTAATTGAAGGTCTATTAATTGTAATATAATATTAATGAACGCCACAAATATAGTCACTTTGTTTATGATTTTTAAAAACGTATTATATTTATTATCTAATTAACACAGTGTCTGCGATTAAGCTACTCTGTGCAAATCTATCGAGGGCTTCATTTTGGGTAATCAAATTTCTACAACAAATGAATATTTTCCGCAATTTACCCCACGGCCGGCGAGTAGGGTCTTTATCGAGTTCGATTCAATTTGCGCATAAACAGATAGCTATTCACAGATTCTAAACATCATTAAGAAACTTATTTTATTTTAGTTTTTTTTTTTTAATTTCACATATTCACTAATGTATAAAACATTACATGAGTAGTATATCAAATGCATTTGTGTCTTTATGTATAAAATGTATATTTCATGTATTCATTTTATTTATTTATGCATTTCTAAACAGTTAAACAGCGGTGCAGAGTTCAAGAGAGTAGTAGAAAAACACACCAAAAATATTTGTATAAATATGTGTGTATATTTTTATCAACTTCGTATAACGAACGCGACCTTCACCAGCTAGCGGATCCTGGGTTTCTTCGGCCAGGTTGGAGACAACAAAGAGATTATGGAAAGAGACCAACAGGGCGATCGTCAACTTGATAAGCAGGCCATGTAGGGGTGATGACGGGCCTTGCAATAACGGAAGTAGATAAGCAGGTAGTACAAGCTCGTGAAGGCAAATTATTGTATCCTCAACCAAGACCTTCTAAAAAGAAGGTGACCTTCAGTAATGACGAAGAAGAATGTACATATACACATTCTCTCATAAGCATGTAAGATATACATATAAATATATACACACACATATATATATGTGGGAGCGTGAGGAAGTGTCTAGTTTTAAAAGAGCTTTTTTTAAAAAAATGTTATTTCTCTAGTCCATTATGACTTGTTGTTGTGATTAGAAGAACTTGTTAAGCAGTAGTCGAATATTTTTCAATCACGCATCAATTTGTTACACTGATACATTGTCTAAAAATTAATTAAACAAATTAAATTGAAATATTACCAAAAAAAATTGGTAGTTTCTAATCGTTGTCAGCACCATAATACTTCTCTCATACTATTATTGATATTCACAATAGAACAAGCGCCAACACTCCACAGACCCACTCATTGCACTAAAATCAAGCATAACACTGCGTACAAACTGATGCGTAAACGTGGGCGCCGCCCGCCCTCGCCTCCGCGAACAGCGCGGGCGATCCCAGGTAGGATCATCATCCGTCCTTAGATTGTCATGCGGTCTACGCCGCCTTTTAAACTGTACCCTTCATTCGCTACACTACACACAGACTCGATGATGTAAGCTTCTCTTCTACCTTCGTGCGAGTGTCATCGTGGAATTTGAACTTGATGCCTTAATTTAAATTTGGAATAGTTCACGGACACTTCCGTTCCATGAATTCATGTCAGATGGAGCTGTAAAAGCCTTAGACTAATAGAATAAAATAAAATAATTGGTAGATGTAATAAATTTAATAAAAGTATCATAAAACTCAACGTGAATATTCTATAGCAATAATTTCTCTCCGCTAAAGTTCGGGAGGTTCATTCAAAATTATTTTTATTGGATCGTTTAATAAAAATCGAGTAAAATTTTGATTGAACGTAACCCATCGTATCTTCTCCGGGCATTATATTCCCTGTGCGGAAATTTTATATTTTATAACATAACAGACCGTTAATGGATGGAAAACCGCTGCATTCATCTCCATTCTCTCGTAACAATTCGAAGTATTTTCATGGAAATATGAACTTTTATCTGTCTTTATTCTAAAATTTATTCTTGGTAAAAAAAAAAAAAATATATATATATATATATATACAGATATATAACAATTAACCTGTATATATATATTTATATATATATATATATATATATAAATACAGGTTAATTAATTGTAGATGTGAAAAAATCAAAAGGGTGAATGTATAAGTTCATTCCTTGCCAATTAATGTATAGTACACTATTGAAAAATCAATGACGTCAGAGATAAAAAAAATAATGCAACATATGGTAAATTAAACATTTTAAAAATTACGATAACTTAAGATTAAATATGTGGCTTCCTAAAGTTATAAGCAGTGAACAGGATGATTTCAAACTTTAAACTTTTTTTGGTGACAAATTATATATAAAAACGTCTTTTAAAACGTTTTACACATATAATAAATATGTTTGTATGTATGTTTTACAAATGCATGCATTTTATATTATTTTATAAAATTCAAATAGAGTAAATGTAATGTTACATGTTAGCGTCCCATATGAATTTATTAAAATTATATGTAAAGACGAGAAATTTCACATAAATTGCAATACAGTAAAAAATTGTTGAACACTTGGCGGGATACGGTACATCTCAAGCGGTGTGGGATCGTGGAACCGTGCTATCGGCTCAGCGGACCTTTGTTTTGCAAACATTTCAATGCGCCTGCGCTAGCTGCAGGAGCTTAAATCCATTGCCCGGGAGAAAGACCCTGGCCTCGGTCGCGTTCACTAGTTGGGTGACGTCTCACGCACCGACGCACTCTATTTGTGTCGGTTGCGTTCAGCAGCTATGTGACATCTCACGCGCCAAGGCTAATTCGAATTATGTTACAAATTTACGTCTCCGTTCTTCAACTTCATTCTTTTTCATGTAATATATCTGTGTCCTCTTCTTTTTTACAGCCAATAGATGTCCACTCCAAGGCATAGAGCTCCTTTAATGATCGTTACGGTGACAAGTCCTGCGTTGCCCGGATCCAGCGACATTCAGCGACATTCAGTGACCTTAACTAAATCGTCAATCCATCTATCATCCACCTAAACCCCATCAAATCTACTGACTCATGGTTGCATCTCCAAAACCTTTCAATCCTACTGTTGCTCGAGCGATGTACTTTGCCCACTATCACTTCTATATATATTATACAAATCTGTATATTTCTATGTCATCGGTCTACCTAACAAGGAACCTGCCTACCCACATCGCGTCTACCTTATTGTGGTGGACTCTCGAAAATCTTTCACACCAACGCCCATTGTTTTTACAGCTATTACTTCTAAATGTAAAGTTTAAATAAATATGTGGCGTGCATATCGCGCGCCACTCAAACACCAAGCTCTTACCCACGTGACCGTCAATCGCATCGCGGCGGCGGCGGCAGTGAAACAGATAAATAACAGATGGCGCCACAGTAGACGCAACGAAAATCTGCATCGTGCTGTTGAGAGTCTCCGCGCTCATTATAAGGGCTAGCGGAGGTGCGGTCAACACATCAAGAAGCAACTGAAGATCAAGAAGCAACCGACGAACAAGAAGCAACCGACGAACAAGAAGCTACCGAAGAACAAGAAGCTACTACTACGCTACTAGTACTACGACCACTCCTACACTAATATATTACTAATATATTACTTTATATATATCATGTTAAAATGCTATAAAGGTGATAACGTATCCGCTCAACTTTAAATCAATCGTTTATTTTCAATTTTAACACAAACTTTAAGTAATTTCCTTTGAGAGAATATTCACATAGTAGAGTTTAAGGTATATTTGATCCAGATGGAGCACGATATGTTAATATTTACCATCCAACCAGAATTTTGTCCATAACTACCACTTCAATTACCGACGCATCCATATAACTGAAAACGTTTACTGGCCACTCGCAACTGAATTTCGAATAAAGTCAATCCAGTGACTCTCTCAATCCATTACGTAACCCGTTAACCCGAACTGTCGGCGACGTAGAGCCTCTGTCGGATTATACATACCGGAAGTAGCTGACAGTGTTATGGCAAGCTGTGAATATTTCCTAACTAAATGTAAATAAAAATATTTCATAAGATATATCAAAGAACTATAAAATGTGATAAATATACATGTAATAGAAATAAATAACTTTAGCTTTAATAAAATAAGAATAGACTGTGATACATTGTTACGAATAGGTCTAGACCAGTGATTCCCAAAGTGGTCTATATCGACCCCTAGAGGTCTATGACAACCTGCAAGGGTCAGCAAAAAAAATTTGGGGGTCCATGAAATGAAAATGGGGGTCCAAGATAGTGGATCTCAACACATACACTGATAGTACCGATTTACTTATAATATCAAAATATTTACATTATTTATAAAAGAACCTATTAAGTAAAAAATTATAAATATGTTACGTATATTTTACATAACAGATACAAAATTTTATGTTGAGTAGTTTTAATTTAAATTCAATTAATAAATGTATAAATTAACATGTGTTTTTACTTTAAGTTTTTAACACTAAACTTCATTACAGTTAGAAATTTACAGGAAATCAATATCAGGTAAGTAGGGGGTTTACCCAACACGGAAAAACATCGTAAGGGGTCTACGACACAAAAAAGTTTGGGAAACTCCGGTCAAGACTATGATAATTGAGGAGAGGATGAAAGGCGATGCAAAGAAGGTAATTTAGAATGAATGAGAACTAACATACATTAGAAGAGTGAGTGAGCGAGTGAACGATTATATGAAGACTGAAAGAAGGGAGCGAAAATAAAAGACACTTGATTTTTTTTTTTTGAATATCAAGGTCCTTTCTCACATTAAGCTAGAGGTACAGCAAGGGAGACCCACCCCTCAACCGGGAACCTTAAAAAATACTTCCTGACATCTGTTCAGTCCACTAAAATATATTTATATATCTTATCGATAGATATAATTATATCTACTGCTTGATTGGTTATATATGGCTTACTTGTCATAAAAAAATTAATACCTATTTAAAATCATCCTGTATGAAGTTATTACTCTGAAAGATATAACATTAGTTTACTCTTTCTATTACAATGCGACAGGTCTGATACTTCTGGAAGTACAGGGTCTGCAGAAGAATATAGTAAAAAATAATTTATTTGAATACATAGTAATCCTAGTTTTACAAGCGCTTTTTAACCAATACCTTATTTATTATTTCTAAAACCATGGATTTTTGGACATGTTGTAGTTTTTTCAACCCATGGACACCCACTGCAAAACATAGACCTCTTTCAAAGAAGTTTATGGGGTATATATCATAATCGCCACGCTTGGCACGCGGGATGGCGATCGCAGAGTGGTATTAAGGTACCCGGAATATGCTTCTGCCTGTACTCTGGAAATTTCCCTGTGAACAGAGGAAATCTTATATAATTGATGCACAATTTAGAAGTCATATAAGATTTTAAACGGAGAATCGACGCCGCCACCTACTCAATACCACTGTTCAATAGATGGATAGTGTGTATCATATTCTAATTGACATAAAATAAGATTTACATTCACACGTTAACAGTTTTTGTACCTATAATCAATCTTCCTGTATTGTGATTTTTATTAGAAGATATTATCAACAATATTTTGCATTAAAAGAGCAATACCAGTAACACTGTTAATTCGATTTAGTTGTATGATTTGAAATTAGAATTGATTATTCATAGCAATAATAGGGCAAACGTATTTCGGGACAGCTAAAAAGATAATAAAGTAATTTTATCAGCAATATGACACTGAATGTTTCAACATTTTCACAAACGTAACTTGGAAAATTGTGTATAAATTCTATATTCAGTGAAAGGGCAGAAAGCGGACACGCTGATACCCGAACAAGACAAGCCATTTGTGAGAAAACCACTATTCGCTGAGATCCAGTCGGCTCGTACACGACTGGACATTTAACAAACCGTGAGATCACTAGCCAGTTCTTTTTCTATAAAAATAAATACAGGGTATAATGCATTCGATATTTATTTAGAAATACGACTTCATAACTCAGAACTTATATAGACAAAACTAGATTGTAACAAACATAATTAATAACTTTTACTCTGTTTTTGAACTACATGTAATAAATTGATACATTTCTAGATATACCGCGTCAATAATATTATCTAAAGTAAACAATTATTAATAAATATAATATTAACAATTGTAAATTTATCTTGTGTCGAACGTATGGCACTGAGACTATCTAGAAAAATAAAAGTGCCTCGGTTTGTTGACTGATTTACATGACTTATATTACAGCACACACGTTAAAAATCAGCTGTTTAGATTCTGACTGAGTCTTTTCACAAAATCAACGTTCTGAGTTGGTATCTTATCACGTATAATGGTAAAGTAATCGACGATTCAAAAGCACATGTAAATGACAAATAAAGTAAAGATTTTTTGAATTTTGAATTTCGAAATTTTAATACCATTCCGAAAGTATGAACGAAATAAAGGTAGAAAAGACTGGAAAAACACTTGGCAACTTTATACCTATCTTCTTACCTGAAGTACCTAAATAAGTACACTAGTTCGCAATGGATAGAAAGTGTTTAAAGGAAAATCGTTTTTAAATTTGTGTTTCACAACATGAATAAAAAACTTGAAGATCGTCTGGCGACGTTACCTTTAAGTTTATAAAAAGCTCTAAAAGCACAGTTTGGTATAACGATATAACTACAAAATTAACATAAAACTTAACAAAAGTGCTGAAGGTATTTCAGCATCTAAAACGTACTAAATAATAAAAAAACCCGTAGTGTTCGTGTGAGAAGTTTCCTTACGAAACCTTCTTAATTAAAATTAACAACAAAGTAAAGACTGTTTTTCAAGAAATTTTACACTAAGTTACTTTATAAAAGATGTGAATATATAAGCTAATTTCTACACTTACAAGCAGCTAACAGCGGATAATTAGTAGTCACAATGTGTACTTATTAAATTTACTACTTTTTTATAGTTAATTTTGGTTATTATGTAACTAGTTTCAGCACCCGTAGTTGCGTTATCAGATGATCAATGAATGTATCACATATTCGTTGTTTCAGCCTGAAGACGCCGACTACAAGGTATAGGCCTCCTTCTAAGATATCTATGGGGTGATGTAACATGTTCACCACGCTTGGCAAGCAGGTTGGCGATCACAGTGCAGTATTATAGTACATAGAAGACGTTCACAGTCTAGAAAAATGTTTATGAGCAGTGGAAATTCTGCATAATTAACTCACAAAGTGTGAATTGCATAAGATTGTATTCCTCGAATAAAACCCGCGACCTACGATCGCTAGGTTCAGTCCTTTACTGCACTGCTTTTTGCGGCTTTTTATTGTTAAAAACCAAAATATGTTGCCAATATCAATACCTATAGGCGCTATAATAAGAAAATAAGCATTTATTTCTTATAAATTAGCATTTATTAAATTCTGTACTTGTCAATCTTTAATTCGCTAACTTTTGTTTCTAGATATCGTGATAAGTCAGCATATAAATAGATATAAACATTAATAATATTATGTAAGGTAATAATTAATTTTATTTCACAACTATTACAGTTAACTCTACGAATTTTATGCAAGTGCACTAGACGTATCGTACGTATAAAATACATTTTAAAGTATATCAGTTTAATTATAAAAAAGCATATTGTTTAAGTTCACACACAATGAACATAAGAAACTTTTCAATACAAGTCATATAATCCGTTTTTATTTTCCACTTTCGTGTTTCTTTTTCCTCTATTGCATTTAGAAAACTAGTTTCCAAACTCACTTTCAGAAGTGACATGTTCGTTGATCTTTTTCAGCGAGGAAACTGTTGCATATACGCTGAAAAACTGTGTTTGAATTTCACCAATTTATTTCAAGTCGGCTTGAGAAGTTATTGAGATGAATTTGATATTCATTTGTTATTATAAGTTATAACTTTGAATTGTTTTAAGTATGGTTTTGTCTGTTTTTTGTTTAATGGAATCATTATACTGACAACATACAATTTAATATAAAGTTACAATGGTGCTAAAGGCACACTGATTGAAAAAGAGCGAACAACAAACTCAGATGCTTTTTTATCCACAATACAAGTTACTTTAAATTAACTTTATATATTTTTTAATTATTACTACTTGTAACAGTGATATAGCAAATCTATTAATTGCAAACATATTTGGATATAGAATTTTTTTTTTGCTTAAAGATATCTTTTTTCATGTACCTTTAGGAACGTCTCATCTCATATTTGCTTCTCTTTTCTGAATGTCACATCTGTCTTGAAAAACCTTATTGGGATCGATGACAAACTCTTTCCATACTAAATTATTCTTTGTTTTCGCGAGGCATTAGTAATAAGGCTTACAATACCGGAATTCCGGGATCCCGAATACCGGAATCCCGGGCGGTTTTTATCCGGTATTTAAAACCGGTATTTTTGTAAAAATACTGATATTATTATATTAGTTGATAAAAATTGAATTTATGCACAATGTAAACCTAATCTACTATAATGTTAAATTAATTACAAGAATTTTTTTGAAGAAATATAGACAATTTTATCTTCTTTTGGGCCTAACTCCTCCTACTCTTTATGTAATCAAATAAATAATATCTTCTTATTCCAGAACAATATTTATTCGATTTCATATACTATTTGTTAATAAGTCAATATAGCAACTGAGGTAAGTAAAGATATAACTAGTATTTTTTTATTATTAATACCGGTTTTAATACTGGTATCTCGATATTTCAAATTTCAAATATCAAGTACTGGTATTTGGATTTTAGTTCGGTATTGTAAACCCTAATTGTAATAGAGAGTCTTGATTTGTTTAGACCAGTGTGTAGGTGATTGAATTTTACCGTCTTTTTTCCTACCAGAATAACTTAGGATATATTGCTAACTAAATTTGTCCATCATAGGTAGACTACTAAGATACACAAATTGTATCTTTCAGTCCATGGTATGCATAACATTTTTCTCCAACTCCTCATTTCAAATGCCTTAAATCTTTTTCGATCCGCCGTACTAACTGACCATGATTCAGAGCAGTATAGGAATATCGAGGATACCAACTATCTCACGAATCTCACTTTCGTTGTAAAGGAGGTATGATTTCTGTCTGCTAGGATTCTTGAATCTTCTCGTCTCACAGAAACGTAATTAAAATAATATTCTAACTGAATCGTTTCAAGGCTTCTTCCGTTTTACGACGTTGAAATTTACATCGAATGAACGAATAAAAACATATATTTTACATATGAAACGCAACTTGTGGAATGGAAATGAAAAAACATCCATAATCATTTCACGTTAAAATTAAAATTTTTCGCGGATCATAAACTTACACGTTTAATAAACATTTTCGAACCGAGGAGACTGAAAAAAATAATATTCAGGATTTTATGTGAAAATTAAATTTATTCCAGACATAAAGAGGTACGGGTTGCCCGTGACACTTGAGATACTTCGTTATATTAACAATCACCTCAAAGTACGGATTTCTTTTGTGACCGCCAGATTTACAATTCTGTCCACTGGAAATATTATGTATTACATATTTGACCAATAAACTCACTAGACAAAAAGGTCATTTACACGATGGTAAACATCAATATATATTTTAATGTATTTAAAAGTCTTTGAAATACTTAATTAATTACACATTTTCACAGAATGTTTACATTCTAATGGTCTTTTGTTTTAGCCCCCGCTATTGGAGGCCTCTCGTACCCCTAATTTGTTGGGATCAGGGTATTTGTTTACAAATAAGTTCTTTAAAATTTTCATCTTTATTCTTCACTCACTTTCATTCTTCTCAATTTCTTTTGTTGTTACCTTTTTTCCTTTACAATATCTTTCATTTTGTTCTTTCATTCCTTCTTGCTTTCATCGCGTTCCTTCCATCATCTTATTACTCTTAGGTCGCTAGGTACATTTCTTTTATTCTTTATTTTGTTTCTTATCCTATATTTTTTTTAATGTCACAGTTTTCTTATTTTTAGGTTTGACTTTTTTAATACAATACTACTTTGTTCTTATTCTATTTTTAGTTTATTTTTCCTATTATTAATTGACTAGTTATTTGTGTAGTTTATTTTGTACCTACTTATCTGTACTGTTTTATTTCTTTTGACAGTATCACTCACCACCGAGCGAGCAAAGCACTCTATTAAACATGTAACAATAAATTTTTAAAAAAGTCGAGATTCCTTTACCTTTCTCATTCAGGTTTGATGTCATCATCCGAGAGTTCAGAAGAGAACCATCGTACATTGAATTGAAATTTTATATATCAAAAACTTAGATGAATCTCCTAAGAATGCTCCAGATTACAGAGAGCAATGGAGAGGGCTATGCTCGAAGTTTTTCTGTGCGTATTCAGAAGGGTTTACAACAGGGTTTTAGTTATATTACATATTATTTAAATTAAATCTTAACACAAACACAACGCGCTGTATAAGTAATGGTTACGCCACTACGTACTCGTTACACTTATAAATATTAATGTTAAGCAAAAATAAATTTGTGAAACACTAGGTATTATAAAACATATTTTATTTAGTCACCGCTTTATTTTATTGATATAATTAAGGTATTTTTTTATCCACACACACAAATTTATATATATGTGTAGATATATATTTATATATACATATTTAATATATAAAATTCTCGAGTCCTTCGAAACGGCTCGACTGATTTTTGTGAATCTTAACGTGCATATCGAGTGTGGAGAATCGGACAACATCTATTTTTCATACCTGTAAATGTCAAGGGTGGTCCCTTGATTTTTTTTCTATTTTTAGACAAAAAATTTAGTTTTAATTTTTGTATGATACAGCATACAAATACATACAACCCTTAATTTTTATCCCTCTACGATAAACCCCAATTTTTTATTTGTTTTTTGATGTTTCCTAGAAATAACATACATGGCAAAACAACGTTTGCGGGATCAGCTAGTATACTTATATAAATGCATATGTGTGTGTGTGTGTGTGTATATATATATATATATATATATATATAATCAATACAAACGTCTAGTAAAATTAAGCTGAAATCGTTTAAAAATATTACTTAAAAATCCTATATGAATAAATTTATTTCAACTTTCAACTTTCTCATAAAGTTGGTCGCGGTGTCTATTCCCGCGATACAGTTTTATATAATACACACTTTGTGCATTAATTATTAAGGATTGCCACTGCTCAAAAACAAGTTATCATAGGATGGACAGCAGCGTCCTCTGTGAACCAAACGTATATTTATGGTAATTATTGAAAACTTATCGAATGCATTGCCCCGAGATTCTTATAAAATGTTTTTAAACAGATATCGAATGTTATCATGGAAGGATCGACGTTCTCTAATGGACGTCACTACACTTAAAAATATTTGTGGTGGCAATGTTAACTGTTCGAAACTGTTGTCCGAGGTAAATTTTCGAATTCCTGCAGCAAGAACGCGTTCAACAAACTGCCTTTTGTTATTGTTTATCTTCAATAAAGATAATAAATTTATATTTATTTAACTATAATTGGAACCGTAGTCTATGTAATTTAAATATTGATAAGAATTTATCTATCTCGTCAGTTTCAAATTATTTATAAGTGATTGAAAGGCTACAATAGATCATTTAGTATGGATCAGTGGTAAGTGAGCATAAGTTTCCTATAGATCGAAGAGCATCTTAATTATTAAATTTAAGCGTATTAAAATAATAACATTGAAGTATACACTATTACTTGAGCAGTGGTAGCTCAGCGGTAGAGTACTGTGATTTGCAATCATCGGTCGCGAGTTCGATTCCGGAGATACAATCTTATATAATTTAAACTCATTGCATTAATTATATATGATTACCTCTGCTCGTAAACCATTTTCTACACGATGGGGTGTAGTGTCATTTGCGTACCATAATACCACACTGCCATCGCCAACCCAACTATCATGCTTGGCGATTATAGTATATCTCCCTATAAATACGAGTATTTTTCTTTTTTAGAGGGCATATGTCTTGTATTATGACGACTACTATTAATTTATCTGTCCAGTGTATTTGTAAAAATGTAATCCACCTTATATAGTAACAGTGACTTAAAAAATATATAAAATCTTTTGTTTTTAATTTTACTGTGATACTTTATTTTCTATTTTTTTTTGACAGCTAGATGTAGATGTATTCATTTATTCTGTAGTTTGTATGAGAAAAAGTGTATCAGTTTCACTATTTTCTTTAAATTAATACATTTTCTCTTACCATAAGAATTTTCGTCATTCATAACGAAAATTTAAACAAAAATTAATGTTTGAGTAAAACCTTTCTCGTCTTGTACTTTTAGGTACAATCGTTTACGATATATTTTTTTCATAAATATGTAGAGCACATGATTTTTTCAATAATATGCTGCCAGGTGTGGGCAGTTTAGCGATCATCTGTGGGACAGAAGAGTGCGTCGCTAGACGAGGACAGTTCTTTACTTGCACTAAGCATGCATCACAGTGTTACTCATCAAATAGTCATATATATATATATATATATATATATATATATATATATGTGTGTGTGTGTGTGTATATAAATATATATATATATATATATATATATATATATATATATATATATATATATATATATATATTTATAGTCATATATATAAGTTTGTTACAGATTAATATAAACTCATCATTGAGAAAAATACAGACAATATTAGGGAGAGAATAAAAAGCTAAAATTTTAATTTTTTTTAAAACACATATCTGATTTTATAAAACAAAGAGAGGATGTAAGAATGCTTATAAATTATAAAGTCCCATTCGTACTAATGCACTTTGCGAAGTTTTGAAGTACAAATTTCAGAGCTACACCGCGTTCCTTCGCGCTCTATTTCACGCGAGATAACAAGTTGTAAGTCCGGCAATACTTCTATGCGCTACCGACATATGAACATAAATACTTACGAAACATACTGATAGTAAAATGTATAAGTATATGATTATAGTTTGACAAGTTGAAATTTTTAAAATATTTCAATTAAAAAAATAATTAATTCTTCTTTCTCATATTTTAGCCGATAAAACAACTGAAACACGTCTTACGCTGCTCGCTTCCAACGACATCCCGCGATTTTAACCATATCAAGTAAGAATAGGACCAATATTTAGCCACTTCTGCACATGCAGTAGTAGTCGTGCAACAAAGTGCACCGCCCGCCGGCCCACTGATAAATGCGTATGCGGCAAACAATGTGAATCACACAACTGCCACCGCTAAATCACTCAACACGTGTCTCCACGGGGCATCTTCAGAATTATTTTATGTTACACCGATTAGTGCCAAACACAGAGTCTCTTTCAGAGACTATCAGCGGGCTGGCGGGCGGTGCACTTTTTTGCACGACTACTAATGCATGTGCGGAAGTGGCTAAATATTGGTCCTTTTCTTACTTAGGATGGATTTCCGTAAGGTAACGCCTGATTTCGTTAAATACTTAACCATATCGATGGTTCATCTAATGGCGGGCTTACCGACGTCGTGTATTCCAGCCCGTGATCATCACCCGAAAACTTTTCGGCTCCAATAGTCATCAGTCCCACGAGCGAGTCACCCCACCTACTGCAACTTCAAACGAACAATTCTTTGAACTACGTCAGTGATCTATATCGGGGATGTAGGCAGCTTCAAGCCAGTTTGCTGAAATTCAGATGGAACTTTGGAAATACTAAAGAATTGTTGTGTTTAATTTTAATACATTTATATAATAACTTGTGTAAAAAATTCTTAGTAAATTACTTAACAGAAATAAACAAGTAATGTTACAAAGTCCCGACAGGAACAAAACTTAATAAACAATTACAACGCGATGAGTTTGACCATTAAAACGATGATTTTGATATGCTAAGTTATTAAAATTCTTCTAGACCATTTTATACTATTATTATAAAATAAGACTATAAAACTAAGAAAAGGACTAATATATAGCTACTTCCGCTATGCAGCAGTAATCGTGCAATGAAGTGCCCTGAGGATGCCCCATGGAGAGGTGAAATACATGTAGAGTAGATTAACGGTGGTGTGTTTCGCATTGTTTACCGCACGCGCATTTATCAGCGGGCTGGCGGGCAGTGCACTTCATTGCACGACTACTGCTGCATAACGGGAGTAGCTATATATTCGTCCCTTTCTTAGTTAGGATGGACTTCCGCGAGGTAACGCCTGAATCTATTAAATATTTAAGACGATAAAAATCACCTACTTCTGAGGCTATTACTGGAACTCATATAAATATTTACATTTCTCATTTCATCCTAAGCGGTTGAGTACTTCAATCTGTATTAAATGAAAGGCACAAAGATTAAAATAAATTATAAAGGCATTTACAAGGTAATTTTACATTAATTTTATATTCAAGTTATTCTAACTCATTAGATTAAAATAGATCTCGCAAAAAATGTACTTGTTAAATGGGTTAAAACACTCGTATATATTTAAATTATGATCTAGTGAGTATAAGATTATAAAATTAGTTTAAAGACATCAAAAATAAATTTGAGGACAACACAAAATGTACGGTGAAAAATAACTCATTACATTTTCGAATGATAACTAGTTGGTAGTGGAACAACGGGTATATTTGTAGTTTACTCAATAACAAACGGTAGCTCATTTAAAACTAAGGAAAAATATGCCCTCTTTATGACAGTTCTGTTTGTACTTTTTTCTTCTTCTTTAGTGTAAATGAATAAAAATTAAAGTAAATATTTTAATGGCGTGTAGGGGAAAAACACGTCATCGTCAGCGGCACATCAAAAAGGGGAATCTCACAGAAATATAATTCTTTATTTACATCGATATTATAGGAGCGCAACATTTCGTCATCGTCAACGGCACATCGAAAAGGGGAATCCCACAGAAATATAATTCTTTATTAACATCGGTATTATGGCAGCAACATAAGCAACATAAGTCATCGACAGCGGCGCGTCGCCACAGATCATTTACGTCGATATAAATACGGGCGGAGCTCGAAATTTCTACTTCGGATTTCGTGTTGCTACTACCTCAAGACATATCGACCCTAGTAGGAATCCCACAGACGTAAAACACGATATAGTAGAATTAAAATACAGGGCGAAACCATTTTTTAAAAAATAACTTCTGACCAAATCAATCAACATTTAGTGCTAGCCTTGAAGATTTTCACATGATCCAGTTGGATAACGGCCATCAGTTCTATGCGCTGTGTGGTGTGCTCACTGACTATTCAACTTGCTAACCCAAAGCGTTATTATTTATTTTCGTTCGTCCACAGATCTTTTCATTCTAGATTCGATTCCTTAGAGAAATCCCTGGAAAAGCTATATCTCCTTAAGCAAGTGTGAGCTTTCAAATAAGGTCTAGAGTGAGAGACCACGTTCAGTGCCGTAAATCATCACTATCACACGTCGGTATACTTTCATCTATAGCATAGATGCACAGACCGCGGCCCGCCGACTGTAAAAATAATACTCACGTACATTCGAAAAATATTGAATTCTTATTATTATCAATTCTTTATTATCTTTAATTTCCTATACTTCTGGCGGCCGGCCCGCCATGAGTTCATGATTTACCCGAGTGGCCCTTAGTCTTAATAAGTCTGTGCAACCATGATCTATCGGCATAGAGGAATATTACATTAGTATTAGAAGTGATGTTTCCCAACATGGAGCCCAAACCCCATAGGCAGGCAATATGATAATCAATTGAAAAGTGGACTCGATACGAGTTTAATCCTTTCGGTTTAATATAAAAAGAAACATACTGTGATATTTTAGGAGAGAATGATATGCAAGAAAGTTGATGTATAGAAAAAGACTAGTATGCAAGAGAAATGTAAGACATTGAGAAGAGAAATAAGGAAACGTATGACTGATTCTGACGGAAATAGGAGAGTGAAAAACATTACATAGGAGTGAAAAAAGAACACCCTACACTTATACACACACTACTTATATTATATAAAAATATAAGTATTTAAGAAAGGCTAAGGTGAGGTATGACACGAAAAAGGTTAAAAAATGCTACAATAATAAGAATTAGTTCATATGAAATGTGCTCTGAGCTAGATGACTATGTAATAGGATGTTTATGCGTTGAGTCATAAATTATTTTTAGCATTTAGTGTACATATTTGCATATCCAAAATCCACAATGTGATTAAGGAATACCTTCGTATATTTACTATATTTCTGTAATTGTACCTTAATAAAAATTCACGAAAAACTTGACCCAAATATAAAAGTGGTCGCCTTTCATTAAACTATCTCATTTATTTTTTTAATTTAAAAGGCAACTGGACATTGCGAGGCGTAAATGATTTCTAATTAAATTAATGTGGGTCAAGGAGTTTGTATGATGTTCAAAATAGATATATATTATACTCATATTATATTTAATTTGTAGAATTTATAATTATACTAGCTGATCTCGCAAATGTTGTTTTGCAAAGAAATAATGTTTTTAATTTACAAATAAAAAATAAGGGATGATCATAGAGGGGTGAAAATTTAGAGTTGTATGTGTTTTTGTATGCTGTATCATAAAAAAATTAAAACAAAAAATTTCGTCAAGAAATTAAAAAAAATATATTTAGGGGTGGACCACCCTTATCACTTAGGGGTATGGAAAATAGATAGTAGCCGATTCTCAGACCTACTGAATACGCATATGAAATTTGGTAAAAATCGTTCAAGCCGGGTCGGAGGAGTTCAAGTTCGAACACCGTGACACGAGAATTTTATATATATATATAAGGGTGTGTGTATATATATAAATCTAGACTTTAACTATATATAAATATATATATATATATATATATATATATATATATATATATATATATATATATATATATATATATATATATATATATATATATATATATATATATATATATAAGTCGTTGAAAGCTGGCAACGGAAAAGTGCTAATCGAGGCGATCTTGGCTTGGTGGAGGCTTGCTGAGGGCGTCCATCGGCTGAGATGATTACATGACAACTGTAGCACCAGCGATGTAACCCTCCTACTGCCACTTGAGACAAACATTTCTTAAATATTCCTACATTTGCTTTATGCTTAAAGGTTAATAAATCATTCTTTCGGATGCTGTTAAGGTATCGAAATAAAATAGCTTTCAAATCATATATGTATGTTGGAGGAATATTCAAAACGTTGAGGTGGAAAAACTACATATGTATCTATACAAAGTTTCAATAAACAACAGAGTCAACTGACGTAAAATCAAGGCTATGACGTCAGGGAGTTCTGACGTCACAGTGATAATTACGGAGCGACTTCCTCACGTTGTCGTGGAAAACTCATTATTTTTTTTTTGCTTTTAACGCAATACTGGCTTCCTTTTTTTTGAGCTAATGAACGCCCACTACAACGCATACGCCTTCCCACAAGGGTTGTCACGTTGACCGTTCTCTGCCTGCATCCAGCGAATTCACGCGATCTTAACTATATCTAACACTGAATTTACTCACTGCCAATATGCAATACAATCATTTGTTCTTCATCTGGCCCGATCAGGTCTCACGGCGTGAACGACAACCGAATTGGTTTTAAAACGCGCCGCCCTCGTGTCCGTGCGCGACGCAGTGCTGCACGCACCGGCGACTCCAACCGATCCCCTCTCAGCTCTTATATCTATTAACAATAATTTAACTGAAATTTCTTTGGAGGTAAGGATCCATCCACCTTTATCCGAAAACCGAGTAAATATCATGTTTTATGAAATCAGGCGTTACCCTGCGGACGACCCTGCGGAACAATGCGAATCACACAACCGCCACCGTCAAATCGCACGTGTTTTACCCCTCCACGGGGCATCTTCAGGAGTTATGTTACACCGATTAGTACCAAACACAGAGTGACGAGAGTGACGAGTCGCATTGTTTGCCGCATACGCATTTGTCGGCGGGCTGGCGGGCGGCACTTTGTTGCACTTCTACCACTGTATGTGCGGAAGTGGCTAAATATTGGTCCTTTTCTTACTTAAATATAAATTAGTCAATACAATACGTCAGGCGACGCATCTGACATAGATTTTTTTTATGATTTTGGATCCGCGAACCCTGAATCCGATGAAAATGTTCACAGCGTCTAGCAACAATCGAATATAGCCAAATTCATAGCCATTTTTTCTTCGTAACGTGTTTCCTTATAATATAAGGATGACCAAAAATCGTTGAGCAATTTTTGTATTTGAATGCTATCGCTTGAAAAACCAATGGAATTATTCGAATTATGTGAACAATAATTCCAATTTCTTATATATTGTTATATTATAGTCGTATTGTCATACGTTTTGGTTTTTTTAATGTTGCTGGTATTTTTATTTTCTTCCCTATATTATTTTACTTCATCTACTTTAATTTACTTATCTCTTCGCCTTTCAAATGGTTAACTGGCAAATAATTATTTCGACACTGACATCGCCATTATACTTCAATAAAAAAAAACCTTTGTTAAACCTACGACGACTTACATCTCTTATTGACGTCAAGTTGAGTCTACCACCTTTTTGGATAATAAACACCACAACGCTGTGAAAAACAGAATTAGTTTTTTTTTTTTCATTTTCTTAGTGCAATCTAAAATTGAAAATTAATGGAAATTTATTGAGAAGGCCTCGATGATAACAATGATGATATTCACAAGGTGTTTCTATCTTCTGTGAAAAACTTTACCTATAAAATGTATTAGTGAATAATTTGTGAAGTTGTGACTTTGTAAAGACTTATAAATTTTCACTTAAATATGTTTCATGTATACAAAATTCTTCGTTACAGTAAGCTGTTATCTTCATCGTGTATTTACACAGATAATTTGGAAATTTTCAAGTACATCCGTCCTTTAAAATGTAGTCAAGTTCCCTTTCCTAACTTTAAGCGCCTTACTCAATTTAATCTCTAACGAAAACTCGAGTCAACGTTACTCTTGATGTATTATATTATGAAATACAAACTCGTAAACATAATATTAATTTGCTTATGAAATATGCGAATCATTTTATTGTATTTAATTAAACATCTCTTCTTATTTCATTGCCTCTTAAGAATTAGTTGGTTCACTGCTAGCATTGTCTCTTTAACTTGAAAAGTAAGTGGTCCACAGCTAGATATAGACATTAGTTGTAGATTTCCAGATAGACCAGTTGAAAGCAGCATACATCCAGCATTTTTGGACGACCCTAACAAGGTCATATGTTGCTGGAAGTAACTACTCGGAAATTTAGAAACAATTTAGAATGAAACGTATATATATATATATATATATATGTATATATATATATATATAAGTATACATGTATATATGTATATATATGTATATATATATATGTGTATATATATATATGTATATATATATTACCCTGCATAAGTATGTGTTTAATAGTAAATACATAAAAAGTACACATAGCATAAAATCGTCTTTTCTGCCATAGGATATTTACAGCCTACATCAAGCGTCTTCCAACGATCTTTACAAGAACATGTCTATATATAACATAGCATATTATACATTATATAATTAAATAAATATTTTTATATAACAATGCAGATATTATTCTTCATTTATGGTCAAATATTTTACCACGCAGGCCGTTCGATTTTGGAATGATATACCGCTGAATATAAGACGTGCTATGTCACTACCTATTTTTAAGAAAATGATTAATAAATATTTGCTAGATCAATCATTACTTGCAATTTAAGTCATTCTTTTTCATTCTCTGTTTCTTCATTCATTCTCAGGCAGGTCCGATCCTAGTCAATTTGATGTTCTTATTTATTACTCTGTATTATACTGACTACTATGTATTAACTACCCGTTATTTATTGTTCTACTATTTCCATACTATGGTTGTCTGGAAGAAATTGCCTCGTGTGATAAGACCGCATATTGTACTTTTTTACTATTATGCATCTATGTATATATTATCTTTCGTGAACAATAAAGAAACTTAGCAACACCTTGTTTTGACTGGCAGAGAATACATACAAGGCATTAAGTCTGCTATCACACAAGTTGTAAAAACTTTTAATAAATAAATCCAAGTAAAACTAACTCAGATCACTTTTATTTGTTGTTTCATTTGTTAAACTTTATAATAAATAATCTTATATATTTATTAATACGTCGGCACGTGTGTAATTGTATGAGTTTATTATAGTACATATCAATTAACAACAAAGCCTGTGCGGAACAATGTTCGCCTTACAAATAGCTTCATAATTGACGTTAGCTAACTCGTCTAAAACTTTAGTTGGCATTTGCATAAATCGATTGCAGTAGTTCGTGGAATAGTTTATAGTTGTAAAGACCTCAAGTAAACATATCATTTGAATATCTTCAAAAATTAATAGTCTTTTCATTCGCATCCCAAAGGGCATAGATTTTTTTTTGCTCGTTTAAAATTCGAATTTTTTCTAAAACTGTTTTTCTTCAACGTCGATTATTAGAATTTCAAATCGAGAATTACATTGTTCGGGCCTTTTTAATAAAAGGCTCTACAATAAAACCACTTAACTTCGCTTATGCCTATTTGCCCTCAATTATAAAAGATATCGTTGGACAGACTTAAAGATTAAACACTGACTCGTAAGCCAATAATTAGATTCTTGGAATATTAAAAATGTTAGTAACCTGTATTTGAAGGAATATTTTCGAAGAATTAAATCAAAGCACATCCTATCCTAACATCACATCATGCAACTGATAGCTGAATAGTTTTCCAATGGCGTTCACCAGCCCGTTGATGCGGCATGGCTAGGCCGCGGCATGGTGGACGACATAGTTCAAGTCGCGAAAAGTCGCAAGATGCGTGCAGCGCAGGATCATCATGGCTATCTTTGAAACCTATACATATCTAATAGATTCAGGCGTTATTTTACAGAAGTCCATATTAAGTAAGAAAAGGACCAATATATAGCTACTTCCGGCATGCAGCAGTAGTCGTACAATAAAGTGCACCGCTCGCCAGCCCGTTGATAAATGCACATGCGGCAAACAATGCGAATTACACAACTACCACCGTTAAATCACTCGACACGTGTTTCACCCCTCCACGGGGCATCCTCAGGAGTAATGTTACACCGTAGTGCCAAACACAGAGCCTATACATTACAGTGGACGACGATCGGCTGAAAAGAAAAAGAATTAGATGTCCTATTAAAAAATGAATAGTTTAAAATAACAAAATAATATCGCAAGAAAAAATGTGACTTTAATTAGGATTATTGTATTTTAAAATTAATTACGGTTTACTATCTGTCCTTTTTACCCGAATGGCTTTTATAACCTTCACTGATTTGAGATAGTAGGCGGCAGAGAGCGCCTAGCCTTAGACCTCTTTAAAAGTAGCGAAACCCAAGCCTAGAACCTTGACTTGGGTCACTACATACTACTAATTTACCAAATTGGGAAGCCGCCGAGGTTTTATATCTCTTGCTGGACCTTCCATGAAGTGACTAGGCTCAATAAGGCACCTCGGCTTCAGCATTCACTACTGTTCTATGCAGACTTCTTTAACAAAAGTACTACTATGATACGACTATTGTTCAATTACTTTTTCATTGCGAAGCAGTTTGTCTCAAGTTGGTAACTTTAAAATATTAAAAATAATACAGTTTATGTTAAATTATTATTCCTTTCTCAAATAGACACCACGAATCGGCAATCGCAACGTAGGCTGTATATCCGCATGACGTCGATCTTATTTAGTAGGTAACATCAAATGTAATCCGCTTTCTACCAGTCCTTTTGGAAATATATCAGGAAAGCCGATATGTCGCGAATGTCCTGTGACTTAAATAAAGGCTAGTTGTTTCTCTTTTTTTAATTATTAAGATGTATATTAGCTGTTGATTTTAGAATAAGTATTAATAAATAATGTATTTTTTTGTACACGTGAACTACCCTTTATAATTACTATTATCTTTTCCTTACTATGGTTGTCTGTAAAAGATTGCCTTGTGTGATAAGACCGCCTATTGTATATTTCTGTATATTATTGTATCTGTATATTATGTCTGTATCTTATCGTGTACAATAAAGAATATTAAATAAATAGATAACAATTATTTTATAAATGAATATTAGCAGAAATTTAAGATAATGCGAGTCGAATATATTATCCTTCAAAACTTAATTCCGTCGCAGTCGTGTTTGTGACTTAAGTTAATATATTGAGAAAACCTTTCTGAAAAAGATCCAAGCCTTCCTAATAGTGTTTATTACATAAAATAATATACAACCTATATTTAAATTTTTATTACCAACAAGTTACATATACCGGGTCATTATATTTTATTTATGGATCTAGGAATACGTATGTACAATAACATTCCATAATCATTTTCATATATATCATTATTGAATTGAATTTTCAAAATATTCCTGAAAAAGTATATTTATTATTCTCTCCAATGATACTTAACTGATGTTAATGCGTGAGATTAAATGTTGTTGATATTCATTTAGGAAGCTAATTATTGTCGAGTACTCTTTATAAAACTATATTTGTACAGAGAAACCGTCAAGTTTCTCAACGGATCTTCTTAGTGAACTGCGTTCCGAGCCGGTGGTAGCTTCCTGGAGGGAGGGATATTCTATGTTGATCGAAGAATCGAAATATCGAAATTGCTTATTCGAATGAAGAATATTTTGAGGTTGAATTATATTAATTTTAGTCACAGTAAGTTAACTGCTGAACATAGGTCTCCCCAAAGATTTCTAGTAAAAATCATTGGCAGCCTGAATTTGACGGCTATAACAAAATCGCCTGTCGAACCTCGTAGATGGACATCGTGCCTATGCTTGCCGATCCGTGGCATCTGTATTATGTTATTTAACACAATCGTCATCAAATTTAATATATTATTATACAAAAATACCACAATTTATTGTATTTACAATTTCGATGACGTGGGTAGGTTTGCCGCTAGGTGGATCTATGACATAGTCAAGGTTGTTTGAGGTCGTTGAATACGGGCAACGAAAGATCGGTCACCTTGGCAGCCTTTAGGAGAAACCTAGGCTTTTTATCAGGCGTCTTCAGGCTGAAATAATGACGAATGATAATGACATTATTCTGACTAGCAACATTTACAATTAGTTTAATGAAACATTAAATACGCATTTTAACTATGAACATATTATTAATGTCATATTGCATTCAAAATTAGTATGAGATTAAATTGAAACATCATATCCGGGAGATTCGTTTTCATTTTATACCAATGTTATTATTCATTACAATTATTATTGAGTCTTATTTTCTTAGGATCGCATATGCGAATTATGTTGTATTGTATAGGGAAATTTAACAGAAACTAGTTTAAAACGTAAATCAATGGCTAATAATTGTTTTTACAATAATCACCGAAAAATAATACAGAATTTTTTCGACCGCATTTTTGTGAACAAATGAAAGAGATGGATGATTTTAACGGCAACAAAAGTAAAGAAATCTAAAGATTCGTTTACAGGTGGCTCATTTTTTAAAACGATAATAAGGTGATATTGTTTCAAGGTAATTCAAAAACTCTTTCATTATATGATTCAGAGACAGCTTTTTACGAACAATGGTAGCCCAGGAGTAGATGACTGAGGATTGGGATCGTAGATCGCTGGTTTGATTTATGGGGTAGAATTTCATGTGATTATCACTTTGTGCATTAATAATATTGAAGTTCCACTGCTCACAAACAAGTTTCCAGAGGTTGGGCATCAGCGACATTTGCGTACTGTAACACCACACTGCGATCTCCAATCTGTGTGTTAAGCACGGATATTATGGTACATCCCCCTTTGAGTGAGGCCTATGGCAGTATGTAAGTTTCTTAGTTAGTGTTTTGTTTATTACAGAAGGCTGTGTTCATCTTATAGCGCTTTGACGAAATCGGTGACAAGCTATTTCCATTCCATCCTAACCTTTGCTTTCCCGGAGTTTGTAAAGATGAGACTCGTCATTGAAACGTGGTCTTTTACCGTCTACTTTCCTTGTAATTAGTAGTTCAACGAAGCTATTTGTTTGTTTGGTTTTTGTAACACAGTGTATGACGTTAACTAACAACGTGGAAAGGTGATTTTGATAAGATTGTGGCAAAATGAAATGAAACTTCAACCTGATTTTATCGGTAAACTACGAGAAGACTTATGTACAACAATATGTATTCTACGACTGAAATGTTGGTAATAAAGACGATCTGGTTGTATATATAATATCTAAATTTTATTTTATTATCTACCATCATGTTTCAATCACTGTTTGAATAGAAATTAGCAGAGTAATTTCGTCAAAGTGTAGGGTAAAAAGAGACAATAAACTATATGTAATATGTAAAGAACGCGTCCGCACTGTACAAACCAGTGACATAGACTGAAATTTTAATTCTATGTAAACACATCTTTACCTTTTTTCCTTAATTATGATTTAATTTGTAATACCTTGTTATTGTTAATACAACAATATTGTTTTTAACAAAGAATTTGACCTGTATGTCATAGTTTCACAGATAACATATCGAAATTGGATGATCTTTGTTTCACTGTTCACTTTTTATTAAAGGACGGTAGGAATCCCTTTGTTGTGGAAATTCCTCACGTGAAAACGAAGCGATTCGTCGTTTTTCAAGCGCATATTAAAAGAATTGTATAGTTTGCCTAGATCAATATTTCAATCCGATTTCGACTAAGCTTTATACAAAGGGCAGGATATGTTAGTTCTAGCCAAGTGCGTTTTACACATGAAGGATGCACTAAAGTTTGTTATTTATCGCTCTACTATTTCCATACTATGGTTATCTGGAATAAATTGCCTTGTGTGATAAAACCGCCCATTGTTCTTTTTTTCTCTACTCTTATGCAACTAAATTATTTTTTCGTGTGTGTAAGAAAAATATTAAAATTTAATAAAAGTTTGACAAAATTATTGATATTAAGCGGCATATAATCATAAATTAAAAAATTAAGTCCATTTTACATAGTTTTTTACAGGGGGATTGGTTATAGGTATAAAACCTTAAAGGGGAGAATATATAGCTAATTTTCCGTCAATTAATGTAAAGTATGCCTCATCCAAAAAACTGTTAAGTAAAAAAAAAACAACATTATCAAAATAAATTATTGTTTATTATCTATTACCTACAGACTATATACTGACAGAAAGTATTGACCAGTTGCATATTAAAATGTTTTTGCATATTTTAGAGTGATCACTTTATAAAAGGTGATTGGAAATAGATGTAAGTACTTTAAATTTTGACATTGACACCTTTAAAGGTTTTACTCCTACAACCAATTGACCTGTATAACATAGTCTGTAAAATAATTTTTGGTTGAAGAACGCAAAATTCATGTATATAACATAAGATTTGAGGAACCATTCAAAGTGCTACGCATTCTTACACTATATACATCATCGTATTTATCATCATTTCAGTTGTAAAGCGTTCACAGTTGGGCACTCGCAGAGATTACTTATGAGGTCGGTGGGAAGTGGCCAGTATTCTGCGCTATTCAATGACCTCAACAAGTTAGTTTGTTCATCTTATTGGTGAACATCTTTCGTTGTCTTTCTGTATACTTATAAGAAAAAAGCTCCTTACTAAGCAGAACTCCGATGACGTTAACAAGGTCATCTGTCACCTTGTAAGTGGATGTTCCTTTCTACGCTCGTTTTGACATTGTACATTCGGCGAAGCTAAGGCTAATTTAAATATTTAAGAAAATAATGCTTAATTTCGTTGCAAATTACAATTAGTTTCGTAAACTAAACGCACGTAACCATCCAACAAACTGCAGGAGTTGGAATGAGAAAATCAAACAGAAATTAAAGCTTCTAACATTTCCGGAATGAAGTTGTAATGTGAAAAGTTTTCCGCCTTGATTCGGGCGCGTGCTCTCTCCTGTATCATCGCTTTCAGTATTATTTATTACTATATATAATGGAAAATTATCAATATACAGGCTGATTTGTTATATGCGTAAAATATTTCTAAACATCCTAAATAAAGTAATTACTTTAAAATATATATGTGATAGATTTCAACAACACTGAAATTTACGCGAAACATAGGTCAAATGCAGCGCCTATAAATGATTAAAAATGTGACAGTACGAGAACTTATGCCAGTAAAAAGCTTGCAAGAATCGATATACAATAATCAATTTTATATGTAGTAATCCGAATTATTCAAAGATTTTTTTTACTATAATAATGTGACGTTATGTATTATTTATGTAAACAATGATTTTTTGAAAAGCTGTACTGTTGTATACATTAACCCCTATAAAGCCTTTATATCTAAAACCAATCCACCTGTATACATAAAAGTTTGAAAATCAAAATAACCCTTTAAAAAGATCAACTATGTTTTAGCTAAAACTGTTAAAAACAATATCACTATATAAGCGGAATACCGTTAACTATTTGTTAAATTTAACCATAAAACGGTACAAATTTTTAATTTTAAATACTTTAATATTTATGCCGATTTTCATAAAGAATAATTTGTTTCCGTTACTCTAGTATCGAAGTGAGTTCGATGGATTTGACCCAGTTTAAACTTTTATTGATTGACTCTAGACGTGTTTAACGATTACATATGAGCAATAAAGGTTAATAGATTGGAAAGGATCGTGATATAAGTTAAATTTTAATTTACTTTTTTTCTATATGATATCATATTAAAGGGTGTGATGGCTTAGCAATAAAAACGAATGCGGGCCGCAGATTCAATTTTTAATCACAATTCTCTAGGACATACAAAAGACAGATATATCAATACATAACAAAATCTTTCACTTAAAACCATGCTTGCTACATTAAAGTTCTAACTTGGTAATAACTTGGCAGTAAAGCTAGCTAGTATTCTGTTATATCGGTAGGTGTTATTAGACATTTGAATCCCTACTATCAAAGTGTCAATTATATAAACATTGTATCTCGGGAATAGAACCCGCGACCTACAATTGCAAATCACAGTCCACTGGGCCACCACTTCTCAAGTACTGATACACTTCTATGTTTTTATTGTTAGATCTGAAAATTTAGTAATTAAAGTACCCTTCGATCTAAAACAAACTTATGATCATTTACCACTGCACCATCCCAAACGGTCTCTTGAGGTCTTTTAATCATATCAGTAATTTTGAACTAATGAGAAAAATAAAATTTTAACACTATGTAAATCATCTGTACGGTGCCAGTTGTAGAAAAAAATAGAATAAAGTTCATAAACACCCTACTGCTAGGCACAGACCTCCCATTAAGGTATCTATGGGGGAATGTACCATAATCAACACGCATGGCAGACGGGTTAGCGATCACAGTGTGGTATAATAGTATGCAAAGACTTATCGCCTATGCTATGGACACTTGTTTTGTAAGCAGCGATGTGTGATACTGTTTTATTAAAGCACAAAGTATAAATAAGACCATATTATATCTCGGGAATAGAACCCGTGCTTGATTTCAATAATTGTAGTGCCCTTCGATCTATAACAAACTTATGCTCATTTACCACTGCGCCGTCCTAAACGGTCTCTTGTGGATTTTCAATCACTTATAAATAATTTTGAATTAACGAGATAAATAAATTCTTTGTACGTTTTAAATCATATATTGTACGATTCAAATTATAGAAAATTAATTAGAATAAGTGGTACTATATATATACTATCCAATTAAGCCAGTCTATATATGCATATACCTGTTATAAGGCATTATTATTGATATATCAGCTGATAAGTCCACTGCAAGATAAAAGCCTTCCGCAAAGATCGCCACTATGACCTATCATGCAATGCACACATCAAGCGACTTCCCGTGAACTTAACTATATCGTCGTTCCCCCTAGTGGGGAGCCTATTAAAGAAAATTAGTGTATACATAAGGTTAGCACTATAAATAAAGCTTGCATCGATTAGTATTTTTAAAATAAATTTAATCTTGGTTTTATTCTAAATATATTGTTACAATAATGGTTTTACTGAAACGCGAGAGGCGCCAGCTACAAATAAATAAAGAATATAACCAGTTAAATGTCTATGTGAAGTGAAATAAGATAATCACTCATTGAACATCGAGAAATAATTTTAGTGTTACTAATTTTTCTGTCCAAGATATTGCTCAATCATTTGGACGGAAACATTAAAACTTATTTCTCTTTGGAAGCAACAATCAAAAGTTATCGAAATAAAACGTATTGCCGAATTTGTTATAGCTGAAACGTTGCTAAAGTATATTTATATATTTACGATATTGAAATCACAGTGTTGCCAACATTTACTTCAACGGAGACATATTAAAAATTCTTTTTTTTAATTAATCTATTTATGTTACTGTAAATCAGTCAGTTTTTCTCGATTTTTACGATCAATAAACTCCTGTAAATTTGAAATTGTATCGAAACATTTTAAAAGGATTGAAATAAACATAGGTTTCATGTTTAATTAAAATATATTCTATAGCTTTGCAAATTAAATAAATTTTTACGACAATTTCAATGTTTTGATTGATAGAGAATGTTTAATAGAATAGTCTGTTCATTGTCCTTATTAAAAAAATAAGAAAAGAAAAAATAATACGAAATTTTGTTAATATGTTACGTCTACTAAATTGTCAAAATCGTAAAAAATAAATTTTGGTTTATCTATTTATTCAATTATGTTAAAACTATTGTAATAAATGTTTAATTTTACACATTAAAGCCAAGGCTTGTGGAGCATTTTCAAAAAGTATAATGTATGATTTTGGCCATTATTGATCTTTGTATAAAACACTATGTAAGAGAATCGTTTTACCACCTTTTGTTGCCAGGACTTAGTTATTTTTAACCCCTACCAAAAATCATTTTAAATTTATGCAATAGTTAGTAATTAATTACTGTCATGTATATTAATTACCTATAATGTTTACGTACATTAATCTCTAATAGCATATTATGTTTCATCTTGTACTCGTACATAACATAGCCTATATGAGGTTAGGTTATGTATTCGTATGTTTTTTTTTTTGTGGCCCCCACTATTGGAGACCTCTCCTTCCACCCCCTATTTAATTGGGAACAGGGTTTTGTATTTCTTAATAATTTTTATTTTCGTTCTCATCTTCCATAGTACACAATAACTTTTTTCTCCTTCTATCATGTATTCGTATATTATAGCAAATAGATATATTTTAAAATGCAACATTAATTTAAATAAGTGTGCAACACTTAATAAAATTTTAACTTTTTAGGCTAAATGATAACTACGCATTGTTTTTAATCGCCAGCATAGGAAGGAGGGCGTGTACAGGCAACACCCACTCGGAAGCGCAACAGACGTTTGAGAAATGCGCCTTATAATTTACTCTGAAATCAAATTGAACGCTTGATTTATTATTTCTTACTTACTAAAGAAGCATAAACCTTTAAATTAAAAGTTTAAACGGTGCAATTTTCTTAATGACGTTGCGAAAAGAACTTAACTTCTTCTATCCGTGCTTACTTTTTATAATTATTTATATGTAATTTAATAATTGCCATTGAAAACTTTTAGAATGTGTCACATTTATCTTTGGTTGAAGACCATGCCTTATAGTGTACTTCTATCAACTAACATAGACAACTATTTGTGATTGTGATTCATGAACGTGGTGCTAGATAGGATATAAAACAGAATACACCTTTGATTTTTTTTCTTTGTAGAAGTTTTGTTCGAGATATTTCCGTATAACCTTTCATTATTTATACTGACATTAAAAAGGTTATTCTATTTAAATAGCCGTCAATAAAATGTATACTATAACGTTATAATAATCAAATGTAAAAGCTAGAAACTAATATGTAATAAATTATGCGGTTAGTGTGAAGTAGTAACAAATCTTAATTTACACTTATTTTACTTATTTTACATTTTCGAAAACACTGTTAAAAAACTACAGACAGATCGCACGATATATTAAGATACACTTAGTTCTTCAAAAAAATTATTGCCCGTTACATTTTTTTCTACAAAATGACAAATCTAATTTGATATTTCAAAACGCATTTGTAGACTAACATTAGAATGATTATATGTATTTGATTATTTATTTAAAAAGGTATAAAAAAGCTTGCAATATGGTTGGTATTTGCTTGGCGAGCTATGCCGGGAAGCTGAAAGCACGTCGATATTCGACGGGCGAGCTTTCCGAGAATTCACAAAGGAACCACGTTCCCTGACTTCAATTTCTATTTTATTCTAGATGCACAGTCGACTTCACGCATGCACAATGTGTTCAGTTAACTGATGGTTTTTGTCACTGATGAAATTCTTTTTTTTTTGGTGTTCTCTGAATATTTACTACCAGAGCTATCGTGATCCTCGTCAGATCTCTACTGTTGATCATCAACCATGTTATAATTAAATACATCAGGTATCTATTATACAATATCCTTCCGCCAAAATATGTTACTCTGTACCTCAACTTCAAAGCTATAGTCATTAAACAAACCATGACCCATTTAAGGTTATGCTCGGGATTTCTCTACAGCGAAGTATCCTGACACCAATGTCATCAGACAACCTTAATAAAGGCTCCAGTGATCAGCAACTAATCCATGCCAATCCGATGTTGCCAGTCTACTTATCACCTCATTTATGATTCGATTACTTACTTACTTACTCCGCTGGCTCAGTGACCCAAAGTGGGTCTTGGCCTCCGAAGCGAGAGACTTCCACTTTCCTCTATCTTGCGCCATCGTCTGCCATTGGTTGACATTCAAATCGCGCAAGTCTGCCTCAACGCGATCGATCCAGCGATACCTGAGTCTACCCACTGGTCTTCGATCCCTCGGTTTTTCCAGGTCCGCTACCTCCACGCTCCGATCCGATCCCATTCGCTCCAAGTGACCAAGCCAGTGGATTCGTTGAGCTTTATATTCGCCAATGATATTTGGCTGTGCTACTAAAGTCTCAATTTCGGCATTCTTTCGGAGCCTCCGAGATCCGTCTTTTTCGATTTCTCGCTGGTCCTAAGATCTTCCGCATGATTTTGCGTTCCGTGATTCATGATTCATGATTTGATTACATGGAGAAATCCCGAGCACGGCTCACTCCATGGCTCTTTGAGCAATTTCAGCTTTCCAATATGATGATCGAAGTTGCTTTGAGGTCTCTCAAAGATACGACATAAAATAATATAAATCAATTATTATCAGTTGTTATCACAATATAATCACGATATAATGTTTTTTTTTATTGAATTACGATTACAAATGACTTAAAAACATTCAAGTCGATACATTAAGAAGATGGAACGGCGGAAACTTACTGCGAGATCGGTATGCCGTTAGCAAGATAAGGCATTTTCCATAATTGGAGTTTAGAACTTAAGTAGCCAAGGATATTTTACGGGCCGCCCTCAGTTCCGCTTCAAATATTTTGATCAATTTATCAAAGTTCTTTTGTGTTTCAGGAACTCTCGCGACATCAAAAACTTGGTTTCACTTGATTGAGTCATAAACTTAAATCGAGATATTGTAACAATAATGAACATTTTTTAATTTTTTTTTTCATTTAATGTGTTGTTGTGATTTGAACAATTTAAAAAAATTGTGTCCACTGAAAAACCGTAAACGCCCATTTTATATTACAATTATATTTAGAATACTAAAGTAATATGGGTAATATTAATTTATTTGAATATATCAACGTCAACATTTTTAATCATTGGTATATAGTAGGTAAGTATAAATGGAAAGCATAAATTAAAAAGGTTTTTTTACTAGATTTTTATTATTTTTCAATAGCTATACACTGCTCGTTGCTACGCCACTAACTAAAATAAGTTTGAAGGAAATATTGGCGCCATCTGTCGAAAATTGGTCATGCTAGTTTAGACACATTCTTGGACTCATGCACAACAACTTTGCAAAGTGTCCTTACATGTTCAAATGCATATTTTACGATTCTATAAAAAATATACAAACAAACCTTCTATATTTTTCAGCTTTCAGTATAAACACAGTCATTTTTTCGTTCAAATATTGCTCAAAAATTGTCTCATTCTTTAATAAAAATATTCCGTGTTCTCCTTTTACGTATCGCTTAAGTAGTTGTTTTGAAATTACCATTTTAATTTTTTTTAATTATCAGATATGTAATGACCAGTGCTTTTCTTATAATATACAAGTTTTAAGTCATCTGGAATATATTGGATTATTTCTGGAATATATTATCTGGAATACATTTTGATTTTAAAAATAGAATTTGGCATCATTAGGTATGATTTTTTTATGATTTCTTTATGTAACAATATCATAGCGATTCAGCTCTCCTTGTCACCCCAATCTATTTCAATATCCTATAATATTTTACAATATATTGGAATGAAAATAAGAAAACAATCATATTAAAATGACAGATTCTAAATTCAAAAAGTAAAATTGTGTTTATTTTTAATTATGAGTGTTTATGGCAAGACTATTTGATTCTGAAAGAACAGTAAATTTAAACATTACTGCACAATTCAATTTTAAAATAGCATATCCAGTTTAAAAAACTTCAAACATAGACATGTTTAAAATACACACAACGTAAATATTTTTTTCGTATAAATAAAAAAAAAGTCTGAATGAAATAAGTCTTTATCTATGTGATCCTTTGTGCTAAATTAATTATTAAATTATTTAATCAACTTATAATTAAGGCGTACATTAAAATATAGCCATGTATAACCTTTCTACAGAATAACGTGAACATTTCCAAATATTTTGAACAATCCTATCGTGCACGAATTTTCGCGAGCCTCTCAAATACTTCAAATATTAATTTGAAATCTTTATAATGTAATCCGTTTAATTTTGCCTTTATAAATACAAATTAATAGGATCGAGATAAACATTTCAATAGAATGGATGCCCCATTTCGGTGTCGACAAGTCGTTCCCTATAATTTCTCAGTAAACACATTAGCGCTAATTGGCCAAATAATTAAATAGAATATGTACATAATTTCTTTATTTATGTATTTACTACATTATAAACCATAGAAAATAACAAGAAACAATTTAAATTTTACATGAATTTATATGTATATACTAGCTGATCCTGCAAACGTTGTTTTGCAAACAAAAACTTAAGTTTTTAATTAACACATTAAAAATAAGGGTTGATCGTAGAGGGGTAAAAATTTAAGGTTGTGTGTATTTTTGTATGTTGTATCATAAAAAAATAAAAACAAAAAAATTTTGTCTAAAAATTTAAAAAAAAAAATTAGTGGTGGACCACCCTTATCACTAAGGGGTATGGAAAATAGATAGTAGCCGATTCTCAGACCTACTGAATACGCATATGAAATTTCGTAAAAATCGGTCAAGCCGTTTCGGAGGAGTTCAAGTTCGAACACCGTGACACGAGAATTTTATATATTAGATATGTGTGAATGTATATATAAAATATATAAATTAATATTAAAAGTTGTCTGGTCAAGATCGCCTTGAGCGATAAGACCGCCTCTTGTATTTTAAAAATTCACATACACATATGACAAAGATATTGTATAAAAAGTCTAGACCAGGAGTGAGCAACCTTTTTAACCAAGTGGGCAATATAATTTTTAAAATAGGTTGTCGGGCCGTGCAAAGATAACACTCGTTAATATCCTATAAAAAAAATTTTATAACAAACATTACAATAAAAAAGAATGATTTTAAAAAAGTAAACTTCCTGTCCAATTTGTATTATATTTTTAAAGAAGTCGCTTTGTGAGTAACTCGTAACAATTTTTTTTTTCGGGTTAGTATGTACTATTCGTATGCATTTTATTAAAATTAATTTTATAATAATATATTGACGGGAGAAAGTCGATAAAATATATTCAATTTTTGGAATCCTTGGCGCGCCGATGTACCTCATTCCTGGTCCAGAATATACTTGGTCGGACATACTTGTTTCAATTTGACTGACATGTTTATCATGGTGCACGGTATTACAAAAATGTCTGACGCCGTACACACACGCGCGCACATACACACGCACACACACGCGTACACACGCGCACACACGCGCACACACACGCACACACGCGCACACTCGCGCATACATGCGCACACACACGAACGCACACGCGCGCGTGCACTCACATGCGCACGAACACGCGCACACACACGCGCGCGCACACCCACACGCGCACGCACACGCGCACACACACGCACACTTATATAAATATTAATATATACATTTATACTTTTCACCTATTTACTAACGCTAAAAGGCTTGAAAACTCGGAACATGATGGAAATATTCCACATACTACATAGTGAGCTAGGAACAAATTTTATCGAAATTCCACCTCGGCTTTGGCGGAATTTCGTAAAATCTGGGCGTTAAACGGACATATATCAAATTCGCTATGCGGGCGAAGGACAGCTGTTCTCTTATAATACCTTTAGTCCTTCCTTCTGTTTATACTCTACATATCAGCATTTAGATGCCCTCTGTAAGGCATATGACTCTCCCAAAAATCGCCACGATAATCGCACTTGTGGTACCTAGACATAACGTTTTTTCAATGCTATGTATACATATAATATCTACACGATATAATAAAGAGTACAAAATTATGTGATTAAATAATTTTATTCTGTAATATTCCCAAGAGTTTTCAAGGAGGCTTTGTTAACAGCGCAACTGAAATAAGTTTTAATTTTGCAACATAAATATAAAGTTTTGGTAATTTTTTCTGTGCACCGTAACGTAACGTAATTTTTTAAATAAATGCAAAATTTGAAATAATAACATTACACACCTAAGATAGCTTCATGTATGATATCATAGCAATAATATATATTACACATCAACTGGATTATATACATATTCATTTATCTTAAACAATGTGTACACATTCTAGATATGAGAGTTGATTCCGTACAATGGCATCCTTCAACCTAAAACACGTTGCTCCTTTTCGCCGTGGTCCGAGAATAAAAAACTAGAAGAAATTCAGTTGGGATTTTTAAGCGACCTCTTTCATCTTAATTTTATAAAGTAATAGAAATTTATTTCAATGCTTCGTTCATTAATTTTGGTTTAAAATTCTTAACACAAATATATTTTTTTCACAAGATTTATTATAAACTTTTTTTAAAATTTTTTGGTAATAATTTAAGCCATTACAGTGGAGACAAGATTATCATATTTAATGGAATCAGGCTTTACTTCGCGGAAGTCCATCCTAAGTAAGAAAAGGACTAATATTTAGCCACTTCCGCACATGCAGTGGTAGTCGTGCAATAAAATGCACCGCCCGCCAGCCCGCTGATAAATGCGCATGCGGCAAACAATGCGAATCACACAACCGCCACCACCAAATCACTCAACACGTGTTTCACCCCTCCACGGGGCATCTTCAGGAGTGTAACATAACTCCATTCATTGCACGACTACCACTGCATGCGCGGAAGTGGCTAAATATTGGTTCTTTTCTTACTTAAGATTATCATATAAACATTATTTACACTACAAGGCGTATCCCTTCCCCAAAGATATCTATGGTGGGATGTAGCATAATCGCCACGCTTGGCAGGCAGATTGGCGATTGCAGTGTAATATGGTAATGGTAATCTTATATAATTAATGCACGAAATGTTGTATTGTATAAGTTTGTATTCTGGAATTCGAATCCGCGACCTACAATCGCAAGTCTTAGTCCAAACCGCTGGGCTAAAGCTCAAAGAAAAACACTGTAAAATAGTTTATTTATTTTTATTGGTGAACTGCATTACTTTATGTTCGATGTTCTGCATGTTTGGAATAAATATATTTTAGTTTCCTTATGTCAATATTAATCATTTATTATAATAATTAAAGATTGTTTAATTATATAGAATCTGGTAAATACAAGGAACTATTTTGTCATATTTCTCTAAATCGTACTTGATTGCGCTAAACAATAAGCATCATAGACTTGATACTAATTTACCAATGCTCTGTTTAAAATCACCCTGTATGCACGTAACTCGTGTATCACAAAATAAATAATATATACCAAAAATTGTGTTTCTGTCTTCCTAGGCTACAAAGAAAAGCCATCGTGCATGCTCCCTCTAGCAGGAAAATTTGTTGTCGACGTGTTTCTTGTATTAACACAACTTGTGTCTTAGTCGAGTAGCGATGTCGTGCGTTTTTGACAAGATGGCGGAAGTATATCAGTAGAGATTCCGCTATCTTTAAAAATAAGCCCCCAATCATTACATCAACCACTAATCTACAAATAGTTCTACGGAACTCAACCGCATGCTTTTCAATAATTGAGACATAGTTTATAATACAAATGAAATATTCTTGTCTCTTTACCAAAAAGCAAATTATATTACCATTCTTTAGCGAGCACGAAACTTGCCTCTAATTAATCCGCATTAATCTTTTATTTATTTGGAACGATAAAGAAAAAGTATAAAGAAAGGTCGTCACTTGATCTCTGCACGAAATAATGAAAATTTAGGACAATTATGTTGACCTATAAATTGTTAGAGAATCAAATTTATATTAAACTCTAAAGTACTAATATAACTGTAAAAGTCTTTATTTCACTGATGATCTCTTATAAAATTAATCATCAAGCAAACTCAATATTTAAAAGAGCCAAATAAATCCCAAACCCGATTTGAAAAAAATCTTTAAAGTTTAATTCTGCAATTCATACTTTAATGGGAATTATTAAGATTAATAGGGCACTTTTGTGCTCATCTGTACTTGATATGTCTCACTTAACACTTTATATCATAACTGTACTACATAACGATAATACGAAATAAAAATGCCTTACATGTACAATAATTTCTTTGAAGAAATCAATCCGGTTAAGGATTATAATGGTTCGAGTCGAAATACCTAAGGGATACTTGAAATTACACCTAAAAAGGTCTAGTCTAATCTCCAATAACTCAATCATACACCGTCATACTTTGAATGCCAAAGAACTAAACAGCATTTAAAGGCAATTCAGCTATAAAGTTATAGAAATTCTCAATAGAAATAAATCAATTTTAAAATCCTATATACAATTGTAACCATGATCGTATCTGTCGAAAAAGCTATTAAATCATATATTTTAATTTTATTTATTAATTTATTTATTCTAAGGTCCTTTACAGCTGACGGGTTCATGCATAAAAAAACATAAACATTAATAAATAAAGCATGTCAATAGGGATTTACAAATCTTTATCAATTCAGAACGACGGAAGACGTAAAAGAAGAAAAACTAAATTGAGGATAATGAATTATATTGACTATGTAAAATGTTAATAATTCCTTGTATGTATAGTGTAAAATACACATTACATATTTTACAATATACATCAGTAATAGATCCATATATTTAATATAAAAAATAATTAACTCTTTATTTACCGTTTCTTTTTCTTTTTAAGTACCTAAAAGACATTTCTATACTTTTTTTGTAGGAATACCGAGTTATACTGAATAGATCTAGTAAGAGGAACACTGAACAGAAATATCTGATATGCCAAAAAAGGGAGACATTTTAAAATATATTATTTTAGCTGGAGAAACAACAAGTAGAGGTATATGTCTAAGACGTTTAGAGGGAACGAGGAAATTTAATTACATAAAGTATAATCAAAATTATTGTTTAATACATCATACAGGAACAAGATGGCTGTTAATTGTCGTTTATCTTCTTGTGTGATTATATTATGGTGATGATAAAACTCCGAATATGTTAATTTCTGCAATTTTCCCTTGTTAAATTTAACATGATAAATTTAATTTGAATCTTTTCCAGTTTGACGAAGGGTTGCCAAATTAATTTCAAAAACTCTAATATATACCTTACGTAGCTGAAGTAAATCATTGTAAGATATTTGATGCCATTGAAGGGTGTTGAATTACGTATCACAAACCCAATAGGCGTTGCTAATAATGTTGTTAATCTGAAACTGAGTCTTTCATCATAAGTAATACCACAGTCCTTACCTGTGAAAAAGAAGGTATGATTTATAGAAGGCTTTTATATATGCACATAAATTATTTACCGTTAATACGCAGTTCTTTTTCTAGCGAATGAAATACATATTTTTTTAGTTTTTTTTTTTTCAAAAGTAATATATCTGGTGCCTAAAATATATTTTTAACGCAAACCACCAAGCCGGCGTTTGTTATTCAAATGCGTAGAAGATTACGAATGTGACTATTTCTTTAGTGTACTGTTTTAAAAGTAACATATCCATATTTATTTCACCAACAATACTTACAATTACTAGTAAACCTTTAAAAAATAATTTTTAACTATACCGTGGTTACGAAACGACGACATATACGTATAATTAATTTAAAGTCATATGTCAAGTGACGAAGCAACTTATTTAATAATCGCTTGCTTCGCCGTTTTCCACTCGTTCAGACAGTCCTCTTATATTCTTGTATAAGACATACACAACTTGACTTTCATACTGATATATTTTGCTACGCAAGCTTTATTTAATAAGAGTATTAATGTATATGTATATTCAGTTGCTCGACGAGCTATGGAGAAGACTGTACAAGGGATTTCTCTAAGAAATCGAATAAGGAATGAAATTTGACATTGCCCAGCAGATTGGGCTGGCCACATAGCGTGCAGAACAGTAGGCTGCTGAAGCCTCAGGGTTCTGGAGCGCAGACTATGGACCGGAAAACGCAGGATATTCACTGACAAAGTGGACAAATGATGTAGTTTGGCGACAACCTGTTCCAGATAATCTCTGAAATAGTTGGATAGATTTTGACGGGAATTGTATTGGTAGGATGTAATAAGGAGTAACTTGGCTTTTATTTCAAACACATACAAAAAAATTACACAAACTAAATTGTTTTTTTTTTAATTTGATTGATTTTAATTGAAACGTGACGTAAAATTATATCCCGTTATATAGGGTTTATAATGACCGCGTTATACGACAATACTATAAACTAATTTATCTTGCTATAGAGGAAATTATTGTCAGCTATGTTAACGAAATTCCATATATTTTTTTTACAATATAGTCAATCTTTTATTAATGCGACTAATTAACTTTCGGAAAAATAATATTAATTCTCTCTGTCTATAAACTCATTTTTGAAATAAGAACAAATAAATTTCCTGTCAAAGTTTATTCCCTTTCTGACGAAACCCTTATCAAACATTTAAAAAGACACCTGATACCTGTAATTTTTTTCTCGTCAAGGATGAAAAGACTTGACAAGAATATAGTCCCTCTAAACGATTACTCGAGTAGACGGTAATTTTTGTGTGTAGCGTTCATGCTTCATATTACTATCCTCTACGGCCACAATACTTTTATGTCAAATCATTCTTAGGCGTTTGAATTCGAAACTAAATAATGCTGATTTGAATTCGAACACTATCAGTGTTGGCTGCCAAAGTAAGAAAAGGACCAATATTTAGCCACTTCCGCACATTCAAGGGTAGTCGTGCAACAAAGTGCACCGCCAGCCAGCCCGCTGATAAATGTGTATGCGGCAAACAATGCGAATCACACAACCGCCACCGTCAAATTATTCAACACGTGTTTCACCCCTCCACGGGGCATCTTCAGGAGCTATGTTACACCGATTAGTGCCAAACACAGAGTCTAAGCACTCATCCGGTCCTTTTCTTACTTAGGATGGACATCCGCAAGGTTCCTGATTCCATTAAGTATTGGCAGCCGTTGCGTGAGGGTTGTGTAAGTTGTAAATAAAGTTTGTACATATGTAAATACGCGTTCTTCGATCACTTTGTAATTATCTTCCTCTCCAACGTGCTCAGGCGGTAAATCACCTCCTCCCACTAATCGCTATCTTTCATCAAAGGAAGATCAGATACGTGATGCCTTATAACCCATCCAGTTGGTCATCATCTTCCCCGACTTCTTCTTGTTTTTCTTTGAGCGCAATCTCACTCTGTAAAATCCAGTCAAATAGCTACACTCTGCTTTGGATTTCGCTTATAAGATAAGAAAATTTCGTTTATTTATTTAACTTCTATGGTTAAAGTTTTTCTTCTGCCTTTTATTTATTAAGTTACTTTAACTTTAACCTTCAAAATCTAGTTCAACTCCCACTCCGGTAGGTTATTAAAATATCTTCTTTTTTGTAGCTTCACGCTTTCAATACCTGCCTAGATATGGGTTACACAATAGACTTCCTACATAAATATTAAATTTTCTTCACCATCTTTGTTGTTTTTTTTTTTATTTGAATGCGATTTTATTTCGTAATATCTAGTTTTATTTTTCAAATTCTCCCTCTTCTTAAGGATACACTTCCTAGATGTTCCTATTCCGAACGTTCTATTATCTCTTACGTCTATCTATTACATTATTTTCTTCTTCCAAATTCTTCATTTATCCATTATACAAGAGAACTACCTTGTAATAAATTTTTAACAGTTTTAACTTTTGAAATTATTCATGTCTATTAACTCTTGTATTATAAATCTATCAAAACGTTATCTAATGTTATGTTATGAATCTAACAGCGCATCATTAGAACGAAGGTCATGTTGGCTTAATTAAAGTTATCGACATAACTTAACAAGTTATGTCAGTACCCTTGTCTTAAAGTTTATAAATTATTAAGGGACACAAAGATGTTCTGGGGTTATGGTAGACCAGTGTTAAAATGGTCGCTTATGGTTTGATTTCTTGTGTTTAAAATAATGCTTATTACTTCTCCTAAGAAGGTAGTTTTTTAGCCATCTGTAAACCAACTGGCATTGTAGGGGCGGTCGGCTCGTATATCACAGATGACGCCAACACATCGCCGAATAAAATGAGAAGTCTGAAAAAGCAACTTTACAGGAGAGACGGAAAACTAAATTTTGGTTATTGTAAAAATATTGGTTACATAAATTAGTGAAAATATTTAAACATAATTGTATCTATTGTAAGCTTGCCGAACAGAAGTAAAATTTTCACGTATATCGTAAATAATCTTTATATTCTTATTTGTGGTTTATCTTGTTGGAGAAAATAAAGATGTCTTTGCCTATCTCCGCCATTTTAGCTAGAAAATATGTAAAATATTGACGAGGAACTGTTAGATTGCAAATATTTAAAAACTCGATAAAATTTATACGATTGTCATTTTATTCGATTGAGGCGGCGACGTGGTCATATTAGATAGAAGCGATGATAGAGTTTTTTCCGCTACTTTAGAATTGGCAGTATATCCAGTCGTAATCGACCAAGTCCAGTTTCGGATCTCTCGGGTGTCCTTGACTAAAACTGACTACATTTACATCTAATATATAAAATTCTCGTGTCACGGTGTTCGAACTTGAACTCCTCTGAAACGGCTTGACTGATTTTTACCAAATTTAATATGCGTATTCAGTAGGTCTGAGAATCGGCTACTATCTATTTTCTATACCCCTAAGTGATAAAGGTTGTTCACACTTAAAAAAAAAAATTATTTCTTTAACGAAATTTTTTGTTTTTATTTTTTTATGATACAACATACAAGAATACATACGATCAACCCTTATTTTTTATTTGTAAATTAAAATATCAATTTTTTTTGCAAAACATCGTTTGCGGGATCAGCTAGTATATATAAACACATTTGTTATATATAAATATATATAGATATATATTTATAACATAAATGTCAAAGAACAGTGACATTTAGTGCCATTTATAAAAATGATGTACGATTTGTTCACATTATTATGACTTTTCTTTTGCACCAACTGTTCCATACCATGAGAAGGATTTGCTCTCTAAGAGAATAACGCTATAGAAACAGTAAAAAACTGATTTTTCAACTGAATTTACTAAAAATCTTTTTGAAAACAATACAGATGTGGCTTAGTAGACAAAATCTTTACCTCGTCTGCAAATAATGGAGAATTGAAGAGCTTTTTGAGCGGCGAGGGTTACTTCAAATTAAACGAACTTTTTACGGAACTGAACGCAACTGACAAGGCAATAGCTATCTATTGTATTTGACGGAATCAGAGGCTGTGATTCTGAATTGTAACAAAATATTTTTAAATTGCAAATTTTTATTGCACGTGAATATACAATTGTAACACGAATTTATATCTATCGATAAGACGAACTTATTTAATAATATTTAGTAATATATTAACAATTAACCTTGAAATGGGAACACAAATATTTTCACCTTTACACTTATTTTTAATATTGTTTATTAGTTCCTGTTTGTGTAACAAAATTATTTTGTTTTTACACATTTTCATTAAGGCATAAGAACGATCGTAAAATGGAGAAAAATTGTAAAATAGCCAAAATAATAATCAATTAAACAAAATTTAAGCGCTTTTCTTTATTCACGCAAACCATAGAGGAAATAAAATTTTCTATATCTGCCAAACATTTGACGAACATAATAACCAAAAAAACGAATGTAATAAAAAGTAAATAATGTTTAACCTTCTGAAATTAATAAATAGATAAATGGTATGTAAATAAATATCTTATTGAAGGAAAATAAATACCTTTTAATTTTACTTTTTTTTATATTCATTTCAATCAAGATTAAGGTTTTGTTTATATATAGATTTTAAGTTGAACTTATTTTTGTTTTCAAAGGTTATTTTTTTAACATAGCGTTTTTTGTGCATGCCAGTTATTGGAAAATCTTTAATAAATAAATTAAAAAAGGAATAAATATTCCGTGACACACAATGAATTAAAGTCTTAACGTACATGATATAGATTCTTGTTATTATGTGTAAAAAATTTCTGTTATATAGATCTTTATGAAATATGTTTCATTTATTTTTCAATCAGATTGCGTAGGGCCAATTATTTTTGTTAGTTTGAAGTCGGTTGATATGGAACTTCTTTTGATAAAATTTCTAATGTATCATAATCATCTAATATTTGAAGCTTACATATTTAAGATTAACAGAAGCCTATTTCCTTGGAAAAAATATTGTTATTCGTGTCTACTTTGCAGCCAATATATATACCTTTTTTATTATCATTAGTTTCTCTGAAGTAGTTGTACATGTACAAAAAATTATAAATAAAGTTTATTTAAACATAAACCCGATGTTAATACGACTTTCTAGAAGTGAACACAGCATGTATACCTTAATTATTTATTAAATTAAATTATTTTTGTCAATGAGACTGTGTTGTAAAGTTAAATTTTATTTATTTTAAAGATATATATATTACGAAGTGCCAACTGTTGTTTGTACGAAGTAGTTTAATTCAAACTTTTATAGTTTTCATTGATATAAGGCTAGTTTTGTGAGAAAAAAAATTGTAATCCGTGTCTTCAGTTACGCATATCCATTGTTTTTAATATATGTTTTTATATCATTCAGTAATATTTTATATTCCTGCATTACATATTCGAAGAAATTTAGGTCGGCCTAACTCGAGTTCTATTCTATTTGGTTTTTAAAATATTCACATATGTTTCAATTGAAAAGGTTGCAACAGCTATCATATTGCTCGTTATTTAAGATTAAAAATGAAAATTAATTTTATAAAATGCATTGCTTTATATTCAATATACAAGTATACATGTATATACATAACTTAGTTCTTTTGCATATCGGCAAAAGTTATAAGTGGCGGAAAATTTTCGCAAATGGTAGGTATAGATTTTTATTGACACCTCTTTGGCTATACTATTTGTATCTGACTGGTTATGGCATCATTAAATATGTTGCAATTTGAGAACATTAAAAAAGTTCATGAAATCTTGTTATTGCTATTTATAATTTGTTTTTCTTTCTGTCAAAATAAATACTTTCAATCCTAAAATCATAGTTACAAAAATAATAGATAACTTGATGATAATACAACAGGAAAAAACGTTTTCAAAATTCATAAAGTAAATTATTGTATACTATTATTTGTCTGTCATATTTCAACACAATTTACCCTCAAAGATATTTGATGGAATCAGGCGTTACCTTGCGGAAGTCCATCCTAAGTAAGAAAAGGACCAATATTTAGCCACTTTCGCACATGCACAAAGTCAAAGACTCTGTGTTTGACACTAATCCGTGTAACATTACTCCTTAAGATGCCCCGTGGAGGGGTGAAACACGTGATGAGTGATTTAACGGTGGTAGTTGTGTAATTCGCATTGTTTTCCGCATGCGCATTTATCAGCGGGCTGACGGGCGGTGCACTTTGTTGCACAACTACTACTGCATGTGCGGAAGTGGCTAAATATTGGTCATTTTATTACTTAGACCTTTAACTGCAACAAACAGTCATCTTATAAACATATAGTATATATTTGTTTCTACTTAAGACATAGGCCATCCATAAAAATCGACGCAATGACTGGTTTTACTTTGCACGCATCCAGGGACTTCTGTATTATGTTGTCGGTCGACCTAGTAGGAATTACCCCCGTTGGATCTACAGACTCATTTTCATCTTTAGAGAACTTTAGGCGCCAACAGCCCTCGGTTGTTCGTGTGATATGCCTACTGCCTTTTCAAACGAGCAATTGTTAGATCTGAATCGGTGACTTTGGTTCTTCTACGGATCTTCTAATTTCTAATTTGATCTCGTATAATTAATAAAATCGAATTAATTTGATGAATCAATAATTTAAAACACTTTTCTTCCCTCCGTGAAATTTTAAAAAGCACTTTTTAAACGTGACTTATTTAGAGCAATAAAAACCGTATAAGATAGTTATTTTAATATAAATACTTTTATCAAAACTACTCTCCATTTATTATTTATAATAAATATTACATAACGGAATGGTTATGAATTTATATTGCCGTTATTAAGCTGAAGGGGTTATAACCAATTTCACTTAAAGGCCATCGATCTTTACCGTGAATTGGGGATTGGAACAAGGGCCCTTGAACTCCGACTTTCTTATTAGCCGTATTATAAATTTTCTTCCCTCTCGGTTACGATATAATTTTAGTTCAAGTTGGTTATTTAATTTGCTACAAGTTGAAATATTATACAGCATCTGACGAGTCAATTATATTTGATTGAGAAATAAAATAACTCTATGTACAACGTAAATTATGATATGTAATTGATAATGTATCATATTGATTAGTAGTTCATCATTACCTTCAATTCGTCCTTGTGAACTGCACTGTAGCACATAAACCTATCCCACAGATTTCGATTAATTGAAAGCCTTCCTTAACGAGGTCCTCTCTCCGCTCCAGAACCTCGAGGTCTCAAACGGTCTCCCGTTTTTTACTTTTTTAAATGGATCTGTTTTTTGGGTCCACATGTACTCCCCTATCATCTGGGAACAGGGACATTTTTTTTGTTATCTTAGTTTCATTCATTCATTCGTTCTTCTTTCTTCTCTCCATATTATCTTTCATTCCTTTATATTCTTTTTAATAAATACGTCGCCAGACTTTTATAGGCTTTTCTCCTGAATTTACATTTCGCACACGGTCCTTCGAAGAGACGTAGATATATTTAGATATTTTTTTTCTCTCCTAATTTCTATTAGAAAAGACTGAGAGAGCCTTATGTCCAACAGTGGACATACTAGGGCTGAAATTATGACGATGCTTAGTGTGTATCTTAAATGTAAGAAGATAAAATATGCATTAAATGAAAAAAAAAAGATATTCCAAAAATAAATACAATTTTTATTTAAAAGTGATTTAATATAATTGAACAGTACGTGGACATATTAAAATGTATTTAATATTAAACAACACCCAAGTCCGTGCGCTTCCAATTTAACATTTAAAGGCCGAATTAAGTATTCCATTCTACGGTATGAATATTCAATGCAAAACAAATACAACGAAAAAACCTATCTTCAAAATTAAAATTAAAACGAATGGAGAGTAAAACGGGTAGAAGTGATGAGGTAAGTCATGGTTATCAAATTACATACCTATTGAAGAATAACTGTCTTGTGAAGCTGTGGTAACTTTAAAATTAAGTTAATGTCACCTTCGCAACCGAGAAGGTGATTAGATAGAGTTCTAAAGATTCGAATTACGCGAAAGATCCTTTCATCTACAGTACTCGGCGATAAATATTGCACATATACTTTTGGAAATAGACAATCGGCTAATTTTGGCTTCGTAGAGCGTTATCTCTATCGCACCAAATATAATGACTGACAAAACGTCAAATAGGGAGAGTGGGATAGAGATAGTACTCTACAAAGCCGAAAATAGCTGATTTTCTCTTTTCAATCCAGTAAGTTCTTGTTAAATCCAGTAGTAATCATCGGAGAACTTGAAATTGACTATGCCTGAACATTCTATTATATTTATGGAGAAATCTTTTACTGTTGTCGCTCCCAGGTTATGGAATGAGCTACCAGAACCAATCAGATGCGATGCCAGAATTTAAAAAAGATAGTTAAAGAGCACTTCCTTGGCCTCTAAAATAGGATATTGTGTTGCATTCGCTATTTATTCTTATTTAAGTGATACCTTTTCTACCTAAATTTTTATATATACATTGATATGTATGTGTGTATATATGTATACATAAGTATTTTTGTATATATGTACGTGCACCATAAATAGCTCTCTCCTTCATGTCTCTCATCTCCATCAAAAGGTTGTCTGGTATAGATCGCCTTGAGCAATAGGACCGCCTCTTGTACTTCTATATAAATTATTTTTTGTTAGTTATTATCTATGGTGTAAAATAAAGTGTAAATAAAATAAAAATGTACAGTATTAACCCTCATCTGATCGGGGAAGGCGGTCGCAAAGATTATTAGTTACAAGCAAAAAATGGTAAAACTGTTAAAGACACTAAGACCATGACTCCTTCAAGCTGCCACATACAAGTAATATGAAAATGAGTATAAATCTTCGTACCCTAATAAATAACCCTTTGAACGACTCATTCTCGCAAATTTGCCTGTATGTACATATACACAATATGTTAATGTACAAAATTTATACTAAGTCGGTTTATGTACGACGTCGCAATGTAATGAAATACAAATAAAGGTAATTGTAAACATGTGCAAAGGAAGTAAATATTGAGATATAGATACTTCATTATAGTCTCGAAGAGTTATGTTAACATTGTGATATGTGTATAAACTTTTGATTATGTTTTAATTTTATTTGAAGACGTTAAGAATTTTACTATTTTTATTAAGATTATTTTTTAATAATCTTTTTTATAATTTAAAGAAAATACGTCTGTGTGTATTGTTATACCATAAAGTGTTTTTCAATAATTCAAAGAAGCCTATAGAAAGGTATAATATCTAGGATCACTATTTTTAGAAAACCAAATAAGAATTATTGACCATCATTAATTAAAAATTTATATTATTAATTCTAGTGGTAGTCTAGTATAAAGTATGATTAGCTACAAAGTAACCTTTTAAGGGGTAAATGTTTTACTGTGATCAAAAACTAATGTGAATTTGTTTTATTCTTATTATTTTCATAATATTATTATTATTTTCAAATATACATAAAATGTGTAAGAGTATTTTAAACAAATTTATTAATAAATTGTAAATTATTTATTTACTTTTCCAAATCAATTTTATTACCTTCAAAACAATCCCCGTTCAATAAAACGCACTTTTGCCAACGCTTTCTTTAGTCCGTGAAATAGTTGGAATATTCACTTTCCGGTGTAGCCTCCGAGGCCTTCTTCGATTTGGTCTATATCTCCTCAATCATGTAGAAACAAATCCCGCTTTTTCTTTTGAGAAAACTGAATAGGTAGAATACGGTGATTGTGGAACGATATGCGTCGAGTTTTTGACGCTGTTTTTTTTAAGTGAGCGATTTTAGCACAAACGAGACTTGATTCGTATGAAACACAAAACATCCTTCAAAATTGTTTGGGTTTTGCCAAATGATATCCCAAACTTTTGATAAACAGACCCTTGGAAAATGTTATAGACAGTCTTACCAACCTAGGAAAGAAAATATCCTACCTAATACCCGAGAGTTTTAAATAACAATTTTCCCTTATTTTTCTTCACAGGTATATCTCACTATCTATCAATTAATGTATGGTGCACCCTATCCAAAAAACGATGGATAGATAAATAATAAATAAATAAGCCGATTACTCCTTATTTTCGTATTCAAAAATTAAATAAATCACAAGGTATATGTATGTACAATAGTATTCCACAAACAACTTTAGATCTACCACTGGAGAAATTTTAAATCAATATTAAAAACAATATTGATACTGATATTCATGTGTAAAATTAAATTTTGATGCTCACTCAGGAAGCTTATTATCGACAAGTACTCTTTATAAAACTATATTTGAAAAGAGCAACTGTTGAGTTTCTCCCCTGCTTTTCTCAGGAGAACTGCATTCCCAGCCAGTGCTAGCTTCCTGTAAGACTGACAATAATAACATATTAATTGACGATTTGGAACTACTTGTAACAGCTTATTTGAATAAAGAACATTATGATTTAATTGATTAAAAAAAAGAAATTCTAAATGTTTCAATGATGAAACATAACACAAAATAAATATGAAATAAATATGCAATGCATTTTACAGGATATCCAAAAAATACTTAATAGTACACTGAAACTGAATTTTTAATTACGCTGGCCTTTGTGACTCTTTTTTTAATTCTTCTCAAGTCACCGTCATGAATAATCACAAGAAATATTACAAGGAGCCGCTTCCTGTCAGGATTGTCATTTCTGATTCCTATCGTTGGCAATCTATTGTACTGTTGTTTTATCTTGTTTCTTTTGCAATAAACGGTGAATGCAGAAAGTTGCTAATGGAAGATACTGCATTTTTATATCAATTATTTGGTTCTGTGACATCGTAGACTATATCCTGTCTATTAGACATTTAATAAAGGGTTTTTTGGAATTTGCTCATAATTGATTTTAGTAACAAATTGGACAGTTTAATGGTGTACACGTCTTTACAATTTCTAAGGACAATAGCTCCTTTCCTCTGTTTCTATTTTGATTTCAACAGATTGGAATATGCTAGCTCTTTGGTTACTTTAGTGGATGCTCCATGGAGTATATGCGTGAAAGGGCTATCGAAAGAAAACCTTGGTTTGAGCTAACACTTGTAAAGAAGTTAACATTCTGAAGATGCTCAACAAGGATAAAGGTTGGCTTTATTGGATATTAGGGGCCGTGAACCTCAGCGATAATAAATACGACCGGATGACACAGGTGGACTACAATAGAAAAATAAATGACGACCAAGAAGTTTATGTACTAACGAAGCTATATCATTAACATTAGATGGAAAACTTGTCTATCACGTAACAGAAATAGATAAATGTTACACCGTTTCATATATTTCGCGTACAATATTTGGTTTTTATTTTTGGCCGACGTTTTCATAAATTCAGTTACGTACATCAAACGATTCGCTATTTTTCACAAACATTGATTTTTAGTTTATTTTCATTTTTTTTAGTTTATTTTTTGTGCGTTATTTTTCACCGTTTATTTGTTCAAATTCACGTTCGAACATTTAGTGTTTGCGATCGTGTTAATATCTTCGTTTTAATAAAAATACATTTCGCAATCGAATCACGGTTTTGTTTTACATGATTTTGAGATAAATATTAAAAAGATACGCTAACGATACTCAATATTAGAACTGGTCAATTTAAAAAATAAATCACTATAACAGAACTCTTTTATGATATTATCACACAAATTACACTTTTCTGTTAGTATCACGAATTGGCGGAAAATCAAACATCAACGTCTTTATGAAAGTTACGGTAGACTTCGGTTAGCTTTTGGTGATGAAGCTTCATCGTGTACTACTATATATATGTGATTATATTACTCCAATGAGGTTTTATTACTCCTAATAAAGGAGATCCTTCAGCAGCCACTACTGTAATTCGAAATACATCGAAGTTATGCGTTCCGATAGAGTCTGTGAAGAATCTCATAAAATTAGAGTTTAGTCATGAGTACAGAGAGATTTTTTATTTTGTGCAAGCTAGATTTCTCTTGTTTTGACCGAAATTCAAAAATGTTCATGAAATGGTATTTAAATTGGACAGTGATGTCTCAAATGGTACGTTTACCTTTGCCACTGGTGATAACAGATAGATCCATTGTAACTTTCCATGGGACAATATTTTTGGATGTTTCGTTAAGAATAACCGTCTACAATAATTAAAGCAGGAAGATGTTTAAGGAAAAAGATGATTGCTTCGTTTCTTAATTGGACAGGCTAATTTTCAATTTTTTTTCTGAATAATGAGTAAACAGTAAAATATAGACTACACCAGCATTTGTTTTCATGTTGTATTGGTAAAAGTTGGTTAATGTCACCCTCGCAGCAGAATATAGCCTCTATGAATTCTGCCACATCGAGAAATATAAGAAAAACATCATAAAAAACAGTTTCAAGATACCAAAGAAATAATGGGTAGATTCGAAAGCGTTGTTAATAAGAACGCTGTAGAGAAAAGATCCCTTTGCTTCTCACAGTGATTGTGCAAAATAAATACGAATATATTGTCATAGCGATTATTTTGAAAAACAACGAATCGTTTATAAATTTATACATGGTTTAATTTTTATAATTTTAATTCAGTGCCATATTTTGTTGTAAAGAAATTACTGTCAAAATTACTGACTGTAAGGTTTACTTGGGTGTCACAGTCGATTCTTAACTTCAATAGAGGCCAAAAATCAAATTGAGTCTCTTGCTATCACGCTTAGTGCTGTAACATAAGTCGTTATATTAAAACATAAATATATATATGCTTTAATATAACGGCTTATAATATATATATATATATATATATATATATATTTATATACACATATTTGTTACTTCTACAGCATTGTCTTATGAATTTATGCTTTGGGGTAGCAGTGCAGGTATTGAAAATTTATTTATTCCATAAAAGAGAGCCATGTGAGTTATTTACGGCTTAAGACTGCCAACCTCCTTAAGAAAGTGGTTTAAAATAGGGAACGTACATAGTGTATTTACAAGGAACTATGAAAAACTAGCCAAAGTATCGACTGCAAAAAGTCTCTAATTCATTTGTAATAAACAAAGTCAGATTTTTATAAAATTCCGCAAAACATTATTGGACTACCATTTGCAAAATTCAAAATGCATATTAAAAGTAAATTGATGCAAAAGGCTTATTATTAAATAATCGAATATTTAAATAACAAGAATCCTTGGCAGTGATTTCGCCTGATCATTTCAGTTTAATTATGGCTTTAGCTAATTAAGTGTATATCTATAAATCTGTATTATACTTTATTAATAAAAGTGTTATTGTGGAGTTTCTTCCTGTTTCTTGTCTACAACTATAACACCTTGCAAAACAGAGTAGAGTCAATAGTAAAATAGTTTTAAAAAAATGAATAAATAAACGGTTGACGATCAAAAAGAGTCCTGTTAAAAGTTTTATTTTTGTTTAAAAAAAAAAACAAATATGTCGATCAAATCACTGTTTTGTTTTTAATCATTTTACAAAAATAATGAAATGTTTTCGTCACAATTTAAACAGAATTTCAAACGTTTTCATTGAATCCAATAACAGTTGCAACTTTACAGTGTTAGGAAGTAGCTTTCGCAATGTGTTCAGATGCCATAAACGTTTGCATCTGTTGATGTAATTACGAACAATCGTGTTATAACAATCGAAACAATTCTACTCACAGATATTGAGGTGTTTACAGTGCAACCATTAAATGCAATAAGATGCATTCAATTTAGCTAATATTATTTCGTTATATACCTTAATTAAATTAGTCTCGTATTCTATTATTACATTCTAAATAACATACAGGTTATATTAGGGTACAGGATAGTCATGTAGTTTCTGACTGATTTTTATCACTTTAGCATTGAATTTTTTTTATACTAAATGGCAAAAGGTTGTTTATAATGTTACGTACTGTGGGATCTGACTCGAAATGAAACAGCACTGGTTCACAAGGAGCCCTTTACTCACAAATCAGATGGTCACCCTACTTTAACACGAAGTACACTTCCGCTTAGTTCAAACTTCGCTTCCAAATCGCGCAAGTGATCACTTTCCAAATAATCACTTTGTATCACTGATTGTAGATCTTGATCTTATAACTCAAAAAACAACACGGAACCGTCGACATGGGGTGCACACCCATTTATACTACGGATAAGGTTTTAGTAAGTTGTAAGATATAGTACTCGTCAGAATTTCCGAGAACCGTACACAAGAATTTATAAATAACTTCAAAGTTACGCATGTTCACCGCACTTCTTAATCCTAGGGTTCGGTGTTTATTGTTTAAAACGTTAAGGAAAACTTGTTAAAAATATAATGGTTTGAATTTATCTTAAGAAAACGACATAACTTTCTGGTCCTCCTAATATATGTAAAAGCCTTTTCACGTATAGTTCATTTGTCTATAAGTTATGAAGCTATTACAAATATTTAGAATCATCTGAAATATTGTGTTGTTTACTGGATTGCAACAAGCCACATACTTTTGCTAGTACGAATTCTGCAGGGATATACTACTGTAATGAAAAAGTGACTTGAAATTGTCATTTAATTCCCGGGAATTAGGAAGACAGGTAAAGTTTTATGCTAAGTTGGTAGAACTGTCTACGACATTTGTTTAGCTTCTATTTAAGTGCCTCACACGCGGAAAGTCTCGATTGATACTAAAATCGCTCAACTTGAAAGAAAAGCCTCAAAAACTCGACCCATATTGTTCCACAACCGCCGTATTTGCCTGATTTGGCTCCGTGTTACTCTTGGCTGTTCAGCAAACCCAAAAAACCAATGCGGGGGCAATTTTCCGTCAAATTTAATAGTAATCCGAATTTGAAAACGCTCTTTCTTACTAACTTCATTTGTTTTTTCTGAAATTGTTGATTTTAGGATTAGAACAATACTTTTATTGAAAGCAAGTGAGTCATAGCTAATCACGTAGCATTTTATATGCATGAGGAAAGAAAGTATGCATCTTAAGTAATCATTATTTTTTGAGGAGGAGGAGGAGGAAAAGGAAGAGGAATAGGAGTTTTGATTGATGATACCAGATTGAATGAATTATACTATCTCTACACGGCGAGGAAAACAATATGTTCAACAACATTCCCTCTTAATTTCTTAGTTTTTGACCTGCCGTATTTTAATAGAAAGAATAAATTAGTAAACTAATTTAGAGGAATCATTCCATTGATAAAATGTAAAATAAATAAATTATATTTATCATTGAAATGTACTAATCGATGAAACTTAATTTGCAGCGCGTGAATGTGAAATGCGCGAACTTCAAAGTGTTCCGAGAAACGAGTGAATTTCATTACGAACTGTTTATGTTTAATTTGTTTTCTAATTGTAAATCATCAAACTGTAAAATGGATGCTCTTGTAGCGAAATAATCACTGTTGTCAAAATGCTTTCGCTTATCTGTCAATCCATCGGTCTACGCATGCGCAAAATGTAAGGACGCGCGGCGTATGATTTGTAGGCGGTTGTCAAAACCGCGTCTCACGCCAAAAAATATTATGAAATTTAATAACGGCGAACGGCGTCAAATGACATATGTGTTGTTGTTTGTGAATTTGCATTAAATCTTTAGTGGTGTGATGGAATATGGAATTAATTACTATCTTATATTAATTTTAATTCAACGTTTAATATTTACAGATGAGTGGTAAAAGTTTTATGTAAAAATTATTTCATTCGCATGACAAATAATTTATTACGGCGTTGGTGTGTCTAAAATTGTAGGCGGAGGACTTTTAAAATAAACTGTCTATCTTCCATCAAAGCGTTTTAATTTTTGTGCTCCATCTTGTTAGGTGTTGTCACTGACATTGTCTACCTAACCTGTTTAACTCCACCACACCCTCATAAATTATGAAAATAAAATACACTGAAATATTTTTTATGACACTTCTTTTAGGATACCTCTCGTTCACCCCTTGTCAAGTTCACAAAAGGACTTTTTTAACAAAATTTATTTTTCACATAACATTTTTATTTTTATTCTCAACAAGTCAAAAATTCATATATTAGTGATATTGATATATTCTCTTGCTCTCTCGTATCTTTTAAAAGACAATTTCGTTCGAAATTATTGAGAACACACAATACAATTTAAACATCATTGGAACGTGACGGCTTGCTGTGACTCGTAATTGTTGCGGTGTGATATGCAGAATGCCTGTTTAGTAATGTTTTTATTTATTTTGTCATTGTTTGACTATAAATCATTAAATGTTCTTAGTGAGATAGTTATAAGGTAACAATTGTAACTAATTTTATATTTCTAAGTTTGTACTTTCTTACTGCCTTTTGTTACTGTTTATCTCTAATAAAATAAATAAATAAATAAACTTTTATCCGTCAATGTCACACGTTCCTTTCTCTTTTATCCATCACAAATTCTTCCAAACCTTTTCGTACGTTGTCTTCATCCATACATCCTCGCTTCCGTCGCCTTCCCTCAGAAATCAACTTATTCTTCTTTTCAGCCGACGGGAGCCCACTGCATAGCCTAAGACTCCATTAAGATTATCACAATGACCGGTCCTCCACAACTCGCATCCAATGACTTCCAAAGACTTTAACTGTGTCGTCCATCCTTTAAGTAAGTGGACCTATTCACGTCGCGTCTATCGCCTCGTGGTCACCACTTCAAATCTTCCCCTCAGAAATACTCCGTTCTCTTTATCTTATTAATTTCTTACTTTACTTCATAAGCCTATATAACAATTTTATCACTATGTATTACTATTCAGTCACAATATGCGTTACTTCCTGTTCCTAACGTGTGTATACCTTCAGACGGTTTCTCCTATAAACTTCCTGCTAAATTCTAGAAACTCTAGATGACTCTGTGTTTGGCACTAATCGGTGTAACATAACTCCTGAAGATGCCCCGTGAAGGGGTGAAACACGTGTTGAGTGATTTGGCGGTGGCAGTTGTGTGATTCGCATTGTTTGCCGCATATGCATTTATCAGCGGACTGGCGGGCGGTGCATTTGTTGCACGACTACCACTGCATGTGCGGAAGTGGCTAAATATTGGTCCTTTTCTTACTTAGGATGGACTTTCTCAAAGTAACGCCTGATTCCATTAAATAATTAAAATTCTAGAAACGTTCGCCGACTACCCTGCTGAATACCATAATACCACACTACGATAGCCATAGTTTCAACATAGTTTCAAGAAAAACATAATAATAATATATGATTCTGACCGGTAAAATTATTATTAAATTATGTCCCGATCAAGATAAATAGGAATTTGTTAATGCTATGTTTATAAGATTCGAAAAGAAACGAGAAAAATTATTTCGACTTCTTTCGAGTTTGAATATATTAAAAAAAATTTTTTCCAGATTCGTTCCCTTAAAAATCCAACCGCAGAATCATTTCACTCGAACGATTAGCGATACAAACATTTTGTAGCAACGCTGATAACAATGCCTACTAGCGTTCCAGTAAAAGCCTTCGGGCTTAATTAACTTACCACTTTGTTACTGTCAAGTTGAGATAAGCCTTCATTAAAGTTTATGTACTTCTTAGATAAACTGAAATTCGTTTATTATAACATTCAAAATATTTTCTTCACTGTAACAATACTTTTTATATATTTGTAACATCTTGTATAATATTTTTGTCATTATTAGTTTAAATATATTATCATGAAGTTTAGTGTTTATATATTTAGGTACACCAGTAGCTTAGGTACACCTATGTTAAAAATAACCGTTCTAAATGTTGTCGTATAAATAAAAGTTCTATTATGTTTTCTTTTATAGGTGATACAACATTAAAAATTTACTTTATACATTACTGCAGAAAGATCAGACCGCATCAAATCAAAATAAAGTGATTGAAAGAAGATTGAATAGAAATGTGATATCACGTAAGATGTTATTATGAAAACAAAGATCTAAAACTAGTGTATTTTTCTGGTAATGACCAAAAAGTGAAACATGGTCTCCCATAATATGATAAGAAAAGGCGTTTTCGGAATTCAGATTAATTTTCTTTTTATTTTTAGCCGATAGACGCCCACTGCTAGGCATAAACTTCCGCCCAAGATCCTGGTCTAAGACTGCCTATCTCAAGCGGTTTCCCGCGACTTTAATCATGTCGTGAACCCACCTAGTGGGAGGCCGATTAAATTCGGATTACTACATATTAAAATTAACTTTTCTATACTATCTATCCCTGTAGACTTTGAATTGCCAGAAGTTATTGACCTGACCCATTACATTAGAAAAAATAAATCAATATAACATATTTTAAAGAGATCACTTTATAAAGTCTGATTTGTAATAGGTGTAAAAGGTTGAAAAAGCTTTAAATTGACAATTGAGGTAAACATTTATATCCTTAAAGTTTTTACAGATATCATGCTGTATATGTTATCATTAAGCCCAAGGGCTTGGTTTACAAAAGCATCATCAGGCCAGTCTTAACATACGGCAGCGAAACATGGCCAGTAACAGCGCCAAGTCCATATCATCCAAGTGACAGAAGTGAAGGTGCTTCGGTGGATGTGCGGAGTAACGAGACTCTGCAATATTCACAACGAATACGTTTGCGGTAGTCTCGGTGTACGTGACATCGATAAGCTTCAAGAAAGTAGGCTTTTTTGGTTTGGACACGTAAAAAGAAGACCCCCGGAGTAGGTAGACAACGTCGCATCCAATCTTAACATAACAGGTTCCAGACCTAAAGGGCGACCTAAAACTAGATGAATGGATATGGTGAAAAAATACATACGGTTCTGCAATGTTTTCGAAAATGAAACGTCGGATAGAGCGAAGTGGAAGCGAAAAACGAAAAAATCAGACCCCGTCATCAGATGGTAATAATAAATGTCAAGGAGAGAGAGAGAGAGAGAGAGAAAGATGTTGTATATGTAACAAGTAGGAGTAAGTACTTACAGTAAATAGCAACACGTAATTTATTATTACTTTTTTATTTCCAAAGTGCATGCTTCGGAAACAAATCCTTAAAACTCAACTGAAATGTTACTTCTTTTGTCCTGCCGTATTCTCATAAAGCGCCTACAATAAAAAACTTTTGTCGAACAATAAAAATAAGTTTAAATTAAAGGAAAACTTCTTTACTAAGTAAAAATTCGTTCGTCTGTTTATCTCGTCAGTAAAAAGAATAACGGCTCTTTCTTATTTGATTATTTTAATTTAATTTGATGAAAGATGTTGTCTATCTATACAAGTATTCATATCGATTTTAATCAGGATAATCATAATTACTAATTGTAAAACATAAAAATTAAATTAAAACAAGTTTCTACAATATCTTAGAGTCTGTATTTCAACTAATAATCTCAATATCTGCTGAAGATTATGTTACATAATGTGATCTATGAATGGCCCAAGAGATGCTAGTATGCCTAAATTTACGCAGATTATAACCTGCCTTTTAACAATGCTTGTCATTTATATATAAACTCTTTGGTAATATGAGGAAAAGCTTTATAGGGGAGAATATATGGCTCATTTATCAGCAAAAAGGTTTAATGATTTTAAAACTATTTACAATAACTCTTTTTAAAATAAACAATAATTAAAATTTTACTTTAAACTATTTTTATATTGGAATACGACAGGCCAGTAACTTTTGGTAATAACATTGTTTGCAAGGACAGATAAAAAATAATTATTAATTTTTATATATGTTTAATAAAGTTTTTTTTTCTAACTATATTATTTCTGAATCGGTAGATTTTTGTAAATGATATACTATACATTAATTAACAGCAAATAAGCTATAAATTTAAGCCATTAAAGCTGCTATTTGATACATCCGCGACTTTATTGGTAAGTATGACGTCACAAGAAAGTTGATTGAGCCTTTGTTGTTGATTTGAATGGAAACAAAGAAACAGTTTTTTCTTTTATGGCTTGCTGGAAAGTTCTTGACTATAAATAAAATTCTTTAAATATGTTGTAATTTTAAAAAAATCATTTCATTTGTTTTACGTGACATATTTTAAGAAGTTTAATTACGTCGTTTTTAAGAAAAAAATAGTGTTTATTGTAAATGTCGTATCAGCCCATAGACGCCTACAACAGGGCGTAGACTTTCTTAAAGATATCAACGATAGGATATACTGTAATAGTCATGCTTCGTAGGGGGGTTGGCCATCCCAATATAGTATCGTGATACGAAGAGGACGCTGCTCTCCATTCTCTGGTAACTTATTGATTAGCAGTAGCAACTGTATATAATTAATGCATAAACTGTGAAAAACATAATAAAATATCCGGGAAATCCAACACGCTATATATGATCGCAAATCACTTCAATTTTGTAATCCGTTGGGCTATGTTGTTACCTTAGTTTGTCAACGGATCGCCCCATTTCTATTTCTATTTTAATGCTGTTACTTGAAACATTACTAAAACATTACTACTTCTCCGCTAGCTCAGTGACCCAAAGTGGGTCTTGGCCTCCAAAGCGAGAGACTTCCACTTTCCTCTATCTTGCACCATCGTCTGCCATTGGCTGACATTCAATTCGCGCAAGTCTGCGTAAATTACTAAAACATATGTTTAAATATATATTAGAGTGAATATTTTTATAGTACAGTAATCCCTCCTATAACTCGGTAGTTATATAACGCGTTTTCATGTCCCTCGTTTAAATTAATAAATAGTAGTATACCTTACTTTGTATTTAGTAGTTTAATATGTAAGCACTGGTAGACCAGTGGTAAAGAATTGAGACTTGAGATTGTAGATAACGGTTCAATTCCTGGGATACAATCTTATATAATTCACATTTTGTGTATTAACTATATAGGAATACACCTGCTTACAAACAACCTGCCATAGGAGAGGCAGCAGCGACCCCTCCCTTACCATAATACCACACTATGATCGCCAATGTGCCTGCTAAGTGTGGTGATTAAGATTTATTCCCCATATAGATATCTTTGGAGAAGATCTATAGCTTGTTGTACGTCTATAGACTAAAACGATGATGACGATTTTGATATCTATAATGATATTTATGCACTCCAAATAAGAAGAAATCCCTCGTGATTTTCCAATCACATTTCACTACTTGCAATTTTTATTAGTGGTGTTCTTATAAAATTAGTTATATTTTATTAAACCCCTTTATCGATAGCATGACTTAGAGACATTTCACTATTATAACTCCTGAAAATTCTGAAAAAAATTCTTTATATAAAATAATTTAATCGTTATACAAATACAAATGGTGCACACCAACAACTCAATTTTACGAATAAAACTCAAACATTAAACTTAAAACAACTTTACACGTATTCTTACTATAAAAATAGGTAAGATTCACATATTTTAGTAGCAATTTTAAAACAACAAAGCTTGGTTATTATTCAAGAAACAGACACGAACTGCAATTAATTAATGTCAGAACAAACTAAGGAAGCAAATTGTATTGTATGAAATAGTACAGTTGTAGAATAGCCTATCTAATGATTTGAAGAAATGTAAAGATATTGTAATATTTAAAAATGACTTAAAAAAATATGTGCACAGTTTTGTTCATAGAGTATCTATTCGTCCGGTTTTAAAAATAATTAATACAATTTGTTTCATTTTAAATAACTTTGTTTATTGTTTTTAGAATCTTTATTCCACAGACATTAGCGTTCGTACCTTTTTTTCATAATTATATTTAATATTTACAAAAAAACAAATTCTTACATATCTGCATGTCACTGTCTATACTAATTTTATTAATCTCTGTTTCAACTTGTATCTTAAACAATGTTCCTCATTCTTTTTCCTATTTTGCATCCTTAGGTTGTAACTAATGTTAATTGAGAATAAATAATTTAATCCAAAACAAATTTACTAAGGAACCATTCCGTTGAGTAAGTCGCAGTTTTTTATCTTAGTCGTATAACCCTCAAAAAGAATAGCGATCATCGATTTAGAGTATGGGGTAAGGAACCCGCGGGCCTTGGGAACCCTTTAAACATATTTATGCGGCTCGCCAAAAAAAAATTCAAATTTAATTTATTGCTTAGACTTACTCTCATCAATATATTGTTATAAAATTATGGTACATGCTAAACCGAAGCAATTAATAATTACCACTGATCAAAACGAAGCCAAATTTTTAATTAACATTTTCAAATGGATTCGTTTTTCCGATCTTATGTTGTTTATTTTCATTTTGCATTAAAATTTATGTATCTTCTTATTCTAAAGTTATTAGATTAGTTCTAAGTTTCAAGCGCGGCTCATCAAAGATCTTAAATGGCTCTTTGTTTAAAAATGTTGCTTACCCCTGATTAAGACGAATATCGATTCTATTAATATTAGTAATTATTGAGGTTATATATAACATAGAGATTGGGCATATTATTGCAATGTATGTGTAAGTCACTAAACCTGTACACACATGACTCGTACGTAAAGTTAAATTATACTAGTTTTAATGGCTTTGAAAACTACACAAATGCACTTGCATTCCACTTGAAATCTGTTCTCAATTACACTCAATTACAGAGAAAACTCCCTGTTACCGTTTCGAACGGCTTATTTACATTTCACTGAAAAATTGAACCGCAGTTTTTTTTTATATAAAGAGTCACAAATCTATGTTTTATGCCTAATACAAATAAAAATAAATCGCACAATATTTTACAAATTCATTTTAATAGTATCGCAATAGTACGTACGGTATTTTTTTCACATATACAAACACATTAAAACTCAGGTTCATGATCCAAAGCTTATTGTGTTAGAATGTCAAATAAAAAATATCGTAAATCATTAGTGTAAACATCCAATATGTCGTCTCCTTTTCAGCCAATAACCGCACACTGCGAAACATAAGGCAATGGGAGGATATACCACAATCGCTAAGTTTATCAGGTGGACTGGCGAATGCAGTGTGGTATTATTGTATGCAGATAAATAGGCAGCTAAAATTAACAAAAGTGAAGCTGCATAATCTTAAAAATACGTAAGCAAAATAAAACTTCCAAAATTGTGAAGATACATATAAAGGATTAGCGGGCGGGGGGTAAATTCCGACCCTTGCATGTATATGTTCCTCAAAATCAACTTAATTCAAATGACAGCTGTCACATAACTGACGGCGTTCGAATTTGATTTCCAGCCAGTAAGAAAAGTTTAAAAATAGAAGCATTGCCGTAGTGGTCAGTTATATGAATCGTTCTTACGTGAACTCTACATAGGTTTTAGTAGAGTTATGGTAATTGTTATATTAAGTAGATTTAACTTAGTTGAATATATTTAGTTGCTACCAAGTGAATAGCTACAAAAAAACAGAACGAAATTGTGCTCGCTCTATTAATCTTTCGACGGACCCAAGTTGTGACGTCATCGATCTTCCGTCCAGAACTAAGTGCTTTAAAACTCACCCGCTTTTATCTCTATTAGATAGAGAAATTAAATTTACGAGTTTTAGTGAGTTGTATTACTTTTGTTTATTTATAAATTGGATTAAATTAAATCTTTACTTACTAGATGCTACGGCAGATATTTTACTGTGAAAATGGGATTAACACTAAACATACCATAACGTGTCAAATGAATCATTTTTAACTCTAACGGATCAAGAATTTTTTTTTTGCATTTGTAATAGAAATGGTCAATATACTATTTAGTTTAACTATAATAAACTTAATTTTAATGTCGTTTCTAACAACTATATTTCATACATTCAATTAGGAAATGTAGAGTCGAATCATTTGACCCACTATGATAGAAATAAGTACTTAGTAAATGTTAGTATGATTAGTGTTGATAAAAAAATAAATAAATGAATCATTTTCAGTGTGATCACGTTTTTCACGGACTTAATTATTAATTTAAAAATGATTGCCTATAAGTGCAGTGTAAGACGTCTCCCCACAACGTAGACCGACGTCCTATTTAAAGTCATCGAAAGAAGCTGGATACGGAGCTTATACCCAGCAGTGGGCATTCTACAGCTGAAACCACAATATCGATGACTTGCAAAAATAAGTTCCATACGCAACAAGAGTGTGAAGGAATAAATTGATTTTGATTGATTTGACTTGTTGGCATTCTACGAGTACAATGCGGTCTGGTAGAACTGTCAAAGCCTAACAAGCGCTTTGTCGGCATCGTATCCCTAGCTCGCGATGACTTATTTATACTTATTGTACAGCAAAACTCTATAAAAATGTTAACAATATAACATGGATAATAATTTAAAAAAATGTTATAATATATATACAAATAAGAGGCGGTCTTATCGATTGAGATGATCTCTACCAGAAAAAAAATTAGATTATCTGTAAACAACGACAAATTGCTGTTGTATTAAAGTCGTTTTCGTCATCGTTTCAGCCCATAGACGCCGATTGCAGGGCATAGGTCTCCTTTAAAGATTTTAATGGAGGGAAATAACATAATCGCAGGCTTGGCAGGCAGGTTGGCAATGGTAGTCTTGTATAGTGGTACACAGAGGACGCTGCCGTCCATCCTCTGAAAACATGTTTTTCAGTGGCGATCCTTTGACTTATACACAAATTGAATAACATATAAGACTGTATCTAGAGAATCGAACCGGTGACCTACCTTCCCTGCAAGTCTCAGTTCTCTAGCCTGGGCTACCACTATTTTTTTAGACACACACACACAAAGAGACACACAGACACACACACACACACACACACACACCCACACACACATATATACCACGGGCTGAGGTGTACTGCTACGTGGCGCGTCCCCAAGGTTGCGGATAGGGGAAAGCCCGAGAGTCGCAATTTGCGAAACAGGGTAGGGGTGAAATAAAATAGCCCTCGCGGACAAAACACAACCCGATGTCAGTGGTCTAGCGTGCCCAGGACTGGAAGGCGACAGGGAATGGTCGTCGCAAGCGCTCCCCTGAGGGTACCAGGTCCCACCTCAGGCGTACTTAAGTGGCCTTACTTCGGTAACCGGGGCTCTGCCGAAGCGGACTGTATATTTCCCTAGGTTCTCGTGGGAACAGAATGGATAAATTAATAAAAAAAACAAACGAAAATGAAAGTAATATGGAGCTGAAGAAGGCATTACAGCTCCACGAAAACACAATCACTGCCCTGGCGGAGTACATAAAGGGCAAATTAAACGTTCATGGAGAGATCCGCAAACATGTGGCCGCGCTAGGTACATCGTTTGCAAAGATCACCAGGGAAATTGGAAGCGTCGGAAAATCAAACGCCACCACATCCGTAGGAGAAGTGCAAACGTCACCGTCTCTATACAGATTGTATTCGGACACGACTGTAAAAGAAACCGAAGAAGAAAGCAAATCGGCAACACCGAAGAGCCGAAAAACGCGAAAAGTCAAAAGGACGGAACGCTCTTCACCCTTGGAGATCAGCCAGGCACCGAAACTGCGAAAAGCTAATACAACGGACTTAGCAGTTACGGTAAGGTCAGAGCTGAAGCCAAAGCCGCCACTTCCACACGATCACTCGGAGTGGAAAGAGGTAAAAAAGAAAAAGCAACCCAAGAAGAAAGTAGCAACGCGTCCGAGTGCTCTTATCATTCGCCCAAGCCAGAAGGATCAGTACGCCGAGATCCTTAAGCGGGTCAAAAAAGATGCTTCCGCGGATCATATAGGCAAATGTGTTGATAAAATTAGAAGGACGGCTACGGGCGATATGCTTCTTATCCTAGCGAAAAATCAAAAAGATAAAACGCAGGAGATAAGAAACACCATTTCCACAGTTCTTGGAAAAGATGCTACGGTAGTATGCAAAGTACCTGAACAGGAATTAGAGATTAAGGACCTAGACGAAACCACGACGGTGCCTGAAATCGTAGAAGCCCTACAGAAAATAACTGGCGGAGGAAGCCATATTTCTGAACACTGCGTCAAGTCCCTTCGCAAAGCATACGGAGGAACACTTACGGCTTCTATTAGAGTAGCAGCAGAATTGGCCAGAACCTTAACAGAGCGGCAAAACATCAAGATAGGTTGGGTCAATTGTAGAATAAGAGCTACTCAAAGGCCTATAAAATGCTTCAGGTGCTGGCACTATGGTCACGTTGCAAACAAATGCAGCAACAAACATGACAGATCGAAGAGCTGCATCAAATGTGGGGAAATAGGCCACAAAGCCAAAGAGTGCGGTAAGGAAGCCCGATGTGTCCTCTGTGTTGACATTGGGAATTCCGAAGACTGTGCTCACATTGCAGGATGTGGTCATTGCCCTGTATTTAAAAAAGCACTTCAGATGTTAAGACAGCCTCAAAAATGATCAAGGTACTACAAATTAATCTTAATCATTGTGAGGTTGCCCAAGACCTACTCATGCAGACTGTACGGGAGCTAAAATTAGACATAGTACTAATTTCGGAACCCTATAAGCACATCAGTGGCCTAAACTGGATCACCGATAAGGAAGGAAAAGCTGTCATCTGGGCATGTGGCACTAAACCTCTCCAGGGTAATCAAAATAATTGTTCTGGATTTGTAAGAGCCAAATTTAATGGAGTACATTTCTACAGTTGCTATGCACCACCTAGCCTAACACACGATGAGTTCGTCCGGTTCCTGGCCAAATTAGTGGAGGATGCCCGAATGTACTCCCCGGTAGCTATAGCTGGAGATTTTAACGCTTGGGCAGTGGACTGGGGTAGTAAAGCTACTAACACTAGAGGTTGCCAGCTTCTGGAAGCGATGTCACTGTTGGACGTCGCCTTACTTAATACAGGCGATAAACCCACGTTCACAAGAGGCGAGGCGAGCTCAATTGTGGATCTGACTTTCGTCAGCAGTACACTGGCAAGAGGAAATAACAGTTGGGAGATCTCGGATACTTACACCGCTAGCGACCACTGTGCCATATACTGGGAGGTATCATGTAAGCCAAATACAAATAGAGTACCACACACAAGAACTGGCTCAGTGGGTTGGAGGACTAGCATGTATGATCCCGGCCTGTTCAAGATAGCACTCGAGGATCGACCACTGCTTTCGAAAAGTGCCAGTGAAAAGGCGGCTGAAATCATAAGGAGGCTGACCGAGGCCTGCGATGCAACAATGCCAAGGCGACGCAACAACAACCGAACCCCACCGGTGTACTGGTGGAATGATAACATTGCTGAGCTTAGGAAAATATGTGTTAAGGCGCGTAGAACCTCCCAACGGGCTCGGAAAACACCACAATTCGAGCAGCTCTACGACAAATATAAGGAAGCGCGATTAAAATTAAATAAATCCATTAAAGAGAGCAAGAGAAACGCGTGGAAAATATTGTTGGAAGAGGTTGAAAAGAATCCATGGGGCAAGCCGTACCAGGTTGTAGTTAAACAACTGAGACATGAGAATACAACGCCCACTTGTCCTATTCTACTAGGAAGAATTGTCAGAGCTCTGTTCCCCACGCAACCAAAATCCTCCTTTCAACTAGGGATTGTGGATCCGAATGAAATCCCCCCTATTACCGAGAAGGAGCTAATGGTAGCATGCGGTAGGGTTGGAAACAACAAAGCTCCGGGACCGGATGGGATCCCCAACGTAGCTCTTAAGCAAGCTGTTGTAGCAACACCAGGAGTCTTCTTGGAGGCCTACAATAGCTGCTTACTGGAAGGCACCTTTCCTACCGCGTGGAAACGACAGAGACTGGTACTTCTCCCTAAAGGTAAGAAGCCACCAGACGAGCCATCGTCATACCGGCCCCTCTGTATGCTGGATACTGCGGGGAAAATACTAGAACGTATTATCCACAGCAGGATCGAAGCAGCAGTTGAACCCCACCTAGCTAACTCACAGTATGGGTTCAGAAAAGGCCGGTCTACGCTAGACGCTATAGAGCAAGTAGTCAATATAGCAAAACTAGCAGTGTCTGGGAAAAGATGGAAGAGAGGCTCGATAAAATACTGCCTGGTTGCCACCTTGGACATTAAAAACGCCTTTAACTCAGCAAAATGGGAGGTCATCATGGGGGCACTTAGCTCACTGAATGTACCTCTATACCTACGTAAAATAGTCGCTAGTTACTTCTCTGATAGGGTCCTCATATACACTACGGAAATCGGGACGGAGGAGTACAAAGTCACCGGAGGCGTCCCACAGGGGTCAGTACTAGGGCCACTTTTGTGGAACGCTATGTACGATGGACTCCTAAAGAAACATCTACCCAGCGAAACTAAACTCGTCGCATTCGCTGATGATCTAGCAGTCGTTATAGTAGCGAAACACGTGGAGGAAGTGAAGTGGGCATTTGAAAGATCCTTCCAAGTAATCACCCTGTGGATGAGGTCAGTCGGACTAGAACTGGCTGAGCAGAAGACGGAAGCAGTGCTCATTACTGGCAGGAGAGTTGCGGAGACCATCACACTCAATGTCGGCAGCTGTGAAATCGCAACTCAACCAGCTATACGGTACCTAGGAGTAATGATCGACCATAGGCTAAACTTTAAAGATCAGGCTGAGAGAGCAGCAGCGAAGGCGTCTCTGGTGACAGCTAAACTCTGCCGACTCATGCCTAATGTCGGAGGTCCCAAGCAAAATAGAAGGAAGTTATTAGCGTCGGTGACTACGTCAGTGCTTATGTACGGAGTACCCATATGGTCCGACGCACTGAGCAAACAGGAGTCCCGACGGAAAATCGCCTCTGTTTATAGAGTCAGCACTCTACGGGTAGCTAGCGCCTTTCGTACAGTATCGGAGGATGCAGCATGCGTGATAGCAGGTATGGTTCCTGTTGCGCTTCTTGCAGACGAAAGAACTGATCTGTACCGTAGCAAAAAAAGCAAATCAGACCCAACTTCAGCTGAACTTAGAATTCGGGGAAGACTGAAAAGCTTGCAACAGTGGCAATCGTCCTGGGATAAGTCGACGAAAGGAAAATGGACGCGTAAGCTTATACCAAACCTAGAGTCATGGGTGAACCGAGATCATGGAGAGTTGAACTACTACCTGACTCAGATGATATCCGGCCATGGCTGTTACCGAGCGTATCTCCATAGGTTCAAATACGAAGATTCCCCTGACTGTCCTAATTGTGTCGGAATGATTGAAGATGCAGAGCATGTCTTTTTCGTCTGCCCCCGATTTAACGAAGCCAGGAGGTCTTGGGAAGAAGGTGTAGGATGCAAAATCTATCCTGAAACTCTGATAGCTACAATGCTATCCTCGCCTTCGGCCTGGGAACTTACGAGCGCGTACTGTACGACGGTGCTAAAGGAGTTGCGTAAAATAGAGCAAGAGCGGAGGAAGTTGGCCTGAACAGCCACTCTATCAGAGAAAGCTGCGGCTAAATCCCCCCCGCGAAGTAATGCCTAACGGCCATGCCGTGGGGACCAGGGATACCGAAGAGAGAGGATTGTTTTTAGTCGGTATTGATCTAGATCGAGTCCGACATACGGGGCACCAACATCAGGCCCTATGATACGTAAAGGTATTTTTAAACCTCTATAAAAAAAAAAAAAAAAAAAAACACACACATATATATTTATTATACATATATATATATATATATATATATACTTAAAGTCCTGTCTGTTATGAAAGTGATCGACTCACAATTTAACTTCTGTTTACTTAAATACTACTTATTATGTACTCTTGTTATGGAAGTAAGTTAGTAAATAAACTTTATCTAAAATAGCCTACTGAACTCTGAACACTACAGTTTTTTGGATGAAATTTTAGATGAGAAATATTTTTCTAACCTTTTCGACTTTTAAGGCTTCAATTTACTCAGAGCAAACAGATTTCTGTTTTCACGAGACAATCTAATGACAGGCTTTTACCTGACTTTTGCACAGCACCAAAATGTACCGTTGATTCTGAACGTATATACACACAGACGTTTTCGCTTTATTTCGTTACTATAAAATGTGCAATTCATGAAATGTAGTCGCACAAAGAGACGCTGAACATCCGGCTTGCCTTTTACAAATTAAACTACTTGCTTCTGATGTCGAGTAAATGCACTCCACATAAATGCTTCTTGTCATTTCGAGCTCAACTATTTAAAATAGCATAAGTTATTCTTTCATCGTACGTAAAGAAACATCCTATATAATTATAATATTTTAACATACAAATTACTTTTATAGTGCGAACAGCCAAAAAGTATAAGAAACTACAAGCGACAGTTTGTCTATAATTCTAACTTAGGAGTCTTCAAGATTAGACTAAATAGGTTTCTTCTAGGCAAGCATATACCATCGTAGACTTCATCATCGCTTAACATCAGGCGAAATAGAGGTAAAATGTTTCGCCTATAAAGGATAAAATAAGAATTTTTGTTTGAAAAATAAAAGTATGTAATAAGCAGTGTACGAAATAGGTAACTTATTTATATAAATAATGACAATTAGATATTTAATTATTAAATGAATACAGCGTTAATGTTTATATGTGTTAAATTTTTAAAATGTTTAGTACATAGCTTATCTGTCAAATTAAGTACAATCCTATCCAAAAATCAATGATTTCCGAAATTATAAATAACATAAAGATAATGTTATAAAAAGCGTTGTCATAATTCAGATTACAAATTATTAAAATAAATTATTGTTTGCTATCTGTCTTATTATATATATCTAAACCTATTGTATTCCTATATAAAAAATATATTAATGTAACATATTTCGGAGTAGTCGCTTTATACAGTGTGACTGGAAAAAGGTTTAAAAACTTTAAAGCTTTTTTTCTCACATGTGAGCTATATATTTACTTTTAATCTTACACCTATAAACAATCTCCCTGTGTAAAGTAGTCACTCTAAAATACGTTTAATTTTCATTTTTTTTTGGTCTACGATAGTTCGATAATTTTTGTCCATCGTGGCGGCCAGTTAAACCTAATTTTACAATTTATTAGAAAAAAAAAACAAACCGGTAAAAGCTTTTTAAATAAAACAAAAATGAATTTGAAAACAAATACTCAAACAAAAATATTAAAACATTTTCTTTTTTGTAATTCATCTCATTACATTGTCTTGTGGACAGAGGAACTTTATTTCCTTCCCGTCTCACGAATTCTAACATAACCCATGTTGCCTTACAAAAAAATAACACGCACTTACTGAAAAATTCATGGAATATGTTACCTTCGGGTAAACAATATCATAAGCACAGGAATATCAAACGTGATCGAATTTGTTTCTCTTTTGTATTGTTCAATGTGTAGTTTCTATAAAATAATAACGAATATACTGGTAATCGAAAAAAATATGTTTTACCATGTCACATGGGATTTAAAACATTGTTGCTTGAGATAGAATTTTTCTTGATTCGATTTAAAATGTGAAAATAATAAGATATATTTAAAAAGTTACTTTTTTATTTCCTGCTAGTTAATACTTTGTCGAATTATTAAAACAACTGAAATAAATATAAATATTATTTATATTTATTTTAGTTTTATATTATTCAGTTGTTTTATATATTATTTACATAAATTTGAATGAATGTTTAAAAAGTATTTTTACGGATATTTTTAATATCAAAATAAAATGATATATTGATATGTATATTAAAATGTCAAAAAATATTTTTTCAGTTTTCATTATCCCACAAATGAAGAACTACAAAACTATTTTACGTATATTAATATTTTTTATTCTTTTTTTAAAGGAACTCGATGCTCATGTAAAATGAAACAATGTGATTCGGGGATTTAGCTTTAATTCTAATATCGGCGCTCTTAAATTAAATTATTCTGAAGTTACTTGTATAGACCTATGCATAATATAGGCTTTCAAAATTGTACGACCTTCAGTTATAAATAAAACGTCCATGAATAATATTACAAGGAGTTGTACTAATAAATACAAGGTTTCAGGACACTAAATAACCTTGAAACATAAAATATAATGTCGTAGAAGACACAAATTCATTTAATACGGTTATCAATAGTTTGAATAGCAATATAGGCCGCAAACAAATCTAGAAGGTTTCTGGCATAATACCTATAGTCAAATAAAAAAAACAATAGAAATTAAAAAATAAAAACGAATATACTGGTAATCTATAATAGAAACATATGATAAATCATGTCACGTGTTCTTTGAAACCGTGTTTTTTAAGCTAAATTTAATTTATTTTGATTTCATTCTTTGACATAAAAAAGAAAATCTTTATAAAAATGTTATCAATATTTTATTAATCAAATATTAATTTTAGTACAACATATCAATTTTTTAAATTATTCTCTGTTCAATAACTCATATAAACGGTGTATCAATAAAGCTTATTGCCTGAATGCGATACATTCGACGGACGAAGGTAATTTTATTGGCATTTAATAGTTTCGTTCATAAAACGAACATTATTTTTACTTTTTAAAATCCTTTTTTGCATCACCATAGAGTTTACATTTGTTCAAGGAGGCAACTGCAGATTACTAAGAAATGTAGGTTTCGTTAGAATTTTCTTTCACCGTTTCATATAACTATATTCTTTGAATAAATTAACTTGATTGACTTTCGAATCGAATCGTAAGTTTTTTTAATGGTTTCATGTCCGCGTTTGACCTTCAATTTGCCTGTTGGAAAGCATAGACTCAATAGATACCTAATTATTCTGACCCAAAAAAGACCTAGGTTATAATTATCAGGATATAAAGAATCCGATAGATAGTTGCATATTCGGCTGTGTGGATCAAAAATGTTGAATTGAAATGGTTGTTACGCCTCAAATGAATATTCATTGTAAGGATGGTTAGCGGATTTATTACTCTTTCTATAGAGAAACGGGCATAGTGGGATAAGGTCGTATTGTAAAAATATTGATAGACTGTCTACTTGCCGGTAAAATATAAATAAAACGGTAGCAATAATGATTTACCACTGAATATAAGACGTGCAAACTCACTATCTATTTTTAAGAAAATAATTAAGAATTATTTCCTACACATTATTTATATGTCAATTCATTTCCTTTTCTTTCTCTGTTTCTTTGTACTTTCTGAGGCAAATGCGATCCAAATCAGTATAATGTTTTTTTTTTAATTTATTATTGTATTACATTTAATAAACGTATTATATAAATATTTATTATAAAAATATATACTTTATATGTATATATGTATATTTAGTACATGTTAATTTCCCACTATTTATACTTTTAGTGTTTCCATGCTATGGTTGTCTGTAAGAGATTACTTCATGTGATAAGATCATTGTACTTTTAGTTTATCACAATGAAACTACTTAAATGTATACAGGGTTGTATAATAAAGAAATATTAAATTAAATTACAAACTTTAACCACTGAGCTACCGCCGCTTGCAAAGCTATCACACTTTTCACAAATACACGAAGATAAAAACAAAAGTGGAACATCTCAGTGTCTTCCTTTTAGTCGTGACGGTTTACTACCGTACACTATCGCAGTTTTTATGTTCGACCCTCGCCCCAAATTTGTTCGTTATTTCGTTTTTTTTTTCTGACGAGAAGCTGGCGTCTGAGAATTAGCACACCTTTCATTTTCATCTTTACTGAAGAAAGGATAAAAAATATTACACCGTCAACGGTGATGACTATCTGTCTTTACCTTCAACACGACACCGTTTCCGAGATTTTATTTCCTACTAACAGCGTAAAACATCTTCAATACAATTATGAAACAAACATATGCTAAATAAAGCAGAAGGAGTAAAAATGATACGTGTTTATTTTTTAACAGTCATCTAGGTTCCTTGATGGGTAGATGAAAGTCTATTAAAGAGCCACGGACACAGCTATACTTGCGATGAGGAGGTTCGTAGGCAAAGAAAGTAGTACATAGCTTAGAACAAAGGTAAGTTGAAATAGTAATGGCCAAGTGACATTGCACGCAAAACAAATAGCCGCTGGATCCTTAAATAACTAAAATAGAGCCCACGGACCATTAATTGCAGCAACGTAAGACAACCTCTTACAAGGTGGACAGACAACCTTGTAAAGATTGATGAAAGATCCTGAGGACAAGTCGCTCCGAACAGGTCATCAATGAGGGAAGCCTTTATACAGCAATTGACATCCTATGCCTAAGATATTTACGACAATGATAAAAAGAAATATATGTAGGTAAGTATGTGTACCTCGGGTTAGATAATTCCCGTTCATTTTGGCGCCCAAAAGAACAGACCTTCGTCTTGATCAGTTGCCACTATCTGGATAACGCTATTACTACTTCGGACAGCTTTGTGTTGGTTGGAAGAAGATGCTAAAGAAACTCAAGCAACATTCCTATCTAGAGTGACTCTGACAAGACTGGTTGGTTTTTGAACGGCTATGTCATATAATTAAAAACTTGATATTTGTTCGGACTATTTCTTTTTTATATGTAGTGCAGCTATGAAATGATTTTATGAAATTCCACTTATACAGAAGATTAAGTGGGCGTTCTCTATAAATGTTTTTACTCAAACTATTTGTCTAGTGGGTATAAAAATTGTCAAGAACTCGTTTTTGAACCTAATAGGTTAATGAGAGCGTACAGAGGATATATAGTTAATTATATATCGCAAAAGGTCATATATAATTCGTTTATAAGCACTGATTATATTCACAGAGTAAATAACGTGCTTTTTCTAAGTCACAGGTCGACAAATATGAAATTGTTTATCTCGAAATTCGACAGCACAAACAAGTAGATCAATGATAGAATTTACGACTACTATAAAATGAATTAATCATTCTGGTAGCGCCGTAAATAATATATATTGAATGGAACTATCTAAAGTTGTACTAAAACGTGATTGTTCTGATTTGACTGTAACACAATTACGATGTAAAACATGACCCAGTTTTGGTTTATATCTCAAACAGATAAATTCAGATCATTACACTATATTGTGCGTCTAAGATTTTGAAATTCAAAATCACTTACGACGTGAAATCTCTAATTTTAATTATATCACAACTAATCTCGATGTAGTAGAATATATCCATGTTTTTATTTATTACGAGTAAAGATGAATGCGTCTTAGATTTTAAAATTCAAAATCACTTTGGACGAATGTCCTAATTTAATATTGCTACTTAATGACAGACCGTGTCATCATGATGTTTTCGCCCAAACAAAAAATAGTACTTGTAATATTATAGTTTAATTCAAATTCACTTATATAATTTCATTTCACGTTTTAACAACTACATGATATAAAATGTTCAAATATTTCAAGTTTTACTTCGATACTTAATGCCGGATAGTATCAATGGAGTATTTATGTGAAAGCGTAAGTACTATAAGAATATTATTATAATTTAAAATAGTGTGATATTGAATTATTAATTTAATATTATAATATTTTAAAACTACATGAAGTGAAATCAAGTTTTATTTTATTACTCAGGGACATGATAATCAAACCATGGAGTTAGAATGTTGCCGTAGTTTGAAATTCAAAATCACTTAAAAATCGACGTATTTAACTTGATTATATCATAACAGAATAAATCATGACTCAGTTTAATTTTGTTCGAAGCGATGTGACGATTGGACCAAAGCTCTCTTTAAACTAATAACATAAATTTATTAATTTATTTAAAACTGTTTTACACGCTAGAAAATACATAAATTATCGCATAATAATAAAAACCATAGTCAAATGGGCGGTCTTATCACACGAGGCATTTTCTTGCAGACAACCATATTATGAATACAGGAGAGTAATAATTAACGGGTAGTTAACGTATACATATAGACAAAATATACATACATATGTATACAGAATACATTCATTCGTATATCCTTATAATAAATATAATAAAATACATAATTTTAAATGCAATAATAAAAAAAAATTTGGATCAAATAAGGAAGAAAATTTGGATCGCACTTAACGCCTCACGCCTCATAAAAAATAAAGAAACTAATAAAAATAAATACTATTTTCATTTACTTTTTTAATTTACGTAGATCTTTAAGTATAAAAGTTACGAGATTATTTAATATGCCTTATAGGTAAGGTGAAATGTAAGAACGTAGTTTAGAGGCTTTCTTGCTCGTTATTGGTAATTGGATATCCGCTCTCTTTCACCTTCTTTTTCCGCTTAAATATTTAACAAATGAAATACGGAAAATGAAACACGGCCAATATTTTAAAGTAGCGTTGGGTTAGTTCTTTTATTATTATTAAATCTTACAATAGTGATGATACATTACATATTGATAACTGAAATTGACGGCACTTATGATTTGATTATATTTTTATTGTTATTTGAATATTTATATTTTTAAACGGTTTTATTTAGTTCGACCCGTGCGGAATTTATTTGGGTCAAAATTATAAATTGAAATTCAAGCACCTTCCCGTTGTCAGATTGATCTGAAATTTGGTACACACATTTAATTTAGATGACAATACAATATAATAAAATCATTAACATTATAAGTCTAAGATGGCCGCCGATACAAAATGGCGGATTACGTATTTTTCCTTAACCCCCTCAATATGGGTATCAAATGAAAGGACTACACTAGTAAAACACGATGATTTTGTAAAAATTTAAAATTCAAGATGGACGCCGTTCCAATATGGTGGACTAGGTACATATTTTTCCACAACCACCACAATATGGGTATCAAAAAACAGTTTAACTTAAAAGTTTTTTAAATGTACTTATTTTCCTAACATTAAAGACGAAGATATAAAATTTTTGCAAGCCGTGTTCATGTATAAACATGACGACACAGTTCTAATAATTATTATGTTTGTTCTATTTGATTCCGAAGGATCTTACATCGTGAGTGCAATTGAATGTGTTCCTTTTTTCTTGGAATATTCCATCATAGTACTGTGATAAAAAAAGTAGTTAAAGTTAAAGTGAATTTATTTATAAAAGGAATTTTTTTTTATTCTTCCAAATCAACTTCATCCTCTTTTAAGTATTCCACGTCCGATATCATCATATATTCATGATCATCTTCGATTCGGTTTTTATCTCCACAATCCTGTAAAAATAACTTTCACTCGTTGACCTTTTACTAAATAGCCAAAAGTCGCACGAAGCAAAATCATCAATTATTGCAGAACGATATGAGATGAGTTTTTCACGCATTTTAAAAAAAAAATTGTGATTTTTTTTTAGTACATTATATATTCCCACGTCAACATATAGATGTAAATTTATACGAGTCTTATTTCCCCGTTCCGGTTGGATCTACGGGAGTGGTTCATTCGTTGTTTGTGCTGTCTGTATTAGCAAGTGAATTAGTACTCGCGGGGTGTCTGATTTTTTTATATTTTACATTCTATACATTAATTTTGTTTGGTGCTTCATGTGAGGTTTCATTTTTAAAACAAGCGTTTTATTAATTCAAATAGGTACGCAACAGGCGTACTTAATATACATTTACATTAGTTTTTAAACAAAATACAAAATAACAAACAATGTTAAAAGTCACTCTTAATAACAATAAACTAAGACATGAACAATCGATACGTGAAATGAATTATAGTCAAGATTTTATACTTTCTTTTACATTTGTTAAGTGATGTTACAGGAAAAATACAAGTGAATTAAATGTAAGTTGCAAAATACTAGGAAAAGACTTTTAGATGGCGATCGCTTTCTTTTCTCGTTTAACTAAACCGTGTTTGTTATTTCTTTGATAATGAGCTGATAGTAACGGATCGTTGCGTTATTTCCTTTTTCGAATTCTTGTATTACTTCTATTTTTAATTCTCTACTTTTATTGTTGGATTTACTTGGAATAATCTTCCGTGACTGCCGGAGAGAAAATCTTGTTGGTTTTTTAAAGCTTCAGTCGTTTTATGCTAGGGTCAGTTTCACAAGAATAAGTATTAGTCTCGTGTTTTTTTTTCATAATATATTCCAATAATTGTCCTGAAAATGTTTCTGTAATCAATCTTTTAATATCGTAACCACTTGCCTCGGTTTCGTTGATTCCTAGAAAAACAATGTTGTTTTTCCTGATTCCTTTATCAAAATTTTGAACGTTAACTCTGAGAGTTGATTCTTCTTTTATTAATATTTCCAAAGAAATAATAAAATCAAAGAATATAATAAAACACAAAATCAAGTATTGAGTTTTCCATTTATGCTTCTATTTGAATTTTTTTCATTCCTTATATTTCATATTCAGTAATAATTTTATTTGTAGAATCATGGCCCTGACAATTACTACTTTTAATTACTTACTTTCAATTCTCACTCGGTGTTTAGCACTAATCTGTGTAACAACTCCTGAAGATGCCCCGTGGAGGGGTGAAACACGTGTTGAGTGAATTTACGGTGGCGGTTGTGTAGTTGGCATTGTCTGTCGCATGCGCATTTACGAGCGGGCTGGCGGGCGGTGCACTTTCATGCACGACAACCACTGCATGTGCGGAGGTGGCTAGATATTGGTCCTTTCTTATTTAGGATGGACTTCCGCAATGTAACGCCTGAATCCATTAAATAATTACTACTTTCTTTTTGCCTTTTTTGCTGCCGGCATCCAGTGACCGCGACCTAACTACGCCCTCGGTCCATCCAGGTGTCTACCTACACGGTATGTTTACCGATTCGTGGTCACCACTCAAGAACAGGCCCCAACGGCTCGCCCACGGTGTGGCCCGCCCAATGCCACTTCAAAAAAGCAATTCTTAGACCTACGTCAATAACCCAGGTTCTTTTACGGATCTTCTCTTGAATTATCCCAGCGAAACTTCGAGCATAGCACTCTCCTTCGCCTAGACCAGAGTTCCCCAAACTTTTTTATGTCGTAGACCCCTTGCTATGTATTTCCTTTTGGGTAGACCCCCTACTTACCTGATATTGATTTCCTGTAAATTTCTAACTGTATTGGAGTTTAGTGTATGTTCAAAATATATTGCGACCACAAAGCGAATACCAACATCCTACAACTTACACAATTTTATAAACATATATAATATTTTTTTTACTTCATAGGTACTTTTATAAATAACGTAAATATTTTGATATTATAAGATAGTATGATGTAAGTAAATAGGTACTATCAGTGTATGTGTTGAGATCCACTATCGTGGACCCCCATTTTCATTTCATGGACCCCCAAAATTTTTTTCGCTGACGTAGACCCCTTGCAGGTTGTCATAGACCCCTAGGGGTCGATGTAAACCACTTTGGGAATCACTGGCCTAGACCTTGAGACTTGCTTTAAGGGCAACCGTAAATGACGACATCTCTGATAGATTATCACCGGCAACACACACTGTTCAAAGACCTTCGTCTTGGGGCATGTCGGTGTTTTGGACGATAAGTTGTTACAAAGCTTACTGAACTATGCGCATCCGAGTCGGCGAGTTTACTTTCTCCAAGTTGAACTTACTAACACTTAGTTACTTATTAACTCTGATTTTGAAAAGCCTGGAAGAAACTGACTGCTGACTGCGACTGACTTAAGCTATGAAACAACAATCATTTTACTTTGTTAGTTTTTAACTGATGACGACTTACTGTTAATTACTGATTAAAAATTCAAAAAAAATTGACGTTTGAAGGTTTGTTAGTGAAATTGTAAAAATATCTTGGTTTTATTTTTACACATTTATCGTTGGTTTTTAGAATTCTATAATTATAAACTTTACACAATTATGAAAAGACTTTTACAAATCATACGAAAATAGTTTTCGTATGATTTGTAAAACAGAGCGGTTATAACAACATTAAATTTTTAATTAAATACGCAATAGCACGTAAATACGTTTTAATTGGCATAAAAGGAAACTCATCTTTTTTTATTTTATTTTACACCACAATACCAAATACTCAAATTTCACATACATGTTATTACTTGTATATTATATTATTATAATACAAAATTATATACAATGTATGTTTGTACACGTTAAATACCCATTATATATACATCTACCTTCTCCATACTATGGTTGTCTGTATGAGATTGCCGTGTATGATAAGACCGCCCATTGTACTTTTTTGTTTTTTATTATGTAACTATTTAAGTGTATCTTAGCGTGTACTATAAATTATATATATATATATATATATATATATATATATATATATATATCATTTATTGTATTTATCTAATTCATTGTGTCTTTTATTAAGGGCAACCATATAATAAAATACCTGTAGCTTAAAACATGATATATTAAAACCTATTTCCGCACACCATAATATGAAGGCGTTCGCAAATTATTGTACCCTAATAAATAAACTGTGCGGCTCGTGTTCTGTTGCATATATCTCGGGCCTTAATAAATAGGCAATATGTTAATGATGTAAATTTATCGTGTTGATCCCGGGGTAAGACGCTTTGGGAACGCAATTAACATCTGTGGAGTTGTTGGACCCGTTAAGGATCCGATAATAGTGTACATGTCACACTACGTGTGAGATCCTAACATAGGGCTAGCTGTTCGACAATCTGCGAAAGATGTTGATTTTGTAGGTCACATCACTTGCAGATTGCAACTGATAGTGGGCAATGCGATGAGTGCGCATAACCTCTTTTGTGGTAACAAAGTTTCTCAAAAAGCCTTGGATTCGGCCGAAACATACTTAAATTTTTTTATAGAATCAGGCGTTACCTTGCGGAAATCCATCCTAAGTAAGAAAAGGACCAATGTTTAGCCACTTTCGCACATGCAGACAGAAACCACACACCAAACATAGTGACTCTGTGTTTGGCACTAATCGGTGTAACATAGCTCCTGAGGATGTCCCGTGGAGGGGTGAAGCACGTGTTGAGTGATTTGGCGGTGGCGGTTGTGTGATTCGCATTGTTTGCCGCATACGCATTTGTCAGCGGACTGGCGGGCTGTGCACTTTATTGCACGACTACCACTGCATGTGGCTAAATATTGGTCCTTTTCATACTTAAAATTTTACCGATTTGGCAAGCCGAACTCTTATATCGCTTCTTGCAGTTAGGCTATCTCTCGTCGATAATTCCATACTATACACGCATGAGATTTTGACATAAGGCTAAGCTGTAAAACAATCTACGATGTTTATTTTGTAAGTCATGCCGAATCTGCCATCTCGTTTTGTTCCTTCAAATTGGTCTAGAAATTTCTAGAGATTTCTATCATTATTCCGGAAAAGGACGTCTACTGCAAAAATGCCTCCTCATAGATTAATGACAAGACAGCGGACTACATCTAGAATCTTCCGACGAGATCGTCGAGACCAGATGGTCAAGGTCGTATATTTACCTTGTAGGTGGAGATCCTACGCTGTGCTTACCAGTCTATGATGTTCCTCTCCAGAACTTTAAAGATTCGACGAACGTCTGTTGTAAACGCTACATGGCCTGCATCATCACCTGCCAATGTTTTGAAGAGTTTTTTAATACCGTGTTTTAAAGAAGTTTATAGAAGTTCTAATATAAATGCTTTTATCATAACGCGTGTTATGCTTCACTTCATTTCTCCCACTAAATATTCGAATATAAGTGTAACCATGTTTCTTTAGGTTACCGTAGTTTTAAATATTGGAGAGCTACGAGCTGTAACATAGAGACGTTTTAATTGCGTTGGTACACCCGATTTTGAATTTCAAATTCCCAAACTAAACTTGTCTATAATCAGGTATAATATCCGGCATGTGAATTGTCACGTCAAAAGTTTGTATCGACAAAATTATTCCACATACAAACCAAGCTATCATAGCACTGTGTGATAAAAACAACGCTCTACAAAACCGTACCTCTGTCGATATATGGTATAAGTCATAAAGTTCTTCCCTAAGTGCCAAATCAAACGCCAAACACTTTAAACGACTTGTATTATCAGCTATAGACACAAGTCAGCCGTTGTTTAATCATACCGTAAAGTCTCGTCACGACAGTTATAAATTGAACCTCGCTTCGTTTAGTTCAAACCGCGCCTACGCTAATACTTGAACGCAATGACCTGTTTTTTGGTTGTGTAAACACGTGTTAATAGCTTGACTGGTTATGAAAATATTAAAATGGGCCAATATGTAAACACTTGCCTATAGGACCGCTTACAATATAAAACAACATGAATACAAAAGTTTTTGTGATATATTCTAAAGGATGTATTGTTATTCTTTATTTAAATTTCCATATTTAAAGTTTGTAATTTGTCAACTAATTACATTTCATATTTCGTCTAACTTAAACTGGGAATAACATCAATATTGAGGAGAACAGATGGCCGACAGAGCCTTAAGGTTCTCGATTGAAGGTTGACAGACGACCTTGTTGAACTCATCGGAAGAAGCTGAAATTACCTCCATTCGGTCCTATCTGTATGGGAGGCCTTTACGGCTTAAATGATGTTGATGCGGTTCTGTTGAAAAACCATGTACACGAGAAAGCCTTTATAATACATATTCTGAGAAGTATCAGACTTCAAATCACTACCAAATGGTCACAAATTATTTTAAAACTGTTTTCTAGATCTTCAAACTCTTCTGCGAATATTTGTGATCTTAATCCTGATGATTTTTTTTCCCTCTCTCATCCTTCTCAATTTCTATCATTCAGCATATTTTCAACATACAGCATTCATCCACATTAGATTTATGTATCGCCTCTCATCTCTTGTCATATGGTTTTGTTTTGCCTAATTACATCACCCACCACTATGCAACAAAATCGCAAGGAAATATAGCGGTTTTCCTCCTCTTTCAAAAGAGATGAGATATTTCCGTAATACTGACGATCATTGCAGACCTTTTTCGCTTTCGCGTGTATTCACGCACAATCCTCTAGACCAGAGGTAAGCAACCTTTTTAATCAACGGGTCAATTACAATTTAATTTTTTTTTGTCGGCCCGCACATAATTTAACCTTATTATTAACTAACAAAGCTTTATTTTTAATAAACATAAAAGGTATAAGAAAACATGAAAATTATATGCAAAATAAAAATTAAAAGGTAAACGTAAAAACGAATATACTTGATGATACATGAATATGATGATACAATAATATGATACATGAAAATCTTTATTAGAAATATGGCACCATTTATTCGCATAAGCGTATGTCTAATACGTACGCAGCTTCTAATCGTGCATCATTCAGTTTTGATCGATGGGTATTATTAATTGTTTCGATTTAACATGTACCACCTTTTTATTATAAATAATTTTATAATAGTATATTGATGAGAGAAAGTCGATACAATAAATCCAATTCCAGAAGTTTTCGAGACGTGTGTTGTCCATCCCTGCTCTAGACTGATTTTAATGAGACTTTTTAGACTATCCTATAATAATTGGTGATGAAAAAGGTACCAGCGGACTTGTTGAGACTACGAATGCATGCTGCTTCCAACCTGGCTTCATACCAGGTATCATATACCAGTACCAAGGACTTGTTAAGACTCTACCAAATACATGCTGCTTTCAACCTGGCTTCATACCAGGCATCACAGGCCTCCTATGTCCAGTTGTGGACATCTTAAGTTTGAAATTATAATAATGATGTCAATATTTATGTTACAATTCGTTTGCGTTACATAAATAAATCATCATAATCTGCACGCTTTTTCATTTTGATCAAATTTTATTTCATTATGGCGTTTCATCGCATGAACGCGTATATATATACGTCACTAATCCAAAGAGTTATGTATATTTCAACTTTACAAAAAAAAAAGAAATTAAGAAACGGGAAATAATAAAAAAAATTGAAACAAAGATCATATCGCTAAAGATCTTTTCTTTCAGACAACCATTGGATAGACTTGTTTACCTGGAAAAAACTAGAGTGAGCGGACATCAAAGGGTTTAGAATTCGTGTAAGCAAGTTCTTTGCATTACTCTAAGTGTACCGGTAAATAATACTTATGGTATTAAATCCGCCTTTATAACTTTGCTTATGAACTTTAAATCGACGTCGTGGTTTCAGCCAATAGACAGTGCAATAGACAATGCAAAAAAAGGCGCAAAAAATTCGTAAAAAAAACTGCACAAGTCTGAATTAAAAAGTTTTTGAAATACAATTAGAAAACTTTTTTTATAGCTGTGGACAAGTACAGCATAACAGCATAACTTATACTTTAAGTTAACTGAAAAGCTAAGTGAAGTAACTAAGAAGTCGTAGTCAGTCAATACGGCAACTTTCTCGCTGTAAACTGGTTCAAACTCTTTTTAGTCACTTAAAGATACAAACTCGATACTACCTGTTTAGAATTATTTTTTTCATATACCATGTCTCTATAGATAGATATAAGATCCTGAAACTTAGTCAATTTTAATCCAGTTTGATTGAACTTTTGAAATACGACACAAAAAAATCACACATATTAAAGGTCGCACAAAAAAACTCTCTGTATCGTAAATATCAATATATGGAAAACTTTATATCAAATTCCGTTTTTGTTTCCAAATAAAAATAAATACGTAAACCTTGCTGCGGGCGATGGGGCTGCCCATATTAAAAGTACTTACGAAAGCTACAGTAATAAATAGTACATGAAATTTTTATTCAGGTATACTTTCGAATGGATAATTATTGTTTTAGGCAATGTGGTCGGGACAATATTTATATATTTATACTACAAGGAAACATAATGAACAACACCCGTTTTTAGTGAGCGGCCGCTTCTAACCGCAAACAGCGTGGGCGGACCGTGGTTGAATTCGGATCCCTCTTCGGCTCGCCTGTAGTCCACGCTGCAGTTCCAACCTGCAAGCACACTCCAGCAACACACCCCGTCAAAGCTCTACCAACTGGTAGGCGGTACAACTGGTAGGCTTCCTACCAGCTTTAGCTTTAGTTTTTAGTATTTAATTCTAGTTCACGGACCCTTCCACTCCGTGAACTCAATACCGATGAAGCTGTAAAAGCCTTAGGGCTAACAGCTTAACATCAACAGAGAAAAAGCAAAACAAAGAACAGGTAACCATGTTTTTCAATATATCTCAATCTTTTAATTGAAACGAAAAGATCACAAATTATTAATTAAATTTATATTACAGTTTAATTAGTATGTTAATCATTATCGTCTTCTTAGAATCAATACATTAGCTTATAGAGATTAGAGATAATTGACTAGATACTATCAATTTTGGTCGCGTAATTATAGCAAAGGATTTACTGGGTCAGGTTGTTCAAGATACAAGTATCAACCAATTAATTTCAAAGACCGGACAGCGCCTGCGGTAATTTGTTAGCAATGGCTAACCGATATACAAATTATAACTATTCAGTTTGGTAGGCGCTTGGTCGAGCATTTATTTAATTAGTATTTTAATTGCTCTTTAATGTGAGCGTGGTATGGAACGTTATTAAATTTATGCCTTCCCATTTCGCACAATTTGAGGGAAACTATTTTATTATTACAAAATACCTCACCATTTTTTAAATTGAAATTTTTACGAACAATTCACGATAGACTTTATTACATTGTAGCTGGCACACTTGACAGCCCTGTTTTATTGTCCAAGTCTCGAGTCCAAACCGACAACATACTTCTAGAAAAGAGAGAATATTTGTCTTGATAGACGAATGTAACAGAATAAGGGTTGACAAACATCACAATATGCCATTCATACGCAACGCGACAGTGGGAACCCTATGCGATATTATTGCAGGTGTGCAAGTACTTATTTATCTTTGTTGATACAAGCATTAACAACTTGCAATAAAGTGTCAAACATTAAAATAACTAAAGAAACGTAAATAAATTAATTAAATATGAAAGTCTGTGATATAAAATAATCTGTGATAATTAATCTAAATTTAAAACTGTGATCTAGGAGTGTAGGTGAAAGAAGCAAACAAGGGCAGGTCATGTAAAAGAGAACGAAAGAGAATGTAAAATAAAAATTGGAAAACTCACAAAGCACTAGAAACGACAGGCCCCTAAAAACGGGAGTAAAAAAAGTAGTAAACCATTTCCACAAATCTTTAATTTCCTTTGGAATATAGCATCTGTATATACTCGCAAAGTTCACTACTCTTATAATATCAAATATATGTGTCAAATAGCTCGCCATTTGTTGTGGCGACGTACGTCAAAGCGATGCTCTGTTGCGGCGGCTTTCCGAGGAGTGTGTCGTCCATTTCAGGAGCGTTTTTAAAGAGGGCTTCGCATGTCAAACAAAACAATTTATCAAAGGGAACGTGAAATAAATTCAGTGCGTGTCATTATTCTGAGCCTTCTATAGACTGCATGCTGGAAAATTTTGCAGCGGAATTACACCAAATAATTTCCCCATATCCTTTCTCCCAACAACATGACACACGGATTCACGACATCCGTATACAGTTAAAATTCCTTCCACCTGCACTGAGCGTTTATTTATATTATATTATATCTTTTATATATATATATATATATATATATATATATATAATATTAAAGACATAGATAAAGATCTTACATGGACGCTATGTGGATTTCTTAAATCAATCTACACTTACATAACGGAAGCGGATACAACTTGTCCCATTCAAACATCAAACGGAAAAGAAAGTGCGGTGAGCAGTTGCTACCGTTCCGGAAATACACGTTTAATATCTTAAGTGTTCGGATACACTACATCTTACCCTTTTCAAAAAACAAACAATTTTCTTCTTATAAAGTTACAATCTTATTGTAGCATGACTCTCTCACATCGTTCAGAATAAACCAGTAGGCTGTTATGATTATAAAAAATTGCTTAATTGATTAAATTAAATTATAAAATATTTGTAACTAACAGATACACGAATAAGATTTATTTGGGATATTACGACAGGTCGCATTTAACTATCATAGCTTTATTTTAAATTGCAAAATAAGAATTTGTCAGTCGAGCGAGAGAGTAAGTACCAATGGAAACTATCTTCTAGTACTGAACGCTGGTATCGGTATTCTTTGAAAGCACTAAATCATGATCTATTCGCACATAAAAAGGATTATTGCCTTAAAAATATGGTGTTTGAAGAAAATGGTACGTATATCATAGACAAAAAATACATTATTGGGTCCATTCTCATAAAATTCAAAATCAAGTCTAGATTTCCACACTAATGAGACTTAAGCTATTTATTCACATCGACCTACGAAACCTGTATATTTAACCAATTTCGTGTAGTAGTGTTTCCCAACGTGAGGCCCACGACCCGCAGGGTGCAATTCGAAATTCGACTCAACAAGACTTTCACAGTTTTGTTTTAATATAAGAAATAAGTAAAGTAGGAGAGCATTAGAATTTTAGAAAGTATAGTGGGACAATGCACATAAAAGGTTGAAAAATACTGGGTTAGAGGAAGAGTGGACTATAAAAGATCATTAAGATGAGCACATACTCGTTGGTCTGTTTAAGTTAGGTCAATAACAAGACTGCTCCTAAAGAAAGCTAAGGATAGGATGTAAATGCCTAGTCAAACATTCCGTTGAGGCCTTTAAAAACATGGACTCAACCTTCAGCAATAAAGATATGACTGAAGATAGAAGGACTCTTTTCCCATTGGTCACAATAAATTATACAGAGTAAACTAACATTGATAAATAAAAATTAATCATATTGAAAAAATGTCCAATTTCAATTAAAATTTATATCCTCAAATTTGATTAAATTTTTGATGAATTTCATTTACATTCAAAATAATACATTTCATAATCACTTAAAAAGAATTTGATATCGTATCAAATTGTAATAATATATATATTAATTGTTTTGGACGTAACGATACAATTACATTGCGACATGTTCACGCGGCGTAAACTACATTTCAGATGGATGTAATTACGTTCTGCCAATGAACTTATCACCGTTTAAAGAAAAAATATTGCGTACACATTTGAAATATATCGACGTACTTTTCATTAAAATATCATCCTTATCATTTTTGTCGTAGAATATTTACACACTGGCTTTGTTTACAAATTTCCAATAGTACCGGTATAAACGGTGGAAGTCCTATGCTGCGTTTTCCGGTCTGTTGTGTCTATTCCAAAATGTTTAATGTAATCAGGCGTTACCTTGCGGAGGTCCATCCTAAGTAAGAAAAGGACCAATATTTAGCCACTTCCGCACATGCAATGGTAGGTGGTACACTGATTAGTGCCAAACACAGAGTAAGTACTCTGTTTTTGGCACTAATCGGTGTATCATAACTCCTAAAGATGCCCCGTGGAGAGGTGAAACACGTGTTGAGTGATTTGGCGGTGGCGGTTGTGTTGTGCCGCATACGCGTTTGTCAACGGGCTGGCGGATGGTGCACTTTGTTGCACGACTACCACTGCATGTGCGGAAGTGGCTAAATATTGGTCCTTTTCTTACTTACTCCGAAATGTTAAAACTCCAACGACAATCAGTTCCATGCGCAACATGACCTGTCTATTCTCACTTCAACTTACTCTTAGCTAAGTCAATTACTTTCATCCGTCTACAAATCTCATCATTTCAGTCATCTTCACGGCACATTCTTTTTGGACAACCAACCGAGGGCGTGCCATTACGGCACGAAGGGAAAGACAACATTTCAATGTCGTGAATCAACATTGTGTGAAGAAAGACCGAGATTATGAAGAACAGAAGAAAGTTTTAACATAAAAGATTGGTAAGGATAAAAGTGAAATAAAATAAAAATTACTTTACTCGAGTTGTAACATCTCTGCCCTACATATGGCAGTTGAGAAGGAGATGTCCCCAAAAGGGAGAGTCAAGAAAAAAGTCATCATAAATAACATACATTAGTCGTGAACTTTCGTTTCAAGACACTGAGGGATAGACGAGATGTTTCGTATTCAATCAACTCTAAATATAAGAAATTCTTCTCGAAAAAAAATTAAATCTTTTAATTTTGTATATTATCAGAGTTGTAACAAAATATCATACTCAAGATCAAAGGTTCGACGAGCCGAAAGAATTTCATTTAGTTAGATCTGAGGGAAATGAATAGAATCTTCTACTTGAATAATAATCTGTTACGTTGAAAAATATTTTCTTTAACGAATTTTAAATTGGAAAAGTTAAATATTAAAATGACATAACATTTCTATTACATTTTAATTTGTGTTCATGTAAGCCGAGTGATTATTTACACACCTATTCCATGTCTAAATGGAATAAGTTCTATTTCGCGTGCCTTCCCTGTTTATTTAGCTAATAGAGGTGTTTAAGTAAAATTGCTATGAAAAAATAACAGGCGCTTAGCTTGAAATAATTTTTTTTGAAAATTCTTTAAGTTTGTTATAATTTATGTCCTGATAAGAGTATTTTAAGTGAAACTCAGTCTTAAAGTATGCACCAACCTAAACGTTAAGCCGTTACCTACATGCCGCTTCCAACCAATCTTGTTCCGACCGAGTTCTGCCCTCTTAGGCGCCCTTGTGTCGGAAAGTTAAACCGGTATTATCGACATATAACAGCTCAAGCCGAAGTCCCTTCAACAGCCAAATCAACCTAAGAGCTCGGTGGCCCAACCTGTCAACCGTTGAAATAACAAAGAGCCGCAGCTTCTCCTGGAGCCCTCGAATTTCGGTACCTTAAAAGAGATAGATTACGCGGTTTCTGCCACTAACGCCAGCTGGGCAGCACTGAAAGACTAATAAAAACAATTCTGTAGGGATTCTCTCATGAATTGCTTTGAAATTATTAGGTTAAAATGTGCAAGATGTTTAAAGGTACCGGAGGTTTAAATTGAATTTTCAAGCATTTACAAGATACCTGTATAAAGTTATCGTTATTAAATATGTGATATTATTTTTTTTCTACTGGAATACTAAAAAGCTTCATAACTTTTTTATTACAAAGTCTATAGGGATAAATAGTAAAAAAATATTAATTTTAATATGAAGTAATTCGAATTTTGATAACGCCTTTTCTTAAATGATTATCATTACTTTATTTATTATTTCTGATTCAATTTAGTTTTTGGGGTTAGGTGCAGTATACATTTATTAGCAAAAGAGCTATACATTTAAACCCTTTAAAACTTTTATATCTATAACCAATCATCATCAAGCTTACCAAAGGTGACTGTGTATTTTACCAGGTATTATTGAAAACCTTTATCGATGTGAGGAATCTCAAGGAGTTGATCTAATCCTTAGAGGAAATGATTGTACCAGTATTACGCATTAGAAATTTGGGGTTTATATCCTTACTAATGCGCACTCATGTGATAACAGCGTTAATGTTGGCCATAAACACTTGAAGAGTGAATTATGGTAATCTCAACTATACGGCGTTTATGTGACAAATAAGGTAATAACTTGAACTGATTTATGGGACACTTATACTCGGATATACTTGGGTGGGAGATATAAGATAGAAGACGTTAAGTATTAATATAATATTTTTGTATTAAGGTACTGTTGAAGTTTACCTTTTATACGTTTAGATCCCGATCCATTTCACATATTTAATTCAACTAACACAACGGCCGAAAGTTTCTCAAATGTCGACCACGTGTCAGTAGACACGGCGTTAGGCCCACACTAGATGGACTGACATGCAGTGCAATTTCGACCATTTTGGCGATCTTTGGAAGAGGCATATTCCTTGCAGAGGGCATTATATCATATATCAGCTAACAGGAATAATGAAAAAACGAAATAATCTAATTTCGCAAAAGAACTATTGCATGAATGAACGTTGTACTTCCGCGGTTGAATGAAATAAAAAAAATCAACAAGAAGAATAAAAACATTCTTTTAACAATTACACATCTTTTAACATTACATAAATAGTTATAAGTTTATTTAAAATTAAGCTAGTTAAATTAATTTTATTTTGTTATACAATTGTATTATAGAAAACAAACAGTATAACATAATTATGTAAAAATAAAGAAAACCACAAGTAATGTTGATGCTTATTCATAACATAATACAAATATAATAAGGAGATATATTTTTAACATTTCGATTTGACATTACATGGTGTAAAGACCCATGTGCCAGAACTAATTTAGACAACAAAGCATACTTGTAAAAAAACACTTACGAGTATATTATATCTATATAATATAGTTAAGGTATTTGCCTTACATAAAGTTTTTTGTTAATAAAGTATGCTCAGATGCAAGTTGTTTTGATATCAAGACGACACATAGTATTATGTATAATATTGATTGTTTAATCAAATTACAATTCCCTTATATATGGAAACCAAGGCTTATTTTTTCTATTTATTTATTGACTTCGTTAAGTTCATTTTAAAATCACACAATAACAAAGGGACTTCCCTTTAGTAAAAATAATAAGAGAAGTCTTAATGGACATATTCTTGATATATAGCCTAGAAAATTAAGTTAAATAAAAATTACTTGTTAGGCTATAAGCTAGATTGTAATTTCTGTGAGGTATCTAATAAGAAGTAAATATACAAAATAACTTTAAAAAATTTCAATTCTTTAAATTTTATTATCCTTTTTTTATAAATAAAGTAATACATGGGAATTTTTAAGTATTACGTAATTTAATCTTTCAACTGCCTATAGACATATCTGTACGAACTCCCCGTGTCCGTATGGGTCAGATATCGAAATAAAGTAGGCTACATTAAACCGAATTACCTTAAAAATATAGTTTAAAATCGCTTAATCTGGATGTACTACTGACCACATGTTCATAAACAACAATAAATTTTTTATCATTTAAAAAAAATAATAATAATTCCCGGCACTAGCGGACGCCATGTTGGGGCACACGAAGGGTTAAGTGCTACATTAATCTAAGAATAAAGAATCCTTAGATAAAGAATTAAAACGTTTTACTCTAGAATATTTGAGAAGTTGAACCTAGATTATATTTTCGATATTGGATCTCTACCATTAAAAATAGCAGTGAAATGGAAACATTATAAATAATAATAGTTAAGATTTCTATGACTTCTTATTGTGCTTCTTAAAGGAAAGATTTTTCATTTTAGTTTTCATTTCCGAAGATTCTTTAACTAAGAAACCTTATAACTAGTTTTCTCTTTACTTCAACTTCTCTTTGCGTTATTTGCGTATACTTGCTCGTGTCCGCAACTACCAAATATTTATACATATAAAGAATTTAATTATTAATTTATTTTAAGACCTTTTTTTTTAAATAGTCATTTAGAATAACACCCATGAAAGTTACGAACAAAAGACTTGGCAATTTTGTTAAAGTAAAATACCATTACAGGGAGCTCAATTTAATTTAATCTGCCATACTGCGCATGAAAATTATAATGATTAAAATAGGATAAATAAATATATGAATAAATAAAAATGTCACGTTTTTCAAAACATTTCTTTGCAAAGTTTTAATGGCAAAAAAAGTATATTTGAAGTACAAAATCTATATCTACATAATACAAAACATGTTTATATCACCAAAATCAATTTAATTGTTAAACGTGAAACATATTCATGTAAATATAAATCTTTTAAAACATTGTCTCACGAGTATATTAATATATATATATATGGCCCAATTTATATAACATGTACATATGAATATGGTTACATGTATAATTATATAATATACACAGGATGATATGCGTAAAAGGGACAAAAGCTCAAGCTCAAATAAAGCGATCATCTGTAATTGTATTATAATGTGATAGGACAATAAATTTTAGCAGTAGAAAGTGTGCAGAGACAAATTGTAAACAATAATTAATTTTAATATGTACTAATCCGAATTTTAAAAATGTATAATAGGAAATCTCTCATATCAATCTCAAATAAATAGTTAAAACTTAATCTCCTAACTTATGACTTAACCTATTACGTATAAACCGGAGAAGATTTCCATGAGAAAACCTATTTCAAAGCACGACATAGTGTTTAACGTGTATATATATATATACGGCAATGAAATGCTAAGTTTAATATATATATATATATATATATATATATATATATATATATATATATATATATATATATATATATATTAGCATTACTTAGCATTTCATTGCCTTGCATTTAAATCTATCTCAAAAGACTTCAATGGAATCGTTTTCGCTTCAAGTAATAGCGCACAAAGTTATAGTTCCATTGCGGATTGCTATTAATAATTACACAGGAAACTTGTACCTTAACTACGACTTTCGTTTAAGCCTCTGCACGTTTCTGAAATCATTTTACTATTATTTTTAAACTAATTTCTGCTATACACTTGAATAAACTCTATTATTGTAAAAATTATAATTATGCTAGAGTTAAACATCTCTATTTGTATCGGAAGATTACAGCTTGGCTTGAAATTAAATTTTTTTTTAGTTTATTATTTTATTTCATCAACATCATTTCAAAGGTCTCTAAGATCTCCAATAACACAGGACGGATGAAAAAGGCGCTACCTTAATAAGATCGTCTGTGACAAACTTGTAGATATTTAATGGATTCAAGCGTTACTTTGCGGAAGTCCATCCTAAGCAAGAAAAGAGCTGATATATAGCTACTTCCGCTATGTAGCAGTAGTCGTGCAATAAAGTGCACCGCCCGCCAGCCCGCTGATAAATGCGGGGCATTTTTTTCATATTTACTCCTGAGGATGCCCCGTGGAGGGGTGAAACATGTGTTGAGTGATTTAACGGTGGTAGTTGTGTAATTCGCATTGTTTGCCGCACGCGCATTTATCAGCAGGCTGGCGGGCGGTGCACTTCATTACACGACTACTGCTGCATAGTGGAATTAGTTATATATTAGTCCTTTTCTTACTAAATTTGTAAATCCTTCGCTTCGGTTGCTAGTCTGTACTTCAATAACTTAAGGCACCAAAGACAATCAGCTCTGCGAATTGTGAGGCTTACCCATTGCCAATTCAATTTTTCAGTCCGCTGGGCTAATTTCGTTCACGGATCTCTTCATTCCAGATTTTATTATAAAATACCGAGCAGTGGTGACTCATTGGGCGTCTTTGATATTACCATAATACCCGAAGTGTTTCACAGGTGCAGATCACAATAAATGGGAATAATACTCAAGCCTAGATACTAAGGGTCGACAAGTCTCGTATGAGAAAACAAAACTGTGATAATACAAAAGCAATACAGACAAAATAGTGAACAATTTTGAAAAATAATGGTTTTTAACTCTCACAGTAAAATTGGAAATAAAATATTTTACATAAAAATGATCAGGGAATGTAGATGAGGGAAGATAGAACATGTGACGAACAAAAATTTGAAAGATATTATTGAAGAAAGAAAGGAGTATCTAAATTAAAATAAAACAAAAACCTTAAAAGCCATTAAAGTATGAAAGTGGCTTGCCCCACAGTCTTGTCAGGGGGAACGAGATAATAACAGGGGCCTTAAAAACATGTTTATTTTAAGTCATCACAGTTTTATTTCCACTAATTCTTTTCAGCCGATGGTCGCCCACGTGGCATAGATCTCCCAAAGAGCGCCACTATGACCGGCCTCCAAAGAGCGCACTATGCCCGCATTCAACGACTTCCCGCGACCTGAACTATGTCATTTTTCCACTTAATGGAGTTCTACACACGCCACATCTATTGGCTTGACGTCACCACTCAAGAACCTTTCATCAACAACGGCCACCAGTTGCACGAGCGATATGCTCCGCATACTGCACCTTCAGACAAACAATTCTTCGAGCTACGTCAATTATATTGTTTTTTTTTTCGATCTTTATTTTAGTTGAATTTAATAACTAGTTATTACAGCTGTGTATATAGTTTCACGTTATCGTAACACTTATTAATATGTGTAGGTTCATTTAAAATGTACCTAACAAGCATAACACAAGGCTTACCTATAGTACAACTTTATTAAATTGTGTGCCGTGCACCAAATGAGTTAATAATAAACCTTTTTGAAACTATACTTTTATAACTATAACCAATCACCCTGTATTGTGTGTATTGTATGTAAAGAATATAATTAATGAAATAAATAACAATTTGTCCACTCTGATAATCTACAAGGCTTGATAAATTCAATTATTCAACTCGAAATCACAGCCCGTATTGAAAGGTTTCGTAACAAAAAGTTAGATAGATTTAATTAAATGTACCCTTAGTGTTTCTTCGAGAAATATTAAATAAATTTGAAGAAGTCGATTCAAATGAATCAGTTACGAGTTAAGTTCTGTTTGTTTTGCCGACAAGTTGCAAACAACGGGGCGTTTTGATGAATTTCATTTCATTTATTGCTATCGAATGTTTACCGTGAACAATATCTGTGAAAATCTCGAATAATATTTTATTTATTTATCGAAACTTTATTATTTATTAACTTTATCGTGTTAAACAAAGAGCGAAAAGTATTAACAATCTACCCGGGAGGCCTTATAACTAATAACTTAAATCTTAAAAAAAATATCTTAAAAAACTTCAACTCACTTAAGATATGATATAAATTCTCTTTTATGCGATAACTTTTAAAATTATAATTTATATAATAACACATGTAAAATTTGTCTTAAAATATACATAGGTTGATCGGTTTTAGATGTTTGATCAAATAAGAAAATGCACTTTAATAATGTCGTATTACTAAATATTAAAATCAATAATGGTTTATTATAAGTTATTGTCCTATCACATTCCAATGGAACGTATAAGTTAAAATAACGTGTTTCAGAACGATCTCTTTTATACGGGGTGATAAGAAAAAGGTATAAAATCTTGAAAAATTTTTGCTAACAAATATCCGTCATGAATATAAAAATTTTTACACATATTTTCAATTAGTTGTATATAAACATTTAAAACTTCATTGTTCCGAGAAAAATAATTTACATAGCCGTAGCGTTTTTATAAATACTATATATTTAGATATGTTTCTCTCCCGTCTCGTCTAATTCATTCCCAGCGTGAATAATTGAACGAAACAAACACGCGAATTAATTACTTTCGATCCACTCGATTTTACGTCAATCTTCATTTCACTTCAAAGTACTGAGCTTTTGAACCTCTGGGTTTAGTTTCGATTTCCTGTCGTACATGTTTGGGGTTAGGTAGTAACAAAATATTCATAGTGAAGAAGTGATTAAATCTCCAAGAGACAATTTGTGTTAATCGCACACATGAAATTGTAAATAAAGTATTTTTCAAATCTTTAGTATTTAAAAAAAATAGTTTCCAAGTCAGTTTGTATCATAAAGTTTTACTCCATTTTAATCTAATAGAAAAAGTTAATAGATAAAGCATACAATTATCATAATTAAGTCTATTGCTAGACATATGCCTTGTATAGGTGGAACAAATAGATTGCCAGTTTCAAAATAGATTAGAGCAACATCGCCATGTTAGAAGACGAAGAAAAACGTCACGTCTTAGAGTACTGCAAAATGGTTATAACTGTCCTTATTTAAAGAAATAAGCCATAGTCGGGCAAGAGTGGAATAAGGTACAAATTGTAAGATAATGGAATATAGAAATAAACAAAATAGAATAGGAAAAATTTGAAATAAAAAGTGGAATGTAGGAATAAATGAAATTAAATATAAAATTTAAAATGTAAAATGTTATATTCCGGAGGTGAAGTCGAAGTAAGAAAGAAAAATTAAGTATACAATAGAATGACATATTATGTGATGAATAAAAGATAAATGCGTAGAAATTATCGATAAAAAAAAAAAACAAAAGATGACGATGAAAATAGAATTATTAAACGAAAAATTTATAGAGAAAAATAATGTCCCTGTGTACCCATATAATAAAAAATACATAGACCTCTCATGCATGTGGAAGAATGAATTGTGATCTAGAGCTAGGAAGAAAGGTGGAGAGTGGCACTATCACCTTCTTAATGGGTGACAAAGAACGTCGCCAGATCTTATTGAAGTATTGTCGAAAAATTATAAAGGAGGTGATAAGTAAAAATGCCACGCAAATCGAATAAAAATAACAAGATAACAAATCGTTTATTAAAATAGAGAAATAATATAACAACAATGTAAGATTCCTAAAATTAAACAAAATTATGAAAACTCACAACATTAATAAGTGTGATAATAAAATAAATATACAAAAATCGTTATTGAAACTGTACTTTGATAAACTCAAAAGGATGAGACGAGGTGTGAATGGAATGTAAATAAATAGGTAAGTGAATGAAAAAACATATGAAGAACGGAAGAAGAAGTTAGAGATTGTGATATAAAAAGTCAAAAGTGACCTCAAAATGATACGGGTTACGATCCCAAAAACAGGAGCATAAAAAAGCCGTAGGTCTCCCCCGTTGAAAACAGCTCACATCCAGTCTTTCGATGACCTTAACAAGGTCACATCTGTTCACTTTGTAGGAGGTCCTGCGATTGCCAGTCCGTGTTTTACATTAAAGGACAACTCCACAGCCTTATGAACGTACAATATCAAAATGATAAATTTATGTCTTAATAAGTAAATTACCGATTATTTGAAAAAAAAAATGTTTTCTATTACGTAATTTTCATTATATTGCTCATAGTATCCTTCACATTAAATATATATGTTTGATTTTAAAATGTTTTAAAGATTGGTGAGGAAATTAAACTTTTTTTTCCTATTATGCTCGCAATTATACCATTTTTAGCGATATAAAAGTTTCCCCGTCTATTTAAGATAGTAAGAAAGAAATTACCAAATTAATCAAGCTATTTGATTTTTACGCTTTTATTTTTTATAATCTATCCCCATAATAAATATAAGTTATCCACGAGAATTTATACGGAGAGTTGCGGTGTACAAAAAACATTACTTGCTACTTTAAATAAGTCTTTTTGTGAAACAACCCATAACAAAAAACACATGGAGGAAACGACACGGTCATTATACAGTAAAAGTCAGGAGTCTCATCTGTAGGTGTCCTAATAAAAACAAGAAATACATATGTAAACTTTTTTGTATGTTATCCGGTGAAGCTGTATATCATCAGTGGTAAAAAAACTACTGAACAATTCCACGGGTTATGTAACGTCTTATGACATTTCCGCGTGGCGACCTTGCGCGTGCGTCGACTTCGGAAACACTTTCACTGACGTCTTTCGCTTCGCCTGTCTCAGCTTTTTAATACGCTCTTATTTGCCAACTTTAATAAAATGTTCAATCACTTCCATATATTCTTAGATTACAGCTTCATATAAATATAGTATTAATAAAACTGATTATTCTTCCTTACAGTGAGCGTGTATTGGCTTAAAGACGATTACTTTACTTATTTAAAGTAACGCTAATAACACTACATTAATTAAGGTAGAAAGATGTCAATAACTCACCTGCAAGTGTTTAGATTCCCTACAAATGTATGTTATATATACATACACACCCACACACACACATATATGTATACATACGTTTGTATATATATATATATATTCTGTAATATATATTATGTATGTATATATATATATATATATATATATATATATATATATATTCTGTAATTAAAGGTTTTATACAAGACAATCTATTTTAATTGCTTTCTTAAAATTGCATAAGGTTACAACTTTTAACAACTATTTTGTACAACTATATTTGTTACTTATAATTGCTTTTGATTGCAGTACACTTATTTATTTAAATTAACAATAATTTTCACGTTTAAAAAAAGCATTTTGTAATGTAAACAATTTCTTTTAAATAATGTTTCAAAGCTATGGGGTTAGAAGGTGACTTTTTTCCACATATTCTTCGTAAAATAACAATATTGTATTACGTATAGGGCTATATTCGATTGGAGGCGCTGTTAGCCTTTATAGATTCATTGAGCTCGCAGATCGGAAATCCGCGAGGTAATAAATTAAAATAAAATCTACGGCAGATGCGTGCCGTGACGTATTTTGTTGAGTAATTTTTATCTAATCAGTTGTGGTAGGAAGGTGTAACTTATTCTCCGAAGACATCTCTGAATCGATGTCAGATTTAAGATAGGATCGTTTCAATTCGCAAAAATGTGTGGCATTACGTCACGACACGATGGCGGCGCGTTTTAAAACTGATTCGGTTTATTACGTATTCAGCGGCATGGATGAGCCCCCACTAGATGGACTCACGACATAGTTTCTTTTTTTGGGCCACTGTTATTGGGGTCCACTCGCACACTCTTTCTTATTTTATGGGAATAGGACTTTTTGTCTTTAATAATTTTTTTACATTTCTTTTTAGTGTTATTCTCTTCTATCGATCTTTATATTATCGTTCATTCATTTTCTATCGTACATCATAAAATCTTACATTCTCCATAATTCTTAATTTCCTTCTTTGAATCGCCTCTCATTTTCTCCTGTGTAATCACAAATGTTTTTTTATCTTAATTCATCACGATATTTCTTATTTTACCAATTTAATTCAAATTTCTATGACAGATGCTACATTTATCACTGATCATAGACAAGGTCGCAAAGATCGCTCGTCGCCTATGACTTGCAGTCGGCGTTTATTGGCCGATATGGTGGTGATGATATTACTTTATATCTTAATATTTTATTACTCTATACGTATATTTATTTATTATGTAACATTTAAATATGGAATATTAGAGATAAAGATATTCCTAATACACACACACATGTAAATAACCTTACAACATTATTGCAACTGTGACCTTTTAGTCTCTCAGCGTAATTAATGTATGCGTACCCTAGTTATGTAAGAGCGAAATCACCTGACATTTGCATTTTTTTATATTTACAAGGAGGTTCAAACCTTTTCGAATTACAATGGACATTTTTTATTTTCATCAAAAGTCGAAAAAAACAGCAACAAGATAAAGAATAGGAGTATCTGATATTGATTTAATGCTTTTTACTTAATCATTTGTTACATTGGCACTCCCGTTAGAACCTTTTGCAACAATCAACGAATTTTAAATGATTTCAAATTTGAGTCATATGTATAAGTTAAAAATAAACACAGTAAAATGGCTTTTACTGTGTAAATTTTCATAAATGAAGACGGATTACATAGGAGTTTCGATCTCCTGAAAATTGGGTAGACGTCGACCATGAGGCTGCAGTTCCATGCCCTGGTCTAATTATGTTGTGTGAGGCATGAATGACTATTGACGAACTATAGTATCATCTTTGGTTCAAATTGATCAAAATGTTCATGACCTATGTTAACGAGATATACAATGCAAGAGGGAAAAAATGAATGTACATAGTAAAAAAACATTAAGTGTTATAATCGAGAAATTATAAGCTATTATCAAAAGACTGTGCATAAAAGTCAAAAATACATTAATATATAAAATTTGGTTCGTGCCACAATTACCAGAAGTCACGAATTAAAAACGTAAATATTGTGAACAAATTAGTATATCCTAGGCATAGAACCTAGACCCCACATTTTGTTATTTGACTCTCTCATTCTTTCTTCTTCTATCTCACCATTTCTCACTCTCTGTTCTACTATCTCACTGATCGCCTCTCAGTCACTCCATCTTTTTTTATTTATCTATTTCTTATTTCACTGTTTTAATCTATCACTCTCTCTCAGACCGTTTCAGTCTTCTATAAATCTTTCAAGAATGTTGCAAAAAAGAATATCGTTTACATTGCAAATACCTTACGGAACGTTTCCTCGCTTCATTGATTCATTGGTGTATTGCGTTACTCTTTTTTAAGTGACGAGATGTGCAAGGCATTCACCTTTGGGTGATCGATATCGTTTGATAGATACCACAATGGTAGGTGTCTTCTCAACATCTCAATATATAGTCAAAAAGCATTGCTTACATGTATTTATCTGTCTTTCAATTTAATGAAATATATAAAAAAATATATATACTCAAAGACACATCTAAGAAGAATAGATGCCAATTCATAAACAGAATAAAAGGGAATGAATTTATACGGCTTTTAATGCTAAGAATGTGAGTGGTATAGCAAAATTTCGATATAACCTGCGGAAAATTCAAGCCTGACAATGATGAGCATCGTTTAATTACTGGAACAGATTTGAATTAAAAGTATATATTTTTTAAATACTATCAGAGACGTAATGTCTTAGCATTCCATGCATTCACCTTTCCGGATCCGATTTCTTAACACTGTAGGCAGACGATTCAGGTACGGCTATCAGGCTCAACAATCCATATATGAAGTTTAAGTTTTCTTTGTAAATGGCAATCAGATTCACCGACCAGAGTCAACTCTTACCAATCTTTAAATGTCATTACAAATGTTTTGGAAGCATCGGGTTTCGTTGTTTTCATCCTGTTTTACTTACTAGAGAAAAAACTTTATATCGATGAGCTATAAAATGAAAGACAGCAATTAATATATTAAATTATTCAAATCGATTGTACAATTTAAATTCACAGAAGGATGGAATTCATAAAATCGATTTTAATAGAATCTGCTTTAATGGTGTGACTAATATTACGTAATGATTGTATAATATAAATACCAATTGTGTTAACTACCAATATTTTACCTTCACTCGTTACATACGAAACGGTGACAGGTCAGCTGGTGTAAGTAGAGGGAGGTTTGGAGTGGTGGTCTGTACAAGCGCAGTTTTACATCCGTCGCCCAACGGGAATACTGTGTTAGTGAAGTGAAAGTGTTCTTATTCCGTGGCCACGGTAGGTTGATTCCGTCATTCTGTTTATCAATGTGTGCATAATATCTTGCAATTCATTCGAAATTTAAAATCAAGGTGACAAATAAATGTATATATATATAATAAATGATTTATTTCTTAAATTACGGATCTTAGACGCTGATATTAAAGTCAACTGTTAAGATTTTTTTAATATTTCTTACAATTAAGTATATTTTAATTAGTTTGTAGATATCTTAAGAAACTAGCAAACGTGACAGACGTTGTCCCATCTCAGCTATAGACAATTGATATTCCATTCATAGTTTAATAGATAAAAAAGTAATTTTAAAAACAAATTATGGTAAGCAAATAAATATGCTTGATGCTTTTCCAGCACGGTAAATAAAATAGGCTTTATATAAAAATTGATGTCACAAGCGCTTGACGACTAACCTTGCGATTTATTTATCGATATTGCAAATGCAATACGCTCTTTACTTTATACTTTTTATAAGAGTTTTCTATACAGAACCCTATTAGGAAACATAAAGAAGATAATCAGCAAAGTTATTCTCGTAATATCGGTAAAGTTTATCTTTACTCAAGTTGTAACTAGGGAAAAAAGGCATACATTTACCTCATTAAGTGCCTTTTTCATGGTTTCCCTACTTAAACCCTTTTGAAGAACCAATTACTATATGCGGACAGGATTTCTTATAATTCTCACTTTATACGCTGGTGTCTTATGATCAAGGCCGGTCTAGAAACGAAGATGGAAGACGATTTGAATAGGAAGATAGAGATAAGGACTGAAGGAAATTGTAATGTAAGAGATTGCGGAGATATAAGTAGAATGTGAAATAAAAGTGTAAAATGAAAAAAATATTTACCCGTGTTGTAACATCTCTGCAGGGAAGAACGAGACTTCCCTAAAAGAGGGGGGGGGGGGTTAAATAAAAAAAATGTATCCAGGCCGGCTAGATCTCCTGTCAATATGCATGACTTCATTGTGACTTTTATTAGTGCGACTAATAAATCTTTGCGTGATATTTAAATTTTTGAGCTGTTTGACCACAACGATATATTTTCAACCTTCCAATTCATAGTAGAAAATTACTAAAATAATCTATTTTTTAGGCCAAAACTTTAAAAAAAATATTCAAAAATCGAACGCATGCAAACGATATTTAATTTCTTTTTTTATTTTTGTCCAACGGCGTTATTTCAAGACTGACTACAGTAATATACACTACTTAATATTTAAATGTATACTGTACAATATTATTATTAATTACATATTCCCAAGGAGTTTGCATAGCGCCAATTAGGTTCCGACAATAGAAAACTATTGTTAACTGAATTGTCTTGATTCAATATTTAAATGAATATGAATTGGATAAATCATATCAAAAATAGCTAAGTTATATAATGTTCACTTAGAATGTACTTAAGGACCAGTTTCAATAAACTTATATCGGCTTGAGCAGGCCACCTATTATGTGGACTGACAACACAATCAAGTTCAATGGAAGTCGCTGGTATTTGGGGGCGTCCTATGTATAGAAGTGGACGTATATCAGCTGTCATGAATAAATGAATTTTGGTACATATTTTTAAAATTAATAATATATTTTTTTATCGTACTCTATGATAATTCATATTGAGGAGAGGTAGTTCAGCGGTAGCGGACTTAGACTTGCGATCTTAGGTCGCGAATTCGATTTATAAAATTAGAATTTATAATTGTTAGAGAAGTAATTGTAGTAACCGAAGATTTTAAAATACTTAATATAAAATACAGAGAAATATCCCTATATTATATATTCATGCCAGTTATTTAATAATGTGTATTGAACGACGAGCAGTGGTAGCTCAGTGGTAGATGACTGTAACTTGCTATCAATATGTCGCGGGTTCGATTTCTGAGATACAATCTTTAGTAATTCACAATTTGTGCATTAAATATATGCGATTGCCACTTCTCATAAACAAGTTTCCAGAGGATAGATATCAGCGTCTTCTGCGTACCATAATATCGCACTGCGATCGCCAACGTGTCAGCCAAGCGTGGTGATTATAGTATATCCTTTATAGATATCTTGAAAGGAGACCTATGCCTTACAGTAGGCGTCTATGGGCTAAAACTACGGTGCTAATTCTTATGGAATTTCAATTTTAATAAAAAATCAGATACAATAATTTTTGCAGTAGTTTAGTATTCATTATAATTACGTTACATATTTAGTATAATTAGTAATTAATACAAATGTTTAATTGAAATATTAATTAGACGTAATTAGTTATTACTTAGTAAAAATAATTATGAACAGAAATATATTGGTAAACCAAAACCGGTTGCGTGTACAAAATGTATAATTTAATTTGCAAGGTGAATAAAATAACAAGGTTAAAATGATACATATATACATTAACAGATGCATTGCCTTTGCTTAGATTTGTAATAACTTGTTCAAGTTAAATATCGTTTCTTATATAATTCGTATCAGTATAATTAGTTTAAATTCGAACGTAATTTAAATCGGATATAATTACATAGAATAAGTCTCAAAGTCATAATTTTTTTCTGGCAATACCGTGTCCTTTACGTTTTTTTTTAAAGTGCCGGAACTTTACAAATTATGTTGGTTAATTATGAAATAAATTAAAGTTACCTTCGACTTTATTATTCTAAATGAAAGATTCACGTAATTTTAATTATTAAACCTTGAAGTATAACCTGAATGGTTTACAAGAAGCAAAAAGGCTTACTCAATACAATTATACATTTTCTTTAATTTAACTACGTAAGAAAACGTAAGACCACATATGGCTTTAAAAATAATAACTATACTGAATTAAGTAACTTTATTAGCGTTGAGAATTCTAAAAATACCATCGAACATGGAGCGAGGAATGCAAAAATGTACCACTCAAGGATTTTGAATTTCAAAATCCTCGATAAGTCTTGAGAGTAAATCCTTATGGCTTTTCAATACCATATTTCCGCAATCATGTTTCACTAACGCTAGTCCTTCTTTGTGAACATGACTCCAATTCTGCTTATGCTACTTTTAAACAAACCGAAAACTAAATAGTTCTTGCGACTTATATACTTAAATCAAGTAATCAAGTAAAACTTTAAAAGGTAGTATTGAATAGATCTACATACAAGAAGGGCTTCTAGAAAAAGCAATGCCAATCTCGTGAGATTGATACGCACCAAAACATGTTGACTGACTGTCAAGGTAATTGGTACCTTTTATATATAACATTGGGTTATCAACCGTTCTTATTGCTTAGGGATGAAAATGTTGAAGAAATTCGACTTTGAGATGTTAATCGAGTCTAACACATAGGACGCCAAAAAATATTTTTTTTACGTTCCTATATATCAGAAAGGATCATCATGCGTGTGATTTCCGCCCACAAGGTGGATAAACGATCTTGTTAAATTTATCAATCACTGGATGCAACCCAATTCAACCGGTTCTATTGTAAACATATAAAGTAGGCCTATGTAAAATGATCATGATTATATATCTGTAAATTTATCTCTATCTGTGATGGTTACTGCCATATTGGTATTTGAAAATTCTACGGGTTTGAGAAATTAGCAAGCAGATGGTGGTTAACTTAAACCTTTATTAGATAGCATAGCTCAAAAGATCAGTCAGGAGTCTAGACTCAGGTCGGTTGATACTTTTTTCTTACCAGATTGTAAGGCCTTTGAGATCTTAGATCGCTTGGGTACACGGAGTAACTAGGTGTAAAGGCTCCCGAAAGACATCGTCAAGTGATATTTAATGGAATCTGGCGTTACCTTGCGGAAGTCCATCCTAAGTAAGAAAAGGACCAATATTTAGCCACTTCCGCCGTGCAGTGGTAGTCGTGCAACAAAGTGCACCGCCCGCCATCCCGCTGATAACTGCGTATGCGGCAAACAATGCTAATCACACAACCGCCACCGCCAAATCACTCAACACGTGTTTCACCCCTCCACGGGGCATCTTCAGGAGTTATGTTACACCGATTAGTGCCAAACACAGAGTCTTTGACTCTGCATGTGCGGAAGTGGCTAAATATTAGACTTTTTTTCTTACCTCGACTTGGATTGTCACTCAAAACGTGTTTTGCGTTCCAACTTAAGGGCATCCGAAAGTGATGAGACCTCAATTTAGTCGGCTGTTATTGCTTATTTAACATTACTGCTATTTTGAAAAGCATCAACGCCGTGAGAAATAGTGAAAGAAACGCTAGCAATGCTTCTATCTATTATAATTTCAAATTAACGTCTCCTGTAGTTTCCAAGCTATCATCATCAGCGATAGCAGCTTGTTCTTGACTGGATCTAATTTTTTTATATTTTCGATGTATCATTCAAAAGCTAGAAAGTGTGTTTCTATGCCAGAACAGTGCGATGTTTAAGGGTTACTGGAAAAACTGAATTACGATACTTAAAATTAAAGAAGTTATCCAACGAGGTCAAAATAATATGAGGCTTCCACTATTTATGTACACTCTTTCGTACTTAAAATAACTTAAGTATTTTGAGTTGTTTAATGTTAGGGTCGAAAGGTACTCGAGTTGCGACCACGAGAAGGTAGACCCAGCGTGGGTAGGCTACCATCGATATAGCTAAAGTGGCGGAGAGTCGCTGACTACAGCAGTGCAAGACCCGTTATCGTAGCGAATTTAGAAGGAGACATATTTTGCAGTGGGCGTCCTTCAGCTGTAAAGAAAGAAAAAGTATTTTAATTACATTTCTACATAATTATCAAAATAATTTCCGAAAAATGACAGTTTGTAAGTCAAATTATCACATCATTATAAATATCCATCTGTAAATAAGCAACGAAAATTTATGACTTCGAAATTATAACCGCCTTTTAATGAACCAGCATCGCTTCAAATTACCGCAAACTTTTAGATAGAGTCCGCAATTCCGCTGTAAAATATAACTCGTTGACACAGCAAGGGTGATTTAATTAATGTGAACTTTATTCGACTGGAACACGATTTAAATTCGCTGTATAATACTCAATAATATTTAATAGCCAATCTGTTAAATATTTATCGAAATATAACGGAATGAAAAAATGCCTTCCACTTAAATTCGGAAGGTTTCTTCGTGGCCATATCTTAAAGTAAAAAGAATACTTCGTAGACATTATTATAATTCTGATAATATTGTCTCCATTTATTAACTCCTTTCTTGATAATGTATCTGTAGAGATACATCAGAATTAAAAAAAATATAGTAGCATCAATTTTGAACGCAAAGTAATCATTTGTATGTGAATGTTTAAGTAATTTCTTAATTTGCGAACGCTTGTTCAGTTTTTTCTGTTGGCATCCTTGGGTCTTAAAAGTCAAGTGGTATGAATATTAATGTAATATTAAACAAAAATCTGCCCAGTTAAGGGTTAACAACTTGAAGTGGCAGTGGATAAGCTACATGGAGCGCAGAACAGATAGACGCTGTGATCTTAGGTTCTAAAGCATAGGTCATCCAACCACAACCAAAAGACGCTGAAAGCAAACCGCTTCCAATTTGTCTCATTGTAAATGAGGGAGGCCTGAGTCCTGAACTGGACCTTCTACGGTTCAAATGATGTTAATCTTCACTTTTGTTACAAAAAAATAAGTTCTTCATATGTAACTGAAGATGTAACAATTTGTATGATGTAACAATTTTTTATTTTTTTTGTAATCAAATACAATAATCAAACAGAATCGCAACTATTTTCGAAAGAAAGAGACGTATTTAGTAATGAAATATATCTTAAGTCTAGGCATTTGTCAAAACACTTAAATAAACTTGGAAACATGTCAAAGTTAACCTCGTGTCTATTTCATGTATGTGTCGTGTCATTGGCTATGACTTTTATAGTGGGGATACTACCAGCGCCATCTATCGGCGCCGTCCGACAACTACAGAGTTTCTACATATTTATGTAAATATACGTACGTATATACGAGCTGACCCGATAGTCGCTGTTCAATTTTACCTATGAAAAATCAAATTAACTTTATTTTTTCGTGCCGAAATAAATAAGATACTTTTTTAGCTCGGGAACAAGCAGGATATAATTCACGACGTGAAAAACATCCATTATGACAATTGATACCCTAAGCGTTGAAAAAATGATCTTGCTATTTATTTATCGACATTGCAATGCCAGCCACATTTGACATTGTATTTTTTAATCAACCAAATGTGTGTATATATATATATATATAAATATATATATGTATATGTGTGTGTGTTTGTGTGTTTCCGTTTGAAACATACGTCAGTATCCCTCGTTAACAAAATAATTTTATTAATTATGGCACTTTTCAAACTGTATCACAATTATAGAACCACATTATTTTTAGTAAAAATGCCGATATCGACAATCTCGTCATCTGAAATATCTAAATATAAGCAATATACTACATAACTATTTTATATTAAATGACAAATGCCTCTATTTAATTAAAAACGTCTTTATAGAAATAACAAAAATTAAAAATACAATATCAAACTTGAATTTGCTTACATATTGTCTTTTCAGTCCATACACGCTCACTGCAAGGCATAACCTCTCCCAAAGAATCTATGGGGAGATATATCATGATCGCCACGCTTGGCATATTTAAGTTAAGTAATTGTAGCCAAGCGATAGAGGACTTGCGAGCTTAAATCGCGGTTTCGATTCTCATGATACAATCTTATATAATTGACGCTTTGTGCTTTAATTGTATATGACTGCCTCACAAATTTCCAGAGGTTGGGCGGCATTGTCCTCAATGTACCATAACACCATACTAAGATCACCTGCCCAGCGTAACGATTATGGTACATCCTTCATAGTTATTTTAAGGGGAGGCCTACTTGTATGCAATGGGAGTCAATCGGCTGAAAAAAGAAGAAAAAGAGTGCAATAACTAGCTATCCCCCGTCTACGTCACGTAGACTGCACTGCCTTTTGTGGTCGACTCCATTAATTAATCCTTGACATTTTTACATGCCAAAAAAAATATTTTAACCAAGTTTTAAATTTTTAAGAGCCATAGTTTGAAAATATGCATTTTTAATGAAGGTCTCTACTGACATAGCCAATAGAATTTTAAATTCGTTCCTAGCTGATCTTAGCTCAGCAAAAGTAATATTTCTACTTAAGTTCAAGCTTCTAAGCCTTATGGTTACCGAGATATCGTGATGAGTCACTATATTGGAAGCAAAGTCATAAAAAAAAGCTCTCCTATTTAAGAACATACTTAGAAATTTATATAAATAAAACAGGTTAATAAATCAACAAACATCTAGCTTTATTTAATCTATTAACATAAACAGTTTCAGAGAATTATTTGCTTAACATTTAAGTTTGAAGTGTACACAACATCTGTGTTATATTGTTCGCTAAAGAACTTCGAAATGTGACCCTTCTAATTTCAAGTCGGGAGCTAGGCAATGTATCTCGACGTTAAACAATAAACATACCCACTTGTGAAAGCGTTACAATTTAACCGTGTATGAAATTAACTTCGGCGTTTGATGGTCGGAACTTAATTTATGCTAAACTGAAATCCAATAGAAATTTAAACGCGTTCGAAACTTAAATCGTAGTTACGACAGTTTGCGGAGAGTTTTCTAGAACTAAATTTAATTTAACCGGATATCTATCTACGGGTTTCTCTAACCAAGATATTAATTTGAAACCAAACATCGACACTTTTGTATCTATAAAAAATGAAAATAAACATATAATTCACAGTGAAAAATGTTTATTCATTCTAAAACATGTATTTTGTAAAAACTTATAAATGAAAAAAATCAATTAATTTGTCGTATAAGTAATATTTAATCGAACTTATTAGTCGGTGTAACATAACTCCTGAAGATGCCCCGTGGAGGGGTGAAACACGAGTTGAGTGATTTGGCGGTGGCAGTGATTCGCTTTGTTTGCCGTATACGCATTTATTAGCGGGCTGGCGGGCGGTGCACTTTGTTGCACGACTACCACTACATGTGCGAAAGTGGCTAAATATTGGTCCTTTTCTTACTTAGGATGGACTTCTGCAAAGTAACTCCTGATTCCATTAAATATTAACTATTTAAAACGAAGATAAAAATGAAATCATTTCATATTCAGCTGAGGTAATGATATCAGAGGATCCAAGAGACGTGTCCGCTTACGATGGGCGTCATAAAAACGCTCAAGGTCACCCAGAGACCAATGGGAGAACTATGCTCGGAACTTAGCTGCGAGATCGAGATCAGAAATATAGAGATCTGCAGAATAACTAAGTAGTTCATCATCTATGTAGTTCGAAGAATTGTTCGTCTGAAATGGCAGTGATCGGGGTACATCGCTCTTGCAACCGATAGCCGTTTGGTTCGAAAAGTTCTCGAATTGCGTCCACGAACTGGTAAACGTGAGTTAGCCCCCCCCCCCCGCCCCTCAGGTAGATCGACGACTTAGTTCTACTTCTTCTAGTTCGACTAACTTCTCTAAAGGACTAGGATATTTATAAACCGAGCTTCGAGCTGGGGAATCATTGTTAAAATGATATATCTATAATTTATAAAGACACTCATAAATGAAACAAAGAAAAGTCTCTCAGCATTTAATTTTTCAAATTCTTTTTACAGTTTTATTACTACTTCAAACTTAATAATACATTCTGGCGGTATTTTTGGGAGGTCCACGCCTTGCATTAGACGTACCTGGGCTGACAAAAAAGAAGATATTCAACTGCAAGTAAAGTATAAGTTTAAGCGATAATACAATTTCTATTTAAATAACTAACAGACCATTTGTTAAATTTACGTATATATTTATTTAGACTTACTTGTACACCAAAATAACAAATAAAACACAAGTATAGCACAAAAATATAGATGACAAACAAATGTTAAATAGTTTATAAAAACATGGTATAACAGGCGGTCGTATTGATCGAGGCGATCTCTACCAGACAACCTTTGAATGAAGGACATGAGGGACATTTCGAGTTAAAGCGTTTATAGTAAAAATTAGACGTACTAATTAATTTACGAACATATTAAAATACGTATACATTAATATACACACATATATAAATACAGTCATATATTTATTATGCTCAGGTATTACATATATACGTATAATAAATAAATGCTAGTCAATATTCTATTTTTGAGTTCAAAGAAGTGCTCTTTTAGCAGATTTTTTAATACATAACCTGACAGCGACAACTATGAAAGATTTATACACGTACATAATACAATGAACAAGCATTATCGATTTCAAGTACTCTGGTGAATTGAACAATTTATCATGTGAGTCGTATAGAAAAATCTACATTTAAGGCAGGTAAAGAATATATGTACAGTGCCCGGCGATTAATATTGCACATCGACCTTTGGAAAGAGACAATCGGCTAATTTCGAATTCGTAGAGCACTGTCTCTGTCCGACACTACCTATGTGACGTTTTGTCAGTCGTATTTCGTGCGATAGAGATAGCGCCGGGTATTATAGATAGATTAGTATGTGCTTTTCAACGCAAAATCTTTTATTTAAGTATTTAGTAATAATTTAAAATTTTTGGTAGCAAGTTCGATGTTAAAAACTTATCAACTAACTTACAATACAATGTGAACTTCACACAGTATGGCTGTCAGAATATACTGATATCTTTATGTAAGGACAAACTTAAAACGCAGGAAAGCTTTAATTTTTTTTAAATCTTTATTTTTACTTTTTTTTAAAGTTTAGATTTAGAATTAATGGTAGTTTATGGATTAAAGTCGGAAGAGATCGTATAAACATAAACAGTTATAAAGTGTGAACCAAAAATAACTCAGTAGGCCTGAACCGAGAGTACATGCTACCTTTGCAAAGCCTTTAACTGATGTGTCAAAAGCTTCGCTACGTCTATTTAAATCGGAGTAACCGACGTGTAAGCGAGGCTTTGTAGGTATATTTGTATGAATATAAACTCAAACACGCATACTTAAATTGTACATATATATATAGACAATTGTTTTTGAAACGAATTAATATATTCCACATCAAGTATTCAGGTGTAAAATCCAATAGGTACAGGTGTGTGAGTAAATATATACTATCGTATTTCGTAGAAGTACTGCCTATTATACAATAACATTATTAGAATATTAAAAGAAGAATGCTGTTATTAATGATACAAGATGTTCGCTTAGAGTTTGTCCTTGTGCCGAAAGGAAATACTTTTGATTTTTTGAACCTGATTCTTTCAGCTACTGAAATGGCATTTACGTTGGCAAGGTGCAGAGCGCGCCTAGCCCAAGAACTCTTTTAAAGTTAGTCAGATTGCTCCATGGATGTTCCATGGAGTGTTTAGCCTTAAGGGTCCCTACTAGGGGACCTCAGTTACAACATAAATATATCACGTCAGACTCTATTGTGCAAAATCTGCAGTGTTTGTGCAGAAATGAACAGTCGATCGTCAGTTCGGCCTATAACCACATATCGCAAACGTCGCACTCACAAACTGTCACGAACCCTCCGATCTTATTTCTGTATGTGTTGTGCGTCGTATAAATCTAATTCCATAAACTGTTCAAATAAAAGAGTGCCTATATTTAAAGAATACTTGTTTTATGACGTACTATAAAAATAATTTTGAAAAACTACAGTACTAACTTATTATAGACACAAACGCAAAATAAAGATTGTTATGTGATGCCATAACATCGAGTTAAGAATCGAAAACGTTTTTGTATTATCAATCGGATATGAATATTTTCTTAGATACAAGACGCATTTTATTGTACAAAAATTGTGTATGTTCCACACAAATATTCTTATGAATTTTTTTCGACATTACTATTTATGTTCACGCATCAGTTTTTATATCTTTCAAAACTTAAACAAAGTATTCGGTGCTATCTTTTTAACAATATATATAATTGAGAGATTACAAGTATATACAGGATAGGCAATAAATGCATGCGATTTTCGAAATCTATAGTCGTTGCGTTACCATTCATACCCACAACCTGTTGACAAATACACGCCCACTCACCACAATTTGTTTTTAATAAACAGGTTTTTACAAAATATGAGTTTACACCTCGATAATTCATTTTCAACAGTCTGGCTATTCTACACTGCGGTCACGTTATGTACATTATTGGGTTATTAAAGCAAGATTATTATTTTATAATTATATCCACATCATTTAAAGTTCACACTGCTATTTATGTAAAATCATTTTCGTTTTTGTGTACCAAGTTTAAACTGCTGCCCAACTGGAATTTGTAGATTCCACTTATCCTAGGGAGCAGGGCGTAGACGGTGCTTAGGTTAAAAACACTTCTTAGGTATCGAAGTTCGAGGGCGCCCTTAGAAGATTTTAGATCGCTTAGATGAACTTAATCTATTTCGTTTATGACTACATCATATTTTTTTTAACACGTTCACTGCGGGCCCAATTTTGAAGAACTTTCAGCTGGTGCGGCTGAGGTCGAATCAGCCTCAAGCTGAACTTCCTAGTAGTGCGGTTGAGGCCTTTTCTGCCTCATGTTCATCAATATTTTTTCACAATATTGAGTCAATGCTTCACAGACATAAAGAAAGCTATATTTGTCTTTGTCATACCTCATACGGTTGATTGTAAACAGCCGCCGCACTAGAGAGAAAACACGAGTCTTACGCGCCGCACCAGTGCAAAGTTTACCATGAGGCTGAATCGACCTCAAGCCGCAGTGAACGTGTTAACTTGGTTTACACTGCTACTTAAGTGACATTTCCAGATTCCGCGAATTCATGGCGTCAGAGCGCAGAGAGCGCCTATCTTAAGACCTCTTTAAAGATAGCGAAGCTGAGGTACTCATAGGGGAGCCTTGGCTCGGACCTTTTTTTACTACCAGGAATGGGGAGGTTATTGAACTCTAAGATGACTTCGGCGGACGCTTCATGGAATGACTGTCACTCGTGGAGAGTACCCGTTTAGTATTCCACCTCAATGTCACTAGAGAAGTTTAAACCTTGACTTGTATAGTTACAGTTATATGGCTAACATTACCACGGCTTCGGTAGGAATTAGAGTGAAACACGTGCTTGCGATTACAGCTTTATTGTCACTTTATTTGACTGTAACATTTTATTACGGCTACTTAGAAATGTATGGAACATTTTCGCATTCCATTCAGTATACAACCACTGCAAATTTACCTATATATAGTCGTTTGAAAGCGCATCTATCGGTATTAATCTATTACAAAACTAAATTATTTCAAATTTAATCAATCAATAAAGGTATCAAGAGAAATACGTTATGTTAATAAACATTCGTAATTGGAATGTGCCAGGTCAATATCTCCTGGCTGTACAAAGTCAGTCGGAACTGTTTATATATCAATAAAATATAATTTGTACACGCGTAAGCGTGCGGTAAGTTTCATTAGCATAGTTACGGGAAAATCGCTGTTTGTGTTCAAGCATTAATTGATTTTTAATTTGTTTTGATGATTGTATCAAAAATAAGCAGCGAAACTGTTGCTAAGTATTGTTTCAAGTAAACTGTTCATTTAATGGAATCAGGCGTTACCTTGCTGAAGTCCATCCTAAGTAAGAAAAGGACCAATATTTAGCCACTTCTTCACATGCAGTGGTAGTCGTGCAACAAAGTGCACCGCCCGCCAGCCCGCTGATAAATGCGTATGCGGCAAACAATGCGAATCACACAACTGTCACCGCCAAATCACACAACACATGTTTCACCTCTCCACGGGGCATCTTCAGGAGTTATGTTACACCGATTAGTGCCAAACAAAGAGATCAAGTAAACTGAGCAAGGCTTTACAGTTTACTTAGAAGCGAAAGACAGTTAAAAAATAAAAAGTAAGCAGCTATCTTTTGTAAATGGATCGGACATTGTAACTTAAACTGAATAGGCAATGAGTATGACAATTTGCATAGTTACAACAAGTTTAAATAGCTTCCGGAGTAGTGTAACAACTCTACGAACTATTCAATTCAACTAATTATTCAATTAACATATTTACACATAGTTATATGAGTTATGGGAGTACATTGTTCGGACAGTAGTTCTCATGTTATATTATTCGATTATCTGATATCTCAGTCCTTAATGCACACATCGTTAAAGACAGATTTAATTTTAAAAAAAAAGGTATTTGTTTTGTAATATCTCCTGAGTCGTAAAGTGAAATTTAAAAAATAATTATATCATATAATAAATCTTTATTAGATACATAAATAGACACGAGTGTAACTGTTACAAAAGACTTTTCATGACCAAGATCATGCCAGCCAACTGACAGCCTATGAAAGGCCTAGGCCTTCCCTGGAGATCGCCACCCGATCCGAGGTAGGATCAGTATCCTTCCCCAGATTGCCGAGTTGTCCACGCTGCCGTCCACACTTAACTCCTCACGCAGTACACTTCAGCAACACTGACCAGACATGCGCGCTAGCCGCGAGTTCTGCCGGCCAACTGGGTTGCGCTGGGCTTGTGTCCTCGAGGGCTGGCTGGGTGAGCCCCGCTGCTTCTTTGTGACTTCCTCCTCTCCCCGCCGAGTACTGATACGGGGAAACTCGAATCCTGTAAATTTTATATAGTTCACGGACCCCTCCGTTCCGTGAACTCGTTTCCGATGAAACTAAAAGCCGCAAGGCTTACAGCAAAAACTTCACATGAGACAATAGACAATAATAAATCGCCACCATGAAAGATTATTCAAAAGTTTTTGATAGATCAAAATGTGTGAAACTTTATTTGTTGACATATTCACATGAATGATATATTATTAAAATGAACACATAAAAAAGTGATAAATCTTTTCAAAAGATCAACTGTTAAGTTTCTGGCCGGCTTTTCTCAACAGATCAGCGTTCTGAGCTGGTGGTAGCTCTACTTATAATGTTAAAAAAGTAAAAAATAATCTCAGATTCAAAATCGCATGCAAATGTCTGCTTAAATGAAGGTATTCTGAATTTTAATTGATATTGTTCTACCCTGTAATTGCAATATACAGACAAAAATAATAGTTTAAATATCTAATATATAAAATTCTCGTGTCACGGTGTTCGAACTTGAACTCCTCCTAAACGGCTTGACCGACTTTTACCAAATTTTATATGCGTATTCAGTAGATCTGAGAATCGGCTACTATTTATTTTTCATACCCCTGAGTGATAAGGGTGGTCCACCCCTAAATTATTTTTTTTATGTTTTAGACAATTTTTTTGGTTTTTATTTTATTATGATATAGCATACAAAAATACATATCACTCCAAATTTTCACCCCTCTACGATCAACCCTTATTTTTTTTGTTAATTAAAACCCTAATTTTTTTTTTGCAAAACAACGTTTGCGGGAACAGCTATATATATATATATATATATATATATTAAGAACTTATTTGCGATGATTAGTTATAAGAAATCATAAAAAAAGATTTAATTAAGAAAGTATATACAATCAAGTGAAATAATTACACTTGTAAAAAACGCCATTTCCAATTGCCAAGTTCCATTTTCCTTTCCGTCTTCAAAGTACTTACCTTTTCTATTTTCTTTTATTCCCTGCTCTTTGTTTCAAACTTCTTACCGGTACTTACTTAATTACATAATTATATCACTAAACGTCATCTGAATGACGTTATTAAGTCGTTCATTTGTTACATTTGAAGATTGCAAATTTATTTTCGGTGTTTATTAAAAAGAATATTTTGAGTTAAATAAAACGTTTATAATTTTTTAATTATAACCGTTGTACTATAATACAAATGGTGTATTTAATCTTAACTAGCTACCCCAACTGATTTATTAAAAATATGTTTGTTAAAGTATTTACAAGCGATATTGAATCGTCGATTATTTTGACTCTATAAATATTAAGTTTCCTCTGGCTCGCTGCGCTCATGTGTTGAGAAGAGCCGGTCAGAACCTCAACAGTTGCATTTTTAAATGATTTAACAATTTTTTTATATGTACATTATTATATCATTTATATAAATAGGCCAACATATTAAATTTCGCATATTTCGATCAATCAAAAACTCTTGAATGCGGAATAAGGTTTATTTAATAATATACTTTCAGGTTTAAAAATAAGTAACTAAAGGTCTAAGTTGTCTTTTAGATTTGTTAACTTATAAGCCGATAGATGCTTACTGCATGGCATAGGCGTACCCCAAGGATAGCTACGATGAAGGGTCACGTGACCTCTACTGTATATGTTGTCGGTTTAACCAATAGGTAGCCTATCTACGACGCGTCTTCCGGTTCGACCGTTGTTTACACGAGCGATGTACCTCGCCTTCCACTTCAGACGTCAACATTAATACATTTTTAAAGTAAGAAACTAAGCTAACTATTATTAGATAATTTCATTTAAATAAATTTTTTTTTTCTGAAATTGCGTACCTATATCTAATATATAAAATTCTCGTGTCACGGTGTTCGAACCTGAACTCCTCCGAAACGGCTTGACCGATTTTTACCAAATTTTACATGCGTTTTATTTTCCATACCCCTAAGTGGTAAGGGTGGTCCACCCCTAAATTTTATTTTTAATTTTTTAGACAATTTTTTGGTTTTTATTTTATTATGATACAGCATACAAAAATACATACAAACCTAAATTTTCCCCCTTTCTACGATCAACCCTTATCTTACATTTGTTAATTAAAAACTTTAATTTTTTTTGCAAAACATCGTTTGCTCGCGGGATCAGCTAGTTAAATATATATTTCAAAAATTATTGTTGGAAGTTTCAAAACAATTTTTTATTTTACATTTATCGCTATTAACGGAATTATTTCCACTTCATGACCATGTAACAAATAATATTGTATAATCTAAGCCTCTGACCTTTAGATGTTAAGTACGCGATTGTTTTGCCGTGTTGAATATCCATTGATGTGTTTTTTCTACGACCCGACATTAAGAGGCACATAAAGCCAACAATGCAATTGTTTTCATTGTATGTCGTCGCTGTAACGAAATATTATCACGCACGATGCCTTTCACTTTTGCTGAGCTCGCCTTGGTACGTCACGATGTACGTTTACTTGTTTTTTTTTTATTTGTATAATAAATACATGTTACACACTTCATGTCATTTGTGCATAATTTTTATTACAAGTTTTCTGTTATGTTTTACGTATTACTATTTGTATAAAACAAATTTCAAACATTTAACACAATCTTATAACAGCAAATTTCCTTACATAACCCTAAGTGGCGGTTGGAGCGAGACACGAGTACTTATCATTAAGCGAGTGAAAGGGACAGATGATTGTGGTTGGTGCTCACTATTGTTATGAAATTTAAAGCCGGGTTTACAAATATGAAAGCTTCGAAAAGGTGAATGTTTGCTCATTTGCTGTCAATTGACGTATGGTAGACTGTTTCAGATATAATAAATAATGAATATGATAAGAAATAGCTTTTACAATTTTTTAATTACTACATATGATAAATAATTATTAATCTGTCGCTTTAGACTACGTCCTTCCAAATGTTATTGCCTTGTCGCAATAAAAAAAAACATAATATGAACTTTAAAGAATGATCGCTTTATGCAGGGAAATAGGTGTATAAGCTTATATTCTTTTTGCGGACAAATATGCTATACATTCTCTTTATAGTTTCTACGCCTATGTATAACAAATCACCCTGTATAACATTATATGTGGTTCTTCCGGAATTATTTTCTTTACATAGATTAGTAATATTTACACTAGTCCAAGTGTAAAATAAAAAAATTGTTATTTATAACAAAAGCAAAAGTATTTACAAAGGATTCAAAATATCATCCACGAAAACATTAGCATGAAATAAAATAATGTGCCAACTAAAGTACAATTGAATAAAAGTTCCAAATTGTATTATTAATATGAATAAATTTCAGTCGTATTCACACATAAGGAAAAAAATGTAAATAATGATAGAATCTTATCGTGACTCGCAGTCGAGAGAAGAAAGATCCGTATCGAATAGCGGCAACCTTCTCCCAACTTTCTGCGTTTAGTAAAAGCGAAATAAAATTTATTGTAATAAAACACTAGCGATACATATTAGAATTAAAAAAATACTCCGTAGTTTACTCAAACACAAAAACAGTCGCATAAGATATCGGACGCTAAAAAAATAAAAAATAAATCGGACTCCTCACACCTCATCACAAACTGCTCGTTTCTGGAGTATCTAGACGCCAATGTACTTTAAAAATTAAAATTATTGTAGAAAAACAATGTGCTTTAAACAGAGAGGTATTGGTCTCTTGACCTAATGACCAAAATGATTACTTAATAATTAATAATATATTATGTAGAAATAAATATAGTTTAGAAATGGCGAACATGCATATTAGTTCAATTATGCACTTTCATCTCATTGGTCACACTACACTGATTCGAAATATCAAAACGGAACGTGCTATCGCGTCTACACGCTTCGTCTGCTATAACGTATGTTAAAACATATGTTATAAATCGCATGCGCTATTAGCTCGCCACTGACTCATCATTAACATACTTTCTCAATGTTATTTATTCTCGTTTATGTAATTTTATTCCGTTTGTGTTATATAATTATTATGTTAAATAACATAATTATTAACGCTATTCAAAAAAAAATATTTAACCTAGTTTTGTAGTTATGTATTGTTATGCAATTGTTAATGAAAATAAAAGATGTTATATTTAAATCGTTACGTTATATCATACGAATTTAATGGCGTAATGATGCCTGATGTTCTCGAATGGTGACCACAAGCTGGTAGACGCCGCATGGGTAGCTGGACGTGGTGGTGCAAGACCGGTCATCGAAGCGATCTTTGAGGAAGGATTATCACTTGCAGCGGGCGTCTATCAGCTTAAAAAAATAATGGCCGCAGTCACATAAAGGTTCTGGATTGATTACCACGGAGCAGTTCAGAAGATGGGCAGACGATCTTGTTAAAGTCGCTTGATGGAGGCTCCAATCGCTTTTATTGGAAATCTATAGTAAAGGCCTATGTTCAGTAGTAAAGGTTTTACGTATGATATAATAATGAGATTTTTTCTGTCTGTATGAACTATTTTAACACAAATGTAAATCCGGGTGATTATGTACTAATTTCGATTAGAAATTGTGTCTCAACTTTATAAGGGTAAATAAAAAAATCTATCATTTTCTTTCCCTACGCTATATAGTCGCAAGATTACGTTTGACTTTCCCTATCATAGCCTTTTAACATGATAAGGTCAAAGGTAATGTAATATTGTATTAACGCATATTGTTACCGTTTGGGCACAATAGCTAATGAAATTATTAGATGTACCATTTTGTGTCTTAGAAAAAAGATCGGATATACCGTACATTACTTTCTGTCTATTACATATTTTTTTTTTTTACCAAAGGCCCTCTCACTTTGTCTAAGTAATGTTTTATCAAATTTCATATTAAAATATTATGTTGATATATTTATTTCCAACATATTACTATATGTATACATACAAATTATAAGGAACAAAGCGCAACTAATTTCAATTAATTTTCGACCGGAACGTACATATATATACATGTATATATATATATACACATATATATATATATATATATATGTGTATATATATATATATATCACCAATACCTCGCTTTGGGTCGTTTCGTTTAGCGTTTTTTTCGCTGCTTAATTAGTACTAATTTTCACTGTGCGTCGTTACATTTTCGAGGTTGCGTTGTTTTGGGTTCAAATCTTTAATTTATTTTTATTTCCTTTTTTTTCTAAAAGATGGCAACACTTCTATTAATTGCGCCATGCCATTAAAACTCGGGGATTTCCTTTGTAACTAAAAATCAACGCAATTTTAATAGTTTTATTTTCATTTTGTTTTGCTAATTTTAAGAGTTGTAATGTAGTGTGTTGTGCTTTTTTTTAAAAGAGAATTATAAATTTACATAAATTTTTACGTGTTGTTTCTGGTTATAAAAAGGTAAATTATTTGTGTTTTTTAAATGTTTATTTTGATCAATTTTCTTTTAAAAAGTAGTATTTTCGTGACCTTGGAACCAATCTTCGATCTTTACATGGTTTGGTATAGAAAATCTTAATTCACTTTGCGGCGTTTCAATTTGCGTCGTGTTTTTTTGGAACGTAACCACGACGCAAGGTTAGGTATTGGTGTATATATACACACAACAGGTGTCACTTATATGCTTTTATCTGATAAACAATAAATAATATTTTTATAAGAATGAAACATTCGTCAGCGTCGTTTTAGACCATAAACGCCCACTGTAAGGTAAGGCACACTGTAAGGCTTAAACCTCTCCCAAAGATGTTTATGGGGGATTTACCATAATCGCCAAGTGTAGCAGGAGAGTTGGCGAATACAGTGACGTATGATAGCACGCGGAGGACGCTGTTGTCCATCCTCAATGTGATTTTTTCTTATAGTACGTATGTCAAAATTATATTAGCCGTATGCTTTTGAAACTGCTGGATATTTTCGCTTTCCACCGAATGTGTTTCTCCGCTGAACTCTCTGAAACTCAATTTCAGATATATTTTCGACAAAAAACAAAATTCATTCCGGTCGTAACTTACCGGTAAGGAGGTAACGAATCCACCGCGGCGTATCAATTACGCAACGAACCGGGTCCGCCCATCTTTTATTGAATAACCAAATAAATTCTTCATTTCACTGTATAATCAAGCGGCCAACTTCGCGGTACAAAAGGAAAGTTACCAAAACTAAATATTGACCCAGAAAGTTTGCCACGATCTGGAAATGAATGAGCGCCGCATTGTTTAAAGGATATTGAAATGAATTGGTTAGGATACATATTTTCGTTACTCGTTAAGCTTTCTTTCAATTTGGACGAAGTCATAATGTCATTATGGTTTTCTATGAATAATAAGTTGCTAAGTGCTTACTGCAAACAGGAGATAATACATAAATAATACATGCGACATTTACCAATGCATCTCTCTGTCTGAAAATTCGGTTGATTATTTAAAATATTTTTGATATTGATTGACATTATTTACAAATTATTCCCTTTAAGAGTTATAAAAAAGCTCAAAGTCACTCATAGAGTAATGTGTGTTGAATTCAAAGCTTCGCAAGAAGGTCCACAATAGAACTAAGGTCACCGACGCAGCGCGAAGAACTGTAGAAAGTGAACCAAACCCCAAGCAAAGCCTCTCCATTGCTATACTAGCTTATACTTCTTGTATTAAATAAATAAAATTGAATAATTATGTAGCTTATTTTGAAAGTTGGAGGAACATTTACATATTTATTTAGGAACATATCAAAAAACTTATTATAAATATTAACCTTGTATATTTCTTATCAGGATACATTATTACAATTTTAATATTTGCTAGCTTGACCGAATTTCGGCGAGGTAAAATTCGGTGCCAATAAACGTTGAAATATTTTGTAACCACAGTAAAATTGTTGAAGCTGAAAGTCATCGAGTAACTTTTTTGAAATTTTCCTCGTTCCAATTAAATTCGTTTGGCCTCTCGATCATTTATGAATATCTATGTGACATTATTTATGAAGTTTGACCTTATTCTATTTTACCTAATATAATTTATTTAGCATTATAAATACATTTAATAAACTTTTAAGTTAAACGGTTTTTTGATACCCATATTGTGGTGATTGTGGAAAAATATGTACCTAGTCCACCATATTGGAACGGCGTCCATCTTGAATTTTAAATTTTGACATAATCATCGTGTTTTACTAGTGTAGCCCTTTCATTTGATACCCATATTGAGGGGGTTAAGGAAAAATACGTAATCTGCCATTTTGTATCGGCGGCCATCTTAGATTTATAATGTTATTGATTTTATTATATTGTATTGTCATCTAAATTAAATGTGTAAACCAAATTTCAGATCAATCTGACAACGGGAAGGTGCTTAAATTTCAATTTCTAATTTTTATCCAAATAAATTCCGTACGGGTCGAACCAAATAAAACTGTTTATTAACCGGTTATTTCTAATATCAATAGTTTTAATATAATTAGCCGTGTCATATCAGATACGTTTATTCATTGTTTTAATTATATTTGCATTTTGACATACTGTATATGAGTAATCAAAAACAATGGCTATAGAATCACAAAGCTAAATGTTGCCTATCTATTCATGTCATCGTATTATGAATGTCTTGAAAATCACGACATTTGCATAGTTATTCGTTATTCTATATACACATACATAACTGCTTTAAAAAATTTAATTGCTTGGGGGCCAAGCGGTGATTTATAAGAATTTAATGTCATATTATAAGATTTTTTTCTTCTAGGTACGCTGGTTACATGTCAATGTTTATATTAACCTTTCATAAAAATATAATTTTTTATTGATGATTTGCAATAAATATTTTGGTGTATAGGTACACCACACTTTATTAAACAAAATCATAATTTAAAAAAAATCAAAATTTTACAATCTTGCATTTATTCTTAAGAAAGTTTTATTTTAAAATATAAATAACACACACCTGACTGCTCAATTTAACTTATTAGAAAGACCTTTTACAACTTCTAAAGAAATTAAGAATGGACAATAATTTTAAAATACTATAACGTTTAAAAACAAATACAATTAAGTAAAAAATATCGTATTAATAATTATGTATTTATTATTCTACATAGTTGTGATAGAAATATCTCTGTACAAAATTTAATTAAACCATTTTATCTTTCAGAAAATGAAATTGATCTTCTTCTTCGTGGCTGTTATGTTCGCCGCAATAACAAGAGGAGCCGTGGATGTGGAAAAAACTGTAAAGCAAGTTGAATCTATACTGAAATCTAATTCCCTGCTACCGAGACTAACACGTGAAGAAATTCTTCAATTACTTAACGATATAAGAGCAGAGGATGCTAAGAGTAAACTCTTACTAAAAAACCTTAAAAATGATGACCAAAATAAGACAGACATCGATGATAAAAATGATCAGATAATACCGGTAACCCAAGATAAAGACAACTCAAAAAATAATAGTGCTAGTACGACAGAACCAGCGACCACTGTAGAAAGTACAACTAAGCGAGAAAACAAGTTAGCATTAGTATTGCCGTATACCCCACGAGATGGATCATCACTGCAGGAATTGTACACTAGACCACCACGCGTCGAAATAGTGCCAGAACCGAAAGTAACAAAGAAACCAATACCAACACTCAAAATAAAAGAAAATTCGAAAGCCGTAAATAATGTAAAGGTTGATGATATTATAAAGCAAAATTTCCCAGCAGAGTTACAAGCCTTTTTGAATGCACATGGCTTGAAAGGATCTCCAGGACAAGACAATTTCTTATTACCACTTGACGGCTTCAAACCTTTACCTCCCGCAAAAGTTATTGACGAAACTGTCGAACTACCTGAAAGTATATTGCTTGCTTACGATCTAATATCACCATCAGACAGTAAATTTTCTTCAACAAAAAACAAAGTGCCATCCCAAACTAGTTTCTTATATGATCCATTACCACCGGTACATCCATTCGAATTAGACACAGCATCATCTGATATAACAGATACGGTACTTCCTTACGATCTACCAAAACCTAGAAAACCTAAAGCCGCTACACCAGCACCTAACTATGACCCAATTGATTATGAATCTATAAAAGTTATACCGTTAAACAAAGGCCCAAGCCCAATAGATGACGAAAAAATAATTTTTGACACAGAACAGAATAAAAGACAAGTTAATGAAACAGTTACGGAAGATTTTAGTAATATTTCAATAACTACTGAGGAACCAACAACTAATACAAGCGAATCTAAAAATGATGCACCTGCAATGGACAATGATCAAGGAGCATCTATTTCAGATCTTGAAGATTCATTTGGAGGTGCAGCTCCTGAAGTTCCGGGAGATTCTATATTGCCTCCTCCAAGAAAAAATGGCTTTTATTGGATGCTCGATTGGAATAGTTTTCTTGAAGTCGGTGATGGTGACACCAAAGTGAACATTCGTTTTGAGCCCAAATTAGGAGACCCACAAATGTTTTTGCCTGTTAATGTTCCTTGAAATCATAATTCCCATAAAGTTGAGTTGTAGTCTAGTCTGATCTATTTTGAATAATTTAGCAATTCTTAATTATTTTCATAAACATTTTTAATTTTATGTAATGAATATTTTAAATAAATTATCTCTGCCATATTACTATGAAAAACATTTTAAGTACTTCTAGAACAGTGTTTACTAACGTGGGGCCCATTCCCACAGCAGGGCAATTCGAAAATGGACTCGACACTATTTTAACCAGGAAGGATAAGAACAAAAATGGAGGCATGGTACAAAAATGGTTTGAAAACATTGTTCTAGTGTATGATCTTTTTTTTAATTCGCCGCATAAAATGTGACAGGCTTTGTATTTTAATGGCTTTTTTTTCTATATCAAAACCTTGATCTAAACGAAGAGCCATCTTCCATACATAAAGACACAAATAGTATTAGTTTAATAAATAGATAAATTAATATGTATATCCATAAGAAAATTTAGGCATACGAGTATTTGGAGCACCAAAAATGTAAATTATCAATTTGTAAATTTCATTATATAATTTACAAATGAAAATGTTTTTCATTTTCCTTTACATTTTACGAATATTAATTATCTGAAGTCTGACATATTTGACTTATCCCTGCTGTATCGAATAAAAGAAATAAAAAATTAATAATAAAAAATGTTATTTATTTTAATATTATTACAATGAAATTATAGCGAAGAATGTAACCGTCTTACATACTTACGTAATTTAATAAATATCATAAAATGACATAACGACAAAAATTATAAAGAAAAGAGTCAAAGTTTGTTATATTCTTTGTCTTTTTAGTCAATAGACGCCCACTGCAAGGCATAGGCTTTTCCCAAATAAGGCCTTGATTTTACTATGTGGCCTTTTACTGTGTTGTCGGTCTACCTAGGGGAAAGCCTACTCACGCCGCATCTACCGGCTCTTTGCCATCGTGAACCACGCCCCCAAAAGCCTTCCGCTGCAAGACGCTGCAAAAACAAGCAATTCCTCGAGTTACTTCGGTAACCTAGGCTTTTCTGCATATCTCCTCATTTGTCTCTCTCCACGTTTTGTATCCGTAAATTATTGTTATAGTGCTGTTACGAAATACTAATTGAAATTTATTGTAAGAAGACTCCTGGAACAGTCAATTTATAACTAATTGTAAGTATGTATAACACAAAGTTGCTTCAATAAATCTTTTATTATTTTATTTTTATTTACGTTTTGGTTTAATAAATTAATTTTTATGAATGTCATTAATTTTGTTGTAAGTGTATACATTATACAAATATTAAAAGTCTTAGATAGAAAACTTTTTACTAGATATATCTTGTACATAAATAGTATTATTAAAAGCTAATATTAAATATTTCTATACTTATTTTCTAATGATATTTTTGATGCGCCTGTGGAATTTTTTTAGCAATTTGTCATATTCATAGAAACATTACCTTAATACTAAATATACACTCCATTGTCAATTATCATACCCGTGGTATCTGCAAATGCCGTTTGGGCAGCAGTAAAAAACATAAAAAATTGTCAATTATAATTAATTTGATATGAAATTTTTAATCACGATCTATAATCCACAGACATCAACAACCGTACTTTTGTTTTTACATTTACGTTTAATATTTCCGACATTTTTTTTACTCACGTTTTTGCTTGTTACAGTGTATAAGTATCTTAAACTATTTACTTACTTAAATCGTAAACTTTTTGAAAATAAATCGAAGTCAACTATTTGCCACGATAACCTTTTTTTTTCAAATCTTTGGTTTCTTCTTTGTTTTAAAGAGGCCCTAACAATGTCTAGTTTTTTAAATATACGGTTCGTGGAACCACATGCCTACTTCATATTACATATACGCCACATCTAATATTACGATTATCATCATCATCTTACTAGTCGCAGTACATCCACTACTCCCAAGTCTGGTCCAGACCTCGTCGGTACATTTCCATAAGGACCACTCAGAAGCCTGCATCTAGTGTTAATAAGTTTATCTGTCTTCTTTATGAATAGATGCCCTATGCTGCACTTGCCCATCAGTAATTTCCACTTCAAAACGTGTGAGTTCTGTGAATAAACTCTTATTTTACCAACTACGTCTATGCAAAGGTATGTGTAGAATATAAATACAGAGTGATAGATTATATAGTATATGTGAAAGCTATAAAGCTTTTGCATATAAATGAACTAAACAACTGTACCACCCACTCATCCTGTATAAAGTGAAAAGTCTAAAATTCTATTTGAATGCAACCGGATGATAGCTTCTGGCTGTAAAAATTTTGTAAATCAATAATTTTCTTTACAATTTTTCTATTTCTGTAGTCTGTGTGATATATTAATTGACAGAAAATACGCTTTACATTCAGCTCTTTAAATTTTTTAAAGTTGTAAACATATGACATAACCAATCAACCTTTGTAAAGGTTATATTATTTCAACCCATGGAGGGTCACTTCAAGGCAAGCCTCCCCCAAAGATATTTGATGGAATCAGGCGTTACCTTGCGGAAGTCCATCCTAAGTAAGAAAAGGACCAATATTTAGCCACTTTCGCACATGCACAGAGTCAAAGACTCTGTGTTTGGCACTAATCGGTGTAACATAACTCTTGAAGATGCCCCGTGGAGGGGTGAGACACGTGTTGCGTAATTTGGCGGTGGCGGTTGTGTGATTCGAATTGTTTGCCGCATACGCATTTATCAGCGGGCTGGCGGGCGGTGCTCTTGATTGCACGACTACCACTGCATGTGCGGATGTGGCTAAATATTGGTCCTTTTCTTACTCCCCCAAAGATATCTATGGGGGTGCATCATAATCGCCACGCTTGACAGGCGGGTTAGCGATCGCAGTATGGTATTATGGTAGATAGAGATCGTTGCTACCCATCCTCTAGATACTTATTTATGTAGTTTTCAATCATATATAATTAAGGTATCGTGAGTTATGTACGATTGCATCCCGGAAATCGAAACCGGAACCTACATTCGCAAGTCTCATTCCACTGCACAATTATTTTTATATCCTAGATTAAATATGATTTACATCTAATGCACGTGAAGTCATCACAGTAAAAACATTTTACAATACAACAAATCTCAACTACACTTACTATCGCAGTATGTATCACCAGGTCAATAATTACCCTAGCTACGATTCCTTCAAATCGGCAAAATCACTTCTGTTTGCTAGATAAATGATATTTGCATTCCTGAAACCGTTATCGAAATGTTCTATCGAAATATTAATGACAGTTGAAGCCTGTAATGCCTACAGGCTTCAACTGTGATATTGATATCATTTCCAAACGGAGCAAGGCCTATGTATTGTCAGTCAATCCATCTAAAATTCAGGCTGTATTTAACTGACGTAAGATGCCGTCTAAAACTAAATTGGCCGGTAACATCATTGATTTATTGAGGTACCGTCATCTCGTTGAGTGAGACAATATAAAAGTTTGATATTCAATACGATAAATTGCTTTAGTAGATTTCAAACTTTCGAGATATATCTCGATTTTTCACACAAGGTTATCTGTAAAATTAGTCTTGATTGATAAGAATTTTTGTTATAGTGACAGCCTTTGTGTACCATAAGCAGCTATAAGGCTGCCACTATATCAAAAACTCTTATATAGAATTCAATTTAAAATTAGTTTAATTAAATAACATCATATTAATTTTTCATGTCCACTGCTGCACATGACACCCCCCCCCCATTTTACTACGTCTTCCGACAACCTTAACAAGATTGTCTGTCAACCTTGTAGGTGAAAAGAAACATTTTAAGAGTGGCACCTACACACATATATTGATGTTAATAAAAATGCACATTATATTAAGAAAATAATAAGAAAGCGAAGAATGTAAAGAAATGAAGCTAGCGACGAATGTAATTAATAAAATTAATAAACGAATAACGTTATAATGTATTTTTAAATAATATTCAGAAGTTTGCAACTTCTAAGTTACTAGTTATGTTACGCTTCTACGAATACGTCATTGCTCAACGTGTTGCGAGACTGTAGAATACAATTTGCTTTAACATAACAAGTGTTTCACTTAACTCGATAAATAAGTAATTGTTTACGCTAACTTTGTATGTTTTCGTTAACTTATACCATAAGCACAACATTATAAGTTATGTTTAAAGTCTTAGAAATGGTCGTTGTAAGACATATGTATTTTTAATAACCTCCACTATCGGGGGCCCCTCGTTCCCCTATCTTATTTATGGAACAGGGATTTCTTTACTCTTCTGTCAATCTCAATATGGTCTATCTTTCTTCTACTTACATTCAACAATTTCTATCTTTCTTCTCCTTACTTACTACTGTTCAGAAATCGACTCCTTCGCCTCGTTCCTTAACATCACAGATTTTGTTTATCACATTATTTTTACTTTATGTTGTCTTCTATTTTACATTTTATAGTTAGGTTATTTTACATTTTAATTTTAAGACATAATGTTGAAGGTATGCAGGTTGATTATAGTTTTAAAAACTTTAAAGGGGTATAACTTTGTGTTCCGTATGGAACTATGCGGTTGACTCAACACAAAAGTCTTTCACTTCATTTACGACAGAGAACCTTTCTATTCCTAATTGTAATATATTTATAATATTATGTCACGAATAACTTAACTTTCATGAGGCATACATACGACAATTTTTCAAAATAAATAAATAGATAATATAAAACGTTTTCGTTATGAGTATGTCTATTGTGTCCAAACTAAATGTTAACAAAATATCTATATTTACGAAAAACAAAATATTAAATACGTTACATTTATTATATTAAAACAATATTTTGTTCTATAAATCGAATTTCAGAATTCCAGCTATGAAATTCATGCACAATTCCACTACACGAATGTATTGATTTAATTAAGTCTAGCGTTTCCGTTATGTTTCGATTGCTATGAGTTATAATAGTAAGGTAGGCTGGTTACACAATTTATACAAATAATGCCACTCAAAACGGAAGTTTAGGTATTTTTTTTATTATGAATGTACAGGTTGATTGGTTGTAAATGTAAGTGTCATTAAAAGGGTTCAAACCTTTTACACAATTAACTCAACAAATGATAATTAGTTATAATTTATGTCGAGTTTTTAAGTATTTGCAACAACAATCTACGATTTCCAATATCATGTCAATTTTTTCCATAAATTTCTAGATGAAAATGGCGGAGATAGGCAAAGTTATCTTTTTCTGTAAATAAATAAAGTTAAGTACAAATAAAAAGATCATAAGATTTAAGTAAAAACTTTACTTCTAATCGGTATACTAAAGATAGATATTACATTTATGTTCTTATAAATATTTTCACACCTTTATGTGGCAAAAATTTTTGAGATGTAACATACATAACCATGTAACATATGTGTGTGTGTTGTATTTTTTTTGAAGAGGTTTAAAAATACGTTTACGTTTTTAGGGCCTGATGGTGATGCCCCATATGTCGGACTCGATCAAGGCGTCAATATCGACTAAAAACAATCCTCCCTCTTCGGTATCTCTGGTCCTCGCGGCATGGCCGCTAGGCATTACTTCGCCGGGGGGGATTTAGCCGCAGCTTTCACAGCTGATAAACTGGCTGTTCAGACCAGCTTCCTCCGCTCCTGTTTTATTTTTCGCAAGTCCTTCAGCATGGTCGTACAGTACGCGCTCGTAAGTTCCCAGGCCAAAGGTGAGCATAGCATTGTAGCTATCAGAGTTTCAGGATAGATTTTGCATATTGCGTGTGTGCCTGTGTGTGCGTGTATGCGTGTGTCCTTGTGTGTACGTGTATGTGCGTGTATGCGTGTGTCCTTGTGTGTGCGTGTATGTGCGTGTGTGTGCGTAAGGGCGTGTGTGTGCGCGTGTGTGTGCGTGCGCGCATGTGTGTACGTGTGTGTATATGCGTGTGTATGAGAGTTAAACTAAATTTTATCAAGTTCCATTTTAGTTTAAATTCCGTTATATTTTCAAACTTTTAAAGCGTCTAGTTTAAAGTTATTTAAACGTGATATGAAAAATTTACTTGCCTCGGATCGTTTCTCGAATTCACATCATTGAATACGAAATCAGATTAAATGTGTCATCTTATATATGCAAAATATCTTCTCCTGGAAAAACTCCTCAGTTTGCAAGGATATAAGGTATATTTTGAATATATATTTTAAACATATCTGTCAAATTAAAATCCACAGCTATGACGTCGTTGATGATACCTTTATGGTGATCATATTTGATATAATCCAAAACTTCTTTCAATCGATAGTGTAATGACGTTCTGAAGAAATACACTATTAAGTAATTGAGCAATGATCTTGATCTATAGCGCACAACGTGGCCGTATTTATAAGTATTTGTCGTACTGTGCTTCACGCACAAACATGTTCGAACATGAACGAGCTAAAATTAACAAGTATTGACAGTTTTGCTGTCTGTACGTGCATGTGTTGTATTCGCAATGATAAGATTATTGCAAAACCGTTGAGATTATTGTGATTGCAAGTATTATAAATGTCTTCTTTTTCACTGCAAGACATAAGTCTCCCCAAAAATCTTCGAAGACTGCCCGCTACCTTAACTATGTCCATGTATTGGGGAGACTACCCAAGCCGCGTCTACCGCATCGTGGCCGCCACTCAAGAACCCTTCGGTCCCAACGGCCATCGCCAATTCGTGCCGATATGCGGCGCCCAGCGGGCGCCCACTGCCACCTTTGCTGATCTCCTCATTACAGATTCGATCACGCGGCATTTATATCTAATATATAAAATTCTCGTGTCACGGTGTGCGTGATTGAACTCCTCCGAAACGGCTCGATCGATTTTCGTGAATCTTAGCGTGCATATCGGCCAGGGTAGAAAATCGGACAACATCTATTTTTCATCCCCATAAATGTTAAGGGTGGTCCACCCCTAATTTATGTTAATTTTTTACACAAAATTTTTGTTTTTATTTTTTTAAGATAGCATACAAAAATACATACAACCCTAAATTTTCACCCTTCTACGATCAACCCTTATTTTTTATTTGTTAATTAAAAACTTTGTTTTTTTTTTGCAAATCAACGTTTGCGAGATCAGCTAGTATATATGATCATAAATATATCATAAAAAATACATCGTCTCGCGTTCTTTAACGCTAACATAATGCAATTGCTCATCCATCGCGGGTAATGAAGCCGCAGAAATTAATAGCTGGTGCATCCAGCAATAATAAACTATTAAAATAAAAAAATCATTACTGAAACCTCCTTTGTACGTTAACTTAATTTTTTACATATATGTGGGATTTCACAAGTAAATCTTAGTTGAATTTTAACGAAAATTGGTTTAATGTTTAAAAAGTATTAAAATACAGCTACAAATGTTCTTTTTACGATACGTTATTAGAAAATAAAATTTAAACTACTTTTCAGAACATTTTTGATTTATTCACGATATATACAGCATTCATCTTCCGGCATGTCAACAAAATGTTTACGATTCATCACCAAAACAGCACACTAATATATCTCCAACGAGTTTCCAATTGCTTTGAGATTATACCAGCAAAAGCTTGATGATTGAGAAATGAGTTCTGTTTTAACTTTTAATAAGCATTTGAAACGAAACAATCTTTTTTACGCTATCTGTTATAATTGTAAACGTTGGAAATAATTACTAAAACATATGAATAGTATAAAAATCCAAAAATAAATGTAGAAACAAAACATTTAAAGCGTCATCAACTTGTAAATTAATTAGTAAATGACTTTTTCTGAATCAAAAATATCAAAAACACTAATCAGGTGTTGGACTGAAAGTAATCGACTGATTGGCAATCAGGCATTGCTGCGGTAATGGTCGGGATATAACTAGTTTGAAGCTAATCAGATGTGGGGGGTGTCGCGGAGGGAATCTATCGGAAGTTGCTCGTGTAAGTGGCGTCCCTTAATCAAAGTTTAGACGAAGCTCTGTACAGTGCACGAAGGCTTAAAGCCAACTTAACTGTACTTGTTCTCGACATGAGCAGATATAAGTTATTTAATAAATTTAGCACTTCATTTTGATTTACATTTGTGTTTTGTGAAATAACGAATATCAATATAAGAAAAGGACCAATATTTAGCCACTTCCGCACATGCAACAGTATTCGTGAAATGAAATGCACCGCCCGCCAGCCCGCTGATAAATGCGTATGCGGCAAACAATGCGAATCACACAACCGCTACCACTCTGAGAGAGTGACTCTGTATTTGGCACTAATCGGTGTAACTTAACTCCTGAAGATGCCCCGTGTAGGGGTGAAACACGTGTTGAGTAATTTGGCGGTAGCGATTTATTAGCGGGATGGCGGGCGGTGCATTTCATTACACTACTACCACTGCATGTGTGGAAGTGGCTAAATATTGGTCCTTTTCTTACTTAGGATGGACTTCCGCGAGGTAACGCCTGATTTTATTGAATATTAATATTTTAATTATGTCGTCTGATCTATGATAAAAGGAAATTTTTTTAACATTAACCTCGTAAAGGTTTTTCCCGAACACCGTCTATCTCTACCGGGTGCTTCGTCAGTTAGAGCAAGACGCGATTCTGGTCCATCTGTTCACGGGGCACGGTGGATTCGCTGAGTGCCTGCAGAGATTTAAACCCAATGAGAGTCCTTCGTGTGACCCTGCGGTGTATCAGACCTTCTACTACAACTAATTACCGTCCCCCAGCTTCGGTTGCAATAGAAAATAGAAGAGAATAACGTGTCTAGGCCGTTAAAAGAAGACAAAACAGCTTTATCTAGATTATTGTAAAAAGATCATTGGTAACATAATAAAGAGTAACAAATACCAGTCGTGTAGAGGAACAGAGTAACAAGTACCAGACAAGGGAGAGAAAAATTTTTTGGGATGAATTTGATAAAATATAAAAAATTCAAATAAAAAATTGTAATATATAATAGTTTTAAAAAGAAAAGTAAATGAATAACAATAAAATGAATTTAAAAATATAGGAGTAGTAGTCAGAAGATGAAGGCGAAATAAAAAAAGATGTTGTAGGAAAGGAAAATAAAGTATAGAAAGGAATGATACAAAATGTAACGTATAAAAGAAAGATGCGTAAAAGATACTGTAAAGGGTAAAGATGCGGACGAAAATAAATAATCCTGTGTACATAAGATTGGGGTATGATAAGTTAGTACTTGCCTGGACTTTCTTTGTTGCTTTCCAGTATCTCAACCTATTCCACTTTGTACTCTGTGTAAGCTGTAAGATAAAGACTCCACTTTGAAATACCGTGAAAGCGACGTCTATTTTAGTCGCATTCTATGAAACGATACTTTAGCTATTTTCAACAAAACTCTTCACTGAAGGGTTGAGGAAAAATCAACCTACGAACGAGAAATCTGAAATTTAATTCTTATTCAAATAATACTTTACTCTTGGTTAGTAACAACTGATTATAATCAAAAATGTCATGGTGATCGGATATTGTATAAAAAATTATTCACAGAACTAACTAATATGTTATTGAACAAGTGTTAATTCATTAGTTTAGTGTTTTATAAAGAGATACGATTTCAATAGAATTGTTTTTTTAAAAAGCCATATCACTTATATTAAGTTGAACTTTCTTTACTTCTAGACAATCTAAAAAAAAGTAATTTCAAATTCATTTTAATCATGATTGTGAGAGTTATTACTATACGTATATCAATAATAAGGCACTCATAGAAAAATAGAGATGATTTTCATTATTTAGATAATTACTTTGAATTAAAATTAAAATTAAAAACACTGCAAAATCTTATTTGACTACCATTAACACAATTCAAAGCACTTATTAAAAGTAAATTCATATAAAAGGCTTATTTATTATTATTCAATAAATGAATATTCAAATGACAAGACTCTTTGGTAATGATTTCGATTTATTACCTTGAATGTGTGTTGTTAAACTATTAAAATATGTATTGTTGTGGAGTATCTTCCTGCTTATTTTCTACAACTATAATACCTTGCGAAGCTGAGTGGAGTCAAAAAGTTAAAAAAAAAAAGTTGACCAATAAAGGTTTTGTTAAGTATTCCAATTTTGAATTAATGAATTTTATCTTTATCCCGTCTTGTCACCTCTAAAAAATCTTCGACTGCGAGTGCGAGACCGATCTGGGTGATCATCTTTGGAGAGGCCTATGCCTTGTAGTGGGAGTCTATCTGTTCACACGGTGATGATAATGAACAGCATCACATAGTCTTGAGAAGCTACGATTGTGTCTGTGCCGCCTTTGCGTCATAAGTAATCTTGCCACGAAAGTTAAGAAATATATTTACCCTTAAATATTTATTTTTCTATAATCAACTACTATAAAAAGTGCTGATGTTGACATATAGTATCATATACCAGATGAACGGCTTTAACATTCTTTTATAATAAAAAACATATTGTTGCGTTCAAAACACTCTTTTCATGCAAAGCGTTATTACATCGTTTATAACACACGGTTAAGGCAAGGAATCACTTGAATGCTCCAGTGTTTTCGGATAAAAGAAGACATATTTAAGTGTAGGGCCCAAGATATTACTAGAGTATGAACTATGCTATACCATTTAAAGTGTATATCATAGATAAATTTTGAAAGAAAAGAAATAGAAAATACAGATGGGAGAACGCACTATAAATGTGCTATATAGGCTGATATTTTATAGATATAAAAGCTTTAAAACGGTGAAAAAATTAATGTAAGATACATCCTGTCTAAAAAACGTTGGTGTCAGACACTAAAATGTAACTTGCTGAGATAGACTCTTCGAGTCTCATAATATCATGTTACTTATATTGCACAAGATGATCAGCTATAATTTGCACTCTGTTAAACATGTACTTATAATATTTCAGTAAGTATGACTTATAAAATCATATATATTTACAATTTAACGTGACAAAATCCCCAAAAAGCCCATCTCGATACGTCGTTTTGTCAACCTATTCACCTCATAAATCTTTCACTTTGTGGATTCTCTCTTTCTTTAAGCCGGTGTCTAAAGAACAAGATAGAACACGTTCGAAATTTCAAGCGATTCACTCGTGTATGTTTACATATACATAAACCTTAACGGGAAGTGAATTTTTTTGAATCTAATATTGATATTTGAATATATTAGTCGTTCTTGCAAATAATGTAACTTTGTTATAATATTTCATTCATTTTTTTGCCCAAAAAATAGAAAAAGAATACTAAAACATAAAAATTAAAAAGCGTGTGTAAGGATATAATCAACGAACAACAAATAATCATGGTATTAAACGCGTGCTTGATTGATCCTAAATCTCTTTTATGTAATCTGAAACACACCTTATCTATTTATATCTTCTACTCGACTAAAAATTCAATTTAATGCAGAAATATCGTTGTTGGATATCTTATAAAACTCTCGAAAGTACATTTAAAGATAAGATGCTTAAATACTTTTTCTGATTTGCATTTTAATTATATATTTTTATCTAAATAAAAATATGAAAAATATTTACCTATATACTCATCATAATGTCTCTGGAATAATAAAGGTAAAGAACTTGAAATATTGGTAAGAATATTGCTTTTAACGAGAAGACATTAGCTAAAACCGGATGTGATAAAATTCCTCTTAGGTTAGGTAAAAAAAAATTATTTGTCTATTTTCCATTTAACTATTTATTTATTAGCGGACCTAATACCTTTAGATATTCGTACACAAGGTCTTACGTGGATTAAACTTGGTTAGAATAAGTGGTTTATAAATTTAATATTACAAATAGGTGATTTTTTAAAATAACAAAAGGCATGGGTCACGAAAAGTGCCGGAAGGATGTCTAGTTTGCATAAGTGTTTTTGAACATTTATAAATATTTATAGATATATACGTGTACATATATTCATAAATATGTAAGGTGTGCAATTTGTGGGAGTCACATATACACTGATGTGATGTCTGAATGAATAATAGGTTGAATATTTTGTGGGCGAGCGTAGCCGACGGGCGAACTTAGTGTGCCGAATTAGTGCAGCGAGCACATGCACGCACCGGTGACGCGGGCGCAGACCTTTTGTTACTTTTGTTTCTTTTGCGCCTTAGTTCTATTGCCCGCTTTCACTCGGTCGCGGAGCACATTGCGCCCTAGAGTTCCACGACGAATGCACGTCCTTTTTGCTCGCACTCAAGCGCTAATAAAAATTTGTTCGCGTGTTAAATAAATTGCTAAAGTGTTACAAACATCTTTTAATAAGACTAAAAACGCTTTATATTTAAAATATCAGAACTTTCAGAAATGGAACGATAATGGCATTGATAGGAACATACATATTTCAGGCGGCGACTGTGCGAAGCCGCACGTACATTTGTTAGCTGCTACAGTTTAGTTTACGGTTGAACTCTGACTACTATTTTAATACGTTCTCCTTCGTAAACGTATATTTGTTGTATCTTTTATTGTATATAAAAATATTGGTGTGTATTGAAATGGCGTAGATAGGCCCACCACTAAATGGACCGATGACATAGCTAATGGTGCCGGAAGTCGCGGGATATGGGTAACGAAAGACGGGTCACCGTGGCGACTTTTTTCTTTAAAAGAGGTAAGTCTGGTAGTGAAAATCGTTGATGACTATTTCGAAAAATAATTATAATCCTTTAAGTACTATTATTTAGACAGGTAAAAACTATTGAGTCAAAATAACATAAATTTCTGTCAAAATTCCATGTAACGTTTGATACTTTCTCATGCAAACCAGTTACATATCCCACCTAGGTATGGTGTACTATCATGTTTTATATTTTACGCTTAATCGTCTCTTACTCTCTGTACCACACTATTGTACACATCTATTCGAGTGAATTTGAACACACACTGTTATACACAGATACAAACATATCAAATAGACACAATAGTTAATTTTATTAAGTATATAGATATATAGTTCCAAAGATCGGAAAGTTGAAGTAGCAGTGGGCAAGCTATATAGCGCAGATCAGACTCATCACGATATTACTAAAACGATTTTGTTTAGAGACTTGAAATTTTCTTAAAATATTCACTTTATCAAGTATAAGTCAGCTAAGAACGAATTTTATGAGATTCTATACCTAAGATGATAGATAAAGTGTTCGTTTAAGAAAATGGCCTCTGGGTTTTTACTGTTCTGCGCGCTGTTAACCGTTTTGGCTTTTACAGCTTGATCGGACTCAGGGCTCACGGATCCAAAATCCGCGAGCTAATATATATATTTTTTAGTTCATTAAGAATTGGATAAGGTGTAGAGTGACCCAGAAAGTGGTGAGATGTACTTGTTGGAGTTATTGGAAGATGCTGAACACAGCTCGCTTTCAACCGGTCCTATTGGAAATATAGGAAAATAAATAAATTCCTCTGTCCATCTTGTCAATAAGCGTCCAACACTACACTTTACAATACGTGATTTTCACTCGCAAACCTTATTTGTTAGCAGCTATCTGTTTATTGCGCATATCAACCTGTATATAGATACGAGTATATAATTTTTATAATACAACTGGCTATGAAGGCCAAACGCTCTGTTAGAGTATGCATGTGTTATAATCGATTGTATTGGTCAATATGGCCGATGCCGATGGGAGGTTCGGACTTGCACCTGACTATTTACATGGAAATGGAATGTTCTGGGCGTGGAACGCCTGCATATCTAAGACATGGTCTGTCCTTCATGTATCACGCCCCTAGAAGAAGGCAACCTGTAATAATCAATAAATAGGGTAATCAATCTTACAATAAAGTCGCATTAACATATGTTTTCTTTCCATACTAAGATTGACCTTGGATTACAATTACATATTGTAAATGTTTCTGATAGTTTCTTTAGTATGCATTCCAATATGTTCGGCCATTATACTCTGAACTCGTAAGTATAAAATAAAAAAAAATCGATATTCAAATTAAGAAATTCTTTATTCAACATAAATTGAATTACGTATTTTGCTGACTTCAAACTTGACTCAATCAAGTCTAATATCTTTTCGAATATTAAACGTCTCGAAGCTAAGAACAGGCCAAAAAAATGAAGCAGTATTATTTTAAACAATAAATTTATAATTATTTATCAAAAAGTAAAACAAACTTTAAGTTGAATACCTTATTTACAATCTTAACGACTCTTTGAACTTTGTTACTCGGGATCTTATTATAAAATATTATACAGGGATGTACCTGAAGATTTGCAAAAATATTTTAACTATTTATCTCTAGCATAAATAAAAATTATTTATGGTTCTGTTATGTATATAGGATTTATCACAATTCCTGTAAAATACAACATAAAATAAAAAAAGCCTTGAAGCTTTGTATTTATTAAAATTCAGCTATACAAATACAATTGTCATTTCTACAAACATAATTGTTCTTCTTATAGATGATATATAACGAAAATATTGTTTTTACTCTCCGGTAATTAGAATAAATTATGTTATTTTAGATCCACCACAGTACTGTGTGCCTGTTCTTGTTGAGAAACTAAAAACAATAGATATTACGTTTTCTACAACATGCGGGAAATGTTATTGCTTTTCATACATAAATTATATTTAATTAACAATACAATACAGATAAGATATTTTATTAATAACGTAGAATTTTTTTGTGTCAAATACAATGAGCTTTTTCAAACAAACGTTAAGTTGCGCGATCATATTATAAACTTATGTAAAGTCATAAATTAACTTAATTAAGAAAAGGAGGGTGATACCATAGAATATATATATATATATATATATATATATATATATATATGTGTGTGTGTGTGTGTGTGTGTGTGTGTGTGTGTGTGTGTGTGTGTATTATATATTAGTCTTAGAATATATATATACATATATAAAAGATAATCTAATCTATGTTATTCTAATACACATCAGATTATCATGTGTAAATCGAACATATACAATTATAATATTTTCTTTACCAAACTTGTCTCATCCTTTTGTTCGGTCATGTTATTTTATTACATTACATGATCTGTTTATATTTTTAACTCACCGCTTAACGTTTTATTTCAGTAACCAAAGTGTTTGAATAAAAATCTAAATAAATTAACACAAAAATCTTAAGAATAATATATCTTCAGTGTATTTTAAGGCTTATTTATGAAATGAAAAGCAGCAATATTTTTCGCGCCTTAAGCGTGAAAACGTGATGACAAAAAACGTGAAATAACATGATATATGAAATATGCGATAGATCTTAAATTCCATAATGGATACTTTTTAAAAAAATAGTATAATTTTTAAAAAAAAATATAGATAAAAGAACACATTGTTTGCTTGGAGCTAGCACAATTGTATTTGCATAGTTTTGTTTCAATAGATAGTAAAAATAGCGATATACATAAAGCTATCATTAGAAAATACTATTATGATTACAACAATTACAAAACTATGCAAAATTATATTTGCAATGAAACCTTAAAATTCGTAACAATTAATGTAGAACGTTATACAATACATTGCGATGCTGATAATTAATCCCACGACAAAGGGTCTATTGTTCAGAATTACAAAATATTAAAGATAAAGCATTCTAGTACTTTCCATAGTCTCAAAAACACAATGCGAAGGCATCGCCAATAACTGCAAGTCGATAAAGAGACACAAAGGTTTCCTGTTTCAAAGGCATAAATGGCTATATTACTTTAGTAGAGTTCTATCTCATAATTATTAATAATTAAGTGTTTTTAAAAACTTTGTGAAAGTATTGAAAGGTTTGCGATTACTGCCAAGCCTTAACGAGGAAGTTTATTCTAGTTTCACAGATAGAATTGGTTTTTATAAAATAGCATTATTGGCGCTAATGCCAGTAAATCAATCAATAAATTTTTAAATGTGTGTTAATAATCGCTCTATTTTACCCCTTAAATAGGCAGATTTTTTTATATTACATTAACATTTATACCACTTGACTTTTAAGACCCAAGGATGCCAACAGAAAAAACTGAACAAGCGTTCGAAAATTAATAAATTACCTAAACATTCACAAACAAATGATTACTTTGCGTTCAAAATTGATGCCACTATTTTTTTTTTAATTCTGATGTATCACTACAGATACATCATCAAGAAAAGGGTTAAAAGAGACATGTGTCTAACACGTGGAAATAAGTATTTAATTTTATTTATCGAAAATAGTAAAGGAAAAGTATAATTCCATAAATGCGGGCAGCGCAGGACCAATCATCGTGGCGATATTTGAGAGAGGAATTCCTTGTAGTGGAAGTACATTGAACAAATAAATAATGAAATAATCTTATCTAAAATAAATAAAAACAATTATATTAATACTTACATTAAACATTAAACAAACATAAGAAGAATACCGAATTGGCAGGTCGAAGTATCAGAGAACAGACGGCTGAAAGCGTCTTCAGGTTCCATAAAACAGGTGCAGCTTTGGACGTTCACTAAATGAAGAGAAATTGAAAATTTGAAACTTGTTTAGTTCGTCGGAAAAAGTTGATTGCAGGTCGCTTTCAAGCGGTCCTTTGTGAAATCTAATTATAGGCCTATAATCCTGGACCTTTTACGTCAGAAATAAAATCTGACTTTAAAAGGTACATGGATGTACTTGTATAATTTTCACTTACAAAAACCTTCATATAAGTTAGAGCAGAATTCCTCAAACTTTTTTGTGTCGTAGACCCCTTGCCATGTTTTTCCGTGTTGGATAGACCCCCAACTTACCTGATATTGATTTCCTGTAAATTTCTAGTGAAGTTTAGTGTTAAAAACTTAACGTAAAAACACATGTTAATTTATACATTTATTAATTGAATTTAAATTAAAACTACTCAAAATAAAATGTTGAATCTGTTATGTAAAATATACGTAACATTAAATAAACAGTAAATAAAATAACATAAGCAATATTTTTTTTACTTCATAGGTACTTTTATAAATAATGTAAATGTTTTGATATTATAAGATAGTATGATGTAAGTAAATAGGTACTATCAGTGTATGCGTTGAGATCCACTATCGTGGACCCCCATTTTCATTTCATTACATGGACTCCCAATTTGTTTTTCGTTGACGTAGTCCCCTTGCAGGTTATCATAGACCCCTAGGGGTCGATATAGACCACTTTAACAATCACTGAGTTAGAGACTCTTTCTGACTTTTTTGAAATAATTGTGTCGTATAAGAACGCTTCATATTGCTAGCCACTACGGTTATAATACTTTTTGTTTTAAATCATTCTTGCCAGCTCGAAATTTGAATGCGAATTTGTATAACAAATACATGCTCGTGTACATAGCATTAACAATAGCTTCATTGCTAGCTGTATTATAACATTACTTGGTTAAACCACCTCCTATATCTAATCTAAACAGTAAGTAGATAAGTTAGTTCCAAGTTAAAACAGAAATAACGTCAAATGAATGCAAACATTAATTTGTATGCCGGAATTGTGTGCTGTGAGTGATGAGGTAAACTTAAACAGAATTAATCATTCCGCTGCATCGTGTGAAATGTAATCATGATCATATATATACATTATACATATATTTATTAACGTTTCATTAAAAAAAAGTAAGAAACAATTCTTATTTCCTATTCAACGAAATGAACGATTTAAAATAAAAATATGTAATGCCAACAATCCTAAAAAAAAAAAATATCTTCGTTTATATTTCATTAATCGCAATTAAACGGACATTGAACAAAAATAAGTTTCATTTTTTTATTTGGTAATTCAGATTTCTTTCGGAAATGCCGTTGATTTTAATTTACAAAACTGAGTTGTTATTTTATTACTCACCGTTCAAATTTCATAGTAGAACATCGCTTTCACCTGTGTTGGGAGCATACGAGAAAATTTCGTCATTTAAAAAACGAAATAATGGCTCACGGGTTCTTGCGCTATAATATTAACACCACTTAACGAAGTATAAGACGTTTTTATTTAATTATTCAAATCATATTACGTTCGATTATTGCAAATTACAAGAGGATTTCTAATAAAATTATTCCTTTGTGGTGTGGTACTTAGTGTATCATTTTGAAATTTTACTTACTAATTTTGCGAAATTATAAAATAGATCAAAGAAGTCCAAGCTTATCAATTATATACTGATTAGTCTTTATCTGGATTAAATATTTTGATGGGTTCAGTACTAGTTTTAAATACATTTTTTATTATGATAGAAAATTTAAAATGCCTGTAAAAAGGCAACCCAAAAACTCCTATGACCAAGATAGCATTATCAATTCGATACTAGGATACTCACTGCTGGACTTTAAGATATAATAAGATCGGTAAGAAGCTGCCACAATTTAGTAACTTCTGTCGACTTTATAAAGGTGACCTTGCTACATACGGTGGGTGAACTTCCTTTGCAGCACTTGCCCGTCCCTAGTGTCCACTCCAGATCCAAATGCCTCTAATAGCCTGTTAGCTAGTTCTGTGTGCTATGTGGCCTTCCCACTGTAACGTTGCAAGTTAACGTCCCATAAATTTCCTTTAAAATTTTAACCAAAAAATATAAACACGACGCGATTTTTGAGATGTTTCTCACATCTCATAAATCGCAATACAACAAAAAATTGTTCAACCCTTGGCGGGGAATGGTACATCTCAAGTGGCGTGGGGTCGTGGAAGCGTGCTATTGGTTCAGCGGATCTTTGTTTTTATAAAAAAACATTCCAATGCTCCCGCGCACCAGCCACATCAGTTTACATCATTGCCCGGGAGAAGGACCCTGGCCTCGGTCGCGTTCACTAGCTAGGTGTCGTCTCACGCACGGACGCACACTCTTTGTGTCGGTTGCGTTCACCAGCTACGTGTCGCCTCACGCGCCGGGGCCAATTAGAATTTACGTTATAAATTCACATCTTGGTACTTTTTTTGTTGGGCATCATTTAATTTACGCCACAACCTTTATATCGCCTCGCACCCCAAAGGGGTGTGAGTTTTATACAAAAAAAAAATAACCTACTATCATTGAGGTTGAATTTATATCACCTTGCACCTTGCACGGAAGCAACACAGCCTGTGAACTACCGGCGCTTCCAGCTCTCAACTTGCTGCCGCCTGACCAGTCCTGGGATATCGTGCGGCTGGCTACCACCACCATCAGGAGAGTACCGAACTGCGATGTAAAATCAGACCAAGCCTTCTGCCCACTACCCATTTTTATTAAATATATTTTTCTTCTGTTGCCGAGTTGCTGTTTTCTTTCACCTACCAACAACAGTCCTTAAACGGTACACCACATACATTCCATTGCCTAATTTCGTTCTGTTATTGAACTCTTCTTAAACACCACGTTTCGATAGCGTAATTGATCGGTAGTAACATACAGCAATATTTATATTTATAAGCTCTAGTGGTAACACTCCTAAACACCTTCTCGTTCAAAATAACGCACGTTTTTTGAACTTTCAATTATCCAAGCAAATGAGAATATAAAAATTTTCATTAAAAAATTAAAAATGGTTTTTAATAAATCTCTCTAGTCTCCAATTATAAATTGCGAACGATATATAAAGGTTGCCACGTATATGTTTCTTCATTCGAAATTATTTAACGAAACAAAACCAAGAAAAGCCACTATGAAGTTTAAGATATTTCCTTCTGGAATATCTGATCCTTGGGAGTTATGTATCAGACTGTTACGCAAATGTAATATAATTTTATTTGATATAGACGAATGGAATCGTACACGTTGGAAGATGTACTTTATACTGCCTTGTATAATTATTCTTAACTTGACCCTTTGGGCTTTTGTAACGAGAATATTTACACAGAACGAGGCCGTCAATATATGTGATGCAGCTTATACAATTTCTATATGCTTACTTTGTGGACAAGGTAAGGAATATTTTAGTTTTAAGATTTCGGTTCAGGAACGAGAGGCACAAAAATGGAGCTTTTTAAAAAAAGGCGTAAAATCTTTGGTCTCCAGAATATTTTGAGAATCCAGAATATCTCTAAAGTATCGAATGCGTACATCATTTGCTACCAACAAGCCGGTTTCTTTAAGCAGTATGGTGCATAAATATTAAAGTAATTGGTACTAAAAAATTACAATAGAAATAAGTACTTGTATCAAGTCTAGTAGGTAATAGCACAGCTGCAATGACGTACAGTACTTTGTATTTAAAAAGTCTTATTTATTTTATTTTTAAAAAATACGCATTGATTCATTTCTCAGCAAGTTTCAAAGGATCCGTAATGTATTATAAGAAAAATAAACTAGAAAGTCTGCTCAATGAATTGGCTTCTATATGGAGAATCTCAAACTTAACGAAGCAGCAAATAAAAATGAGAAAAAATCGGATTAAAATGCTAAACCGTTTTCATACAGGTAAGCTTTTTTTAGAGTTTATACAGCAATAATAATTTAGTAATTAATACGTTGTATACATTATATATGCCACCGGTAAATATAGCATGCAGCTTATGGCAAACCAAACTGAAATCCGTAAATGAATTATTTTGCTGAATTGATTTTTAAAATCGGTTATTTATACATTAAATAAAAAAAAACTGTCACTTTTACCCATTATTTATTTAATTTAATTTTAATACTTCTTGTGGTACGTATTAGAAAATACTATGGAAGCAGTAAAAGAATATATAACGGGTAGTTAACGTGTACATATAGGCAAACATACATACATAAATATACTATATATGTATATACTATATTTTTAATCATATATACTCATAACAAAAACAATATTATTCATTATTATAAATAAAATAATAAATAAAAATATAAAATTAACTTTGATCGCACTTGCTTCAAAAAGAATAAAAAAACAGAAAAAAAAGTGAAGTAAAGGATAAATAATCAATGTAAATATTTCTGAACCGTTTTTTAAAAAATATGTAGTGCATTAGCACGTCTTTCATTTTTTTTTAATATTCCTTATTGTACACGCTTGGATACATTAAATATTTTCATAATGCTAAACAAAAAAGTACAATGGGCGGTCTTAACACACTAGGCAATCTCTTACAAACAACCATAGTATGGAACAGGTAGTAGTATATATAATGGATAGTTTACGTGTGCAAAACATACATACATACACATGTATATAACATATATTCTTATAATAAATAAGGTATGATACATATTATGGTATAATGTATATCATAAATCTGGTACAATAATAAATAAAAAGATCAAACTGTCAACTGTCGATCCATTTGGATCGCACTTGCGTCAGAGAGAATATAATATGAATTAACAGACAAGTAAACATAGGTCTAGTAATAGATTAGTTAAATGCCTAAAATAAAAAGGTTATCAATTTAATTTAAAATCGAGCCGTCCAGACGGACAACAGAACCAAGCGGATCAATTATATATGCGTTTTGTTATATAGTTGTAAGTTGTATGTAGCTTGTGGTAAACGATTGAAATAAACCTTCGAGGCGCTCGCGGGTGACTCTCATGAATTAAATGGTCCAGTAAGAGTTTGTTCACGGGTGAGCCTGCCTAACGTGAGACAATGGTTTCTACACATGGTGTTCAACATGTTAAGATTGATCAAGTATAGATCGAGTAACGTGACAGCTTATAAACAGTGAAAAGAAACCGACGAATTCCATAATACAATATTTAATAAATAAATTTAAAAAACTTTTAAGTTAAACGGTTTTTTGATACCCATATTGTGGTGCTTGTGGAAAAATATGTACCTAGTCCCCCATATTGGAGCGGCGTCCAACTTGAATTTTAAATTTTGACATAATCATCGTGTTTTACTAGTGTAGCCCTTTCATTTGATACCCATATTGAGGCGGTTAAGGAAAAATATGTAATCCGCCATTTTGTATCGGCGGCCATCTTAGATTTATAATTATATTGATTTTATTATATCGTATTGTCATCTAAATTAAATGTGTGTACAAAATTTCAAATCAATCTGACAACGGGAAGGTGCTTAAATTTCAATTTCTAATTTTGACTTAAATAAATAAACAAATAAATTCCGTACAGGTCGAACTAAATAAAACCGTTTAAAAAGACGTGTATTATCGAACACTTTAGTGGCGCAGGTCGCAAAAACCCTCTATATCTTATAATTTAGCTGTTTAAATGAGCTATGTGTATTTATATTATTTATTTATTTATCAGAGCTTCACTGCGAGATCGAAGCATAAATATAGAGATCCGCAGTATAAATAATTTTAAGGAAGTAGCTCGAAAGATTGTGCGTCTAAAGTGGCAGTAGCGAATAGAGACGAAAAGGTTTCAAGTTGCAACTATGAACCACTAGATGAACCAACATAGTAAAAGTCGTGGAAAGTCACTAAATGCAGGAAGCGCAAGACAGGCCCCTTTCAGCTATCTTTAAATCATGTTGATGATATATACACTAGATTCTATGATTACTGCATTAAGTTATAGTGTAGTAATAATATGGAATAATAAATTTGATCATTAGTTTTACATCTTTACCCTTATTTTATTATAGTTCTCACTGATTCAGTGTATTTTCAGTATTCTACTGGAGCAACTTGATCGTAACCTATGCTAATATCACAGCGCCACTAGTGCTTGCGGTATTTCATAGATTCATTTTAAACGATAAGTATATGCTAAAGCTTCCATTTGGAGCCGTGTTTCCATACGATCCTTCAGATAACTGGTTCGCATATTTGAGTACATACGCCTTTCAAATGTTTACAAGTAAGTCTGGTTTATATTTTTATGTTCTCTTTATTAATAATATTAACCCTTTCCAAGGCTGTTATGTAGCATCGATAAAATAAAATTTAATTGAATTATAGTATCTTGCGATTCTAGAATAAGTTTCATTCATTCGTGATTCAAACATTTTACTAACAAAAATCTTTCCTGTTTTAAAATTTTCTGCAAAAAGAAGTATTACACGATGTCGAGTATCACTCGACAGTGAAGCTTGTGGAACAATATCAGTGTCGAGTGACACTCGACATTGGAGTGGAAAGGGTTAAGAGTATTCCAACCGTGAACCCTCTATTCACGTTTCTGGCCTAAATTTTTACTAGGCACGGGGGATTCTTAGAGTACCTATTTAGGTTTAAGCTCAAAGGGAGTCCTTTATGCATCTGGGTCCCAGCGGTGGACAAGACTGTAGTGCAGGCAATTACTCACTGTCCCATCTATGGAGGGTTTAGAGTGGCCTGTGAAATGGAAATGGGCTTGAGTATTGCTTGCATCGCGAAAGAGACCCGCCAAACTACCATGCGGTCGTTTACAATGTAATAAGTGATCTAATTAATCATAACAAAACCGTGTAAAAGGATACTGTAATATGTTTTAAGAAGAAATGAAACAAAAACGGAAATAGTCGATTTTGTGTCAAAATAAATGCTGTGAGAAGGATATCAAGTGTGAAAGATGAAAGAGGGAAAAAAAAGACGGAAAGAGAGAAATTGTAAAGTATGGGATAGAGAAGGTGAAAACAAAAATGGAGATAGTCGATTGGGTGTCAAAATAAATGATCTGCGAAGGATAGCAAATGTGAAAGATGATAGAGGGAAAAAAGGGGGCAGAAAGAGAGAAATTGTCAAGGATGGGATAGAGAAGGTTAAAATGGGAAGGTTTATATCCCTATCCCAAAAATAAGATACGAGAGGACCCTAATAGTGGCGGCCATAAAAACCGTAGAGAATTGTGACATGGGATTATAAGTCACTGTTTCGATTCTCAATGTTGTACACCAATAACTAATTACCCTTTATACCTTTACATCTATTTTCCATTGTACTGATATTATTATGAGTAGACTGGAAGTAAAGAGTAAAGTGAACAGTGATAGACCAGCGATAGAGGACTGATACATGCAATCATAGATCGCGAGTTCAGTTCCCAGAATACAATATTATATAATACACACAGTGTGCAATAATTATATAGGATTGCCTCTGCTCGAAAACAAGTTTCCAGACGATGAGCATTAACTTCCTCTGCGTACCATAATACGCCAAGCCTAGCGATTATGGTTTGTAACCCCATAGATACTTTTTCGAGGTAGGCATACGCCTTACAGTAGGCATCTATAAGCTGAAGCGACAATTTGTACACTAAATACTTTTTTCTGTCAAAATATAATTAAAATAAGTAGTTGTATATATGCAATTTAGTGCAATATTTTAATGTAAACTTCCAAATTATAATACACAAAGATAGAGTATTATGCCTGATTTGCACAAATTCTAATATGATAATATTATGATCAGTTCTTTAACAAAAAGTCTATTACATGAAATGTAATTTGGTTTTACACGAGGTCCATCGACACCTGATTCTGGAGTTGAGTTGATATAAAATAGTTTTGTGGTTTAGTATCTTTTATGATTTATCCAAGACATTCAATTGTACACAATCATTGTACATATAAAACTACTGAATTTTAAACTTCCGCCATAGGCTAGAATTTTTTACAGTCGGTAAATCTCTAAAATTTAAAAGCGAAAAATAATAACAGAAGGTATAAGCCATTTTTTTTGTAGTTCCATATAACGATAGTAAAGGATACCCCTTGAGAGATAGGTCCGCGTCTACGGTTTCAAAACTTTACTCGAAATTATGTCAAAGCTATTCCAGTTAACAAATGTACAACCATGCACATATTTGCAACTGATGATCACAAATATTTACTTTTGTTTTATTAGCAAATATGGACTTGTAATATAGACTTAAAGCAGATTTGTCATAACTAGGATGAAAGCGAAAAAGTTTCTCTTTATTATTTTGTAGTTACAAGTCGTAGATTTTAATGCGATATATTTTAGCATTTTGTCTTACGATATTTTATTAGGGGAACCGGAAAGCAATGTCGCTTCCTTAAATTAAATTCACACGACTTAATTTTTAACAAGTTTTTATTTCTAATCAACAATACATTCAACTACGTTATCAACAAACTTTTTCCATCTGGTATACAACGTCTTTCAAGTACGTAATGAACTACCAAATGACAATCAAATATTGACATGCGCAGAAACGACAATACTTTCCGGTAATAACTAATATATCAGTGTTTATCTTAATTGAACTTAAAACTAAGTATTTTTCAGTACTGCATATGTTATACTGTTTGATAAGTGCGGAATTTTTGATGATAACTTTCTGCGCGAATCTCGGAATGGAATTTTATATATTACGACTGGATTTGGAATATGCTTCTTCATACGACTCAGACAATGCACAGAACGACCAAATATTCGAAATGCAAGTGAAAGAAGACAACTACCAAAGGTTTTCGATTAAAGATATTTTTAGACGACATCAAAATCTTATAAGGTAAATACTATTGCAATAAAGCTTTTGCTGATTAACAAACAGACATTAACAGGTTATCTATATTTATATTTCTTTATTATTTCATTTATCTAAAGAAAATTAGAAATGAACAGAGATTACTTAAAGTTATGTTAGAGCGAAGAAATTTTTTTTTGCAAATAGTATGCATAAATCTGAAGTAAAATCGCTTTGCTTATACTTTTTCTATCTGGTTGATTTTGAGGACTTTAAAAAAAAAAACTAGCTCATTAAATTTCGCCTATTGGAATTTTTTTAACATTTTTGCTTTCTTTCACAACGAGTGAATCTAATGAAAAATAAAATGAATTTTAAAGTTATTACTTATTCAAAAAAATTGGATTTTGATTTCAAAAATACATTTCTCTCTGTTCGTTCAGTTACGGGTAAATTAGAATTTACGGCACAAGATATACATATGTACAATGTAATATTATATTGTAATATTATATATAATACGAGTAAATGTACAATAAAATTCCATTATCCATTAGATATATTACATATTCTATCCAAGAATATTATACAATGTTAAGGCGTGGAAATAAATGTCGTTGATGCTCACTCAGGAAGCTTATTGTTGTCAAGCACTCTTTATAAAACTATATTTGTAAAGAGAAACTATTGATTTTCTCGTCGGCTTTTCTCAGCAAAACTCCCTTTCCAACCGGTGGTAGCTTCCTCAAGGGACAACAATGCCAAAATTTTACGTTGATTGACGATTCTGTAGTACTTGTAATAACCTTTTTAAATAAAGAATATTTTGATTTTTATTGGAACTGATTTGAAATAAAATGTGATAAAAAATATAATAAAAATGCGGACCAACATTTTAGCTAACCTATTTTCATACGACCTTGATTTTCAAAGGATGACAAAACCTAAACCTAAACAAATATGTTCCCTAACAAATTTGGTTACAAGAAAGAAATCTTGACTATCTTTATAATATAAAATTGATAAAATAAGTAACATCTGTGAAATGTCACTTTTATGGCTACCATTATATTTTACCTAGGAGTACGTAATTCCAATTCCAATTTGAACATTAAATAATACATAAAACAAGTAGATCGCTAATCATAGAAGTCTGCATATAACCACACTATTATATAAATGAAAGTGCTTTAGTAATAAAATAAAACATTAACTATTTCTTATCAATTGAAGGATTTCAAAGGAGATGGACGAAATATTCAACGTAATTGTGTTAGTAAATACTCTTTCTGTGACGGTCATTATGTGTTTCTTCGGGTTCGCATATACTGTGAGTATATTTTTACGTATTTTATCTAGACTTACAATTCGTTTATGTATTTTATTAGTCTTTAGATTCAAAAGTATGTCTTATCAGTTGGAGGTTTACATAACCGGACTATTGTAAGCATTTTCAAGCAATAAGTCGTATTGAAGATATTTGTAAATTGCATTTAAATGGATCTTACTTTTATTTATGTTATTGCAGTTCGGAAAAGACGAAAGTCAATACAAAGAAGAGTCAATAGAACGAATTTAGTAAATGTTAAATATTATAAAACAAAATTAGGAATGAATAAAACATAAACCTGACATAAAAACTAACCTCTTAATCATCAAGAAAGATATTCTTGATATTTCATCATTGCTTAGTAATACTTTGAATCCTCTAGAAGTAACGAGCTTAATCAGCACCAGAATCATCACCAACAAATAGCTACTCAAATCACTCTCAAAGAACTTAGCTGTCAGTCTCGCGCCGGCGCGATACACTAACCGATCAACTTTTATGAGGCATTACGGCGCCAGCACCGCCCTAAGTAACATATTAACGTGTCTGCACTGAACTTGGTCGTTGTAACTTCGTTGACGAACTATTATTTATATAATTTTTTTATTGCCCCTGCAATATGAATACGAGAAGGGTAGGTCACGTGCCCAAGAACGCAAGACTGATAGAGAGAATTTCTTTCGCAGTGCCGGTCTTACGCCGGTGTGTGATATATTTGATTTTTTTTTTGCCCGGTTCACTGGTTTGAGTTCTTTTTAAAGAAATAAACGAGAAAAAAAGAAAGAAAGTAGGCTTCTGACCGACTCCTATGTTCAAGACACTGGCAGTAAAGCTGTTAATAACAAATATGAGTTAATAGAAAATAACATCGCAGAATCTTATACTCTATCGCATAAATAATTAAACACACAAAAAACACACAACACGCAATAATAAAATTGGAAAAAAAATTACACCGTGTACTTAAAATACATTTTTTGAAAATTTAACTCTATATTTTTTGTATAAGTATACGTGTAGTATATGTATAAGTTACATATATTCGTACATAGATTCGAGGTCATTTAGACCTTCGTGATACTAGCTAGCAGTCCACTCGCTAGGACCCGGTTTTTTCTGTTCAATTTATCGCAAGTACTACATGGTAGTTACAACCAATTCAAGCCTTAAATTTTGATAAAATTCAAGTCATCAATATTGTTAAAAATTTGTGTATGATAGTAAATGATAAAAAAAAGCTCCATGTTTCTGTTCGCAGTATTCGGAAAAACTATTTTCCTAACGGAAATGATCGAGATTGTTTTCTTTTACAGGTAGCTCGTAACGTAGAGGAAACTACAAGAAATATATTTGGTGGAATAGCTGTATCATTGCCTTTGTACATATTTTGTTACTATGGTGAATTTTTGAAACATGAGGCCAGTTCAGATAAACATTTTTATACACTTTACATTTTTAATTTTAATTAGATCACTAGAAACGTATCAGCCTGATATACTAGCGCCTAACAGCTAAAGATATTCGTCGTGAAGTAAAATGAATTATAAAAATAATACGTATTATTAATACATATTACTTATACTGTACATAAATTTTTGATGGGATAAGAACACCTAAGTGCATTTGCAAACCGTGATCTTTTTTGTAGCATGGGTAGATTTTTCACTAGGTTAACTGACAATATAGTTCATGGGTGTTTAATAAATTCGGTCAACGCAAGATCGCCCATCGTGGTGGATATGATGATAACGGTCATGATTAAATTAAGAAGACAAAACTTGACAATATATCAATCATTAATGTGTTGAAACATTGTGTTAAAAGCATTTGAGATGTAACTCAATACTCGACCTACTGGTACTGATTGTACTGTGACATTTTTATAAGCGATCTATAGTATATATCTTATCGTACACTAACTTCAAAACTTAATGTTGCAAAAGAAGCGTGCATTTAGCGTACGATCATAGTTAACAATGAAAGCATGCATAAAGTAGGTGCGACATTTTTTTATAATAAAGGTCGCCATAATTGTCACAGATATATAACTAACTCTCGTACTGTAAACACTTTAGACTCCCTAAAGAGTAACAGAGTAGGATGTCGTCTCAGTTCATCTAATTGCTTTTATCCTACTTAAATCATAATAGTAAGTTACCATACCCAGGCTATATTTCCTGTATATTGCTATGAACTTGTATTTTTCACTTTATCATTGATTTCTAATGGATACGTAATCTTTTACAGAGTTTGGGTGTTGCAGATTCAGCGTACAACAACTTATGGTACAGAGAAAACGCATCTTATCAGAAGATGATCGTTTTGATAATATTACGGTGCGTAGCCCTGTAGTTGCATACAGGTACATATATACACTGTATATATATACAGTGTAATATTACTAAATGTTGTAACAATTAATGTATGTACGAAATAGCTATAAGTTTAAATCCTACCCAATTCGCCGCAGAGGATTGAAAAGGTCCTCAAAGGCAGGTAACAGAGTCGAGATTGTCCGTTTTTCGTCTACTTTAAAGGCCGAATAAAGTGGCGTGCTTCATATTCCTGCAGCCTGCCAAAGAACAATTAGACATAGTGTTTTATTTTCGAAACCTTTCCTAAAATAAAATATGGAAAATTTTAATAATCCGGTAACTTCAAAATAAAAAACAGTAATGATTACGAACTGTTTTGTGGCAGAAATGCACACTGCAATGCAATTTTTTTATTCGCTAAAGTTCAGATAAATCCTATATGGTGTCAGGTTCATGACCATCATCATAATAATAGTCAATAGACGTCCACTGCAGGATATGTGCCTCCTCCAAAGATCACCACGATATTCGGCCTTGCTCAATCAGTCGGCGATTTTATTAGCACAAATTTAAGAACTGTATTAAGAGACGTGAGGGAGAAAGTGCGTTTCGTAGTTGATTCTAACAATTCAAAATTTTTAATTTATTTATATTTATACGTTTTGACAGATCACAAAGACCATGCTGTTTGACAGCGTGGGGACAAGTGCCTGTCACATTAAACATGTTCACAAAGGTAAATTCACTTAAATATGTTTTTCAGTATAATTATTCTCGCAATAGAGTTTTTTTACCGTTTTATTTAGCTCAATTTATAATTACTTCGTGTAAGTTCTAGAAAGAGCAGAAGCAGGGGCTGTCAAACATGTTATTGGTTGGGTTCTTTGTGTGTACAAGACACCACCACTACTCATAAAAGTTAAAGGAAAAGTAATTGTAAGGAAACTGGTTTATATTGAGGGAAAAATTTATAAAACCTTTTTGACATTATGAAATCCGAATTGTGCCCGCGGACAAAGTACTTGAGTCCCTATATAGAGGAATAATTAATTTGATAATTTTAAATAACAAGGTTTAGAAATCATTTTTAACTAAGAGAGTTTTGATTAAAATAAGGACATTGAGTAACTAATTTAATATACTTTATTGACTTGGAAAAGAAAAATAGAGAAGAATAATCAAAGGTCTAGTAAATATTTCTTAACCATTCTCTTAAAAGTATTTTTTTAAGTAAATCTTCGCTATTTCGACTCAACGAACCGCTTCTCTGATGACATTTTTCGTGCGTAGCTCCACTGTGTAATTTTCATTTTAGTATTATTTTCACGTGTAACATTTGTAAGTAGGTTTAATCTACAATTTTGTAACGAAAAATAACCGAAAACCTGGTAGCACACATTGTAGTTGCGTGCCCCGATAGATATTTTAGCGCTATAGTAGTGATACTGCATTTTAGTGCAAATCCCACATACATGCATTTGCTACTTATATTATATTTATTGATACTTTTATGCAGAAAGACCTGATTATCACATATACACAGTGTACGCATTTACATATTTTTTACGAAACTGACTTAAAGACTAATTTTAACCCTATCTATACTAGTATATATATTAACACACACAAGTGTATATACATATACACTTGGGTGTATATGTATATACACTTGTGTGTGTGAGAGAAAAAGAGTTCTCGGGCAATTAGGATAGAATTATGTAAGGGTTGACATTGACAGGGGATTTCATGGAGACCGTCAGATTTGACGACGAACTTGCGAGTGTTTTTATTGAATTAAAGTTCTTGGTTTAAATCAAACGTATAAATATATATATATATATATATATATATATATATATATATAAATATATATATATATATATATATATATTTGTATGTATGTGTGTGTTTCTCGATTAACTTTCAAATCATATTGAAATAGTTTAAATTTCTATGGTACATACGGCATTCTATGTATCACTTTCGAAATCATTTCCAGGTAATGAGCACAACGTATTCGTACTTCTCCTTGGCGACCAGCGTTTACTCAGGCGATGACGATTCTATAAATTAAATTTGACACAATTCAAATTGAAGTCGTTAAAATTTTTATTATTATCTTAAATATATTAAGGTAGATTTGTCGTGTTAATATAGTAATTTAAAAAGAAATCAATTTCGTTTAAATCTATATTTATTAAATTCATTATTCGTTTTTTATATAATTATCGACTTATTAATAAACATAGAGACTTATGTACGCCATGTGAATAGACGAGGAACAATTCGGAAGAATAATAAAATTAAATCGACTTTTCCTTAAATGGCATCCAATATATTAAATATCCTAGGATTTCAAAGGCGCTTTTATTTAAGAAGAAACCACAACAAGTACGTATTTTATTACATGACCACTATTATTATATTTATAATATGTATTATACCTAATTTATTATAAGTATGTATGTTATATACATATCATACTATGGTTGTGTGTAAGAGATTGCCTTGTGTGATAAAACCGCGAATTGTACTTTTTTGTTGTTAAATTTGTTTACGATAATTTAGAGACATTATACGAAAGTGTATTCTAAAACTAGTAGTATTCTACTAGAGATATTTTAGTAATACAGTAGTAATACTATACTTTGTAGCTAATCTTATATACATGGATATGCTATTGTTCTTATATTCATTATTGTTGTAATGCAGAGAGACCATATTATCGAAACTTCTGTAAGAAAATCTTTAATTGACACTATATATTTTTCGTATTTTTATCGATATTCATTTATTTACTCGAGAGGTACTCCCAAGCCTGGATAAAAGAGAAAGGTTCATCTATGGGCTAATCACCCGTCATGGTAAAAAATACCTTGAGAAATCTACAACGAACAACACCAGATCGCTTGATTTGGAGAAAGAGCTAAGGAGTATCGAAAGGAACATCTTGGCAAAGAACGGAGAACGATGCAGCGAGATGGATGAAGATCGTGGAGGAGAACAAGACACCTAAAGGGTTGTAGCGCTAAAGGAGCAAGAAGAAGATTTAAAAAAACATATCAAAGAAACTGCTAAGGACTACAAAATGGTAAATAAGCACACCTTGGGACTGATGTGTCTATCTCCAGTCTATTTTATTACAATATTAATATTGTCACTGACAAAAAAATCATACTTTAAAATTAATTGATATTTCTTTAGGTGCATTCGATTTTTAAATATTATGTAACATCATGGCGACAAAATTATTTTTATTTCCACATCGAACGCTAAAATAAAACCACTCGATTACCTTTAAGTTACATCGGCAATTGCTCTTCATCGTTGCGGTCACTTGTCCACTACGATTTTCCATTTAATAAAATTATTGCAAGCAAAGATTAGAAAAAATACAATGAAGTTTCAAGCGTGTAGCACAAGACAAGACCTGGAGGGCCTCGATCCGTTACCACTCGTGACACCAGCAGTTATTAAAGTCATTAATAATATTAATTGAAATAAATCCGGTACGCAAGCAGAATTTGTTAGTTTTTCAGATTTTTTTGAGTACAAAAACCGTGAAAATGTAACTGCCAATGGACATATCTTTCCGAACTCCCCGCGCGCGTACGGGTCAGATCTGTTCTAAATAAATTAGGCTACACTACATAGTAGCATCTTAAAAATACAGTTTAAAATCGCTTACTCTGGACTACAAGATTATAAACAATAGTATCCCATTTATAATTTAAAAAAAATCGTTCCCGACACTGAAAGGCGCTATGTTACGGCAAACGAAAGGTTAATTAGGTCCAGTCCTAGGTGACTGCAAGTATATAAAAAATATCACTCAGCTATCGAAGATAATAAGGGCGAAGAGCAAGAGCATTATTAAAACTTTCTCTAGAAACACAAACAGTGATAGCCAGTAAAGAGAAAAAAAATTAGGTATGGTAAAATCATTCAATCCAAAATTGGCGGAGTGTACACCGCTAGTTCTGCGGAAGCTCACGAGACTAATATGTTAACATATATAAACAAAACATACAACTAACACGTACAGTTATACTTGTGATCGGTGATATACATATATGCTTCGTCATGATACCCATAATGCTTCTCAGAAAAGATGCCATCAATCAAAATTATTAAATAAATTCACAGTTATATATAATTATTTATGTATAATATATTGTTGAGGTTTCAATTGCATACGATCCCACTTCAAAATATTCTTTATTTTGACAGCCATAGTTAAGAAGTAAATATTTGTGACGTTTACTTGCGAACGCTCCATGTTACTGGCCATTACTGTCACAATATATTTTTAGGTTATTTTTACGCATTTCAATTAAAATTTAAACGAGTAATTAAATTCAGAGATCAACAGTAAGACAGTCTCTGCAATTGTGATCGTGTCAGTGATGATTTGTAAATAGTTTCTGTAAATTTGTAACTACATCCATCGTAAGTGGCTTTAATGTTATTCGCTATCGAAGAAGATTCAAGTACGTTGCACAGCTGTTTGTATACTAACACTCGGAAGACGTCTATTCTATTTGTACAAAGCAATAAAAAGAATTTCGATGTATTTATAAGGTTTTCTATTTCATTAGTACGTGACACATTTTTTTATAACAATAAAAAAGCAACATGAAAGTATTTTCCGGGCTGTATAATAATACATTACTTGAAAGTAAATTACGCCTCATTGATTGTAGTAAGTTTAATAACCAATAAACGATATGATTGTTGCAAATTATCTGTATAGTATTGGTTTTCTATAAAAAATTATTCCTTTGTAATTTAAGTCAAAGAAGTTGACGTCTATAAATTATATACTGATTTTATGTTATTAGGGTTCAGTACATGTTTCTTATCAATAATTATTTTCTAAGAAAATCCCCATGTCTCATGAGCCTACTGAATCAAACAAAATTACTCTAAGAGTCGACCCTATAAGTTCCGCGTACTTTCTACTGCAGAAGAGGTTTTAATTTTATTATTCTCCGTATATGTTCTCTTTCTGCTTAATATAAAAAGTATACATTATTTTTTTATAATGATAGTCTCACATAATACCAATTTAATTGCTGGCCTATTAGACGTTACTTCGGTTAGAAGTCTAAAAATTAGTTGATTAGTGTTAATTGTGTTTTTAAACGGTTTTATTTAGTTTGATCCGTACGGAATTTATTTGGATCAAAATTAGAAATTTAAGCACCTTCCCGTTGTCAGATTGATCTGAAATTTGGTACACACATTTAATTTAGATAACAATACAATATAATAAAATCAATAACATTATAAATCTAAGATGGCCGCCGATACAAAATGGCGGATTACGTATTTTTCCTTAATCCCCTCAATATGGGTATCAAATGAAAAGGCTGCACTAGTAAAACACGATGATTATGTCAAAATTTAAAATTCAAGATTGACGCCGTTCCAATATGGCGGACTAGGTACATATTTTTCCACAACCACCACAATATGGGTATCAAAAAACCGTTTAACTTAAAAGTATTTCTAAATGTATTTATTTATATTTAATTGGGAACGAAATAAAAACACGGGACAAGGTTAGTTCTTGATACTCTGATACCAGGACCACTTATACCTAAAAATTGTTGCCCTAAAAATAAAAAAAATTTCATAAATCTCAATATAACATTTTTAATAATATAATGAACTGAATCTCTTACTCGTTCTATATTTCAATTGTCATTATTCCAAACGAGTATATTGGAACTTGTTTTAATCGGTGTTTGTAAAACATCTGTCAATAACTTTTGTAGGCTAGGAAGATTTATAGACCTTAGGAAACCTGCCAATTTGCCTCAAAGTTCATCACTACACTAAACGTAGTGGCAGGTCACGTTAGGGACTCTGGGACCTGAGAAATCCAATAACAGTAGGTGAGATACGAAGTAGTAGCAGTATATGATTAGAGGAGTCTCTTAGTAACGGTGCAATAGATTGTAATTACGCAAAATTTTGTTTAAATTTTTAAGTTATTAAAGACATTTTAATATACGTCTGGTAAAAACATAAGTGTAGAGGTTGTATTTTATTTAAATATTTTGAACTCGGAAAGGATAGTTATGTAGAAGAAAAATATTGTGAAGTGATTTTAAAAGAGTTCATATTTTAAAAAAGAATAAAACTCTTCGGAGTATCCACTTGTAATTGGTATGGAAAAAAACTACAAGATCGGTTTTACTTTTAATTTTGTTACAATTTACATTAACGGTAAATCAATAAAAACATACGTATGGTATAATAAAAGTATTAAATGGTTTTAAATAAGTAGTACGAATCTCTAAACTTGTATGACTACGGTATATAAAGGATGTCCTGTGTGTTTTCTTTTCACAAGGAGTTACAACATTCAGAGTAATTGAACAAATAAATTTGCAATGAAATTCAAGATTTTTCCACCTGAAATCGGCGTGCATTGGGAGTTGTCTTTCAAATTGTTCAGAAAATGTTATATTGATTTATTCGACAATGATAGCCCGAAATATACACGCTTGAAGCTGTACTGTTTGATGCCTTGCGCAATTTTCCAACTCATGAGCATGTGGGGTTTCGTGTTTAAAATATCTACAGAAGATGTGAATCTAACTGATGCAGCTTACATGATTGCTATATGCATAATCTGTTCACAAGGTATGTTGTTTTATTTCTTATAGATGTTTCATAAAACATTTTCATAATTTTCTTTTATGTTTTGGCAGTAATACCTTTACTACTAAACGTAGATCTACGCTCACAAATAGTTCACTTTACTTTTAATAATATCCACATTATAATCTAAATATTCGCATTTACTAACAGGAGCTTTGTGATATATTATTATCGGATTTTTTTAATTTTCTTCAGTTCCTGTGCGTGCTAAGTATTCTCAAATTTCGGGGCACAAGCGAACAATCTCTGTAGAAACAGTATTATGTTTATATAAATATATTTATCTAAAGCATATCTTCTAAGAGGACTGTAAAAAGATGAGTCAAGTCATTACTTATCTCTTTACGAAAGATGTTTGTCGACCGTTAAGAGTGTATTGCCGTAAAGTTTTGTAGTTTTTTTGAAAGAATTTTTCCGTTGTGGGAGATATTCAATATGACTATCACGGTATTTTTCGTAACATTTTTGCGTAACATATCTGCAGCAACTGATAAAATTTGTAAGTGTTATGACAAGTATCATTTCAAACTTCGGAACCAGATCTTCGGGATTATATTGGCTCGCCACTTACTAGTCAAAATAACGCATAATTAATATTGTCCAGTACGAAATTATACACACAAATTATTTTTAATATAAAATTTAGTTAATGTTTTAAAACTAATAATAGTTGTGTGATTTTTCTAGCTTGTTTCAAAGCATGCGTAGTGCTTTATAGAAAATCTGATATAGAAAATCTGCTCAACGAGTTAGCGTCCATGTGGAGAACCACTAATTTAACTGAACAGCAAATGACAAATAGAAAAAGGCAAATAAAAACATTGAAACGTTTTCTCTTGGGTGAGCATTTCTTCAGACTGGCCTGTGAAGTAGCAGTTGCTATTATTTGTTATAACGCATGAACTGTAACAAATGAAATGCTACCAAGATAACACTTCAAACATCGAGAACATACATATAAAATAAGCCATAGTGATTCAATAAATATAAGATTAATTTTAAGGCAGGTCCGAGCAACCTTGTTGCGTTTTACCTGATGATGAGAGAATGTGATATACGTTATTATGTATAAAAGAATGCTTCTGTTGCAAATGAAGGTGTACTCGTGGTAATCGAAGTGTCGATACTGCCACTGCTTTTTCTTACCTACATAAGTCAGCGCTGTTGTACCAAAGATTTGGCGGTGGTCTTAAATAATCTTCCATTGCATTAAAAACTAGATCAACTCCAGAGGGCGTGAGAAAGATATTGAAAGCATTCTGCATTAAGCTCCATTGTACCTGGTGGCGGATTAGGAGAAATCTGTTGTCAACTTTATGTGTATTATACCTCCTAGGAGGAGAAGGAGTGATTTTTCTTCCTAAACAAAGGGCTACGTTGTCGATATGCGGAATATGCAGATTAAGAATATTTATTTATTTATTTATTTAATATTCTTTATTGTACACGTTAAGATACATTTAATAAGTTTTACAATAATATACAAAAAAGTACAATGGGCGGTCTTATCACACAAGACAATCTCTTACAGACAACCATGGTATGGAAAAGGTATAAGTACTAATAAAGGGTAGTTTACGTGTACAAAAAAACATATTCACAAACCAATGAACATAAACATACATACTTAACCATTCATACATACGTATATAACATCTATACTTACAATAAATAAGGTTTAATACATATTATCAATATAATACAATAATAAATAAAAACATCTAACTGACTTCGATCAATATTAGTTCGATTACACTTGCCTCAGAAAGAAACAAGAAGAAAAAGAAATGAATTAACAGATAGATAATTATAGGTCTAGTAAATGGTTCTTAACCATTTTCTTGAAAACAGGTAGTGAGTTATCACGTCTTATATTCAGCGGTAAATCATTCCACAATCGAACAGCCTGCGTGAGTATGTGCAAGAGAAGCCATTCAAAAACTCAAAAATGTGTTAAATAATTTATTTATATGTTTTTAGTATTCTACTGGAACACTATGGGTGGAATCTTCATACATTTCACAGGGCCGTTCTTCGTGGTGATTACTCGAAGGTTCATTCTAAAAGATCACTGTATACTGAAGCTCCCGTTTCAAAGTATATTACCTTACGATATTTCGGATAATTGGTTCAATTATTTGATTACCTATGCCTGTCAAACGTTTATAAGTAAGTCAATGGTAGATAGCTATCTTAGATGTCATATTCTTTTGAAAATAATACTAAAGGGTGTAAATCCACGCACAGTAACAAAGTAAGAAAAGCACCAATATTTAGCCACTTCCGCACATGCAGTGGTAGTCGTGCAATAAAATGCACCGCCCGCCAGCCCGCCGATAAATGCGTATGCGGCAAACAATGCGAATCACACAACCGCCACCACCAAATCACTCAACACGTGTTTCACCCCTCCACGGGGCATCTTCAGGAGTTATGTTACACCCATTAGTGCCAAACACAGAGTCTCTCTCTCTGTGACTCTGTATGACTCTTATCGGCGGGCTGGCTGGCGGTGCATTTCATTGCACGACTACCACTGCATGTGCGGAAGTGGCTAAATATTGGTCCTTTTCTTATTTAGGATGGACTTCCGCGAAGTAACGCCTGATTCCATTAAACACAGTAACAGAGTTGAAGATTAAGAAAATAACCTCGGTAACATGGTTCACTTGAAGGAAACTCATCACAAAATAATGCCGCATACCTCTGATCAGGGGCGGCTAAACCTATAGTGCAGGGCGTGCAATAAGAACGGGCGCCGCCGTCTCAATAGACACCGCAGCGCTCTATGAGACAGCTAAGAGCATCGTCTTGGACATTCACGGTACAACAATGATATTACAGAAGCGGCCAGCCAGCGCGATGGCGGCAGTTACCAAACGCGAGCACCCTATGGCCGACTTCTTTTTCGAAAATTTTGTTTCAACTTGAAATAAACCTTATTTCACGTATCGCTTTCGGTTCGCCGCTTAGTTTCGCAACAAACATATGCTACAGACATAAAAACAATTAGTGTTAATCTACCGTCATAAGAAAAAAGGCCGTAATTAATACCATACTGTAGGCTATACCTACTTATAAAATAGCTTGTTAGAATATGTAAGAACTTTCTTGTTGCGACTGCAAAGTTAATAGTTATAGCAACGGGGTAGGGGGGTCAGACCTAGGAGACGCCTGGGTTTCATTGCACACGGGCGCTACACAAGCTAGACTTCTAGGACTCAGGGCACGCGGATCCGAAATCCGCGAGCTAATTAACTAAAAAGAAATCTCCGTCAGATGACACACCTGTCGTATTGTATTAGCTAATTGTTACTTAGTCAGTTTTCGGAGTCCAGATTCCGATGAAGCTGTAAAAGCCAAAACGGCTAACAGCGCGCATCAACATTCGAATATAGCCACGAGCTAGAGCTGCCCCTGCCTCGGGGTATTGCGATCTATACATGCCGCGTCCAACATCCAGTGGTTGCCAGTTGAAAAATATAGTTGGAATTTTACCGGGCCAATTCAAATTGTTCTTCTTACTACATCTTAATCATCAACATTTCAGCCTTGTAACGTCTTAGCTAAACATAGCCCCAACCCCATAAATTTGCAATAAAACCACTTGGTAACTATCTGCATCTAGCGAACATAAGAAATGTTTATCTCGAAAAATGTTTATAACCTTTTTTTCTAATTTATTATTTAATTCCGCCATTGTATAGTTAAGTAATGAAAATTACTACCTTATATTAAATGTTGAAAATTGCCTCACATAATGTTTTGTATTTCAAACACGACGCTTGTCACTTCCTCACTATTTCCCTTTAAAATTTAATAGAAATGTATTATTCTTAAAGTTTTAAAACCTTTACAGTGTTACATTTGATTTATTCCTTGATGAATTCGGAATTTCTTATGATAACCTTCTGCGCCAACCTCGGAATAGAATTTTCCCTATTACAACATGACTTGGAATGCGTTTCATCATTTAATGCAACTGGTGAACAGAACGACGCAACCTTCGATAAATCAAATACAATTAAAGACATTATTAAACGACATCAAAATCTTATCAGGTAAAATATAATTTCAAATTGATTCTATACTAATTTGTATATCATTTTAATAACAATGCCTTATTAAGAAAAAGGTTAGGTTAGTTTCCTCCGGAGAATAATATTCCCCTACCAAACGGAGCCTTCGGTGTCGTGGTTTAAGATAACGGGCCCTAACTCTCACTAGCTTCTGCCACTCTGAGGCGGACTATGGGTCGATGTGGCCTCGAACCATCGTGATAGCACCATGAAGGCTTGGGGGTAGCATGAACTATACACGCCTACCCCGTGAGAGGGCTATCTAAAATAGCACAGCGCTAGGAAAGATCGTGTAGAGTGCCCTGACTGGGAGATACCGCGGTCGCCCGCATCTGAAAAGAGATATACCCTCCGTATTAATGTGTACGAATCCCACAGAACCATGTCCTCCCCCCAGAGGCAGAGTATCTTGAACATCCGGAAGAATTCTCCCCGAAACCAAAATGAAAGGTTAGGGTGGTTGGTTAGTAATATATTTCTAATTTATAATTTGAGCAACAAATTTGAAACGACACCTATTGCAATAGTAACACTGGAGTCGTTACATGCGCCCCTGCCAATTTTCAGCCGAAGTGTACAGAACCAATTCCTGAATTAGTGACAACGCATATTCATCACCATGCTAGCCGATAGGTGTTCACTATGAGACATTGTATTTGCGCTACACGTATTCGACGAGTTCCCGCGGCATTAAGTGTATAGTCGGGTATTTATAACACCACAATTTGTGTTTTATATCTGTCTACTTCTTCTTCATTATTAGTTGCACTATACACCTTTTTGCTCAGATATATGTATTCTTCCACGTTTATATAATAACACATTATAACTTATTATTCATAGAATGACGGATGCATTGGACGACATATTTAACGGTACTGTGTTAATAAGTACACTCTGCGTGACATTAATTTTGTGTGGCTTAGGATTCGCAAGTGCGGTAAGAAGTTTTGTATACACATTTTGTAAATGTCTGGACTTAAAAGTATTATTATTAAACATACAAAAGGTCATCACTTTTTTATTACTTTTTAATATATATGTATATATATATATATATACATATATATGCATACATACATATATGTAAATCAACAATTATATATATATATATATATATATATATATATATATATATATATATATATATATATATATATATATATATATGTAAATATAGGGCCGTATAGGGTACTCACTCTAAAAGTGACAGCTATTATATTACCTCCGTGTCTCTGGTAGTATTCACAATTTTTAAGATAAACTCTTTGGTGTCCATAGAAATCGACTGTTGTTTCTTTTACAGGTGGCTCGCGGTGCAGTGGAAAAAATGTATTATTATTTCCCGGTAGAAGGAATGTCTATACCCTTGTATTTGCTTTGTTACTACGGTGAATTTTTGAGGAACGAGGTACGTTCATAATTTCAGTCCGTATACGCCTACTGCGTGGCCAGAGTCCAAGGTCCAAAGATATCTGTGGGAAGATAAGGCATAAATGTCACGCTTGGAAAAAGGGTTAACCATAGCAGCGTGGGATTATAGTACGCTAAGAACGCTGCTATTCTATTCACTGGGAACTTGTTTGTGAGCAGTGGTAATCCTATATAATTAACTCATCATTTATTCCTATTTCCCCAAGGGGGGGAGAGTGCATCCGCAGTACGTCGCCATCCCAAGCAGTCTTGAACCTCGCAGTTCGCTTCATGTTATTCCAACTGCCTTTACTTCTGCAGTGATCGTCCGCCGCCAGGTTTGCTCTGAGCGGCCACGTCTTCGTTTTTCTTGAGGATTCCATTCTAGGGCTTACCTCGTTATGTGATCAGGGTCCCTTTGAAGTTTGTGGCCTATCCAGTTCTACTTGCGGCGTTTGATCTGTTCGCTGCAGTGAGATGCCGATCAACTGGCATCTCACTGCAGCGTTTCCAGAGATCTACATAAGAGAGTTTGTCATGCCAGTATATACCGAGAATACGTCAAAGACAGTTGTTAATGAAGTCTTGCAAGCGACACGAGATACCTATATAGTTAACACACAAAGTGACAATTATGTAAAATTGTGTCTCGGGAATCGAAGCCACTACCTACGATCGCAAGTCCTTGTCTTTTACCTGGGCTACCACTGTTCATTTATTTACTTAAAAACAATCAATCTAATTGTTATAGTTCTAGATATTGCTCGACATGAGTCTCGATTCTCGCAACGTTAGATGTGTTTCTTTTCGCCTCCGTCACGGTTTCAGAGACTTTGCACCTCTGCTTAATGTTTTTCCTTTCACTTGAAGAAATATTTTCAGTGTGAGATTGACTTAGCCTTTTGATATCCAGTTTTTGTCGTTGTCTTATCTTGTTGATTGTCACTTGAAAGATGGCAATTTGTGTAGCTGTAACTAACAAATATAATTTTTACTTTGTATAGATAGACTAACTAACTTAGCTATTCTGAACTTCCTATATCATTTGAATCTTCTTCTTATCTGCAGCTAATGTTCACATTTATTTCCGCAGAGCTTGGGCATTGCAGATGCAGCGTACAACAATTTATGGTACAGAGAGTGCGTGCCTTATCAGAAGATGATTATTTTATTAATAATACGGTAAATAGACTATGACATAAACATCATAAACTATTTTCTAGGGTTGAATCACACAGCGGATACGTGCACATTAATATATCATTATTGTTAAGGCGCTGAAGACGGTTAAGTATGTCTTACGCGGGTGTATTACAAAGTACCGATAAACGTAAAGAGAAATCGTCAATTGAATCTGGCAGACGATAAGGAAAGCAAAAATTGAGTCAAGTTCCTACCACGGCGGCCGTAACGGTAACTTTGTCCTAAGGTTCCTAAAGATAATGTGCTCCGAAGCACGTGGTTTTACGCCTGCAAAAAAGCGTTATGGGTGCAGAAACATAGTTGAGCAATCCTGTCCTTCCTAAAGGCCTGGATGTATCAATATGACGGAATCTAGTCTATGGTTTTATAAAAAAACGAATGTACTCTTAGAGAATAGTAATATGTCGACGATGTTTTTAAATGGTTTTATTTAATTCGACCCGTACGGAATTTATTCGGATCAAAATTAGAAATTGAAATTTAAGCACTTTCCCGTTGTCAGATTGATCTGAAATTCGGTACACACGTTTAATTTAGATGACAATACAATATAATAAAATCAAGAACATTACAAATCTAAGATGGCCGCCGATACAAAATGGCGGATTACGTATTTTTCCTTAACTCCCTCAATATGGGTATCAAATGAAAGGGCTACACTAGTAAAACACGATGATTATGTCAAAATTTAAAATTCAAGATGGACGCCGTTCCAATATGGCGGACTAGGTACATATTTTTCCACAACCACCACAATATGGGTATCAAAAAACCGTTTAAATTAAAAGTTTTTTAAATGTATTTATTCCGTCTCGCTGCGGGTTAGCGAAAGTTCCGGAGAAAATTTATCCTCCTCCTTCGAAGAGGGACAGCGTATTCTATTAAATAATTATTTCACATTTCTACAGAGCGCAAAGACCATGCTGTTTAACTGCGTGGGGACATGTACCGGTCACATTAAACATGTTTACAAAGGTAAATTCGTTTCGTCATATGTTGCGTGATAGTGTTATCATGGCTCAAAATAAATGTACTTTGAATTAATGCAGGTTCATTTTTTAAGTTTTAAGTTTACATTACAGGTTTAAGTTGCACCAACACGTGCTTTTGACTCATGCCCACTTATTGGCAGGAGAAATACGTTCAAAAACTAAAACAGTTAATAACTAACAAAAAAAAAGTAGGTCATGATATAGTTTTCGCAATTACATTTAGGCAACTTATAGAGTGTCAGAGTTTTTAATTTTATCTAATTTAGAGTTATTTATTCAATTTGAGTATTAAGAATGATAGGTTAAATGTTCCATAGTGGTAGTAGTAGAAGCGCCGACTTAAAAAAAAATCTCTTATTTAAACATTCTCGAATAAAATTTTTATCATACATTAACGTATAAATTTTGAAATATAGTTTAACACGTACAAATTAAACTTTACAAGTGCGGTTATATTAAAAGTTCATCAACTTTTTTTCCAAAAGGTTCAAATAATTTTTAACAACATTTCTTTGCTTTTTAAAAGTTAGCGGTTTTAATTTATGTATGGCTGATTAATTTGTTTTCCTTTATACACTTACACATGATGCTCATTTTAAACATTTTTCATTTAGAGTACTATTTAACGAAGGCTTATTTATTAAATAAAGAAATTAATATGTTTGAATAAAAAACTATGTCATTATATAAATGTTAAAAGCTGAAATTTAGTGTCAAAACAAACAAAAGTAAGCTCGTAATGCATAAAATTTGTCTTCAAAAATTAACAAATCGTTCATAGGCCTGCGTATGCAGATACATAATGAAATTTTGCAATATGTGATAAAGAGCTCCTTTCGTAGTTTAAATCTGAAATTAAAAATAAAACATTAAATGATTCTTATTCAACATTCAAAAGTTTTAAGTCAATAGAAATGTGTAAAAGTGGATAAGTTGACTTATTTACAGGCTTTTCATTATGATGTACAGATCAAACATTGTTTAATTTTAAAAAGAGCAACCGTTGAATTTATGGCTGGGTTTTCTCACCAGATCAGCATTCCGAACCTGTGCTAGCTTACCTTACTCAATGACTGACTATACTTTTCTTTTTATAATGTTAAAAATGATCGACTATTTAAAATTGCTTGTAAATGCTATGTTTAAATAAAGATATTTCGAATTTTAAGTCGTTCGATATCAACTGCTACCCTAGCGACATATTAGGGGGACCGGAAATAATGTCATTTCTGTCGACATGTTTTACAGAAAAACGAATTAGTTTTTTTCCGCTTTAGCACTGAAAATTTGTGTACTAGATGGCAAGAGATTATTGATAACGAAGGAGAATATATTTTGATTGGAAATAAAAACTTATTAAAATGTACTCGTGAATTTAACTTAAAAAGCGATATTACTTTCCGGTTCCCTTAATATATTTGCTCCAAACATTGTTATTTTATTTAATGGAATCAGGCGTTACCTAGCGGTCCATCCTAAGCAGAAGATGTCCTCCTGCAGATGCCCCGTATAGGGGTGAAACACGTGTTGAGTGATTTGACGGTGGCAGTTGTGTGATTCGCATTGTTTGCCGCATACGCATTTATCAGCGGGCTGGCGGGCGGTGCACTTTGTTACACAACTATCACTGCATGTGCGGAAGTGGCTAAATATTCGTCCTTTTCTCACTTACTGTGTTATTTTAATTAAATTATCTTTTCCTTTTAATATATAAGGGTATTTTAGTTATGATTTAGTTATAAATTTGTTGAAAGCAACTAAAAAATACCCAGATATACATATAGCATGCATTTCTATTTACGTATCATTATTGAGCAACTCGAAAAATGGTCTGCTCTAAATTCCATTGATACACGAACTGGAATAACCTAAAAATAGTAACTTTAAATACCTTGCATACAATATTATTTTCTGTGTTAAATAATAAAGTCGCTTCCAGGTAATGAGCACAACGTATTCCTACTTCTCCGTGGCGACCAGGGTTTATTCAGGCGATGACGATTCTACGGATTAAATTTGTCACAGTTTTATGTACTCACGATGGAAATTATGCATTATTATTCACTACGTGCATTAAAATTTTATTATTATATTCTTTATTCAAAATCAGACTTAGAACAATAGATGTGTGATAGCAAAACGATTTTAATATTAAATTTCTTTATTGATATTTATTTTGTTTTATTAGATATTTACTTAAATCTTTCCTCGTTGAATACAAATTGTATAGTATATTGTTACGTAATAAAAATAAAATTGGATAAACATTCGGAGAAAACCGTTCTTAGTCCACCGTAACATATTTTATTATTAATTATAACATCTGTGGTCAAGTGTTTCCTCGTGAGCCTTATCTTGGAGGTGTACGTCAGTGAATTAGGTAACAATTCACCCTTATTGTCCTATATCATGCCGGTTTCCTCTCTGGATGTTTCACCATTAATTGTGTGCATTGCCGTTTTTTTTTTTCTATAGATGTGCAACCAACCAGTAAGCGAACTGCTGAATCAGCACCGCACAGGTTAAACTAAACAGTAGTTGTAAGGCTTCTTATGTAGGTACTCTTATGTAAAACCCCGCCTGTATTAAAAGCTGGTAGCCACGAATAGTACGAATACACTGTAATTATTTAGAAGTTACTTCGTTATTTAATACAGTAAACACTATTGTGCGCATGGATTTTATAGTTAAACTTTTTAGACTATTTCAGTGCGTGTATCAGTGGAATTTAGGGCGGAAAAAATACTTAAGGAGAAGTAAATGCGCGTCATTATCGTATTTCTGGTTTGTTTTTCAGTTGAACTGAACAACAAACTTATAGGTTTAACATGTTACAAGCGAAAGATAATTCAATGAAAACTACACAATACTTGAAGCGAACATATATCGTGAGGACAGCAGTTGATATCGTTCAAATTGATAATTTATTTATTCAAATAAACATTTAAAAGCACTTTTGAACCGTCAATAATTCTTAGCGCCATAAGAAGGTTAGTGTAGTCAGTCCGAGAGTAAGCTAGGCTGCCACAATTTCGGAATGCTGAACTGCTGAGAAAAGTCATATACTAAACTGTGTACCTTAGATTATAGTCTGTGGAATTTTACTTGTTAAATTTAACTGTGAAAACATTACAAAGTTGAATTTAGGTAAAATCAAGTTCTCCGATACTTTTAAACTCAAAAGCAATTATGAAGCCCATCACATGATTTATTCTTTGTTGATTGTCAATTTCAAGCATCGAGAATATCAAGCCGACTTCCATCCTTTATCATCCGTAACACCAGCTATCCAAATCGTTAATAAAGTGAATTCTTAGAAATCCTATTAGCAAGCATAAATTGTTGGTTTTTTGAAAAAACAAGTCACCGAGCACTTGTAGATATTAAGGGTCGTTAAAAAACAATAATTGAAGAGTTTACACAACCAATCCTGCTGAAGCCCACAACACTTATAATATTATGTTGACACCTATTCACGTAAAAATTTGCTGAAAAAGGAATCTTTTAGAAGAAAATACAACTAAGACATACAGTTATGCTTATGTTTGTTGGTTAAAGTAGGCTTCACAATCAATCAGTCAGACGCCCTCAAAGAGCTATTGGTGTCATAAGGATCTACCGCACTATCTCTTATGAAGCAGCACGTGCATTGGTGGGATCTCTACCATTTTAATTTGATACTGTAAACTGACAGTTTATACTGTAACTTCCAACTTCAAAACATTCTTTATTTTGTCAATAATAGCTAACAATTTCCGTCAAAGCGATCTGCGAGATCGACTTTCTGCAAATCTAGAAACTTCGAGCTTCGTTGTCTTTAAAGAGTTTCTTAAAAGAGGGCTAAGCAACTGCCCTTTCACGCCAACGGAATCTGCAACCGCTACTTAAACAGCAGAGCAAGTCAGGAAAAATAACTAACATTTAGCGTTTACATGAGGAGCACTAAGGAGTGGCCCGTAACACGGAGTTTGTTTGCCGCATACGCATTTATCAGCGGGCTGGCGGGCGGTGCACTTTGTTCCACAACTACCACTGCAAGTGCGGAAGTGGCTAAATATTGGTCCTTTTATAACGGAGGGTCCTCATGTGGCCTTCCACAATACTTTTTAAAGTTATTCTTCCACGTACGAAATAATATTTAAACGACAAATTGAATTCGGCCGCGATGAGTGAGATATGTCTCTACCATTGTGTTTTGGTCAGTCATGATTTGTATACAATTTCTAAATATGTAACCACATCGATCACACCTGGTATTCACAGGTAATTTTTCACTGACACTCGGAAAATTATGTGATACGTGAAACCTGTATACTATTACAAAGAATAAAACAGTTAATTACGTCCCGTTGTTAATAGCAAGTTTAATAATTTCACATAAAATTATCCGAGTGTGCAAATTACCGGTATGTTATTAATTTCATAGAAAAATATTCCTTTGTAATTTATTCATCAAAAGAAGTTGACACAAACAAATTATATACTGACTAACCTCTATCCGGAATTAATGTTAAATGGGTTCGGTACAAGTTTATCATCAATAATTACTTTCTTAGAAAATCCGATATATCTTATGAACTTACTGAATCAATCAACCGTACTCTTCGACCCGGTCCTATAAGTTGAGCATAGTTTCCACCAGTGGGAATGGTAACAGTCTCACAATATACCAGATGAACGCATATCTAGCCTATAAGTTGTAGACTAGATTAAAAGACAAGAAACAAATTCTTAAGTTTTATTGATGTCAAACATGTTACCTGATCGGCAACGAAATTAAAATCATAGGACATGATTTGCAAGGCAAAAGTCACATGGACTAAGTTGAATCTACTTAGTTGGCACATATTTATTCTAAATTAAAATTGTCAATTTTCCTAACTATGAAATTGTAATTTAGGCTATTCAGTGTTTGCAAGCTGGACTCAGAAGGTGACCAACGTCGAAGTTCTGAATCGAATCGGCCATATACGCGCACTAATGCTCACAGTAAAACGAAGGAAAATCGCTTACTTGGGACACGTTCTTCGACACCAACGACACAATCTCCATCAACTTATCATGATGGGAAAGGTCGCTGGTAAAAGGAAGGTTGGTAGGAGAAAGAAGTCGTGGCTTCGTAACATTAGAGAGTGGACCGGAATCACCAGCGCTGCTGAGCTATTACGCAGAACCAAAAATAAGGAAGAGAGCAGGAAGCTGATAGCCAACCTCCACTAGTTGGAGAGGCACTTCAAGCAGAAGCAGTGTTTGCAAGTAATACAAGACAAAATCTTTGGGTAAACAGTGTCGGTAGCTTACTTAGATATTTAATCATGGCAAGGCATGAGAGAGATCCAAGGATGCCCTGTGAGACCTGACAAACATTGATCTTGCTTCAAAATACACTACACGAACCGCAGTAGCAGGTCACGTTAGGGACTCTTATACTTTTGTTCGTTTTGCCACAGTTTTGTTGGCACAGGGTGTAGATAGAATAAACAGGTTAGGAATCATGATAATCTACCGCTACCTGACCTTGGTGACGGATCCGCCGCAAGTAAGGAGTTGAGGCACTAGGTCACAGCCGTTGAAACAACGGCAGTATGCGAAAGCCTTCCCGTAGTTGTAACAAAAGGCGTTCAAGAAGACCGAGCGGTTTTAGCCAGTAGGACTCCGACATAACCCTTTTGTTGCAGCGGAGGGAAATCCCATATAGGATATCCTCACGAGAATAAAAAGGGACTCCCACCCTTAGAGCATAAGACTGGACCCAAAAAAAATATTCGTTGGACTTGAGATATCTTATGCAGATTTGTGGTTTAATTAAGTCTTTACCTGGTGTGATTCGAAGTAGTAGAGACGTGCGTGCACTTAGAGAAGTCTCTTAGCAACGGTGCAATAGATTGTGATTACGCAAAATTGTATTTATTTTTTTTCGTTATTAAAGACATTCATATTTATATTTGTTTACGAATTGATGTGTAAAGGCTGTGGTTCATTTATATATTTTGGTCATGGTATATTTTTAAGTGTTTTAAATAGTTCATCGGTAGAAAAATAAAACTCGCCTGGGTAGCCATTTGTTATGGATAAGAAAAAAAATACGAAACTTACTGATAATTTTGATCAGATAGGAATTTAATAAAATGGGAATTAAGGAATTTAAAATAAAAAGCACGGATCTCTAAACTTGCATTACTATAGTATATAAAGGTAGTCTTGCGTGTTTTCTTTTCACTAGTAATTATAATATTTAGAGTAATTAAACAAAAAAATTGCAATGAAGTTCAAAACTTTTCCTCCAGAAATCGGCGTGCATTGGGAAGTGTCTTTCAAATTGTTCAGAAAATGTTATATCGATTTATTTGACAATAACACTCCGAAATTTACACGATTAAAGCTGTACTGTTTGATGTTTGGCGCAATTGTCCTACTCATGAGCATGTGGGGTTTTTCTTTCAAAGTATTTACGGAAAAAGTGAATATAACTGATGCAGCTTATATGATTTCTATATGCTTAACTAGTTCACAAGGTACGACATTTAGTTTATTGCAGATGTTTCATAAAACATTTAACGTTAGCCCTTAGCATATTTAAAGACAAGTATTTTTTATTATGTAAATAGGTTTTTCAGCTTTGTTTATATTTATTTCTCCTTTCACACTTCGCATGATCTTTCTCTCTTTCTACTGCTTTTCGTCACAAATTCTATCACCTTTTTAAATTTTCGTTATCATTTTGGTCACAGCGTGTACAGTACTGAACCTATGTAAACATTCCATTTTACTTTAAATTATTTTATTAGAGCGTTTTTATGGCCCACTCTTTTGGGGTCCATACGTTCCCCCTACTGTATGTAAGGCAGATCTTACTATATCGGGTACATAATAATTTTTCCAATTATATATTTATTTATATGTCTTCTTTCTTCCTCCACAGTACCTTTAGTGATTTTTCTTTCTTTTTATCCGTCTTAAAATTCTCCACACCTTTGGTATTCTTGTTGCTCTTTCTCTCATAGCCTTTCATCCGCCTTGCATTCCCAAAATATTACAATATTTATCATAATATTGCTTATCACAGTTGTTCATCACATTTTTCTAATTTTCTAAATTTTGATTATTTGTCTCTTAAATTTTATTTTATTATATGACTAGTTTATAATTTACCTTTAATTCGGTTCTGTATTTTACATTCCTCTGATCCTACTCAAGCCTTAACCTTTATTCTTTTTAATAACCTTCTGTATAGTTGTTCTGCAATACCTTAGAAATGATGGGCGACACTCATCGTCACCCATGAGGAAGGCGATAGTTTCACTTTCTTTTTTCTTCCCTATCACCAACTGGCATCCCATCCTAGGTCTTCAAAATTCAGGAAGCTGTCCTGAATTTGAAAGCCAAACCGTGGTACACCTGTACTATGGTCTGGTCGACACCTGGGTCACTGAAACACGTGGGACTTTTCTTGAGTTTGAATCTGTGAAGATCCTCAGAGAATCCCTCGTGCCCAGTGAAAGTGAAAGCGTTGTGGAATATTATTATTTCAATTTTTATTTAATAAAATTAAATTTTCCTTAGTAACTGTGTTATTTTTAGTTAATGGAGCTACGTATAATCCTATCACTTGCTAAAAAGGCATAATTAAAATTTTCTAGTACGAATTACGGAAATGTTTACGATCAATAAGCTTGTTTAATGTTTATAATCTAATAATAATTTTGTAATTATTTTAGCTTGTTGCAAAGCATGCGTAGTGCTTTATAAAAAATCGGATATAGAAAATCTACTCAATGAGTTAGCATCCATATGGAGAACCTCTCACTTAACTGAACAGCAAATGACAACCAGAAAAAAGCAAATAAAAACATTGAAACGTTTTCTTTTCGGTAAGCAATTTTTGAGTGGCCTGTTCAGTAGTAAGCAAGTGTTGAGATTTCTTTTTTTCTTCTTATATTTATTCTCTAAGGTATACAAAAAAGTATTAATAAGTTAAAAAAATAAATCATTGATCAAAGAGATTAGAGAGATCACAGAAAATTGTGACTCTATATCTATAGTCTGGCTGTAAATAAAGTTTTCTAGTTTTAAAACACATTTTGTTATTCTCTTGAGTTTACACGAACAATTTTATTTAAGTAAAACAAATCTTTAGCAGTAACATCACGGGGACGCGTGACCATTGGTGCTATATATATATAAAGTAAATTGTCGTAGTTCAATAAACATCAGTTTAATTTTAAGGCGGGTCCTAGTGACCTTCTAACATCCTACCACACTGTGATCCGGTGAACTATACGTTATGAAAGGATGCTTCTGTTGCAAGTGAAATGGACTCAGTTGAAAAGTGTCGATACTATGGTACACTGCTTTTTCTTACTTTCGTAAGTCATCGGTATCGCCCCAAAGATTTAATGGTGGTCTTAAATAATCGTCCCCTGCATTAAACACTAGATCAAATGCAACGCGGTGAGAAAGATTTACATAAATGAAAACACGTCTTCTTGTCTCTGGTGGCGGATAAGATAAAAGGTGCGACAGACTGCGAAATAAGTAGAGGAGTGATTTTTCTTCTTAGCAGAAGGGTTGTTGTAGTCGACCAATACTGGCGACATAATGTAACTTAGGATAAAAATAGTATGTAACGAAAATTGTAAATTAGTAAAACGAATAAATAAGAAATAAGAATTATGTAAGAAAAGGACCAATATATAGCTACTTCCGCACATGCAGTCATAGTCGTACAATAAAGTTTATTGCACGACTACGACTGCATGTGCGGAACTAGCTATATATTGGTTCTTTTCTTACTTAGGATGGACTTCCGCAAAATAACGCCATTCCATTAAATATTTAAGGATTAAGTAATTATAACATTCATTTTAAAAAATCATAAGTTAAATAAAAAAAAACTGCCAAATAAAAATAAAAATAGAAAAATAAGATTAGTCAAATAAAGATGTAAAGTGTAAAGTGTAATACATGCCACCGATGTTTCAAATACGTCTCATCTACACGAGCTCAAGAATCAAATTACTGAGTAGCTTAAAAAAGTAAATGAATTATAAAAATGGTAAATGATGGTAAAAAAATATAAAAAATTGTTAGAAATAGACCTTATATAACAACTAATTAATAAAGATTAATACTTAAATGAATAATCTGAAAAAATATCACCTTACAAAACAAAAGAAAAGCAAACAAAAAGGCTCTGCCATTAGGCGGTAAAGGTTTAGATAGAGGATATATATATATATATATATATATATATATATATATATATATATATATATATAAATGACATATATATTTTTGTTTTTAGTATTCTACTGGAACTATATGCTTGGAATCGTCGTTGATTTCTCGGGGCCATTGTTCGTGGTTATTGGTCGAAGGTTCATTCTGAAAGAACACTGCACAATGAAGCTTCCATTTCAAAGTGCATTACCTTACGATGTTTCTGACAACTGGTTCAGTTATTTGGTTACCTATGCATTTCAAACCTTCATAAGTAAGTCAATGGTACGAAGTTATGTTAGTAGTCATATTCTTTTGAAAATAATACTAATGTGAATAAGTCGCGCAGTAGTTGAGTTGAAGAAAACTGGTGAAGAAGGTCAACATTGTCCAATTGATGTTAAGTCTCCCGGTTAATTGTGACCCATGCATGATGACTTTAAGGCCACATATTCAGACGTCGGAGGCTTAAAGTGGCGCTTCACCACTGCACCATCATCATAATATCATCATGTCATCCGATAGATGTTTACTGCAACGCATAGTTCTACTTCAATGATCGCTACAATGATCAGTCTTTTGCTGTCCGTATCCAACCACTCTCTGCAACCTGAACTATGTCGTTTATCCACCTAAGGCTTAGTTAAGCTACTCTCGGCTCAACCAGCAAGTGGTCACCAGTTGCAAAAAAACAAATAGAAAATTTGGTCAATTCAAATCGCTCTTTTTACTATATAAGATGTATCATCAGCATTTCAGCCGGTCGGCAACCACTGCTGGACTTAACCCCTCCCCCCCTAGATTTACAATAAGACCGTTAACCATTACCAGCCTGCATCCAGTATACATAAAACAATATTTATGGTGACGAATTATTCCACCATTTCATAGTTACCTAGTGAAAGTTCGCATTGTTTGCCGCATACGCATTTATCAGCGGGCTGGCGGGCGGTGCATTTTATTGCACGACTACCATTGCATGTGCGGAAGTGGCTAAATATTGGACCTTTTCTTACTTAGGATGGACTTCCGCGAGGTAACGCTTGATTCCATTAAATAGTTACCTAGTGAAAATGACTACATTTTATTAAATTTCAAATAGGTGGGTAAAAAAATGTCTTGCATAATGTTTTGTATTTCAAAGGCATTGTCGCTAATGTTACTTCCTCACTATTTGCCATTAAATAATTAATTGACATGTATTTTTAATGAAGTTACAAAACCTTTCCAGTGTTACATTTAGTTTATAGTCTAATGAATTTGGAATTTCTTATGATAACTTTCTGCGCGAACCTCGGAATAGAATTTTCTCTATTACAACAAGATTTGGAATCCGTTTCATCATTTACTGCAACAGGCGAACAGAACGATCTAATATTTAATAAAATGAAACCAATTAAAAACATTGTTAGACGGCATCAAACTCTTATCAGGTAAACTATAATTTAAAATTGACTCTATATTTATTTTCATATCATTTTAATTACAAAGCCTTAATAGAAAAAGGTTAGGTTAATTTATCAGATCAGATCTTCCATCGGGCGCGTCCTCTGATTGGCAGATAGGGGCACGCAACCCAGATGTCAGTGGTACCCGACATGTTCCAGGGTGGACCAAAACTGGTAGAGTTGGGGGCGTACCATCAGTTCTTTCAAAAGACTAACGATCAAGGACTGTTTAGTCCACTAGACGATTGAGATAGCATCCAGTAGCAGAGATAGGACAGCGAATGCGACCACTGCGGTGATGTGCTACGTGCACTTGGCTTCTACCGACCCCGGATATCCCATAATTCCAGTAAGGACCGGGAGCTCCGTATCCATACAGAGCTGCGAGGAAGAAAACCTCTTCAAAAATACCCCCAATTGGACCACGCCGACGGGATGAGTGGCTGGAAGGAAGTTCAGCTCATAACCGCGAAGGGACTTCAAGTAAAAAAAACCATGGACGAAGTTCAATAAATAATTATTACCCAGGGTGGTTCAGCGATGCTTAAATTCACCCCTGGCCTTTGCCCAGGCAGCCTCGCCTTATTTAGTAGATGCAAAGTCTTGCGTCACGGCGACACTTCCACATCAACCGCTGGGCTTTTAACATCCCTGGCCCAAAACCTTAAGGAGCACGAGGTGCCTGGTCGACTATCAGGCCCCATTTATGCGCCCCTCTGGTAGAGAGGTGAGTACGGTTGTGAAAGCAAGAGCGGATCACGTGTGCCCTTGCGTGCCGGCAAGAGGAGAGGTAAGCCCCCGAGTCCTGGCGCTGTGGTTGCAAAATATGCGACTGCCTTTGCCCAGGACACTGAGGGTACGGGAAGGATCGGCGGACCCAAAGCGAAGAAGAGGCACTCTTCGACCCCTCCGTGTAACCGTCAAGCGCGAGAAATACATATAGCATATACAAACTGCATATAGCACTACACTATTACTGTCAAAACTTATTACTACCCACCTTGTGTATGTAACAGTACAGAGCTTTTTGGGGTAATTTTAATAATAATACATTAATATTTATTGAATACAGAATGACAGACGCGTTCAACGATATATTTAACGGAATTGTGTTAGTAAATACACTCTGCGCGACATTCATTTTGTGTGGCTTAGCATTCGCATGTACGGTAAGATTTTTTATTTATTTATTCCGTATATGTGTAGACTTAAAAGTATTTATAACACATACGAAGGGTCATCACTATCGTGTATCTATATATACATATATTTATATATAAAAATAAATACCATAAAAACTCCAATTCATAGCACAGTAAATACTTTTATTCCTTAATACTCTACTTTTAATACTCTACTACTCTACTATATTATACTATAGGCCTACTCTCTTCTATAGGCCAACTAGCATAGTTTCCAATAGACAACTTATCACCTCGATGATTATCGAACGAGTGAACGAGCTCCCGACTCAATAATCAAAACGCTGGTTCAACCCAACCACTTTCAGTGCTTTTACAAGTCGTCACAAAAGAGTGACGGGATCGAGTAGTGTTGCCATTTAAGAAAAATAAAACTACCTCTTATATAATTATCATATATGTATAGAGGCACCATTAAGCTGTTTAGCAACCATTTACAGTATTCACTCTAAAAGTAAGTAACTAATTTAAATCCGTGTCTCTGACTGTATTCAATAGTTCTGAGGCAAATATTTTGGAGTCCCTACTAATCGACTTTTTTATCTTTTACAGGTGGCTCGCGGGGCAGCGGAAACCATATATTATTATTTGGCGGTAGTGGGAATATCTTTGCCCATGTATTTACTTTGTTACTATGGTGAATTTTTGAGGAACGAGGTGCGTTATTTCTTTGTACATTATTTCATCGTCGTCGTAGCTTCAGCTCCTAGATGCCCACTGCACGGCTTAGGCCTCCCTCAAAGATATCTCTGGTATAGCATATAATGATATAGCCATTACGCCATGCTTGGCAGACAGGTTGTCGATCGCAGTGTATTATTATAGTACGCAAAGGACGCTGCTTTCCCATCCTCTTGAAAGTTCCTTGCGGGTATTAGTAATCATATATAATTAGAGGTACGGAAATTTCGCAAAAAAAAAATCACCAATTTCGCATTTATATTTTTCAAAATTTTAAAATTTCGCATAAATTTCGCATTTATATTTTTTAAATTATAAAATTTGGGTAAATTAGGTATTTATTAAACAAAAATACTTGTTTATTAATTTTATGACTAAATATGAAAGTAAAGTTTAACAAAATACAAAATTTCAAAGTACAAGTCAAGTTACACAATTTTAATTAATTAATAGATAAAAAATTAAACAATTTCAACATTTGACTCCTTAAGCGTCGTTCTTCAGTCCGTTACGACGACATTGTATGTGCTGAAGAAGCGTTCAGCGTCCACGCTGTTGGTTGGACTCCAAATACTCTGTAATGCTGCTTCAGCAAAGGACGGAAAGTTGCATTTGACAGCCAACAATATGTCCCTTACATTGGGGTTTTCATTTATATTAATAGACCAAATAATTAACCTATGAAAGTGCGCATACCCATCAATTAGCTCATTTTGAGGAAATTGTTGGAAAAAAGGAATTTTCGAAAAGCTTTCCAGCAATACGTTTATATTTAATGTAGTTGAACTTGCAGCCACAGATGGGGAAAACAATTGGCCAATGTGAAAGAAAGCCTCGTTCGTCTTATTTAATTTCATGTGTAGAGAAAGCTTACTGAAACTTTTGTCGCTTGCTGATTTCAACATAGTTTTTATTGTCTCATCAATTCCTTCATAGTCCTTAAGACATTGTGACGTCTTTTCATAAAAATAACCTTGACGTTGCCATTCAAGCGATGATTTTAAATCCTCTAATTTGTTCCATAACAGGTGTGCAATTGGATAAATTGTCCCTTCTAACTCATCAATCAATTTCATTATTTTGGGGCAGAACTCAGAATTCAATGTATCTTTTTGGTCACTATCCAAACGAATGTTACAATATTGGCACATCACAATATTTGTGTCGGACACATACAGACCATCTTTCTTAAATTCTAGTATTCTATCTGTCAAATGTTTCTTAGGGCATCCCATTTTAAGAGCACAAAAAAAATATTTTTATAAACACTTGCGTGCCTAAAGCGTTATAAATGAACACTGCTTGAGTGCTCGCATGCTATGTCCCCGACTGTAGCGATAGGCAACGAACAAGTGAGACTCGAAAGCTTTCGTTCTGTCGAGTCAGTTCGTGTCCAAAAAGTGAGTCGCGACTCGGGCGACACGATAATAATTTATTAATCCATCATACGAACACTACCATATATTTCGCATTTATTCGCATTTATGTGTAATTTTCGCATTTATTCGCATCTATTTCGTAAATACGAAATTTCCGTACCCCTATATATAATTAATGCACAAAGTTTGAATTACATAACATTGTATCCCCGGAAACGAACCCGTGACCTACAATCACAAATCTCAGTTCTCTACCGCTGGTCTACCACAGCCCAAATATTTACTAAAAAACTTTCGAACTGATTATTCTTTTTTTATTCTCGTTCCCCTATCTTTGGGAAGGACATGGTCGTTTTTTGTCTTATTGTTTTTTTTTTCACTGTCCTTTTCATTTTCGTTTTCTACTATCATTCTTCACATAATCTATCGTTCCATTCTTTCTTTCCACAATTCGTTCTATTTTTCACTTTCGTTCCAATTCTCAATCATACATCGCCTTCTTATTTCTCTATTTTACAATTTTGTTTACATTATTTCACATTTTTATTTACAGTTTTATGCTTATTCTATTACACTGTATCACTTGTTTATTTTTGTAACATGTTTAACTATTACTTTACAAAAACAGAAACGATTCCCTACTTTTGGCGTCTTCTAACATAGAGGCGATGTTTCCCTCATTTATTTTTACGCTCCACCGGCATTCGGAGTTGACCCGGAGTCCCACGAATGCAGGACAATGGGATACCAGGTGGACCACGGTCTGGTCCACGCCCGGTTCACAGAAGCAGCTGATTATTCTTGTAGTTGAATGCGGGTTCAAATTGAAAATAAAAAGATAAATATTGCTACTACTTAAGAATGAATAATTCTAATACAAGAATTGAAGTAAAGTTAGAATGATGCTCGACACGTGTATTGATTTTCGCAACACAAAATGTGTATTTCTTCCATTTCGTCACGGTTCCAGAGACGTAGTACTATTGTTTACCGCCTTTCTTTACCACTTCTTTATCACTTTTACATTACATACACCAAAGGAAATATTTTCAGTGCGTGGTCAATATAGACAGCCTTTTAATAACCATTTTTTGTAGATATTTTGATTATTTTATTTTATCACTTTTACATTACATACACCAAAGGAAATATTTTCAGTGCGTTGTCAATATAAACAGACTTTTGATAACCATTTCTTGTAGATATTTTGTTTATTGTCTCTCTAAGAAATATTCCTAACTTGTAATCTGTACCTTTAACTCCGTAAATTTTCTTTTTCTTTTGATAGATAAACTCACAATGCTTTCTCATGAGGCACTTAATCAGAAACCTTGATCGTCTCCGAAAGGCTAGATCTATTAAGTATCCAATTAAGTTGCGATGCAACCTTTGTTGTACCTCCAAAAAACACTAACCGTTTTTTAACAGAATAAAATCTTACTATAGCGCATCCGGTTGTATTCCACGCAGGCGCTTTCACTTTAATCTTAAATGGACTATACCATGACACATGGGGTTAGCTCTGAAAAGAAACAAACAGTACGATAAATCAAAGAAACATGTATAATAATACTTATTTATATACTATAACTAATTTATACAATAACTATTAAAACTACATAAACTAATACTAATTAATACAAACTAACAATGTTATGTTACAAGGTACCGTGTCTGAGAGAGACTCGTAAATACAGAACCCAGGTCTCTACTTTTTTAAATTTTAAATGGCCTCTTCTATTGGGGGCCTCTCGTTTTCTCTCCTATCATATTTATAGGACAGGACATTACAATCAAATTATAATATATAACATTTTTAATTAAATAACAATTAAACAGCTTTTTGCAAATTTACATAAGTTTATTTTTTTGTTTTCCTTTGATTTATTACTCGACCTGTACTATTTGCACCTTTGTTCCTATTAATTACGTCTTCAACTGTTACTCTGCAACATTTAAGGAATTCGGGCCTGTTCTTGTCACTGTTTATCAGTGAGACGATGCTGTCTTCACTAATCTTTTTTACCAGCAGGAGCTAAGGTCTATACTTTGATTTCCTCAGGTCTGCGCGTTGGTAGGAGAGAACGCCATACGGTCATTTCGACTAATCTCTCGAGGCGTGGTACGCGAGTAGTGTTTCGCGTATGCACGCTCGGCTTAGTGCCATTTAGGTCCGATCAGAGCAACGCAAGCCTCCCGTAACACGTACTTCGTCAAAAACATTATCAATGTCTCATCCGTTATAATACACAAAATAAACGAATTAGTAAAGCTTTATTCGTAAATGTCCAATAAAAAAAGATAGTATACATTAGCTATCTAACCTACTTGCATTAGTCCACTACTTAAAACCTTCTACATACTTTGTATATGTTACAATTATCTTATTTCGAAGTTCTTTATCTACAGCTAATGTTCACATTACCTTTCCGCAGAGCTTGGGTATTGCAGATGCAGCGTATAACAATTTGTGGTACAGAGAGTGCGTGCCTTATCAGAAGATGATTATATTATTAGTATTACGGTACGTAGACTATATCATAAACACCATTAAATATTTTTCTGACGTTGAGTCACACAGACAGTATCTATAAATAAACATGTCGTTATAATGAACCGTCACATAAAAAATACACAGTGAGTTATGCTCCTACCACGGTGGCCGTAACGGTAACGTCTTCAGAAGGTTCCTCTCATTTATATCCGAAGATGATAAAAACCTTCGCCGAAGACTTACCGTCACCAAAGAGCTCACACGTACGAAAAAACCACTTGCTGAGCATGCAGTGCTATTGTCGTAGAAGAGCGTTCCTCCGTCGAAGTCTCGATGTAGCGACGAGAAGGCTCACCTGGTTTTATTGCTTCCGCAATTATCTGTGTAGAGTGGAATGCGAATTGAAGAATGAAAAGGTAGCGAATTGCTTCCACTGCGGTGGATTCCGCCTCACACACGCTCGCGGAAAGCTCGTCCAGGGAGTTGTAGCAGCGGAACCTGATGGACTAAATTTGTTAGGGTATATATCCTTACGCACAGCATCTCTAACGACAATGCTCGGAAGGTAATGACGGGCCGTGGCCTCGTTCTGTGAGAACAGATGAAAGAACTGATTTCCGCTTGGAAATATTTTGACGCATAAAAAACGTGACAGCTTGCCGACTAAAGTAAAGCTTTCAGTTGGTGGAATTTAATTAAACCTCGACGGATTTTTTACAAGGCGTTTTATCGAGTATCCGCATGAATTTCCCTTACAAAATAAAACAATACCTCGAAATATTATTGAAGAAATTTTGTTGCCAACAAACCGCGAAAATTTCTATATCTATAAAGTAAAACGTAAGTAGTAAAACTATATCTATATCTATAAAGTATCTATTTAAATACTCGGTTTGGACAGCATAATTACATAGTACATGGCATTTAATGGAATCAGGCGTTATTTTGCGGAAGTCCATCCTAAGTAAGAAAAGGACCAATATTTAGCCACATTGTTACACCGATTAGTGTAACATAACTCCTGAAGATGCCCCGTGGAGGGGTGAAACGACGACTACCACTGCATGTGCGGAAATAGCTAAATATTAAGTGTTTTAACGGTGGTGGTTGTGTAATTCGCATTGTTTGCCCCATGCGCATTTATCAGCGGGCTGGCGGGCGGTGCACTTTGTTGCACGACTACCACTGCATGTGCGGAAGTGGCTAAATATTGATCCTATTCCTTCCTAGTACATGGTTTCATAGAATACGAACGTACTCCTAAAAATAGCAACATGACGATGACGCTTTCTCGTTTCGCTGCGAGGTGGCGAAAGGTCCGGAGGAAATTCACTTCCCTACCTTCAAAGAAGGACAACACATTCCTTTAAATAATAATAACATATTTCTACAGAGCGCAACGACCATGCTGTTTAACTGCGTGGGGGCAAGTACCGGTCACATTAAACATGTTTACAAAGGTAAATTGACTTCGTCATATGTTACATGATAGTGTTATAATGGCTCAGTCTAAATGTAGTTTGAATTAATGAACCTGGGTTTAAATTGTACCAACACGTGCTTTTGACTCATGACCACTGGCAGGAGATATACGTTAGAAGACTAAAACAGTTAATAGCGAAAGAGTAGGTCATGATATAGGTGTCGCAATTACATTTAAAAACTTAAAGAATGTCAGAGTTTTGAGGATTTTTATCTAATTTAGATTTTTTTATTCTATTTGCGTGTCGATAGATGATAAATTTTCACGCATATTAAAAAAAACATTAAATATCTCATCCCATGTAGAAGCGCGGGCTCAAAACGACAATCTCTTATTTAAATACGCTGGTATAACAGTTTCTTTATAAATTAGATTTAAAATTTGATATAATATTTAACTTGCGCAAATAAAACTTCACACGAGCGATTATAACATTTTAACTTATATGTTATTTAAGTAGTAGTTAACTTGTATTATAAGTTATTAACTTCAGCCCGAAGGTTCAAATCGTTTTTAAAATTAAAATCTTGTTTTTAAAAATAAACACATTTGTCATATCTATTTGGTTTGTGTATGTCTGAGAATGTGAATTTTTTCTTGTATATATACTTCATTCAAACCGCTCATTTCATACATTGTATTTATTTCATTTCAACTACTGTACAAAAGGCATTGTTTAATTATCTTTGTAAATCAAAAAGAAATTGTATTAAAATTTTTGATTATACATATAAAATGAAGTCATATGCTTAAATAAAAAACGATGATAAAATATTTAAAGCTAAAATCTAGTGTTACTAGAAACAAAAATAAACTCATAATGCACAAATTTCGTCTTCAAAAAGTTAACAAACCCTTCATAGGTCTACGTGTACGGATAAATAATAAAATTCCAGAAACTGTCTTCGACTTGTTCTTAGTTGAAATCTGAAATTATGAGTATATTATTAAATGAATCCCATTAGAGCATTCAAAAGTTTCAAGTTGATTCAAATGTAGCTAGTAAGTTGATTCATTTGCAGGGTTTTTATTACAATGTATATATCAAACATTCTTTAATTAAAAAAAAAGTAACTGTTATGTCTTTACTCAGTAGAGCACCATTCAACTCCTATGGCAGATAAGCTTTATAATCAAAAGTGCTTTCAAATGTCTATTTGAATAAAGATATTTCAAATAAATACTTGTTTGATACAAGCTGATGCCCTAACAACATCTTTTAGCTCTGAATGTGTTATTTTGATAAACCTATGTAATTTTGATTGAATTGTCTTTCTCTTGTAATATGTGAGTTTAAGCTGTAAGTTTTTTATTGGGAGCATCCGAATAATAACCAGAAATACAGATGGCATGCATTCACTTCTCTTTACGCATCACTTTTGATTAGCTCGAATAGTCTTTCGCTCTAAATTCCATTGATACACGTACTGGAATAACCCAAAAATTGTAATTAAAAAAATCTTGCATACAATATTGTTTTTTGTGTTAAGTAACAAAGTCACTTCCAGGTGATGAGCACAACTTATTCCTACTTCTCCGTGGCGACCAGCGTTTACTCAGGCGATGACGATTCTACGGATTAAATTTGTCACAGTTTTATGTACTCACAATGGAAATTTCTTATGCACTACGTTCTATAAACTTCTATAATTATATTCTTTATTCAAAATCAGACGCAGAACGATAGATGCGTGATAGCAAAATGATTTTAAGATTAAACTTCTTGAATGATATTTATTTTGTTTTATTTGATACTCAATTAAACAGATATCATGTTTGAATAGGAACTGGTACAATATAATAAAGTCAAATAAAGATACAGGAAGAATTGCTTTAAGTCTACAATAATATATATTCGTTATCCTTATTCCTTAGGTTCCCTCGTAAGCCTTAGCTTTGAAATTTACGTCACCGACTATGGTTACGATTCGGATTAACTTACGTAGTGTCGGCTTCTTCCCCATATTTTCTACCATCGTTTACGAGCATAAGCCTTTTGACTCTATACCACTAACGGTAATTGAACCGGTATACGGTCGTGAGCAATCCTAAACCATTGGACTCCTTTTGCCTATTTTTCTTAATCAATATAGCTTCTTATTATAGATATACTAGCTGATCAAGCAAACGTTGTTTTGCCATGTATGTTATTTCTTGGAAACATTTTTTTTAGTTCAAATAAAATAAAATTCTTGCAAAAAAATTGTAGTTTTTAATTAACAAATAAAAATAAGGGTTGGTCTTAGAGGGGTGAAAATTTAGGGTTGTGTGTATTTTGTATGCTGTATCATAAAAAATTGTATATAAAATAACAAAAAATTTAGGGGTGGACCACTCTTAACATTTAGGAGGATGAAAAATAGATGTTGTCTGTTTCTCCACCCAGGCCGATATGTACGCTAAGATTCACGAAAATCGGTTGAGCCGTTTCGGAGGAGTTCAATCACGCATTCCGTGACACGAGAATTTTATATGTTAGATATTATGTATATGAAATTTCCTATTTGTAAGTAGATCGATTTTATTAGCCCTAATAAACTCTACCTTTGAGCGGTCGAGTTGGTTTTCTAAATGGACTCATTCTTCCGGCAATTGAGCTGGGTGAACCTCATGTGTTTATACTGTGAATCGCGTTTCCTCATAATTGAATCAACTCAACCTAAATCAACACGATTCCTTATTAGTAAATATACCGTTAAACTTTGAACAAATTTTATATTTAATACAGACATGCAGTCTGTAAATGAAATAGATACTAAAATTCAAATGGTTTGAACTGATTATTCTTTTTAAAAGCAAAGAATCTAAATTTGGTTAGTTAGGTATAGTCCACGGCATGTCCTTCCAGATTAATTTTACAATCAACCCTCAGTACCATTGCGCTACATCTTAAGAAGCAATTATATATATATGTGGGAACGGAACGTAAGAGTGAAGGAAGTGAGCGATTGATTGATGAATGAATGAAGAGTAGGAATGAATTATGGAATCTCTGGGAAGATGGCAATGGGCCGGTTGGTATCAACTATGTAAGAAATGAAAAATTAAAGTGTTTAAAAAATATCTAAAAACATATTATTCGCTTGCGTGATTCACTCCCACATATATAAGTACGTAGGTAGGCAAGTTTGATTGCCGGGATACATTCTTGTATCTGCGATCGTCAAGCTACCAGCCAATAGTAGATATTATGATTTATACTCCTAAAGACATCTTTGGGAGAGAACATAACCTCGCAGTGGGCGTCTAAAACAACGACGAGTTTCGGAGAAATTACAAAAACAAGCAAAGAAATAAAAATGATGTCAAAAGATACAAATCGACTTTCAAGGAAAATTTTACATTTTATTTTAAAAATTGTAACTAAAACAATTAGGTAAAAAAATTAAGGAAGTTGTAAATGTAATAATTTAAAACATTCGCCTAACACTATCAACGTAAAAGCGAGCCTGCTCCTGCGGGTAGCAAATCTCCATGAGTTTTCAAAGAGCCCAACATGAAATATGCATGTTGCTTTTAAATCCATTATCGCGTCTACTTCAGAACAGGGCTTTTACCCTGGTGTTAAGAAAATAACACCGGTTCACGTTATATACCTCGTTTTTACTTAGATACTTAACCTTGAATACTTAAAGTAAGTGATAAGTTATTACCAGAGTAACATAGTCAGAAAATAAACTAATTTAGACGTGTTTTGATTTTTAAATTATGAATGCGTAATGATAACTGACAATTACGGGTAATATCTGACCAGTCAAATTGAATAGAGTAAAATAATTATTAAAATCAATATAAGTAATCACATGAATTAAGAAAACAGTATTATATTTCGCAAAATAATAATATTATATGTTAGTAAGCGCAATGGTATAGTCTAAAAGTTGTATATCAGACATCTTGTCGTTGTCGTCTCCCATCTGTCATATGCATATGTTGTCAACTGACACTGCGGTAAAAGCAGTAATATAATCATATTAATCCATACTCGCTTTCAATTTTTCAGCAGAACTGGAAGCATTTATCAGGTCATCACCATGATCATTTTTTTTTTGCAACCTCATATAGTCCAAGTAATTGTGGATGGAATTTGTTACTATGTACAAACTGAGTCTGTCTCCAACATCGTCAATTTGTCTTATATTTCTAACCTATACCTTAAGTATGTTCTGTTTTTACAAAAGTTGTCTCTACGAGTTATCGTTGATAATCTTAATTTCGGCTCTTTATATTGTTCAGAAGTAGGAAGTACGTATACATTTCTTACAGAGTTTCTAATAAAAGCATTAGTTTTTTTTATTCCAGAACATTCTTCAGCTCCCTTGAATACTTCATCTAATCTTTTCGGTTTTCCTTCTTCTTGTTTCGATGGTATAATTAACTTTTTGAAACATTATCATCCAGAGAAAATGAACTTCAGTTTTTGTGAAACTTTAGTAAAATAAAACATCTAACTTACGACTTCAGACACCAAAAGAGCTCTTAATTTGAAAGTGTTTTCTCTGATGCGCAATCTTCTTACAGGATGTGTGATTAAAAATACTCAATTAAAACCAAAACACTGTTATGGATACAGTGAATTATTAAGATTGTTTCTAAAGAATTGTTCAAATATTCCGTTATATACACGCAGGAGGGCTTCAATTCGATGCAAATGTCACGGAGCCTGTATCTCAATAAACTCTAAAAGGTTCAATGAGTGATTTTTCAATTCAACGTTTTATGCAAAAATATGATATTAAATAAAACAAAATTAAAATTTTTGAAAGACTTTATTTTTAGACTCATTTTGGTAATAAAACAAATTTACAGTTGTATATCAGAACACGTGCGAAGAACAGAATACAAACAGTTTACTACTTTAATGCAAAATAAATTTTTATCTAGATGAATTTAAATTGTGCCGAATTTAATTCGCCGAATCGTCATCGGGTGAGTAAACGCTGGTCGCCAAGGAGAAGTACGAATACGTTGTACTCATTACCTGGAAATGACTTCATTATTTATTCACAAAAAACCATTTTTACGCCTTTTACTTTTGAGTCTATTACAGCACAATTTCTGTAGCCATAGAAATTTTAGCAGACGAATCTAATCGACTGAATCCATAAAAATAATATATATTCATAAATTTATTTTAAGTAAATATAACCATGTAAGATACGTAAAGAGATGTAAATTCCGCCTGTATTTCAGGTGTTCAATATAAGTAGAAAAGAATTGAATCAAAATTATACAGTAGTATTTCAAACAGATCATTAAGCTACTGGTTTTAATCGAACAGTATTACGATATGCAATTTTACACAGTACAATGTAAAATATAGTTTACGTAAAATAAATAGAGAGATCGCTTCAGAATTGAAGAGATCCGCGGAAAAATGAAGTTCAGCAATGTAGCACGAAGAATTGCTCGTTTGAAATGGTAACAGGCGGAGCACATCGCTCAAGTGGTGACCACGAGCCGACAGAGTTTACCGACGGGATAGTTAATATCCCGGGATGTAGCTGTGGTCACAGCAGCGAAACTTGAAAAAAGCTCGTGCCATGCAGTGGGCGTCTGTCAATTGTTATGACTACGAAGATATTTTTACAAAAATAAATAAATCAAAAGAAACAACAAACCGTGTCGCCGCAGTTTTGTTTCCGAACTAATACGGTTTTCCTTCACCTTTTGTAAGCAGTGGTGATGTTATTTAATTCAAAAAGGACTATTTAATGGAATCAGGCGTTACCTCGCGGAAGTCCATTCTAAATAAGAAAAGGACCAATATTTAGCCACTTCCGCACATGCAGTGGTAGTCGTGCAATGAAATGCATCGCCCGCCAGCCCGCTGATAAATGCGTATGCGGCAAACAATGCGAATCACACAACCGCCGCCACCATACTACTCAACACATGTTTCACCCCTCCACGGGGCATCTTCAGGAGTTATGTTACACCGATTAGTGCCAAACACAGAGTCTTCACTGGCACTGATCGGTAGTGGCTAAATATTGGTCCTTTTCTTATTCAAAAAGTACTGCTATTATACTGCCACTGTCTTATTCAGTTTTAATTTTCAAGAATAATACCCTCACTTACACAACTACATCATAAATTGGGCCATATTTACAAAGATCACGTTAGCAATATCACGAGATGTATACGTAAATTAAATTACCTTTGTAAACATTTTTAATGTGACTGGAACTCGTCCCCATGCAGTTAAACAGCACGGCCGTTGCGCTCTGTCAATATATACAATCATCATTTATTTAAAATGAAGTAAATTTAAAAAGAAAAATAAAGAGCTACTTGCATTCTCTTGGAATTTCTATAGTAAGACAAATGACCCCGATTTCTAACCCTTAATAACCTAATGTTAAATTTTGATACCAATCTTTTAAGCCGAATGTTCACATTACTATTTGTTTTTTTAATAAGTTGGCTGTGCGTATTTTACTGTTGTATAATATTTTTCCAACGCAAAAAAAAAAAACTTCACTTTCAATTTCGAAAATCAGGCTACTAAGGGTTAAAACAAGACCGAGTTCCAACATGACTTCTATACACACGTAAAGCTGTTTTTTTTTCATCGCACTGTTGCTTCTCAATACTCTGACTAAACCTCCTCCTGGAGAGGATGACCTATTCCAGAACCAACACACAGCCACAGCAAAATAAGACCACTTAATGCTTCTAAAGTTTCGTCGTAGTTTCCTTTTGTCCACAATCAAGACACGTTTATTTGCTAATCTATCTACTTGTGCCGTCGACTTTGTCCGTGTGGAATTCAACAATTTTTTTTGTTTTCGTCATAGATTTGTTCTAAAATAAAATTCGCCCAAGTTATTTCTTATTATATCAGGTATCACCTAGTACTTATATGTCGCGACAAAATCTTATCCAATAATATATATTTTAAAGATTTATAATCTTATATATTTTAAAGATTAGCATAAAACTGAGAGACGGACAGACAAAAACGAAAAAAAAAATTGTTTTTCGGATATGTGCCATATATATATTCATACGCATATGGTAAAAAGTTATTTTAAGGTTATTTTAATATTACAAACGGACACTGTGATTTTATTTATTTGTGTATGTATATATCAGAATATGCCTTCGACTTGCATTCAATATCATACCAAAGAGTAGCGCTCTTCCTGTGTATGTCAATGAAAGTACACGCCACGTGTAGTCCTAGACCTATTTTTATTTTAATTATAATTATAATTTCTGATAATAATTTAAATAATAATATGGATCACAATTATATCACAAATATTGGAAGCTTCCTGAAATAAAAACGATTTATTTATTTATAGTACTTCTGATATAGAACTATAGTTCATAAGCATAACTATACTATTCGAAAGTACAGTTATTTTTAAATCGAATAGTCTTGAAATGATGACTGTCTTTACTATTTATCACCGGGAGAATGCCTATCTCTTCTTATTACTCTACTATAAAATATGAAAATAATACGCTAGCAGGTACGCGTAGCGTGGGACTTCCGCCCACTAGGTGAACATACGGATTTCTTCTTTCTGATCCTATTGGAAATCTATAAGAGCGGCATATATCCAAAAGTCGACTTGGCTTAAGTGAAGACCACAAAATAGAATAAAAAACCCCTTCGGGTGAAATTAAGTATTTTCCAAGCATATTCTCTCAAAACTGCTGTACAAATTACTTATAGAGTTCTAGGCTATATGTTTCCAGCTGAAACCTAGTGGACAGATCATGTTTAGTTGTCGAAAGACGGTTAATATCAGTTTCCACATGTCCTAGTGAAAATCTATCGAGGAGACATATGTCCAGTAATGGAAGTCCTATGCGAGAAAAACCTTCTCTTACAAACAGGACCTGACCTTCTGACAGAGTTACCATTACGGCCTTCTTTGTGGGAGTTTGACTAACTTTTTTCTTTACATATCATCTGCCAGGTGCAGTTAGTTGTTTCATTTTATGAGTTTCAGCACATTGTAATATACACGCGCCGTCGTTATTGAAGTTTTAGTGTAAAGATACCGACTGTAAGACTCAAACCTAAATAAATATTTTTCTGATGTTTATATTATACGTACCGTAGTATTATCAAAATAATCATCTTCTGATAAGAAACGCTCTCTTTGTACCATAGGTAATTGTACGCTGAATCTGCAACACCCAAGCTCTGCAGAAAGATTATGTGATCGTTGGTAGCGGATGAGGTAATCGACTAACAAGGTAATAGTATCACGAGGAAAGTACATAGTGTGTTGTGACGTACAATGATTTTAAATAGTGGATAAAATCATACTTAATGTGACTAACTTACAAACTTCCTTCATGTCATTACACGTGTATGAATAAAGAATTTTTTGTCTATCCGATCGAATAGCCCAATTCGAGATAGTCTCATAAACTTATTGTCAAAATTAACATTGTTTCAATGCTATATTTAGAAAATCGCTATAGTTAAATATAAGAATAAACAATGACTAACGAAAAAGTACTTCTCGCATTTTCTAATTGTTTAAAAATCAACGATTGAATCTACAGACGAAACTATACGTATCGACACAACCTTAAAATTCAGTAACATGGCTCAAATTGCTATTGCATAGCCTCTCTCGTAGATATTTGGCAAACAAAATGTACAACTATAGATAAGGTAAAGCTTATTACACCAATACCCTGCTTTGTGTAGTATCTAAAAAAAAGACCAATATTTAGCCACTTCCGCACATGCAGTGGTAGTCGCGCAACAAAGTGCACCGCCCGCCAGCCCGCTGATAAATGCATATGCGGCAATCAATGCGAATTACACAACTGCCACTGTCAAATCACTCAACGCGTGTTTCACCCCTCCACGGGGCATCTTCAGGAGTTATGTAACACCGATTAGTGCCAAACACAGAGTCACACTCGTCGACACTTTGTGTCGTATCGTTTTGCGTATTTTAGAAGTGGTGTTGCAGCTAAATTAATACCAATTTTCACAGTAATTACGTTGTTTTGGGTTCGATTCTTTGCACGATTTGCTATAGAAAATCTTATTTCACTTTGCGTATTTTCAATTTGCGTCGTGTTTTTTTGGAACGTAGTCACGACGCAAAGTGAGGTATTGATGTACACCACTACCCATCTTAGACCTTAAAGCTAAACAGATAAAGAAGCTAGACGCAGATAATCACTGGAAATTCCCCAGGGAACCTGAGTCAGTTGGTCATCATCTACAAGTTAAAATGATCATAAAAAATACAACTGTGTTATCTTTAGTTTGTGTATGAGATCTTCTATGATCTGGGCGCGTTTGTACCTCCGTAACATTAAGTTGAAGAGTGTCATTAAAGACGTCCCTAATTTGATTAGTATCATTCAGGTTGTGCTGTTCATGTTCTTCTCATAATATAAAAGATGATAACAGATCACAAAACTATGTTACTGCTATAATAGCAAAAAAATTATGTGCTAACCGCATTTAATGTGACCACGTTTTTATATTAGATTATAATGTTCCATCTGTTGGAACAAAAGACTCCTCTTTGAAAGAGGTTACGGGTCGTAAAATACAAAGCGGGTCTAGTGACGCGTTCTTGTCAACTTACAATGTTTTTTCTACACTCTTGATTATTCTTCTGAAGATGTTTCGCTGCAAAATTCATACGAATTGTCATCTTCACTGAAATGGATTGCAACTCCTCACTACGATCATTTTGTGTCTCCTTTAAACGCCACACTATCGTTGCCGATTTGAATTTAAGTAACTTAATAATCTACAGTTAATACGAATATATAAATTTTAACTTACCTCATTTTTCAAAAATTCACCGTAGTAACAAAATATGTACAAAGGCAAAGATATCGCTGATGCAGCTAAAATATTATTTATAATTTTCATTACCTCGCGTGCTATCTGAAAATAAAATACTTTAGATATCCACGGATGTGAACTAAATTTTTCCAAACACTAACTTGACTACGAACAGTAATACTTAGTTTTAATAATAAGATAAGAAGGTTGAAGAATTGGTCGTGCAATCAATAGCCGTTGCGGCCGAAAAATTTATGGATTAACCACTAAGTCAGATGACATAGTTATGGCCGTGGCTATCTTTGGAGGTCTATGACTTGCAGTGGGCATCTATTAGCTGATATGACGAATAATTTATGATATTATTTTTAATGCACAAAACGTATATCTTAACAAATAATAAAGTAGAAACAATTGGCCATTTAAGAATTGTCACATTTATATTTGAGCGACGTCAATGCCTGAACTGATTCAAAATTAAATCTCTTCTAGATAGGGGCAGCCTTCGTGAAGTCGATTCGCGTGCTTTTTTCTCTATGAGTATGGGTACAATCCTAGAACATCTAGTATTCTTTATTGAACAAGGTATAAGAAAGGAGAATATCTCATGTACCGCTTTAAGAAAACGCTGGTTCTTACAGTTTTAGGTTCAGTAAGTAAACGATAGCTTATTTTCCTTATATAAGCCTTCATTTAACACCCTTATTACCCTATTTCTGCCTAACCCCACATGAAGAGCCATTAGTTTTGTTTCTTTTTGTTTCCTTGATATCTTGAAGGAGCGATCCAGGAAATTTTTGTTGTTCAGAAATCTGTTTGGTCGTGTGAACGAAAGCGCTTATTATTTATTAGAAATTCATTTACTCGTCGTTCTTTTTTATCTCACGCACCTTATTTTTTCGTTTTTCGAATTCATTATATAATTTTGTGGCCAGTATTCATAATTCGGTTTCATCATATATACTACTATTTTAACTTTTTCTTCTACTAACTTCTACATTCTATCTCTTTACTCAATTTTTTTATTGACAATGCTTTTGTAATTAAGTTCATATAATTATATGAAAGATGTTTTAAAAAAATTACTTACCGTAGCTGCGAATCCAAAGAAACACATAATTATCGTCACACAGATCGTATTCATTAGCACGATTCCATTGAATATATCATCCAATTCTTTCGTCATCCTATAATCGATAAGTTATTTTTAAAATCTTGAATTATATAATAAAACATTTACAGGCTGATTCATAATAAGAATCCATCATTGCATATGTTACATCAACCAATATGCAAGCACTACAAAGATACTGTCGTATAATCGGAAGTTGGCAATACGGAGTAGTGACGAGGAAGCGAAAATGAATTGATAAAAACCGAACCGGACCTATTAGTGTAATTATCAAGTTAAGGCATAGTTACAACAGTATTTACCTTATAAGATTTTGATGTCGTCTTAGAATATCCTTAATTGAAAACCTTTGGTAGTTGTTCTCTTTCACTTGCAGTTCAAAAGTTTGGTCGTTCTGTTCATCGGTTGTGTTAATTGAAGAAGCATATTCTAAGTCCATTCTTAACAAAGAAAATTCCATTCCAAGATTCGCGCAGAATGTTATCATCAAAAATTCCGAAGTTATTAAAGGATAAAACAGATTTAATGCTGAAAGGTTTTATTCAAATTAAAAAAGTCACACTTCATTTTTTTTTTAAAAATCGAATTGTTAGATGATATAATTGAAATACAAAACTTCGTGCGATATCAAGTTTTCTCTCGCCATTTTAACAATAAAAAAACATTCGTATTAAATTCATAACACGACTAGTAAATAAACCAAAAATAAATACATTTAAAAAACTTTTAAGTTAAACGGTTTTTTGATACCCTTATTGCGGTGGTTGTGGAAAAATATGTACCTAGTCCGCCATATTGGAACGGCGTCCATCTTGAATCTTAAATTTTGACATAATCATCGTGTTTTACTAGTGGAGCCGTTTCATTTGATACCCATTTTGAGGGGGTTAAGGAAAAATACGTGATCCGCCATTTTGTATCGGCGGCCATCTTAAATTTATAATGTTATTGATTTTATTATATTGTATTGTCATCTAAATTAAATGTGTGTACCAAATTTCGTATCAATCTGACAACGGGAAGGTGCTTAAATTTCAATTTCTAATTTTGACCCAAATAAACAAATTCCGTACGGGTCGAACTAAATAAAACCGTTTAACAAAAAAGAGACCGGTTATAAAAATACGTATCTAATAGATTCAGACGTTACTTTGCGGAAGTCCATCCTAAGTAAGAAAAGGACTAATATATAGCTACTTCCGCTATGTAGCAGTAGTCGTGCAATAAAGTGCACCGCTCGCCAGCCCGCTTATAAATGCGAATTACCCGCACTACCCATGCGCACCAAGTTGAATTTAGAAGATAAATGTACATTTCTTAGTGAATTATCTTTTTATTACAAAACATCTTAAGTATATAAAGATTCAAGTTGTGAAAATATTCCTATGACTTACCGCAAAAACATTGAAATGCGTAGGTGCATAAATAGTTGAACCAATTGCTCAAAGGATCGTAGGGATACACGCCTACAAGTGGGAGCTTCAGCGAGTAGTTCTCGTTTAAAATGAACTTATGAAATAACACTAAAACCAATGGTCCTATTAAATGCCCATAGATTGCAACTACATTGCTCCAATAGAATACTGAAAATACACCAAGTTAAAGAACGCATAAAGAATCTTTTTTTTTTTTAAATAACTAGTTAGTTCCTGCAAAATTCTCATTAATATAACTAAAAATAATTATAACATATTTACACAGATAAGTTTCAATCCTTCACTTAAAGAAAATACAAGATGCTACCAGTGCTAAGTGGTTGATCTAACATATCTTCAAAATTTTTAGGTCCTTTGATATGCCGATTTGTTTCAAAGCAGCGATGATGTTCGTGCAATAATTCAGCCGAGAACCGAACCCGGGAACTTACAATTCATAATCTATAATGTTCTTCATCTCCATCATCACTGATATCCCCTACTGGTTAAAAGCCTCCATAGGAATTCAATATGACTGCTTGGAATCGATAGACAACTAATACTCTTAAAAAATATGCTTACCTAAATGAAAACGCTTCAACATTTTTATCTGGTTTGTCCTAGTATTCGTTTGTTGTTCAGTTATATTCGAGGTTCTCCATATAAACGCCAATTCATTGAGCAGACACTCTATATCTTTTTTTCTATAAATCACAACGCATCCTTTGGCAATAGCTAAGAAACATTTGAAAATTAAATAGAGTAGGTGGTTTCATATCAAACAATTGTTTTCGTTCATACAAAAGTTGGGATTCGGAGATTGCAGGAGGGAACTTCGGTTCAAAGGTGACAAAAAGACGAACAATACTAATTTAACGAAACACAGGAAACCATAAAGAACACATTAAATATTACTATCATAATTTGAATGTATTCTTAACATTTAAAAAAGCAATCGCTAATTCAACTCGACTAGACAGCGTTCGGATAACTACAAAACATCTTCTAGTCCAAAATCCTTCTGAGCCTAAAGACTAAAATTTATCAGTGATGACCTACATACAAACATTAAGTCACTTAACTGTGACGTCATTAACAAGCTTACGGTTGCTGAACGAGTTATGGAGCCAATGCTCAGGATTTCTCGCTAAGAGTAAGGTATGACGTCCGACCACGGTATGATATTTTTTTATAGATGACTCCTGTTTACGGGCCTCTCGTACTTTCTTGTGTATACCGGAACTATTTTTACAAAATATATTATTTTCATCATAATATTTATATTCACTGATCTTTTATTCTTCGTAAATACTGTCATCACTTTCGTTTTTTTCTAAACTACTTAAAATCATCACCTAGATTTCGTCAGCTTAAAACTAGAATACTACAGGTTTACAATTTATTCTGTTCTGATCCATTTTTATTTCTTTTTTGGCTTTACACTTACATTTATATTTCTTCATAATTTAATTTTAACCTTCTTGTTTTCATACCGCATTTATCACAGATTTAAAATATTTATTTCGACTAGTGATATGCACTTTTGTTTCTATTGTTTGCCTACTTGTTCTTCTTAAAGGTTTCTCTGAAAGACGCCGAATGCAAGCCGCTTCCTTCTGGTTCCCAAAGATTTCTTTGGGATAGCCCTATGTGCGACTGTGGAACTTTTATGGCCGAAACAATGATGATCATTTGTACAGTTATATGCAGTAAAATAAAATTCCTTACCTTGTATGTTAACACAGGCCATAGAAATCATAAAAGCTACATCAGATATATTATATGCCACTCCTTTACTAAATACTTTGCTGATAAAAATTACTGTGCTAATGGTGTACAGAATTAAACAAGGCACTATAAAGTAAAGCCTCCAACGTATGCGATTCCATTTATCATTATCAAACATAACGATCTGACAATAACGCAATAGTTTAATACACAACGCCCAAGGGCTTCTCATTTCGGGAGGAAAGGTTTTAAATTTCATCACGTATATTTTTATGGTTCCTTATAATTTTCAATGAAAGAAATATTACAAAGGCAACCTTTATATACCGGTTGCAATATAAAATTAGAGATCAATGCTATTTAATTAAAACCATTTTTTGTTATAATAAATATTTTTGTGTTCGATTTTCCGCGAACCCAATCTAAATTGGAACCGATTTTGTATTTATTTCCCGCTGCAAAACTGGTACACACGCGGGTTCTATACAATTTTGTTTAATTTAATTACTGAACCTCTGACACATTTCGTTGTATTAATGTTAACTGAACCTTTATAATGTACATTTTGTTACGATAAAAATTTTAATTTACTAATTGAAATTGACTATTAATTACAATTGCTTTTATAAGTTTATTTAAATATTTATTTCTTATATTATATCCCTATACGTCTAAGTTGTGCACTCGAAGAAGACCACCGCATGGAGAGGAGAACGCGTATGGTAAGGTGCAGAGTACCTTCAAGTATCTTTTAGCCGTCTACTTTTGGAGGAGCAGCCGCACTTATATGAATCATAGAGGCTGTTTACAGGGTCGCCCTATATCTCTTTCTAGAGACATTAATAAAATTTTATAGAAAACATTAATTGATAAGAAATTTGTACAGAACCCGACAAAAACATTAAATAACATAGTAAAGAATAGTCTAAATGTATTTCATCGGCAGAAGCTTCTTTAACATACTTTTTGATGTTGCAAGATTACTAAATAAATAATTTTTAAAACACTAAGAAATTTTGACTCAATAAAAAAATAAAACTATGTATTATTTAATTTCACAAGAAACTTATAATTTGCAATAATTAAACACAATTTAATGTGAATAATTAAATAAAAACGACTTATAGTTTGTACAGTGGTGATAACGTGATAGTCTAAGAGCCCGTGTAACCAGGCTATCGTTATTTTATTGAATCAGAAAGTTTCTTAGCGCAATCTTCGAACACAGGTGTAAGCGATAATCGAGTATGAAGATTGAGTTATGGCTTTGCTAGGTAACAGATATTAAAAAAGTATAAAGTACTAATCAAAAATTAGTTTCGTAATTTTTTTTTATTTTTTTGTAATTTCGTAATCTTGTTAATTACTTACGTTGTATTACTAAAGATATTTCCTTACATTAAGAAATTTTTGTCGATCCCAAACACCCAGTCACGGTTCTGGCCCAAATGTTTACGGGTCACAAACCTTACGCCGAGTACCTACATACGGCTTAAACAGAAATAGAATCCCTCGTGCATCTGTGAGCGTGGTGCACGAAATAACGACCTATCCCGTATACGCAAGAGAGAAATGGTAGTGTGAGGTGAAGCTAGACGAAAGAGTGGAAAGTGACATCGCCTCCCTAATGAGAAATAGAGAACGCTGCCACAAACTCATTAAAAAAATAAAAAAATAATTTTAGATCAAGATACATCGAGAAAAAAAAGGAATGTTAAATGAGAAATTAAAACATTTAATTGAAATAAGGATAGAAATTTGAAATTGTAACTTACAGTGATACCAAAGAATGTGACGAAGGAAGAGAGATAATGTGCGTAAACAATGGTAATGAAAAAAAGAGAACAAAAGAAAATATGATGTATGAAAGAAGACGTAGTAAGAGAAATTATGAAGGACGACTGAGGAAAACGCAAATAAAAAATCATAATGAACAAAGCATTGTAAAATAAAATCCCTGTCCTAAAATATGAAAAGAGAAACGAAAGGCAACATGTAATGGAAGCCATTAAACGAAACTTTAGGTAGTTCAACATATAGACGAGTCATAAGTAATATATTTAATGGAATCAGGCGTTACCTTACGGAAGTCCATCTTAAGTAAAAAAGGACGAATATTTAGCCACGCACATGCAGTGGTAGCCGTGCAACAAAGTGCACAACCCGCCAGCCCGCTGTTAAATGCGTATGCGGCAAACAATGCGAATTACACAACTGCCACCGTCAAATCACTCAACGCGTGTTTCACCCATCCACGGGGCATCTTCAGGAGTTATATAACACCGATTAGTACCAAACACAGTCTGTCTGCATGTGCGGAAGTAGCTAAATATTAGTCCTTTTCTTACATAAGTAATATAAGTACATCTGAATAAGATAGTTACTTATACAAATCATTATGTGGACTGATAACATGCTCATAGTCACGGGAAATCGCTAAATGAAATTAGCTCAAAACCGGTCATCATGTACACTAATGTTAGTAACAAACTTAATAATAAAGTTGGTTACTAACATTCGTCTACGAATCTCTTTAAAAAATATATCGATAAAAGTAATTACAATATTCCACATATAAATTAATTTAAATATATAGCGGTCACGGGCTCTTGGAGTATAACGCTTTTTATGACGTACAAACACAGGGTTAAGCAATTGGTTTTTATTTTTTTATAAAAAAAAAGAGTTTAGATCTGGGATCATATAACTCGATGGTTAAATAAAAATATATTCTAACCACATTTATTTATTAAGAAAAACGCTAATGTATAAGGGAGTGCAAATGGCAAAATATCTACTACTATTAAAAATATATATCTTAAGTAAGTTTTAAAATTAAGCGACTTCTTTAAAATAAATGGTACAGTTAAATTGTATAACATACTTATCCATAATTAATATAGCCTTTAAGGAAATGTTGTTACTAACTTACTTATATTCTATGGGCTCACTAGATTCTGAAATAAAATTTATTATTATTATTATAAAAATCGTTAGATTTGAAAAAAGGGTTTAGAAATGAAAAATATTGAAAGCTATTTTGGGAATAACTCTTAGTTTTGTGTTAAGCTATAATAGATTGTGTGATAATCCTTTTGGTAATATTGTTATTTGAATGTAGATCATATTTAATTTATACATAAATTTATTTAAATTTCATTAAAGTCTATTTAGACTGAAATATTTATTTTTTGCAATGACATCGTCATTATCATTTCAGTTTTAGAAATTCCACTATTGGATAAAGGCTTCCCCTATATACTTCCAATAAGACCGGTGTGAAGCGGCTTGTCTAGATTCACGCCACCGTCTTCCGATAACCCTAACAAGGCAGATCTAGAAACAAATTGAAATACATAGATAAATAATATAAATATACACAAACTGATCAGCAACAAAAAAAACATCCATAAATTTACAAAACTCTATAAATACTTAGCTAATAAAGTAATTAAAACAAACAAATAAGTGACTTAAAGTAAACTGTAACATTCATATTAAATTTTTATGTGTGCTACACGCTTAGGATATCTTTTGATTCACTATTTTTCTTTCTCTGTTTTTCTTTTTTGCGCCAAATGCGATCCGAGCTAGTTTCACGTTTTTATTTATAATTATGTATTATACTTTATTTTTATAAGTATATATGAATAAATGTATGCTATTTAGGTGTGTATGTATTTATATGTTTTGTCTATATGTACAAGTTAACTTTCTGTTATTTATCTCTCTGATGTTTTCGTACCGTGAAATTTGTTCTTGATTAGATCGCCCATTGTACTTTTTTCTTTATTATGCAACAATATGTATATTTTCTAGCTGGTATAAAAAAAGAGTATTATTTTAAATTACCTTGAATAACAGCTGTGGTAGATTCTATAACCTAGTTCTACAATCAAATTTAGTTTAATAAGACTACCAACATCAGGGAACAAATATAAAAAAGTGAAAAAGGGGTCCAACGGCTATCTATTCTGCGAGCAATGTCTATTCCGTTCAACTTCCTTATCTGCTTGGCTGTTTCGGTTACTTTCATTCGTCCTCTGATTTCCTTATGTAAAGTTAAATTGAGCATAGTTTTATTTATATATTTGTATTTCATCACTTTAAGGCACGCTTATGTCATAGTGTATCTCCTATGTTTTAAAAAATGTGTAATAAATTTAAATAAGTTTCCTTATTACACACAGCCCTAGTCATAATTATGTTAGCTGCAGCCATTAAATATTACAAATGAATAAAAAAAATTATGAAACGGTCATCTGAATAATAAAACATGCTAAGATCGATACTAAATTAATTTAAAGAATACAAAAGACAATAGAATATTATACACTTATATTACAGTTATATTATTGATGTATTCAGATAACAATTTATAAAAAAAAAACACGTTTCGTAAAAAAAAATTGTCAAATATATTTTATGTCAAAAGATTATTTTACAATCTTTTTAATTTTTGTATTAAATAATTTTGTGCTTTGATGTTTCATAATTACTAAAGATAATTTATTTCTTGACTATCTAGTTTTACACGTATTCCATTATTTCCTTGGATTTGGGATACACATTAAATTATAAAAAATTATTGTGTAATCTATCTAAGAACTTAGTAAGAAAATTACTAAGAATGTATCATTTACAAGAACATCAAATTCAAGTGATCCATATTTTACACGTGTTAAATTCATTTTAGGTTTTGACTATTTTGGCAGTATGTATCGTGGGATAAAAACTTAAATTATGGTGTTATTTCTCCTTGACGTGAATTTTCCGTTTGATCTGAACATAGATTAGATGTCAAAATTATATGTCAGTTTAAATGCTGGTCATTTAAATAAAATTATTATTAAAAACCAAACCTTGCGATGATGAAATTTGACTATCTTCAAAAAGTGTCCATAACAGACATTGGATTTAGTAAGAACAAGAATTTTGTAATAGTAAACTAACATAATTTGTCATACATTGGTTGAATCATCGTCCCTTACAGTAAATGCGTTGTCTACAACTGATAATAATCTAATATATAAAATTCTCGTGTCACGGTGTTCGAACTTGAACTCCTCTGAAACGGCTTGACCGATTTTTATCAAATTTCATATGCGTATTTAGTAGGTCTGAGAATCGGCTACTATCTATTTTTCACACCCCTAAGTGATAAGGGTTGTTCACCCTTAAAAAAATTTTTTTATTTTTTTGACGAAATTTTTTGTTTTTATTTTTTTATGATACAACATACAAAAATACATACAACCCTAAATTTTCACCCCTCTACGATCAACCCTTATTTTTAAATTGAAAATTAAAAATATTTTTTTTGCAAAACAACGTTTGCGGGATCAGCTAGTAATTCTAGAAACTTCTCCACGATATTGCGTGATGCAAACAGAAGTTTTACTATGATTTTTTATTTCTAAATATATATGTTAACATCTTGAAAAAAGTTGTACAATTGAATAGAGCAAATGGAATAGTTTTTCCTTGCCCGCGAGATGTGAATAGTAAAACTCGGCAGCGCACTGTTTGTTCAGCACGGAAGCTACGACCCTCTCTGAGTGCTGTCCGTGTTAATGGGTTCTAAAGCACCATCTATATTTCCACTCATACATCTCTCCCGGGTGTATTACGATTTATTTATGTGTCTAGTAGTTAACGTTTCATGGGAATACAACGCTAAACCTCTACTGCAATTTTTATTAATTTTATTATTTTATTTACGTAGATTTGAAAATTGTAATAATGTTTTACTTATTTTTATTTGCATTTTAGTTACAAAAATAATGTGATTTAAACATATTAGTTTCTTTTAAAATCTTAAAACAATATTTTATATATAAAAATGATATAAGCATCTGTAGATTTGCAAAAAACTCTGCATTCTGTTTCTTCCGAGTAGAGATTGTCTATCGTGTGGGTGGACGTACTATCTTATTGTAATTGGACTTAAAATTTTGTGAAAAATATGTTTTTAGTACAAAAATCTCGTATCTCTCAAATGTATAAAATATTACATTGAGACATAATAGCGTTTACATAAGACTAATGCATAAACATGATTTATAATTATATTTCGAAACATTTATAATTCTCGTTTACTTTTCTCACGCCATAACTTGAGAGAGAAAACCGATTTTATATGTATTTTTATAGAGTACTTTCTAGAAGGTTATTTCTTATTGAAAAACTTTATAATATCTGTTGATACTTTAAGCTATTTTTGACAGTTCGCTTCAAATTTATAGTCGTTTAACAGCTGCGTCGAAAAGTATCTATCTATCACAAACATTTGTTTTTATGTGCATGCGACAGACTAAAAACTTCTGGCAATATTTTTGTGAGAAAAAAAATATTTTTGAACTTCAATCTTCTGAATACAAAGCACGAGTTACAGAACCCTCTAAACAATAAACACGGAACCCTATGATCAATAAGTGCTGTAAACACGCGTGACCTTGAAGTTATTTTTAGATTTTCGTGTACGGTTCTCGAAAATTCTAACCGAGTACTATCGCGAACTTGCTAGAACCTTCTCCGTAGTATAAATAGGTGCACTCCCCATGTCGACAGTTCAGTGTTCTTTTTTGAGTTATAAAATTAAGATCTATGATCAATGATACAAAGTGACTATTTGATAAGTTATTTGGGCAATGATTTCTGGAAGCAAAGTTTGGACTAAGCGAAAGTATACTTTGTGGTAAAGTAGAGTGACTATCTGATTTGTGAATAAAGGACTCCTTGTGAACCAGTGGTCTTCTATTCCGACTCAGAACGTATTGTGACGTAACAATACATTGTAAATAAAAGTACAACAATAACTATTATAAATATTAATTAAGTAATTAATCTTTAATATTAAAATGTTTAAAATCTCATTACTTTATATTTTAATCTCCTTGATGATAAATATACCGTTCATAATCCTTTCTGGGATACAACGCTAAAGACGGCGGAATATCGTTTAAGCTAATTGGCGTCAGAACAGTGGGCAGGGGAAACCGCAACGGGTAACGTATTTCACAATCCACTTAAATTAAAATATTTCTTCTTGATAAAATATTAAGATAGAACGAATTGTTATAATATTTTAAATTTGTATGTATATATATACATGATCCAAATTTATATATTATTTTTATGACTTATTATCTCTACTATTACATACTTTGTATGGCAAAATTTTAATGTTACTTCGTGACGCCAAACATAACACTACTGGACATAGTTACCCTCCAAGATTTCCAATTGGACCGTCCAAAAGCGGCTTGTAGCAAATTTCTTTATTTTATTTATCATTATCGTTTCAAAAAAATAAAAAAGTACAGTGGCCGGTTATCACACGAGCCAACTTAAACATACATTCAAATGTATACAGTATATACGGTTGTAATAAATAGTTAGAGACTTGGTATGTAATAGCAATATTCCTTTCGCCGATTACAGCTCAGCTAATAATTATTTGTATTTAAACATAACGAATTGCACCTGATACCACCCGAGAGTGGAGTTGAGAGAGCGTTCATTAAGTTTTTAAAGTGGCATTCGGCAGGCTATATACAACCCACGAAGAATACCCACTGGATGGCTTTATGGTTCCAGAATTAAGACTACGAATCAGCAAGTACAGCGTGGCTCATCTAGTCACAAGGTGGACAAACTACCTTGTGATAATATAATGGAAATAAATATATCTAGATATCTACTTACTAAACGCGCCCTGATCTGTGAAGAGCTTGAAGATAGGTCTAGTGTAGTTTTGTTTTGTGATCACTCACACAATCAAATATTAACCAAAAAAAAAACCGTCTGACTTAATAAATTACTTCGCGACATTTTGTTCTATCGAATCATTAATCCTCCCTTTAGTTTTCGATATTTTTTAAAGTCGCAGTTTTAGTTTGCTCAAGAGTCAAGTACAATGAATGCATTCTCTCGATCTTGGCTTATCGAAGCAATTTTTCAGCTCGGGGAAGATTTTTCAAACCAAACATTACTTGAAAGTGTGCAAAATTTTAACTAAAGTTTCTACAATGCATCTAGAAGTTTACAGGGTGGTTAGGTAATTAGGTAAATAGGCTTCCAGGTAAAGATTTAAAAGCTTTAAAGTGATGGATACATAACTATTGAATATTTTGCCAATGTTGTACATTATATACAGGTTAATTGATTACAGGTGTGCAAACTTTAAATGGGTAAATGCATATCTTATTTGCTATAAATTTATGTAAAGTACACCATATCCAAAAATCAATGGTATCATTTATTCCTATGTCTCCAAGATGGGGCAGATGGCGTCCACATTAAATCGTCATCCTGAGCGCCATCTTGAGCCTTGCGCTTTACTTCGCTCCAAGTCATTCCAACTGCCTTCACTTCTGCAGTGATCGTCCGCCGCCAGGTTTTACTTTACGCTGCCACGTCTTGTCTTTCACATTCTAAGGCTTGCCTCGATATGTGATCAGGGTCATTCGGAGCATGTGGCCTATCCAGTTCCACTTGCGGCGTTTGATCTGCTGGTCGATCGGCATCTCACCGCAGCGTTTCCAGAGATCTACGTTGAAAACTTTTTCATGCCAATATATACCGAGAATACGTCGAAGACAGTTGTTTACGAAGACTTGGAGCCGACACGAGATATCTTTGGTACATAATGATAATACAGTTAGAAAAAGAGTTTTCGAAATTCGAAAAACTACATATAATATAAAAAGATAAACAACTTATACGCAACCTAATGAATATTATAATATTTAAAATAAACAAGAAACATATGAGCGTTTTAGTTTATCTATTGACGATTCAACGGTCTGGTTTTTGTTAAAAAATATTTTAAATAATTTATTTAATTTTTAACAACACAGTGTATAAGATATATGAGAATAAATTCTTTTAATTTAAAAAAAGACAAGACGTCCAATATTGTAGGAAAAAAGTAAAATTGTGCGTGTGAACCATGTAAATATGTTATTATTGAAAGACAGTTCTGAACATTGAACTTAAGTTAGTACGATCGGAACGGGTGGGCGCAGGCGATACAATAGTAAATTTATCATTTGTCCCGGAATTACGTTTCAATGGTCCTAAGCAAATCACATTACGGAAATTTGTTGCTTACATCACCCGCATATTATCGCACGTGTCAACTATATAGAGAATACTATATCCTGGATGTAAATCAACGTTTAGCTATGTGTATGCTAGTGTTTATAAAAACACTTACTTCTTAACTGCTATTTCTATATATATTATATGTTCCATGTGTTTATAATAAATATATTTAAGAGCAAAAGGCAAGTAGAAAACGAGAGGTGACTAGTTTCGTCCATGCTGCGTCATGAGGGAGACGCACGACTAATGGTGCCGTTATCTGGAGGATGTGGATTCCTCGGACATTGATTCGGCTGGACACTGTTTTGGCCCAAATGCTTAGTGGTCCTGGGAAATTTTGGAAGTATCCACTCTGGTATTAACTCAAGAAGAATCTCTCGTCTAGGTCACAGGGACCTAGCGGTGGAAAGACCATGATGTACATAATCGTTTGCTGTTCCGTATTTAATAGAGAGAGAACAGAGTGTGAGATGCAGCTAGGCCTTCCCAGAGAAATAATAGAGAGCGGCAGCGTTATCTCCCCGATAGAAGAAGGCGATAGCCGCCGCATATTCTTACACTACTGCAAAACATTTGTAATAAAGATTTTTATAACAAATCGTTTTAGAGAGTAAGGTATTTAAAACCGATTATTATAGGACACTTTCTGCTCTTATGAAAAGCCCGGAAGGCTTTTACAGCTTCATCTGTAACGAAGTTCACGGAAGTGAAGGGTCTGTGATCTTAACACGTTCACTGCGGCTTGAGGTCGATTCAACCTCATGGTAAACTTTGCACTGGTGCGGCGCGTAAAACTCGTGTTTTCTCTCTAGTGCGGCGGCTGTTTACACTCAACCGTATGAGGTATGACAAAGACAAATATAACTTTCTTTATGTCTGCGAAGCATTAACTCAATATTGTAAAAAAATATTGATGAACATGAGGCAGAAAAGGCCTCAACCGCACTACTAGGAAGTTCAGCTTGAGGCTGATTCAACCTCAGTCACACCAGCTAAAAGTTCTTCAAAATTGGGCCCGCAGTGAACGTGTTAACAAAATTTTCTGGATCGAACACATTGCTGCCGCACGATGACGATCGCACGGAGATATCAAACAATACACGCGTGAGTACAGAGTCTAATGATTGCGAAAGTATTTGTCCGACAAATCGATGACGTCATCGACAGCGACACATCGAAAAGGGGAATACCACAGAAAGATAATTGTTCATTTACGTTGATATAAATACGGGAGAAGCTCGAATGAAACACAATTTCTGACTTCGCGTTGTTAATACCATCCATACCTACCGGCCCTAGGAAGAATCCCATTAATCCATCAGTCATGTTTTGCATATTATTATACTGTTGCTCTTTTGCAGTTCCTTTAAGTCCATCGTCTAAATGATTATTGTCTGTAGGGAATGTGGGTTTAACAAGCGACCTATAAATATGATTCAAGTAAGAAAAGGACCAATATTTAGCCACTTCCGCACATGCAGTGGTAGTCGTGCAATGAAATGCACCGCCCGCCAGCCCGCTGATAAATGCGTATGCGGCAAACAATGCGAATCACACAACCGCCACCACCAAAATACTCAACACGTGTTTCACCCCTCCACGGGCATCTTCAGGAGTTATGTTACACCAATTAGTGCCAAACACAGAGTCTGACTCTGAGTTTGACCACGGAGATTCGCATTGTTTTTCAAATTTCAACTTCAAATGTGTCTCAATTTTGTGTGGTATAGCTTTCGTGAGTAAATAAACATCCGGTTTATTATATATTCGAGTCATGCGAAGTCCGTGCGTAGGCGGGAACCTCTCGAGCAGGGCGGCGCGGCCGATTAGGCAAATCGATCGGAACGAGCGACTCCCAACTCTTGAACGTGAGAATTTATCGGAAGTATTTGCACCCGTAAAACGGATTTGATTCTCGTTCAAAACTCAAGTATAAATTTTACGTTTATTTTAATAAAATATACAGTGTGATCGGTTTTGTGAGCACATTTTTCAGTAAGCTATAAAGCCTTTACACCTATTTCCAATCTTATTTAAAATAATCTATGTAAAAGAGAGCAGATAGACAACCATTGCAAAGTATATGCCAAAGATCTAAGGCGACCACTTAAAGCACGTTACATTAATTTAGTTTTTTTTATAAGAATGCGACTCAATAACTTTTGCCAATATAATGTCTACAGGAACAGATAATAAATAATAAGCAATTTTAATCTTAATATTTAAAATGCTTTTTACTTACGTAAATAATTATTTATGAAACTAATGGCTTTAGAAAAGCATGTATCATATAATAACTGACAGCAAATACGCATCAAATGAACTATGTATATATATATATATATACTTAGTCTGGCCATAAATACTGTTACTATTCAAAAAAAGAAAATATTACGTTTGAATTTGGAATCTGTCATTTTTATATGATTGCTTGATGTGTTTTCTTATTTTCGCGCCATTATATTGTTAAATATTTTGTTATATTAAAATGGAGTGGGGTGATAAAGAGAACCGAATCGCTGTGATTGCCTTACATAAAGTAGGTATGGAGAAAAGTGCAATTTTTAAAACCCTCCACCCGCTTGGTATTAGTCAAATGTTTGTTTACCGGGCTATTGATAGGTACAATGATACCTCCTCTGTTTGTGACAGAAAAAGATCTGGCCGTCCACGTACCGTTCGTGTGAAAAAGGTGATTAAAGCAGTTAGGGAAAGAATTCGAAGAAATCCTGTCCGTAAGCAAAAGATTTTATCTCGGGAGATGAAGATAGCTCCTAGAACCATGTCGCGTATATTAAAAGATGACTTAGGACTTGCAGCCTATAAGAGACGTACTGGTCACTTCTTAACTGATAATTTAAAGAAGAATAGGGTGGTAAAATCCAAACAACTACTTAAGCGGTACGCAAAGGGAGGTCACAAAAAAATTTTGTTTACGGATGAGAAAATTTTTACAATTGAGCAGTATTTTAATAAACAAAATGACCGTATTTATGCTGGAAGCTCTAAAGAAGCTTCGCAATTAGTAAACAGAGTACAACGTGGGCATTATCCCACTTCAGTGATGGTTTGGTGGGGTGTTAGCTATGAAGGGGTGACTGAGCCATATTTTTGTGAAAAAGGTATTAAAACGTCGGCACAAGTTTATCAAAATACCATTCTTGAGACGGTAGTTAAGCCTTTAACTAACACCATGTTCAATAACAAAGAATGGTGCTTTCAACAAGACTCGGCACCGGGTCATAGAGCTCGATCCACCCAATCTTGGTTGAAAACTAACGTTCCGGACTTTATCAGCACTGAAAACTGGCCGTCGTCAAGTCCTGACCTAAATCCATTGGATTATGATTTATGGTCAGTTTTAGAGAGTAAGGCTTGCTCTAAACGCCATGATAATTTGGAGTCCCTAAAACGATCCATTCGGTTGGCAGTGAAGAATTTTCCTCTAGAAAGAGTTCGTGCTGCTATTGATAACTGGCCTCAACGTTTAAAAGACTGTATTGCAGCCAATGGAGACCACTTCGAATAAACATTGTATATTTTTAATAGTTATATATTGATGTATTAAACTAACTCACTATGAAAGGAATAAATGTTACGTATAAAAAAAAAATCGTGCTTTTCTTTATAACAATATTTATGGCAAGACTAAGTATATATACATACATATATGTGTGTGTGTAATAGACCAGCTATTAGCTTTCCAAATCGTGAATCACGTATATTCATTTATGCATATTGTTAGCACATAGAATCCTTCATATTGATCACTTGTGTAAGTCTTCAGAAGAATTCTATAAGTTTTTTTTAATCAATAAAAATACTATCATCAAATTGACCTCCTCTCCTTCTCGTCTAATGACTTCCATAAATATAAAACTATAAAATCTATAATGAGTTTACAACGACTTTAGTCAGTGGTTAGCAGTTTTTTTTTGTAATGCCTCTCAAAGATATTAATTTACAGAGTAATAGGAATTCTTCACAAGTTTTTATTCCTGTATCATAGATTTCAAAATTCAGTTAAGAGTGTATTTAAATATGTAATGTTAATAAAACACGCATTTTTTAAAGGAACAAAACTTTTATTACGTTATTAATTACATGTTTTACAATTGTCTCAACATCGCGAGTCGCCATCTCGTGAGCGTCGCCTTGTCATCGAGCATCCAAGTCAATCCCACCTATTTGTCTATTCTGCGTTCATACATGTATATGTATGTATACTACAAAATAGATAATACCACAATGTCGTATCCATATTCATCAACTTATACACACACATGTTGTCGCTCACCGACTAACACAGACATTCATTCAAACACTAACACAATCAAAAATTAGCTCACGCTCTGACTCACACTTGCAGTCGCACTCGCACTAGCACTCGCTATCGCACTCGCACTTGCGCTTGCGCTCGCACCCACACCAACACTCGCATTCAAACTTACTTTCACACACCAAACGCTCACATTCTCACACACTTAACCAAGACTTTAATAAGATTATTGCGGCTTATTGCAAACCTTGCGCACGCTTTTGTACTAAGTCGGTAACGTCAAGTTGTAACATTAGAATTTAATAAGATTTGGTTTATGTCACGAAGATCGTTGCACAAAGTTTGCGCTCGTGGCAGAACAAAGTTAATTAAAGTTTACTTTCCCAACTAATACACTTAGTTAAGACCATGATTACATTTTTAATGATGCGAGCGTATTATACACGAAATGACGACAAGGAAAATATTTCAAGCTGCATTACGCAAACTTTTGATGTGTGCATAAAACTAACTTAAATAAATTCGACTAAAAATGAAGGTCGAAGAAAGATAAGGTTGTCTGTCCGCCCACAAGGTGGCCTAATGATCTTGTTAAAGCCGCTTCCAACTGGTCTGTATTCGCAATCTATCAGGCAAGCCCATGTCCAACTGTGGACATCCTATAAAGGAAAATATGATGATGAGAGAAGAAGGTACTGTGTTTATACGATGCTTATGGTTTATGACTCAATTTTTTACGAAAGTTTATAAAGTGTTTATTATAATTTTTAAAAATTTATTTACAAAATAAAAAAAAGTTCAATTTAACTGTAAATAAATTATATATTAAAACATTCAGCTCTTAAATATATAGAATTACTAAATTTTACTAATTCAGCACTGTTTATTGTATAAGAAAATTAAAAAAAAACATTTTTTTTTTCAGGCAACCGTAATATACAGACGAGGAAAAGGCATGTAACAGGCAACTGAATTGTAGTACATTGTACGAGACAGATTAATATAAAATCAATTTGCATTAAAACCAAAAATACGAATACATATACATAAGTATACAATATTGTATATAAATTAATTTTATATAAAACTTGATAAACCCTCTCTCAACCCCCCTTGCAAGTGAAATTTTGTACAGTCCCTCACATTTTATTATAAATAATTCTTAGTAAAAACTCTCTACGGCATAAGGAATATCCTTACTAAATTTCTAATGTCTAAGCTCAATGTTTTGAAAAAAAAAATTAAGTTTAGCACAACCTTAAGTCCACCCACAAGTTAGATACCTACAAGGTAGATAGACCTTCTATTATTCATCAGAAGACATTGATTGCCAGCCACTTTTGGCAGTCCTATAGAAGTCTATGAGGGTATCCTATGACAACAGTGGACATCTTTCAGCTGAAATAATTATTATTATGATTGGGGTCACAAAACTATGTTATTTTTTGCCAAACAAAAAAAAAAACATACCAGAAGCTATAAAATAATATATAAACTTAAATTAAAATCAATGTAGATAAAAAACTGTCTTGTTTACAATTTTTAAGATATGGTAGCAATTTTACATGTCTTATATAAATATTTGACTACTTAAAAACAGTTTTGATAAATGCGTATGCGGCAAACAATGCGAATCACACAACCGTCACCGCCAAATTACTCAACACGTGTTTCACCCCTCCACGGGGCATCTTCGGGAGTTATGTTACACCGATTAGTGCCAAAGAGGGACTCTGTTTGTTGTGTGATCCGCATTGTTTGCCGCATACGCATTTATCAGCGGGCTGGCGGGCGGTGCACTTTGTTGCACGACTACCACTGCATATGCGGAAGTGGATAAATATTGGTCCTTTTCTTACTTAGGATGGACTTCCGCAAGGTAACGCCTGATTCCATTAAATAAACAGTTTTGATCATTGGAAAGGTAGAAAGATGGCGACCGTAAGGATGGAGCCCTGGTTTGATCTAGTCCAAACTATACTTGATACCACAGTAGATGAATCAATACGCACCACCGGAGAATAAACTTTCAGAATCCATTAAAAAACAGAATCATGATCCTAAGTTGTGAGGGAAACATCGTAAGAAGATGTGAGTAAAAATAATTGAGAAGAAGTAGTTTTATACAAGAGACAAATAATTCATGAAATATAAAGCATCTTATTCATAAACTTGTTCAGCCATTTATAATCTACATCCTTACTTAACAACTGACTGTGCTGCGTGTCAAAGCTTTGAACTGAGCGAAGACGAAACGTCATAATCCCGGAGCAATGTTCTGACTTCAAAGAAACTAGTACACGGTGAATTTGTTTGTGATTTTACAGTGATATAATTCGCAGCAAATAATTGAATTGTACATAACAATTATTGCGAATTACAATGAAAAGGCGGAAATAATTATTCAATTTTTTTTTTAAATTTTCAAATGTCATTCGTTTAATGGTATCAGAAATAGTGAGACACGAAAAAAAATACTACATTGAAAAATTTTACTAATGTAGTATAGAAGTAATTAGTATGTTAACCCAAGTCTCCCGTGTACATACAGTATTTAAAATGTATTTATACATATTTATAAATAATTGTTGCACTATAACTTTTAAAACTAATTTCTCTATTTACTAAACTGTAAACATATGTAAATTTATCAGTAATTAATTTTACCATACAACGAATATTTTTTTTTTTAAATATGTATGTATTTACAATAATATTAATTTAAGGTTTCCATAATAAATATTGGTTTAGGTTATTATATAATAAAATATAAATAAACTCTAATTCATTTGCTTTGTTGTAATATGTTTTTGATATCAAAAACATTACAACAAAAAAGACTTGACTCTTGAATAGGTCATCACCGGTCATCATCACCTTGCTGACCGACGACAAAGTCAAAGCAACAGACAACGCAAAACTGATCATCGTGATGATTTTCAGGGGAGGGCTTGCCTTTCATTGGTCGTCTGTCAGCTGATATGATGATGGATGCCGACTGGCATAAAATTTAATCGGTTGGCTAGCTACGAAAGTGCACCGCCCGCCAGCCCGCTGATAAATGCGTATGCGGCAAACAATGCGAATTACACAACTGCCACCGTTAATTTACTCAACACGTGTTTCACCCCTTCACGGGGCATCTTTAGGAGTTATGTTACACCGATTAGTGCCAAACATGTTTGGCTAGCGGGCGGTGCACTTCGTCGCACGACTACCACCGCATGTGCGGAAGTGGCTAAATATTAGTTCTTTTCTTACTTAGTCTACGTTAAACACCTTCAGCGCTCTGCGTTAACCTGGACAAATAATTAAATAATTAAATCATACAGGATGATTATAAAAGCTATAAATACGTGAACGTATAGTTTATTAGCTTTCAATTAATGTAGAAATAATAACCAACGTAATCGTAATATAATAAGAAAAATCCTTCCAATTTCAAAATTCAAATAGGTGTAATAAAATAATTATCGTTTAATATATGTTTCTGCAGACTCTGTGCTACCAGAAGTCATTCGCATGTTGCATTACAACATAAAAATAAATTAATGGAACATATTACCGAACGATCGCTTTATATGGAGTATTTGGAAGTGGGTGTTAAATACTGTAAAGACTTTTGCTGATAAATGATCTGTACATTCACCAGTCCAAACCTTTTGCATCTGTAACTAATGTAATTACATAATCAAATAATTTTAAGATCCAGACGACATATTGTAACTGCTGATAACCGTGAACACGAATTGTTACATAAATCTAGAAAACTAATAAATAACTTGAAATGGCACAGAGCGACGGAGCAAATATCCCCCAGTTTACCAAACATCCAATATGGTAATGAAGAAAATTTATCGAGTGATACCCGGCACGCGGTCTTAACGGCGTCATGCAATTCGCTTTTATGTAACCCAAGCCTGCACAGTTCACAAGAATTAGTCCATAATAATGTTATATAATTTGCACAAACAAAACAGTGGTAGACAATCTAGTAGGAGTCACCACTTTATAAGTTAAAGAGAGACATTTACCCTAAATTAAGTGAAAGATTGTGATGTAAAGTAAACCACATGGCTGTGTCATACAGAATACTTTTAACCCTTTCCACTCCAATGTCGAGTGTCACTCGACACTGATTTTGTTCCACGAGCTCCACTGTCGAGTGATACTCGACATGATGTAATACTTCTTTTTGCGGAAAATTTTAAAACAGGTAAGATTTTTGTTACTAAAATGTTTGAATCACGAATATATGAAACATATTCTAGAATTGCAAGATACTATAATTCAATTAAATTTTATCGATGCTACATAACAGCCTTGGAGTGGAAAGGGTTAAGGAATGCTTGCTTGTTAGAAAAGAATAGAAGAAGCGCCCAATTGAACTACACGACCACGTGTGTTTCGATTTCGCCCTGATGAAATCACTCAGCCGAATTGATTATTTGAACACTTACACATTTTTTCTATGATTATTGGACTTTGCTGTTGAAATCAAAGACATGATATTAGGGACGTTAAAGAGTAAGAGATCAGAATAAGGGAGACGCAGTATTTAACTTTTCCAGCGACAGCTTAGACTAGATGCGCTTAGTAAATGGAATAAGAGGTATATGAAACGTACGTCTTCGATAACATGGAAATTTTTCCCAGACGCCGTCTCAGCGTATGGCGTACTTCATCAATTTGAGCCAGACACGGTTCTTCCCATCGACACGCGAGATTCTCCGAGTACCTACACGGGTTCAAACTCAGTGAGAGTTCCTCGTGCATCTGTGACTTAGGTATGGATCAGACCGTAGTGCACCTGATCACCGGCTGTTCCATATTTGACGCGGTAAGAGTAGAACACTTGTCTCGGTTACCAGAGAGAATAGAGAAGGAGGACATGGCCTTACTGATGAGTAATATGGAAGAAAAGTATGAAAAAACATGAAAGACAATCAATCAGAAGGATGAAAGACAAGCATGTAAAAAATTTGAAAAAATTATTATGTGAACAAAGACTCTTTGTTTTGTTGCCCATAGGTGATGAACGAAATGCCCAAAAAATGGGCCATAAAAAAAAACAAGATATAAATTTTATTACTCTTCTCTTGTATTATCAATTTAGTTACGTAAATAATGACTAGATAAACACGCGATATTTTAGCTAGCTTATTTGTTATCTGTGGATCTTGAATTCGATGAAATTACCCGAAAACGACATTATCTGTGATAACGCTCGATCTATTACGACATATATTCATAGTATGTAAAAAAGATTTATTACTTTTCAAACTGGAAAACTGTTTTATTTGCTATTTTCATATCAATGTTTACAATTTTTTTATAAAAACTTACTAATGTAAAATATATTAACCACCGACATATACTTCGGCAACATTAGTTCAAGCAAGATGTCCACTGCTAAACTTTTTGGCGACTTCTCGCTCATTTAACCCTTTGGCCTATAACCACGAGTCTAACTCGTGGTGAAAAATTTGTGCCATAAGCGAAAACCACGAATCTAAGTCGTGGTAAATAATTTGTGCCACAAGTCAGGCTTGTGGTAAAGAATTTGTGCCACAAACAAAAGCCACGAGTCAGGCTCGTGGTGAGGAATCGGTACATAAGATGGCGCCTATTATTTTTGTCAACTGATTAATTTTATTAATCGATTATAATTACACCTTAGACGTCTAAAAATTACTATTTGTACATAAACATTGTTTATTATTTCACAATTCTTTTCATCGCTCTGAAAAACATATGTCATCAAAAGGTACACATTTTGCGCCAGTTCAGGTACGCTGAACAGATGAATGGCGCGGCGCGCGACCGATTCTCATGTTTACTATAGCTCGCGCAATTGGCAGATATCATGTAGGCCAAGGAGTTAATATTGAACGTTCAATGTCTGACGCCATTCCTTCTTCGCGCTTGTTTAAGACATATGACCCGCATTGGAAATTTACCGTTGTTGGATTTTATTATGTCATTTACTTATAACATTATACAAGTCAAAATTAACTATATTAGTTTCATTAGATCAAAGTAGGAAGCAATATTCCATAATCTCCTACGGAGTTGTTTAGATCGGTTGAAAGCCAGCTCTATCCGGTATCTTCCAAACACCTTAACAGAATATATTGTCCACCTTGTGGCTGAATGTCTTACGCTATCCTTGACGGTCTGTGGTCCACCGGATCTCCAGATCTTTGAAAGCCGGTCAGATATTCTACGTGCTATGTGGTCAAATTGACTATTTTTATATTGTATATATATATTATCCATGGATCATTCTAGGTATTCACTCTTGTGCATCAGAAGAAAGACAGTAGAACATAATTAAACTAGACCCAAATTAAGCTCTATTAGCATCCTTCAATTAAAAATTTAAGGCACTATTGGAACCACCATCGTAAATTTTATCAATTTCTCCGGATGAAATTAAATTAAATTTTTGCCAATCGTGACATGATTACCAAATTTCTTACATTTCTTAAATTAGAACAAACCCCTCCACGGGGTGAAACACGTGTTGAGTGATTTGACGGTGGCAGTTGTGTAGTTCGAATTGTTTGCCGCATGCGCATTTGTCAGCGGGCTGGCGGGCGGTGCAATTTGTTGCACGACTACCACTGCATGTGCGGAAGTGGCTTTTTTACCCTTTTCTTACTTGGGATGGATTTTTGTAACGCCTGATTCCATTAAATATTTCTTAAGTTATTTTAAGTTATTTAATTTATTTATGTTATATAAAGCGTATTATAAAACACAAAAGAAAATTACAAAGGAATCTAGGATTGGGTTTATTCGAATATTCGCCGAAGCTTTTTAAGTTCTATCCATGCGCTTTATAATTTAAATCGGCTTAAAATATCTTTTTGTTGTTACACAAAATGAATTTATATAAGTATTATATTATTTAAATAAGAAATTACATCTAATATTATACTTTTCGACGAACGCATACTTGTGGTTAGTATTTTATAAACTGTGTCATTTCATTATAAAAAGGTGAATGAACTCTCAATTCCGTCTATGTAATATTCTTCGAAGTCAAGTATCAAGATAACATTTCAAAGAAACTAAATATTTATAACTTTTAGTTATAAAATCAAAATCGAAAAGTGAGGTGGAGCGGTTGGATTTATTAAAAGAAAGGATGTAGTTTGGCTGGGAGCCAATGATGCATCCGCTATATAACCCAGAACATTCTTTGGATAGTGTCAAGTTAATTTCAAAAAAGAACTCCTAACACAACTTGTCGCGTTTTTTTATCAAAAATCTCAAAATTTCTACACCAACAGCATTATGTCATTGAACTGAATTGTATCTATATATTATACTTAAATGTTTATAATCTTTGCCAAAACATGTCCTATATTTTAATGTAAAATGGGAAGAAACTTTTTCCCCAATCCTATTGTAATATGTAAATGAAGAATGTATTGCACATTTGATATTAAAAATTGCATATAGCAATTCAAATTCGATTCTGGACCCTTTCGCCAAGTTACATTTGCTGAATAGCACGTTCCTTTATAATAAAATACAAATATTTACAAGTTTTTTCTTACATGTTTAAAATAAAAACTTCAACACGAAGATAGAAATACATAAAAATAGGTTCAAATTGCCGTTATATCTCTCCTATATTTTACAAATAAACGAATATGCTACAAATAGGCTTTCCAATAGCTGTAATTCACGATCCAAAGAAAACAAAATCTGACGGGTCAACCACAAAAATAACAAAAGAATATTGACTTTATGTTGTTCATTTTATATGGAGACATTTTTAAATTTCCTATTACACGTATACCGTTCGTCTGATATTTGGAGCTATAAGTAATAGATGGAAAGGAGCCCAAATTTAGTTTCAATTGCTTAACTGTACCACTAATTATTAAACATCCAAAAGGTTCAAGATCATCATCTTCATCATCACGTCAACCGATAGACGCCCACTGCAAGGTCTTCCTCAAACATTTACTTCTCTTCTTCCATTCTTCACAATCTCTGTCATCTCTTCTTCATTCCATAATTCAGTAAATCTTTCTCTTCCGCTCTTATATTCTTTCATCCATCCTCAATTACTGCAGTCTAGTTTATTTATACAATTTACATAGACCACAGCTTTTTCTAGTTAATTTTACAATTTATGCCTATATATCACAGTTCTCTTATTTCTCTAATTTTCAATATTAGTATTTACATATTTAGTTTATATCTATTATAATTATTTTTAATATACATTTTGTATTGTCCTGTTCAACTTGTCATTTGTTCCTATTTATTGCTGTTTTAGTTATTATTGTGCAAAAGTTGATGAAGGTTTCTATCCTTTGTTCCTCTTTCATGATGGAAGCGGTAATCGCCTCCTCGACCTTTTTTCTTAGCCGGCACTCGGTGTCGATCCGGAGCCCACCAGGTGGATCACGGTCTGGTCCACGCCCGATTGCAAAAGCTCGAGAGATTCTCCTTGAGCTTAAATCGATGAAAGTACTCAGGGAATCCCCCGTGCCCGTGAAGACCTGGACCAGGGTTATAATAAGTTCTAATATACATTTTTGTATTGCACTGTTTATCTTATCATTTGTTCCTATTTATTACTGTTTTGGCTACTGTTCTGCAGAAGTTGAGGAACGTTTTTCTTCCTCAAACGTTGTCGCATTGAACGGTCTTATTCTGCCCGCATCCAGCTATTTCTTGCGACCTTAATTATTTCGTTGATCCATCTACTGGAGGGCTTAACCACGCCGGGTGAAATTAAATTTATTGCACGATAATTCAAATGTTAAGACTTATCAGTTGAAACTAGAACCGTTACCTGGGCCGCCTCTATCGGTTTTTTTTTGCCCCCGCTATTGGGGGCCTCTCGTACCCCTAACTTTTTGGGATCAGGGACTTTATTGTTCAATAAGTTTTTCAGTATTTTCTTCATTTATCACTCTCTTTCACGCATCACAATACCTTTCATTCTTTACTTTTGTCCTTTACAATATGTTTCGTTTTGCTCTTTTATACCTTATTTCTTTCCTCGCCTTTCTTCCATCATCTTCTTACTCTAAGGTGGCTAGGTACATTTTATTTATTTTTATTCTTTAATTTTATCTTACATTTATTTTATCGTGATTTACATATTTATTTTACTTTCTTAATTCTTTATTACACATTTCTTTTTCTATTCCTAAGTTCCTAGTTAACAATTTATTTTGTGCAGAGTTTATTAAGTACCTTATTCTATACAGTTTTATTTCTATCAACCGTATCACTCGCCACCCCACGAGCGAAATATAGGAATGATGGGCGAAGGTTGTCGTCGCCCATCATAACGGCGATGCTCTCTATGTCTATCTTTAGCTTTGTTTCAGTCTCCAGGGCACCGCCTCTATCGGTTCATGGACGCCACTAGAGAACGCTCCGGCTTCATTTTTTGTCAGTTGTACGAGTGATGTACCCCACCCACTGCTTCTCCAAATGAAGAAGGTTCATCAGCGACTTGTTTCTCCTACAGATTTCCCCACTTCTTAAAAAAAAATTCAGACAAATAACTTGATTAACTCAATGATTACTTACATATTAATTAAATCGATTATTCACCTTTTAAAATTTTAACAGAATTTAAGATTTATTTTTTTATTTATTTATGTATTTATGTACATTTGAGGTTATTGACGCTATGGTGCTAGCCGATTTAGGCTTTGTGAAGCCTTATCTACATTGAGCTCACGGAGATAGAGATCCGTGAGGAAAAACATTACTCTGGCCATTATCGCTCAGTTTTTGGGGCCTCTCGTTCAACCCATATCATGGGTAGGCAGGGTCTTAATTTACATAATTTTTTTTAAATATTTTTTTTTAATTTCCATACTAGTTTTTCGTCTTTCTCAATGTCTCATTATTTTCTCTAATCCTAATTCCTTATTATGCTTTACTACATCATTCATCGCCTCATTATCCTCTCCTTTCTACGGAGTTCTACAATTCCACGTTTATTATTTTTAATATTTTTTCAACAATTTATTTATTATTAATTCTTATCTTCCTAATATCTATATCGCAATTAGTTTACATTTCTATTATCACAACTATTGTATTACTCTTGTTTATTTTATACATTATTTTGTAGAATATAGTGTAATTAAGATTTGTGAAGCGAATACTACTCGGAAATTGAGAGCGACACAGGCCTCTCTTGACCACCATCGACTAAACGTGGGTAGTATTAACCTTCTGGAATCATTAACCGTTACCCCTTTTGAATATCATGAAAAGAATGTCAGAAGAACTCAATTCGATAGAATTTTGAATCATATAAGTTCATTCAGTTCATTCATTCAGTTCAGTTCATCATGTAACTCGTTTTTAAGACATTTTTCAACTTGAAGCTACAAAAGTTCGATACGTGCCATGATCTTAAAACACTTTTCGTGGTCACATTTACAGTGTCATTTTAATAAAATAGTAGAATAATTATTTTAGCCGAGCTTTATAATTATCAAAAATTCCTTAATATTATAGGATTTTTAAACAACTTTTCATTTTAATAAACTTCTTATATCAATCACGTGATAAGTTAGAAACATAATAATGTATTGTCATACCGCACACAGTCGCCAAAAAAAGAGTAACTAACTTAAAGAAGGAGTACAATTAATTGGTCTGAGACGTCGGGGGCTATCACGTAGTATATAAAATGAGTTAGTAAAACGAAATTAATAGATTGAGCATATTTATTCAAACTTTTCTCATTATTCTTAACAAAACAAAACAACAATTTTGTTCGAATTAGGGTGGCCATGCATTTTAATTTTCTTTATACGTATTTAGGAAAAATATCCGTGTGTTGGTTTACAAAGGTAATTAAAAGTCTGAATTATGTGCGAGTAAACCGAATAATATGTCACATAATGTATACATACATACATATGTGTGTGTGTGTGTGTTTTTCTAAGAGGTTTAAAAATACGTTTACGTATCATAGGGCCTGATGGTGGTGCCCCGTATGTCGGACTCGATCTAGACATCAATACCGACTAAAAACAATCTTCTCTCTATGGTATCCCTGGTCCCCATAGCATGGCCGCTAGGCATTACTTCGCGGGGGGATAAAGCCGCAGCTTCCTCTGATATAGTGGCTGTTCAGTCCAGCTTCCTCCGCTCCAGCTCTATTTTTCACAAGTCCTTCAGCATGGTCGTACAGTACGCGCTCGTAAGTTCCCAGGCCAAAGGTGAGGATAGCATTGTAGCTATCAGAGTTTCGGGATGGATTTTGCATCCTTCACCTTCTTCCCAAGACCTCCTGGCTTCGTTAAATCGGGGGCAGACGAAAAAGACATGCTCTGCATCTTCAATCATTCCGACACGATTAGGACAGTCAGGGGAATCTTCGTATTTGAACCTATGGAGGTACGCTCGGTAACGGCCGTGGCCGGATATCACCTGAGTTAGGTAGTAGTTCAACTATCTATGATCCCGGTTCACCCATGGCTCTAGGTGTGGTATTAGCTTACGCGTCCATTTTCCTTTCGTCGACATATCCCAGGATGATTGCCACTGTTGCAAGTTTTTCAGTCTTCCAATCTTTTCATTGTGTGTGTGTGTGTGTGTGTGTTAGTGTATGTATACATGTGTGCCTGTATATGTATATTTTTTTAGAACAAACATAATTTTAACACTGAGATCTCCTCAAAAACAGGCACTATGTTTTTATGGCCGCGTTTTTCGGGCGTCTCGTGTGGTGCACAGGGACAGTTTTCTTAATAACTTATTCACGTATTAATTTTCACTGTCTCGCTTTTATTTTATCCGTCTCCATATCTTACACTTGCTATTTTTTTCCATAACAATCTCTTCACTAGACCTTTTACCAGTACCACCCGACACTCGTACAAAAAACTATAGTATTGGCTTCAACTAATCCAATCGTAGGTTCAACGAACGAATAACCTTTATAGCTTCTATTATTCATCTTTAACTAAAGAATTTACTCGTAATAAAATTATCAATCAAACACATATTAAATACACTTCTTATATACTCTCATAATATCCTCCTCTCCGTTCCGTTCGAAATTGGTTTATGGTATATCTAAGTATAAATACATGTTTAAATTAGGATTATATCAATGTTATTATTTAACAAAGCTAATAAAAAAATAATTAATAATTATAAATATTCTTAAAGGTCAGCTTACGTATATCACGTCGCGGTCACGACTTCGAATATTTATGTGTCAAGATCACTCACTTCAGAGATATTCTGGTTCCAAAGTAGAGAGGAAAATTTATGGAGTACACACAATATGGTCACCCTTCACCGATCCCAAGAATTCACATTACCGAGTGAAAACTCCACAAAGCTATTCTTGCTCACGAATTAATGTAAAAACTAAGCAACGGTTGCGCTCTGACGTTATCAGCGGCGGCTTGGGGTACCGGCTACGCCATTCAAATATTTTACAACTTTTGTTTGACAATTAAATTTAAAATCAGAACATAACGTCTTTTGTTTATATTTAAATAGAGACAAATAATCATAATTTCATTTTAAGTTTTTATATTGCAGATAAGAGTATGTTTTGGAAAGGCCGTAAATAATTATAAATGAAAAGAAATGAAAACTGTATTCTTATATACCAGTGTTTCCAAACATTGGACACATACAAGAAATTTGATTTTTAAGAGAAGCAATTCGAAATTAAACTTGACTCGTTTAAACCTTTCGCTTTAATATAAAAATTATGTACGTTAAATAGGTTGGAGATTTTAGAAAGGCTGTTATTGACTTTAGTTATGGCAGACTGTAATTATAATAGAAATAATTGTAAAAATAATATTTTTAACACCGATTTCTTTTACAAATACATCACTTACAAAGAAGACGGTCATTGTAGCAATCTTAAAGAGAAACCTAGACTTTGCAAAGAGCGTATTTCGGCTGAAATGATAAATTATTTGAATTAATAATTATTATAGTTAAACAATTAAATTGTTTACAATAGTTTACAATATCAATTTTAAATTCATGATATCAAAACTTTTTATTTGTTTACAGAGTAAAGGAATAAGCAAAGTAATCTCTTAGTAACGAATTTGTTACAATAATAGATGTTCAGGATGATAAAAAATAAAACTAGCTTTTAAAAGATTATTTACAGGGTTTATTTTTTGTACTTGCGGGCTTTTCTGAGATCAGATCGCGTTTGAGAAGTCACATATTTTAATTTGGACAAAGCCTTTATAGAGGGCACCACAATTTGATTTTAATTTTTTAAGTTAACATGCCATGTAAAATGTATATTAGTTATGTTTATGTTATGTTATATATGTTAAGTTATTTTGATATTTATTTACATTTTTAAATTTCAAAAATATCTCTTTTTATGTATATATTTATATATAAACGGATATTGTATAAAACTGACTCGTCGATTTTTAGTAAATTTTAAGCAACAACTATACAAAAATCAGTTCACAATGAACGTCTGAATGTCTGTAAGTCAGGAACATCAGTTAAATGTAAAACTCCCTCCACCTACGCGGCGATTAACTCTTTTATAACTTTTATGTAGTGCAAGAACCGTCAGCTCATTCTGCGTAGGTCGACTGAATTTAATCGGTGGAAGCGAAGTAATCCAAAGGAATTTTTCCTTTTAATTAACTTTCTCGTAACGTCCAAAATGGACTTTAGAATTATTTTTCTAATTAAACGAACGGGAATACTAAATTCATGATTATTCTCACGTTTTCTATTAACGGTACCGAGTTTTCCTCAATCTATTACGAGATTCCGCAGAATAATGTATTAGGTCTCGCTTTTTTAATAACGTCTGCTACCAGGTGCCCTTAGTCCGGTAGCAGATTAATTCTTGTAAAAATTAATAAAAAAATAATGTCTAATATATAGTTTTAACAAAAGCATTGAACAATAGAATAGTAATGCGGATTTTTTTTTAAAGATATTGCATTTTTTAACAAAATCCAGAGTGGTTATTCAAATTTCTTTACATAACAGTAACAGTCTCTGTTTTCAGGATTGTAAATAGTTTTTTGTAAATAGTCTCTTGTTTTCAGGATTGCAACAAAAAATTGAAATTTCATGATCTAGTTAATGTCAAATGTAGCGTTTATAGTATCACCGTCGAATAATTATTTCATTTCACAGCACGCAACATTTCGACCATATGTTTGGTGTTATGTCAAAATATGAAATATTATACATCTAGCATAAAATTTTCTGAAGTCGATAATAATTAATAAGTCAATGATAAAATGTTAATAAATAATTTGTTAACTAATGAAAGGTAATTACCTACTAACTTTTTAATTAGGTTAAGGTATACAGATTAATAGATTTAAAATTGATCTAACTTTTTTATTTAAAAACATTTTTTAAGAACATGTAGTTCTGGTTTTCACTCATTTAATTCCAATTTGTCTTTCATTTATCAATTCGTTTGTTTAATAAGTTATATTGTTAATTTTGTTACTATTCCTTAAATATAAACATTCCAAGATCATTTGAGGTTCAAAATATTTTTTATTTAATTTATACAGGGTGTCTGTTGGCAGATTTATTTTTTCAACCTTAAATAAAACATTATTTTTTTAAACGATAAAACGATAGAATAAAAATACTAACTTCATTTTTTAAAGAATATATCAATATATACATATCTTCAGTCTTGTTGCACCTAATATTCCAAACGGAACCTTGTTAAAGGGTGATCTACGCGCGGAACTGATTTCCTAATATTTTCTAATAAATTTAGAAAAGTTCGAAAATTGTTATTGTAAACTCTTTGGTTTTTGAGGTTTCTGTCGAGGTTTGAGGTTTCTCGGAGACCAATAAAGGCAGTGTTACTTATTGAGGTGGATGTTTAAGTAAAAATGACCGTTGTCGCTCCAAAGAACGGGATTAACAGTGCGAAAATGCTCCAACGTCAAATTACTTTCCTTCAGTTCTAGAACAATTGAAATTTTAAAAGGATTGAATTTCAGATCATGTTAGTAAATTTCTTGAAATTTCCAGCGAGGCTGCTCTTTTCTTTATTAAAAATAGTATATTTTCACAAAAACTGTTTTCAACTAGTTTAATATTTTTGGGAATCATTGAATATTGACTAAGATGTGGCAGCGGAGTATTCATAGCCGAAGCAGTTGCATATAGAATCTTTGCATCCAGGAACAAATTAAATTTATACTCGTTCCAACACTACGTCGTATACAGAAGTGTGAACAAAATTTTCAATGATCTGTTATGTAAAAACCTTACTTTTAAAAAATGCTCGAGCAGTGTAACATAGTGATTAAAAAATCCGCACAATCAGTTATTCCAACAACATAACATTTTCTTCGTATCTTTTATTACTCTTTGAAATTAATGTATTTAGAAAATTAAATCTACAACCAGACTCCCTATATCACCGCCTAAGCTTATTTACATTTGCTAGTAGTTCTCTCATATTAGATTATATCACATGTCGCATAATTTTTAGTTAGTTTTCGTTATTGGTGGCCGTTGAAAATAATTCTTCACTTTGTTTAGTACGACCATTACTCATTGAATTGGTTGTAAAAGAACTATTAAATGTAGCTTTATCATTAAAATTTTAACCCAGTCTTTCGCAATCTTGCTGACCGCATAGAAATTCGAAAAATATAATAATTGTAAAATCAATAATGCATTTGTAAAAATAAGTACGAGATGAATCTAATATATGTAAAAATAATATTAAAGAATTTTAAATCGGAATTTTACTGACCAGTTTCAATAACTTTCAGTGCTACCAACATGATAAAGTGAAAAGCAATGGTGAACAAATAATCCATTAGTTGTTTATGGCGATTGATGTGTGTTGATGAAGATATATCATTTAATGTTGAGTGAGACTTGTTTCGTCAATTTTTAGTAAATAAATGTAAATAATTAGCAACAGAAAAGTCATTGGAATAAATGTGTATTACCCAGAAATAACAATAAAATATAAAACTTCCACCTATGCAAGGATTAAATCCTTTATAATTGTTGCAGCCCAAATATTTGTGGTTAGCAAACATTTTAGCTTTGTGGTCTTCGGACAGAATGTTTTATATTAACGAAAGACTAAATAAATATCAACTCAGTTCCAATGTAATAGAGTTATATTTTAATTGCTCGTGGATGCGTTGAAAATTTGTTAAAATGTCTTATTTAATCCCCGAGTGAAAAGTTGTAACATGTGTTATTTATATTTGGGCGGATTAGATGTAGTACAGATTCATTAGCATATATTGATGAAAAGAAGTTAACTGTGATTATATGGTTCTTCAAGATATCATTGTTGTTATTTGTTATTATGTCAGAAAAAAATAGTTTGGACTTAACATCAACGGCTCTTTTATTACGATTTCCGGGTGCCAGAGTAGGACGAAATTCAGTCGAACTACGGCTGAATTGGTGATATAAATTCTTTCAAAGTACATTAAAACTTTTCCCTTTTACTCTTTTCTCCCACTTCACCTACTTAACATCTCAATTCTAGTTCGTAACCAATACACACGAAAAAACACTTCTCTCCTCAAACAATGGTCTACTTATATACCCTTCCCATAGAATCGACTTTACTCACTCCTCCTTCACAATACACTCTATTCTTCTATGGAAGCCCCACTCCCCCTCGATTTTAGGATGTTCAGGAATCCTTGTGCATTTGAAGCGAAGGTTCGAAAGTGGTTGCTTATCGAACTGAAGTAATCGTCACGATAGTTCGATTTTATATATTTATATATATATTCCTACTCTATTCTATTTTACATTTTTATATTATTTTACGTGTTTATGATATTAACTTTTTTTACCTAACTTGTTTTGCCTAAACGGTCAACTGGTAGAGAATGCCTTCCTCATTAAGTTTTACATACAACGTATAAAAAGTTTTTAAATAAAGAAAATAAAACAATCCGTCGCATAGAGCGACAGATAGATACAGATACAGATAGATACAGATGAGATACACTCTATCATCGCGTGCAAATACTTTACTATAGCATCACCGAAACCGCTGTACAACAACATAAGAAAACGCGGCGAAGTGGGGGCCGAAGAATAAAAGAGCATGAGCACCACTGCTGAGCTGAGGGAATGGAGTGATCGTTATAAAGTCTTTATAAAATTTTGACATAGAAAAATAACAAAACAAAAGATATGACATCTCAACTAAGAACATTAGACAAAGTAAAATAGAATGAGATAAATGTTAATAAAATATTACGTCTAGTAGTTTTTATTTGTTTTTAAATTTTTCTTTTACCTCGTAAATGACTTGTTATAGATTTTTTCTGTTCTATTAGAAAGAGGTTGGATTCACCGGTCACTTTTAACTGATCCTATAGAAAATCTATGGTAGAAACTTATGCACTGTCGCGAAATACGAGATGTAAGAGAGGAGATTTGTGAGGGTGGAGCCATGTGAGAGAGTTGTGCTGTGACAGATTAATAAAACGACCACATGTCCTATGTCGATTCTTGCAAGATGACGGTTACTTAGTGCTTACCTTTGGTCCGGGTAAGTTGCACACACCATTGCTTGATTGATTGGTATTACATAATGATGTACATATATCGAGAGATAGCTTAAAGACCATGTTGAGATAATGGTGGTCGTGGTGGGTTTGTAGGGGCGAGTATGGAGGACCCTTTCGGATCAGTGATCCGGCTGTGTTTGTTAATATCCAAAGACAACGGACTTGCCTGTTTTACATGGAAGTCCTGCCTGTGTTTCTGGGATTCCTGGGTAGATCTGGGGGTTTCGCGATCGATGTTACTTTGTAGTGATGTGAATTGGTAGAACTGGTTGGAACGTAGTTGGCAGCGGGCGTGCACGTCCTGTGGGGGACGTGCACCATTTGGTGACTCCCGGGTACGACCACGTGAAAGCGCGGGTTCATGTGTTTGGTCTAGATTGGGTTCGTCTTCGTCGCCGAATTGATTTTCTATTTCAACCTAAAGTTAAAATGCGAAGCAGATTGTTGATCACACTACTTATGACAGCTGAGTTTTATAATGGTGTTCTTATACTGTTAAATATGTAGGAGGCGACATATACAGCAGCGTCAGCAATGATTTATATGTACACAGCCGTGAGAAAAATGGCGGAAGTGTTTGATTTTTATAAAAACTGTAATCAAAACACATCTTCAAAGACAAACTTTAACAGACAGTTACTGTTAAGGGTATAATTTTTATATTGATTTTAAAAATACCAACATTAGTACTCTCTAATTATTAAAGTTTAATAATTTATTTTATTAGGTGTGCAGAGTCATTTTCATTGATATGCATCATAGTAGCATGCCAGAAGAGTATAATTTAATATATATTAGAATCAGATTGAAATCTTCTATAACGTAAATGTTTAATTTAAATCTATGAGCGTTTCAAATGGCCTAAGTGCCCTCAACAAACACAGACGAGTTTTAATTAGTGATTACTTTCAGCAATATTATTAATACAGTAGTCGTTTAATTAATTCTCATGTTTTATAACAATTTAAAATCATCCGAAATTTTGTTATAAGCTTTTGTTTAATATAATTATATGAATATTCAGAGATGATATACGAGAGTATATTGTAAAACCACACAATTGCCTATAAAATAGGTAATCAAAAAAGGCTAATCATCATTACTAGGTCAGCCGATAGACGCCCTCTAGAAGGCATAATCCTTCCGTTAAGATCGCCATTAGGAGTGGTTTTGCGACTAATTGTTAGTCTACCTAGTGGGGTGTATATTTACGCCGCGTCTACCTGCTTATGATGTGCTCATTGCCAAGTTAGACTAGCAATTCTTCGAGCTACGTCAGTGACTTGGAATCTTCTGTGGATCTTGTCATTTATGATTCTATTTCGCAGGGAAGCTCCGAACATAGCCTATAGGGAATTTGAGCTTTCATAAATACCCCATTGTAAGCGACCACGTCTCAAATCCATATGTCATAACCGGCAATATCCTGGTTAAATACTACGTTTTTAGAAATTGCGGCATTATGAATAGTCTAAACATACCAGTGTATCAATATATATTGACTCTAGGCAGACTAGAGCCTGACACCCTGAAAGAAAGCTCGTCTCTCAACGTTACCAAAATTATTCGTATAGATACTGAAAAAGAACAAAATTACAATACACAAAGGTAAACGCACAGTGCGAAAGTCAATTGGTTTAATGTAAAAAGAAGAAATAGAAAAATAATCCAAACAGTTTTGAAGACGCGAGTGCTTTGAGAGCAAACATAAGTGCTATTTAACTAAAGCACCGTACAATAAAAGTGCGACTTGACGAATATTAACATCCGTCGAAAATTTCGCGTCCGTATTAAATTATAATTCCAAGACAATCTGCGCAGTCGAGATAGGCTCAAATTTTACGAGTGCCTATAAAATGATATATTTCCTACAATGGAGTAACTCGATTTTCCGGGTAATAAATATGATTTATGTACGCAGCGAAAGAGAAACATGTAATATCTTCGTGATCGAATTGCTAATTAAAAAATTATGCAATACTTTTATTGATAATCTGATTTTAATAATTATTTAATCATACAAGGATTTGAACCGTCATTTCAGCTTTCATTTTTAGATTAAAAGTATTTATATACGTACGTTGAGCAGTTTTAGCCTAGCGGTATAGGAAGGAGACGTTCGATGGTAGGTCGCGGATTCGATCCCGGGTTACAATCTTATTTTAATTATATAGGATTGCCACTGCTCCAAGTTTCCAGAGGATGGACAGCGGCGTCTTTTGCGTACCGTAATACCACATTGCGATCGTGAAACTCTCTGTTCAGTGTGGCGATTATGGTATATTTCCCATAAATGTCCTCCTTTGTCCTCCTTTGGGAGAGATTCATGGCTTGAAGTGGGTGTATCTATGGGCTGAAATCTTGGTATAACATTTGTTTTTGCTTCTTGTATATAAATTGTGTGTCTTACTTCCAGGGAAAATTTGTAATGTTTTAGTGAAATAAATCTACAACCCAAATATACAAAAACTCGTTTGCCAAGCGTGGCGGTTATAATATAACTTCTATAGATATTTTTGGGGGAGGCCTGTAATATCGTGGACGTATATGGTCTGAAATGACGATTTATGAACTATTAAAATAGAATTAAAAACTGGAGATATTTTTCTATACTGTTATAAAAATTAAACAAACGCTTAGATATACAGGCTGATTAGTCATATCGTAAAAGTTTTAAAGAAGTAAAGGCTACGTATAGATATATTTCTTAAAATTATTTTCTTAAACATTATTTAAAATTTAGTTAAAAATATCACAGAAAGCTCTTTTCTGTGGTACTAAAATCGTGTTTATTGCATCAAAATTACGCCACAGTAACATATCTTAATATAAAACACGCACCAAACCCCAAGTCGATAAAGTCGAAGCTTGAATATGTCCTATTTTTTTAAAAAAAACTATCAGGATTAAAGATTTAGATTCTCTATATAAAGTAACATCTAGTATCCTTTAGAAATAGTTGCGATGTAATTAAAATTGAAGATAAAGAAGATTGGAATGATTCAGACGGTGACTACTGCGGAAGCTGTCTATAGCATTTAATCATGTTCAGTTTGCTTAGCGTGCCGCCTTTATATGTGCTAGTTGTATTTACAGAATAAATCTTCAGGGTGATTGATTGTAGGTGTAGGTGCTTTAAATCTCTTACATAAATTTCCAATGACTCTGTATAAAGTGATCGCTCTGAAACTTTTGGCCTGCAAGCGTCCAATAACTTTTGGAAGAACAAAGTCTGTATGGACAGACATAGTCACTATAAAATAATAATTAATTTTAATATGTAATCGTATACATTTATTATAATCACCACGCTTAGCAGGCGGGTATGCGATCGCAGTGTGGTATTATGGTACGCAAAGAACGCTGCTGCCCATCCTCTGGAAACTCGTTTGTGAGCAGTAACAATCCTATATATTCAATACAAAATGTGAAAATTATAAAATTGTATCTAGGAAATCGAATTCGCAACCTACGATTGCAAGTTTTAGCCCTCTACCGCTGAGCTACGATGTAATATGTAGTAATCAGATTTTTATCATTACGTTTTATTATTTATGAAACTATTGATTTTTTATACGGTGTATATAAATTGATTAAGAGCAGACGAGATATATTCACTCTTACAAAGCTTTTTCACCTACCAATCACCCCCGTATAAATAAATATAAAACAAATAGAGAAATACACAAAAAGTAGTAGTAGTGAAAATATCAATAGTACTATACACAAACCAGAAATATTATTCATTTATGTTTATATTTTTAAATGTTTATATTTTTAAACAAAAATAAATATTCAAGAATTTTATTTGACATTTATTATCACTACTATATTTTAATCTACATATAATTTTGTGAGGTGAGTAAAATACTACATGTTTTACTAATTGTTACGAGATAAAATTACATTATCCCGCATTCAATTTGTCGATTCTTCAACTTCGGAGTACATGCTTGTCGCCAAGGAGAAATACGACCACGTTGTGCTTAGTATCTGGAAACGACTTCATTTGTTAACACAAAGATCGCATTTCGGTCGTAAAATCATTCGGTCGTAAAAATGACCGGTCCTTTGCAAAACCAGGCTACCTGTGATGATAATATTGGCGGTCTACCTAGTGGGGGAATACCCACGCCGCGTCTACCGGCACATGGTTGCCAGTCGAGAGCCTTTTGTCACCAACGACGAGTCCTCGAGCGATGTGCTACTCCCACCACCATTGCAGACGAGTAATTATTTGAGCTACGTAGTTGACCTTGGTTTTTCTCCGGATCTCACAGAGAAACTCTGATCTACAAGTATCTACTTAGAAATAAAACACACCGTCACTTTCTCTAAAGATATCGTAGACTAGATATTTACCTTTGCAAACAATTCTAACGTCACTGGTTTTTGTCCCAACGCTGTCAAACAGCAAGGTCGTTGCGCACTGCGGAAATATTTAAATTAAAAAAAAAATACATTGCTTGGTTTTACTTGAGGGAAGAAATCTTTATTATATCAGATACTTTGTCTTTTAAAGGAATGACAGGGTTTTGAAAGACTCTTGCCCACAAAAATCCTCGGTGGTCGTGCAAGCTACCTTAGTTTTTTCTCGGATATTTTAGGAAAATTATGGAGCTCATCATGATGAAGTGATTTTACTAAGATAAGACGATCTTGGGGTTATCTTTAGCGGACGATAAAGCTGTTACATCTATAACCAATCATTCTGTAGATACAACTAGTTGCACCGCTCATTTCGAATGGCTTGTAAAGCTTTTTGTTGCTCTAAATTCATTAAATACATTCAACACTATTTTTACCATGCCAAAAATATATTCCACGTAAGTATAAACGATAACAATTAAAATTGTATATATCTATTTAAATGCAACTATCAGGGGGACCGGAAAGTAACGTCGTTTTCTTGAGGTAAATTCACGCGACTACGTTTTTAACAAGTTTTTTTTTCTAATCAACATTATATTCACCTTTGTTATCAACAACCTTTTGCGATCTAGTGTACAACGTCTTCTAAGTATGTAATGAGCTACCAACTGACAAACATATATATATATATATATATATATATATATATATATATATATGATCTATTTATAAATAATTTATAAATATATAGATATTAAACCTAATAAAGTACTGCTATTATAGTGTAGATAGTTTACCTAAATCTAAAGCTGTTTGTCATTACCATTGTAATAAATTAATTTTTACCACAGATTTTAATTAATTCTGTCATATTTTAATGAACTAGTTTTTTTCAATTGTTATTTATTTTTATAATTAGTTTATTTTACATCAAAGAAAATGTTTTTTTTAATGTTTACTTACCGCTGTATTATTAAAAGAATCATCTTTTGATGGGATTTGTTCTTTTTATACCATAAGTTGTTATATGCCGAATCAGCAACACCCAAGCTCTGCGGAAATAATTAACATATTATTATACCCATGAGTAAATAAGAAAGTTTTTCATTCATATTCTTCTTTTTCAGCCTGTGTAAGCCTACTGCAAGGCATAGGTGTCCTCAAAATATTGCCAGGTTTACCAGTCTTGCGCTGCTCGCAACCTTAACTATGTCGTCGTTCCATCAAGTGGCAGGCCTAACCACGCCGCGTCTACTGGTTCATAGTCGACACTCGAGAACCTTTCGGTTCCAACGGCCACCGGTTGCAAGTTCATCGATCTGCCCCGCTCACTGAAACTTCAGAGGACCAATTCTTTGAGCTACATTGGTGATCTATGTTCTTTTTGCGGATATCCTCATTTCTGATTTGATCTCGCTTTGGTCAAAGACATATTGTTGTTCATATATCTACTTAGAAACATTTATAGTGTTTTATACTTCACAATAAAAATTTCAGAATTTAATTTTTTTAAAGAATCTAGCATCAAATTGAGTTCTATATATTGATGTGATTAAAATAAAGCTGTCATAGGAGCATTCGGTATTGTAATCTGAGGAAAGCAAACAACAAACTAAATAGAAAGATAACAACACTACGCGCAGTGACTCATTGAACCGAAGTGTGTGGTGAGTGGCTGAGATTATTTAGGTATACTCAGTATAATGAAGTGATCTGCAAACAACAACACAATTTTGATTTTAAATGATATATGTATAATTACACGTAAATCTACAAGAGAGACCCAAAGTATAGTGGTTGTTACGAATCTTCAAATTCTATTTCGAAACTAATGATTTTGGTAAAATGTTGAATGCTGGCTGCGCAAGGCTTTGTAGTGATCTATCGACTGTTATGATGATGACTAGTAATTTATGTTCTGATTGTTTTTTAATTTATTTTACCACCTTCCTCGACTTTGAATTAGGAATAGGCTTCATTCTTTTTTTACATTTTCTTTATTATGAACAATTTCTGCCATTTTCATGATGTCATTCCTCCTCGTTTGAGGCCTTCCTCGTGGTCTTTTCTGGTCTCTCGATCAGTATTGCTGTAGGCGATTGAATCAGAAATCTTGTATTCTGACAGCAAAGCTGGACCCATTTCTATTTGAGTCTTGTCAAATTATAGGCCGATTTGGGATTTTTATTTTAAGCTACTTATTTGTTTTTTGGTGCCTCAGCGTAACATCCATTAGCCTTCAATTTTTTTTTATTACCGAAAGTCTATCCTAAGTAAGAAAAGGACCAATATGAAGTGCACGGCCCGCCAGCACGCTGATAAATGCGTATGCGGTAAGTGTTGGCACACTCTGTGTACACAAATGGTGGAAGCACATATGTATTGGTCCTTTTCAATTTTTTTTACTGATAAAAGTGTACCGTAAGCCGAATGAAAATAATATTCTCAAATTACCTCATTTTTCAAATATTCACCGTAGTAACAAAATATGTACAAAGGCAAAGACATAGTAATTACAGCCAAAAAATTATTTCCAGTTTCGAATGTTCCACGAGATATCTGTGAAAGAAATAATAAGTCAACAATGAATTTCGCAAAAAAAAAAATTCTTAAATTTAATATTAGTACGAACCTTAACACGGATAAATGTACAAGCTCTTATTGGTCGCACAGATATACATAAACGAGAAAGTAAACACGGGCATAATTTATAAAACAAAAGCTAAACGAAAAAAAATATTTATCCTATATATAAAGTCTCTGCCATTTGGCGGCAAATTTCCGATGGTTAATAAAAAAAAAACTTTAACATGGAGTTATAACAGCCTGTTACTTCCAGAATGTTCAAAATGACGGAACAAAAGAAATTTTATTTTTATAAAAAGGTTGGTTAAGGTTGATGTAGTCATAATGGTTTAATGAAGAGAAAAACGGCTGATTCTGAAAATTAGTCCACAGCAATTTGAATTTCCAGAATTGTTAGTAATTGTAATTATATAATAATGACTTGTAATTATTATTTATTTACTGTGACTACAAATTATGATTAAATAATTTGTTGTTGTTTAGTTATTATTTTTTTTATACGAATTTTGATCTCGGTTCATGTTTGAAGTTCAATAGATTGCAGGTCTCATTTTAACTGATGTACATTTAATTATTTTTTTAAACGTGATATACAGAATGACAATCCGTTGTTTTGTTAAATTATTTTAAATACGGATATAACACGTAAATATACGTATGCAATCCTTAACAAATGAGATAAAAAACAATAAACTTTTATAACAGCTATAATATAAAGAACATTGCTATTAACATATTTTCTTGGGCTAAATGTAGATTTATGGAATATATCTTATAAATTGTAAAATCTTATAAATGTGTAATTTTTTACAACATTCTTACAGTGCTTTATCAATATACAAAAAATACACCAAAATATACTTACACTACTCGCGAATCCAAATAAACATAGAATAATCGTAGTGCATAGCGCATTCATTAACACAATTCGGTTGAACAAATTGTCCAATTCATTTGCTATCCTACAATGGAGGTCAGGGTTATTTATTATAAATTACACAAAAAGAAACCTTACATATCGCTGCATATTAAACGACGGAACACTTTCAGATATATGTAGCCCCGTAAACAATGGCTGACAATGAAAAAAAAAAGGCCTGTTACAAATCCTTCAATAAGAGGTTAAAGCGACCAAGAGAACGAGTACCTAGAAGAACAAGATCCTCAGCGCAATGCGGTTGATCTGACTCTTGGCTCCACTGCCACAGATAATTATTTATCTTCATTGTTTCAGCTGCAAGACGTCTACGCTCGAAATAGGACCCATTGGAAGCGGCCTATATTCCCAAACTTCCGACGATCTCAAGGTCGTCTGTGCACGTCTTACACTTGCCGATATGTGGTCTCCACTTCAAAACAATACGGCCCAGAGGTCACTCTTTCTAAACGTTATGTGGCCTGCTCACTTGCACTTTGACTTTCCAGTCCGTTGGGATATGTCGATTACTTTCATTTGTGTACTAATTTCCTCGTTTCTAATTCGATCTAATAAGATTTTAGAAGTGATTGCATAAACCTTAAGGTTTAATTGGATATTGTTAGGGCGTCGCTAAGATAGATTAAGGGACTTCCTTTTTTTGTAAGACATAATAAACTTAAATGTAAAACAAAGGCACGTACTTTAATGTCTGTCTGTCATGTTTAACATCGATCATAATAATAAATAATATAGATCTAATAAATAATTTAACATAGTGTGACTTTATTTTTTATCTTTCTTCCAACTTGTTTAGTTTCGTTGTTTTATTAGTAATTTATTTCATTTTATTATTTATTATATTTCTGTACCGTATTTTTAAATCTTTTGTGTATGATGTGCGCAATAAATATTTATTATTATTATAATTCGATCACTAAGAATCTTAACAAAGTCGTTATCTGTTATATTATCGTCCCCCTCCCCGCCGGCCGTTTAGTTGCAGAAATATTAATAATCCTCTTCTACCCTGACTATTAAGCCAAAGTTACAACAAAAAAGTCAAACTTACCTGATAAGATTTTGATGTCGCCTAATAATATTCTCAATTGAAATCGCTTGGTAGTGGTCCTCATTCTGTTCGACGGTTGTAGCAAAAGAAGAATCGTATTCCAAATCCTGACCTAATATAGAAAATTCCATTCCGAGATTTGCACAAAAGTTTATCTTTAAAAATTCCATACTCGCAAAGGCCAAAAATAGATGCCACACTAAAAAGGTTACATAATTTTAAGAAAGGTACACGTCTGTTAATTATTTTTGTCAAATGATGAGGAAACGCTGGTAAAGCTACTTTGACACGTAAAATAACGTTGTACATCCGTAATTATTTTAATTAATGAATCGTAAACAAAGAAAATGCTAGATTGGCAAGTGGGCACGCCATATAGTGCAAATAACAGATGACCACCGGGGTTTAAAAGTTCTGTCGTGGTGACCACGGACCTGAGAGGGCTGCGCAGAACGTCCATCCAAAAAATTGAAAGACAACCTGTTAACATAATTGAAAGACGATATATGCTGGTCGCTTTCAAAAGGTTCTACTTAATTCCTATATCCATAAGAAGAAAGAAGATAGTAGAAACTTGGTGTCATTGAAATATCTTATTCAGAGTTGGTGCATTAAACAACAAAGCAATTGCGTTCGAAAGAATACCTGCAACTGTTCTCTACAGTGCGTGCTATTATTAGCTATGGGACTTGTAAGTTCGACGGTCAATTTTCTAATGTGTTTTTCATAATGTGTACACACTTTAGTGATATTCCTACTTTTTGGAAACAAATCTTCTCTTAGAGTGCTGGTATAGGATGTAATCCACAATCCAATTCATAAATAAAACATACATAAACATTGTTTTGTTTATGGGTTAAAACAATAAAAATTAGAAATTAATCAAACAACAAATAGGAAAATAAAGTAAATGAATAAGTGATAGTAAATTCGTTTACTAAATCGTTGTATTATTCTACTCATTCGTGTGGGCTATTTGTATATTTGTCTATCAGAGAAAAGTAAATTCTTGGTAAAATTGATGGGCTAAACAAATTCTCGAAATCAGGGAGTTATGGCTTAGATTCTTTCTACTAGAAAGAGCTGTGAACGTGTCCATAATTAAGAGAAGGTGTGCGGGCACCGAGATAATAATAAAAAACATAAAAGCAGGGTAATGTATCTGAGAATGGAACAACTTTTGAAGGAATATTAGGTCGTGTAGTCGATTAGTTGAAGTGTTGTAGGCATATTTATCTAAAATTTATACAATTACAATAACAATTAATTTGCGTAAATTATGTGCAGCGTTTCAAAAGTTTTATATTAAAAAGAAGCAACGAATTGTTATTGATTATTTATCATAATCTTACCAAAAATATCTCTTGTTCTGGATTAGATTTTGGACATAGGAATATAAATTTGACTTACCAGTGAACAGTTGAAATGCGTAGGTAGCCAAATAAATGAACCAATTGTCGAATGGATCGTAGGGTAATACAGCTCCAAATGGTAGTTTTAGTTCGCGGTTCTCATTCAGAATGAATTTAAAGGTAATCTGCGCTACCAGTGGCGCTGTGAGATGAAACCAGAAACCTATTATATTGGAATAGTAGAATACTGAAAACATATTGAATTAGTAAGACTTGATCGAAAAATTACTACTGCTTTTGAATCCATCAGCTATATTAAAGATTTTGCTAATTCTGGATACAAGCTTTTCATTTGACAGCGGCTGTAAGGCAACGAGTGTCTTATATTTCAGATTTTGGTCATAGAAAATGCCGATTTTCTCGCTGTAATTTTTTTGACATATCATAAGCTTAGGCGATATTGTTATATTAATACAAACAGATCTAAGATATACGACCATTTCGCTGATTACTCTCAAAAGTTTTTTCTAGACTGTTCTTAAGAAAACACAAGGTCTAAAAATTAATAAACTCATATTAAAATTATTTAACATCTGTTAGAATCAATCCAGTCTTAAGCGCTTAGAACAATAGTAGGGGTATGTATTTCTTGACGTCTCTCAGTTACTTTTAATCATTTATATAAATTCAGTTTAAGAATAAAATGTTTAAAAAAAACACTCACCTCTGTGAAATCGCTTCAGCTGCTTCAGTTTGCTACTTCTAATTTTTATTTGCTGCTCTGTTAAGTTAGACGTTCTCCATGTAGAAGCCAAATCAGTGAGTAAATTCTCTACATCTTTTTGCTTATAAATTATCAAGAATGCTTTGATGATCGCTAAGAAATATTTATAAATATAATTATGTCAAATATATTAATCTGAAGAATAAGAGCCTATAGGCTAATATATATATATATATATATATATATATATATATATATATATATATATATACATATATATATATATATATTAATATATTTATTTATTAAAAATACTTGTACATTAATTATACGTTATATTATATTTAATTAAATTAAAAGACTTACATTGTGAAGTGATTATGCATATAGAAGTCATGTAAGCTATATCAGACACGTTGACTTTCTCTTTAAATGATCTAAACAAGTAAAGCCACATACTCAGGTTTTGCAGAATTGTGAGAAGCGATGTACAGTATAATTTCCAGTTTTTGTATTTAGAATTATCACCAAACAACAAATTGATGTGACATCTGTGGAATAAATCGAAACACAACGCCCAAGCGTCGCCTATTTCAGATGGAAAGATTTTAACTTCCATCATGTATTTTTTAAAATTTTTGTTTCACTTAAAAACACTGAATGAGTAAAAATTGAAACAGGTGAACCTTTATAAATCGTTCGAAATAGAAAAATCAGAGATCGGTGATATTTATTTGAAACCTTTTTTTATTTTTTGTTAAATACAGAATATAATAGTTTTATAAAAATATCTTGTGAATACATACATTCACCCAATTTCGAAGTGGGACAGATTTTATATTTTATTTGCTGTTCGCCCGAATTCTATTCTTTCTTTTATTAACATACCGAACCACTGACATATTTCGCTGTTTCATTGTGAAGCGAATGGTTTAAAAAATACTTAATTGTATGAAATTGCACCTAACTGGGACCGAAATTGAGCCATACCCAATTTAGAAAATGTAACGACGATTTGACATAATTGTCAATTGACAAGGCTCACGTCCAAAAAATCAAAGATGTTTAGTGATAGTGTTGTAGTATCGTTCGCGTGCGCATTCAGTCCAAACCACTTCGAAGCGTGTTTTGCTTCTCAAGCGCATTAAACCTCGATTGGTGCCAAAGTAACGCAATTTTCAGTAGAAAAACAGCGAACAAAACTCGTCTTATATCGCTCCACAATCATCGTATTCGCTTGATTTGTTTCCGTGCTACTTCTGGCTGTTTAAAAAATTCAAAAGGCAAATTCGGGGAAGCCGTTTTGATACCATTGAGTAGATTAAAACTGAATCAAAGATGTTAAAGGTAATACCGGAAAATAACTATACCGACTGTTTCGAGGACTGTGAAATGTATTGGCAAAAGAGCGTTTTATCAGATGGGGTTTACTTTGAAAGGTATGAAATTGTTTTGGACGAATAAATGAAGAATTAAGATTTTATATATCATTTGTACTTCTCTAGTCGAGACAAAAGAGTGGAATAACCACCGAGTTGTGAAGTGGAATTCAGTGGCTGGTCGAGTCGCCTAAGGTGGAAACTACATTGATCCAAAACTACATTTCTCAGCGGGCTCGCAAACAACTTTTTAAGTAAAAAGTGTAGGTGAACTGCTAATACACTACTTTGCTCCTTGTGAACTTCTTAATAAGGATGCTTTTCCATCTTCTTCAGTACCGAATGTGAACTTACATAGAGAGAGGTATGTATTCATATATATACTGCGAATGCGGTTATCAGACTGTGTACAAGAGAACAATTTGCAAAGCAAGTAAAATTTAACTGAATAACTCAAGACCAAACCCGCTATAGGTACTAAGTAAACCTATCACTTGTTGATACTCGCGTTTTTGTCCCCCCTCACTCTTTCTGGGTAAAGAGGATGGTTACTGCATGGGATAAGGTAATGAGAAGAATGATAAAGGGTGAATAATTTTACGGTTTTAGTAGATCTGTCTATTTATTCGTGGTTGACCACCGAGGTCACTGCTTGACACTTTTATAGACTTAAGCAAATTCCTTCATCTTGTTTTCGAATCAGGGATATAGATCCTCCTACTTTTACCTCCCGTCACTTATCCTTCACAATTTCTCTTTTTATTCCCTCTTTCATCCTTCATATTTTATATCATTCAACATACAATAAATATACAGCGTTCACTTACATTACATTTACGTATCGCCTTCCATCCCTCATCACACTTCCTGTCACACAGTTTTTTTTGGCTCATCACATCACCCACCACCCTGCAACAAAACCGCATGAAAGTGTGGCGGCTCTCCTTCTCTAAAAAGAAAGCAATGTTGCCGCAAGCAATGCTCTTCCATATCCACTTCACAAGGTAATTTCTTTGTTAGAAAAACATGTACTGAACCCACAATAACATTCGACCACAATAATAGATAGTATATAATTTGTAGGCGTAAACTTCTATGACATATTTTATAACAATACGCGAAATTACAAAGTGAATCGCTTTAAAATAACAGTAAACAAGTAACGCTACGATGTTATAAATTTACAAGGAAAGCCTTTAATTTAATATAATTTTATGTGAATATACATTACACTTGATATATTATTATCTTTACAAACATAGATAACAGGCTAAATTTTATTAAATTGTAATAATTGCCTTTTAGGAAAATAATATGCAATATTAATTATGCAGTGTCGTCTTTATATCATATTTTTTAACTTATATATTTTACAAATTTGTACGAATGTTTTAGACAAACTTAAAGCAAATATATTTTAATTCCAACAAAGCCTAGATAGTATTGTGATTTATTTTACATATACATTTTACACAAAATTTTAATTCAAATTGGAAAAGGATTCACAAGCATGCATACCTCGTGTGTTGTATATTGGATTTAAATTTGCATGATAGTGTTACCAAACGATATGAAATATGTATATTTTAAGAATGGGAATTCGCCGGTACAGCGTATGGATCATTGTGGATGTAAACGGGATACCGACATAAAAATCACTTTTTTTTTTATACTTGTGGACAACCTCATATATGTCATCTAAATTTATGAGTACTCCGAATTACATTGAAAATAAAACAAATCCTTAATGGCGGCACATCTCTTCAACTGGGATATCAGCACATCAGTTCCTAGGTCTTACGTCCCCAAGGATCTATGCACACAGGCCTTCAAATATCTCCACTTCCTTAGTCACCCTGGTGCTAATGCTTTAGAAAAGCTAGTGGCAGAGCGATTCGTATGTCCCAACATGCTAAAAAGACGCAGAGTAAAATTAACAAATTTTTAACGCTCATGAAACGCTCTTTAGAAGGGAGTGATGTGGGAGTTGCCCATACATATGTAATCTAAATTTATGAGCACTACGAATGACATAAAAACGTCAGTGCTACAACGACATTATAAGCATTGGTCGAATTAATTGAGTTTTGGGTATATTATTGATATTAATTGGAACCTCCACATCCATCATCATCATCATATTAACTGGTAGATGTCCACCGCAAGGCAAATGCATCCCTCAAAGACTGTCAGGAAGATCAGTCCTGATCTGTTCGCATACAGCGACTTCCTCCGATCTTAAACATGTCTAAGTAATGCAAAGATCGTATCTACATTACGCGGGCGTTTATTGCCTGCGCCGGCGCATCGGTCAACTTCGGCTATCTTCGGCCGCTGCTTGCGATTGTTAGCTATGATTCGAGGTGTTGGACGCACGATATTTTCTAACTCATTTGCAACGTAATTAACCTTGAACTATATTCTTTCGCTTTGCCTTAAAGTCGTATTTCTGATATTTAATGTTTTTATCTTTGGCTTAAATTAATTTCTATCTCCACCTATATGTGCTGTGCTAAATTATAAATTAATCCGTATATTAGTGAACTTTATTCTTCGTTCTTTCTCATTCAACTATTGAACTTGTTAGTTATTTAACAAACGTACATTACCTAGAGAACCTTTCGTCCCCATTCATTCAACTAACTATAAGTAAGGTATTTTTCTTACATGAGAAAATTCTTTATACTTTTCCGCCGAGGCTATGATAAAGTAACGCGAAAGCCTCCCAGAGTAAGCTCCTCAACTATATTTCTACGCCTATTGTCTAAACTACAGAAACACTTTTACTCAGCCTAGATTCAATAGCGCTGGTCTTATACCACGATGACGAGGTAAAGTTGCAAATCTCCACTCGACATTTTGAAATGCAAGGGTCATAATTATGGCGAATCTCACCTAAATTTACCACTAAAGTCATGTTATAAACATTGGAGTAGAGAGTAGCGGAACATCATTAGACTTTGATGTTCTTTCTCTTACGGGTAACTTCGTTCACAAGTTCCTCCCATACTCTATTAATTGTAATAGAGTAGATGTTCAGAACAAATTACTATTAGACTTAATATTTTCTTAACATTTATCTCATTCTATTTTACTTTGTCTAATGTTCTTAATTGAGATGGCATATCTATGTTTTGTTATTTTCAATATTTATTTAAGCACTTTTTATAAATTGTATGTATAACAGCGAAATTAATGCCGAATGCATTCTCTACCAGTTAACCGTTTAAGCGGTGCTGAATGAATAAAAGTAGGTAAAACAAGTTAATATCATAAACACTAAAATGATATAAAAATGTAAAATGGAATGGAGTAGGAAAATATATATGTACATATATATATATATATATATATATATATGTACATAAATAGATATATAGATATATAGAAATTTATATATTTATGTGTATGTATGTACTATTTATAAATATAATAAATAATAAAATCGAACTATCGTGACGATTACTTCAGTTCGACAAGCAACCACTTTCGAACCTTCGCTTCAAATGCACAAGGATTCCTGAACATCCTAAAATCGAGGGGGAGTGGGGCTTCCATAGAAGAAAAGAGTGTATTGTGAAGGAGGAATGAGTAAAGTCGATTCTATGGGAAGGGTATATAAGTAGACCATTGTTTGAGGAGAGAAGTGTTTTTTCGTGTGTATTGGTTAAGAACTAGAATTGAGATGTTAAGTAGGTGAAGTGGGAGAAAAGAGTAAAAGGGAAAAGTTTTAATGTACTTTGAAAGAATTTATATCACCAATTCAGCCGTAGTTCGACTGAATTTCGTCCTACTCTGGCACCCGGAAATCGTAATAATAGAGCCGTTGATGTTAAGTCCAAACAATTTTTTTTCCTGTCATAATAACAAATAACAACAATGATATCTTGAAGAACCATATAATCACAGTTAACTTGTTTTCATCAATATATGCTTTAATGAATCTGTACTACATCTAATCCGCTCAAATATAAATAACAAACCTTACAACTTTTCACTCGGGGATTAAATAAGACATTTTAACAAATTTTCAACGCATCCACGAGCAATTAAAATATAACTCTATTTCATTGGAACTGAGTTGATATTTATTTAGTCTTTCTTTAATATAAAACATTCTGTCCGAAGACCACAAAGCTGAAATGTTTGCTAACCACAAATATTTGGGCTGCAACAATTATAAAGGATTTAATCCTTGCATAGGTGGAAGTTTTATATTTTATTGTTATTTCTGGGTAATACACATTTATTCCAATGACTTTTCTGTTGCTAATTATTTACATTTATTTACTAAAAATTGACGAAACAAGTCTCACTCAACATTAAATGATATATCTTCATCAACACACATCAATCGCCATCAACAACTAATGGATTATTTGTTCACCATTGCATTTCACTTTATCATGTTGGTAGCACTGAAAGTTATTGAAACTGGTCAGTAAAATTCCGATTTAAAATTCTTTAATATTATTTTTACATATATTAGATTCATCTCGTACTTATTTTTACGAATGCATTATTGATTTTACAATTATTATATTTTTCGATTTTCTATGCGGTCAGCAAGGTTGCGAAAGACTTCGTTAAAATTTTAATGATAAAGCTACATTTAATAGTTCTTTTACAACCAATTCAATGAGTAATGGTCGTACTAAACAAAGTGAAGAATTATTTTCAACGGCCACCAATAACGAAAACTGACTAAAAATTATGCGACATGTGAAATAATCTAATATGAGAGAACTACTAGCAAATGTAAATAAGCTAAGGCGGTAATATTCCCTATATCTGGTGGTAGATTTAAGTTTCTAAATACAATAATTTCAAAAAATGTTGTGTTGTTGGAATAACTGATTGTGCGGATTTTTTTACCACTATGTTACACTGGTCGAGTAATCATAGCGTGTTCCGTCGATGCATTTTTAAAAGAAAGGTTTATATTTATATTGTTTACATAACAGATCATTGAAAATTTTGTTCACACTTCTGTATACGACGTAGTGTTGGATCGAGTATAAATTTAATTTGTTCCTGGATGCAAAGATTCTATATGCAACTGCTTAGGCTATGAATACTCCGCTGCCATATCTTAGTCAATATTCAATGATTCCCAAAAATATTAAACTAGTTGAAAGCAGTTTATGTGAAAATACACTATTTTTAATAAAGAAAAGAGCAGCCTCCACGGAGATTTTAGGAAATTTCATAAAACGATCTGATATTTAATCCTTTTAAAATTCAAATTGTTCTACAACTGAAGTAAAGTGATTTGACGTTGGAGCATTTTCGCACTGTAATCCTATTCTTTGGAGCAACAACGGTCGTTTTTACTTAAACGTCCACCTCAATAAGTAACACTGCCTTTAGTGGTCTCCGAGAAGCCTCAAACCTCGACATAAACATCAAAAGCCAAAGAGCTTACAATAACAATTTTCGAACTTTTCTAAATTTATTAGAAAATATTAGGAAATCAGTTCCATTAAACCAAGTTTACGGCAGCGTGGGGCGCAGAACACCCTTCAACAAGGTTGCGTTTTGCATAGTAGTAGCAAAATTAACAATATAACATGTAAAGCAAACGAGTTGATAAATGAAAGACAAATTGAAATTAAATGAGGGACAACCGGAACTACATGTTCTTAAAAAAGGTTTTTGAATAAAAGAGATTTTATTACATTTATAAATAGTGTATATTTACATATACATATACATATTATATATATATATATATATATATATATATATATAATATTTACATATACATATACATATTATATATATATATATATATATATTCCTACTCTGTTCCATTTTACATTTTCATATTATTTTACGTGTTTATGATATTACCTACTTTTATTAATTTATATCAGCACCACCCACCTAACTTGTTTTGCCTAAACGGTTAACGGGTAGGGAATGCCTTCTTCATTAAGTTCGCAGTTATACATACAACGTATAAAAAGTTTTTTAATAAAACGATCCGTAGCAAAGAGCGAGAGATAGATACAGATAGAGAGATACAGATAAGATATATTCTATCATCGCGTGCAAATAATTTACTCTTACATTACCGAAACTGCTGTACCGCGACATAAGAAAACATGGCGAAGTGGACGCTGAAGAATAAAAGAGCATGAGCACAACTGGTGAAAGCTTTAAGGTGAGCTGAAGGAATGGAGTGATCGACACAAAGACTTTATAAAATTTTGAAATAGAAAAACGTAACAAAACAAAAGATATGACATCTCAACTAAGAAAATATTAAGTCTACTAGTAATTTATTCTGAACATCTACTCTATTACAATTAATAGAGTATGGGAGGAACTTGTGAACGAAGTTACCCGTAAGAGAAAGAACATCAGAGTCTAATGAAGTTACGCTACTCTCTACTCCAATGTTTAAGTATGACCTTAGCGGTAAATTTAGGTTAGATTCGCCATAATTATGACCCTTGCATTTCAAAATGTCGAGTGGAGATTTGCAACTCTACCTCGTGGTATAAGACCAGCGCTATTGAATCTAGGCTGAGTAAAAGTGTTCCTGTAGTTTAGACAATAGGCGTAGAAATAAAATTGCGGAGCTTACTCTGGTAGGCTTTCGCGTTATTTTATAACAGCCTCAGCGGAAAAGTATAAACAATTTTTTCATGTAAGAAAAATACCTTAATTATAATTACCTAATTGAATAAATGGAGACGAAAGGTAAAGTATGTTTGTTAAATAACTTATAAGTTCAATAGTTCAATAAAAAAGAACAAAGAATAAAGTTCACTGATATACGGTTTACGGTTAAGCATTAGCACCAGGGTGACTAAGGAAGTGGAGATATTTGAAGGCCTGTGTGCATAGATCCTTGGAGACGTCAGACCTAGGAACTGATGTTCTGATATCCCAGTTGAAGAGATGTGCCGCCATTAAGGATTTGTTTTATTTTCAATGTCATTCGGAGTACTCATAAATTTAGATGACATATATAAGGTTGTCCACAAGTGTAATAAAAAGAGTGATTTTTATGTCAGTATCCCGTCTACATCCGCAATGATCCATACGCTGTACCGGCGAATTCCCATTCTTAAAATATACATATTTCATATCGTTTGGTAACACTTTCATGCAAATTTAAATCCAACATACAACACACGAGGTATGCGTGCTTGTAAATCCTTTTCCAACTCGAATTAAAATATTGTGTAAAATGTATATGTAAAATTAATCACAATACTATCTAGGCTTTGTTGGAATTAAAATATATTTGCTTTAAGTTTGTCTAAAACATTTGTACAAATTTGTAAAATATATAAGTTTAAAATATGATATAAAGACGACACTGCATAATTAATATTGCATATTGTTTTCCTAAAAGGCAATTATTATAATTTAATAAAATTTAGCCTGTTATCTATGTTTGTAAAGATAATAATATATCGTCGTCTTATCAGATCACAAACATCCCCTGCAGCAAACAGGCCCCCCACAAAAATATATACGGGGGATATACCACAATTGCCACGCTTGTTAAGCGGGTTGGTGATCACAGTGTGGTACTATGGTACGCAGAGAACGCTGCTATACATCCTCTGGAAACTTGTATGTAAGCAGTGGCAATCTGTATCCCGGAATCGAACCCGAGAACTCTACGATCTCGGTAAGGCCATTGGGCTACTACTTATCGTGTTATTATCAAAAAAAGACAACAAATCTAATTTACAAAAAAAAATTATAAATTATTTGACATAAAAAACATCGAGAAAGATGTGAAGGTCGTCAATTATCAGGAATATTTAATGATCGACATCCTATTATGTTATAATAATGGCGAATTAATAAATATAAAATGAAAACAGTGTTGTGGTAATTGTTTGTTTTTGCATAATAAAATATCGCATATAGGTAAATTATGCTCCTTTGGTCAAAACAAGTGTAATGTTATATTCACATAAAATTATATTAAATTAAAGGCTTTCCTAGTAAATTTATCGCGTCGTAGTGTTATTTGTTTACTGTTATTTTGAAGCGATTCACTTTGTGATTTCGCGTATTGTTATAAAATATGTCATAGAAGTTTACGCCTACAAATTAAATACTCTCTATTATTGTGGTGGAATTTTATTGTGGGTTCAGTACATGTTTTTCTTACAAAGAAATTACCTTGTGAAGTGGATATGGAAGAGCATTACTTGCGGCAACATTGCTTTCTTTTTAGAGAAGGAGAGCCGCCACACTTTCATGCGGTTTTGTTGCAGGGTGGTGGGTGATGTGATGAGCCAAAAAAAACTGTGTGACAGGTAGTGTGATGAGGGATGGAAGGCGATACGTAAAGGTAATGTAAGTGAACGCTGTATATTTATTGTATGCTGAATCATATAAAATATGAAGGATGAAAGAGGGAGTAAAAAGAGAAATTGTGAAGGATGAGAGACGGGAGGTGAAAGTAGGAGGATATATAACCCTGACCCGAAAACAAGATGGAGGAATTTGCTTAAGTCTATAAAAGTGTCAAGCAGTGATCAGCGTGACCTCGGTGGTCTACCACGAATAAATAGACAGATCTACAAAAACGGACCGGAAAATTATTCACCCCTTATCATACTTCTTATTCCCTTGTCCCATGCAGTAATCATATTCTTTACCCAGAAAGGAGGGGGGTAACAAAAAGGCGAGTATCAACAAGTGATAGGTTTTCTACATACCTATGGCTGGTCTGGTCTTGAGTTCTTCAGTTAAATTTTACTTGCCTATTTAATCGAATCAGGCGTTACCTTGCGGAAGTCCATCCTAAGTAAGAAAAGTAAGAAAGTGCAGTGGTGGTCAGCGGGCTGGCGGGCGGTGCACTTTGTTGCACGACTACCACTGCATATGCAGAAGCTATGTAGTAATGTAGCCAACATTGATACTACAACACTATCACTAAATATCTTTGATTTTTTGGACGTGAGCCTTGTCAATTGACAATTATGTCAAATCGTCGTTACATTTTCTAAATTGGGTATGGCTCAATTTCGGTCCCAGTTAGGTGCAATTTCATACAATTAAATATTTTTTAAACCATTCGCTTCACATTGAAACAGCGAAATATGTCAGTGGTTCGGTATGTTAATAAAAGAAAGAATAGAATTCGGGCGAACAGCAAATAAAATATAAAATCTGTCCCACTTCGAAATTGGGTGAATGTATGTATTCACAAGATATTTTTATAAAACTATTATATTCTGTATTTAACAAAAAATAAAAAAGGTTTCAAATAAATATCACCGATCTCTGATTTTTCTATTTCGAACGATTTATAAAGGTTCACCTGTTTCAATTTTTACTCATTCAGTGTTTTTAAGTGAAATAAAAATTTTAAAAAATACATGATGGAAGTTAAAATCTTTCCATCTGAAATAGGCGACGCTTGGGCGTTGTGTTTCGATTTATTCCACAGATGTCACATCAATTTGTTGTCTGGTGATAATTCTAAATACAAAAACTGGAAATTATACTGTACATCGCTTCTCGTAATTCTGCAAAACCTGAGTATGTGGCTTTACTTGATTAAAATATTTAAAGAGAAAGTCAACGTGTCTGATATAGCTTACATGACTTCTATAAGCATAGTCACTTCACAATGTAAGTCTTTTTATTTAATTAAATATAATATAACGTATAATTAATCTACAAGTATTTTTAATAAATAAATATATATAGAAATATATATTTATTTATTAATATTAATATATATATATATATATATATATATATATATATATTTATATATATATATATATATATATATATATATATATATATATATATATATATATATATATATTTATATATATATATATATATATATTTATATATATATATATATATATATATATATATATATTTATATATATATATATATTAGCCTATAGGCTCTTATTCTTCAGATTAATATATTTGGCATTATTATATTTATAAATATTTCTTAGCGATCATCAAAGCATTCTTGATAATTTATAAGCAAAAAGATGTAGAGAATTTACTCACTGATTTGGCTTCTACATGGAGAACGTCTAACTTAACAGAGCAGCAAATAAAAATTAGAAGTAGCAAAGTAAAGCAGCTGAAGCGATTTCACAAAAGTGAGTGTTTTTTTTTTAGCATTTTATTGTTAAACTGAATTTATATAAATGATTAAAAGTACGAGTTTTGCAATAAAACCCTGAGAGACGTCAAGAAATAAATACCCCCAGTATTGGTCTAAGCGCTTAAGACTGGATGGATTCTAACAGATGTTAAATAATTTTAATAGGAGTTTATTAATTTTTAGACCTTGTGTTTTCTTAAGAACAGTCTAGAAAAATCTCATGAGAGTAATCAGCGAAATGGTCGTATATCTTAGATCTGTTTGTATTAATTTATCAATATCGCCTATGATATGTCGTATCCAATAGCTTATGATATGTCAAAAAAATTACAGCGAGAAAATCGGGATTTTCTATGACCAAAATCTGAAAGATAAGACACTCATTGCCTTACAGCCGCTGTCAAATGAAAAGCTTGTATCCAGAATTAGCGAAATCTTTAATATAGCAGATGGATTCAAAAGCAGTAGTAATTTTTCGATCAAGTCTTGCTAATTAAATATGTTTTCAGTATTCTACTGTACCAATACAACAGGTTTCTGGCTTCATCTCACAGCGCCAATGGTAGTGCAGATTACCTGTAAATTCATTCTGAATGAGAAACGCGAACTAAAACTACCATTTGGAGCTGTATTACCCTACGATCCATTCGACAATTGGTTCATTTATTTGGTTAGCTACGCATTTCAACTGTTCGCTAGTAAGTCAAATTTATATTCCTATGTCCAAAATCTAATCCAGAACAAGAGATATTTTTGGTAAGATTATGATAAATAATCAATAATAATTCGTTGCTTCTTTTTAATATAAAACTTTTGAAACGCTGCACATAATTTACGCAAATTAATTGTTATTGTAATTGTATAAATTTTAGATAAATATAAGCTATATATGCCGACAACACTTCAACTAATCAACTACACGACCTAATACGAGGGCCAAACTGAAAGTTTTTAGAACTGGCAACTTAAAAACATTACATTAAAAAAATAAGTTTAAATTTTGAAAATAGAACTCTTTACCAATAATATTGAGTATACATTTCATTCATTTGTCATTTGTTTTACGATTTGGCGGCAAATTGAAAATTGTCTGTGCACGTCAGAATGAATTTAAGCCGAGAAAATTTTCGTGCAATGGTTTTTTATGACTTTCGATGTCATATAAGTCAACAAGAAAGTTATGATAGACTTCGATTGGCTTTTCACGATGAAGCCCCATCTCGTGCCACAGTATACAACTGATTTAATGAATTCAAACGTGGTCGAACTAATCTCACCGATGATTTGCGTGAGGGACGGCCTTCTACAGCGACGACTGAAGACAATATCAGTGTTGTGCGGCGTATGATAGAGACTGACAAAAGTGTGACTCGTATTCCTTCATAAGTTGTTCCATTCTCAGATACATTGTCTTGCTATTATGTTTTTTATTATTATCTCGGTGCCCGCACACCTTCTCTTAATTATGGACACGTTCACAGCTCTTTCTAGTAGAAAGAATCTAAGCCATAACTCTCTGATTTCGAGAATTTGTTTAGCCCATCAATTTTACCAAGAATTTACTTTTCTCTGATAGACAAATATACAAATAGCCCACACAAATGAGTAGAATAATACAACGATTTAGTAAACGAATTTACATTCACTTATTCATTTACTTTATTTTCCATTTTGTTATATTGATTAATTTCTAATTTTTATTGTTTTAACCCGTAAACAAAACAATGTTTATGTATGTTTTATTTATGGATTGGTTTGTGGATTACTTCCTATACCAGCACTCTAAGAGAAGATTTGTTTCCAAAAAGTAGGAATATCACTAAAGTGTACAGTGTGTACACAACACATTATGAAAAACACATTAGAAAATTGACCGTCGAACTTACAAGTCCCATAGCTAATAATAACATGCATTGTAGAGACCAGTTGCAGGCATTCTTTCGAACGCAATTGCTTTGTTGTTTAATGCACCAACTCTAAATAAGATATTTCAATGACACCAAGTTTCTTCTTTCTTCTTCTGGATATAGGAATTAAGTAAAACCTTTTGAAAGCATATGTCGTCTTTTAATTATGTTAACAGGTTGTCTTTCAATTTTTTGGATGGTCGTTCTGCGCAGCCCTCTCAGGTCCGTGGTCACCACGACAGAACTTTTAAACCCCTGTGGTCATCTGTTATTTGCACTATATGGCGTGCCCACTTGCCAATCTAGCATCTTCTTTGTTTATGATTCATTAATTAAAATAATTACGGATGTACAACGTTTTTTACGTGTCAAAGTAGCTTTACCAGCGTTTCCTCATCATTTGACAAAAAAAATTAACAGACGTGTACCTTTTTTAAAATTATGTAACCTTTTTAGTGTTGCATATATTTTATGCCTTTTCGACTACGGAATTTTTAAAGATAAACTTTTGCGCAAATCTCGGAATGGAATTTTCTATATTACGTCAGGATTTGGAATACGATTCTTCTTTTGAACAGAACGAGGACCACTACCAAGCGATTTCAATTGAGAATATTATTAGGCGACATCAAAATCTTATCAGGTAAGTTTTATATATAACTTTGACTTTTTTGTTGTAACTTTGGCTTAATAGTCAGGGTAGAAAAGGATTATTAATATTTCTGCAACTAAACGGCCAGCGGGGGGGACGATAATATAACAGATAAATATTTATTGCGCACATCATACACAAAAGATTTAAAAATACGGTACAGAAATATAATAAATATAAAAATAAAATAAATTACTAATAAAATAACGAAACTTAACAAGTTGGAAGAAAGATAAAAAATAAAGTCACACTATGTTAAATTATTTATTAGATCTATATTATTTATTATTATGATCGATGTTAAACATGACAGACAGACATTAAAGTACGTGCCTTTGTTTTACATTTACGTTTATTATGTCCTACAAAAAAAGGAAGTCCCTTAATCTATCTTAGCGACGCCCTAACAATATCCAGTTAAACCTTAAGGTTTATGCGACCACTTCTAATACCTTATTAGATCGAATTAGAAACGAGGAAATTAGTACACAAATGAAAGTAATCGACATATCCCAACGGACTGGCAAGTCAAAGTGCAAGTGAGCAGGCCACATTACGCGTAGAAAGAGTGACCTCTGGGCCCTATTGTTTTGAGGTAGAGACCACGTATCGGCAAGTGTAAGACTCGCACAGACGACCTTGAGATCGTCGGAAGTTTGGGAATATAGGCCGCTTCCAATGGGTCCTATTTCGAGCGTAGACGTCTTGCAGCTGAAACAATGAAGATAAATAATTATCTGTGGCAGTGGAGCCAAGAGTCAGATCAACCGCATCGCGCTAAGGATCTTGTTCTTCTAGGTACTCGTTCTCTTGGTCGCTTTAACCTCTTATTGAAGGATTTGTAACAGGCCTGTATTGTCAGCCATTGTTTACGGGGCTACATATATCTGAAAGTGTTCCGTCGTTTAATATGCAGCGATATGTAAGGTTTCTTTTTGTGTAATTTATAATAATAACCCTGACCTCCATTGTAGGATAGCAAATGAATTGGACAATTTGTTCAACCGAATTGTGTTAATGAATGCGCTATGCACTACGATTATTCTATGTTTCTTTGGATTCGCGTGTACGGTAAGTATATTTTGGTGCATTTTTTGTATATTGATAAAGCACTGTAAGAATGTTGTAAAAACACATTTACACATTTACACACAATTACACATTTATAAGATTTTACAATTTATAAGATATATTCCACAAATCTACATTTAGCCCAAAAAAATATGTTAATAGCAATTTTTTCTTTAAATTATAGCTGTTATAAAAGTTTATTGTTTTTTATCTCATTTGTTAAGGATTGCATACGTATATTCACGTGTTACATACGTATTTAAAATATTTTAACAAAAGAACGGATTGTCATTCTGTATATCATGTTTAAAAAAATAATTAAATGTACATCAGTTAAAATGAGACCTGCAATCTATTGAACTTTAAACATGAACCGAGATCAAAATTCGTATAAAAAAATGAATAACTAAACAACAACAAATTATTTAATCATAATTTGTAGTCACAGTAAATAAATAATAATTACAAGTCATTATTATATATTTACTATTACAACAAATTATTTATTTTATACTGTGGGAGTCGTATATACACTGACGTGATGTCTGAATGAATAATAGGTGTAAGATTTTGTGGGCGAGCGTAGCCGACGGGCAAACTTAGTGTGCCGAATTAGTGCAGCGAGCACATGCACGCACCGGTGACGCGGGCGCAGACCTTTTGTTACTTTTGTTTCTTTTATTTCTTTTGCGCCTTTGTTCTATTGCCCGCTTTCACTCGGTCGCAGAGCACAGTGCGCCCCAGAGTCCTACGACGAATGCACGTCCTTTTTGCTCGCCCTCAAGCGCTAATAAAAATTTGTTCTTGTGTTAAATAAATTGATAAAGTGTTACAAACATCTTTTAATAAGACACAAAACTCTTTAATTCTTACACAATTACAATTTATTTTTTAATTTAGATTTCTAACAATTCTGGAAATTCAAATTGCTGTGGACTAATTTTCAGAATCAGCCCTTTTTCTCTTCATTAAACCATTATGACTACATCAACCTTAACCAACCTTTTTATAAAAATAAAATTTCTTTTGTTCCGTCATTTTGAACATTCTGGAAGCAACAGGCTGTTATAACTCCATGTTAAAGTTTTTTTTTTATTAACCATCGGAAATCTGCCGCCAAATGGCAGAGACTTTATATAAAGGATAATTTTTTTTTCGTTTAGCTTTTGTTTTATAATTTATGCCCGTGTTTACTTTCTCGTTTATGTATATCTGTGCGATCAATGAGAGCTTGTACATTTATCCGTGTTAAGGTTCGTACTAATATTAAACTTAAATTATTTTTTTTTTGAAATTCATTGTCGACTTTTTATTTATTTCACAGATATCTCATGAAGTATACGAATCTGGAAATAACTTTATGGCTGTAGTTGCGATGTGTTTGCCTTTGTACATATTTTGTTACTACGGTGAATATTTGCTACATGAGGTAATTTGAGAATATTATTTTCATTCGGCTTACGGTACACTTTTATCAGTAAAAAAATATGAAAAGGACCAATATATATGTGCTTCCATCATTTGTGTACACAGGGTGTGCCAACACTTACCGCATACGCATTTATCAGCGTGCTGGCGGGCCGTGCACTTCGTTGCACGACTACTGCTGCATGGCGAAAGCAACTATATATTGGTCCTTTTCTTACTTAGGATGAACTTTCGCAAAATAACGCCTGAGTCCATTAGATACCTGATACATTAGATAAATACCTGAACGGCTTATGATAGTCCCAGGTCAAATTCGCAAAGTGTAAAGGAATACATATCAAAGAAACAAGTTTTGGTTTTAAAGAATTAAAACACTAAATTAAACAGTAGGCTTTTGTCACATAAATGATTTATCTCATAGGTAACAAAATAAAAAATTGAAGGCTAATAGATGTTACGCTGAGGCACCAAAAAACAAATAAGTAGCTTAAAATAATAATCCCAAATCGGCCTATAATTTGACAAGACTCAAATAGAAATAGGTCCAGCTTTGCTGTCAGAAAACAGATTTTCTGGCAGAGATTTCTGATTCAATCGCCTACAGCAATACTGATCAAGAGACCAGAAAAGACCACGATGAAGGCCTCAAAAGAGGAGGAATGACATCATGAAAATGGCAGAAATTGTTCATTATAAAGAAAATGTAAAAAAAGAATGAAGCCTATTCCTTATTCAAAGTAGAGGAAGGTGGTAAAATAAATTAAAAAAACAATCAGAACATAAATTACTAGTCATCATCATAACAGTCGATAGATCACTACAAGGCCTTGCGCAGCCAGCATTCAACATTTTACCAAAATCATTAGTTTCGAAATAGAATTTGAAGATTCGTAACAACCACTATACTTTGGGTCTCTCTTGTAGATTTACGTGTATATACATATTTCATTTAAAATCAAAATTGTGTTGTTGTTTGCATATCACTTCATTATACTGAGTATACCTAAATAATATCAACCGCCATCACTTCGGTTCAATGAGTCACTGCGCGTAGCGTTGGTATCTTTCTATTTAGTTTGTTGTTTGCTTTTCTCAGATTACAATACCGAATGCTCCTATGACAGCTTTATTTTAATCACGTCAATATATAGAACTAAATTTGATACTAGATTCTTTAAAAAAATTAAATTCTGGAATTTTTATTGTGAAGTATAAAACAATATAAATGCTTCTAAGTAGATATATGAACAACAATACTTTGACCAAAGCGAGATCAAATCAGAAATGAGGATATCCGCAAAAAGAACAAAGATCACCAATGTAGCTCAAAGAATTGGTCCTCTGAAGTTTCAGTGAGCGGGGCAGATCTTGCAACCGGTGGCCGTTGGAACCGAAAGGTTCTCGAGTGTCGACTATGAACCAGTAGACGCGGCGTGGTTAGGCCTGCCACTTGGTGGAACGACGACATAGTTAAGGTTGCGAGCAGCGCAAGACTGGTAAACCTGGCAATATTTTGAGGAGACCTATGCCTTGCAGTAGGCTTACACAGGCTGAAAAAGAAGAATATAAATGAATAGCATTCTTATTTACTCATGGATATGATAATATGTTAATTAATTTTCCGCAGAGCTTGGGTGTTGCTGATTCGGCATATAACAACTTATGGTATAAAAAGAACAAAACCCATCAAAAGATGATTCTTTTAATAATACAGCGGTAAGTAAACGTTTAAAAAACATTTTCTTTGATGTAAAATAAACTAATTATAAAAATAAATAACAATAGTAAAAAAACTAGTTCATTAAAAATATGTCAGAATTAAGTAAGTAAAACCAAGCAATGTATTTTTTTTAATTTAAATATTTCCGCAGTGCGCAACGACCTTGCTGTTTGACAGCGTTGGGACAAAAACCAGTGACGTTAGAATTGTTTACAAAGGTAAATATCTAGTCTACGATATCTTTAGAGAAAGTGACGGTGTGTTTTATTTCTAAGTAGATACTTGTAGATCAGAGTTTCTCTGTGAGATCCGGAGAAAAACCAAGGTCAACTACGTAGCTCAAGTAATTACTCGTCTGCAATGGTGGTGGGAGTAGCACATCGCTCGAGGACTCGTCGTTGGAGACAAAATGCTCTCGACTGGCAACCATGAGCCGGTAGACGCGGCGTGGGTATTCCCCCACTAGGTAGACCGACAATATTATCATCACAGGTAGCCTGGTTTTGCAAAGGACCGGTCATCACAATGATCTCAGATAAGCCTTGCAGTGGGCGTCTATAGGCAGATATGATGATAATGACCACAAGTCAGCGGCTGTCTAACATTTCGCAAATTTTTCCATGTTGGCAATCCGCAAAGAGCTTGCGTATTGTAGCTAGTAGCGTATTAAAACCTACAACAGTTTTTAGTAAGTATTTAACAATAAATATTTCTTGTATTTAATGTTTTATGTGGTCAAATTATTTAAAATTAGATAATGAAAGATGATAAATTTTCAAGCGTGTTAATAATAAAGCTTGTAGCAAACTTTTATTAGACATAAGTCTCTCAAATGAAAAAACTGACTAAAGATATTCATTGAATTGGTAGTGTTTATTTATGTATAATATATTTGTGTCTTTCTATTTATTTCATTAATTTTGATATAACGACAGAACGTGCAAAATAAATCTATCCAACTTTCAGGTTTATTTAAATGTATAAGCAAATACATTTACGGTAACCTTTTGGTCATCACATCGTTTTATTTTATTTTATTGTCTTGCTATGCCTTATGTAAACCAAATATGTTATTTTACCTATCTTATTGTATTTTTTATTAATTCTAATTAATATCGCTAGGGTGTTTTATTTACAATTTTTTTTCGTTTACTAAGCACAGACTTTTGGGAGAGGGTTGTCGTAATTTGATACGGAGCTTTCTTCTCCCAGTTGCGAGTCACAACGCATTATTATTTACAATTTTTCTTATGGGTTAATAAACACAGCTAATATACATATAAACAATACAATTTAGTTTTTAATTTTATTCAGTGATACATTAATTGGTGCATTATTTTATTTCATATTGATGCCCAATCACTACAGATCGTTATATACCTTGAGATTGATATGTTATTGTATTATATTTATTTTTTAACATATCATTGTTCGATGTAAGCCGCTGTGGCAACGACAGCTAAGAACTTCACTGTACAGTTTTTGAATTATATAATTTACTAGAACAGACAAAGAATCTTACGACCGAAATGCGATCTTTGTGTTGACAAATGAAGTCGTTTCCAGATACTAAGCACAACGTGGTCGTATTTCTCCTTGGCGACAAGCATGTACTCCGAAGTTGACGACTGGACAAATTGAATGCGGGATAATTTAATTTCATCTCGATAACAATTAGTAAAACATGTAGTATTGATAATAAATGCAAATGAATGTCAAATAAAATTCTTGAATATTTATTTTTGTTTTATATTGAACTAAATAAATTACTCACACAATCTGTATAACTGTACTATTTGTATTTGGCGGATTTTGTGACGTAAAAAGCAACATTTAAAAATATAAACATAAATGAATAATATTTCTGGTTTGTGTATAGTACTATTGATATTTTCACTACTACTACTTTTTGTGTATTTCTCTATTTGTCTTATATTTATTTATAAGGGGGTGATTGGTAGGTGAAAAAGCTTTGTAAGAGTGAATATATCTCGTCTGCTCTTAATCAATTTATAAACACCGTATAAAAATCAATAGTTCCATAAATAATAAAGCGTAATGATAAAAATCTGATTACTACATATTACATCGTAGCTCAGCGGTAGAGGGCTAAAACTTGCAATCGTAGGTTGCGAATTCGATTTCTTAGATACAATTTTATAATTTTCACATTTTGTATTGAACATATAGGATTGTTACTGCTCACAAACGAGTTTCCAGAGGATGGGCAGCAGCGTTCTTTGCGTACCATAATACCACACTGCGATCGCATACCCGCCTGCTAAGCGTGGTGATTATAATAAATGTATACGATGACATATTAAAATTATTTATTATTTTATAGTGACTATGTCTGTCCATACAGACTTTGTTCTTCCAAAAGTTATTGGACGCTTGCATTCCAATAGTTTCAGAGCGATCACTTTATACAGAGTCATTGGAAATTTATGTAAGAGATTTAAAGCACCTACACCTACAATCAATCACCCTGAAGATTTATTCTGTAAATAGAACTAGCACATATAAAGGCGGCACGCTAAGCACACTGAACATGATTAAATGCTATAGACAGCTTCCGCAGTAGTCACCGTCTGAATCATTCCAATCTTCTTTATCTTCAATTTTAATTACATCGCAGCTATTTCTAAAGGAAACTGGATGTTACTTTATATAGAGAATCTAAATCTTTAATCCTGATAGTTTTTTTTTTAAAAAATAAGACATATTCAAGCTTCAACTTTATCGACTTTTGGTTTGGTACGTATTTTATGTTAAGAAATGATACTGTGGCTTAATTTTGCTGCAATAAACACGGTTTTAGAACCACAGAAAAGAGCTTTCTGTAATATTTTTAATTAAATCTTAAATAATGTTAAAGAAAATAATTTTAAGAAATATATCTATACGTAGCCTTTACTTCTTTAAAACTTTTACGATATGACTAATCAGCCTGTATATCTAAGCGTTTGTTTAATTTTTATAACAGTATAGAAAAATATCTCCAGTTTTTAATTCTATTTTAATAGTTCATAAATCGTCATTTCAGACCATATACGTCCACGATATTACAGGCCTCCCCCAAAAATATCTATAGAAGTTATATTATAACCGCCACGCTTGGCAAACGGGTTTTTGTATTTTTGGGTTGTAGATTTATTTCACAAAAATCACAAATTTTCAGTGGAAGTGTGTCTTACACACAATTGAATACCAGAAGCAAAATCAAATGTTATGTACCTAGATTTCAGACTATAGACACACCCACTTCAAGGCATGAACCTCTCCCAAAGGAGGACAAAGGGGGACATTTATAGGAAATATACCATAATCGCCACACTGAACAGAGAGTTTTACGATCGCAATGTGGTATTACGGTACGCAAAAGACGCCGCTGTCCATCCTCTGGAAACTTGGAGCAGTGGCAATCCTATATAATTAATATAAGATTGTAGCCCGGGATCGAATCCGCGACCTACCATCGAACGTCTCCTTCCTATACCGCTAGGCTAAAACTGCTCAGCATACGTATATAAATACTTTTAATCTAAAAATGAAAGCTGAAATGACGGTTCAAATCCTTGTATGATTAAATAATTATTAAAATCAGATTATCAACAAAAGTATTGCATAATTTTTTAATTAGCAATTCGAACACGAAGATATTACATGTTTCTCTTTCGCAGCGTACATAAATCATATTTATTACCCGGAAAATCGAGTTACTCCATTGTAGGAAATGTATCATTTTATAGGCACTCGTAAAATTTGAGCCTATCTCGACTGCGCAGATTGTCTTGGAATTATAATTTAATACGGACGCAAAATTTTCGACGGATGTTAATATTCGTCAAGTCGCACTTTTATTGTACGGTGCTTTAGTTAAATAGCACTTATGTTTGCTCTCAGAGCACTCGCGTCTTTAAAACTGTTTGGATTATTTTTCTACTTCTCTTTTTACATTAAACCAATTGACTTTCGCATTGTGCGGTTTAGCTTTGTGTATTGTAATTTTGTTCTTTTTCAGTATCTATACGAATAATTTTGGTAACGCTGAGAGACGAGCTTTCTTTCAGGGTGTCAGGCTCTAGTCTGCCTAGAGTCAATATATATTGATACACTGGTATGTTTAGACTATTCAAAATGCCGCATTTTCTAAAAACGTAGTATTTAACCAGGATATTGCCGGTTATGACATATGGATTTGAGACGTGGTCGCTTACAATGGGGTATTTATGAAAGCTCAAATTCCCTATAGGCTATGTTCGGAGTTTCCCTGCGAAATAGAGTCATAAGTGACAAAATCCGCAGAGGAACCCAAGTCACTGACGTAGCTCGAAGAGTTGCTAATCTTACTTGGCAATGAGCACATCATAAGCAGGTAGACGCGGCGTGAATATACACCCCACTAGGTAGACTAACAATTACCATTCCTAATGGCGATCTTAACGGAAGGACTATGCATTCTAGAGGACGTCTATCGGCTGACCTAGTAATGATGATCAGCCTTTTTTGATTGCCCATTTTATAGGCAATTGTGTGGTTCTACAATATACTCTAGTATATCATCTCTGAATATTCATATAATTATATTAATCAAAAGCTTATATTTTGATGTTTTTGGATTGTAATAAAACATGAGAATTATTAACATTGACTACTGTATTAATAACATTTGCTGAAAGTGATCACTAATTAAAACCCGTCTGTGTTTGTTGAGGGCACTTAGGCCATTTGAAACACTCATAGATTTAAATTGAAAAATTATGTTTTAGAAGATTTTAATCTGACTCTAATTTATATTAAATTAGACTCTTCTGGCATGCTACTATGACGCATATCAATCAAAATGACCCTGCACACCTAATAAAATAAATTATTAAACTTTAATAATTAGAGAGTACTAATGTTGGTATTTTTAAAATGAATGTCAAAATTATACCCTTAACAGTAACTGTCTGTTAAAGTTTGTCTTTGAAGATGTGTTTTGATTACAGTTTTTATAAAAATCAAACACTTCCGCCATTTTTCTCATGGCGTTATACATTTGAATCATTGCCGACACTGCTGTGCATGTCGCCGCTTTACATAATTAACAGTATAAGAACACCATTCTAAAACTCAACCGTCATAAGTAGTGTAATCAACAATCTGCTTCGCATTTTAACTTTAGGTTGAAATAGAAAATCAATTCGGCGACGAAGACAAACCCAATCTAGACCAAACACATGAACCCACGCTTTCACGTGGTCGTACCCGGGGGTCACCAAATGGTGCACGTCCCCCATAGGACGTGCACGCCGGCTGCCAACTACGTTCCAACCAGTTCTACCAATTCACATCACTACAAAGTAACACCGTCCAACATCCTCTTTATAATACCCTCTTTATAATAGAACAAAAAAAAATTAATAAAAAATCTATAACAAGTTATTTACGAGGTAAAATAAAAATTTCAGCATACATCACTATATAAATAAATAGCTTTGCCTGTCCATTAATGTTTACCGTAAGACGTTTCCTTTTTATTGAATGAAAGCCTTAATTACTGGATCCGTCTAATGAGTTTTGCTTAGTGTAATCGTGTTAATAGAACTAGAAAATGATTTTGGTCATTCATCTATAAGGCGTATAAAAACGAAATGTCTTTAGAAAGAGACGAAAGATGATAAGATTTTTCCTTTTAGTATTGGTGTTTTTCCTTAAAAGTATATTTTAGTATGACTAGGTAAGAGAAACTATATGTATTTAGAATATTTATATACGTCATATATTCATATATTATCAGTGAACTACCTGTCACGACATTATTTCATGATTTTTTAAATAAAATAATCAAATAAATTTTATAATCGATACATTATACTGGTGTAGCTGTTAAATGCCAATAGAAATTTAGGTCGGATTAGAAAAACTGTTAATAAAAATTGTAAAGATAAGATAGCAACAAAAGTAAATACTTAAAAAATTGTAAAAAGCGAGAAAATATTAAAATAAGGATGTAAAACGCGAATATATTATAATAGTGATAAGAAACGTAAAACCAAAAGATTCTAGTCAAAATGTAATCAACTGGAATATTTTAGGAAATATAGTAAATCATGAAAGAATGAACAAGAGCCAAAGAGTTACAAAAATTGTGATGGATGAAAGAAGGAAGAGTTTATGAAGTATGGAAAAAGGAAAGAGAAATATAATATAATGTGAAAAATCATAATGCAAAATAAAGTCCTTGTCCGAGCTAAAATAGGAAAACGAAAGGCTTCATCGATAAAGAAAAAAGAATGTATGTCTGCCTGTCCAAGGTAATAAATTTTAATCTTCATTTAAGTTTTTCTTCTTATTGTTGATTATATTTAGCCGTTGAAGTTGGCATCGTGGAGGTGCCTATCAATACTTTTGGCAGGATTCCTAAATTAGGTATAACGTAATCTTCATCAATGTAACAATAAAATAATGAAAATAAAATCATCACCACTTTTTATCGCTATCATCATCATCAGCCATAGGACATCCACTGCTTATATAGTACTCCTCGAAAGATTTGCAATAGAAGCGATTGAAAGCAGCCCGTGCAACCAGCATCTTTAACGACTTTGACAAGGTCGTTACTACCAAATCTATACGGTTACAGAATATTTATTTATTAAGCAATAGTAATGTTTTAAAAATAGAACTTTTTATTAAAGTACGACAGATACAAAAAGAACAACACAGTTACAATGAAATTATTACATAGTGCTGCCACCTAGTTAAATTTTCAGGAACAAACAAAAACTAATACTGTATTACTCAACAATAGCAAAACACATTGCATAATTAAAACTATAAAAAATTGTTTACGGTATAAGGCATGTTTGGTCAGTAATAGAATAAAGATAAAAGACAGAATTCATTTATTCGAGTTTGCAACTTTTAACAGACTCGACAACTTAAAATTTATTAATTTTTTATCTATTTTATTTTGACACTTCTCTGCGCAAGGAGTTATAGTGAAAAAGAAACAGAAAGAAACTCCACAAAAACACATCCTTTAATAAGGTTTAACAATACAGATTTATATATACACTTTATCAGATGTAGCCTAAATGAAATCAAAATAATCAAGTGACATCATGGTCAATGATAAAGAGAGACGAGAATATTCAAATCTTCATTTAAATATTCGTTTATTAAATGAAAAGTCAATTTAAGGTCAGTTTACCTTCAATATTCCTTTTGAATTTTGTAAACGGTAAGTCCAATATTATTATATTGCGGAATTTTATTAAAAAATCTGATTCCGTTAATTTTAGACTTTACCGTTGAAACTTTGGTACAGGCAGTTTTTCACGATGCACGTAAAATACTATGAACATCCCCCATTTTTTAAAATTAAATATAATTGTTTAACTATAATGGCTAAGTTATAATACTTCTTTCAAAATAGACCATTTTTTTTCTACACGCAAATGTTATTCGTATAAGGAAATAAATCATTAATATCGTTATAAATTTCTCCATTCATATACTATACAGGGTGTACCACAATTAGTGAAAATCAGAGTCCATTAAAGAATTTGATGGAACAATGATACTATTAGGTCTACAGTCGTTATTTTTAGCTTCAAACTAACTGAATACTAAACCTTCTCTATCATATGATCGCAGTTAATAACATCTGTATAAAATTTAAGGTCAATAGTTTATTTCAACAAACTTTAATATATAAAATATATTTTAGAAGGCTGTATTTCAAAACAATCATATTACTTATTTTATTAGTTTATTAGTAAACAATATCCATAGTTTCATCATCAACACTGTGTAAGCCTATAGAAGACTACTGTAAGAGATTGACCTCCCCCATCACCAAGATGACCAGTCTACGCTGCTGAGCGAGTTCCAACGTCATTGACCTGGACTTTGTTCAAATAAAGGTTATACGTTAGCTATTGTCATATTGTCCATTATAAGGTCCTTCGCCCATATGCTACATTTGACCCACAGTACTAAACACCTTGTAACTCAACAGGTGGACACAAAATGCTTTTAATAAATTATAATTTAAACGTAATGCAAGTCTTCGAACTGTATAATATCGCTTATAAATTATGCTTTCTTGATCGTAGCTGGTATAATGATTATTCATATAAAATTCCGTTCGACTATTGCAAATTACTAGAGACTCTTGTTAAATTATACTTTTGCGGTGTGATGCTTCATGTGTTATATAAAAAAATAACATACTCAGTAATATTGTATTAATATAAAGTACATCAAAGAAGTTTTTACTTACAAATTATATTAGTACTAACCTAGATTGAGATTTAATATTTTATGGGTTCAGTACAACTTTACTATGAATTATTATATTAAAAATGCAAAATTTCTGAGTGAGAAAAAATAACGTAGTCATTCTGAAAAGAGAGATCTTTCAAGAGAAGATGCCACTGTACACTTAGCGTTCCTTCATCATGTGAAGCGATAGATGCCCACTGCCAGGCCTATGCCTCCTCAATAGATCGCCACAATGATCAATCAAGTGCTGTCTGCATCCACCGACCTTGATTATATCATCGGTACATCTTACTGCATTTCAAGTCTTCTCTTGTTTTCGAGAGAGACCATTGGACTGGGCTTCAATGATCTCTCTCGAGTCTTTTACACAGACATGAACGGTAAAAGAACGTGGTTATACACAGGTGCGAGATTTTCTAGATTCCTGCATCAGATCTGGTCTTTAATACTGTTAATCATTTTTTTTTCTCACGCTTTCTCACCTCTACCGTTAAGTGGTAAAGACATTATATTATATAGGTTCAATAACCTTTTTGTTACATTATACTGTGAAAATTATTTGGCTTTAAGCTTCATGTACAAGTATGTAAATTGTAAAAGTTAGAATTATAACTAATGTCCGTTTGTTCACTAACCTGTTACTTATTAGTTCGATAAGGTTCAAATAAGTTGGCTAAAAGATAGGCATAGTTAACAATGAACGCTCACGTAAGGTAGGGTCGATCTTTTTTATACTAAAGGTCGACACAGAATCATACAAGTTTCATCAGTCATTGTTTACCAAAATGAAGGAAAAGCTGTGCCTTCCATGAGAGAGTAAACACATACTAAGGAGGCTTTGAATGTATCTTTGCTTATACGATTTCTTGCACTATGTTGAAGATATCCGCAGAAGAAAAAGGATCATTAACATAGCTTATAGAACTGGTAGTATGAAATTACAGTGGGCGAAGCAAATCAAAAAATGCATATAAATTTACAAGAAAATAAACATAAAAGTAGTCTTGATGTATGTAGTTTCCACTGTACTGTACTTTCCAAGCATTTTAAAATTTTACTTATAATACAAAAAAAAGCAACGCAAGTCGCCAAAAATTATGTAACTGTATATATATTTCATTTTTTTTTCAAGAAATATTGAAATTGTAAAAATACATGTTCAAAAAAGTACACCACGCAGATAATGACGTCAAGTATCCAAGTTAAAATGAAGTATCTAAGTAAAAACGAGGTTTACAAAGTGAACCGGTGTTATTTTCCTAACACCAGGGTAAAAGCCCTGTTCTGAAGTAGACGCGATAATGGATTTAAAAGCAACATGCATATTTCATGTTGGGCTCTTTGAAAACTCATGGAGATTTGCTACCCGCAGGAGCAGGCTCGCTTTACGTTGATAGTGTTTGGCGAATATTTTAAATTATTACATTCACCACATTACATAATTTTTTAACAGATTCTTTCTCTCCCTTGAAAGACAAATGGTAAATTTTGGTATATATAGCGAGAGAATATGTAAACATTTATTGTACTATTAACACGTTCACTGCGGCTTGAGGTCGATTCAGCCTCATAGTAGACTTTGCAATGGTGCGGCGCGTAAAACTCGTGTTTTCTCTCTAGTGCGGCGGCTGTTTACACTCAACCGTATGAAGTATGACAAAGACAAATATAGCTTTCTTTATGTCTGCGAAGCATTGACTCAATATTGTAAAAAATATTGATGAACATGAGGCAGAAAAGGCCTCAACCGCACTACTAGGAAGTTCAGCTTGAGGCTGATTCGACCTCAGCCGCACCAGCTGAAAGTTGTTCAAAATTGGGCCCGCAGTGAACGTGTTAATCGTCAAAATCAAGATAATATAACTTTTGATAATTTGTTGATCAGTTAAAAATACTTCGCGGAACCTGATCCTTCGTTTAACAATGTTTAATTTCAAAAGTCAACGATGGGTTTATGTGCTCCTGCAACCTAACCTAACACTTGTTAATCAAAGATTAATCGTTAATCGTTGATTAAATCAACAAAACCACTAATCCCACGTTGAGACACCTAACGTATATTTTTCATAAGTATATCATATGCGTTCTGGATCCTCGAGCTCAGACTTCGACATCTCTCTTAAAACTGGCTAACTTCAACGAAGATTAGTCAAATATAATCACAAGTAAGATTACATAAAGAAAATCCTTGATAAATTCAATGAAACTTTTAAAACTACAAGCCCCTATTTCCGGTACTGAAACAGACAAGTGCATAATTTAATTTCTTGAAAAATTATTTCAAATTGTTTTTTTATCATGACCCCAGAACTTCTACCTCATAGAACAATTTACTTAGATGTACTTTTGAAACGTATTAATACATTATGTTTACTCGAAATTTTCTAATATTACGTTTTAATTACATTGTTCTCGTAACGAAAATACCAACAAAAAAGAAGCAGAATATTAGAAAATATTTTTGTACCGTCGTAAATAATAAATAATACTTCTCAGGAAAAGTGTAAAAGAAACATCATATATAATTCACAAATCAAAGGTACCAAAATTACATTTAAAAAAATTATAATAGCTGTTTGTTGTCTTATTCTCTTGAGAGATTAGCTAATTCAAGCCAATATAAATAAATCGTAGTGTAAATAGGAGAAATGCATGAATGGAAATATAGATAGTGCTATGGAACCCATTAACACGGATAGCACTCAAGTAGGCCGTTGCTCCCGTACTGAACAAACAGTGCATTGCAGAATTTTACTATTCACATCTCGCGGGCAAGGAAAAACTATTCCATTTGCTCTATTCAGCTGTATATCTTATTTCATATAATGTTTACATACGTCTAAATTAAATAATTTGTTTTATATTCGTAGCTGCAATAAATAATTAATAGGAATGAGTCAATAGAGTTTTGCGATTATTTTAAATTGTTACATTCATCTTTCAATACATAATTTTTAAAAAGATTCTCTCCGTAACAACTTTTGGATACATCAAATTATATGAACAAACAAACTCCTTTGAAAGGCGAATGGTAAATTTTGATATAAACAACGCGAGAATATTGAAAGTACATGAGAACTTATTGGTTAATATTAAACTATAAATTGGCAGACTCAAACGAACGCTGACGTCACGTGCAATGTTTTTTCATCACCTTTCAAAATGTAAACGCTACTGTTATTCCTGGATAATGTAAATTCCATCATTAATGATACTAATCGTGGTCATCATCATTTCAACTGAAAGAAGTCCGCTGCGACGGAGCCTATGATCGCATCTTCGTATTTTAATAAAAGATAGAGGACCAATATTTAGCAACTTTCGCACATGCAGTCGTAGTCGTGCAACAAAGTGCACCGCCCGCCAGCCCGCTGATAAATGCGCATGCGGCAAACAATGCGAATTACACAACTACCGCCGCTAAATCACTCAACACGTGTTTCACCTCTCCATGGGGCATCTTCAGGAGTTATGTTACACCGATTAGTGCCAAACACAGAGAACGCCTGATTCCATTAAACATTAAAGAGGCATTTGTCAAAAAATAATGTTTTCATTACATTTATGTATAGAATATAATTACTGCTTTTTAAATATATTTAAGGAGTTCCGTAGACGAAAGAAAATATTCGAGATAGCTCAGCGGATTTGCAACTTGACGCAAATGAATTCGTGTGGAAGTTTCCAGAATCATTATTTCCGATTACAGACTGCAAACGTATTAAGATATCTTCAAGCTCATGACGATAATGTTATTTTTACTATCACAAGCTTAAAAAGAGGTTACGAGTAGATTGATTTTTGTGATTACCAAAACCAATACCAACTACATGCACTTTTTAAACATTTCAACTTTAATATTGTTGTTGGGGCAACATTACGTCATCGTCAGCGGCGCATCGAAAAGGGGAATCGCACAGAAATATAATTCTTTATTTACATCGGTATTATACGGGCAACATTACATCAACATCTGCGGCGCATCGAAAAGAGGAATTCCACAGAAATAAAATTCTTTAATTACATCTGTATTCTGGCAGCAACATTACGTCAAATTCAACGGTGCATCGAAAAGGGGAATTGCACAGAAATAAAATTGTTCATTTACTTCTATATAAATACAGAGGAAGCTTGAATGAATTAAACACACCTCAATTCGGACTTCGTGTCGTTACTACTTCAAGATCAACCAGCCTTAAAAATCCCACACTGTTATGACTATTGAACATTTTAATAATACTGCTACGTAATAGAAGTGCACTTAAATTCTTTTAATAAAAAACTTTAATTCTCACAAAAATTCTTATAAAGAAACCGACTTTAAAAATACTCTAGCTTTCAGGAATAAACAGAACCAAATTTTGCAACCTATAATCTAATACAGCATTTCAAGCAAAACTGTCGAATTTTTATATTATTTCAAGGCACTAATCAATCGCGTTTTTAAACTTCAAAACATAACAATAACACAAAGTTTCTTGATACCGAAATGATATTGTACAATAATTTGAATTTAACATGTACACACATAAACAAGCTTGCTCCAATTTGCCAATAGGCAAGTGCCTTATCAGATTCCATTGTGTGCCGCACAACTTTGATGTTAGTTTTAGTATCACTCACGCCACAATTTCAAATGATAGAACGAATAGAGGTTTCGTCAACAAAGGTAATCAAAGCCTATCGCGATTTTATTACTGACAGACTGCAAATAAAATCGTAAAAAATCGTCAATCGCAAATTAACCTGTTCAATCAGTAATCAAGAAAAAATTAGCGAAGTGTTCTATTTTTGAATTTGAATTTTTAATTGTTATTTATCTAAGTAGAATAGTGTTTACACAACAGATGTCTACCTTATAATAATCAATTTTCAACAATTGCGAGATTATAAGATGCAATCACGATGATATGCAGGATGATTGTAAATCATAAATATATATTGAATATTATAAATAAATGAAAATAATTGTATAAATGTAAAACCTTTGGCTTTGGATCTTTTACAACAAATAAACTTTAATTAAAAAATAAAAATAAGTTAAATAATTATCTGTGAGTATAATTATCCTGGTCACTAGAACAGGACATTCACGATTCAAGATGAAAGTAATTGGAATAATAATATAATTGGACGAGGAAAGTTTCGTATATAACGACACTTGCCAAATTTGGATCCTTCCTCTTCTATACGGTTCACTTACTTTACCCCTCGTCCTTATCGACTCTTGCTTACAGAATCTCAGTGCTTTAATGACACTTGTACGAATATTTATTCGACTAATAAGACATTCGTTATTTGAAAAATATATAAATCTATTTACATTGGTTCGTTCTTGTATTTTTAAGACGTTTTAAACTTTGGATTGCGATTCTAATCGACATATACATTCAATGAAGAGAATGACAGTGGCCCAAATTTTTTATTATTCTCATTTTTCATTTAATTCCGTTATTTGATTACTAACATCTGTCTGTTTCAAGTGGATACAAATAGATGAAGCAATTTTGATAGTATAACAATTAAAATTTATACAGAACGATTGTAAATAGATATAAATCTTTAAAGCTTTAAGTATATATATATATATATATAATTAAAAATTTTAAATTAAAATTTTATAAATCAGGTAAGTTCTCTGAAAAATTTAGTTTTTGTTTTATAATGCGACAAGGCAATAACTGCCGATAGTAAGAATTGTAAAGGGATAGATAGTAAACAATGATCAATTTTAATTATTGATAATTCGATTTTTAAAAACGCTTTTCCTTACTATATTACATTTATATTATGCTTTATGATGTAGTACATTAATTGACAGCAAATATAGCTAAGCTAGTTATAGCTAATATATAAAAATATAGCTAAGCTAGTTATCAGACAGAAGGTTTGCTTTGTTAATAAGATACAAAATACAGAAAGTAAACGAAAGTTGTCTTAACAGAGAAAAAGTGAGGTGAAGTGTCGATGTGTCTGTCAATGACGTATGAACGAGAAATATCAGAATGTGTGTGTAAGAGTAATGTTTTATCTGGATAGTACTGATGGTTCTGGGATGAACTTAAAAGGTTTTATTATTCTTTTATTTAACTTTATTGGAGATAAACAGTAACAAAAAGCAGTAAGAAATTACAAACATAGAAATATAAAATTAGTTACAATTGTAACCTTAAAACTATCTCGTTAAGAACATTAATTGAATTTAAGTCAAACAATAATAAAACAAAACAAAAACATTACTAAACAGAGATCAATAATCCAGCGCATTCTGCAGAACAGACAGTAATAATTACGACTGACGCAAGCTGTCACTTTCCAATGAGGTTTATATTGTATTGTGTATATCCAATCATTTCGAATGAAATTGTCTTTTAAAAGATACAATAGAGCACGCGAATATATCGATATCACTAATATATGAATCCTGTATAAAGGCGCACCAATCATTTTGTATGTATTTTCATATTTCGTATAGTTTTCATATGTATTTTCTATGAATATTCAAATTATAAATTCTACGAAGAACCTAATTTCATTGTACTCCTTTATAAACGCATTCGGTCGTCAGTAATAAATTCTCACAAAAATTAATTACATTTTGAATATTACATTGAATTTCACGGTTTAATCTAATTACATTCGAACTGGCCGTATTATAAGAGAATCACTGAAACTGGTCGGTTAAACGTCAAAGAAATTTAAATCGGTTTAGTTCACTCGCCATTTGCAAGCGATTAAAGTTTACAACGTCTGTTATTAAATTACCTCTATTTTCGTACAGAGTTGCGATTAATAAACACTGTTCTTTTCACATGTATGGCTTAATACCATGAATAGTAAAAAATAATAATAAATGCTTTTAAACGGTTTTATTTAGTTCGACCCGTACGGAATTTATTTGGGTCAAAATTAGAAATTGAATTTTATTTAAGCACCTTCCCGTTGTCAGATTGATCTGAAATTTGGTACACACATTTAATTTAGATGACAATACAATACAATAAAATCAATAACATTATAAATTTAAGATGGCCGCCGATACAAAATGGCGGATTACATATTTTTCCATAACCCCCTCAATATGGGTATCAAATGAAAGGGCTACTAGTAAAACACGATGATTATGTCAAAATTTAAAATTCAAGATGGACGCCGTTCCAATATGGCGGACTAGGTACATATTTTTCCACAAGCACCACAATATGGGTATCAGAAAACCGTTTAACTTAAAAGTTTTTTAAATGTATTTATTATTTAAAATAACGTCGGCCTGACGCTTGGTGATCGTACCATAGAACGAAGACGCACATACGTAGAGGAACTATACCCGTGTAGGTGTATAGTGTAGTAAATGAGGTGTAATGTAAATTATGCGAAATGAGAACTAATCGGCGGTCTAGACCGACACAGACCTCTGCAAACCGCCCTCGCTTGAATGCGGGTTAGGCGGGCGCGGCCGCCGAGTCATGTGTATAAGAGTAATGATTGTTCTGTGCATCGAGACCGACGGGGCTCGATATGAGGCGCATGTACTAACTTCGAAACGGTGAGCAAAATCTATTTAAATTCCGCTCTAAGGGCGGCGAGAAGTGCCGAGTGCTCCGCGATACAAAGAAAGCGTTCCGAAAGACCGTAGACTTACGGAGTTTCGCGGCAAGTATGCAGACCTCATTGAAGTCTACGTTAGCAAGATATTGCTTGAAGGCTTTGAATTCTTCAGCTGGCGAAGGAGACCGGGTTTGGGGCTTGGTGGTTTCCGGTTGCTACTTAGTGGCTTCCGGAGGCGGGCTTGCCTCTCGAGTAGAGTGGCTTTGTCCAGGCTGATGTAGCCGGAGGCGGAGGGGAGCGGAGGTTTCGAAGTGGGCTTCGAAACTTTCCCCGCGGGAGCAGAAGACGCCTCGGGCGGCTTCTTTTGTAGGGCGGGAGGAACGGGAGCGGTTTGTAGGTGCCTTAAGACAGCCCCTATATTTGGCGAGGTGACCTTCGGTTTTACAGGGTTCACACGATGGTGGTGCCTCTGTAACGGTGGCACAGGAGCTACGCTTAGTAGGCGAGTTGGCGATCGCAGTGTGGTATTACAGTACACAGAGGACACTGCTGCCCAACCTCTGGAAACTTGTTTGTAAACAGTGGCACCACATATAATTAATACACGATCTATGAAATATATAAGACTGCATCCTGGGAATCAAAGCCGCGACCATTGATCGCAAGTCTGTCCTTTACCACTGGACAGCCACGGAACAAAAATAATTTTATTCTTATTACTTAAGGTTGTCTGGTAGGAATCGCCTCGAGCGATAAGACCGCACCTTGGACCGTATAAACTTTTTTCTCTATTTATTTTCTATGATGTACAAAAAAGTGTTTAAAAATAAAAAATACGCCGTTGAGTTTATTTTTCAGCTTCTGGATTCGTGGTGGGAGTACTTCTCACCGTCTTGGTCTCGCGTCTCCTGGGTGCGGCAGGCGGTTTATCATTCGGACAAGGCGCGGGCCGCAGTGCTTGCGGGGGTTGCGGCAGTGCGAGCGGCTCGGTCGACTGAGTCGGACGCGGTCCAGTCCTACTACAGGGGCTGTATCAAAGCGCCCTTCGACCTCCCGCCCTCCCAAAGTCGCCGCCCGACCAACCACCTCAGCTCCCGCGGTGAAAGTTTCGAAGCCCACTTCGAAACCTCTTCTCCCCCATCCGCCCCCAGCCACTTCAGCTTGGGCGAAGCCACTCTACCCCAGAGACAAGCCCACTACCCTCCCTTCCGCCTTTTCGGTGGCTCACGAGCAACCGAAACCCACTAAACCCTAAACCGCAACTTCGCCTTCCGAGGAATTTAAACTGTATTGCGGAGCACTCGGATCTCCTCGCCGGCCTTAAAGCGGAATTTAAATAATATCCGCTCACCCGTCTCAACATCAGGACACACGCCTCACATCGAGCCCCGTCGGTCGCGGTTCGGAGAAGCCCGTGTCTATCCCGACCGCCGAGCAGTCCTCGCTTCGTGCTACATACTCAACACCTCATTCACTACACTATACACCTACACCAGTATAGTTCTCCGCGTGTGTACGTAATCATCGTAACTGGGGTACGATCGCCAGCGTAAAAATTTTTAGTCCGTGGACCTCTGTTTCCACGGGCTCAATTTCGATAAAGCTGCACAAGCCTAGATTGGCTAGCATCATAATTACAAGTACATCAAATAGCAAAAATGTTGTTATATTTAATATGTTTTTTGTTTTGGTTTAATAGGGCACCCCGAAATAACAGTCAGTTGACGGAGCTAATGTATACAGGGTGTTTGGTTACAAGTGTAAAAACTTAAAGGTAATGAACGTATAACTTATTTTTGTCGAAGTATGGTGCACCGGGTTCAAAATTTATTGGTTTCTGAAATTATGAATAATTTAACGCGTAAAAAGCGTTTTCAAATTTCGAATCACCTCAAGTTGATTATTGTTTATTATCTGTCCCTGTAGATTTTGTGCTGTCAGAAATTATTGGCCTGTATCATTCCAATAGAAAAAAAAGTAATTAAAGTGACATGTTTGAAAGTGATCACTTTATACAAATTGATTAGAAATAAAATTGCTCTTATAAAATATTTATTTTTATATATTATTAAATGTTAAATTTACAAATTATGTATTAAAATAACGTTCGATTTTTCGCTTCGCCTCCCACGGAAGAGGTGTACGTTAATTTTGGCCAGCGAACATCATTTGAAACTAATCCAGTTGAGTGAATAAATCGTACAGGGTTTTTAATTCCCTTTAATGGAAGCCAGAGACAACTCCGGTCTAAATCGCGGCCTTTATTAATTACTTCTTTGATTTTACGCCTCGCTTTTCATAAATATTTTATACGCTACGCCATAATAGAAACCCACAGAAATGCTTTCGTGACATTTACGAGATTGATAATTCGAGTTAATAATGAATAATTTCGAAAGTGCTTAAAATGAAAGCGGCTTAATGGCACGGATGTATCTTTTAATTAAGCTCAGTGAAAAGCATCCACCCACAAGCTGGAAAGAGAATTGAATGATGGACATATCAAATGAGGAAATTTGCGGTTTCGGCCTTATATCTATGCTTGCGAAATGCTTCTTAGATATGCAATTACACCCCTAAAACAAAAGTCATTAACTTTGTTTTACTTATATAACCAGGTAATGCTAATTTAAATAAGAGATCATCTTCATTCCAACCAGACGTCCACTGGACATAGACTTCTCCCGTAGGTTTTCAATTAGAAAAGGAGTCCCTTATATCCAGCGTCTGACGACTTTATCAAGATCATCTATTCAACATGAGAGTATACATTCTATTCTGCGCCTGTCTCTCTAGAATATTAAGGCCCCGATGACCTCTGCCACTTCGAATTGTCAATTCGCTATACTCTGCCACTGTGTATTCATCCAAATAACACTTCATTCCTCCACGTCTCATTGATAGACGTAAGAGAAAGAGACCAAAAGTCTGAGACTGCGATTCTGTGCCGTCATGATTGGAAAAACAATTTTTGGACAAAAACAATTGTATAAGATAGAAGACGTACGCAGAATGAAACCATTGCCTTAATTCTCGGATTTCTTAGTAAACGATTCCTTTAATAAACTTCATGATATTCTTCATTCCATGTACTTTTATAATAAGCACAGCCAAAGAATGGAACAATCTACCGACGTCGTTGTTTCCAGATAGCTATAACTTGGGAGTCTTCAAGTCAAGAGCGAATAGGTATCTTCTAGGCAAGCATGTACCATCGTAGACATCGTCATCGCTTGACATCAGGCGAGACAGAGGTCAAATGCTTTGCCTATAATATAGATCAATTTTCAATAAAGATATCCAGGCGTTTCTTCTTCTTTATTCAGCCGATAGACGCCCACTGACTTAGGGCTCCCTCATAGGTTGCTGCAATGATCGGTCCTGGGTTACCCGCACCCAGCGACTTCCCACAACCTTAACCATATCATCAGTCCACCTTGTGGACCACGCCACGCCGAGTCTTCTAGCTCGTGGTCGCCACTCGAGAACCTTATGGCCCCAAGTGCTATCGGTTGCACGGGCGATGTGCTCCGCCGACTGCAAACTGCAAACGAGCAATTCTTCGAGCTACGTTGGTGATCTCGCTTCTTCTGCGGATCTCCTTGCAGTAATAATCACAGTTGTCAAAATGCTTTCGCTTATCTGTCAATCCATCGGTCTACGCATGCGCAAAATCTAACGACGCGCGGCGTATGATTTGTAGGCGGTTGTCAAAACTGCGTCTCACGCCGAAAAATATTATGAAATATAGTAATGGCGAAAGCCGTCAAGTGACATATGTGTTTTTGTTTCTGAATTTGTATTAAATCTTTAGTGCTGTGATGGAATATGGAATTAAATATCATCTTATATCAATTTTGAATCAATGTTTAATGTTTGTAAATGAGTGGTGAAAGTTTTATGTAAAAATTATTTCATTCACATGACAAATCATTTATTACGGCGTTGGTGTATCTGAAGTTGAAGGCAGATGACTTTTTAAATAAACTGTGTCTATCTTTCATCCATGCGTTTTAATTTTTGTTCTCCAGCTCGTTAGTTGTTGTCTCTAACATTGCCTACCTAACCTTTTAAACTCTACCACATCTTTATTTCCAATTCGAATTTATCTTAAAGTAAATGATACTGTTCGATAACCAACCAGTCTTGTCTGAAACTAGTTCAGATCGTATATCACAGGGGATCGCCAAACGACGATCATACTAGATAGAAGCGTTCCTGGAATTTCTTCCGCCACTTCTCCCAGCGCTAACGCTTCTTAGGTAGTAGTGATATTAGCCAGGTATTAGCAATCGCCCAAGCCAAAGTTCAGTTTAAGAACGCTGAGCGGGTATTATTGAAAAGTGACAGCTCAAGCCGAGGTCCCATTAAAGGGGTCCTTAACTTTAGTCACTCCATGAAGCGTACATTAAAATAATCTAAGAGGTCGGTGACCTCTTAATCAGGTAAAATGGGAAGCCCTAGAGCCTTGCTACTTCAATAGAGGACTAGGTTCATTTTGCGTCCTACCACCTCCAGCCCACAGAATCTGCAAAGACCATTTGAACAGCAATTGAAGTCCTATAACTTTTTCAGTTTGAACATTTTTTTTAATAATTTTATAGCTTAATAATTCTTGGTTTTTATTCATTTATAAAATTAATCATTATCGACTTAAGGTCATGTACATTCACCACATATTTATGTCATAAGAAGAATGCCAGAATAGCATCATTTGATAGAAAGAAGAATCAGATAGTACTCCTATTTATCGTTCAATTTAAACCTACGAGGATTTCAAACTCGCTCCGATTTCAGAGCCGACAACAAATTAAACTGATAATTATATTTTCATTTATTTATTTTTTTACTTCATTGGAGATGAAAAGAAAGAAGAGGAAGTAAAAATTTACGAACATAGGCATATAAAATTACTTACAACTGTTACATTAAAACGATCTCACTAAAAACATTTAATGAATCAAAGTCAAACAATAACAAAACGAAACAAAAACATTACTAAACAGGGATCGATAATCCAGCGCATTTCGCAGAACAGACGGTAATAATTACGAGTCACAGCAAGCCGTCATATTCCAGTGAGGTTTTAATTGTATTGTTTATGTCCAATAATTTCGAATGAAATAGAGAATATATCAATATCACTAACATATGAATTGTGGACGTCACACATCCTATGTAAGGGTGCACGTTTACCGATGTTTGTTAGCAGTTTATAAATGGAAGAGAGATTTAGAACATGTTCTAGCTGCAGGAATTCGAAAGTTTCCCTCGGACGACAGTTCCGAACAGTTAACATGACCAGTGCATATATTTTTAAGTGTATTTAATCACCAAACATCATTTCAAAGCCGACTATCTAATTTTTAATTGACTTTTTTATACATAATACACGCTGTATCTCCTTAGATTTAAGATACTTATTGTTTTGTAACTTATATTTACTATCTAATAGATTCAGGCGTTACCTTGCGGAAGTTGATACTAACTAAGACAGGGACTAATATATAGCTACTTCCGTTATACAGCAGTAGTCGTGCAATGAAGTGCACCGCTCGCCAGCCCGCTGATAAATGCGCGTGCGGCAAACAATGCGAAACACAACTACCACCGTTAATCTACTCTATACGTATTTCACCCCTCCACGGGGCATCCTCAGGAGATGTTACACTCGATATATGCCACGTGTAACATCTTATCAGCGGGTATGGTTACCAGCGGGCTGGCGAACGGTGCACTTCATTGCACGACTACTGCTGCATACCGGAAGTAGCTATATATTAGTCTCTTTCTTAGTTAAATACTTTAAAGTTTACCGGTGATTATTTCTTGGAATAGAACTTATAATAAAATTGAATAAACCTATTACAATACAGAAAGTTTAAGTTTTACTCAAATGGAAGTAGCCGCGGGGCATGTGTACATATTTTTCAACACAAGAATCTCACTCGCGTGCCGTGAGCACGTAATAAGAAATTTAACTCGCGCGCTACGCTCCGCTCTACGATTCTGTTTAATAATTAACGAAAATAATTACCTAATTACGTGGAGTTTAAGAGATCTTTTCATAGCACGTTCCCGCGTTAAAGCGGACATTTTGACGGGTTTTCTTAATTAAAACGATCAGTTACCGTCATTTACTTTACGTGAATAGGTAACTTAAAAATAAATAATGAAAAAAGTAAATAGAATCTTGTTTAAAATATTTCAACTGTTATACTTATATAAATTTGATAGACGTACAGATAAAAGATGTTTTGACTCTAAGTATTGAAAAGTTTTATTTATTAAAATCAAATATCAAACACCGTCGACAAAAATATGTAGAGATATACTGAAGTTTTATTAGGCATTTTAAATATAACTAAAAAAGAATTATAAATACACCATACGTAATTTACAGGTAGAATTTAATTTACAATTTATATTCTATACAAGATAATTAAAATATTTGATCAAGTTACAACCATATACTTTACAACAGTTTTCAGCGGTAACGACAATTTTGTTTCTAATAATTTTATCGATAGATAGGAACTTTTTCTACAGCCTATTATACATAGGACAGTAGAGACCTGAACGTGCTACGTAGATTTTTTTAAAATACTTATTCCCCTATCTTATTTTCGGGACATGTATATACACCCTCATATTTTTACCTTCCCTCTTTCATCCTTCATATTTTCCATTATTCAACATACAGCATTCACCCATATTACATTTACGCATCGTCTCCCATCCCTCGCCACACTTACCGTTACACGGTTTTGTTTCGTCGTGACCTCCTCCTACCCATTTCCACTTCGCAACCCACTTTAAGCCCTCCATATACGGGACAGCAAGTAACTGCGTGCATCACAGTCTGGTCCACCCCAGGGTCACGGATACACGAGAGACTCCCTTTGAAGTAAAACCTATACAGGTACTCTGAGAACCCCCCGCGCCCCGTGAACATTTGGGCCAGACAGCTCTCCAGCACTACTGTGCGCAGAAAATGGTAGACCGTCTCGGCGTCCGGGAAGAACTTCCTCGTTTTCGAACTAAGTAGAGTTGCACCTATAATGTGGACAGATGATCTACTTAAGTTCGTCGGAAGATGTTGGCTTCTTTTGGTTCTCTTGGAGATCAGGAAATCTATTACCATCAGTGGACATCATACGGGTGAAATGATAATCATGAGAAGGTATTACGTAGTACCTGCAAGATAATGCGCAACATCTTTCTCCAAAATCATATTATATAAGCGTCTGTCTGAATCTTGTCATCACTTAAACAAGTAAAGAATCTTTCATCTTTTTAAATTTTCGATATTTCATAAAGTATAAATGTCTTTAATTCTTTGAGAGGGTTACGAAAACTCTCATTCGGCAATGTCTCCATTGAAGATTCCAAACCTAATTACATTAAATTCAATTCGTCCCCCGGCAACCATTTTGACCGGGGTTATTGTCGTTGGTCTTTATAAGGGCTTTAAGAGGATTTATTTCGTATAATACAAAATTTCATGGCCTTAATGTTCGGAGCTCAGAGCGGCGAAAGTTATAATTCAATCTCGCGTTTTGAAATATGTACCATTCCGCTTATCATGTTTTGTTACATACATAGAAAGATTATCTATTTTGTTTACACTTAAACATATATTTTTACATAGTCACTACAGAAAAAAAAACTTTCCTTTATTGTAATAACAACAGCACATCATTGTTAACTTTTGAATACTGACTATATACACCTTTTAATTTTCGACTTTTTTTGTGCTTTATGGGTTGTGACCAAATTTTATTTGATTTTATGTTTTAGGGGTTGCCAGTGATGTTATCAATACTGCGTATCTATACGAGTTTTAACATAATAATAAAAATACCGATTTAATTTCAATTTCAATAATTGTCACTCACAAATTGCACTACATTTTAAAAAAGAATATACTAAAATAAAACAAAAAAGCCATAAATGTATCGAAAAAATCACCATTTGCGATGAGACAATCCTTTGTACTTCATCTTTTGCGTAATTTATGTAACTTAATTGTATTATATATACGTTGATATAAAATAAAGAATAAATTAATAAATCAGTTATTTAATTCATTAATAAATCTTTGTACGTCCATAAATAACTAAATGTAAATAAAAAAATTTGAGTAATATAATATTTATTTATATTTTAATATCAGAACGTTATGTATTAGTATTGCTTATGTATGTGATCGTAATATTTATTATAGCATTTTTTTCGAATTTCGAATGAAGATAAATCATGATAAATGTGTATGCTATTTATTTTCATAAGCAGCTATAGACGGATGAAAGGAAAAAGGTGGTATAGTGCCTTCCTAGACTACGGGTGCTGATTTATTAATAGTAAACATTGAATAAAAATAACTATTAATAATATGGAATAAAGATTCCAATAATAGTGAAATGTTTGTTCTTAATCGCAATAACGAAGAGAAAATTTGTCAAAGTTTTGTAACACTTTACTCCTAATACTATAAATAGAACAAAGCGACTAGTGAGTTTCACAAAATGTGCGTCGTGTCTAATAAATAATAAAACACTTCAAGAAAACGTTTATCATCGCTGTTGATTTTTTGCAAATCAAATCACGGGAAGTGACACCCCTGTATCCCATTGAATCACTCTTTCGCCTAGCTGCGGGCGTGCTCATTTCAAATAAATAAACACAATTCTCACTACAAAAATTCAAAAATTTCTCTTGGACACGCGGATTTGTCTTAAAAAAACAGACGTCTATTTATTCTATTTACAATAAGGTGATCTGTTACGTACCGATAGCAATTACAGAGATTTATAATAAAAGAATATTGTATTCTTCTAAAGTGCACATTTTGTTCAATATCTTATGTATATTCGAAATACTTATCTAAAGAGGTCACAATATCATGGGTTTTTTTTTAAGGTATTAAATAAAATAAAAACGTTATGTACATGTTTTTATGGCTCGGTTTTGGGTCTTTATTTGCGTTATAATTTTTCAAAAAAAATATTTATTTTCCTCTCCTCATCTTTAATCCTTCTCAATGTTTTTTCATTCTTTCCTCTAATTTCCTTCTACACCATCTATGATTTCCTTCCAAACACCGCCTCACTTCCTTCTTCCGTCCAGAGTTCTATCATTTTAGGAGTTTATTTATACTTAATTTGAAATTAATCATTGTAGGGTTGTCACAAGTTTTGTTACCCTACGATTGTTGAGATGACTTAAGGGTTATCGAATGTTTGTAAGTCTTGCAGAGGGAATAAGTATCGACTCCGCGGTGGCTTGGAGGGTTGGCACTTGACCCCGCCAGAGCGTTCGAGTCTCTCAAACCATTATTATTACGCAGTTAATCGAATATGTAAGGACTCTTAGAAACTGTAGTATTGAAAGTTTGTTTAATCACCCAAATTATTTAAGTGATATCTCCTCATTTAAAAAATTATACACGGTCTATTTTTTAAACAGATGGATCTTTTAATATCACAATTGCTTCTCACTGGCGATACAGAAAGATAGAAAGTTATGGCTTAAACCGCCGGAGTTTTCATATCGATGTGTTGTTACGCTTTCAGATTGCAAGAATTTATCGTATAGTAGTATAATATTATTTTATTTTTAGTTTATCTAGTCACCGAAATAATGTTAATATTGTCAGAGTTGCTAACATCATGCCTTCAAACAAAACAAAATCTCTCCAACATACTTATAAAGTTACTAATAATAATTTTTTAGGGTAGTATAATAAAAAAAAAACTTCTTTCGTAGTTTATTCTCCGTCTAAGATTGATAATAAAAATACAATGTTATAATTGTTGCTTTAACAAAAAAAATATCATTCTTATTCATTATGGTGCAATGATACTGAGTAGACAGGGGCGAAATCCGACATCATTAAACTCGGTGGTTCAGTCTCATTTCTATATGTTACTGTATTATCTATTAATGATATCCTATCAATATAATACCTTCTCTTGTTGCATAATCTACCAAATCCAATAGAAACAATATAAAGAACTATACCAAATAATATACCAGACCACCACCAAGTGGGAACTGTTCTTATAGATATATACGTCTTTCTCCATTCACTACATGATTTGCTTGAACCCAATGTTGTTGTACAAACTCGTATAACATACTTCACAGCTATCTCTGATCTTACCGTGATACTTGTTGTATTACTCGATGTGCACCAAACTTGAGGTAAAACATTGTTAATATCGTTCAGAACTATTTTTGGTAATACTTCTACATTATAAGATAATACTGGACCATTTAATTCTAAAGGAGGGTTCCAATATATTGTTAAATATCCAGTCAAATTAGCTTCAGCTGAAGTAATGACAGGAATATCTGCACCGTGTTTCCTCAGCGTCCTTACAACACCACGAGTAGATTTACTACAAAAGTTCTCAGTGCATGCTCGTAATTTAAACTTGTAGTCTCGAAACGGAGCCAGTCCACCCACTTGAAAGTCATTTCTTGGACCGCTTATATTTAAAGATAAAGTTTTTACATAATTTCCAACAGTCGTCCAAGAGTTTTTTATTTGACTCGCTTCTTCAACATCGCATTCGAAATCACTATTACTACATACTTCAAAGTATTCTTCAGTCAAAGCTCCTTCTGTAACTGATGATAATACACCGCACATCGACTTGCATCCTGTCTCGTAATTAGGAGGAGGTTTCAATACAACAGCATGACGTGAATAGTCTAATTCGTCATAATCTTCATCTCCACGTTTACAGTGATCTCTTATTGTAACATCTTCTGAACGTATTTCTATAAGTATCACATCTAATTCGTATCGAACTATATTTGATATGTAATCCCTATGATCCACCCAACGGATAACTACAGCCTCTGGCAATGAAGCGACAAGCTCCAAAATGAACGGCGGCTCTGGTTTCCCTACTAAAGTTTGGAAACTTAGAATGGAACTTCTTGCTAGATTTCTATGAATAGTGTTGTAAGTTTCAACGCAAATAGCGTAATGTGATGCAGGGTGTAATTGAGTCAATTGAACCATTGCTACATGACTGAACTCTGTGTGGACGTCTACGGCGAACCATTCCGATTCGCTACAAGTCTCTGGAACGAAAGTCGCATGACTTCCATGTGGCAATTTTACATACAGGACGGTATAATGAACGTGATCATCAATTTCAGGTCTAAAGAGAACTAAAGCCGATGTTTCGTTAAGCACTTTGACTTGAAGCCCCAATGATACTTCTTTACATCCACCACTATAACCATTCATACCTTGTGGTACGTCAATTTCGTTAGGTTTAGTCGGAAAAGCCTCTTGTAGTTTTTCTATATGACTCATACATAGTATAGGATTCCCGTAAAAGTTAACCGTTCCACGATCAACTTTAAGATTTTTAGTTACATTACTCAGAAATAAAGACTGTAGATTCCTCATATCATATACAACGAGACTATACTTCCCTTTTTCCAATTTTTCACCTCTTATTCGTTTAAGCGAAGGGAGAAAATCTAATGACGTTATTGTGATGGAGCCGTATATGATTATACTGTCGGAAACCTCTTGTAATTCGCTTAGATACATTTTAAGTTCTTTCACAGTCTCGGGTATCGACGATATGTGTATTGTGAGGGATCCGTTAATATATACACATCGACCAGCTGCTTGTATTGTTTCTAAACTTCTAATTACTTGACTTCCGCAAACCTGTAAATTAAATATATTGTATAAATCAATTTTTGAACATAACACAGTACCTGGTTTGAAATTAAAGACTCAATAAATATAGATATTCATTAAAACTATTTTTTTTTAATATCGTCATGTAATTACTTTTATAATCGTCGTTATCATGATCATATCAGCTGATAGACGTCTACTGAACGGTATAGACCTCCCTCAAAGATGGTAACGATATCAGGTCTTACACTGCCTGCATTCAGCGACTACCAGCGACCACGACTAAGTCGTCCACCTTATGGTGGGTTTACCCACGCCACGTCTCGGTAGACGTGGCAAGCCGGTGCTTGTGGTCGCAAAAAAGGACTCTTTGGCCCCAACAAAAGAAGTTTACGCCCCGCCCACTGCCACGTCTTCGATGACGTTGATTCTTCTAAGAATCTCCTTATTTCTAATTGATTCTCGCAGCGAAGCACCGTCTACAAACCTCCCTATCATTCACTGGATGACTTTGAACCTTCTTATATTTGCCATTATAAATATAGAATAATATACTTGTGTAATTTTAAATTCAAAATTATTTACTATACGTCTCGTTATAGGACTAACAGAAATCTGTCTTCTTTTACGTATTGCCATAGGTTTAGCTACTACATTTTTAATTTATTTATTTTAGGTTTTTTTTATTCATTGTTAACTCTATTAGAACAAATATAAATTTAATATGTTTCTTATGCTATACTCTAATAAAATTTGTAACTATTCTTCATAATGTTAAATAAATTAAAAATGATTAAATCAAGGAAATAACCTACAACGTTGACAAATTATGAAAAAGTATCAATATAATACAAAAAATAGTTTTCTTGATTAATTTTCATTCCAAAAATATATTTTTTATATACATCGCTATACGTTATCACACTGAGTGATAATAACATTTCGGATACTGAGTTAAGAACATTGTTTTTATGTTTTCCACATTTTAGGACCTAAAATATTTTGAAAAACATTCTTCTATACATATATTTACATATATATATATATATATATACTTAAATTATACCATATTTTAAATGATATTTAGAATTATATATACTCGTTATATATATATATATATATATATATATATATATATGTTAGGGGGACCGGAGAGTAATGTCACTTTCTGAAGTTAAATTCACACGACTACATTTTTAAGTTAAAGTTTTTATTTCTAATCAACAATATATCCACTTTCGTTATCAACAATCTTTTACCATCTAGTATACAAATTTTCAATGCCGAAGCGGTAAAAATCAATCGTTTTTTCTGTAAAATAAGTAGACAGAAACGATATTACCTTCCCGTCCCCCTAATATTAGTTCAATGGGCAATGTAAATCTATACAAATCAAAATAAATGCGTGGACATCATAAATGAAAACACTTTAATGCAAAAGGTACTTGACATTAAAGCGATGAAAAAGATATATCGAATAGATTTTAAAACGTAACTAGCGTTCCCGTAAGCGTTCTCAGTTTAAAAGCTGATTCACGATTATTGTCCGATGGCGAGTCGAGACTATTTATTACGCTTTCACGTTTCGTTTGTCGTGGCCCGTATAAAGGTATTCCTTTCAACACATTACTTATGGCTAACTGACAAGTAATTCATGTTTCACTTCCGCATGTACCATTAATTACTATTATTTTTTTTAAGAGGGTAATGCACGTATTGGACAATTTCTTACAACATATACAAGCTTTAACATCACTCTGTTATATATATATATATATATATATATATATATATATATATATATATATATATATATATATATATATATATACATATATATATATGTATGTATATATGTATATATGTGTATGAAAAGGACCAATATTTAGCCACTTCCGCACATGCAGTGGTAGTCGTGCAACAAAGTGCACCGCCCGCCAGCCCGCGGATACAGACTCTGTGTTTGGCACTAATCGGTGTAACATAACTCCTGAAGATGCCCCGTGCCCTCCACGCCCCGTGGAGGGGTGAAACACGTGTTGAGTAATTTGGCGGTGGCGGTTGTATGATTAGCATTTGCTTGCCACATATGCATTTATCAGCGGGGTGGCGGGCGGTGCACTTTGTTGCACGACTACCACTGCATGTGCGGAAGTGGTTAAATATTGGTCCCTTTCTTACTTAGAATGGACTTCCGCAAGGTAACGCCTGATTCCATTAAATATATGTATATGTATGTATATATAGTCTATTATCATTATATTTTATATCATTATATAAAATCTATTTATGAAAGTAGTATTATTATGTTTTTTTTTAAATATAATCTCATGTACTAACCTCTGTACAATTTTTACACCATCTACATGTATTGTTGGATGTTTTTACATAATTAATTGGACATTCGAATACGCAATTGCTGTTTAACGGCCATCCACCCAATTCGTGACATTCTTCTGTAGTCAAACAATATGAATTCACTGGTAAGATGACACTGAAAATTTAAATCAACATTGAGACGTAAATAGTTTTTTAATATACTTATATATAGTATAATATATTAGTGTCCGGCCACAAGGTGACAACAACTTTGTTAAAGCTGTCGCCAAACGATAGATCCGAGCCGTTTCCCATCGAACTTATGGCAAAACTAAGTGATTAACATCCTAAGAGTAAGGTAATCATGATTATTATACTATACACCAATACGTCACTTTGCGTCGTGGTTACGTTCCAAAAAAACACGACGCAAATTTAAAACGCCGCAAAGTGAATTAAGATTTTCTATAGGAATCCATGTAAAGATCGAAGATAGGTTCCAGGGTTACAAAAATGTAGTATTTTTTAAAAAGAAAATTGAACAAAGTTAGCGTTTAAAAAACAAAAATAATATAACTAAATAAGAAAAGGTAAAGAAAAATATTTACCTTTTTTGTAACCAGAAACAACACGTAAAAATTTATATAATTTTTATATTCTCTTTTAAAAAAAAGAACAACACACTACGTAATTGAAACTGAACTCTAAAATTAAAAAACAAAGTGAAAATAAAATTGTATTCAAATTGCTTTGATTATTAGTTAGAAAGAAAATCCCCGAGTTTTGATGGCATGGTGCGATTAGAAAGAAAAGTGTTGCCATCTTTTAGAAAAAAAAATTGAAGACTCGAACCCAAAACAACACAACCTCGAAAATCTAACGACGCACAGTGAAAATTAGTAATAATTAAGCAGCGACGCAACTTTGAAAAAAAACGCAAAACGAAACGATGCAAAGCGAGGTATTGCTGTATTATAGTGTAATACATGCATTTAGTTGTACAAACAATGGAAGCGCAACAGTCGAGTACTTACTCGTATATTCGTGATCCTTAATCGTTGTTTCGATTCCCGGTATATATAATTTATGTGTACTCGTTATAATAATTGTTTGTACATCTTGTATAAGAAACAAAGTATTATAAGAAATACTTCTAGTATCAGGAACATTTTTTTAAAAAATCTTATTTTAATAAAATAAAACAAAGATAGTAAATTTTAATAAACACATTTCTTTTAAGAAACCGGATAGAATAGAATCCTAAAGTTTGAAGCTCATAATTTATTTAAAGAAAAACTCTTAAATAAAATATCTAGTTCATTCCGTATTCTAGTCTCTTAAATTCAAAATTTCTTTAATAAAGTAGGCTTTTGAATCGTCGATTATATAAATTATAACAAGCTACCTCCTTCTCGGCATTTTTATCTGCTAACAGCACGCCAGAAATGCTTTTTTAAATGAAAAATTAAAAAAAAAAAATTTCATGTGCTTAACATAAATCATGTTAACCAAGTTCCACACATTTCGATCAACAAAAAAACACTCAAATGCTATAATAAGATTTATTTAATAGTTTACTTATAATTTTAGATGTAGAACTAAGAAAAGAAAGATCTAAGATGTCTTGTGAATCTATTATAAATGCTTAAAAAAAGATTGCCGAAAGATAAGTAAGGAACGAATGTATGTAAACATTTAAACAGTCCTATTTCTATAACTTACGTTCCATTGGGACACTTGGAGACACATTGCTCCCTGAACGTGTAGCGTCGGCACACAGAGCAATCGCCGCTATTTGTCTTCCGGCAGCCGAGACATTGGCTTTTACATTTTTCACCTTCGGGACCGTCCAGGTAACGTTGGCACTTTCTGAAAATGAATAATAGCACAGGTTAACCCTTTTGAATATTCGCTTACATATTTTAACACTTTCAATTCTTATGACTGATGTGTTTTCAAACTTTGTTTATATACTTTTCTTTGTTGTGCTTTACTGTATTGTATCATAAAACATTTTAATAATAATACATAAGTACAATTAATGCTGTTATCGCCTCTGATTTTATACAGATCACCTTTGCAGGGTTAGTATTTTAATAAATAGTGACGACTGATGCCAAAAAAAAATATATAATGTATAAAGAATTAACCCTTAGTAGCCTAGAGTTTCAATTTTGATACCAATCTTTTAAACCGAATGTTCACATTACTATTAGTTTTTTTTTTTTAGGTTGGCTGTACGAATTTTACTGTTGTATAATATTCAACGAAATTAAAAAATCCATTTTTCCCTTCATCTAAAAGCAAACACAGTAATATTTAAAAAAAAATCACTTTCGTAAATCAGGCTATTAAGGGTTAAAATGTAGCTACTAATATAAAAGTAACCCATGAAGCGTTATAAGAAGATAAATACACAATAAAAAAGTAATTAATTTAACTAACGTAATAAATGGGCAGTGGTAAAAGACCGGGACTCCCGATGGTAGGTAGAGGTTTCGATTCCCGGGATACAACCTTAAATAACTCACACTTTGTGTATTAATTATTTAGGATTAACACTGATCATAAATAAGTTTCCAGGGGATTAGCAACAGCGTCCTCTGCGTATCATTATACTACATTGCAATCAGTAACCCGCCTGCCAAGCGAGGCGATTATAGTATATCACCCCATGGATATCTTAGGGGGAGTACTATTCCTTACAGTAGGTGTTGATGAACTGAAGTGACTGGTTGAATTTGGCCACTTTTTAATATCAGTTACCAGATGAAATCAAAAAAAATGAACGTGAATATTTTTCGCCAAATTTTGCTGTTCGTCAAAATAAAATCAATGTATCAATGAGTTTCTTTACTTTCAATCTATTTATAAAAAGAGGAAAATTTTCTCTGAATTCATTTACTAACGCGGAGTCTACTAAAAGTAACATAAATATATTTAAAAAACTTTTAAGTTAAACGGTTTTTTGATACCCATATTTTGGTGGTTGTGGAAAAATATGTACCTAGTCCGCCATATTGGAACGGCGTCCATCTTGAATTTTAAATTTTGACATAATTATCGTGTTTTACTAGTGTAGCCCTTTCATTTGATACCCATATTGAGGAAGTTAAGGAAAAATATGTAATCCGCCATTTTGTATCGGCGGCCATCTTAGATTTATAATGTTATTGATTTTTTATATTGTATTGTCATCTAAATTAAATATGTATACCAAATTTCAGATCAATCTAACAACGGGAAGGTGTTTAAATTTTAATTTCTAATTTTGACCCAAACAAATTCTGTACGGGTCGAACTAAATAAAACCGTTTAATAAATGAAATTAGTTCAAGTGTTTTCTCACCGATGTATTTTTAAAACTAGTTGTTTAGCGGGAAAACAAAGAAGAAATAAAAATACATAAACTTTGTTCGAAATCACTCAACAGTGCGTAAAAGTAGCGATACGTGGTCTTAGATAAATAAATCTAAGAAAGAAGTAGAATTAGAACGAATCGCTTTGTTACAAATAAACAAAGGTTCGTCGTTAAAGGTAATGACGACAATGATTGTTTTATTTGTTTGTGGGTTGTACTATTATTGGTGGTAGAAAATCTTGTATGTATACTACAAGTTATTTGATTTACCACGTGGGAAATATAATACATTTATTCCTAGTGATTTATTATAGTTGTAAAATCTTCTCTCAAATATCTCAATTATTGTACAGTACAACCTATCTAGCAATCAATAGTTTCATAAATAATAAGTAACGTAATGGCAAAATAATAAGGAAAATCAATTTAAAAATTGGTATTAATACATATTAAAATTGCAATCTAGGAATCGAACACGCGACCTATGATCGTAATTCCGTCCTCTACCGCTTGGCTACGATTACTCAGAATGCAAAAAGTAATCCCTAACCTAGATTACAAAAAGTCAAATAATTATGTTTTCAAATTGAGACTGCGCGAATTCTTAATATAGAAATATAAATGAAGATGGTTACCTAAATGTTAAAAATATATTAATCATATTACAACTTTTTGAAAGTTTTACGTATCTGGTAAAAAGATAGGATCATACCTATTATTCCAGCAGTGGTTAGTTGAAGGATTGGCCGTACATGTGCAACCTATGTTACACTGAGAGTGCTTGGCGACACTGAGAACGTGTCTAGACTGTGGTGCTATAGCTTTCCAATTTACTGTATCTACGAAGCACGCTTGTGGTGCTCCCCATATTATAACACCGCCTCGATCTATTTTCAAAAGGTTATAAAGTCCAATCTGTAATAAAATTAACTTTTTATATTTAATGGAATCAGGCGTTACCTTGCGGAAGTCCATCTTAAGTAAGAAAAGGACCAATATTTAGCCACTTCCGCACACACACACAATATTGGTCCTTTTGTTACTAAAGTTAACCTTGTTCAAAAATTCTTTATACAAGTATGCATTTACACACACTTTTGAATCATCGATTATTTCAACAATATAAGTAGTAAGCTACCATCGGCTAGTAACGCTGTGCCCGTAGTACACAATTATCCACATTAGAATTACTTTTTTATTTTATTATGTACTAGCCTTTTTTAAGTTCCCATAACAGAGCATAAATTTCTAATACAGTACTAAATGTAAACTTTATGCAGATTTGTGAAGAAATATTTCATTGACACGGGTATATCAAAAACAATGAATGAAATGTCACTTAAATCGTTTAGTTAGGAACAGCTTTTAGATACTGGCATTTATTTTTAATTCTATGCTATAGTGAGTTAGTTTCAATGGTGCCAAACAGGCTACCATAGATTTGGAAATCTCTATCTTTCTCTCTCTCTCTCTCTCTCTCTCTCTCACTCTCCCTCTCTCTTTTTAACCGATGGACTTCCATTAGGCATAGACCTTTCTCCATCGCCACGATAACCGATCCTCCGCTGCCCGCATCCAGCGACTTCCAGCGAAGCTTCCTTAAATATGTAGTCGGTTCACCTAGTTGGTGGCCTACCCACCCTAAGTAAGAAAAGGACCAATGTTTAGCCACTTCCATGCATGCAGTGGTAGTCGTGCAACAAAGTGCACCGCCCGCCAGCCCGCTGATAAATGCGTATGCGGCAAACAATGCGAATCACACAACCGCCACCGTCAAATTACTAAACACGTGTTTCATCCCTCCACGGGGCATCTTCAGGAGTTATGTTACACCGATTAGTGCCAAACACAGAGTCGCGTCTACTGACTCATGGACGCTACTCGAGAACCTTTCGGCCCCAATTGGGACCTTCTTAAGTGAAAGAGGATTTCATAACAAAACTGTAGATAAGGTCATACCATTACTTCAACTATTTACTTAGCTAAAAATACATAAGTAAGAATAATTAGTGACAAAATTAATAATCATTTACTAAAACCATAACTACCTCTTTAAGGTTAGGCATGTCGTAAACAATGAGTGCGTAATTATACAGCAACTGAGCGCCTCGTATTCTTGTTAAGCTCGGAAACAAATGACCAAGACTGTCTAAGCCTCGCACACGATATACAACCAGGAAACCTGTTATCTGAAACACAAAATCTATTCCATTTATTATTGGTATTTTCTCTTCATTTCGTTTGTATACATTCATAAGTTAAATTACCTGCCCACTGTTGAACATAATAATTATGTTCAACAGTGGGCAGGCTGCATAGCATGCAGAACAGATGACCGCTGGGGCTTTAAGATTCTGAAGTGAAGACCACGGAGCAGCAAGAGCAGCATTCACGCAAAGTGGACAGACGACCTAGTTCAGGTCGTCGGAAGACCTGGATGCAGGTCTCTTCCTAATGGTCTTCTTTAAAATATATAAAGGAATAATAAGTTCAGCAGTGAATATCCTACAAATGAGGTGATGATAATGTATTTGTACAGAAATTAAAATTTGTATATAACATAAATAAATATGTACATGGGCTAGATCAGTTGGTATTATCAAATTGAAATTCTTTTATTATAAATAGTAGCGTTACTATGATGTTGCGATTAATTTATAGTTTTATTAAAAAAACAATAGACAAATTTCTCGACAAAAAAAATTACGCACCTCTTTGAGCTTTGGGAATGAAACATTGTTGAAATGTTCACGTTTCGTTCTCTCTAAAAGCAGAACGTGCAAGTTGCCCAACACGACAGTACAGTTCTTCAATCTCATCAATGCTTCCATTGAATTGCAAAACATACTCTTGCAAATTCCGTGATGATCTATTTGAGTTGTATCAACACTCTGGCAACACACCACCATCACAGCTACGACCAGCAACCTGTGAACATATTTTTAATTAGCAAAAGCATTGTTCATTTCTTCATCCGTTCAATAAATAGCTGGTCTCGTCTGAAACGAGGTGGTATCATACATCACAGGGGACGACTAACCCCTGATCATAGAAGCAATGCTGGAGTTTCTCACATCACACCACGTCTTCTCCAAGTGCTAGCTCTTTCCGAAGTTTCTCTACTGATCAAGCCAATGTTCAGCCCTCTCAGGCGCCCTTGTCTCGGAATGCTATGCGGGTATATTCGACGAGGGACAGCTCAAGACAAGGTTCCCTCATGGGACTCCATGAGTCTAGTCACTTCATGAAGCGTTCACCGAAGTGATCGGGATTAGACTTTTATTCCGGTAAAATTATAGTGGCTGTATAATTATAGTGGTAAGTATGTGGCTGCTCGAGCCGATGTTCCTCCAGGCACCCTCACCTCAAACCTATAGATCATCATCTATAAATATCTAATATCAATATCCCTAATATCACCATTATCTTATACCTACGTTCCTTAAGTACTGCAGGACGATAGCAGAAGATACAATATACAGGAATAAAAGCCAAAATAAAAAAAATCAAGGGGGGTGAATAAACAAGAACTAGGCGATAATAAATTTAAAAATATAGTACAGAAAAGTAGTTAATTTTGAAATATAATGAAATAATATATTAGTAAAAAAGGTAAAAGAATAAAAAAAATACATAAAATGTGATAACCCGAAAAAGATCTATAAGAAGTTAGGAATAAAATAAAATCAAAGTAGAACAGAGTGAAGAAAGAGTGGCGACGAACGAAAAGGAGTATTGGTATGAAATAGAAAGATAGACAAATTGTGGAATATAAGAAGAAGAAAGAGAGATCTTAAGAAAAATGACAGAATAGCGCATGCGACAAAAGTTAGATATCCCAAAAATTAGATACGAGAAAAAAATGTATATCATCATCACTCATAGCAACAAACTGCAGTTAAACATTGTAATTGACTAATGACATACGTGAGCTTATTCATCGTCAGACAAATTATGTGTCAATTGTACGATGTCACCATCGAACACAAGTGGTCAATCAATAAATCATTGAATCAATTTATTTCTCTCTATAATTTGATAAATAAGTTCATAATCAAAGCTAAAGCTTCAAACGTGAATCTTGCAAGACATAGCTGTATAAAAGAAAGGCAGAAACTTTTTTTAAAAACAAAATGTTATTTAGGGTAATCTTCTTTTGTTTCTAACTATATATATAGATATTTTAATATATTAGGAATACTTTTATGCTATGTCTGGGCTTATTCCACAAGATCTTGTTAAAAAATAAATGGTCGTTAGGGCCTGGAATGGAGACCACAGTCTGGCAAACGCAGCACACGACATTCAACAAGATGAACCGATAACCTTGTCCGGGAACGATTGATTCAAGCCGCTTCCTAAAAATTCTTTAATCTATGGGCCATGCCTATGTCCAGCTGTCGACGTCCTAAGACTTAAAGAGAATCATGACGATGAAACCTTTTAATTTCGTATTATTTTACACACTATGGGATCAATCATAAGAAATATGGGTTTTAGCCATATCCACTTGGTCAAATTAGCAATAAATAATTGATTTATCAATCAACGATTAAGTTCCTCCGTTTTAATAATCGTTCTTAAAAAAATTTAAAATTTTTATTCGTCTTTTGTCACGATGTCACTATTTTTATTAGAAACTTAATTATTACTAAATTTCACTAAGGCGTTAGTTGTTTACAAGAATTATGTTTGATAGATAAATGTCTTCAACAATTTCTTTTTGAACATTTCAAGAGTCTTTTATCTAAAATTATTAAAATCTGTCCAAATCTAAAAGGTTATACAAAAGTTTATATTTATATTAGAATGTGGTAAATCTAAAATTAAAATACGGATAATAATTCTTCTTACATCTATACCGTCATTTTTTAATTATAATCATTAGTATCAGGAATTTTAATAACAGTCTAAGCGAACTTCCGTACTTTTTCCGGACGCAAGTGATATTAACTTAATGTACAAAACGAGTATAATTTTTGTTTTTGCATGTTACATAAATAAAAACGGATGTAGCTTTAACATTTGTGCAAAAAAATAATCGCTAAAATAAATTAGCTGCGATAAAAATTAGAGCAACTAATTTTGGATAAGGTTAACTTAGGTTATGTTACATTCGCGCCCGGCTAACGGAAAAGTACCGGAGTTTTATTTGTTCAATGCACATAACCCAGCGAAATGGCGAATTGAAATGGCAATAGAGAAGCCACATGAAACGAAGAATAGATAGCCGCTGAGGTGAAGACCATGTATCAGGGACCTGGTCACATCTGTCCACCCACAATGGAGGCAGGAGACATTGTAAAGGTTGTTAGAAGACGCTGGATGCAGACCATTCCCTGCCGATCCCATTGGAAATCTACGAGAAAACCCAGCTGTGGATATCGGCAGAAATGAAGATGATGATGATCACTTGTGAATCAATGAGAATCTTCTTTATCCATTTTCTTCATTAAAATCTTGTCTAAAATAACAATAATGTCTAAAATTGTATAAAATAATATTATATTACCAGTCTAATTTCTTTTCCGCCATGACACTTTCGTAGTTTTCCCGCCAAATCTCTTGTACTTTTTCTGCGCGTTAGTAAGAGATCTTTTTAAAAAATAACGACGTACTATTTTTAAATTTGCATATTTTAAACCGATGAATGGGAAACACATTTTAATATATCATGTAAGCTGCATATTTCTTGAAACGGCACTCTCAAATCGCTGACCCTAAACGCTGTAATTAAAAATGAAATTAATTTCTTTTAAACATTTTCTTAAGTTTTTTAACCGATTCCCGGTTTAAGAGAGAAATTTACACATGTCGTGGAATTTTATTTTCATTTAACTTTTGTTGTGTATATTTAAAAACAAACATGTAATTCATTGCGGTATCTTATAGACCGGTGTTTCCTAGTGACAGGCCATTTGACTGTTAAGAGGGGCGATTCGAAAATGGAATAGACACGTGTTTAACCCTTTCGCTTTAATATAAAAATTATGTATGTTATACATAGGCCTGATACGAAAAAAGATTGAGAAATTCTCTTCTAGACAGACTCTAGAAGAAACCGTGCCACGATTTCAAATTAGTAAATAATTAGTTACGAGTTGAAAGCAATTGAAAGTATCATCATCATGTAACCGAAACCCTAATGGCTGCCACTACGACCGATTTCGCGCTGCCCGTAATCAACGATTTCTTGCGAACTTGACTATGCCGTTCGTCTATTCTAAAGCATACATCAGGTCAATTACTATTATATTAAGACCTATCTTATATCTTAAGATGGCCAGCAAAAATTTTATATAAATATATATGTATGTATATATGTATGTGTGTATGTACAGACCAAGACGGTTATCTTAATCATAAACATAATTAATTATCAACATTACCATATAAACATCGATTTATATCAACGAAATATATTTTCATTTTATTTAGTCAATATATCAGAAATGAGGATGTTCGCCAGAAGAACCAAGGTCACCGATATAGTTCGAAGAATTGCTCGTCTGAAATGGCAATGGGAAGTGGCACATCGTTTTGCGAAAAATTCTAAAATGGCGACCACGAGTTGAACCGATGACGTTGTCAAGGTTGCTAGAAGCTGAACTGGTAGTCATGTCGATTTTTAGGGAGACCTATGCCTTGCACTGGTCGTTGATATAATGAACTAGAAGCTACGTATATATATATATATATATATATATATATATATATATATATATATATATATATATACGTAGCTTCGTAGATTTTAAAATACATTTAACATCCTATCTTTAAGTTATGCAGGTAATATGTTAAGCCTTATTAACTTTGTAATAATAATGTTATATTAATACAGTGCCACCTCTCATTAAGACGTCTTCCTATATTCATTAATCACATCAGCTCAATCTTGACACCAATATTTACACACTAAGGTTACATAAACACTACTATTATATTTACTTTAATTTAAGAGATTTAACATTCGTAATTATTCGATGATATATACATGAAAACATATATGTATATATAAACATTAAACAAAAATCCAGGCGTAAGCGTCAAACATAATAACAAAAAAAATACAATATTTATTATCTGTACGGAAAATATTAACAGTGAACTACCAGAAGTATACATTAGCAGAAACATTTAAATTATTTAATTTTGTATATATGAACACAGATTAAATAAATTAATATTACACATTTGATTGAATTTTAATCATAATCGAAAAACTAAATACTATTCGTTCACGAATATTATTACAAATTATTTTTCAATTATACAGATAATTAATTAAAATATTGGTTAAGATTTAATTAAATTATTATTTTACGTACCAACGGGATGTTGTGTTCCTATGTAAACAAGTAATATATCACTAACTTTGGATTGTAATAACACGGACTCTCCGACCTTAATCTAATAAACTCATGACTAATTATCGACAAGGAAAAGTATAGAAATAAATTAATTTATGTTAACACTTAGATAAAGTGGCTCTGGTGCTATTAAAGCTTCCGTTGCAACTGGCTTCAATTGTCGTTAGTGCAAATTATTTAATTACCTATTTTTATTTCGATGGACTCTCAATTTAACAGGAGGTTCGACTAAGGTCAGAACTATACAGGATGATGTTTTTTACTTCGTTGATTATATCAATAGGTTATATGTAGTACTTTCCTACAATTTCAACATTAGTTTAGATAACATTGATTGATCACAAGATCACGTAAATCTATTGTAAGCCTAAGTGTCGCTACTACTAGTGGGAAGTAAGAAAAGGACCAATATTTAGCCACTTCCGCACATGCAGTAGTAGTCGTGCAACAAAATGCACCGCCCGCCAGCCCGCTGATAAATGTGTATGCGGCAAACAATGCGAATCACACAACCGCCACCGCCAAATCACTCAACACGTGTTACACCCCTCCACGGGGCATCTTCAGGTGTTATGTTACACCGATTATTGCAAAACAGCTTGTCACGACTACTACTATATGTGCGGAAGTGGCTAAATATTGGTCCTTTTCTTACTTAGGATGAACTTCCGAAAGGTAACGCCTGATTCCATTATAGTTTAATGGAATGGAATCTAGTGGGAGTTTAGGGCCCCCACCCTAAAGAACTTCTACTTCAACGGCCACATTTTTGGTAAGGAAACACTATTTAACCCATAAATGCATAATTATGTAAAACTGCAATATACGACTTAAAAGTAAAATGAGTACTACACTTAAAAGTAAGTGCATAATGATGTGCATCTGCAATATAAGGTTTTTTAATAAGTATAAAAATGTTGTATATCTTTTTATATTTTTTCCTAAATTGTAGTGTACTTATCTGCAAGAAATATATTTTTTAAATATAAAAAAAAGACATGCATTTAAGGGTTAAACACACGAGGCCGCCATGATGCTCAGAGGCGCTGAGTACGTTGTTGTCTCTGAGCGAAATCAATCCTCTACCGATCCCATTCCGCTGCCTCTTTTTTTAGGTTCCATAGACGAATGTAATCGATATTTTCCAGCGGATTGGCAAGTTGAATTGGCGCTGGACAGGACACAGTGCGCAAAATAATCAACCGCTGGTGCCTTACGGTTCTGAAATGGAAGCCAAAGACCGCCAAGCACAACGATAGTCGTCCACCTTCAAGGTGGACAAAAGATCTTGTTACAGTCTCCGGAAGACGCATGATGTGGGTCTTTTCCAACTGCAGTGGACGTCTTACTACAGACAATAATAGTGATGATAAACAATTGTACATTGTAATACTAGAAGCTCTATTAAATCATACTCAAATAAATACAAGTCCACAAAAGATTATTTCTTCGCAATTTACTTTTAATAATAACCAGTATTTCTATCTTAGAGCGCCCACGTAAGCCCGCCAGCGGGTATGCTTGGAAAATATTTCGCTGTTATTTTAATCTTCGCTCGGTAAAGTGTCTCGGATGTAATAAAACAGCCTGTATAACGGTAAGACCTGCAGGTCAAGTGGTTTAACGAGCGATATTGCATTTTGTGTCGGGCTTCAATATACAACGTGGGTACAAGTGCACGGTACTTGTAGAATGTTGCCAGCGACGTTACTAAGACTCCTTTCATGAATGCATATTAAAAAATTTCCTACAGTTTTTATGCTGATATGGGCCATTTCGTTAAATTGAGTATGTTGATTTATAAAATTAAAACCGACAATTTTTTAATCTGTATTTCTTAAGTCACCGTGCCGCTGTCATAGTAAATAAAAACAATATTATAAATATATTTGTATTATCATCGTCTTAGCACATAGACGCTCCTTCAAAGATATCTATGGGGGGATATACCATAATCAAAACGCCTGATCGGTGATTGAAGAATGATATAATGATACGCAGATGAAACTGCTGCCCATCCTCTGGAAACTTATTTGTGAGCAGTGGCGACCCCATATAATTAATGCACAAAGTGTAAATTATATTAGATTATATCCCGGAAATCAAACCCGAGACCTACGATCGCAAGTAAGTCCTTTACCGCTAGACTACCGCGGCTCATACCAGGCTCTCTATAAAATTCTTTTTTTCTGCGGCCAAAAGTTAAGAATATGCTTTACTGTGCCCTTCCATCTTTTTTTCTTTAATTGTGATCGTCAATTAAGTTAAATTTAAATAGAGTTAGTCTTACCTTACAATCTTATTTCTAACGCATGTTTTGTTTACCTATGACGATTATTATTTACCATATTTACGATTATATATTACGACGTCCTACTGGACGTCGTAATATATAATCAAAAATCGGGTCCAAATCTAGTAAGATTTGTTAAAACGCAGTAAATTTTAAAAAATCCTATTTATAGTCTATCTGTGTATCATTCAATGTTTGAACTAAAAAACTAGATAAATGAATTTATTTAGTTTTTTAATTCGTTTATTTTTTATAACGACTCTAGCCATAAATTCTGTTCAAGGCGGTTTACATTCATTTAAAAAAAAACATCAATTTGAATTTAGAAGATTAGCTTTTACGATTAAAAAATAGACTTCTACCAACCATTATTGTATTTTTTGTTTACAAATTGTTTTAAAAATGGAGTGAAGCACTAAAGAAGAATAGGATAACAGTAATTGCATTGTGCAAAGTAGGTAAGGAGCCATCCGACATTTTGGATACATTGAAAAAACTAGAGATTAGCCGAATGTTTATGTATAGTACCATCCAAAGGTTCACTGAAACCACATCTGTTGATGACCGTGAGAGATTCGGCCGACCGCGATCTTTTCGAACAAACCAGACCGTTAATGAAATCAAAGCCAGAATTCGCAGATATCCCATAAGGAAGCAGAAAATCCTTTCCAGAGAAATAAGAATCCCACCGAGGAAACTTTCTCGGATTATCAAACAAGACTTAGATTTAGAAACTTACCGGAGAAACACAGAACATACCTTAAATCAAACACTAAAACGAAAGAGAGTCTAAAGATAAAACAGCTGATACTTCGATACGCGGACGAAAAACACAGAAAAATTCTCTTTACCGATGAAAAAATTTTTACAATCGAGGAGCACTACAACAAACTAAATGGTCGAGTGTATGTAGACAGCTCTAGAGAAGGTTCCGAGGTAGTGACCAAAGTTCAGCGAGACCATCATCCACCATACGTCATGGTTTGGTGGGGTGTTCCTACCAAAGGGATTACAAAACTCCATTTTTACGAAAAAGCAGTGAAAACTTTAGTCAAAATGTATCAAGACACCGTTAGAAGCCGTAGTTAAACCTCTCAACAACACCTTATTCAAAAACGAAGTGTGGACATTCCAACAGGATTCAGTCCCGGATCATAAGCGCACTACTACAAATTTGGCTTAAGCAAAATGTCCCAGACTTCATACAGGCTGATGATTGGCCTTCGGCTAATCCGGACTTAAACCGTTTGGACTATAAATTGTGGTCTGTGCTAGAGGACATTGCCTACTTGAAATCTTCGGAGGCAGCAGTGACCAAGTTTCAAATGGAAACCGTTCGTAAATTCATCATACATTAAAACTAAGGGGGACACTTTTAATAACTAGTTTAGTACATTAACATATCTTTTTCACTCGACATGATCACATAAAACTTTAAAACAAAATCATTTCTTTAGAAATTATTGAATATATTCTTTGTAACAGAACTTATAGCTAGACTAGGTATAATCCTGATATTGTGATACCTACTGTATGTGTGTGCCTAGCGATTTTATTTTTGGTAGATCTGAAGACGATTAGAGAATCTGAAGACATGTTAGGATTTAACATTTTCGTCATTGAGATACTTTTAGATTTTAAAAATTTTTTACCGTTTTACCTTCCGATGTACTAAATTTAAAAGCTTTCATTAAAAATATTACAATATTAAATTTATTAAAATTATATATTAGCACCTTCTAGCGTATACGCCTCTTATTACAAGGGACTACAGAAATACTAACAGAATACTTTTATGTTAAATCATTCTCGCGCGTTCAAATTGAAATTCGAACGTCGATTTGTATTCGAATGCCTTCAGTGATGTGGTCGCACACAATGTTTTTTTTTTGCTTTTTTCTCTGATGATGTTAATGCTGTTAGCCCTCAGGTTTTTTCATCTTCATCTGAGCTGAGTTCACGGAGCGAAAGGGTTTGTGAACTGGATTTAAAAATTAAAAATTGAAGCTGGTAGGATGCGTACCAGTTGCACGGGGACGCTCGCACGTTGTTAGGGCTCTTCGCGGTAGAGCTTTGACGGAGTGTGTTGCTGGAGTATGCTTGCGAGTTAGGGCGGCAGCGTGTACCAGAGACGAGCCAAAGAGGGATCCAGATCCAACCACGGTCCGCCCACGCTGTTCGTGGTTAAGGAGCGGGCGGCCGCTCACTAAAAATGGGTGTTGTGGCATGGTGGGTGATATTTTATTCTATTGTGCAGAACGCGACGACCTATGTAAAGTGTTGCAGGTGCAGTGGTTGGTGGTAATGCTGAGTGATTCGCGCTTGCACTGTTGTGAGTGGTGTGGCGAGTGTTCTGTGGGAATCCTCTGATCGCAGACAATGTATCAGGGCCGGGTGCTAATGCGTATAACTTAATAAAAATTACTATGAATACTAATATTATTATCTTCATGGCTGCTATCAATACAATATATAATTTAAAATAAAAGTGAATCTGCATTTTAATTTTCTCTGAAAGCAAAAAACTCAAATACAACTTAATAATTATCTAATATATCATATACAGAATACCCAAACTCTAGTTATATTTATAAAATATCGTAGAGTGCTTAAAACTTATTTAAATTCAAAATATCTCTATTCAAGGCATTTACACTTTTGAATCGTCTATTATTTTAACATAGTAAGCTACCACTGGTTCAGAATTCTGATCTAAGAACCGATCAGTACCTCAGCAAATTAATCCTCAATAAATTTAATAATTTTTAGTGTATAAATTAGAATATTAACCATGCAAATCTGTCAACACAAGTTCACACATTTCGATTAATTAAAAATCTTGAATGCCGTAATAAGGTTTATTTAACAATATATTTTAAAATTAAGATTTAAAACTAAGAAAAGAATAGTCTATGTTATGTTGCGTAACTGTATTATATATGCGTACTCTCTATTCTCCTGAAGTATTTTTTGAAGACTGCACAGTGCATTAAATATTTACATTAATAATATTTTTCAATTTGTTTATTTATACTAGCAATGATCAAAGTAAAAAATATTCTAAATAAATTTCATTCACAGTGTTTTTAACCAAAAAAATATTTTGAGACTAAAATATAAAATCATTTAAAATATATTTGGTTCGATATATTCGATATATTGGTATTGCCAGCGTATTATCAATTCTGCTTAATAAAGTAATTTTTGCAGAACAAAAAACAAATATTCTACTTCGGAATGTTGAAATAAAAAAATCTATACAAAGGTGAGATATAACCTAAACCTACCTATATACTTTGAATATTTTTTAATGAAATATGCTTCACAACCATTGTTGATTTATCTTTTTCTGACTTTGTCTACTACAACCAGTTTTTTTGTTTTTTTTTTTTTACTACAATCAGTTACAGTTACTAACTGCAGCTCGAAGTAAATGTATTTTACAAACGTAAAAATTAATTTTAAAAACTATCAACAATTGTCAGCTTTATTGTACCTGTGTATAAATAAGATATTACTTATGATTGTAGCTGCCACAATTGAATCTTCACAAGTTATTCTTGTTAGTCCTACGAACTATATTCTTGAAGTAAGGAGATAAATAAAGTCTCGTCGACAGACAGTCTTGGAGTAAGGTCTAAATCGCACTACAATTACAAATGTCGTCACAACACCGCGTGAACGTGGCAATCCTATATACCTGCAGGTGTATAAATAACTGTATAATTTTTTCAATGTAAGAATTCCACCAGAGCATTTCGTATAGCCGTGGGGTTTACTTCACCCAACTGTCTCAAGTTTCATTAAAACCTCTCGCTGCTAGGATATTATGTGTCATAAATTTCACTGAACGAGGATTTTTTTTAAATAAATATTATTTACCAAAATACATTTCTTAAAAAGTATTGCGAAAAAAAGGTTTTATGCATGAAACACTGGCGAGATATGAAAATAATTCATTAAAAAGTTTGCATATTCCAATTTATACACTTTCTAATTTAAAATTTGGAATTAATTATCAGCATTAAGAAACTCGTGTGTGAAAAGTAAAACACCTATAAGAACTGTTTCGGGACATTTTTCACAACTTAAACTTTGACTTAAAACCTGATCAATCCCTTATTTGCCGATCAACTTTCGTGAACAAAGCAACTGTTGAATTATGTGTATATAAAACAAGCAAATTTGACGGATAAAGAAAGAAATGATCGTTCTTTGACACTGTAAATTAATCAAATTTAGGAAACAAGGAAAAAAATATTTGACGAAACAATACCATATACAAAAGATTAAGAGATTAAGTTGAATCTGTAGATTAGAAAGTGTTCATGATATTTTATGCAAATCAATTTGCATAAGGACTATTACGTCTCACTAGGTACACTAAAACCATAATGTGCAATTATACACCGGTAAAATTTTTCGTAATTTACTAAAACTTTAAGAATCATGCGTGATCAACTATATTTTACGTGTATATAAATTATATTTTACACGATTGTCATAAGTTCATGCCATTTTATAAATGTGTAATTTATTTTTAAGACTTTTCGCTTGTTTTTTTGCTATTTTTTCTTGACATGATAATTAAACCTTTTAATATTTCTTTCAGGTAACTCCAGAGCCGTCAACAATAACAATGGGTATGTCAATGTCAATCCGTAAATAACCAAAACTGGATTATAAATATTGCATTATAAAACAAAGTAATTTTAAGTTTCTATACATTATTTCTATAAAATGAATTTTCCTTTTAAAAAGAAGTATGTTTTTATTTTTTGGTTCATCCTAGCCTTATGATCTGAGTAATTGTAAAACCTTCCAAAAATTTATAATAACAAATTGGATACCTATTTAAAAAAAAACAATGTAATTTTAAAAATCGACTGAACAATTTCGTTATAAAAATTATGTATTATTTTACAGCTTCTTTTATTTATTTTTTTAATTTTTATTATTTTCTCTTTTTGTTAAATGCTTAATGGATTATAGTCTGTTTTAGAAACCGCTCCTAAAATAATAATATCTTTATTTCTTTATTTATGTCCCTACTACTATTGTTATAATTTTTTTGTATAAATATGAATAAGTAACTATAAAAGAAAACATTTAAACCTGAATCAGTGTTAACTATCTTGTAATCGTTTTATTTTTATTTTAATCTTACAGTGTGAGTGGTGTTAAAAAAAAGAAACAAAAGTTTGAAGAGGTGACAGATTATATACCCACAAATAATCATTTCTGGGCAGATATTGCAAGTAGCAGTTTTTCAAATTCAAATGTAGATGCCACACAAAATGTAAATAAAAACATTGCAACATCTATAGTCCAACAAAATGAAGAACCATTCTTAAACCAAACTAATGTTCATACTCCAGCTCTACCGTTAGATGACACTAATGTTCAAGGCTCTCAGACTTTAATGTAAGTATCTTACAATTTCATATCTTTTAAATTTAAAATAGTTTATAGTAAATAAGTTTGCTTTAAAAGAACAATTAATAATTACATTGTCGACTAGTACATTGACCTTAAACAGATATGGGTTTAAAAACAAACTCAAATGGCAAATAATGTAATGAATATTACCATTCAATTGACAAAATTGTGGCAAAATAGAATTGTCTCCATCACTAAAAAACAACACTGATAAGAACTCTGATATTCTTAATCCTTTATTCATCTAGGAGAACTATTATCGATCAACTCCATAGAAAGGCTTGCTCTCCACCATCTTCTACAAGCAAATTCCTAACTAATTTGGACATAGCTAAAAGGCAACTAGAGAGTCTAGATAAGATGATTGTAATAGGAAACAGTTCCAAAGGGTGATCACCAATCCGAATTGAGGACTCAGTGTGGGTGTTGAAGGGCAGTTTGAGAAGACCTGAGGAGACAACTTGTTGAATCCTTGACCTAGGCTTTCCAGGGTGTGATTTACAGTAGTGAAGATAAATCAATCAATCAAGAAGTTTACGAAATTTTAAAATATTTAAAAAAACTGGAGGAATGAGGCCTTAGATGCATATAGTTCATTTATTTTTATTACATCATAATGATAATTTTAATATATACATTAAATCCTAATTTTATGTTTTTGTGTATTTAGTTTTAATATTATTGTCAAGTGAATAATATTAATTAAGCTAAAAGCTATCCTCATCCCAAGCTCCAATTTTTTACTTACCATCCAATGATGCTATTTGTTTGTCAATTTATATAAAAAATTAAATTCGAAATACCCACCAGCTAGAGCTTGAATGATATAGCTTGTAAGAAAAAGTTAAATGTAAATTCCGAAAATTCCATGCATATTCTCTGCATATGTTTGGTCCATTGTATTTTAAGAAAAAGGCCGGATATGGTGGTCAAGGGTCTGCTGGGATTTTTTGAGGTTGGCTTGATTAAGACGAACCGCAATGCAAAATGAGTGCAGTACTGCTTAGTAGCAGAAATCAGACCACTGAGACGAGAAAAGACGAGACATGGTGCTATTAAACTACTTAACAAGTTTAGGAAAACATTTTTGCAATGTGTTAGTGCTTACAAAAAAAATCGGAACTTTCTTACAAAATTCAAGCTCTAGAAGTGAGTTAATGTCCTCTCTTACCACCCTTTAGTCCTTCAGGTTATAAGGAGATTTCACTGTTATACCTCCATTATTTCTAATTATTTCATTGACCAAGTTGAAAAAGTAATTGTAAGGTCTTTAGGTATTTTTTTTTTCCCATGATATAGTATTTGAACATTCAAATGTTTTAAACTTTTCAGTGGAAAAAAGCGCAATAAAAAAAAGAATAAGAAGGCTGGGAGTTTGGAGTATAAACCAACTATTAATCCTTTCTGGGCAAATATAGTAGGTAATCCCAATTCAGATCTGAATGCTACACAAGTCACAACAAAACAGGTTACAGTATCTCAAGTCAAACAGAATCATGGATCGCTTGTAGAAAAAACTGTGGAACATTCTCCGGCTTTGCTATTAGATGAATTGAAAATTCATAGACAACACACTTCTATGTAAGTATCTTATGTATATGATTGAAACTAAATTAAAAATACTATTAAAAATATTCTGCCTTAAATTAAACTGACATTTTTTATATGTAAATTTTTGTTATAGTCCCAGTGTAAAGTCTGGCTTTGGTAAAAAGAAAAGTAATTTTATACAGGGATTGCAATTAAAAAATATTCCTTCTGGAGCAGACATTGCAACAAATAACAGTATATCAAATTCAGTTGTTGAATCAAAACCCATCGCAGCAACATTACAAGTCCAACAAAACCAGGAACCAATCAAACAACGAAGTAATAATTCTCCGTGTTTGCCAGTCGCTAAACCTAATATACAAAGCCAGCAAACTTCAATGTGAGTATCATATAATTTTTGTATATTATATGCTTATTTCCTTATATAGGATGATAGGTTATATGTGTTAATCGTGTAAATGTACAGCTCTTTAACAATTAATTAATGGTCTCTATCCAAAAATCAAAGGTTTCAAAAATAATAAAAAATACTATGATAATGTAGTAAGAAAAAGTTTTTTAAATTTCGAATTCTTACTTATTAAAATTAATCATCCTTTACTATAAGTCCCTGCAGATTTTTTAGTGCTGGCCAGTTGCATTCCAATTACTTCATATAGGTATAATAGATAAATTATATGTAAAATCTTTTTGCGGTCATGTGATGTATACATTAACCGCTATAAATCTTTTACACCTATAAACCATCGCCTGTATAAAACGCATTTATTTTTCTGCGTTTATGATATTTTAGATATTTTCAAATATATCTTTTAGTTAACTTATTATCTGATTATTATTATCTTTACTTTTTAAAACACAACATGTTTAAACTGAATTACATTTGGAATAAGGTATTTATCAACCATGAAATAAAACATTAATTTACATACATTTGAATATAACATTGAATTAAAATGACATATATACACACATATATATATATATATATATATACATGTATGTTGTCTCAATTTGGACAATTGGCAAGGTCACAGTTAAGGAGCTATAGACAGGGATAAGCTCGAAATTTCTCTAAGACATTGAATTGTGTATAAAGTAGTTGAATAAAGTTGTCCAACTAATGAAAATAACCGATATAGCACAGCAGATTGCATAGAGGGAGTGGGCAAACCACAAAGCTTTGTGAAATAGATAGTAACTCAAGCTTCCAGGTTCGTTTTAAACGTAGGATAGGACTCCCACTGACAAAGTGAACAGATAAACTTGTTAACATCCGAAAAACAACAAATGCTGCCAAGCAGTCTTATTGGAAAGTTATGGGAGAAGACCAATGTCGGACATTGGTCTCCTGCCATAAAGTGGGAGTAAAAGGTGTGAAATGACGATGATGAATTTTGTATATATTCATTTTAAACTTGCAGTGTTAAACCGGGCTTTAATAAAAAGAAAAAGAAAATTAAACAGGGTCCACAATATAAACAGAAAAATATTGTATCAAATAGCAATATTGTAAATTCAGTGGCAGTATCAAAACCAATTGCCGCAAAATCACAAGTACAACAAAATCAAGAGTCGATTAAAAAAATAAATAATAATTCTCCGGGTCTGCCGTTAGGTGAAAGTAATATTCAGAGCCAAGAAACTTCAATGTAAGTATCTCGTATCTTACAATTTTAATACATATCGTAAAATATAGGTTTAATATATTTAAGGCTCTTTCATTTAAGCCCAAATTGATATTTCTTTTTAATTAAATATTACCTTATTTACTTTTCAAGAACTTTAAGTTTTATACAAGGCTTAACACGACTGGTAGGTTGAAATCAATCTCATGGTAATTAGATTAAAGGATAAATAAAAAAACTAGTAGAACTAGTAACTAAATAAATAAAAAGGCCAAGTATTAGCGTATAAATTGAAGTAAGGAAAAATATATATATGACAATATTGTAAAAAAAACATACAAATGCTGAAAAGTCATTACCCGATGTTGAAAGATTTCTGTCAATAGACGAAAGAGGTTTTACAAGTGGCGAAAATAAATCACAGCGTAGAAACTTTTAATTTGATGGGAATGTTCTTTTTACCGAGCAGAGGTTGGCTAAGAATGGATTATACGAAATTCCTCCAATAAAAAACATAAAGGAATGGAATTTATAAAATTACACCTACAAAAGGTAATGCGGGCCTTTCACATTCAACATTCTCTGAAACGTAGAAGTAGAGCACTCTCATCATCTACCAGGCTACATTCGACTGTAGCAAAACGATGTTAGCCATTCTGGCTTTTAGAGCTTCAGATTCAGGACCTTTACTAGCTCTCCAGACTGCCCTAAATCGTCTTCATTCGTCGCCATCTTGTTGAATATTTGAAAGTGTTGCCATGTATTTTATCGAAGTACTTACATAAACAATCCACATTATAAAATTTTAAAATTTCACTGCTTTTTCACTTATTATATATTTTTTTTTAACATTTTGTAGTATTGGTAGCGAAATTAAATTATAATGGATTATTTAAAATGAATCCTAGTAGTTTTTCAGGTAGGTTTGAGGAAAATTTGTCATGTGATGTTTTTGTATACAGCCCTAAATTGATGTTAAAATTCAACTTTGTTAAAAAAATATATTAACGTTACATGATACAGAAGGCCTGGTATTTAGACAGTTAAGCAAAAAGTCACGAACATAGGCCTAACAGTTATATTGCATCATTATGTTCTCTGAAGGAATTGAATATTTTCCAAAAAATTAGACATTTAGAAATATCAGCTGTATCAATTAAAATTGCTAAAAAGGTTCCCCGCCCTTATCATGTTTAATCCATCGGTCGCGTTACACCCTGTATACTTACTAGTTGCCTTTTACTCGCTTTGCGTAAAACGTATTGCCTTGTGTGTGAAATTTTAGTTTTATCTCTTTTTATATTTTATACTTTACAAATTACATTTAAAAATATGCAATGCTCCTAAACCGATTGCGAAAGGAATTTCTCTAGGTCATATGTTTTCCTAGATATAATGATGACTCGATGCATTTTGTTAACCAAAGAAAAAAAACTAACCTGACTCACCCAGTTTCTGATTTGTTTATTCCTGTTTTAAACTTACAGTGTCAAACAGGATTTTGACGAAAATAGTGATAATAAACAGGGCTTACAATATAATCCGACAAATTTTCCATTTAATGCAAACGTTGCTGCAAATAGCAGTGTTCCAAATACAGTTCTTGAATCAAAACCCACTGCAGCATCATCACAAGTCCAAGGAAACCAAGAACCGACTAAAGATCTAACTAATAATTGTTCAGGTCTGCCATCCGCTAAAACTAATATTCAGTGCCATCAAACTTCGATGTAAGTATCATATAATTTTTGAAAACAATATATCTATGATATATAAGGTACTTTCACTTTGCTCTATAATTTTGGAATACTACGCACATGATCAATTTTTTATTTAATAACAAATCTATCTATTTACTTAAAAACTTTTTTGTATAGCGGCGAATTTAATGCCAAAAGCATTCTCTGCAAGATAACCGTTTGGGCGGTGTAGAGATAAATTAATAAGGGTCGGTGAAAATAGTTAATATCATAAAAAAAAATCAAATCGAAATAGTACAGAATCGCTCAAAACAGCTTATATAAATATACCAATGGCTGCTACATACTGTTGCTATATATATACATGTGTATACATGTATATACATATAAATTTGAATATCTATCAATACTACTCACATTAATATAATAAATAATAAAATCCAGCTATCATGATGACTCCGATAGCTTGTCGAGCAACAGCTCTTGAACCTTTGCTTTGAAATCGCAACGATTCCTGATCATTATTTTTAAAAACACTTAACTTTATCCATAATTACTCTGTAAGGAACTACAACGCCCGCTTCGTGGCCCGCACTTGCTTTTCTAAGTGTAACTTGAAATAAAATCAATTGTTGGTAATTTTTGAAATGCCACAAAACTTTTTTTAGTCATTTTTGATAACTATAAGAGTTTGATAATATACATACTCTTAATGTATATTATCAATGCTCCTTACAGATAACTGGGCAAAAGCAAATCTTTAAACCTTATGTTTCCAATGATGTTATTATGAGTCAGTACAGAGGTGAAAATCACATACTCCTAGTTGAGTGTTGGTAGCTCAGCGGTAAGGACTGAGACTTAGAATCATAGGACGCGTGTTCGATTCTCGAGATGCAATCTTATGCCACTGCTCAAAACAAGTTTAAAAAAGATGAGTAGCAGTGTCCTATGCGTACAGTACTCGGCAATAAATATTGCACAATCGACCTTCGGAAGGAGACAATCGGCTAATTTCGGCTTGGTAGAGCGTTATCTCTGTCACACGAAATACAAACAGTCCGGTATCTATTAGGAGCTCTTTGTATATAAAAATAAAAACAAATTTTTCTGTGTGAGTGAAAGTGCAAGTGGTGGATTTAGGTTGGGGTAAAATAAAAATAAAAAAACAACTTCACATTATATCTACGTATTTAATTATTTAAGAATTGCAACTGTACATAATAAACACCGTTATATCTATTGTGGAAATGAGACATTGTAATAAGACCTGACCTCTGAGAGCACAGATAGTGAAATGGTAGTACGCTGATTGTCTCTTTCCAAAGGCCATAATGTGTAATGTAAATATATATATATATGTATGTAATTACGCTTAATTTAATAACACTTGGAAGAAGTCATTTTTACCACATTTATATTTTGTAATTTGTGCATTTTTGTTCGTACTCCAGAGTGAAACCGGTCTATAGTAAAAAGAAAAATAAATTCAAACAGGATTTGAAATATAAACAGAGAAATATTGCATCAAATAGCAGTATTACAAATTCAGTGGTCAAATCAAAACCCATTGCATCAAAATCACAAGTCCAAAGAAACCAACAGTATATCAACAAAGTTACTAATAATTCTCCGGGTCCGGCAATAGTTGAAACTAATATTCAGAGCCAAGAAACTTCATTGTAAGTATCTTATAATTTCTTTGTGCACTTTTATGGTAGTTTCACTTACTTCCCTTACCTATATGATGTTCTGGACATGCTCGCCTTTTTAATTTATATTTACTTATTATTACATACATACATACTTTATCAGAAACCATAGTCAAATTTTACATTTTAGTTTTCAAGTGTTAACAATAATTAAAATTACTTGGTTAAATGAGGGGGTACTCTTGCAAAAGATTTTTTTATATGTAGGGTAATCATGGAAAACGTGGTAATGATGAAATGTGTCGCGTAGTTCAATGCATTTTCTAATGCGTGCGCTACTATAGTGTTTCTCTATAAAAAAATCATTATATTTAGTGTGTATTGTATTTGATTTAGCTTCCATATGAATTTTGTTCACATTTAAACTATGAATTACATTTACAAGAGAATGAAGTTAACCATGGAATAAAACGTTAAATACTTAAATAAACCAAAAATAAGTTAGCCAAAGCGCTAAAATGTTTTATCATACTTACATATAGGCGTATATATAGGCGGACCGGAATGTAATAAAGTTTCTGTCACATCCTACATATTTTACAGAAAAACCGATTGATTTTTACCGCTCCGGCACTGAAACTTTGTATACTAGATGACAAAAGGTTGTTGATAACAAAGGTGAATGTATTGTTAGAAATAAAAACTTGCTAAAAATGTAGTCGTGTGAATTTAATTATATATATACTCGCTAAGTTTGTGTTTATTACAAATAGATTAAACGAACAACAAAGGTATTAAACCTTTTTACCCTTTCAAATATTATTCTAAATATTCAACGCCGAATTAAATTTTCAAATATTTATATATATATATTTGTTATTTTTGTTTTGAACTTACAGTGGGAATAAGTTTTTAAAAAAAAATAAAACTGAGTTTAAACAGGGGTGGCAATACAAACAGAAAAACATTCCTTTCTGGGTAGATGTTGATGCAAGCGACTGTACTCTAAATTCAAATTTAGGTGCTAAACAAAAGACTGCTGAATTTATTATTGAAAGCCAACAAGATTCGACGTAAGTATTTTTTTACCACATTCATCATAGCCTAAGTTGAAATAATTCTACAATCAATCCGAGCCAAAAACAATCGCTCAAAGAGCCGCAGGTTGGCGACCCCTGATATATAGTTAATTGCCTCATTCATGTATGATTTTCGAAATATTATCCTTCCATCTTATTACACGAATTATACCAGAGATTCTTATACTTAGGTTATAGAGAAAAGAAGAAGGCGGCTTAGCTTGTAAAACCTCTTTTAGCTTCTTAAAGTCTTATGGAAAGTTTATCGCGACATATCCATGCCAAATAACTGTGTAACTCCAGCTAGTATGAGGTGCACTTATAGTGTGTGTATATTATGTTATTTTAACTTCATATCATTCTTTCGTATTACAGAAACCAATTAAAGATGCCCTTTGTAAACAAACAAGTGCAGAAGGAACAAAAAAATAGGGAGGAGCAAAATGTTAATCAGAATGAAAAATCAAATGAAACAAATACAACACTAAACAAACCATCTGTGAAAATTGAAAAGAATATTCCGGATAATAATGAACAAAATATTGTCGAAAATATTCAACAAGAACCGATAAAAATTGAGAGCGAAGATGTACCTCAAATAGATTCAAAGAGTACACAACAGAGTATAAAAATTAATTTACAAAGAACTATTAAACAGGAAGTCAAAGTTAGCACACCTGAACCTGAAGCCGATAAACCCGACAAACGAGATAATTTAGGTAACATTAAAATATATTCTTTCACTTTTAATTTAGTATAAAAAGAGTTTTAACAATTATTTTATTTTAATTTTAGATTCAATTGAATCGAATGTAGCCGAACAAAAAGCAGCAAAAATACCTGTTCTTTCAAATATGACGGCGAAGAATAAAACGAAAAATAAATGCTTTGATAATAATGTACAACCAATGCAAGTGATGAATAATACAGGTATGTGAGTGAATAGCTTCATTTTATAGACGCCATGCAAGACAGGCCTCCAACCAAAGATCGATGCGATGACCACTCTCGCATGGATCAAACAACTTATCTAGACTTTACCCAATGACTTTAATCTAATTCTAATGTTATTTCAAATACTACTCCTCTTGTGTATGTACGTGGTCACTGTGAATGATGCTTTATATTAATTACAATTTTGGAATTTCGTTAGGCGATTTCAAAAATATTACACAAGCAATACCAACAAACCAACAGACGTGTGACAATCCAAACCGAGGAGCCTAGTAACTCCATAGAGAGCTCCGAACTGATACCTCGGCCTCTCAATCAAATGAAATAGATAAATAGATGTTCCTCCTTGGAGCCATTTAACTTCGGTATTTTAAAAAAGATCTTAGATGCTTTCTGTGCCCTACCGCGCGGGTTCTGCAAATGCCATTTGAGCATCTGAGATGGTCCGGTCTAAACAAAATGGTACATGCACTTAAAATATAATATAAATAAGCTAAACATAATTATCATTAAATCATAATTAGCCAAGTTACATTAACTTATGTTTTATTACATTAGGTGTAGCTACATATCTCTAAACAATTGTTGACATAAGGTCTGTTAGTTTACATCCTTCAAAATGGGATTCCCCGAAAAAAGTGTATGTCATAATATAGAAGTAACAGTTTTTTTATCCAAAATAAAAGAAAATTTATCATCCATAAAAGAACTGATATATAGCTACTTCTGCTATGCAGCAGTAGTCGTGCAATGAAGTGCACCGCACGCCAGGCCGCTGATAAATGCGCATGCGGTTAACAATGCGAAACACAACTATCACCTATAACTCTACACGTGTTTCACCCCTCCGCGGGGCATCCTCAGGAAATGTTAGACCGACCAGTGCCAAACACCGAGTCACTCTTTTATCAGCGGGCGGTGCACTTCATTGCTCGACTACTGCTGCATAGCGGAAGTAGCTATATATTAGTTCCTTTCTTAGTTAGGATGGACTACCGCGAGGTTCTATTATGAATTTATAATGTAAAATAATTACAAAATATATTTCGTTACAGATTATCCTGCGCAAATACAGAATCCAGTACATCCTATCCTAATGCAGAATCCAACTGGTCCTACTCTAACACATGCTCCAGCTCGAACGTTCCAGATGCCACAACAGACTTATCCTAATATTTACAATACGGAAAATCCCAACTATTTTCCAGGTAATGTATAATCATCATGTTAGCTAATAGACACGGGTGGTTCTTCGAGTACCTTCAACGGTTTAATCTAAAGGAGGACCGCTCGTGCGTCTGTGAACCGGGCGTGGACCAGACCGTGGTCCACCTGGTAGTCCACTGTCCCGCATTCGGAGGACTCCAGGTCGACTCCGAATGCCGGTTGGGCATAAAAATTAATAAAGAAAACATCGCCTCTATGTTAGAAGATTCCAAAAGTAGGGAATCGTTTATCAGTTTTTGTAAAGTAATAGTTAAACATGTTACAAAAATAAACAAGCCAAACAGTGTAATAGAGTAAGCATAAAACTGTAATAATAATGCGAAATAATGTAAACAAAAGTGTAAAATAGAGAAATAAGAAGGCGATGTATGAATGAGAATTAGATCGAAAGAGAAAGATAGAATGAATTGTGGAATAAAAGAATGGAACGATAGATTATGTGAAGAATGATAGTAGACAATGAAAAGGACAGTGAAAAAAATTATTAAGGCAACAAACGACCCTGTTCTTCCCAAAGATAGGGATCACCAGCATGACTGGTCTTACGTCTCCTGCCTCCAGTGACTTCTCGCAACCAATGGTATTTATTATCATCATATCAGCCAAAAGACGCTCACTGCAAATCACAGGCCTTCCCCAAAGATCACAGGATGAATAATCGAAAAACTATAAATGTTCATTTTAAAGGTAATACAAATCGATTTTTACGTGATGGTATGGTTTCCGAGTGTCTTATTGCTACGGGCAAAGAGTTCAAAATATTCCTAAGCAAATTTTTTTGTTTTTTTTTTTTTAGTTAACAACACATTTCAAACTCCGGTTGTACAAGGGCCTCCCGAATCGCTACAGAATTATCCGAATATACATTATCAGGGTCTAAATAGTGCATGTAAGTAATTTGAACTTGTGTAAAATTAGCAGTGGCAGTTGACAGGCTCTGTAGCGGCCTTGAGGTTCTGAAACTGAGAGGGAGTGTAGGTGAACAAACGATCTTGTTAAGGTCTTCAAAATACGCTGGGTAGTGGGGGATACCATTCACAGCAAAGGTTCCCCTATAATTGAAGTGATCATTGGTATTTTCAGTACTTATACCAAGAAATAATTATATTGATGTCCAAACTAAAATATAACAATTTTAATACATGTAGACGAAAATTAAAAAGGTTTGCTAGTAGTGATAAAACTCAAAATGGCTGCCAATTTTTAAGCATTTTAACGGATTTAATGACAAAGCCCTAAACGTAAACAATGGCAAAAAGGTCGTCAATTATCATCTTTCCGAATTTAATTCTAAAATAAAATATTCACTTATACACATAATGACATCTTCATGACCGAACAGCAAAAATCAAGACATCTATATTTATATAATTATGTAATATTAACATCTAATGATTTTATTTATCTAGTATATAAAATTCTCGTGTCACGGTGTGAGTGATTGAACTCCTCCGAAATGGCTCGATCGATTTTCGTGAATCTTAGCGTGCATATCGGCCAAGGTGGAGAATCGGACGACGTCTATTTTTCATCCCCCTAAATGTTAAGGGTGGTCCACCCCTATTTTTTTTATTAAACAATTTTTTTGTTATTTTATGATACAGCATACAAAAATACATACAACCCTAAATTTTCATCCCTCTACGACTAACCCTTATTTTTTATTTATTTTTTAATGTTTCCTAGAAATAACATACATGCCAAAACAACGTTTACGGGATCAGCTATTATAGTATAATAATATATACGTTATTATAAGTACGAAATTTCTCGAACGATATCCCTCTGTGCATTAAGGTGATGGTATATGACCAAGATGTAACCAGTTATGATTTACGATACTGAAAGGTTGTCTCTCACTTCAAGCTTCAATAGCATGTCATGAATGATTTTTAAACAAGATCGAATCGAGAATGAGGAGATCTGGATGTGAAGAAAACTGAGCTATGTAGACCAGCGGATTGGCAAGTGAAGTGGCAATTGGCAGGCCATATAGCGCAGAACTAGATAGGAGACCATGCCTCGGCAAGCGCACCCACAACTACAATATGGACAGAGGATGATCACTTCTGATGGTCCTATTTGAGATCTGTAGAGGAAAAGCATTCAAAACTGAATTAAAGTCACATACATTATGTTGGCTAGCTCTAAGACGGTCGTGGCCACGAAGTAAACGAGAAATAAGTTGACGTAGAAGTAGGCAGGTCTCACAAGGTCATCACAAGAGTACTTAAGTAAGAAATGGACCAATATTTAGCCACTTCCGCACATGCAGTGGTAGTCGTGCAACAAAGTGCACCGCCCGCCAGCCAGCTGATAAATACGTATGCGGCAAGCAATGCGAATTACACAACTGCCACCGTTAAACAACTCAACACGTGCTTCACTTTAATGCCAAACACAGAGAGCACTGTGTTTGGCACTAATCGGTGTGACATAGCTCCTAAGGATGCCCCGTGGATGGGTGAAGCACTGCATGTGCGGAAGTGACTATATATGGGTCCTTTTCTTACTTAGGATGCACTTCCGCAAGATAACACCTGATATACATATGACATAACGCCTGATTCCATTAAATACAAGCGTACTTATTGAAAATTGATGTGAGAGGCTTATGTCCAGCTGTGGAGTTTTTGCAGTTGAAATGATGATGAATATTTAATTAATAATTATTGCAGTTTCATTTATAAACTGGTTTCTCAAATAGTTTTATTTTTGTTTCAGCTCGATTACCAAGTGGTATGTATGTTCAAATTATTAACTTCTTTTGTAAATTGTTTTATCATATCTGTATTGATTTGTTTATTTGAATTTGGAATACGTTTCTGAACTGCAAATATTCTTAGTCTAATTTCCTAATTTACTCATAAATCTTACAGTAGTTAGTTCTGGCAATACTGTTTGTTCTTTATAAACCTTTTGCATGTTTTACTTTTAATACGTTTGTCGTAGTTACTACGTTTTGATGTTGTTGTAATTACATTTAAAACTGTTCAATGTTTTTTAATTTTTATTTTTTTATTTAGTTTTTATACTTAAGGCTTTAAATATACAATCAATTCTTTTTTACACGGTATATACATTTTTCTTAATTGATTTCAAAGTAAATTTAGCGTTATGTTCGACAAGTTTAAAAAATCGCTCTAAATAAAAAACTATGTGCCAAAGCGGCAATAATAAAATACATGTTACGTAAATATTTATAAAACATAACCTAAAGTATATATAAATGTGGACCCTCGGTCCACAGGGGGAGTAATTTGATTGTTTAGAAGTGCAATTTGAAAATAAACTCGAGTTTAACTCTCTCGCTTTAATATGAAAATTATACATAGGGGCTATAAAAATTTTAAGAGGGTGCATGGTTTAAAAAAGGTTAGGAAACTCTGTGCTAGAACAAAAAATCTTACCGATCGCTGAGTGTTGTACGACACCCGTGGGAGGAAATGGGTTAGGCCTATCTATCCCAGGCCCACATGGTCATGAGCCATTTAGGCCTGGTATGAGGTTGTCACAGCGTGGGTAGAACCTCCACTAGGTCAACGACATAGTTGAGGTTGCGCCAGTCTTTGGAAGCGCTTCTATTGTCTGAAAAGTAAAAGAAGAAAATTGTTTTTTTTTTTCTTGTTGATAAACCTCGTTATTTCAAAATAGCTGTCTAAATAAGAATTGAATGTTTATATATTTTAAGGCTTCATGTCTCTCCACTCCAACTGTTTCCTAGGTGTGCCAAAGTCGTTTCTGCTAAACCAAAAAACATTTTCATCCATCCAACCTCGGGAAGGTAAGATATTGATGTAAAATTCTATCACTTAATTATTTTTACTGCCACTTACATGAGTTAATTTGATGCGCTTAGAATTTTATTAGCAAATAACAATTCGTAGTTTGTTTGATAAAATTCATGGTTACAAGAAACTATATAGGATGATTATTATATGTAAGTGCTTTAATAAAGTGAATGTTTAGCATGTTTGCTGTCAATTATTGCATGGTAAGGCTTTTCAAAACATCAATGGTTTCATAAATAATAAATAACGTAATGATAATACAGTAAGAAAAGGCCTTTTCAAAATTATAACCCTTTCGTTACCAGACCCAGAGTTAGACGTCATCCACCGGACACGCCGTGTGCACCAGTGCCGGTTTTGGTGGCATCCATTTGCCGTTCCTTATATTGCATTGTTATTAAATTGATTCCTCTAAGACAGGGCTTCTTAAACTTTTGTCATTCACGACCCCATTTATGATTGCGAGTTTCTTGACGACCCCATACAAATATAAAATAAAAGTAAATTAATAGTTTTAATGATTTATTTATTAGGTAACAATATACATATACATATAAAACTATATAGTTTTAGAATTCGTTTTGAAACATACAAAAATCTAAAATTTAAAATTGCACCAAAAATTATAAAATTGTATTTATATTACTTTAAAACCTTCAACAAATGCGCGTGTCTAGATGCTCCAGTCCACTGTATTCCGCCAACTCTAATGATGTTATAAAATGGTATATATAAATATTCGACATTAAAATCTCTCGACCCCAGAATTTTGCTACCCGACCCCATTTGGGGTCGCGACCCATAGTTTAAGAACCCCTGCTCTAAGAAAGTACAATGTTATTGAATGCGACTTTACACAAAACAATTCTTCGCAAGTATAGTATGTATTTGGAAACTAAAATTTAAAATATAAAAAGTATCTCTGCAGTAATAATCTACTAAGGTTGACCAAAAGTTTCACTTTCAATTTATAAATCAATAGGAATAAATGGAAGTAGAAAGTGCGTTGTTTGCAGTGTAAATGCCAAAAGACTGGAATTTAAATATAAACGAAAAAATTTTAATGTGAGCTTATGTGTAAATCCCTGTTTTAAGATTTATCACAGGCAAATAAATTACTAATAATTATACTAATTTCCGTTGTTAATTGATATACCAGTGAAATTTTTAAATATGTAAGAGAAGAAGAAGAAGAAGGACCAATATTTAGCCACTTCCGCACATGCAGTAGTAGTCGTGCAACGAAGTGCACCGCCCGTCAGCCCGCTGATACATGCGTATGCGGCAAACTGCAAACAACAACTACACAGAGTCTCTCTGTGTTTGGCACCAATCGGTGTAACATAACTCCTGATGCCCCGTGGAGGGGTGAAACACGTGTTGAGTGACTTGACGGTGGCAGTGATGTAATACGCATTGTTTGCTGCATACACATTTATCAGCGGGCTGGCGGGCGGTGCACTTTGTTGCGCGACTAAAACTGCATGTGCGAAAGTGGCTAAATATTAGACCTTTTCTTACTTACGATGGACTTCCGCAATAAAACGCCTGATTCCATTAAATATTTAAATATGTAACACATAAATGAGAAAATTCGAACATCAGCCTGCCGCCATTCAATGTGCACTTTGCGACGCGCTGCTCGGTATTTCACACACAGTATTTCACTTTAGCGGAACGTAATGCCGTAAGGAAAGGGTTAAAATAAATTATTATTTATTATCTGTCCTTGCCTTTGCGCTAACAGATGGTATTGATCTGTGGCATTCTGGTAGATTTTTAGAAAATTAACTTTACTGATTTTAATCGTGAATAGGTGTAAAACCTTTTTGCTGATAAATGAGTTATACGTTCACTCCTTTAAAGCTTTTACATTTATAACTAATCATCCTGTATATACCTTGTGTTATCAATATAAATTTTATTATAAATTGAATTGTAATATTGTTTACGCTTGTACATTAAGAATAGCCTGATGAATAACTTTTGTATTTTTTTTTAATTTTCTCTTCCAGCGTTTTTAGCATACGTTTCAACGAATCCAATGCCGGTGTACCCGGGGCCATATGATCAGATGCAGCCAACGTATGTACAACAGCCTCCGCATAACGTATATACGGAAAATTTTACGAACGCACCAACTTACGTGAACACAGACATACCTGGGCCAGCTATCACACAACCATACTCTCCGTCGGAAATATTTAATGAGAACCGTGAAGACTCTACCAAAGAAGGTAAAATTAAACTCCCTTCCATCCGTTCTAAGCGTTTCGCTAATACTTTTATAGTGCAAAAAGCCAAAGATTGGAACAACTTATCGGCCTAATTGCTTCCAACCAACTATAGCTTTGGAAACTTCCAGACAAGAGCGAATAGGTTTCTTCTTGGCGAGCATGTACCGTGGTAGACCTCGTTATAGTATATCAGAACCACCATCGATGTTCTTGCTACAATATGCTTGTTTTAAATATAATTTTGTTCTCTAGGGACATAAAAACTATATAATTTCTTCACAGACGCAAAAGTTCGCGCCGTTTCATCATCGCCTGATATGTTTGAGCCGGGACAGAAGCGTTTGAGCGCGTTCAAACGTCTTGGACCTCTCACACAGACTAAAAAACCAAAGTTGACTATCAATGTTAGTTTGGGCAAAGAGCACAATGTCAGGTACATGCCTTGATTTTAATACATCCTACAAATGACAGCAAGAAAGTTCCCGACTACCATGAGGCGGTAAAGTCGGTAAGGCTTTACCCACTAGGTCAGGGCTTCTTAAACTTTTGGCATTCACGACCCCATTCATGATTGCGAGTTTCTTGACGACCCCATACAAATATAAAAGAAAAATAAATTAATATTTTTTGATGATTTATTTATTAGATATCAATACACATATACATATGAAAATATATAGTTTTAGAATTCGTTTAGATACATACAAAAATCTAAAATTAAAAATTGTACAAAAAATTATAAAATTGTATTTATATTAGTTTAAAACCTTTAAGAAATGCGCGTGTCTAGACGCTGCAAGTTCCCTGTATTCCGCCCGTCTAGTGATATTATAAAATGGTATATATAAATATTTTTCATTAAAATCTCTCGACCCCAGAATTTTGCTACGCGACCCCATTTGGGGTCGCGACCCATAGTTTAAGAAGCCCTGCACTAGGTGCATCGACAATATAATTAATTACGGCAAATCATGGCGATCTTTGAGAAAGGCCTATGCTCTGCAGTGGACGTATATCGGCTGATATAATGACATCAATATATAATTATAAAAATATGGACAGTTAAATTTTAATTTTAATTTTTTTTATGTAAAATGATTTGCAACGAGTTTAATTAAAATATATGTTAAATAATTGTGTGTCAATAAAAGGTACAGAAATCGCACAACAAATGGCCCCAACCGATGGCTTGCCTTGTGCGAAGTGGATTCCCTTTGAATTTGATGAAAATCCATATTTTTTTGACATCAGACTTCCTTTCAAGAACACTTTGGAGCTCTTTGGCAAAGTAAGATAAGGACTTATATATAGCTACTTTCGTTATGTAGCAGTAGTCGTGCAATAAAGTGCACCGCCTGCATGCCCGCTGATAAATCCGTATGCGCATGCCAAACACCGAGTGAGCTCAGTCTGTCACCGCTCTGAACTGGCACTAATTGGTGTAACATTACTCCTAAGCATGCCTTGTGGAGGGGTGAAACACGTGTTGAGTGAATTAACTGTGGTAGTTGTGAGTTTCGCATTGTTTGCCGCATACTCATTTATCAGCGGGCTGGCGGGCGGTGCAATTCATTGCACGACTATTGCTACATGGCGGAAGTAGCTATATATTAGTCTTTTCTTACTTAGGATGGACTTCCGCAAAGTAACGCCTGAATCTATTAGATACTCTTTGGCAAACATCGCACAAAATAAACTGAGTGGATTTGATGATGATGATACGTTGCACGACTGTCGAAACCCTTTTATGATATTATTCGTCTTATTCTAAGCATGTTAGATAAAATTATCTTTTCTATTGGAATTCAACAGTTCAATAATTTCTAGCAGTAGAAACTCTGTAGTGATAGATAGTAAACAATATTAATTTCACTTTGTAGTAATCAGAATTTGAATTCGATTTCATAATATATCTTTGTAACCATTGATTTTATGGTTAATTGAAGGCAAATATGCCACACATTTTTGTGTATATATATATATATATATATGTACAATTGCCTTGTGTAAACATCGCGTCATTCGCTTCAGAGAAGTGTTTTTTTTAAATAGTATCCTTTTCTGGTACCTGACGTATTTCATATATACTATTTATGCTCCACATTACACTTCATATTTCAGGGAAGTTGTTGGAGAAACACAAGAGCCACAAATTCCAGAGTGCATACCTTTCCACGAACGTGAAGACATCGTTACAAGCTCTGATGAGATCGTAAAGAGATACCTTCCACATTGGCCGTGGAAAAACAGGATCATAGTTAAGAGGGAAGTCAGCGCAAGAGTTTCAAAGGTTTGTCGTTTTCTCGTGAAATTACTTCTTTGTTTTATTTTTATTCGTATATTATATCAATAATATACCTAATAAACCACATACGATTGTATAAATCGCAGAACTGAGATGATGGCTGCACGTAATAAGGTTAACGTGATTTTTGGACTATTTTTGTGGGGGTGAATTTTTTTTATTTATTTATTTATGCACACATTTAAAGCATTACTAAGTGGCGATAAAACTAAAATATTAACAAATATTTTATTTAAAGTAGACCGCTAAAATTTGACTTTTTATCTTAACGGGCTGATTTTTGCAACCGCTTTTTATGCGCTCATTTAGGATCTGGTTCATTATCCAATGTATAAATAGCTATAAAATTTTGATAAGTATGATAGACGGGTACGTGCTTACTCTGAAGTTCCTTCCCCACTTCTTCTCCCAGTCGAAGTTCCGCCCCCTCGAAAGTCTTTGAGTATTCGGTATCTGATTTGGTACATAAGAAGTAACGAGTTTCTAGCTATAGAAGCACTATGAAAGTTTCTGGTGTCTTATGTGCCAAATCATATGCCGGGAGTTATAAAAATTATACGCTAGAATCTTGATGGACGTGATTGATTTCAGAGTGCAATGATGATGGAGCAAGAACAAATGGAAGAGATATACGAAAATAATAATATTTTTGTACAAGTCGCGGTATGTTTTTTCTAAATATATCTATATTACAATGCCCAATTCATCGAACGTACTCTCAAGCTATAAATCCGAAAAGCCTCGCAAGTCGGTCGGATATATATCTACCCGGGACTAGTTTACTAAGGGTACACACCACACCCTCAGTCAGGAAAATGCAAGCACAGGTTTCACCTCAACAACTATCACTCCACTCATAAGATATCGCACACAAACACGCGTACGATACAACATAATCACTACAATTGTCATAATCCGTTTGACTTCCGGCGATGGCCTCCTGCCGCTACAGCCTCCGTGCACAGCGACATCGATCCGAGATAGGATCCGTATATAATCCGCTAACCTTATGCGATCATCTTTCAACTGGCATACGGAGTTCATATCCTTCAATTCTGCTAACTCAATTTCGATGAAGCTTCAAAAGCTCCCCTACTAGCATTAACATCAACAGTAAAATCAGTCGAAATATACATCATTCTGAATTATACTTTATGTACAATGTGTATATTCTATTTTTTAAGGTAAAAGGCTATCCAAGCACATGGACTAAAGAAGACGTATTAGACACTTTGCTTGAGAACTTAGCAGGAAAAAGTTTTATTCCGTGCTTTATAGAGGTAAGGTATTAAATAGTATTGTTGAGTAAACTATACAGGGTGATTTTAAGTGTAAAAGGTTTAAAGGGGGTAATTTTTATATTCAATAAGTTATAACAGCTAACTGCGAAATAAAACATATACTGACTCAAAGTGATATATCTGTTAAATAAACATTACACATATAGTATGAAAGAACGGGGGAGGAAAGCTATCGTCTGAATTCGACTTGACGTTAATTTATGGGACACACATAGTAGAGTTATTATTTTTAATCTATATATGCCCATTGCAAGGCATAGCGTTTCCCCAAAAATCACTACGGTGGAGTGTCAGGCTGCTTAATTCTAGCAACTATGTCGGTTCACCTAGTGGGGGTGGGGGAGGGGGGTTGCCCACGTCGCATCTATCGACACGTAGGCACCATTCGTAAAAATAGTACATCTCATTGCATACTTTTGTATATACTTAGAGGCATACTCGCTTCCATATGCTCACAATATCTAATACATCTTGTGACAAAAACTAATATAATATTTTTGGCTTTTTGATATGAGTAAATCAATTTCTTACTAATAATTTTCGACGTTAGGAAGACATATGTCTTCCGAACGCGGCGGTAGTTTAAATTTATTTATATTACGTTTCATGAACATTTGTAAGCTATGTCTACTTTAAATAAAGGCTTTTTTATTTATCAAACACCCAAAATCGGTCATTTGGGTAGATCCTTGCCTTGCAGTGGAACTCTGTCGGCTGAAAAAAGCCTACTGTACATTGTGTCCCATAAATCAACGTCAAGCCGAATTTGATTGATAAAGCAATTACGTATTGTGAATGATATATGTATATCATTTAATATCTAACAGATTCAAGCGTTACTTTGCGGAATTCCATCCTAACTAAGAAAGGGACTAATACATAGCTACTTCCGTTATTCAGCAGTAGTCGTGCAAAAAAAATACACACACACACACACATACATATATATATATTTATATATATATATATATATATATATGTATATTTTTTAATTGTTTAAATCATATAGACATTACAACACTGCCTTTTTTTTTGTCGTCTATCGAGTGATATATAAGAGAAAAGCTTAAGTTAGCATTATCATTAAGTATTAAATTTAAAAAAATATGTTCGCAAATAAAATTTAAATAATTATTTTTCAGTTCACACCACTACAGTGCAAGTTTCTAGTGGTGAGATGTCGATCTGCGCTCGTTGCGATACATAAGTTAGGCTTCTGTGTGCAGAAATACGACGTGGTTTTATCTATAACCATATCAAATATAAATATGTCTTTAAAAAACTTAGATTTCACACCAAAATACGTTCTTCAAAAACGTATTGCTATGGGAATTGATAACGAGACGAAATTAAGTTTGAAAGCCTTCACGCTGCAGTCAGGTAAGATGTATTAATTTGCATGAGTCAATTTAATGTTAAAAATTAAAATATCGTACCCGGCATATGATATGGCACATGATCTTCTTAACACGTTCCGTAACACGACAATTTTTATAGATTTTCCATTCAGGCCGCGTGGGGCGTATACGACACACACTTTAAAAATTAAAAAAAATCGTTTGAGACATATGCTTAACACTTTCAATACTGTAAAGTTATAATTCGAGGGATAATTTTATAAATTTTAATATGTATTAAGTACGCCCATAAGTGATGTGAAGTTATCTATATTCGACCCTGAAATTCATTTTTTAAGAATCCTTTGTTTTTGAAAGAGAATTGAAAAAGGCCTGAACGGAGTGCAGCGGAGTCGCATACGCCCCACATGGCATAGAATATGTTAATATATTTATTCATAAAACTAATGTACAATGTATTGATTACTAAGCTGCCGTAACTTACTGATGGTAACTCGATGTTTATACATCTTCACTATCTTTATATCTGTACAGTTCTGAACTTCAAGTTATTTAAGTATAAACCACAATAAACTTTTTAAATTTCTAATTACGGCAATAGAACTGTGAAACAAGTCAAGATCTTTATATATCGAATTAACCATAGATAATTCTGTATATAGGCTAGTTTAAAACTGAAAGTTATTTATTTATTTTTATAATTTCTATTTTTCAATATAACCTTACATAAATCAACTGGTTGACAAAAATAAGCCGTAATTGTTCTAATTAATACAGCCTTAAGTCAAATAACAACCATCTGGTTGTCTATGGAAGGGTATTCTTTTTTCGGACGATAAATGCCCCTGCAAGAGGTGGGCCTTCGCCAAATATCGTCATGATGACCGGTCTTGGGTTTCCCGCATCCATTGACTTCCGGCGACCTTGATATACCCTCAGTCTACCCGGGGGGGGGGGGGGATTAATACCCACTGGTATTCATTATAATCATAATATCAGCCAATAGATGCGCACTGCGAGTAAAAGACATTCCCTAAAGATCACCGCGATAATCAGTCTTGTGCTTCCTGCGTCCATCGAATTTCTGCGACCTTGACTATACCCTCAGTCTACCTAGTGGGGGGATGGCTACCCATTGGTATTCATTATAATCATCATATCAGCTGATAGACGCCCACTGCCAGTATTAGACCTTCCCTAAAGATCAACACGATGATCGCTCTTGCGCTGCCTTCATCCAGCTACTTTCTGCGACCTTAAGTGTGTCGTCGTTCCATTTAGGTCTACCTATATCGCGTCTACCGGCTCTTGGTCGCGACTTGAGAAACTTTCAAGCAATTCTTCAAGCTTCGTCGATGAACTTGATTTTTCTGTGAATTTCCTTATTTCAAATTCCTTCTTAAACTTCTTAAACTCCGGAGCATAGCCCTCTCCATTACTTTCAAGATGACCTGGAGTCTTCTAATGAGGCCCATTGTAAAGGTATTATCATTGTAGGATTCTTCCTAAGGCTGGTAGGTTTTGGATGTAATGACAACATGAAGTCCAAAGTAAGTGTGTATATTGATGAAGCTTATACTAATTCTTGAAACTATGAAAACCAATCAACCAATGGAACCGTGGGATTCCCCTGTTCGATGATTCCTGCACCATTATATAAAACATGTAACAATTTCCCCAGATATAAGTCACTTCATATATTTCCCTCTGAATCGAGTAAATAATCAAATGGGCATTATGGAGCTGCGAAGCTATCACGAATGGAGGAATTTGCGCGAACTGGATCTATCTGACAATAGGCTTACGTAAGTATAATCATTATTATCATGTCAGATAGGCACCCACTGCAAGGCATGGGCTTGCCCTAAAGATTGTTAGGATATCTGGTCTAACGCTGCTCGCAACCCTGATAACTTTATTATATCGGCATTTTCGAATTATTTATCTTTTGACAGACTTCCCGAGTTCAAAGTTATATTCCTGTCAAATAGATAACATAAACATAAGGTGGTTTAGAGATAACTTAATTTATTCATTTAATCTTAGCCACCTAAAATACCCTTTGATCGCTCGAAGTGGACCTTTAAAAATTATAGAAACAGTTCGAATTTGATATTAAAATATGTATTAAAAAAAAACTACTTGAACCTAGAATCATACCGAGAAACTTTAACCAAGATTACAATTGCATTAATTGAAAATTACAAAATGCCGTTTATTTCCATAAATACATTTTTAAAACATTTTGTAAGGCTTTGTTTTATGGGCCTCTCTTCGCCATATCATTTTTTAAGTATATTGACGTTAAATTTAATAAATTTGTCAGGTTTCAATAAATTTTTCCCTCTCCCTCCCCTCCCTCGCTCTTTCTCCACCTCACTATCTCTCTTTCTCTACCTCTCTCTCTCTCTCTTTCTCTAACAGTTTTTGACATTCTTTCCATGCATCGCCTTCCATTCTTCGCTGTTTCAAATAATACTGCTTTCCATTTTTGAGATTTCATTTACATTTTTTACGTTTTATTATTATAATTAATACAGTTTAATGTCATTATTGGTGGTTAAATATTTTTTAAATCTATTTCCTAATTTCTATATCGCAGTTCTATTTCTTATTTCCTGTATCTTTCTTAACCGACCTTTTGGTTATTTGGCCTATGACCTCTTTTACCTTCCCTCGATATTGTAGGAAGATACGGCGACATTCCTCCTCCTTTTATCAGGAGGATGAATGTATTAGAGTTGATGGTATTACTTTGGTTGCCTTAAGTTTGTAATGAGGCCAATCCTTTTAAATTTTATATGTAATGAACCGAGCGGAGGCTTCTCAGGAACCCTCGAACTTCATTATCTTCATGAAAGAATGACACTCGGGCAGCAGTTCAGGTCAAAAGGTCATAAACCTCGCAACGCCGTCAAGGCGTATCTATATCGTCTAAACCTACGTCATTGGCTAATAAATAGTATTTTCAGGACTCTAGACGGTTTCGATCTACAACAGGCGACACCACAACTGTACAGTTTAAACATCTCTAATAACTACATTGCAAAAATAACAGTACTGCTCCAATGCCGTGAACTACCGCTAAAGTCGCTAACGCTAGAGGGGAACCCCCTTTGTACGGACTACACGAATCCGGATGACTATGTCAAAGTTTTGAGAATGATGTTTCCCATGTTGAAGAAAATTGTAAGTAACACGATGTTTATAACATTTATATATGTATTATACATAAATAAATATGTATATATATATATATATATATATACAGGATGATTGATGTAAAAGCTTTAAGTGTGAATGTATAACTATTTTTCTGTCAATTAATGTGTGGTACGGTACATCCTATCCAGAAATAATAAATAACGTAATTGTAATATAATTAAAAAGCGTTTTTAAAATTCTGATTACTATGTACTAAAATTAATTATTGTTTACTATCTATCCCTCCAGACTTTGTACAGACAGGAGTTATTGGCCTATAGCATTATAATTAAAAATATAATTTAAAATAACATATTTCAGAGTGATCACTTTATAAAAGGTGATTAGAAAAAAGTATAGTCTTTTAAACATTTGGTACTTATTGAATAAATAAAAATGTGTGAACACAATCTATATGTAACATAATAAAATTATAATTATTTTAGGATGGTTTACCAGTAGTGTTAAAAGGAAATATGCCGCTGATACAAAAGAACTTCTGTTTCCATGAAGCGAAGGATGTCGTGGAGAAATTTCTAGAAGTTTATTTCCCTATTATAGACAGTGAGCCAAGTGAAAGGTACATCATTAAATCGATGTATGACAATGACGCAATTTTGACAATTACTCATCAGCCTAAACTGGGTGAGTATATGTGGGTAGATTAACATTTTTTAGGTGTCAAACATATATCTATGCTCGTGTGAAAAAAAATCTAACGTTTTTCCCGCGAAAAGTGGAATTATAACGAAGAATGGTCTTCTAGACAATTTTTATTGAATTATTTAATTTCCGTTACTTTTAAGAGTATATCTATTTTTTTTAATATTCTTTATTGTACACGCTAGGATAGATTTAACCCTTTCCGCTTGTGGACAGTTCCGCGTAGATCGACCTCGAAACTTTTCGTAACACTCTTGATGAATTTACTACTTCCAACATAAAATAATTACAAACGCAAAACTTTTATATTTTAATATTTAATATATCTTGACATCTTTACGTACATAATTTCTTAAAAATTAATCTGTAACTTTGCTTCGTATGATATATTTTGAAACATTTGCAGAGATGTATGCCCAGCTTCTTGGGACAAGTATCACAATAATATGTTGTTCGATGTCATTTGCCATTTGCTATCCTAACTACTGTTCGAGTGATATGCAGCTTTCCATTTGAGTAGATGTTTTCGAAATTTCCAGACCACAAAGAAACAGTTTATGCCACTATTAAAACATTCATCATTTCTAGAAAACGTAATAAGAGCTCTGTCTCTGTTTCACATTACGGATGTGACGTTTTGTCAGTCATTGTATTCCGTGCGACTAAGATAACGCTCTACGAAGCCGAAATTAGCCAACTGTCTCTTTCCAAAGCTCGATGTGCAATATTTATCGACGGGTACTTTATGTATGAGTATATCACACCCAAGAATTATTTAACTTTTTTAAAACGATATTTAGGCATTGAAAGTTTATTTTCATTTTTATCCATTGAGAAATATCTAATGTCTTTCAGGGAATCTCTATCTTATAATTTGTTAGTATACCGCACAACGGTTTTTTTTTCTTAAAATAAATATAGAATTGATTTCAGCTGCTCTGTACAATAATAAAGTAATTATATTACTATTAAATTTTATATAAACACTAGTCTGTATTAAAGGAATTCTCTCACAGGTCTCAGCGCTGTACACTGGCATTTCCGAAGCTTATTCAATTCAGGGCGAAAAAACAGCAAAAACGAAAAAGATTGCGTCACGTCTAAACAAAACATAGTGAAGTTTCTGAGCAAATGGCCCAACTTGAAGCACGACCCCACAACCTTCACAGTCGATGTCTTATGGCATTCTGTGAGTTACCTTTCGTTTTATTATTTTAATCAAAAAATATGTATTTATTTACGACATTAAACAACAAAATCAATTTTTTACCCCTGCAGACTGTACTGTCAGAAGTTATTGATATGTAATATTGTAACATTTGTATGTATATTTCATATTTATATATATATACAGAACTAATATTATACAAGACAATATCAATTAAAATATGTGTAAAAGCTTCACAGCAGTAAGAAAAGGACCAATGTCTAGACTGCTATGTAGCAGTAGTCGTGCAATAAAATGCACCGCCCGCCAGCCCGCTGATAAATGCGTATGCGGCAAACAATGCGAATCACACAACCGCCACCGCCAAATTACTCAACACGTGTTTCACCCCTCCACGGGGCATCTTCAGGAGTTATGTTACACCGATTAGTGCCAAACACAGAGTCTAATCAGTGGCAGAGATGCATTTTATTGCGTGAACCACTGCATGTGCTGAAGGGGCTAAATATTGGTCCTTTTCTTACTTAGGATGGACCGCGAGGTAACGCCTGATTCCATTAAAGCTTCACAGCATTTTTAGAAATACTTAGTTTAGAAGATACGCCTATAAATAATCAACCTGTAAATAACTATCAGCTTTGATCTATGAATTACGTTGTAAAATAGAATATTTCCAATTTTAAAATATATTTTCTAGAGTGTTCGGCGAGTGAGGGAAGGTGAGATAATGCTACCAAAGGACGAGTCTCTATAACAGTACTTAATTTATTTAAAAATGAAATATGCAATAAATCGAGCGACGTACAATAGAGCACAGCACGCGCCGTCAGCCCCGATTGGCTAGTTCGCAAAACTCATCCATTGTGTTCAACGATCCCCTTCGTTTCCAATATCTGTCGCTCACAATATCTTACGTGTATTTATTTTTAGCTAAACCAATAATTAATATTTTTCTTTCTTTCATATAGAGGAAAGTCTGCGTTCAGTATTAAATAAATTGATTCAGATGAAGTTTTTATTGCCAGGACACGACAACAATTCTGCGCGTAGGTGGCGTAGTGAAAATAACTTCTGAGACCCTGGCTGTAGATGAACATGTCTTGGCTTTCACCAGGACCTTTCTGCTGCATACTAGTAACGGCTGTGAATACAAGATACGGAACGAAATGCTATATTGGGAACTACCGACTGACGAATACACGAAAAATGCCTTCAGGATAACGGTAAGTTCTGATTTATGTCTTTCATCATCAAATGGACTTAGTCCTGGTCCATAGATTTCCAAAAGCAGTTGGAAACGGCACCCGTCCAGTGTCTTCCAATCTTAACAAGGTCATCTGTCTACCTTGTAAGGAAACATCACATGCTTGCCGATCTCTGGTCTCGTCACGAGAATCTTGAGGCCCCTGCACACTGCCCTCAACTTTTAGTTTTACATGGGGAAAATGTTTAATGGAATCAGGCGTTACCTCGCGGAAGTCCATCCTAAGTAAGAAAAGGACCAATATTTAGCCACTTCCGCACACGCAGTGGTAGTCGTGCAATAAAATGCACCGCCCGCCAGCCCGCTGATAAATGCGTATGCGGCAAACAATGCGAAACACAACCGCCACCGCCAAATTACCCAACACGTGTTTCACCCCTCCACGGGGCATCTTCAGGAGTTATGTTACACCGATTAGTGCCAAACACAGAGTCACTCTGTGCATTTATCTATGGCGGGCGGTGCATTTTATTGCACGACTACCACTGCATGTGCGGAAGTGGCTAAATATTGGTCCTTTTCTTACATGGGGAAAATGTATTAATATAATTGTCCATACGGTGTGAACTCTGTGTAACGTCAACTTTGCTAAAGAGAACGTATATATCAAGTGCGGCCAAGCTCTCTGATAGTGAAAGCAATTTTTCGAAATTTGAATTATTTTGCGAGAACCGAAAACACGCAAAAGAATTTTTTTTAATAATATCTTTTAAAATTATTTAAACAAAAGTACAAAATATGTGTATTGAAGCTATATATAATGGCACACGTATATGTAGGCACTCCTAATAATACTTAAGAAGCCGGTTAGTTAATTATGATCGGTGTTTAGATTTAGCTAATTTTATGGTGGAATAAGAATAATTATTAATCACACCAGTAATTTGTTTCGATTTCCCAGGAGTTGAAATAGGTAATATAAATTTTTATATTGAAATATTTTTATAATCGATCGAAGCCAAAAATAATCGTTCAAAATTACATGAGGTTCGCGAGCCGCAGTTTGGTCACCCCTGGTATATAGACCACAGACCCTCCAGTGGCGATAGCAGTCTAGTGAGGAGATAAATTTCTTCCTCTCGTTCTTAAGAGTCACCGGCGAGGCAGACAGACGAATGTATGTTTGTTTCGATAGCAATATGTACAATATGATTCTTACTATTTTTTTATTGACAACTTCGACGATTACGTTCCAATTTGATTGAAATTTTAATATACCGTACCAAAAAGTAAAATAAAAAGACTCGCTCAAAAAAGTGCTAAAGATGTAATGTAGTCCACAGATCGCAACTGAGACTCGAGTTAAAAATTCCGGAACTTGCCACACAATTCCCCAGTCACTTATTGTGTGTGCTATTCGAGTGTAAAACGAGTTTTCTGTGACAATCAGAAGAACCAAATTTTATATTTATAGAGCCGCATTATTGGCATGCTCCTAGAATTATTTATTCCTTTATCTCCATCTATTATATATATTTTTTGGTGTAGGTATTTTATTATTATATATATTTAACATTTATAGTTTGATTATTTTCGTTTCACACACACAATACGTCCTTACTTATTCTCTGTTGATCTTGATGCTCTTAGCCCGAAGAGAGGCTTAGCCCGAGGCTTCTAATTCTTCAAGAGATATTGTAACGTGTCAAAACAGGTGGGAATTTCATATATATATATATATATGATCTCTCTCAATTACTAATATTATCTCAACAGACATACCACGTCCGAAATAAACTAACTCAAATACAAAATGAATCCAAGAATTGCAAATCGTCGTGATTATTGGAATGTTTATACATTTGTTAAAACAAACGTTTGAAGCCATATTTCAATAGGAATGAATGTAAGCAATGGCCATTGTTCGCATAGGCATTGCTCTCGGGATAATACAACAGACACCTACCAATGAATTTAATAATAAAAAGTATAATCAGTACAACAGCCTTAGTCCGGTAAAGAAATCATCAGATCATTGAATTTATAAACATTTCTCCCATTTCATTCAGAATCTGTAAACTTGTCTAAACCAAACATATGAATAATAAAATTAATACAAAGACACATAGCTCTTCGCTAAATACAGTACCCGGCGATAAATATTGCACATCGACCTTTGGAAAGAGACAATCGGCTAATTTCGGCTTCGTAGAGCGTTATCTCTGTCGCAGGAAATACAATGACTGACAAAACGTCAGAGATATTGCTCTATGAAGCCCAAATTAGTCGATTGTCTCTTTCCAAAAGTTAATGTGCGATATTTATCGCCTGGTATTGTATATTTGATTTCCCAAGTTACATAAAATTAAAATTATATTAGCTATCCCCATCTGCTGTGCAGACTTAATGAACACCTCCTCGCTGTCACAAAAAAATTTCCCACCAAATTTCAAGTCTCTAAGCCTTCAGGAGTTTACGGAGGTAATCCAGAGATATCGTGATGTCAGTACATAAGTATAAATCTCTTGTATGTATAGACAATATAAAGAAATATTAATTTAATAAAATTCTTAGGCTGCCTTTTATATTCCCTCGCAATATCCTTGCATTTCATAACACTTTCAAACATATCTCTTTTTATAACAATCTAATCTATTTACTTTTACTTTAATATAAAAATAAAGTTTTATTTTTCTAGCCTAAACTAAACATTTTGTATGAGAAAAAAAAGTGTTTACTAATCTTTTCATATTAAATTCGTGTTAAAATGTAGAATGACGACTGCACTTTGTATAAGCTACATTCCAGGATTTAATTATTCAATAAAAAAGAAATAAAATTATAAGTATATCTAATTAATTCAAAAATAGCATGTATCATACACCTATAAAATATTTATGTGAAAACATACTTGAGCTTGGACTGCAAATATTAGATATTTCTTATTGAATAAATTTCTTAAAGATGAAATACACAATTTAGTACACAAAAAAACAAATTTTGGTGAAGAGAATATAAATAAAGCATTGTTGTCAAAAATAATGTATTTATTATTCATATTACTGGATTAGAAGTGAAGAGATTTGTAAATTGGCTCTAACATATCTACCTTACACATTACCAATTGCATATGCAAAAATATTCAAAAAACCATTATAATACACTCCATATATCTTACACATGTAGGAGTCATAGTACAAGGAACCATTCTCACTAACAATATATTTTCTTTTTAATGAACAACCTAATGTTTATACCAAGTACCACATTGTGATGTTGCTGAATCAGGAATGTGATGTAACACAAAGGTAGTAAAATAAAATTACTTGAGAGAACAGATCTAATTGCAGGAAAGAATTAGCTTAAATGAACACTTGGCACTATATGAAATTACACTGAATTAATTATTAGATTTTATATAAATAGAAAAGAACTACAGAGTCCATATGATCCACCTACTAAATGATTCTCACACTGTGTCCATGGATTCCTCATTTGTCGGTTCCGTCTCCATCTCCATATCCTTTTCATCTATCCCTGAATACTTCAGTCTCAATTTTTCATAATGTATTTGCTCTTTTGCTGAAACCGATGGTTTACATTTCGTCAAAGCCGCTCTAAAATCTTCAAATGTTACAAAAATATCACCCTCAAGTGTCCCATTGGAAATGTGGCTTGTTAATGTATTTGTGGCAGCTGCTCGGACAAGACCTGAAAGGTCTGCACCTGTGTACCCATCAGTTAACTCTGCAATCACCTGCAAATCCACATCTGGCCCTATCTGTGGCTGTGTACCCTCCTTAGTCAACTTCCTCAATATGTCATACCGGTCTTCTCTGGCTGGCATACCTACATACATGACACGGTCTAATCGTCCTGGCCGCAGCACTGCAGGGTCAATAATATCAGGCCTATTTGATGCCGCCAAGACAAATACACCTTCACGGCTTTCAATACCATCCATCTCTGTGAGCAACTGGTTTACAACCCTTGCAGCTCCATTATTGTCTTGTGAAGTACGTCTTGGACATAGTGCATCAAATTCATCAAAGAATATAACACAGGGAGCAGAATTCCTAGCACGTCTAAAACATGTTCTGACTGCTCTTTCACTCTCACCAACATACATATTTAATAATTCAGGACCTTTCACAGATATAAAATTAACTCCAGCCTCATTAGCCACAGCTTTAGCCAATAATGTTTTTCCACATCCTGGTGGTCCACACAGTAGAACACCACTAGGTGCAGATAAGCCTAGTTTTTTTAATTGTTCAGGATATTTCACTGGTGCTAAAACTGCTAGTTGCAAATCTTTACGCACTTGATTTAGTGATCCTACATCATCCCATGTTACATCTGGAACTGTGACAATACCCTCACGGACAGCACATGGTTTTGTTGTTTTCAAAGCTTTGGTGAAGTCATCCTGTCTTATAGACAACCCTGACAATTGTTCAGATGTGTAGGGCACATTATCTTCAAGCAAACTTAGAACATCATTAAGTGGATTCTTAGGAATTTCTTTTTCAATGACATTCCCATTATTTTGTTCTTTATCAGTCGCAGGTGGCTCCTGGATAGGGTTTTCTTGTTGTGAAACTTCAGACTCTTCTTTCTGTTGATTATCGACTTCAGTTTTCTCTCCTTTTCCTTCTTCATTGGGTACAGGCTCTTCAGTTCCTTTATCTCCGTTAGGTATACTATTAACCTCTTCATTTGACTTCATTGAATCTGGTGCAATAATAACAACAGGTGGCACTTTTGTGTTGCTACGGATCTCTGAAAAAATTCTCTTTACTGCATATGTACTTGCTTTGTTAACAAGAGCCTGTAAATCGGCTCCAACAAAACCTGGAGTGATTTGAGCAAGAATACTCATATCTACATCAGGGTCTAAAGCTAAGTTTTTACATAGAATTTCTAGTATTTCTTTTCTAGCTTTTAATGACGGGATACCCAATGTAATTTCTTGTTCAAGGCGGCCTGCTCTTCTTAGTGCAGGATCCAAAGCATCAGGGTTATTTGTGGCTGCTAATATGAGAACAGAAGCACCATTTTCACTTAGACTGTCCAAACTTGCCAATAACTGAGCCACCATACGCTTCTCCATATCTTTCTGGGCATGAATTCTATTACCACACACAGCATCCAATTCGTCAATGAACAAAATACTTGGTGCAACAGAAACTGCTCTTTCAAATAACTCTCTTATCCTTTCCTCAGACTCCCCCGACAATCCACCAACTAATTCAGTACCGCTTACAGCAATCAGCGGTAATTGAAGTTTGCCAGCAATGGCATGTGCTAATAATGTTTTTCCAGTTCCTGGTGGCCCATGCAAGAGGGCTCCTCTAGGAGCTTTAATCCCCAACTCTTTATACACTTCTGGATGTTTCATATGCAATATTAAGTCACAAATTTGTGTTATTATATCTGACAACCCTCCTATATCTTCAAAACTAACCTTAACATGTTTTGCCTCGCCTATTTCGAACTTTTTCTTTGCGATAGGATTTTTATTCGCATCAGCCTTTCGTTTTCTCTCGGGCGGATGCTGTACATTCGGTAATTTTGTGGTATTTTCCGCGGCCGTGCTGTTAGTATTCCGCGTAGGTATATGTGGAGTTATCGTAATTTGATCACTGATTTTTGGTAATTTCGGCGCCGCGCTGCCATCTTCATCGCTACTAAGTATGTCTATCGGCTCTCCGGATTTATCTGTAGCTCTGCGGGAGGCCGCCGGGCGTTTTTTATCTTGCATCTTGTACATCGCTAATAAACGATCGTTGAGTTCACTATTATTTTCATCTAATAATTCTATATCAGATTCCTCCTCCGAGCCTTCTGACGTGGTCGCGCCGTCCAACCCGTAGCTCTGTAAAACCACCTTGTAAGCGCTCTCGACCATCTGACAGAATGCGTTGTCGCTTCTATTGCTGTATTCACGATATCGGTCTTTTAGAGAACGCGCCATTTGGCTGACATCGACGAACGTTTTGTCCACATTCTCTGCTAAATAATTCTTCACACGCGATACAATTATTGGGTCGTTAAGAGTCTTTTGTCTAGTTTGATGTTTCTTCATATTTCTCTCGTAGACTAATGTTATTTTCGGTGTATTCTTAATAATTTCGTACTGTCTTCGTCGTAACTCACAATGTTTGACAGCGGCGTCACCGAATCAATGGAATAGTTGCCACAGAAAACAAAATAAAAATGGTTATAACCACAAACAATAAAAATTGTTTTATAAAACAAAAATATTATTATTGTCTTCAAACATTACGTGTAAAATTAAAATTAATTTTATTATTCTTTTTAATGTTTCAGTTACCTAAAAGCACATTAACCACAGAACTAAAAACACCACCCGATAAAATAATGAAGGAAAATCTTATAAAGATTTTTATGAAACTAACAGAACTAGAGAGATCACCAAGTAAACGGTAAATATACGTAATAAGCTTTTCTTGATTAAATTATTTTCTGACGAAAATCAAAACTAATGTAAGCATTTATTATTTTAGGTGCTTGGAGGAAAAAGACTGGAACTTAAAAGATGCTTTGGATTTTTTTGTAAAGCTGGTGAAATTAATTCACATTGATGTTTTGTACGACACGCCCGTATCTAAATAAGTTTAGTTATAAAACCATGTTGTCAAATCCTTATGAGGATAATCAAAAATAATTAAACTATACTGTTATTTCTCAAGTGATTATTTTGTTATTTCACACAAGAAATAGATTGTTAGAAGGATTTTATTGTAATTTATCATTTTTATGATTTACACATTACTTTGACCAATGCTATTTACTCCTTGGTAATTAATCTTCACCAAATTTGAGATAGAAAGGTGAAGGGTGATTAGATCTCTATAGCAACTAAGCTAGAGAGCTCCCCATAGTTTTCGTGGTCAGTCAAATATATTTTTTTCTCCTTATTAAGAAGCCACAAATTCGGTAACTTAGGACGTTGCTCAATGGAGTGATGCAAATGCCTCCAAAAGAGAGCCTAGACTTGGGCATACGAAACTTGTTTAGCATTCTTGTTAGAATATGTCGGAGAAATCCTAATAACTGCTCTAACGGTTTCTGTTATTGGAATGTCGGGATGGGACACTTTAAAAACAATATTACTACTTTGGAAACCATTAGTGCTTGATGAAATGGTGGGGCAGGAACGTTGTATAGAATTTTTTTTTAAACCTTCATGTATTTTAGATAAAGGCATGCTGTCTGGTAGGGCTTTGCCCTAATTATGAATGTTTAGGTTAATCAATTTTCTTTATTGTATAGATCTTTATAGTATATCCATTAAGACATAATGTATGATTTCATTAATAGAGTAAGTCACTAATGAAATGACAAATTTATCTTGAAAAATACTATATTGGTGTTTGCATTTAAAAGTTAAATGTATTCAGTGAGGAAAGAATACAGTAAAACAATTTTTAGATTTGTGTCCCAATGACAAATGTTTAATTATTCTTACATGTTTTACTGTGTGCGCCTACAATAGACAAACATTTTATTTTGTGCTTTATTATGTGAAATTATTAAATTTATATATATGGTTTGTTTTGCTGTTGTTGTGCCTATGTGAAATAGAATAATGACATTAGATATGTTATTTACCAAATATTAAGCCGATAATATACGAGTTTTAGCAAAAACCATTTAGTTTTTTTTTATTTAGGAATAAATTGACATTGATTACTTGCTATTTTCGTAAACGGAAGCTTTCAATGGCAACATTACTACTTTTTATGAGTGCAAATTAAGTTCGAAGATCTGCATAAATTTTATTTGTTATAAAAGAATAAGAATATCGAAATTAATAAAATGTTATTTATTACATTATAATAGCAGTATTAAACAATCATTTCAAGATGTCTTGCATATTCTATTGTTTGCTCCGCTAGTTCAGCTGAGGGTAAAACTCCAGCAGCCGCTAAACAAGTCTCTTCTGCCGCATTAAAATGATAGCAGTTGTCCGGACCAAGCACCCAATTGCGCTGGGAAACAGAATAATTATTAGATTTAAAATATGTTAAGTGATGTACAAAAATGTCTGTAATAAAATTTAGCATGCGGTTTGTACCACAATTGTACTCTCTATGGTAATGTATTATTGTTTTAATACATGGTGCTTAAATGAACAATATGTATTTTTATTTTTCTTCATTGTTTCAGCCAAGAATGTTCACTGCTCCTAATCATACACATATATACATAATCCTCTCCCCATAGATTTCCAATAGGACTGGTTGGAAATGACCTGTATTGTATTTCAATAACAAAACTAGATTGTTGAGTAGATGTCATATACTGTGCTTGCATGGCCCACTGCCACTAACCCACTGAAACATTTCAGTATCTTTGTTTACCAAGTTAAATCAAAATTCAATTTTAATTAAAATAAATTTAGTATATATGGTTATAAGCAAAATCAGAGATTTGAATGCATATTTACTTTAATTGAAAATGTATATATAAATACAAACTGGAGATTTTATGATCATTAAACTTTAAGCATTGTATCTTTTTAGCATTTTACGAATAAAATATTTACTCATAATAACTTATAAGATCTTATTGAAGATAAAAGTAGTAATTGCCCAAGCATTAGTGATTAAAAACAATCACTTGTTTCATTAATAGTAGCAGATACTGGTTTAATTTTTAGTAACCTGAACAGGACGCCATATACATCTAGCACTAGACAATCTATTGCTGCAATGATAATATATACTTTCTCATACATCTTGATAAATAATAGTGATAAATATTTCTATAAAAATACTGTCTATTTACCTTCTTCCCATATTCAAGAACAGCCGCCTGTGATGGCAAATTGAGCCTTCTTGCTGCTTCAGCACAAGGTATACTCAAATACGCCTTCTCAATGCAAGCCGCAATTTCACCTCTAACTGTCTCCAGCAAACTGTCCATAAACAGTGTGTAGCTCTCTGCCGGGACATTACCCTTTGTAAAAAAGAATAATCATTGTTTAATGTTTTTATGTAAAAATGCAGTAAATAATTATTGCGTCGACCATTTAAATAGGACAGTATGTCTTCAACTGTTTTATTCGGTTTATTAAGACAATCATAAAATTCTCTCTCTAGTTCTCATTTATGATAAATTTATTTAAATCAATATACTAAATGTTACTAAATTTAATATACTAAACGTTTGTGTTGTTGGCCACTAAATTCAAAATAATTTTGCAACCTAAAGTATAATTGTGCATTTGAATTTGAATGTATACAGTGAGATGGCCACTGCCATTTGCCTTGGTCATGATTTCAACATAGACTATGTATATATATAAATACACCACTTCAATCACATCTGCCTTTGATTTACCTCACCATTAATGGTATAACTATGCGCACTGGGTGATCTCTCATCATCATTGGCTAGATAAAAATATGTTTTTTTTATAAATGGTATATGGCCTCCATTGTTAGAGACCTCTAGTGTCCCCTTTCTGATTTTGGGACAGGGCATTTAACATTTTCTTTTGAATAACTGTTTCATATACTTATTCTTTACTCTTCTTTTATTCAAAACCTGGATATTGTTGAACATTACTTGATGTTCAATGCGCAATAATAATGTGTCTAAAAAGTATTGTGGTTATGGCTAGTAACATAATACAATTCTTATGAAGCTACTTAGGGATTAGCTAGGCCAATAGACAATTATTCACTACAATTCTTATTGCAAAAAGACTATATGAAAACTCATTAAAAATTCTCTGATTAATAATAGCATAAGTATTGCATATAATTACTATGAGTTTCATAACACACTAAATTTTGTGGAAATCCTCTAAAATTATCTGGAGAATTTTCTTAAGGAAACCCAATTAATTATTTTGCAGACCATATTGGTACTGATTGGAAAAATCTACAAAAATCTGTTACAACTAGTCATAACTGCCTTTGAAGACGAGATGTTAACTAGTCAATAATTGATAAATAACCAACCATTTGTTTACGCTCACATCCTAATCCAGAATGTGCAAGTATCATTCTACAGTGCCACCTACCTAACTTTTTTTGTGGTCATCTATCTAGGTTCATGAAGGGGCACTCCAAAATCACAGGCAATATCAATAGTTTATTTAGAATTTCCGAGAAGTTGGTTGGCTAGACTACAGCTAACCCTGATACAAAATGAGTGCAATCTTACTTAGTTGGAGAAACCAGCCCATTGAGATGGGACATGTTAGTTAAAACTGAGAAATCAGAAAGAATAAAAAGACAACACTGACAACCTACACTAAATACTCACACTTACATATCATCTGTACAGCTATTAGTGTGCTTATTAAAATAAATAAATAATTTTTTGTATATTATCTTACCTTTGCTAAAAATATTTTGTTATAGCTTCCTTCCATGAGGTACTGTTCAAGGGCCAATGGGTGTCTTACATATGGATCTGCCCTTATTACATCAACAGGAAGACGCTCAAGCTCTGTATGGAACTCTGCAACTCTGTTTTGTGCAAGCAGGAACAGTAGGTTTAAGCCCAGCAGTTGATACATAAATGCTGATTCAGGCAAATGATCTCTGTAAAATATAAATGATTGATTTAAGAAATATTATTGGTCGTTCATAAGAAACTAAAAATAAATAAATCATTCATGAACCAGCACATGCAGTATGGTAGACTAGGCTAAAAACAAGGTGGACAACTATATAGTTAAGATCATGGAAAGTCACTGAATGGGATAATATGGGACTGGTCATTGTAGCAACCTAGGGGGGAGGAGTATGACTTGAAGTATCGCTTATCAGCTGATTTGATGATAAAAAATATAAAGGACTGGAAGTAATATACTGCGATTTCAATATCTAAGACATAGGTAAAGTTTTGCTATAAATAAACACAGGGAATTGGTGAAGGAGGTCCACCCATGTTCCTAATGTTGTATAAAGAAGCTTCACACAAGTTCTTAACTAAATCTTTGGAGGAAGTCTTTGTCCAGCAGAGCACATTTTGTTGCATAAATGGAGATGATGCTAAAATACCAGTAACTAGTATGGTAAGTGTGGTAAGTTTGGTAAATTAATCAGAAGAGTAAGATTTCCCACAAATACTTATTGAGTTTGGTTTTGTAGAGTGTAGAGAGCAGTTTGATTATAGGACAATTAAATGCCAATTGTCCTATAATCAATCAGTAATTGTTCAAATAACACTTAAAATCACTTACTTGTAATCGAAGTAATAGCATTTCAACTGTGACATGTATCTCTCGAAAGCTTTTACGTCTTTGCTCGCGACGGCCCATTGAGCACCGATTTCAAGTACATCTCTGGCCAAGATTAACTCTTTCTGATTAGCTGCAGCATTGTTACTTGGTAGAAAACTTAGTTGTGTCAATGCAACCTGTTATAATAATATTAATATTATTTATCACTTATATTATTAGTTACATAGTATTTTTTGAGACTATCATTTTAATATCTTTAATTCATATTTTATTTAAACACAATCCTTTATTTTAAAAGACATTAAAATCTTAAATTCATTTGACAAGTCATCCTACCTTTATTTTGTTTAAAAGTTCTCCACATTTATCAAGTTTCCGTGGCTTTTTAGCCCATTCAGTTTTGAGATTTTGATATAAAGTAGCCACATCTTTTAAAGAAGCCATTTAGGAAATTTTATAATACTATTTCAGTAAAATTTAATGATTAATCTTCGAATTCAATGTTTTTCGTGTTTGACTTGCAACTTTTGCTCTTACCTATATTTAAGCTGCATATTCATCTTTTCGTTATGGTTTGCTAGTGTTGCTATTTATAAGAACATGTCCATATTTAGGTAACATATGATAAAAATCTAAATAATTACAATTTATAACTTATAGGCTGCCTATGTTATTATATTTATGATATAATATGAACATTCTTTTCGATGATATTATTTTCGTGACTACTAAAAAACGTTAAGAAAAAAACAGACGACTAAGTCAGTTTGTTTTAAAAGAAAAACTAAAGTGTGGCGTGTATATGAGTGTTTAGCGCGTGGTTGTGAACTATCAACCGTGCCCGTATTTGCTCCAAAAAATCAGTTCAAACGACGGTAGCATTGCTGGCTGCGCCCGTATGCATTATTCTAATTTAAATTTCAACGTACAAAAATTATTTAAAATATTGTATTGTGGTCGCAACGCTACAAGTGTAATTGAATAAATTGTTTCATAATTAATATTAAAGCATTTTAGTTATTTTGTATTTATGGAACAAATTTTCAATGTTCTATGACATAGAATCTATGTCCTCCGTACATAATTTTTTATACAAATGGTCCATAATTATTAAATAGTCATTCGTAAGTAGTATTTATTTGATTTCAAGCTATTAATTGTTACCTATTGATCAGATAAACTTCAGTGTATAAATATCTAAATTTGCACTTTTCGAATTTGCAATTTGCACATTTGTACTTAGAGGACTGAATATTCCATTAAAATTAAAAACTAATGTCCAAAATGTCGTACTTAGATAATAAATATGGTTTTATGTCAATCAAATCAATAGTTTTCCATTAGACATGAGAATTTTAATAGCACATTATTTGTGAAAATCTACAAAAGTAATTTAGCAGTAAATGAAGTGAAAAAATAGATAAAACCAGTAGACTGATAAATTGAACTCGTAGAGTGATAACGACAGTTCCAAAGCTTCCAAAAAGACTATTGTATTAGTCGATATGCACGAAAAGGTTGTAAATATACCTACGTGTATACATTTTTCGTATAATGATTTAGATAACTCTCTGAAAGCAGTTAAGACATATGCTATCTGAGAAAAGCTGCTACGGCATGTGATGTAGCCGTTGTTATAATCTTTAGAAAAAAGGAAACCGAGGGACATCCAAACAGAAAACTGCATGATCATAAGTTTTTCGATAGAAAAACTAAAAGTAGTAGACTGAATTCTCTTAAGAGTTTTTTTTATTTTTACTTACTATTAAAATTTTCACAGTGTACTTATTTTCTAATCTATCACAGATTTTTGGATTTTATATTCTACTTTATTATCATTTAATGTAATTTATTTCTGCATTTTTTTTCTATTGCCCAAAATCAATTTCATTATTCATTTTCGTTACATGTTTGACAAATGTTTTCTAAAACTTTAGAAATACTGGCCTACTGTGTCCGTCATTCATTTATAAGGCTATGGTTTCATGGATTATTTTAACGCCCATGTAATACTTTTGAAAAAAAGGTCAACATAGTTATGTGGGCTTTCGAAAACGACATTCTCAGCTGAGCAACAGTGACTGGTAATGATGTGAATAATTGGTTTATTGGAATAATTAAATGTGAATATTTTGGTACACCTGTGCCATCATTTTGTACACATTTTTAATGAAAATTATAGCTTCGTATTGCACCAGAAATGCAATCATAACGGTTGATTTTTTTTTTATTCGATTTTTCACTATTGTCATGTAAAATTCAATGGCAATTGTTGTCACTTTAATAACTTTTAGGCAAACAAGTAATCCCAAAAATTTTAAGTTTTAAAAAATTATTTTTCATTTCCTTTCGATAATAGAATAAATTGACAAGATAGGGCAATAGACGACCCCTGCAAGGCATGGGTGACCGGTTTTGTTGCAGTTCAGCGATTTAAGTAAATCTTCTTTATTATAATAATTTAAAATACATAAATCTTTCTCTAAGTGTCCTATAATATTTCCCTTGATTAGTTTTTGAGATCACTGTTAGAACTGTTATATTATTCAACACAAAATATTTATTAGACGTCATACCCTAATTTTAAAAAACCTAAACTACAAATATTTATTTATTATTAAGGTATACAGCTTATTTTTAGCGTACATTTTATTAATACAAAAGTCTAATTAAGTCGCAATAAAATTTCAAATTGTAAATCTTTAATGTTATTTCGTCTCTATTAACACTTAAAAAATTTTTAAATACTCCTTAATACTTCTCAGATTTTTTTTTATTTACACAGTAGTTCTCTAACAGGAACGGATAGAGAAAAACTTGTCATTGATGTGTCAAAATTTTCACAGCGCCTTGATTGACCGATTTTTTGTATTTAAATAATAATGGAGAATTCGATATTAAAAACTAAAGTCTGTGAGGAATATAAAGAGGCGTTTTGTAAACAATAAAATAAAATATGTTTTAAAAATGTCTTCACCCACAGCAATAGTATGTCGCGAAATATTCGATGAAAATAGTCAACCGTCGGCCGATGGTTTGTAATGTTTATTTTTTATGTTTTGTATTCATATTATTTAAGATAACTCAAGTGATATTTTTATTGGAATTAAATTTAAAATTATGGATATTTTTTTATTTTTTTCACTCTACTGCGGTTCCGTATTTCATGTTAGAAATACACAAAAAATATTAAGTAGGGAACCTATTTCTCGATTAAAAAAATTATACTGAAACAAATTTACTAAAAAAATTATTACAAATTATTAAAGGATTTTTGTACTTTTTGGACTGTATGTAGAAAATAAATATACAAACAATTTTAATTTCTTGTACAGAAGTTTCTGAATATGCACAACAATTGGGCATTGATCCTGAGAGCGAGAGCCATCTCTTGCCTCTGGCACGAGAAGGACTTATGCAAGCACTCCCACCTCCTTGGAAGGCTTAGTAAGTAAATAATATTAAATGCAGTCTATTTTATTGGGTCCATGTCTAAGAAGGAAAAAGTTTCCAGTCATGCCAAGAAGGAAGTTAATTTTCTTGGTGACCAGTCAGCTTCTTGTGAGCTAGTTGTTGAAATCTGTGGGAATAACTACTGACTTTTCGTAAGATTCTTAGAAAAGTAAATTATAATATTCCAAAATTTTATTGACTAAGGGGGCAGTCATTTATGTGAAAAAATTACTATAGCCTTTTCTACAAATAATTATGCTGATTTTATGTGTATATGTATTTATTACCATGAGTGATCACGAGCTGGTAGATGTATGGATTGGCCCTCCACCAAGTGGGCCAACTATATGATCAAGGTTTGGTTGCTGGATGTGGGACTGGTCATTAAAGCAATCTTTTGGGAGAGGCCTATATCTTGGCTGTGGGATAAAAGAAAGTCCTAGCTTAGTTTACAGAGCGGAACTTAAAAATGCATAAATATTGCATATGTATTGGCTATAATGGTGCATCATGTATTCATAAAATTTCTACTTTTGCTTTCATTGGTATACTAATTAGTGTAAAAAAATTAAAATATTTAAAGAGTTCACAGCATTTATTAAGTCATGATTGAAACTAAACTATTTGTGGTAAGATAAACAACTTTTCAAATCTTGTATAAAACTTTTTTGATTGCCAAAATTCTATTACCAAGATACCGTAAAATCACCATTAAGCCATAAATCTATTTGTTCATTTGAAACATTATTTTTTTAAGTTTCAACATTTATTAAAAGTTTTTATGCATTATCAGTTGAAACATTTCTGGTTTTTATTTTTTTTATTTAAAAAGAATGAGTCATGACTTATATTAAGCAAATTGTATTTCTATTAAAAGAAATGGTGTTATATGTTATCCTAATTTAATTTTAACATATTATATTGATAAATTTTATTGCTTATGTGTAAAGTCTATTTTGTGCAATCTTGTTTGAATTAGTTGAAGTATATTAAAAAATTCTATTAATCAATTAGGTCTTGCCCAATTTTATTTATTAAAAAAAAAATTGTTTGCACCACAGTTTTTCTAGTGTTAATATAGAGTAATAAGAATAAAATGTCTTCCAGAGTAGCCAATTTATTTATTTAATTATTATCTTAATAAATAATTATGATGGCTTAGAAAAGTATGTTTTGTTATTGCATATCCCTTAATGTAAAGAAATTTATTTATACAATATTGGATCTTTTAATAAGACTCTTGTAGATTAAACTTTTGTTTTTGACTCTACTCTGCTTCACAATCTATTACACTTGTGGAGAAGAAGCAGGAAGAAATCGACAACAACAAATCTTTTAAACAATCTTTCACCTTTTAAGTATTCTTGTATTTTAAATACATGTTTATTGAATAATATGGCTTTTTTTAGATTTATTTATACGAGCTGTTTCTAATTTATATATATTACATATATATAACATATATTACAAATGAATTAGAGATTTTTGCATTAAAAATTTTAATACAGCCAGTTTTTTACATGTATTTATATATTGTACTACTGACACCTCTGTTTAATTCACATTCAAACAGTTGTTTTTTGGTGAAAAATTTCACAATTGAGTGAAATGTTGTAATGTAATGTTTGGGTTAGTAAATGATTAGAAAATAACGGAATGTTTTTAGGTTTTTCTTAGCAATGTTTTTATTTTTACTCTCTGTAAGAACCTATATACTTAAATTGGTCAACATGTCCTTTAGTTTATTAAAACATTGACTGATTAATTTTTATTTACAAACAATTACACTATGTTTTTAAATTTAAAATCAGAAGTATGTTTGTAAATGTTGTAATTAATTAAAATTTATAACTTGCCAGTTTTGATGAGAAACTAGAAACTCACTACTACTACAATGAGGACACCAAGAAGACACAGTGGGAGCATCCACTTGATAATGTTTACAGAGAGCTGGTGAAGAGGGCAAGAGATGCTTCTATGCATGATGACACTTGTGCATCTGTGCAGGTGAGTTCAAATATAATTCAAATTTCTTTGCAGAAATATTAATCTTTTATTTACAAAATTAGTTTTGACTTCTATTTCGTGACCATTTGTCATTGTTTACTTATTTGCATTTACTGACTATTGAAGTGGGTGGGGCTGAGAACTATATGTTCATACAACCAATGGCTGTGCAGCCTGATGAAGTATGGGCGTGGGTAGGTCCCCAATATGTGTACTGATGAAATATTCAGGGTCGAAGCAGGTTATTGCAGCGCAAGACCAGTCATCATCACAATCTTTGGGGGAGGCCTATCCTTTGTAATGGGCGTCTATCAGTTGAAAGAAAGAAGAATAAGATTTTCACGGGTTAGAGTTGGACCTGAAGGCACTTAGTTATAATTTAGAATATTGCTTTTAGTAACTTTGCATTGGGCTACTTTGTAACAGATCATTACATAGGTTTATTACTGGATTGGTGTGGGATATAAATCCCACAATGCTCTATAAAACTAACCCGGTTCATCTTTACTTCTAATATTGTTGTTACTTAATATTTTAAACGAAATACCAAGTACTATATCTGCTTCATTAATAGAATTTTAAATTAAAGTGATTTATTTTGTATGTCAAAAATTCAGCTATATTGTTTTTTTAAGCCGAAATAATTCATCGTTATAGAAATTTCAATTTTGTAACAGTATCCGATTTCTTTGATAAATAATACTGAGATATTTAAAATAAATATATTAAAATTGATTATATAGTAATGAGGTATTATGTATGATGGGTATATATAAAACTTTATTAATTAATAATTTGTTAATTATTGTCTTTCCTTCTGAATAACAATAAGTGTAATTAAGTTTATTTACAGGTATGTTTGTGAGTAATCAATGTTTGTAATGACTTTGTTTTTATAAGACTTTTATGTAAAAGTAAGAAAAGATAATTAAATACATTAAAATAATACATAGTGGACTGATAATTTTCTGGAGTAGGAATTAAATATTACTATAGTATACAGGGAAGTGTAAGTCACTACGTGAGGTATATGCGCGGTGATAGTTTTTTCTATACTGCTATATATGTATCGAGCATATACAAAATACGGTTCAACTAATTCTTTCCTAGGAAAAAGTATTCATGTAAATTTCTTGATTGTATCAGGAACTACCTACATCAGAGGACAATACTAAGAATTTAGAACGCGTCGAAACGAAGGTGGAAAGTGACGATGACGACCTATCAACGGACAGCGAAAACCACGCATCAGACGTCAAGGATCCAAACGCACAACGACGCTTAACCCCACTCGGCCGACCTCCACTTGCCCCACTCTCAAGACTAGAAAAGAAATTGGGTGATTTTCGAATATCACCCCTACGCAGAAGCGTCGAAGGTCCAATTTCCCCGAAACCTGTCCTAGTAAGAAATACATCAGATAGAGATATATTGAGTCGTCCAAGTTTCGAAAGGCCAAAGATGCTGTTCAAGCAACAATCGGAGATCATTGACCTCAAGATGCACATACTGAGTAGTCCTGAAGAGGAAAATTTTAGTCCGCTCCTGTCGTCTGCTAAGATAGACAAAGGATTACCATTTTCAGGTGTGTATAATAATATAAATTATTTTTCAGCTGTCTATCTTGTACTATATATATATATATATATATACATATATTTAAATATATATATATATATATATACATATACATATATGTATACATAAATATAATTGCGGGAATTCTTTTACATTATGGTGTTTCCCTAAATATTAGGAGGACCGAAAAATGTCGCTTTCTTAAATTCACATGACTACATTTTTAACAAGTTTTTTTTCTATCATACAAACTTTCAATGCCGGAGTGGTAAAAATCAATCGGTTTTTCTGTAACATATGTCGATAGAAACGACTTTCCGGTCGCCCTGATAGATAAATAAATAGAATATTACTTGATAGTAATTGAATAATCGATAGTTTAATCTATAAAACACTAATAACTGTTGTTTAGTTATTGTGAAAATTACTAAGATTCGTGTAATTTTAACCCAGTTTATGTGCAAGATAAACTCCTAAAAAAGGTTTATTAATTCATCTATAATTAACTCGCTGAAGCTTTCTCCATATACCATCCGATTTCTGCTACAGTGTTTATTTTAACACGAGCTTTCACGACGGATTAACGTAACGAAGCTGTTGACACTCCCCCTCCGTCTCGCCGCGCGCGTACCTAAGGCGCGGTATAGCGGTTTCGATAGCACTATAATAACAGATTTCAACAATTTGTTTTATTTTTAAAATTACATGGCTTTGTTAAAGTTGTGTCAAAAATACACTTGTTACCTTTTAATAGTTAAATTATGTTTATGTTCACAATTTTTTTTAATTTTTCAGGAAAAGGCAGCATGTTTCTGAAACTTTCAAAATCTGATTTACCGAGTCCGGATACAGAGAAATCTTTACCAGCGGATTCTGTAACAAAAAGTGATCCGCCGAAAGGGATTCTTCGAGAAAAGTCCGATTCGTTCCATAAAAGGAACGAGAGCGCTCTCTTGGGAAGACCTAGACAGACGGCTAGCTTTGACGAAGATAAAAAGAGTGTTCGGTAAGACAATTGAATAGTTTAATTTAATAATTCATTACATATATAGAAATTAGAATAAGAAAGGAAAAGCGCAGTGATTATTTGAAATAGAAAACTTTTTTACATACCAACTTGTTTATTAGCTATTTATTTATGTTATTTTGTCCAAAAGTTGGATCAAAAGATAAGTCCAATGTGATAGAAGTTAGTATCAAATTGAAATTTAATACCATCAACCTAAAATAAATCTACGGGGTTTCCAAATCAACTTGTTTTTATTTTTTTGGGATCTATTTATTCTGAAGTTATTTTATCACTTAACAAGTTATTAATAATGTATTGGATTTACGCGAACTGTTTTTTAGACGATAGTTATTGTGTCTAAATAAAAAATATGTATTTTTTATAAAATCACGCCTTTTGAGCATCTACCGAAGAGGCAAAGACCTTCTTATTTAAATTTACCTTGAAACTAATTGAATATTTACATAAGGTAAAATATTGATTTGTAACATATAAGTGCCGCTTTTTTCTAGCAAGTACGTTTACTATGTTTAATATGTACTTATATATAACTTACGATAACTTATTCTATGCTTTATAAATATTGTTTCGTGTTCCTTATGACTAAAACTTAGGTCAGGGTGTTTTTAATATATTGAAGTTATCAACCATTTTTAACAATTATTTTCAGATTCAAATTAGAGAATGTTCCTGAACCTACCGTTAGTCCAGGGTCAAACAGTTCTTCAGATCAGAATGACGGACAGAGCTCTATCATCAGCGCACCTCCTGCAACTATTCCTACATCGGTCGTTTCATTGTCACCCATTGTACCCACATCACCATTACCATTATCGCCAATATCATCACCTGTGCCTTCAATGTTGAATACACCCCACCTCTCACCTCTGGTAGCCCGACCTCCATTGCCACCTAGACCTCACAATTTGGAAAGCCCTAGAGAACCGAAAAGTATTTCTGAAAAAGATTCCTTTGGTATGTATAGTAACATTGTTGTAAATATAAAGGTTCTTAAGTAGACGATATTGGGCAGGTAGACTGTATAGACAAGGGAGAGGATCTTTGAGGGAGGTCTATGCTTTGCAGTGGAAGTTTTCCTGTTGATATGATGATGATAATGAAATACAATTGATAAATTTGGACAATAAAAAACATAAAAGGTTCTTATATGTGTTGGCTATCGAGATATTTACAAGCATCTAGTGAGTTATCACAAAAAGTGGTCACATATCTATTTGTATGGCTTCAAGTAAAAGAAGTAATTTTCAACCAGTTGATCACAACAAAGTAGACGGATTGAAAGACTTTCTTAGTGAAACTTTTTATGCAGTCTCCATGTACCATATAAAAATAATTCTGACCGTCTCGTCGTTTTGAGTTTAGTTTTATCCCCTAGTTGTATCCCTATCCAGTGCATAAAAAAAGGTTTTAGCTGTAACTATACAATTTTTAAGATGGAGAAATCCGAGAGAAATCACCAAGGAAACGTCTCCTAAAACCACCAGCGTCCGAGTACATTAAACCAGATTTATTCCAAAAGAACTTTCAGAAGATATCTGAATTGGTGCGACGTGGAGATATAGAATCTACGCCGGCCAGTTTAGAAGAGAATTCGGATAAAGAGAGCAGGCCGAGGTAACGTATTCTGGAGTTGCATCTGCAAATTTCCTGTTTTTATTTCTAATTTTATAATTATATTAGTATGTCCGCTACTAAACATAGATCTCTATAGATTTCCAATAAGACCTGTAGGAAGTTTTACATCCAAGGTTTTCTAAACAAGGTCCTCTGCGCTGCCTGTTTTGTGGTTTCCTCTCCAGAACCTTACCGCCCAAATGGATGTTAGATCTACGCTATGTGACATATCTAATGCCACATAAATTTCTATTCCGCTGAACTATGTCGATGGTTCGACCTCGTAGAAAAATTTCGGGAGCTTGCAAATGAAGCAAAAAGTTATTAAGTATAAACGTACTGTAAATCTAAACACTATATGTAAAAAAAAATTCTATACTACTTTTGGTTAGTTGTTTTTTTCTTTTTTAAATTTTGGACCTAATCACTCACTCTATGTTTGGCACTAATCGGTGTAACATTACTCCTGAAGATGCCCCGTGGAGGGGTGAAACACGTGTTGAGTGATTTAACGGTGGTAGTTGTGTAATTCGCATTGTTTTCCGCATGCGCATTTGTCAGCGGGCTGGCAGCGGGGCACTTTATTGCATGACTACTGCTGCATGGCAGAAGTAGCTATATATTGGTCCTTTTCTTACTTAGGATGGACTTCTGCAAATTAACGTCCGAATCCATTAGATATTTTGGACCCTCTTTTTGGGGACCCGTTCCTCCTACCATGGTAAAGCAGGGACTATTTACATAAATGATTATTTTAACTGAAGTTTATTATTGTTTTGTCTCTCTCTCATCCTTTTTAATATCTTCCATTAATTTCTCTATTCGCTTTTACAATATCTTGCATTCCTTTTCTTACCTTTCCTTACATACATCGCCTCACTTCCATCGTCTTCTCTGCAAGATCTTTTTGTTTATATATTTTTGGTTTTTACGTTTACTCGCCTTAGTTAAATATTAATTATTTATATTTATTAATTATTACTTATTATTTACGTCACAGTTTATTAACATTTTTCTTTCTTTTTTGTATTATTTAAATTATACCCTTTATTTGTTGGCTCTTATCGCAGGTCCTATGAACTTCTTACAGAAGTCTAGAAAGGTCTGGTAACTTTCCTTATTTCTCACTAGTGCGGCGATCGTTCCCACTCTCTTCCTTTATCCTCAGTTGCAACCAAAACAGATAGTCAGCTTTTTCGGCGCTAAATACGTCACAACCAGTGTTTTGGTTACGTTATAACTATGCTAATTTCCTGAAACATTGTAAAAGATCCTTATGTAAAAAAATCAAGTGCTTCTTGTATTTGCAATGTCGATAAATAAATAGCTAGGGCTGTTTCCGTGTGTTTCTTTTCAATCTTTAGAATGTATGTTTTAGTATTTCGTTTGTACCCCTGTTGAAATAGCATCAACGTTATATATTTCTAACAATGTTATGTACAAAGAAACTTTACAATCATGATTATCTTTTTAATATCACTATATTTTTCCTCTTCGGATATGTCAGCTAGTAGATTCATTAAAAATAATGACTTATATGTATCTATATATTTAAAAATAATTTCAGGTCCCCTTTAATTCCACAGAAGAACAAAATATCGATAAATCTAATGGAAAGCATAGAGTCAGAGACATCTATTGATTCCCCCGATAGAGAATTTGCAAATTTAGATCTTAATGACCTGGATGAATCGAATGAAAGTCACAATAGTCTTCAAAAAGAGAAAGCCACCGAGAAAAATATAGATAAAGAGAAGGCATGCAAAGAAAATGGAGAAGTATCAGAGAGTGTACATTCAAAAGCATCGGATTCATTAAGTAGTAGACCTATTAGAAATACAGACATTCCTATACCACAAATAAAAGTTCCTAAACTAGATTTCCTGACAAGGCAATCTAAATTCACACATTCCGATTCTGAGGACTCTAAAAAGTCATCAAATAGAGATGATGAAATTAAAATTAGCACTAGATCAAATAGTATAGACATTCCAAAAGAAATTAAAAGTCAAATCAAACTATCCCCAACACCTAGTTTAGGTTCAGATAGATCGTCTAGATTAGACTTTGGTAAAACTTGGACTAGTCCACTATCAACTTTTAAACCGCTGAAAGTTAATTCAGGTCAAAACAAGTCATCGGAATCAATGACAAGTCTAGGTAAAGCCGTTACAAGTCCTAGGTTGGACGGTGTAATAATATCTCAAGGTAAAACTAGTTCTGATAATGTAGTAGTAGTTTACCAATTTGGAACGCAGGAGGAGAGTTCTCCAAAACCAATAAAATCACCTCTAATACCTGATATGGGTACAAGAGATTTCATTGAAAGAAATAAGAATGACGAAAAGAGAAGATTGGAGTTATCTTTGCAGAAGGAGTTAGAGATAATAAGAATGGAATGGTCTGCGAAGGAGAAGAAAATGAGAACAGATCTACAAGAGGAGATAAAGGAAGCGGAACAGAAGTTTTTGAATGAAAAGAGAATAAGACTTGCCGAGCAAGCGGACAGGCACAAAAAGGATATGGAAAATGTAAGTGTCTAAATAAACGTTTTTGTTATACAGGAGTTTAATCAATCACTATGAAGCCAAAATCGGCTTAGTATTAATTTATTGATTTATTTATTAGTTACCCATTAAAGCAGCCGCCACATTTAAAATAATCCATGAAGTTTTAGGATCCTTTTACATATAAACATTATTTCATTTGGTATTTTAGATATTATATTGAATCTTCATTCAAACTATGAACGAGGTAATAATAATATTTAATGTCGCGTTTTATGATATGATAAATTTTGATATTAAAAATATTTACAGTAATTATTGATATTATACAATGTGATTGTTTATAGGTGTAAATGATTTAAATGGGAGAATGTGTAGGTCCTTTGTATCATATGTAGCAAACATCTTTTTAGGTTTTACACCTTTTTCCAATCATCCTGTATAAAGTGATCACTCTGAAATATGTTAAAATTATTTTTTTATTGCCATGTATATGCAGTACAAAATGCAGGGACAGATCCTAAACAGTAATAAATTTTAATATGTAGTAGTAATTTGTATTTTTGAAAACGCCTTTTCTTACTTTGTTGTCACTATATTATTTATTGTCGGAAACCGTTGATTTTTGTATAGGTTATACCATGCATTTCTTTTTATTTATTGAATCCATAGAACCTATACTTCACAGACATGAGGCGTCTGTGCCTTTGTTTTTACAATTAAAGTTAATATTCCCCTTTTTATTTTGGTCATGTTTCTGCACGTCACAGTGGTTTACTAAACTAAGTTATTCTACCATACATTATTATGTGTACCATGTTGTACATACATTAATTGACAGCAAATTGGCTATATATACATATCTTCGAAAATCTTACACTGGTATGAAATCTGTATAATCAAGTATGTATTAATTTTTAAGGCTTTAATTTTTTTGTTAAGGCTCTAGAAACCGCTGAGCGTAACCACGAACAAATGTTGGAGAGTGCATTGAAAGAGATAGAGAAAAGATATCAGAAGGACGTTGAGGTAGCAGAGAAGCAACACGCAGAAAATATAGCGCGACTAAGAGAAGATTATCGAAATAAATTAGCCGATGAAAGAGAGCAGCTTGTGATAGGTATGGTATTATCTTTTAACTCTCTCTCTCTATATATATATATATATATATATATATATATATATACTATAATAATGATTTAAATAATGTTTTCGTGTTTACAGATAATGAAAGAGCCTTATCGGAAGTGAGGGAACAATTACAAATGACCCTGAACAGAGACAGAACGCGTATGATAGAAGAGAACAGAGCCACGATTGACACTCTTCGAGAGGAGCACACTACGAGGATAACTGATTTGAGACATGACTACAGGGCTGAGGTAAATCAGTTTCTATGACCTTGATTATGAACTCAATCGTCTCTATCATCATCACCAACACACCCTATCGCTATCTACATCATTACACCCATTTACTTTACCAACTACATCTTTACCACAGCCATGATGTCCACCACCACCACTCCTCCTTCCATTATTAACTGTATCACCTCCGCCAGTATCTTAATCACTACAACCACAACTAGCCGATGAAATAAGAAATGTTATGATAAACTGTGATAAAAACCCTCTACTGTGATGACTGAGGAGAGGATGAAAGGTGATGCAAAAAAGAAAATTTAGATTAAAAAAGAACGTAAGATTTCGTGATGTATGACAGAAAATGAATGAATGATATAATAAAGATTGATAGAGAATGACATTAAAAAGGAATGTAATAAATTATTGAAGACAAAAAAGTCCTATAAGATGGGGTGTACTAGAGCTCCTCAACAAGGGGGCCACTAATATGAAAAAAAAACGACAACTACCCTCCACCTCCGCTATCTGCTTAATACGGGGCCAAGCTGTACCGATGGAAAAAAAACAACATACTACATTATTAATGTAAACAAATTAACGGGTGGCGCAAAAGTAATGTCACAATGTGAAGGTGCTTTAATTGTTACAAATGGCGCCAAATGTAGATATATAGAGAATTAGTTGTGAACAAGCGATGAAGCGATACAAAGATCTTGCGTAAATTTCGTCGTTATGTGGTCAAATAATTGAGTAATTGGCCAAGCGCCATTAAAAGCGTATTTCTTAGCAATCATCATTGCTTTGTCAAAGTTTCTCCGGAAGCTGATGCATTGATGAGCAGGTGGAGAGACTGCGACGTCAGCACGCATGCCACCTGGAGGAGGTGCGCGCTAGACTTGCAGGAGAGAGGGCGGCGGCCGCTCGCAGCGCCCTCACGCACGAGAGAGCGCTGCCTGATAAGTACCGCTGTCTTAAAGAGAAGTACGCTCGTCTCAAGCATGACGTCAAGGTAAGCTCCCAACTCCTTGATAACCCATGTTCCTCCTGGCTGTAGACCTAATTGAATATATTGGAGGTTATTTTTAATCTTAACCTATGAAGGTAGTCCCATTCAGAAAACTCCAGAAATGTTTTTTAAACAGCGTGACGTCACGATTGTCGTTTTGTTTTTGACTTGCCATGATGTTTCCTGAAGAAAACTTAATATACTAATATAACTATTATACATATAAATTATAACTATATATATACATAAAAAATAAATAAAGAGATATTTATTATTGTTATAAATTGATTTGAATTGTGTTTACAGATGTCTATAGAGCGACGGAACAAACGACGGGAGATGAGTATGACCACTGGATCAGAGACAGAGAAATCTAATTCTCACAAAGCCACTCAGTCTCTTGAAAAGTAAGATAAGTTCATCTTTGTTTACTTAACTTACCTAACATCCCCCTCCTCTCTCTACGGAGGATCGTCACCCTTTTTGCAAAAATTGTAGGGTAGTGTTACGCCATCTATGCTTGTCTATGGCGGTATTCATTACTTCGGCCACTGTGTTGTAGCGATTTCGGACCTGTTCAGACCAGCGTGTAACAGATACACAAGATTATTTTATTCTTTAATTTATACTTCTGTTAGAATTCTGTGTAATTCAGATTTATAAATGACAGAAGTTTAGCCTGACCGATGCAGATGTTAAACAACAAAATGAATTTGCAGCACGTAAATTGTCAAACACGCGAAGTTCCCAGCAAAATGTTAACAACAGAAAATCTCAAATTTTTACTCATTTTTCCGAAGTTTTTTTCGCCTTAAGAAACTTCTTCGAAGTAGTAGGAAACATTAAAAAGGTGTGATTAAAATAGTCTTTTTCTAAACATGGCGTGCTCAATAGAAACCTTAATTTATAAATAGAGACTATAATTGTAGACAAGGAAAACCAGTTGGTTTTTTTTCAATAAGCATTGAATGGTTTGCAAAAGACCATTTGAGAACGTTATATACGTATAGCATACTTTGTTCACCGGAGGGAGCCTTATTTATCTCTTATGACTCTAGACAATGTGAAAGTAGCTCAAATATCTGACATAAGAAGACCACTGTATACAAAGGACGAATTATGCGAACGAGCCTATCGGGGCTGACGGCTCGACATCAAAAGTTGGCAGGTGGGGTATATAAGTCAATAAAGTTATTTGGGCTCTTTTATGCGTCCTTCGAGTTATTGCATTTTTCACTGCAGCTGGGCTGGCGGTTAGATAAAATAAGGTTATTGTTTCTTTACCTCACCTCCCCACCTAGGAAGGCAGGCAGGTTTTCGCCTAACTTTCCGGCACGTTGTTACCAGGTGTCAAAGTCAAGTAGATATCGTGGCGTGTTGGGAAATCGTGCGCGCATTTTCAGTATACTTCCATGACCATTGTAACTTTGGCCCCGTGAATAATCACGTTTTTTGAGTACAAGTGTAATATTAAACAAAATTTACTTAGGTACATTCATAATTTAATTTTTTTAAATAATTTCAGGTGCAAAGAAGTGAACGAGACGTCTGTGAGTGTGGTGATAGAGGCGGACAGTTCGCGCGGCAAAGTGAACAATAACCCCACCATAAAGTATAATGATAATGAGACTTCGATATCAGAGAGCAACGCGCACAAGTCTGACAACAATAACGATGACTGGAAGCCGAAGAGTAGCGTGAGTACTAATTTTTACAGACAATTCTAGAATTACAGGCCTCTGTCTAGAGTTTAGAGTGAAAAGTAGAGAAACATCGATTAATTCTCCCATCTCCTTTCTTCTATCAAACAAAAAGACTCGTGAATTGATAATTTAAAACTTCCTTTATAGTACGAATAGCCAAGGAACAATCTACCATGATCTCGTTTCCAGCTAACTACTAATTTTTGAGTCTTTAAGTCAAGAGTAAATAGATTACATCTAGATACAGTACCCGGCGATAAATATCGCACATTGACCTTTGGAAAGAGACTATCGGCTAATTTCAGCTTCGTAGAGCGTTATCTCTGTCGCACGAAATAAAAACGGTCCGGTATCTATTAGGAGCTGTTAAAACAAGAATCGTTTGCTTCTTTTAGTAATTGTTTTTAATTTTTGTAAGCCACAATTACAACTGTATATAATAAACACCCTTATATCTATTGTTAAAATGACACACTGTATTAAAAATAAAAATAATATTAATAATCATTTTCAGTTACTTCCGTTTCACTATTTGTGCTCTCAAAGAGGTCAATATCACTAAATCAGTATATTATATAATCAAATATTTATTGCCGGGTACTGTAAGCACGTGCCATCGTAGACCTCGTCATCACTTTAGGCAAGACGGAGACTTAAGCGAGACAGAGGTTAAAAGAATAAATATTCAAAAAAGGTCGATATTGAATTAAACCAAAAATATTTTTATTTCAGACTTTACCTTCTGCCGATTCATCTTTGACGTCCGCCATGAAAGTACAGCGACCGCATCGCAGAACGGCGGTCGCATTCCGCGAGCCTCCGAGACGCAGGAGCGACAGAGATAGAGAGAACGGTGAGATTTTTTTGTCTTTGTCATTTTAAATTCGCTTGAATTATACAAATATGCTGTAAATCTCATAAAAGAAATAAATTTAAGTCATAGTCGAAACTGCAATGTCTGAAGGTAAAGATCTTTTACCAATGTGTGTTGCTAATGATGGCATACGGATTCGAGACGTGGTCACTTACGAAAGGCTTCATAAGGCTCAAAGTAACCCAGGGAGCAATGAAGAGAACTGCTCGGAGATTCGTTTGAGATGAATCAGAAATAAAAATATTTGCAAAAGAATCAAGGTCAACGATGTAGCCCGAAGAATTGCTCTTCCGAAGTGCAAGTGGGCGGGGCATATCTCTCGTGCAATCGATGGCAGTTGGGTCCGAAAGGTTTTCAAGTTGACCACAAGCCAGTTGACGCCGCGAGGGTAAGTAGTCTTAAGTTAAGGTCACGGGAAGTTAGTGGATGCAAAATTAGCTATTTTAGCGATCCATGAGGAAGCGTATGTCTTGCAATAGGTGTCTATCGACTGAAAAATAAGTGAGATGCAGATAGAGAGTTCCAAGGGGTCCATGAGACCCAACTAAATTAGAGAAGCCTATAAGGAAAAAGTCCGAGAATTTTTGATTTGAAGTATAATCTGTAGTGGTACCAAAATCGCTGTACCGCGCCACAGGTATGCGTGTTAGAATGGGGAGGGGGGGGAGAATCAGCCGTTCCCTGCTCTTTTAACCTTTTCCTCCGCCTCGACGCGCTTTCTTTTTAATTATAATCAACTTTATAAACTACGAATGAATATTTCTTTTGCGTTAAAAATTTACTGAATCATTGTCCGTCGACCTAACCATGTCCAATAAGGTATTTAATATACTTTGTTTAATAGGTGCGACAACTGACTATCAAGACTCATCCGATGCGACCACGGCTGATGAGAAGCCGAAGGAGACTATAAATGGTAAGTTGAGACACAAAATGAGCGAATTACATATGGTAATATTTTTGATAAATGTTACCTGTAACAATGAGTTATCTAAATATAAAAATATGTGTAGATAGGAAGTTTTTTTGTTTTTAAATATCCGTTTTAGGGGGCTTTCGTACCCCCTATCATGTTGAAGACTCTTAGACTCTACTTCCACACTTCTCATTTTCTTTCAATCTCTTACCATTTATTTACATTCCATTCACAGCTCGCTTATCTTCCTTCGCCACGCCCTTTTTTAATATTACACTACAGTTTTAATTTTGATTATTATTTATTTCTTTTATTACTTTATTTTGAGTTTTTACAATTTTATTTAATTTTAGAACTCTTAAACTTTTGTTAAATTATTTCTATATATTCTTAATCTAATTTCCAATTTTTTTTATCTTGATTTATTGTTATTCTTAACCGGCCTGCAGATAAAACGTAACTATTGAAAGTATCAGTTATCAAAGGAGTCCAGGTGTCCACGGGTGGACCACTAATGGTCTATGACATACTATGTAGGGCTACGTTTGCGTGATAAAAAGGGGAGTGATTGGTAAGTGGGGTTCTCGAAACTTAAATGTTGGCTCGAATTCTTCTATCAATTACTTGATTTTTTTTAATTTATTGCCTCCATTTATGGGAGCTACTAGTCCACTACTGTTTTGTGTGTTACATTGTCTATTTATTCTATAAATAATTTTTTTACATAATTGTTTTTCTATTTTAATTCTTTCCCTTCCTAATTCATTACAAGTTCATTAATTCATCATCTATTTCTCGTCATATTATCTTGCATTTCTGGATTACTTGTATCTCCAGTTTCTTGATTGAGATGCACACTATTAATTTTAACACGATAGAGATGTAGTTTCAGAGGGTCCATTAGAAACGGATTAATTTTATAAGAGGCCTGTAAGGAAAAAGTTCGAGAATCTTTCATTTGAAGTATAATCTGTAGTTGTACCAAAATCGCTGTACCGCGCCACAGGTATGCGTGTTAGATGGGGGGGGGGGGGGAATCAGCCGTTCCATGCGCTTTTAACCTTCGCGGTCTTTTAAGGCGCGGTACAGCGGTTTCCATAGCACTAATTACGCTGATTCATCCAGTTTAGGACGACAAGGATACGTTTCTGTAATAAAATACCTGAAGCAGTTTCATATTTGTCAACGAAAACAGTCAAACCTTATGTCAATGCAAGATTTGTTGCTCAAGAGAGGTTATAGAGGAGACATATCTAGGATTAGTATCATAAATATAAGAAATTGTAAATTTTGGTGTGAAAAGAGTGAGTATGGATGAAGTTTCTAGGCAAGTTCTTCTCGATGCAATTAACTTTACGTACGTGCTGTAGCAGTATATGAAGAAAATTGAGACAATACTATGTATAAATACACATGCGCAGAGTTTTTGGGTTCCCTAATAGCGACTACGATAGTGGCGAGTAGTCGCTGATGCGGGTAGCGAAAAACCCGGACATCTTGGCGATCTTTGGAGTTGGCCTATGCATTATTGAAGTAGGCGTCTATCGACTGACGTTATAATAATATTAAATGCGTATTAATAATAATTAATAGTTCATTTCATTGTTTGTGTTATTAAAGTTGTTTTATGTTTATTATAGTGTCTGCAAGTCACGGACGTCGCAGGTGTTTCACGAGATTAAAGTCTGCTTCCACGTCCAGACTGAACTACTCTCCGAAGTATGTATATTTTAGTTTTAATTCATGTTAATTAATTATTTTTTTAGTTGAGGTCGGGCCCCTAGCACGGTATACATTGCTGCATCGTTATACGTTGATTGGGTATATTTGATCCTTTCATATTTAAAAAAAAAAAACAAAAATGAAGACGAGCCATAACTCGTCCTAGTGAAATAGCTGTAAAAAATTAACTAAACATTTCAAATGGCAGAACTTTTTCGTTATATGGTTCATGGGTACCAACATAACGCCAATAAATCGAATATACTTTCATTCATACTTTAATTCGTAATTCAAAAATTTGTGACACTCTTTGAATAGATCTTGGTTAGGTAGGATTCTATAATTTTACTCTAAAAAAAAAATACATACAAAACTATGTCTTTATGGTTATGGTGTTGTAAGTAGCTACAAATAATTTTCATGTACCTGATCACTATTTAGTTTAATCTATATTCAATAAATGTTACCGCCACGCGTGGTAAACTGTTTTTAATGTATTAGGGGGACCGGAAAGTAATATCGTTTCTGTCGAGATATTTTACTGAAAAACCGATTGATTTTTGCCGCTCCGGCATTGAAAACTTGTACCTAGATGCCAAAAGGTTGTTGATAAGGAAAGTGAATATATTGTTGATTAGAAATAAAAACTTGTTAAATATGTAGTCCTGTGAATTTAACTAAGTCTGAGTCTCTGGCCGGTTCTTCTCAAGTTTAAATAATTGACGGTTTAGAAGCGCGTATAAATTACTATTTGAATTTGATATTAATAACACACGTATTTATTCGCGTTTGACCAGGCGCGGTGAGGGCTGGTCGAGTCCACTGGAATCGTTACGCCAGCAGCTCCGAAAGCTGGACGACCTGGAAGACCAGTTCCCGGACTTGGCGTGCCAGCCCGCCTACAGTCTGCGGTATCCTTTCGGAGAATTAGGTATTCTTTTCATATCTAGCTGATAAACTTCGTAAATTAAACTAAATTATGAGTAAACACGTTCATTTTGAGTCGTAAGACATTGTCTACTGGATATAGATGGGCCTCTCCCTAAGACTTCCAATAGGACTGGTAATAAACGGCCTGCTGCCAGTTCATCTAGCACATTAATATATTTAATTAATTTAAAAATAAAGTGTTTATATTTTCATTGTAATGCCACAATATCATTTACGATATACATTTTTTTATTTTAACTATATACTACCACGCCTATGTTTGATTTTGATTGACGTCAAATGTTTGACAGATAAAAAAGGTGGTTATATTTGCTCTGCGATTTGTATGGGAAAAAAGTTTTTGTGATATAACGTCTGTGAGCAAGAGATAAGTGATTGTATCTGAAGTAGAAAAAAAGTTAAGATGCGTTTACATGTCGTAAAATTATACTTTATTTACGTTCTCTGAATATATAAAAATATAAATAAATAGTTGCTTATTTTAAATAGGAACTCTAATAGCAAAACATTCATATAACATAGTTTAATATAACATAGTATGAAATGAAATATGTTCGCCTGGTGTACAGCCATATTAATACTAGCTTATATAAAAATATAAAATAAATGACTAAAACATAAGACGGTACTTAATGGCTCTCTAAGTAATTATAAAACAAAGATACGAAGAATCTATTTTATATTAATTATAACCTAGATTTTATACTTTCATTTTTATTATTATGAAAAAAAGAAAGGTGAAGAAAACAATTTACGAAAAGTGCTAAAAACGTTTTAACACTTATAAGCAGTGTCCAAGAATATATAACTAGAATATTTACGCATTTAATTTTATTGATTTGAAGTCGATATATTGGAAATCTAGTGGGGTAGCTCATAATTGGAACTATGAAGTGGAATAAATAAAAATTTGAAATATTATTATCTGTACTCGTGTTTATTGATTGATTGCTTTTATTTTATATGGCAACCCGTTATTCGGGATCTCTTGTGCAATACCCGGCCATAAATATTGCACACCGGCCTTTGAAAAGAGACAATCGGCTAAGTTCGGCTTTGTAGAGCATTATTTATCTCTATCCTTCTCTACCTATGTGACGTTTTGTCAGTCGTGCGACAGAGATAACGCTATACGAAGCCGAAATTAGCCGATTGTCTCTTTCCAAAGGTGGATCTGCAATATTTATCACCGGGTACTGTATTTCTCTATCTAATTTTCAGGCCATTCACATTTTTTTTAAATAATTTCTTTACCATTTTATTTGTCATATGATCTTACTTTTCTCTTCTTTCATCCTATAATTCTCTAGCATTCCTCTACATACTAATTTCTTTTCATGCATCCTCTCTTTCTTCACCTCCTTTTTCAAAAATAACAGGTTTAAGTAATTATCAAATTTCGCTTTTAGCTTTATTTTTATGCTATACTATTTTTTATTATTATTTTTTATATCTACCTTATACAGGTTAAAATATTTTATCACAGGTACGACTTTAAATTAATATGTGATGTTTTGGTGGTCATCGTCAGGTGGAGTGACCACGGCGAACACACCAGAGTTGGAGTTCGTCCGACATCGTGCTCTTGTAGAAAGAGAGGGAATGCGAAGAGCGAGAGCTGTGTTGAAGCGAAGGCGAGCAGCTCTGAGGGAATCCAGGGCCTCTTTGTCACCCCATAGAGCTACTTCTGTAAGTTTCAGACACATTTTATAACTTTAATATGAATTTAATGTATATTAGATATATTTTGATGGTATTTAGAATTAGGTGGAATGTAGTTGGTAAATGTCTAACCATTTTTTATGTTTAGATTACATGTATATTGTTAATGTTTATGTAATTGCATATATTAAGTCGTTAATGTTCTGATTTTTAATTACAATATATATGTGAGTTCAAATCCGCATGAAATATCTTGATTTGAGAAACCAATGACATTTAACTTTTTTTTTGGTACAAGTGTAACACGTTGAGTGGTCAACTATATATATCTACATTGTTTTATGTATTTAAAGAGAATTCATTAAAAATTACAGAATTAACACATTCCATGCCATGTGGGGCGTATATGACCCCAGGCCATTTGCAGTTTTCATAGAAAAACAAAGGATTCTTAAAAAATGAATCTTAGGGTCGAATAGAGATAACTTCACATCACGTACGCGCTTACGTAATGCATATTAAAATTTATAACTTTTTTCCGCTTTGCAGCATTGATAAAGTGTACAGCATATGTCTTAAACGACTTTTTTAACTTTTAAAGTGTGGGTCGTATACGTACTGCCTGAATGGAAAACCTTCAAAAATTACCGCGGCACGGAACGTGTTAATGTTTGATACACCCGCCAATAATCCATTTTACTATGTTTATCAGGCTAAACAGTAAAGAAAACACTTACCTTGTAACTTTATGAATAAGAGATATCGATAGAGATAAATAATATAGTTCTTTAAATACCAGCGCTTATAAGATTTGTGCCTGACATTTTTAAAATTAAAAATGCGCTCAACGTGTTAAATATGTCATGATACATAATGAAATCAATCTATCGGTTAACTATGTGACAGGCAGAGTCTTTTTGGGCACAAGGGGGCATGCAGTGATCCTAATGGTAGTAAACCTTTAACAAAACCTGAAAAAAAAATTAAAAAACTTTAACTCAATTTTAAAAATTATTCTACCACCGACAAAAACAGTAAAGTCTGCAGTTATTTAACGACTGTTTTAAAAATTACTATTCAAAATTTTATTATCTGTGCCTAAGTATATTGAAAAGGACAGTCTCCTTTTTTGTATTTATTCGCTTAAATAGAAATTAAATTGAATTTTTGAAGTTAATATCCGTGTATTATATTGCAAGACTTAGAGATATTGACTTGCAACTTTCGATAATAAGCGTGCCCCCTAAAAAGGAGTGACAATAAAAAAACATCTGTGAATACACGCCCTACTATTCTCATTATATATATTTTATTATATGTAATCTGTTGTAGTTCGTTTGCGTTAAAAATTAAATAATCTAGTTTGTATTTTAGTCACATTGTAAATGGGAATCATTTGATTGGTCAAGGGGCGTGGCCTAACGGACGCTTCCTTTTTAACGCGAACGAACTATAGCTTAACTTCGGTAGATCAAAAACCATGATTTCCTACATCTTCAATAGGATTATCATATTAAAACTCAGAGTTCATGACAGACCATTCAAGGGTAAATCATTTCGTGTCTTTTTGGATGATGAAATTTATACAGGGTGATTGGTTATGGTGTAAAAGCTCTATAGTGGTAAATTTATATCTCTTTTGTTGTCAATTAATGTATGGTACAACTATGTAAAAATAATGATTTTAGAAAAATAAATAACGTAATTATATTAAGAAAAAGCGTTTTCAAAATTCCTAAAACTATATATTAAAATTAATTATTGTTTACTACCTGCTCTTGCAGATTTTGTACTGCCAGGAGTTATTGGTTTATCTCATTATAATTTATTATTTAAAAATTATATATTAATAATATTATTTATAATATTTATTTTTTAAAAATGAAGTAATGTTACATATTTCAGAGTGATCATTTTATACAGCGTGTTTGTAAATAGGTGTAAACCCCTTTTAGAACTTTTACACCTATATAACCAATCGAATTGAATATTGAAGTGACTCAAAAGATGTGAATAATGAAAAAATATACGGAAATAATTTGTAATTTTAAAGTACTGGATGGGTGTTGGTATATGAGAAAGTATATGATCAGGAGGATCGTGAAGCGACAGAGTTAGAGGTGGCGTTACACCGGGCGCGGGCGCTGTTGGGCGAGAAGGAGATTCGGCTGCGACACATCGAGCGCGCGTTGCGTAGGCTGGCCGATACACATCCCCCGCCCCTTATACAGGTTCTTAACCAGTAGACATCAAAGTCGCTTTTCCCTTATCAAGCTCACTCGTTATTTTTTTAACATCAATTTTTTTCTTCTACTCTACACATTTTCTGTGCTTTAATTTTCAGCCCGCTCGAATCATTTATCTTAGTTTTTTTAACGTCTACTCTGTACATTTCTTGTGTTGTATTTCGTCGCTCCCACCGATCATATTAGCTATTGTGGGCTTGTTCCGTTTCTGTCAAATTCGGCATCTACAAGAAATTTTCACCTTGTGATTTTTTTTGGGATTTTTTGTATAACGTAAAATGGAGATTTATTTATACCAATTTATTCCACTGTTAATGTTTTAAATGAAAATATAAGTGACAGTCTTTTACCAAAATAGTTAGTTTAAATAAAGTTCAAACGGTAAAAGACTATTACGATACAATTCGGAAAAGAAATCCTCAGAGTGAATAAGATATTATTCGCGAGAAAATAAAAATTATTAAGTACATGAATGTAGGAAAAAAATAGTTTTGATTTGATATACAAATAATCCTTGTAGATTGAATATAATGAAAGATATTAAAGAAATTCGGTTTTTGTTTCTCCGGTAAAATTAGATTTAATCGATTGCAGGTTTATTCGGTGTGGGCGACGATTTGTTATGTTAATAATTTTATTATTAAGTTTTTTATGCATATAAAACGATTTTATTAGGAAAACCGGAAAGTAATGTCGTTTCTGACGACATATTTTACGGAAAAATCGATTGATTTTTACCACTTCCGCATTGAAAATTTATATACTAAATGGCAAAAAGTTGTTGATAACGAAGGTGAATATATTGTTGATTAGAAATAAAAACTTGTTAAAAATATGGACGTGTGAATTTAACTTAAGAAAGCGACATTACTTTCCGGTGCCTCTAATATATTTGTCAATGTCATTATTATTAGATCATGCTGTATAAAATGCTTTCGATGTGTCAATTATTTTAATATTAAATGTCAAAAATTACATCATACAGATCACGTTATTAAAATTTCTTTTAAAATGCTCAAAAAATGGTTATAATGCGCTATATAGCTGATAGCTGTTTTAGCAAATGTTTATGCGCTATATTACTTTGGACTATTTTTATTTTATTTATTCTTTGTCATTGTTAATTTACGCTGACACTTATTATTTATTTTGCAGGCATCTTTTATGTGTAATATCATCAATTGTCTTCTTGTATTTTTTTTTATTTAATTACGCATGTAATTTTTATTGCGCATTTACAATTTTATAGTATTATCACTTCTTCTTCCACAGCTGGACATAAGCCACCATAGATTTCCAATAGATTTACAATATATTCAAGTCTACCTAAAACCTTTTAAATAGTTTATAGTATTTATTGTATAAAATAGGTCTGGTATATACAGTAATCCTACTATAAACCGGTAGTCATAACGTGTTTTCATATAACGCGATTTCGTGTCCCTCGTATAACAAGTTTTTGTGCTGCACGTTGTTTTATTAGGGGAACCGGAAAGTAATATCCTATCTGTCGATATATTTTACAGAAAAATCGATTGATTTTTACCACTCCAGCATAGAACATGTGTATACTAGATGACAAAAGGTTGATAACGAAGGTGAATATATAGTTGATTAGAAATAAAAACTTGTTAAAAATGTAGTCGTGTGAATTTAACTTAAGAAATTGACATTACTTTTCGGTCCTTCTTATACAATTTACATAAATACTTATATTTCTGTAGTAATAAGATTATTATGTGAATAACAACTTTTGTTTTTTCGTTTTCAAATTAGCGCTGTTAGCATAGGATTTGTTTTCAGAATCTATATTCTACAGACATTAACGTTAGTGCCCTTCCTTTTACATCTAATATTTTTCCAATTTTTTTTTCTCTTCTGCACGTTACTGTTTAACTAAGTATCTTAAACCATAGTATCTTTACATCCTAAACTATATCTTAAACTATATTTTAACTGAATTGAAGTATATTAATTTCATTGGTGTTTTCTTCATTTTTCACAACTCCATAATAATGTCTAATTATTAACATTACATGGGTTTGCATTAACTGAATTCGAGGACTCAAAGCCTTCGGGCTAAGGACCGCTTTAATACATTCTCCATTGCAAATGTGGGTCAAGCTTTTGGGTCGTTTAGACAGGAGTAACTATGACTCTTAACTGGCCGCCACCTTCACCACCGGGGCCCTAACGGGCGCAGACGACATTTTTGCTCCTAGCTCACGATACATGGGACGGTAGATGATCGGGGCTCGACGGCCGGCCTCAGATCACCTAGTATAACGACCCGTATCGGGGCTAGCAACGGGAATTCGGGCGACCATCACTCTCGGGGGTGATATCTCTCAACTCATAACCGGGGCTTGTACGTGGCGCCGCTGCTTTCGACTGATCCAAGAGGGAGGAGCTTCTAAATAAGTAGTTCTGTTGGTGGCTGTTTGCAGGACTACCCCTCGCTGGTACCTCCATACAATACGAGGAACGAAGCGCACTTTCCACTAGTGTTGTTTGTCAATGGCGCTAGTCAGGTTTGTGAGTGTGTCTGTCGGATGCGTTTGGCATGCGCGAGCGCTTAGCTTCACGGCGAAGCGTGACCTGTGCCACGTTCGAGCTGAGATGCTCGGATAGCCCAGATGGAGGCCACACGTGTCCCTCAAGCCTAACCGTTGCCTTCGAGTTGGGCGTACGACAACGGTGGACTATCCCCTTTTTAATTGACTCGGGCTGAGGTGAGGTCTTTCGACTCTCCCTACCGCACGAGTTTATTGCTGGTTTTTTTAAGCCAGAAATAGGGGACGCTCTCGAGCGTCTTCTATACCGTACTGCTGCCGAGCCCGCGTTGATTGCTGCCCAATCCCGTCTCCTTGGCAGTCGCCATTTACCATCAATTCGGCATAATTCTTTTTCCGCTTGGAGAGTAAGGGGACATGTGGGCGCTCTCCGCGGTCCGTAATGATTATAACCCACCTCTAGTAAGACGATGGCATCATGATGGTGTACGCTGAAGGTCAAACTTTAAGGTTGCTTAGGTCGACGTCGTATGGAGTGACTGGGTGTAAAGGCTCCAGAGGGAGAACGTCGACTAGAGCTGCCACCTAAAAATTTTAAAATAGGAAAGACAGTCCGATTGGTTGCTAATAGATTATCGGGAGAAATTGAAGCACATTTTTATAATTTTTTTCCATTGTATCATTTATTGTAAGAAAAGGACCAATATTTAGCCACTTCCGCACATGCAGTCGTAGTCGTGCAACAAAGTGCACCGCCCGCCAGCCCGCTGATAAATGCGCATGTGGCAAACAATGCGAATTACACAACTACCCCCGTTAAATCACTCAACACGTGTTTCACCCGTCCATGGGGCATCCTCAGAAGTAATGTTACACCGACCTTGTATGACCTCATTTATTGTGTTCAAGAGAAGTAAATGAGAAGAGCCTAATGTTAAAGTGGAACTTTTCGATGTCGTCAGTCTCTCACTAAGCGGACTTTCGATATGGTAAAGGTCGCAGGAAGCGCAGGACCTGTCGTCGTGGCGATCTTTGGACCTATGCCTTGCAGTGGGCGTCTCATATTTATTTTTGTGCACCCTAAATAGCCCTTTCGTCATGTCTCTCATATTAATCCATAGGTTGTCCGGTAGAGATCGATATAGCCTCGAGCGATAAAATTGCTGGTTGTCTGTATAAATTATTTAACTTTTGTTTATTATCTCTATATTTTTTTGTGTTACATATCCTTTTAATTGTTGTATTTGTGTAAAATCAAGTGTAAATAATCAATGTAATCCAATTTAAGTTAAGTATTAGATAAACATGATTTGCGTGTAATTGGGATATGTGTGTTTGAATGCACAGGAAGCGGAGACGAGTGATGCGTCGTCGGGCAGCGAGGCGGCAGGGGACGCAGAGACCAGCGGTGCTGTTCTTCGCTCTCTCCGAGCCTTGCATGCGGATGTGAGAGATATCTGGCGTGCCCTGGATGCACGAAGGCCTAACACTGGTAAGGAACGACAACATGCTTTTTTGACCTGACTTGCACTGGCCATGTGGCATTTAAGGATTCCGGCTGCGAGGGGAGAGGGTGCTATAGTCCCTTTGGGTTCCCATGCGGGGTACCTTGGTTTTATTGTCGTTCGATAATACCTGTTTAGTATTCCGATTCAAGGGCGCCTGACAGTGCCAAACCTTCATTTGGTCGGTTGCTATTACCTGGCCAAGTGACCAAAAAACATGTAATAGATTTAGGCGTTACCTTGCGGAAGTCCACCGTGCACCACCCGCCAGTTCGCTGATACATGCGCGTGTGGTAAAAAATGCGAAACACAACTACCACCGTTAATTCACTCAAAACGTATTTCATCCCTCCACGGGGCATCCTCAGGAGTAATGTTACACCGATCGTCTGGCACTTCACTGCACGCACTACTGCTGCATAGCGGAAGTAGCTATATATTAGTCCCTTAGTTACTAAAAAATGTTAGCGTTGAGAGAATAAATGGATGAAACTCCAGCAACGCATCTATCTAGAATGATCGAGAAGCTACTAACCTGTAGTTACTCAACCCGTGTAAACGAGCCTTTAGGTCACTGAGGTGGTTTTACACTAACCGATCAGTATTATCTTTGAACTTTTGTTAATAGTGTTCTCTCAACTATAAAGAAGACTTCTCTCTTAAAGTTTAACGAGCAGGAAGAAGTTTAAATATATATATATATATGTATATATATATATATGTATATATATATATGTATATATATATATATAAATAAATAAATAAATAAATATATATATATATATATATATATATATATATATATATATATATATATATATATATATATATATATATATAGTGTTAGATTTTGATTAACATGTTATGTGAGATTTGTTTATGCAATTATAGCTCGTTTTTTGGATTATAAAGCGTTGTCTTTTATGCGATACCTAATCACCGCACAGACACACGATGTGTGAATTGTATCGTATTAAATTCCGAAAATAGCTAATCATATTTTGTAGTTAAATAAAATTTCAAAACGTCTCTGTTTCAGCCTCACCTGAAACAAGTTCCTGTAATGTGCCTACAACATCACAGACCAGGATGACATTGTCAGCTGTGAGTTAACTATAATATTTCTTATTAATTTAATGTGGCTTTACTAATGGTACGTCTCGTCGACTACAACACGGATAGGCAGTGCTAAGAAATCTCCTAAACATCGTCTTGTTCAAAATACTACAATGTTTTAAGATGAAGGTCTCATGTGCGTTGCCAGTGATGACATACGAATCTGAACGTGGTCCATTACAATGGGTCTACTAAATAGGTTTAAGGTCATCCAGATAGCAATGGAGAGGGTTTGAAGTAGAATCGGGCAGAGCACACCGTTCATGCAACTGGCATGGATAGCTCCCCCCCCCCCCACTAAGTAGACCGACGATATAGTTAAGGCCGCCGGAAGTCGCTGGATGCAGGCAGCGTGGGACCGGTCATCGTGGCTATTTTTTGGTGGGGGCCTATTCCTTGCAGTGGGCGTCTATCATCCGAAAAGAAGGAGAAGAATGGGACACCCCAGATTTCATTAAAATATTATGCATTTCACTATACCAAGAATTTGATAATTTAGACCACTTAAACCGGCAGACAAAACCGTAAGAATTATTTGTAATGAATTTCTAGTCGAATAAAAGTATTTGAAAGTTAATTTATGAAAAAAACTAATACACACATACACATATACACGTGTATATGTCCTTATATAATCTCACACATGGCAAACTTAGACAGAGCCGTTATCCTTCAAAATGCAAACAGATAAAGAAAACTTATGAAAGAATTATGTGTAATTCGTTATTATGCATTTGTATATAATCTAACATATGAGTTGTATATATTCAAAACATAACATAGTCAAGGTAGATACCGCCAAGATGTCTGTATTCTTTTGAATTGTTATCTTCAAATAGTATTTCGTAAATTTTATTTTATGTAGCACACGGTATTTGATTTGGCACGTCGTCAATGTAAGTTTTGCGATAAAGACAATGCTCTTCAAAAATTCTTTAGGCCAATATAGAGTATCCGAACTTGAATCTAAATGGGCTATTCTGACATTCTTCCCGTTTATTATTTCAAGCGAAAGACGTCTACTGTTGAACACAGGCCTTCTCTTAGGTTGACGAGCGCATTTTTTTATTTCGAATATGTCCGGTACCAGTAAGAGAAGTAAATAAGTAGATGTGCCAAATCAAGTGCCGGGTGCTATACTATAAATTAATCACCAAGGTCGCCTCATTTATAATTCAGTGTATATTTTTCCTTAAGTCGGTTCTAACGGCAACTACGAAAGTAAGGGTAGTAATGGATGTGCCAAATCAAGTGCCGGGTATTATAACATAAGTTAGATTTTGTAATTTATTTTTGATTAAATTAACAACATGTAAAAAATAGTTTGTTGATTTAGGGTATTGTTTTTAATTTTCAGCCTGACCCAATGATCAACGAGAACTCCGACGGATTGGCCGAACGGGCAAAGGGACTCCGTGCTTGGCTGCAAACCGCACCTTAAAAACATACGACTGATTATTTGTTATAACGTAGCATAGACCACGGTTGTATAACACTACGGTTGTTCATACTAGATGTATATCATATTTCTGTTACTTATATATAGCCGGAAATACGCCAAACATTACCGAATTACACACAGATAGACACAAATACTTAAGATTGACTATTCAACGCTATCTTTTTTTTTTTAAAAAAAACGACGTTATTTAATTAATAATTTATCAAATACTTTAATAGTGAATACTACGGATAGAATTAATTTTAGTTGGGTTTAATCTCAAATTTTATTTCTGAAATAGAACGTGAAATATTATATATTTATTATCGTATAATCGTAGGAAAGCTTTTACTTAGCGAAGCTTTTTATTATATAGAAATCAAGAAAAGTGGATTTTTAACAAGTATATGTGTTTAGGATATCTAAAGTTGTGCATAAATTATTATTATAAATATTGCATTTAATAATTTACGTATTTAAAGTAAATTTTAAGTATTTACTAGTCGTTAAAAATGTCATATATTTACAACATTTTTCGTTGATTTATATCTCAGACAATTATATAAACGCTTTTATGGTTTGCTATCTCTAGACATGATATCCACCGAGTTTACAGTTATATCCTTAAATTAAAAATTAGTATTAATATTATAAGTTGTCTGTATTTGATTGAACGATGGTAACTATTGCGTCATTTGACGTCTATGAACTTTGATATCTGAGTGACGCAGAAAGTAGAACATAGTGCGTCACTTGAAGTTGGCGTGTATAGACGTCGGTAATAGCTGACGCCTAAGGTAAAACTAATGCGTCACATGAACCTCACGTGTATATATGTTGATATTCGGTTGACACCGGAGGTAGAATCTCGTGCGTCACGATCTGTTATGCATAGACTTTATTATCTAACAAACGCTAAAAGTAGGATAAATGATGTCACTTGGAACTAACTAGTGTATATGTTGTAATCGGGCTAATATAGAAGATAAAACCTATTGCGTCAACCTAAAAATGACTCGTACCGGACTACCGAGCTGACGTCAATAGTAGAGTCCGAGGAATCACTTTGAGTTAACGTGTATATGTCGATATCCGTCTAATACGGTGATAGAAAGCTAGTGCGTCACTTATAGCCGACGTATATATACGTCGAAATTCGTCTGATGCAGAAAGTAGAACTTAGTGCGTCACGATCTGTCATGCATAGACTTTATCTAGCAAACACTAAAAGTAGGATCTATGATGTCACTTGGAACTATCGAGTGTATATGTTGTAATCGGGCTAATATAGAAGATAAAACCTAGTGCGTCAACTTAAAATTGACTCGTACCGGACTATCGAGCTGAAGTCAATAGTAGAGTCCGAGGAATCCCTTTGAGTTAACGTGTATATGTCGATATCCGTCTAATACGATGATAGAAAGCTAGTGCGTCACTTATAGCCGACGTATATATACGTCGAAACCTGTCTGGTGCAGAAGGTAGAACCTAGTGCGCCACAAGAAATTGACGAGTATATGCGTCGGTTTCCAGTTGACGCCAAAGGTAGGATCCAGAGCCTCACCAGTTTGACACCGTAGGTAGAAGCTAGTGCGTTACTCGGTGGTGGTGATTCATTAAAATCCTTTTGACACAGGTCATTTGCTTCATTTAGAATGGACCTGTCGATATTCGAGTGACACGGAAGGTAGAACCTAGTGCGTCACTTGGAGATGACATGTGTAGGCGTCCATTTCCCGCTTACACTTACCGCAGATGATAGTGCGTCACTTGGAATGAATGTCACCAGAGGTAGAACCTGCTTGCGTCACTTGGAGTTGTGTAGATGTTGAAGTCTGAATGTCACCGAAGGTAGAACCTGCTGCGTCACTTGGAGTTGACATGCTTAAACATCGATATCCGCCTTATAACTTTGACAGATGATAGTGCGTCACTCGGAGTTGTAAAGATGTTGATGTCTTAATGTCAACGCAGGTAGAACCTGTTGCGTCACTTGGAATTGACATATATAACTTCGACATACGCCTTACAACTCCGACAGATGATAGTGCATCACTCGGAGTTGTATAGATGTTGATGTCTGAATGTCACCCCAGGTAGAACCTGTTGTGTCACTTGGAGTTGACATATATAACTTCGATATACGCCTTACAACTTCGACAGATGATAGTGCGTAACTCGGAGTTGTATAGATGTTGATGTCTGAATGTCACCGAAGGTAGAACTCGTTGCGTTACTTGAAGTTGCATGTATAAACATCGATATCCGCCTTACAACTTCGACAGATGATAGTGCGTCATTCGGAGTTGTATAGAGGCTGATGTCCAACTTTTACCGAAGGTAAAACCTATTGCGTCATTCGATGTTGACGTTCATAGACGTTGATTTTCAGCTGAAACCGAAGGTAAAACCTAGTGCGTCACTCTAAGTTGCCGTAAACGTATGCGTTCTTACTCCGTATAGATTAATTTTTAAAAATGTATGAACGCATTATAAATTGAACTTATCAGCTAATATATTAAGTACAATTGAATTCGTTCCATTTACGGCTTTAATTTTTTCTATATCAACAGATGACATATCGTTTTTGCAGACATGTAATAATTCCAATTGTTTGCTCGGCTGAAATGGCTATATTATGATTTTAAATAGATATTAGTATTATAATTACATTTTTAATAGGTTCTAAAATTGAAGTAGAAATGTTTATATATTTGTCATAAATATCACCGATGTCAAACTGCCGTCACCATAATTTAAATAGGGCGTCCACAGCTGGTCATATGCCACCCCCATAGGTTTCTAATAGGACTAGTTGGAAACATTCTGCATCCAGGGTCTTCCGACAACCTTAACCAGGCCATTTGGTCCTTGTGGGGTTCCAGAACTAATACTAGCTAATCCGTTGGGCAATATCTGTTATTTTCTATGACTTCTGATTCAATCCCGTAAAGAAACTATAGCCCAAGGTGTGAGACCGACAAAAAGCAACCGTTACTCCCTCCGTCTTGCGCATACCTCAGGCGCGGTTCAGCTGTTTCGGTAGCGGTATAATGTCACCTTTACTTTTAAGACAATTTGTTATTTTGACTAAGTCTTCTTAACAGTTTTTTCAAAAAAAAGATATGACTGGTTACTAAAAAAGGTGATATAAACTTGGAAATTTTTGAAATGTCATATATTTGTTTGAAGACGTGAAGTAAAAGGTATATTTGTGTTCAAAGTCTAGTCTTTTGTGGTCTTATTTTCGAAAGTCTAAGCTCTTGACTGTTCTAACTTAGTGTCTTTAATTCGCACAAGGTAATATAAGTATACTAAGGTAAGTAATGTCTTATGTTTAGTGTTCGAATATTCGTATACATATTTACTTAGGATTGAGTCGTTCGCTTATTATGGAAAGAACTTATGTAACAATAAGTTGGTTGATGGTTGTACTAAATATACAATATGTTTTCTTTGTAAATCAGTTTGAATATAGTTTAAAATTTAATTAAATTTAACAAGGTATCGTGCATTTGATTTAGCACATCATGGCGGATACGTCTGTTCTTAGTTATTGTCGATTATTGTCTTTATCGCACAATACTCCTACAGACTGGTATATGTATAGAGTAGTTAAAACCGAACGTTTATTTACGAAGTGCCAAATCAAATGCCGGGCACTATAATAATATAATATCTCAAAATTCATTTTGTAAGTAAATAATCTATATATGTATGTATATCGCATATGTACACATCCGACATAATATCTTTTATACCATAAGGACTTGAGACTTAAAATTTGGTTGGAATATTCTTTAATTTGGAGATGTAACAAAATTTTGTCCACAATGGCGCTTTTTACTCGTAGTGTACAAATATTTGTTAATTTTTGAATATAGAGTTTAAGAAGCCGCTTCCATCATCACTTAGCGGAATGTTTAAATGCATATGAATATTCGATCTATGTTTTAATTGGTATATTTTATTATTAGTGTATTTTAATTTCTATAATTAGCAATAATAGTATCATGTAGTAAGACTGGTTACACACGTAACTAATTTTAACTATTTCTCTTGATAGGTTTAGGTACATAACTAAATGTGATTAAGATTTAAATCTCAAACTTGATATATTAAAATCTGATAAACGATAAGCTGCGTTCCAAAAATGCCCACGATCACAAGTCCCAGTCCTGGGATCATATCGCTGAGTCATTTTCGGTGCTACAATCTTATGTGATTTAGATTTTGTACATTAATTGTATGAAATTGTCATTGCTCACAAACAAATTTCAAGAAGGATGGGTAGCAGCGTCGTTATTATCCCCCTATAGATATCTTCAGGAGAGGACTATGTCTTGCAATGGAAGTCTATTGGATAAAAACGACGAAAAATTTTAAATGGTGATTAAATGATAATATACAATATAAAGGTGATTGGTTACAAGTATCAAAGAATGTATAGCTCATTTAAAAGTATCAAGAATGTATAGTCAGAATTAATCACTCTGAAATAGAATAATATAGAATTATTAACTATTGGAACGCGCCAGGTCAATAACGCCTGGTAGTACAAAGCCTGCTTGGACACGTATAGAGCATACAATAATTATTTTAACATGAAGTAATCTGAGTTTTTAAACTGTTTTTTATACTATATCCTTATGTTATTTATTATTTCTAAAACCATTTATTTTTAGATATAATAATAAATCTTTGTTTCATTCCATACAAATGACATGATAATAGTTTTGATAGTTTTGTACTAAGTTTATATGGACCCTCTCAGAGTAAAAGCACCCTTCAAAGCTTTCCATTTTTTTATATCTGGCAACTTGGAGCCACCCGTGACTTGCCGTAGCCGCGATCTCGTCAGCCCATCTGCCATTAGGTCTGCTTCTCGTTCTGGTATCTCGTTTTGGATATATAACATACATTGACATATTAGCTATACATTCTCTCATTTTAACATTTTGTCTATATGTGTATATCTATATACGTATAATTACATTTTTCGTGAGTACAAGGTCGAATTGACCCGTCTTGTACCCGGCTCATGATGAGTCATAGTGAAATAGAAGTTTGGTGTAACAAATTACGCATAGAATCCAATAGATAAACTAGAGAAATTAGAAGAAAAATTTAACGAAATTTGTAAAAACAGAAATGTACTCGTCATCATCATTTCAGTTATAAGACGCCCCCCGGTAGCATAGGCTTCTCCCATAAGTTTCCAATATGGCCGATTGATCTGAAAATTGTTAATAAATGAATTATTATAAGGTTGTTGGAATAATATAACTGACAATTTCTAATTCATCATGGCGTCTGGTTAGTCGACAAAATATAAAAACAGTTGCCGACTTGAATTCTCCTCTATAATATCATACTACTTAATTTTGTCGCATAACATTTCCATTTGTGTTACCCGATTTAGAATTTTTATAAAATATCAAGTTCGATATTTGAATTCTGATTATATATAGTTAAGTATCTAAATTTATGAAATATAGTACCTTCGTCTAGTCATTAAATATAAAAATTCTTATATTTGTCACTCGAAGTGAAATATGTTCTTGTATATTATATCAAAATAGTTCTATTAAATATACATGTCATTCCGTATTCAGTAAGTTGAAATCTAAATGTGAGATTTGATTTAATGTTTATTAATAATCTGTGTAATGACGTCAGTATTTCTTATCTGTGGTTAATGCGTTTTGACACTCCGGATACACGAAGTTTTGTATGAACATTTTATGATATAATAGCATTTATAATCTATGGTGTAACATTTTTAACTAACTACAATGGAGTCTGTAGTTTGCACTATCGCAGTGCATCTTAATTATACGTAGTTCAGATATTCGAATTAAGCCGTGATATTATCTTCCTCGTATATCGTCTGTATTGAAATTTAATAATGTTTTTTCATATAAATGTAGTTTGATGTTGTACTCCCTCCCCCCTTAGAAATCGTAGGCACGCTTCAACGATCTTTTACTATGTATTAGTAATATTTATATATTAAATCTAATAATATATTAACGAATATTATAAAATCATTTAACATTTGTTTCTCTGGCGCTTTAATTTTAATTTAAATATTTTATTGTATCAAAAATTTATGATGTTTAAATACAGTCATATCTATGTTTTTCAGTATGTTTCGGAAATAGGTACTAATTGTTCTAAATTCAAGTCGAAAAATTGTTAAATAATACTGTACTTTTATTTACTTTAACCAGCCATAAAAACATTAGTTAGTCGTAATGATATAAGGATGTGTTTACATTGGTGCCAAATGTCAGCACGCAACGTCAAATATTTCAAATAAAAAACTTATAAAAAAACAGTAATATGTGGATGCTATAAAAATAATTGTTACCTCTATCAATCTAAAAAAATCGACTTGGTAAACACATCTTTATATTTTATTACAATTACGTTTGTTTTGTCCACTATACTGTACATATATATTTTTTATTTAATCCCCAAAAAGTGAACTTTACTAAAAACAAATTTGTCCACACGTTTTGTGAACGGATTAATATTTCGTTACGAGAAAGTTCATCTTTATATTACAAGTTCTATATACTTTAAAAATAATTTTCAATTATCACAAACGATTTGTTAAATTCACGCACAAGTTTATAAACTATATAAAAAGTCGTAAATTATTGAGTAATTAAAACGGTACGTATGACTAATAAAATTCATTTGATTACGTATTTGGTTATATAAAAGACGTAACGAAGTGAGGGTTCTGGTTTCGTTGAGAAATTGATGTTAACACGTCTAGGAGACTGATTGTCGGCTAACGACTATAGTGCTACCGATACCGCTGTACCGCGCCTTGGGATAGCGCGGCATGGTGGGGGAGCGTGGGAGCCACTGGGAGTAGCCCCCCGTCTCCTCATACCTAAAGCGCGGTATAGTGGTTTTGGTAGCGCTATATCTATACTTCACTGTGAAGCTGTTAAGAATGCTCATAATTATTTTTTAATACCAATGTTATGGGTGCTTAAACTTAAAATACTGTTAAAGTTTTGATTAAAATAAAGTACTCGAAAGTGAAATTAATATAATTATATAAAAAATAAAGACATTTATATTTATTTTAAAAATACCAACGCTGGAGAATATGAAAAAGAATTATGTATTATTAAAGAAAAATAGATTGTATTTTTTTTCAATTTGACTTAAGCTCATTTCAATGTCAACAAAGACATTCTTGAATCTGAATGCTAATTACCTATTTAACGTTTAACCATTAAACCAGCCGAAGCCATGGTTCTTGATGCCTTTTGCGTGTCTATTCACATCACGGCACTTCACACGACTTTGAGTGAATGATCCTTTTGAATATATAAATGAAAATTACCATACTGATCGTGAAATAAATAAATGAATCCATGTTTAATTATGTGCATTCTAAAACATGTGCATATGAAGTATAGATAGATTGTTAGTTGAAGGCACTGTGATATAGTCTTTAATAAATCATTGTATGATCATTTTGAAAACATTTTTTTTAAATTCATTTGGAATTTCATAATAAATTATATGCCTGAATACGGCCCTTTGTTTTGTGTTATCAAGAATTTTCAATTTTTTTTGTCGTGAACATTTTAATTGTATTTTAAAAATCGTCTAGTCACATTTCGTCCGCGAATTTCATTGATAGCGATAGTAAATTTATTTCAATTAGAATTTAACGAATTATATAAAGTTTTATCATATTTCGTCCAAACTTATTTACATTTGCATTACAACTTATTATATCGTAGATGCATAAAATCCTTTTAAATTACGCACTTTAACATTCCTAAGATTAACTAGGAAAATATAATTATTTATCTGTATTCTCTAAGTTAGTATTAAAGTTATATACATTTTTCTATTGTTTGCCGCAAGATATATGTCAAAGTTTAAATAAAACACATTGCTATGTAACATATTAATATAATTACAGTAAAAATGCCAAAAAAGAAATATTTTACATTGCAGTTATTAAAAAAATATTACAAATAAAACGTAAAAATAAAATATAAAAAATGCATTCCGACTTCACATAATTCGATAAAATGTTTCTAATAAATAAAATAATAATACGAGGACTGCAATGTAAAAGAAATTTCTGTCTGTATAAACTTATTTTAATATTAGGCTGCGGTTACACTTGAGCGATAAATATATTGACATTAAATGTTTCGGTTTTTAAAACCTACCAAAATTGATATATTTAAAGTAATTTAAGAGATGAAATCAAATTGCGTCTTTATTGATTATCGGCCATCCATGCAAAAACTGTTTAATTAAGGTCCCCTATAAATATTGTGTTAGTGTATTTTAGGCTCATAATTCAGGCTTGTACAAACTAGTTCGATTCTATACAATGTAAAGATCGCAAATCTATTGTTTATTACGGGTATGTGTGGTGTAACCGCAGCTTTATGTAAAATCGTTCACAACGGTACTACGCCGAAATATAAACATTGAAATGTCGTATTTTTTATTTAAGTATCCTTCAACAACCTTTCCTAGTTCCTTGTCATCTATACAGTATTAAGAACATTATTGTTGCTAGCAACGTCTTTGTGGTATCTGAAAAGAAAGAGTTAATTTTAAATCATTTACAAATTTATAATCAACTAGCTGCTTCGACACACTACCAAGTTATTTATCTGTCGCGTTACAAAAGAGCAGTGCCAACAAAGTGAAGACTATATTATTATTATTATTATTGCATTAATCATATAGTATTGTCACAGCTCTGAAACAAGTTTTCAGAGAATGGGCAGCAGTATCCTCGGCATACCATAATACCACACTGCGATCGCCAACACGCTTATCTAGCATGGCGATTATGGTACATTCTCCTATGGACATCTTTTTTGTAGTGGGCTTCTATCGTCGCAAAAGGGAGAAGAGAAAGAAAAAGTACCAAAACAAAAATAAATTAATGTAAGCTATTTCAGATCGGTAACTTTATTTATTAAATAGTATAATTAATTTTCTTATTAAATATATTTGAACGCGCTTGAACTGTCAAACGTGCGTAGTTCAAAGTGAACTGTCAAAAGCAAGAAGTTCAAAGCGAACTGTCAAATGTGAAGTTCAATAGATATTTTGTTTGAGTTTCTGCGTTGATTTCTTTTTTTCATGAGAATATTCTCCAACAAAAGATGAAGTCGATAAAGTAGTTTTTAAGTTATATCTTGAAATAAACTGGAGATTCTTTTAAAGGTATATAAATTTAATTCATGGGTAATTCCTAAGTTGCGGGCGCAGTCTTGACATTTTAATATTTATTATGTAACATATTCTCGAAATTTAGTCGATAGTTCCTATTTACGCAACGTCTTCTGTATTGAGGAATCCCTCGAGCTTATTAAGACGCCAACGTACAAACGTCATTTGTACATAAACAAAATGGAAGTAAATAAAAAGTTGATTACACAGTATGCTGGCTGCACTATACAAAGCCGGTGTTCCTTTGATCAGCTCCTGATGGGACAGGACCTGGGGACTGCAGCTGACGATTGCGTGTGGGTCAGTTCGAGTGTACGCAAGGAACGACCACGCGTGCCATAATTTCGACGTCGCATTCCAAATCCTTCCGGTAAAGTCCGCTTGAACCTGGGAAATTTATATACACGGTGATTAAAAAGGTTTTTTTACAACTATATAAATAAAAATTCTACAGACATTTGTGTAATTGACTTTTTTTCAATAACGTTTTTGCTTGCGTTTCTATATGTCACGCGATTTACTAAGTCTCTTAAAGTATTTCTTACCTTAAATCTTACGTTCTTAAATCATTGCTGTCTTGTCTGTTTTTCACGACGTCCTAACAATATGCAGTTTAAACATTACGGTTTGCTGCGACCACTTCCTCATCCCTACTCCAAATTATCATACTCAGGCTGTACGCTAGTATCTGTGCGGTGGTTCCAATTAAATGTATTATTTTTAAATATGTAAATAAATGTTACGGTGAACTGGATCTTTAAATTTGGTTAATTAATTTAGTACAGCAATTGTTTTTTGATAAAATTGTCATCGAATTTTGGATGGATAACGACCATAGATAAACAATGTACACTTTTTTTAATTAACAAATTATTTAAAATATTTTAGTCTCGAAGAATTTTAATGTTTTATCTACTATACTTAAATATTGTATACGACGTGATAAATGATAACGCGGAGATGAGAAGTACGCGGAAGCTGAATAATGATGGCATCCCAAATGCCTCGTGTATGTTATCTTTAATTTAAAACGTTTTATTTGATACATTACACAAAGGCAAATTTGTAACGTCCCTTGGTAAGCGTTACGTTTATCTGGATTTTAATCATTCCAAAGGAATACATCCATTTATAACGGGTAAGTTGAGAGGAAATTTAATTTAGAGTAAACATGTTCAACATAAGGGTTGTTTATATGGGACGGTTTTATATTATACTATACTAGATATGCCGACTGACTTTCTATTGTCGAGTTATTGCTCTATCGCATTTAAATTTTAATCAAAAATAAATTTATGTTATATTTTTTAGGTTATATACATACATTTAGATTAATATTTAGATTTAAGTTATCACTTTATACAGGGTGATAGAAATAGGAAAAAGATTCGTAGATTTCAAATAGGACGTTCTTATCAAGTTCACCGGTTCACCTTATTCTATTCATTCAATATAAATAGTTATTTTCTTACCTTATTTTCGTCTACCTCCCACTGTAACGTCGGAGCTGGCAGGCCCGAGGAACTGCAGTTTAGCATTACTCTTCCTGGGTTCACTTCATCGTATGTTTTATATTCAAGTTGAGCGTCGTTTGGTGGTACTGACAAAACATATTTATTTGTTAACACACATTGTCTAATAGAAGAGTTAATGATTTACAGGCATTCTCTATTATTCAATCAACTCGAGGTAGAATAGCAGAGATACAGAAGATTGAAGATTGAGATTTCTGATCGTAGGTCGCGGATATCTTATATAATTTTGCTTATAAACACGCTTCTAGGGTAGCAGCGTTCTCTGTGTATCATAATACCTCACTGCCTTCCAGGAGATTATGGTATGTACCCCATAAATATCTTTGGGGCAGGCCTATGCCTTGTTTTGATTGTCAATGGACTGAAACAACGACGACGAAGACAATCTATTTTCTCTAGTGTCTGCTTGAGCAATGTAAGAGCTTTGGTCGAGCAGAGGCTTTTCAGGTAACCCTTGGGATTTTCAACCTTAACAGAGGATTTAGGTTAAGTAACCTCTGCGCTCTACCTCCTCGAACTCACGTAATCTCCAAATACTGAGCGGCAGTGTAAGCCAGGTCAAAAAAACCCAGTGTAGTACAGAGATGACCAGTATATGTTTAAAAGCAGATAGAAAAGAACTGATAAAAAATCCTAGTAATATGTAAAGGATAATGTGTGTTTATGAGTGTGTGTGTTTTTTAAATAGCTTATTTGTCTGCGTTTAACCACAAACTCAGCTGATGGTGCGATGTAAGCAAAAGGTGAAGCACGCAGACTCAGTAGGAACCTATTTACTCTGATGCTGAAGGGACTCGAGTTATAATTCTCTAGAAATAGGAAAGCAGGAAGATTAAATGTCATTCTAGTTATATAGTAACTCAGCGATTTCTTTTATCATCCTCAAGTTAGCTGAAAGACGCCCACTGCACGACATAGGCCTCATTCAAAGATGACTGCTCTTGCGCTGCCTGGATTCAGTGACTTCACGCGACCTATATGAGTCTTAAGCAATTCCTTTGCATATGATAAAAATATTATCTTGTATCCTAATATTTTTGTATCTTACCCAGCATCTTCACGAGGTAGTCTTTGCGTTCGATGACGAAAGTGGGCCGTTCCCCGGACACCTCACAAGTGTAGGTGAAGTCAGAGGTCTGTGGACGATGCGGCTCCACAGTGAGGACACAGCTTCCTTGACGACCCTTCGCGGCCGTCAGCTTGCACTCCACGCCCATAGCGCTCTCCGCAGTTGGAAATATCTCCGCCTTCGACGGGCCGTGTATCTAATAATATAAATGCAGTTCTTTTCACTTATTTTCTTAAAACTGATTTAAGCTGTAGTAAGTGGTAAGTATTTACAGATTGAATACTAAGTGGCAGGGCGAAGAAGGAGCCTAGTCTAAGATCACTTTTAAGGTAACGACGCAAGGGCTATGCTTTGGTCGTTACATACTACGCACTACATTCAATCCCATGAGACGTATTTTGATATATTATTTGAGAATGGTTTAAGTAATGCTAATAGATGGCAGTAGTGGTATATTATTTTGATTTAAAACTAATTATATATATTTAGTACACATAACAGAAACCAAACAAGGAAAAAAATTGAAATAAAAGTACGAAATAGAACTAGACTAAATATATATAATTACACTAATCAATTTTATTTTCTGTAGAGTGCATTATTTCGAACGGTGTAGTATCTGGGTGTGTGAAGCGAATACATTCAACGTGAGTCCACGGAGGAGCTGTTACATTCGTTTCCAGTATTTAATGGAATCAGGCGTTACCTTGCGGAAGTCCTGAGTAAGAAAAGGACCAATATTTAACCACTTCCGCACATGCAGTGCATGCAGCAATCAATGCGAATCACACAACCGCCACCGCCAAATTACTCAACACGTGTTTCACCCCTCCACGGGACATCTTCAGGAGTTATGTTACACCGATCAGTGCTAAACACACCAACTCTGTGGCGGTTGTGTGATTCGCATTGTTTGCTGCATACGCGTTTATCAGCGGGCTGGCAGGCGGTGCATTTCATTGCACGACTACCACTGCATGTGCGGAAGTGGCTAAATATTGGTCCTTTTCATACGTTTCCAGTGTGTAAAAGCTCCTCCGTTATTGAACATTTAAGTTTTTTTGGAGTTAAGATCATGGGGTTAAACCTCAGGTCTGTAGATCATGAACTGCTGACCGTTCTTCTGCAATCGCACGGACTGCAAACTGTCGTTATTCGGAATTCTCCAGGAGCAAGTAACCTCCCACCCCACCTCTGGTCTCCATCCGCTGGTTATGTTCAAATCGATGGTTTCCGCAGTCACATCTGTAAAAAAGTTATAAAATAAATAAAGAACAAACAATTGTGTTTTCTTACCGGAAGTAAATGAATCTTTTATTTATTTATTCAAAATATCTTTATTCAAGTAGGCATTTCTATGCGCTTTTGAATCATCGATATTTTAAAATTATAAATAGTTAGCTACCACAGGCTCGGAACGCTGATCTGTGGATAAAAGTCTAATAGAAACTCAACAGTTCATGCGTATATCTTTATATCTATCAATCATTTTAGTGAATCAACATACTAAGTTCCACACATTTCGATAAACTAAAACCTCATGAATCTTGTAGTAAGATATATTTAATAATATACTTTAAATTTTAGATATAAAACTTGGAAAAGGATGGTCTTAGACATCTTTTGGAATTTTATTATATATGCGTACTACACATATGAATGATTTGGTAATTTATGAAGAAGAAATTTAGGCTTTGCAAGTTTATTTTTATATCTGTTATTTATCAGGTGCTTTGTTATATTCACATTATTAACTACGTATGACCACTAAAAATTATTACATGTGTACTTCATGAAAAATATAACAGACATTACTATCCGTTCTCCTTAATATTTCAGTATCACTTCTCGTATTAATACCAAATTTTTCCTACATTTGTTTTTGAGCGTATAAAACGTCTGTATATATCGAAATGTAAAACTTCATACGATTCAATAACGAAGAATCGATAATTGCGTTCGAAAATCCACTGCTTGGTTGTACTACTCTCAATGGTTTTACAAGATACAACGATGTACAATAAGAGATAAATAATGCTCTACGAATCCGAAATCAGCCGATTGTCTCTTTCTAAAAGTCGATGTGCAATATTTATGGCCGGGTACTGTATAGATTGACAAGGGGAGTGCTTTTGAAAATAATTATTATTTATAAGACTTTACTTCGTTTAATCCTTGATATTATGAAAGATGTTTAGTATCGCCTTTCCTAATATGAAAGACGATATAGACGTCTTTCTAGATGTTACTTATATTTAGTTAGGTAAGGTTTTGTTAATCTTCACGGGTTTAACCTGTAATCTGCGTCTGTGAAGTGTGATAGAAAAATAATATTATAGACAATTCATACCTTTTTCATAGATTGATTCATGTAAAACTTAATGTTTTATTTCATACAATATAAGACAAGCTTTCTTTTTACGTTCACAGCAAGACGTAAGGGGTAAAACATCTGTTACACCATAATCGCCGGTATTATGGTACGCAGAGGAACGCTACTGCCCATCCTATGATAGCTTCTTTGTGAGTATTGGCAATCCTATAAAATTAATGTACAAAGTGTGGATTGTATAAGATTGCCCGGAAATCGAACCCAAGACCTCTATTGTTCTAACTGATCCTCTATTGTTAGGCTACCACTGCACATTCACATATATTTTGGATAAATAAAAATATATATCTAAAAAAAAATTCACCTATGTTCCTAAAATTTTGTACAACGAAATTTTTTTTCCTTTAAAAATTACAATAATTACTCATACCATTTATTTTAATTCTATTAAGAATGTCTGTGTGGAGTAAATAACACAAAACACGCAACGATTTTCATTATTTTGCTCCCGTGTGTACATCTTTTATGTACACTAAGGTGAAAGCCTTTTTTTCACCCATAGGAATTTGTTAAAATATCTTTAAGAGCGCTTAGTTGTACTATTAGACAATACTACTATTCATTTATTACAGTCCGTATATATAAATTATACACACACGCATATTACCGTTTTATATACTAATGTTATGAAAGATCAGAAGTTAATCTTCTTATTTTGGTACATCTTGTTTGCAGTGTACATACAATTGCGGCTCATAATACAAGAACACAGATGTAAAAACTTTCCCTAATCCACTTTACACGACAATGTGTTCAACCAGTCCGCATAATAACTATGTTGGTTGTTTATTTACGTTATACCTGTAAAACCTTTTTATATTTACGAATGTATTTAGTGCGAAATATAAATCATAATATAATATTTTTAGGATATTTTAACTTGTTTGTAATATATAATTGTAATTAATTTGATGCATGTGCTTATAGGACACAGTCTCCTTTCATGGTCTTCCGATGCCCTAGACAAATTCGTTCATACACCTTGTGGGAGGATGTCCTCGCGTTTACCAGCCCATGGTCCTACTTTAGAACTTAGACCTCAGCAACCATCTATCCTACGTCATTTATGGCCTGCTCATTGTCACTTAAAACATGATTTAGTGGACTGTACGAATTAAATTGTAATTCAGGTTTCACGATACAAAATCATGTCTGTATTCCACAGGGAAAAACATGGTGGGTGACTACATATATTCCATAGGCCTGTAGCTCTTTAGTTGTCATACAATGAGTTCAACATACGGACGGCACGCTTTAAGCAACGTCTATTCCTTTTGAACAATAGTCTTATTTGACATGCAACTCGCCTTCAAGAACACCACTGCAATGGACAATGGAGTTCAAGGCACGCCACCGCAACAGGACTTCCAAGAATTAACCAATCATGCGCTCAGAAAAATTGCGGAGTAGAGTGAAAGCGATAAACTGATCTTTGGTCCCTAAAAAACACAAGTCTTTGTATTCACAACCACAGAAATGTTCAATTAGAATAGGCCAACATAGTAAGTTAAATTCCTCTTCCTGGGTAAGTAATACAAAAAAGCACTAATCTTACTTATCGCAATTGTTTTGTTTGCAAAAACTTACATGTATATTCAGTTAAATGAATGAAACACACCCGTCATTCTGTTTTATTTCCGCTGCACCGGCACGCGTGACCTGCCCTTATAAAGCCGCGTCCATACCTTCGCATTTACATAATTAATTGTTTAATCCACTCACGGACACGCGTGCCAATTCACTAGCGTAAATAAAGCCATAAAGTAGCGTAAACAACGACTGCATTGCGTCCGCTATAGCACTATAAAGTTATTCGAAAGAAATCGCGTTCGCACTTGAGCCGGATTAACAGCTTGCTCAATTAAATCACGTTCCGTTAAGACGCTTAAACCAATTGTGTTAAATCCTAAATTAATTGCGGTTGTCGTATATTTCTTGTTTTTGTATATTCTGGCTATATATTAGTATTTATTTGTTGATTAAAAATATTACATCTTTGCAAATTTATTTATTATATATTAACGTTTTTACGCATATTATTATAAGCGTTTACATATAGCGCGTTTTTTATACGGAAATTAACTTTATAAAATGGAATTAATAATCAAAATAACCAAAAAGTTTTAATACAGATATTTTATTAAGAATGTATTAAAATGCTTATAGCGTATTACGTGATAATTAGCATAGTTAAAATATTATATAATGATATAATAAAAATAAGTAATAGCATCTTGCTATAACGATTGTCTGATGTTATAAAAAAACTATAGTCTTGCGTTTCGGTTCATTACTTACATATACTCGTATATATCAATAAATGATCACAGTGGCCGAGATTGTAATTCACAGAATTTTACAAGTGAAAAGGAACTTCAATGGCATTTTACCGCTATTTTATAATTTTTTATATTGAATTTTAAAAGGCCCTTTTATATTGAAATAAAATGATTTCCAACTTCCACGTGATTTTTAGTCTCGTCATCTATGGCTAGGTTGGTAAAAGTACGTACAAGATAAACAATCATGGTCATCAATTGTGAAGACAAGGAAAGCCTACATAGTCTGCTCAAGGCTTACGACTTGCCAAAGGTTTTTATATTTATTAAAGCATACTAGCAGATGCAAGTGTCATAATATACTAACAGAGTGGTTTTATGGAGTGTGGAAGTATCACACAGAGAAAGGACTGACCATTATTCCTACTAGCTGATATAAAACGTGAAGGAAAGTCTTCCGCGCTAAAATAGCTCGCGATGGAGCTAAAGACTCTATCATCATCTAAATTAGAACTCTCTTTCTTGGACCCTTTGGCTTTAGGGTGATAGACTCCAGGCAATCCGTTGTTCGTGTTGCCCAAAAATGCTTGTTCTGGAGCACTTTTCTTTGGGACGGGAAGCTACCCATCAATAAGACTAGTATAAGTCTTTATTCAACATTAATTTTTAACTATGAAACGGTTGCAAAATGTCTACAATAATTAAATTTATATAATTTCACGATTTATATATTTATCATATTATCATTAACACCTTTGTACAAAATTTCTGAAAGACAAAGAAAACTATTACGTACTGTTTTATTAAATTTTAAGAATCAAGCGATTTTACCACTCAGTTACGTCGGTCATATTTATTTGTGAACGGAGATATGAAAATGAAATATAGATTTATGAATAATTTTAACGTCAAGTAACTGACACCCATACATTAAATTTGGTAAATTAGCCAATTATCAAATATTTGAAAGGGAAAGGGACGTCATATCTCATTTATTTTTATTGTTACTTAACCACTTCGGTTCGATCGCACCGCGCTCTCGTATGTGTGCACACAATTGTTTATGTACGCGATAAATTGTGAATCACGCGACTCGGTCCTCATCGCTGTGATAATAATAAAATACATTAGACCGCTTAACTATGCAAAGCGAATGCGACAGAAATTAATAGCTCTTGTTATATTTTATGTTTTTTCTTTCTTGGTTTATTAGTTTATATGTTTGATTTATATTCACAATTACGTTCGTAATTTCTTTTTAAAGTAGTTCTACATATCATTATTATGAAACCGCTATATGCGTTAATACATTTAGCATAGTTTAGAGTTTAAATTATTACAAATATATACATCAATGCATGATATATATATATATATATATATATATATATATATATATATATATCTACATATATATATTTGTATATATAAATATGTAATTTTGTATTATTTCTATTTAATGTTTGCTTTTTCATCGATAATTTATTATATCTACTTAAAATCAATGCCGATTTCAATTTTTGATAATATTTGTCAGACATTTTGTATTTGTATATAATAATATTTTTTACTATCAACTTTAATTAAGAAATATTTAATATTCATAACAACTTTTTTAATTTTGTTACTTCTTTGGTATTATGTTTATGTTCTATGTGTTAATGTTTGCTATTTAATGGATTATTAAACGTTTTTATGTCAAACGTTTTCCATTTTAGAGCATTTTTATTTTATTTTTATATTATATGTATTAATTAAAATTATTATAAAATATGTGTGTAATTAAAAATACATATACATCGTTATAGCAAAAATTATACTATCTGTGCATTTTTACATTTAATTTTGTCGGTGTCAGTGACCATAGAGAATTTAAAATAAAAACTACAACAAGAGCTATGAGCATTAATAACTGAGTGAACAAGTTACAGTGCTCGCATTGTACGAAGTTCAAGACTTAAAAGGATGGTTAATATGCTCAATTGAGGAGTCGTGCGCGCCTTAATACTTTAATGTATCGTATTTAGGACGTCGCTTGTTGTGATACTGGCGATCATGCGATGGGCGGAAGAAATATGACTAAGCAATTGCTGTGTTGACAGCTTCTGTTTTACTACTTCTTAAATACATAGATAATATAGTTAATTAGTAAATATCTTCTTAGTGAGTTGTTCTAAATATTAGACAACGACTGTGATGTTATTTAAAATATTTATATTTTATAGTGCTGTTTGAACTTCATATTTAATAACTAAATGAAAATCAGTATACAAAGCTGTCATTTTTTATTTTCATATCAATTTATTTAATTTAATAAGAAAATAACTTCACAATAGTAGTCTGAGTATGTTTCGTGTGTTCCAGTGTACATATTCCTACGTATATATGTGTAAAACACACATCTTTCAAACAAATAATTAAAGTCTTTTAACAAATAAAGCATTCGTAAAATAATGCATGTTTCTAGATAATCTTCATATTTAATTTTAATGGATTATTCGTTAGAGGACTATTTACTATTAGGTTATTTATTCATTTAAACTTTTTATAAAGCTGTGGTTTCAATCTTGATTCTAAATTACCTCCTGGAAAAAGGCTTTAGAGAGCTTTTAGATATATAGATAGATGTTAAAGACCTTTACCTAATATTATAATGACAGAGTTTTATTTTATTGTAGAAATAGCTGTTCCCACGCCATAGTCCGCGTGCATTTTACAAAAATTATTTAGTAATTTTTTTTCTTTTAAAAAAAATTTTAACATAAAAGAACCCTAAATTACTTGTTATTACATCAGCTACCTGTCAGTATAAGATCTGTTAAAATCAGTTCAGCCATTTCTGAGATTATCCGCAACAAATAGAAACGCAAAAAAAAATTTGTTATATATTCATATTTATTAAAAAGCGGTTATTTTAATATTACACACAGACATTAATTTTTTTTGCCTCGATCTTGTTTTTTAAACTAATGTTAAACTAACACATATTTCTGTACTACTAGCTGTACCGACAGACTCTTTTTTTCACAGGTTATTGGACCTCAGTTTCAAAAATAAAAATAAATTATTTTGTAATATTGTTATATGACATGAAGATATTCAAGTAATTACGTCATTTTGTTTTCATTTTTCAGCTGTAGAAAGTATTAGAAATCTTGTATAAAAGAGGAATGAAATCGGTCACTAAATATATAAATAAGTCATATTTAAATTATCATAATTTAGTGACCAGGGGACGATCTAATTTATATATAATATATATCTTTTTACTTTAATAACTTAATGTTTTAGAAAAAGATACCATTCTTTTCATAGTTTATTTTGATAGTCTTTTAAATTCAGTAATTATAAAAGTCCCACTATCTTAAATTACGTTTTAATTTTCAAGAACATTTCTTGATCTGCATCTTAGGCTTGCTAGACGGAATTCCATTCTATCCATCCGTCAACCTGAATCCGGAACACTCAATTTAGACGATGATACGTTCCTTTTCCTCTTTAGCTACGCTTACTGTAAGTAATCAAAATTACAACAACTTTTTGTTGCAATTGGACATTGTTGTTGCAATCGTTCCGTACTAGAACAATATTCATACGAGACATGGTTCAATGGACTTATTGATACGTCTTTCTTTCCTTCTTTTCCTTTAGAGTTACAGTCGTTCTTGGTAATTTTGGAGTGAGTTTCTACTAAAATGAATCATATCGTATACGCCTGTATACGTAAATGACTTTACCCAAGGAAACCTAGAATGCAGTGGTTGAGAATGGATGTATGGCTAATGGAATGAAAGCGAAAGACTGAGAAAATTGTAGAACAAAAAAAAAACAGTACGACAGATAATATGATACATGAAAGAGAAGAATGATAATAATAAAAAATATTTGAATAAATTATTATAAATAAAAAGTCCCTGTCCCACACGAGATAGGGGAACGAGAGGTCCCCAATAGCGGGGACCATTTAAAAAAAGAAAAAAACTGACTTTATCCAGTGGATTGGCAAGTGGAGGTGGGCAAGCTATATAGCAGAACAGATGGTCGCTAGAGCTTTAAGATTCTGCATTCATCACCACGGGCCAAGCGCAGCGAAGGACTTGCGCCCACAAGATGAACAGACAAGGTCGTCGTTAAGAAAGTCGCTGCATACAGGCAGCTTCCAACCAGTCCGTTTAAAAAGCCTATGTTCAACTATGGACGTCTTATGGCTGCATTGATGATGATGAATTAGTATGTTATTGAGATATTTGATGTTCACAAATTGTAGTTTGAAGATTGTTGTGTTAAGAACCCGATTGTAAAATGTGACATGGCAAAGTTATACACAGTTTTATAAACACTCTTTATATGCTTCTTAAGGATTTATAGAATATTTGTCAATATTGATATACTTTATTATATTATTATATAATAAAAAAAGAAACTGTACACTGACTGGAAATATATCTATACATATCACTAGCTCCCGTCCTGCGCCGCTTTCGCGAACTTCATTTTATGCCCTCTTAATCTACCTTGCAAGGGGATTTTCGTAGTTTCTTCTTACCTGATCAAACCACTGCTAGGCATATACTTTCCCTAAAGATTGTCACGATAATTGGTTTTGCATTACCTGCACCAAACGAAATATATTGTTGTTATCTTTAACAATAACATTTAATCACAACATAAACACAATAATTAAAAAAAGATTATTCTGCGTAACAGCCAATCTGCTCCGAAAGTAGATTCGTTTGTTTTATTGAAGCAATTTAGTTTATTTAATGTCCTCTTAAAAACAATAACTGAAGTTATGGCGTCCCTTCACAGAGGCACCACTCCGGGCATTAAGTAATTGCTTCCAATTGAGTATAATTAAGACCAGCATCTGCAAGAGTCTGTTTGTGAGAAAAATATGCATAACCGGTGAAGATTGGCTAGAGCTTTAATATCCGGACTTCGCTTACACAGTGATCAATCAATGATAAAGGAAACTGACTCTTAACGAAAGAAAACTACTTGTAATTCATTCATGCTCTTTCTTCTTTTGAGGTACAAGATGCAGAGATTTTTAAAATTCAAAATCCTGTGGGATTTAAGATATACCAACTGTATATTGTGATAGTGTCTTAAGGAACGTAGTAATGTTTGAACAATTTTATTTAGCGGCTAATGTGTGTGAACTTTTTTTTTACGGTTGTATATTCGAATTGTTCACGGCAAAGGGCGTAGCCTGAACCACGTGTAATTAACTTAGAAGGCTTTAGGAGTAATTAATATCTGTCAAAATTATTAGGCAGACCGGTAAACATTGTCGTTTCTGCGCATGTCGATATTTGATTGTCATTTGGTAGTTTATGACGTACTCAGAAGACGTTGTATACTAGATGGCAAAAGGCTGTTGATTACGAAGGTAAATATATTGTTGATTAGAAATAAAAACTTGTTAAAAATGTACAAAGATATTCATTTAAACGAATAATAGAGAAGTGTACAGAATTTTTTACTTAATATTATATATATCTATATCTTGACTGACACGTCAATCACATCTGCAGTCTGTCTTCAGTATTCAGTGGCACTTGTTAAAGTAGTGAAGTTTGGATGCCGATGATATATATATATATATATATATATATATATATATATGTATGTATGTATATAGTGAGCACAAAATCTTTTTACCAATGTAATAGTTAATTTTTATATTCTTTTATCATATATCAAAACATAGTGACTACATATGACTGCACATATAATATACACGGTGTTTGGACATATGTGTAACAGCTTTAAAGAGATGAATTTATGTCTCATTTGTTTTTAATTAACGTATGATAAAAATTAAGATAAAGTTCATTTATTTAACATTGGAGCTTTATCATAACTCTTATTGATAGTCACCTTTTTAAACTATTTTATTTTTGACTTTACTCTAATTCTCAAGGTGTATAGTTGTGTTAAAAAGCAGGAAGAAACTCCAAAACAACACATCTTTTAATAATTTACCAACAAAGACATACATGTACACTTTATCAGATATAGCCTAAAAGAAATAAAAATAATCAAGCGACGTCATTGCCAAGGATTCTTGTCATTTAAATTTTCGTTTATTGAATAATGGGATTTTTCTGTCAATTTACTTTTAACAAGCACTTTGAATTTTGAAAAAGGTAGCCGAAATTTGATTCCGTTTATTACAAACGAGTAAGAAACTTATTGCAGTCGTAACTTTGGTACAGTCAATTTTTCACTGTCTTATAAATACACTATGGAAGTACCTAATTTTTCTTGGAAAGGGTACACTTTTTTTAAATCAACGAATTCAAAACTTATTAATGATCTAATGATAATATAGCAGGAAAAAAGGTTTACAAAATTCAAATTATTACTTTTTAAAATGAATTAATATTTACATTATCCATACATAATTTCTATTGCAAAAAGTCACTTAGCTGCCGTTATTAAAAATAATCATAAAAAACTACAGTACCCGGCGATAAATATTGCACTTCGACCTTTGGAAAGAGACAATCGTCTAATTTGGGCTTCGTAGAGCGTTATCTCTATCCCATACTACCTATGTGACGTGTTGTCAGTCGTGCGACAGAGAAATTAGCCGATTGTCTCTTTTCAAAGGTCGATGTGCAATATTTGTCGCCGGGTATTGTAATCACTCTGTAATGCCCTGCATATAAAAGATTTCCGCCTTCGTACCGTCTCATCAAGATGTCTCTGGAAACATAAGTCAAGACCTCAAGGAATATTTCTTTTGCTGCTTACAGGTCAGCTAAGGACAGGTTCTATGAAATTCCAGCCGCAAGGAGTTTGAAGCGCTGTTTATTAAATTTGCAAAGCAGCCGGCGGACATCTAGTTTGTAATATTCGTTAAGCGCAGTGGTGTACAGGGTAATTGGTTATGGATGTAAAAGCTTTAAAGGAGTGAAAATATAGCTCATTTGAAAGCAAAAAGCCTTACAGATTTTTACATATTTCATATAAACCGATATAAAGTGATCAATTTAAAATATTTTTTTTATCTATCGGAATTCAACAGGCCAATAACATCTGTCAGTACAAACTCTGCAGAGAAAAATTGTAAATAATAATTAATGTTATTACATAGCAATTATAATTTTAGAAACGCTTTTGCTTACTTTATTAACATAACGTTATAGTTTTTGACAACGTTGATATTTGGGTTGGGTCTACCAAATATTATTTGACAACAAATATACTATACATTCATCCCTTTAAAGCTATAAGGTCGATAGTCAATCACCCTGTTTTACATCTATTTACTGACTGATCTAAATGATAATAATCTTGTAATCATAATGCTTAAATATTTGAAGTTATGGTAGATATATACCTGCCGAGTAGAGGACAGTTGGCTAATTTTACGAAATTCCACCCTCAAAGTGGTTTAGAGATAGCGTTCATTAGGTTTGTGAAGCAGGTGTGGGGATAGCAAGTTTATTATATTTGTTAAGAGCAGTATATATATATACTGCTCTTAACAAATATATATATATATATATATATATATATATATATATATATATTGGTTATGGAATACAAATCTCAAGCGTGGATAAAGTTTCATAAAAAAATTGTTCGAAAAATATTAAATATTCGGAGAAAATCTACAAGATATTTATGATCGACGCTTTTATCTAATACAAGAATGATAAAAAGTACAATTATAAATAATAAATGCTAATAAATAGAAAAAAAATCATATGTAATCACCTAAAAAGAATCCCAAAAGTATCGGTGTTACTGTATACCAAACCGCAGCCATCGTACCATACACTCGTCACACACGCTAACCAAACTTAATAGGAACACAAATGTAACAATTAACAAAGCATAGAGCGTGCAGTCAACTATACGGTTGAAGTTACACTGCCCCGAAACGTTAGAGATGCGCATACGCCACTCATATGTTCCTTTACAATCAATTGTCTTGCGTCTCACTAGAAAAATAAAACTCAAGCTTATTATTAATAAATCATTTTAGATACGTATTGATTTATAACCGGTTTTTTATTTTTAAAAATAGTCTTAACTTTATGCATCTCAAAATGCATAAACCAGGATCCATCTCGTATGCACTAGTGGACCTCTTAGAGGTGGGGTCCAGTGTTAGTGAATGACAGCCATTCAATGATTAGACCAAAATATTTAAAATTATTTATTAATCTATTCCTATTATTATTACTTTTGTAAAAAAAAGGGTTTGACTGTTTATCTATGGTCGTTGTTCATCTAATATTTAACGGTAAGTTTAGCAGAGCACAGTGGCTTTACTGAATTAATTAACCAAATTTAAAAGTACAGTCCACTGCAACATTTATTGCATATTTAAGAAAAAATACGCTGCATTGGCAACCATCGAAATTTGGAGTAGGGATGAGGAAATGGTCGCACGAATCGTAATGTTAAAAACTGGACATTGTTATGGCGTCGTGAAAAACAAACAAGACACCAATGATCTATGAACCCAAGAATTAAGTTAGGAAATACTTTAAGAGACTTAGTAAACACTGTGACATGCAGAAACGCAAGAAATAAAATGCGGAAGTAAAAAAACAAAGGTACAGACGCTAATGTCTTTGAAATATAAAAAAAATAAAACAAAAAATTACGTTGTCTTTTGCGTGAAATATATATAAATGAGAGGAGAAAAGCGTTAACCAAATATTGTCTTAACTACCCGTGTATAACTATGGATTATTTTACAAAATTTTGAAATCCAAAATCTTTTAAAAACACTCAATAGCGTTCCCCAATATTAACATTCACATTTTGATAGGTTGCTTTCATATTTCAAAATCGAAAATAGAATCGAGCTATATATCACGGAATGTTTGAAATCTTAAGATATATAAACAAAACTAAAATTAAACAGAAAAAATGTGGTATGAATTATACTACAATGAGTCATATTCAACTAAAGCTTGATACTTCTATAGAAAAATTCGCAACATTTTTTTTAAAGTAATTGATTTTAATACCATATTGTTTTACTCTACTCGTATCAATATATTTTTATTCATCTCATTTCAAAATGTTTTTATCCGTCCCATTGTATACTATTCGGATCCATTGCTTTTTATTTAACTGGAAAAGATAACATTCAAAATACGTTTAACCTACAAAAGAGTCATTGTATAAATTCATTCGGAGATAGTCGCGGGTGACGGGCAGTTTATAATACATTATGACGTCACCGGTGTCATAATATATCAAAATTGTCGCAACCTTCCCCCGGTAATTGGACTAAAATGGGTCAAACTTTTCGCGTATCAGTGAAACTAGAAATTTATGTGCGACCACTTAAGGTAACTTCGTAATGGGTTTCCGTGAAATTTGTTTCCACGAAAATTGAAACTTGCACTCTTTAATTTGCTAGTTCGATGCATTTCCTAGTGGTTTCTTCTGCGAAACATCGACGCTTGGGAAATTCTGTAATAGTTTTTTTTACACCAATTTAAATTCATTCGTAGGAACAAATTGTTTCTAATAACTTGTTCAAACGTTTTCTTTACTCAACACCAACTAGGGGAGTCGAACTTAATACTTATCCTAAATAAGTTACTATTAACATTTTTCACGCAAGGTTTACGCAAATTGTCGTTTCAGCACATAGACGAAAAGGTTACTCCTACCCGCTAAAGCCCCACGGTCTTCTTGAACGCATTTGTTGAAACTACAGGAACGTTTTCGCATACTATCGCAGTTCCAAAGGCAGAAGAGGCTCAGTGCCTTGATTCCTTACTTGCGGCGAATCCCATCCCGACTCTGTCGCCAAGGCCATGCCAAGAGAGTTGGAGAAAGGCGCGGTATAATACCCTCCGACGTTCAGGTCTGCGACTGCGGATGTACAGCTCAGACGTTCTTTTTTTCTCTCTCTCTTCGCAGCCTCCTTCTGCGACATCACTAGGTTTCCTCACCCTACGTCTACCGGCTTGTGGTCTGTACTCAAGAATTTTGCCTCCAGTGAAGCGAGAATGCTCGAGCGCCATGCTCCGCCCATTTCCACTTAACTACGAATTAAAATATCTATTCATGCCACAATAATTAATTGTTTAACAATCACGCGATTGTACAAAGCTGTTACGCCGATATATATGTTTGTTTGTCATTAATAACAACAAGCTGTTTAAAATTTATTTAAACTAAATATCGTTTACTGTTTCAGAAAGCTATATAGCAGGCAACAATAATAGTCGAAGTTAAAAGCTACTCAAGTTATTGAATGTTTTGCAATCAAGCAAGGAGTCGTTTAAAATGATTTCTGATTTAATAGTAACTGCACACGACACGGAAAAGGATTGTATTTTAATTCGACTCTACAGTTTCTTTGCACCCTGTGACTATGCAATAATAATTAAGTTAATTCTAAGTGAAAGGCGAAGTAGAAAAAGGCGTGAAGTAGCATTATCAGTATTGTCTTATTGAGGAATACGCGGGTATTTCCGGTGTGAGTGCTTTTTTAACCTTCTATATACACGGCTAGATTTTAATATTTTTTTAATGAAGAGTTATATTACTATTTTGGTGAATATATTGTTACTTTATAATGTATCATTTTTGCCCTTTTAGTAGTATTTATAAATTTTTTAGCTTCTTGTGCCTATATGTAAATAAATTGCTTTTCTTTACTAATCATCTAGTTTAAATAAATAAATAAAAAAATATATATACCCTACTACCAATGAGTCAATAAATCTAGTTCTTATATCGTCTTAAATAGTTATTTAGTAAGGAACACTTGAGAAACGAATCCGGGAAGACTGCTTATAACAACTGAGCCATCAGGCTTTCCGTTTGTATTTATATGATACAGGTGACTAGTGAAAAAATCCTTTGTGTTTCGTACAATGTACGGATGCTCGCGTTGGGATTCCGAAGCTAACAAAAAAGGTTCTATATAATATATATTGTCTAACGTTGTATGAGGATTTTGTTGTTCACAAGTGTTTATATACCAAAAGTTTCATTTTAAATTTTATTGATATTTCAATTTGAGTTTGACGTTAAACTGGGTCTTGTTGTAAACTATTCTTATTATAAATTTTGTGAAAAAATAAATGTTAATTTGAAATGAATAAAATTTTGATTTCATTATTAATCTAACATACAAATTAAAAATTTAATTTTTGAAAAGATTTTTCATTTCATGCATTTATACAGGGTAGTTGGTTATAGGTATAAAATATTTAAAGATTATATACCTATTTCAAATCACCCTGTATAAAGTGATCACCCTGAAATATTTCCATTGAAATGTGACTGGCCAATAACTTCTAGCAGTACAAAGTCTGCGGGGGCAGGTAGTTAACAGCAATTAGTTTTAACATCCACATACAATTCGATTTTTGAAATCACTTTTTCTTTTATATCTATATCTATCTATATTTATGTATTATACCTGAAATGTTTGATTTCTAGATAGTGTGTACTACACATTAATTGACAGAAAATTAGCTATACATTCACTCCTTTCCAAACTTTTATAACTATAACCAATCAACCTTTATAAATTTTATTATAGTAATCATTATTTAAACCAATTATTTTATTTGTAATACTTTTATGACTTGTGAATGCAGTAAACATTTCTGAATAAATAAAGATAATAATAATCCACTTTACATACATCTAAGTTTGGCAGACGTTTCAAGGGAAATTATTTACGAAGAATAAGCAATTTTACGACGCGGACGTCGCTACGAAATTGAGTTTATTGCTATATAAAAATATCCTTTCATGTAAAATAATCGATATCTATATATATCGATTGTTAATTTTGATATAAATGAAATTTCGTGATAAATTAACTAAAAATACCCCTTTAAAGTTTATATATATATAAATAATCATCATGTATAGATTATTTCATAGGACGATACTAATAAAATATCTTTGCAACATTGTTAAAAGAAACTAAAAGTTCGGACAAGAAGAGATCAATTTTAACCTTTAAATGTATTTACTATCTGTAATTATCAAGTCTGTTAACAACTGTCTTCGACGTATTAACAGTATATACTGGCCTAAGAAAGTCTCCAATGTAGATCTCTGGAAACGCTGCAGTGAGATGCCGATCGACCAACAGATCAAACGCCGCAAGTGGAACTGGATAGGCCACACGCTCTGAAGGGACCCTGATCACATACCGAGGCAAGACTTAGAATGTAATCCTCTAGGACAAAGAAGACGTGGTAGCCTAAAGCAAACCTGGCGGCGGACGATCACTGCAGAAGTGAAGGCAGTTGGAATGACGTGGAGCGAAGTGAAGTGCGTGGGTTAAGATCGCTCGAGATGGCGACGTAATGTGGATGCCTTCTGCCCCATTTTGGGGACATAGGAATAAATAATGATCTGTAATTATCAATGTTAAATTTTGTTCACTGTAAATGTCTTTTTCAAAACATAAACGCCATAGAGGTTGAAAAATATATCTTTGTGTTAAATAGATAATGTATAAGCGGATTGTTAATACTTACATGTATTGTACATTCATTTATTTTAAAAATACACTATGCATTTAAAGGTTAACGAAGACCCCGTCGAGTTTCGGACAAAGGCCGTTGATCTGTTCACAAATAGCTTCGCTAAATTTTTGCTTTATTGGTAACGGACGTTCTGAAATCGGTCGTATTACATTTATATCGTAGAAGAGGAAGGAACAGGTCGTCGCGTACGCTTTGTATTTTTACGACATTGAAAGCATTTGTGGATTGAATTCTTTGGTTTTAAAGAAAACAAATTTGTATTATATACTGTATAACATTGAGTTCCTATATTCGTATAGATATGATATTAATTTTTAAGTCAATTAGTTAAATTTTAGTAAAACACGTCATCGGAATTCTACAGATTTTTTTACCTGCTTATGTTGAGAAATAATAACAACTGTATATTTATAATTTATTTATATTTAAATTTGATTTGTTATGAATTCCATCAAAATTAACAAATTTGAAATAGTAATAAGAACACTGGATTAATTGCAATTCGAACAACGTGGGTATTGTGGCGCCATGTTTAAAATTCCTAATTAAAAAACCAAAATTAAAAATGTGATCAATAATCTATGTAATTTTATACTTAGATATTTTTTTTATTATTATAATTAAACGTTAAAAGGTAAATAAATTAGTTGCATCATATATACATATATACATATATACCCGTATATATCAATATAAAGAAACACGTACTTAAATATGATAAAGTAAGTTAACCATTTTTAGGTTATTTCCATTAAGATTTCTACATTCAGGGTTAAATTGTAGTTATTTTTTTAAAAAAGATTTAAATTTATTTCTTTAAAGAGTGTACTTTTGAAAACATTCTTAAGTTGTCATTATTCTTAACACGTATGTAATATACATATTCATATAGTTTTTCTATAAAACACATTTTTTTAATTACTAGTACCCGATGTCCTAAAAAAATCATTACTTGTCCTGAAAACACTATTTTTCTTTCGTCCAAAGTAACCGTACGACAATTGCAGACTTTTTTGTTTTAGACGCAGAATCAACCTTTCATTATACTCTCGCAAACAAAACTTTATAAATTTCTTATCCTTTTAATAAGATAATCCCCCGCAGTCAGGATACTAGTTAATATAACCAACATTCATTTTGATTTTGTTTAGTTTCCATATTAAACTAAAATATAAACTTACTTTTGAGACACATTATTTTACAAACATTTTTTTGGTGTCTAATTCTTTTTAAAGCCTAAACAATAAAATCATAAATCTCTTGAATGACGATGATATTTATAAATATCTGAATCGAACTTTTTATAACATTTCTTTTTTTCATTCTGAGCTATGCCATTTAAAACACAGTTTATATTAACGTAAGTATAACACAATATTAATAATAATAATCTGAAATAGACATTACTGTGATACATATAGGCGTATAAGATGTTATTAATTACAAAATGGACTTAAAATTAGGTCGTAGCTAAACTGCAGTTGGTGCTGTAAAATCTCTTGTAATCACGGTAGAGCTCCTTAGTTTAGAGCTGCGTCCATCACATCTCCGACTCATTTCGAAAAGAGCCGTCCTTTTGTAAGGACTCGCTGGATGTGATCAAGAAAAGTAAATACGCGAAAGAGTCTGCACACATGTTGTACTTTTAAAAACTTTATTCCGATCATTTTATGTTTGTTTTCGTACACTCTTTGCTATCTTTTAATCACTAAGCCTGTTGTTTTTGAGCAAAGGTAAACACTATACGTATTTATATTTGTAAGTACATAGATTTTAAACATAAGTGATTAATTATTTTTGAATGAAATGGCGCCAAAATTAGAAGTAAGTGTTATTATTGCTGTATGTCCTTGACAGATAATTACTATATTCTCCACTACACTTTGTATTGACCAAAGATATTGGCTTGCCGCAATCAGAGTAATCATGTTATATATAATGATTGGAAATAGGTGAAAAACCTTTTAAATCTTTTGTATTTAAATAATCACGCCTTATGTATATTATAGTTTTAAACTAAAGGTTTTTGTTGAGAAATAAGCAACACATCATGCCTTTAAATTGTTATAGCAATAAGAAATTAATGTAACAAATTTATTTTATCCTTTATACATGGTGATTGAAAATCAGTGTAAGATAAATAGATATAGGTATAGATTCTCTTTTAAAACTTGTATACATATAACCTATTAACTTGTGCACTAGGAAGAGCTCATCTGATTTTAATTCATTTTAATTCTTTTTTTCTATAATCTGTTGAGAGGATCAACGTCAATATATATAAACTGTTTGCACTTATTACGATTTTGTCTCTCACTATGTTGATTAAAAAAAAATCTTATATGAACTTTAAAACAAGCTACAATTGTTAATATTTAAACTTCAATATCAGAGCTGAAACAATCTAATATTCATAATGACAAGGTTGAAATTAGTTTGTAACAGCGAAACCGTGGAGTCGACTTTCTCATTAAACTTTGTGTAAGACTTCATTAGGTTATTCAATTAGTGTTGCGTTGTATTTTGCAGGAAATTGAAAACGGTTCGTAATTGCACAATTTTTATGAATGAATACGGCGGTGATGTGTATTAGTTTTATGTTTATTAAAATGAAAACTCATCTTTATTTAATTAACGACTAATTTTATAGTAGAAGTGTAACTTTTAGAAAGGGGACAATCGCCTAAAGACGTGTCTACGACTAACATGTGTTACAGGTGATGACTTAAGGTGTTGAAATGTAAGATTGAAAATTATTTTTATGTTCCTGGTTTTGGGTTTGGTTTCATTCACCTTTTATTATTTACAAAATCATTCATTCTGTAAACCACTTCAATCATCATCACTCTTTCGTCGCCTACCCACCAGAATAATTCCGCTTTACATTTTTTTCTGTTTTGCCTTATTTTTAATTTTTTATTTGCGTTATTCTGACATTTACGTTCCTTCATAATTCAATCTTCACTTTACAATTTTTACACTACATTTATCGCAGATTTAAATTTTCATTTTGACTGGTCCTATATGATTTTTTTTGCCTATTTATTTCTTTTAAAGATCTCTCCCACGAGGAATGAGGACATTATAAGGCAAACGAAAGTATACGATATAGCTTAGCAAATTGGAAAATTGAATTGGCAGACTAGATATCATGCAGAACAGATGGCTGATGGGGCTAAGGTTTTGGAATGGGGTGTCCATATAATTAAAAGGGCAGCATGGGATGACCTTTTACAAGGTGGATAGACAACCTTGGTAAGGTCGACAGTATACGCTGAAAACCGTCCGCTTTCGGTTATTTTGTAAATCTAGGGGCTTTTCGGTTTCCGGCAGCGACGATATTTACTATGGTTGTAACCGAAAATGAAACTTAAGTAGTCCATCAAGATCTTATGCAACAATGATTCTCCTAATTCTTTACTGTCGTATTGATGCCGATGAATTAGGTTAAAGAATTTATTGCTATATAGATCGTGATCCGTCAGTTTTAAAACCCAAAAGACAGTATGCAAACTTTCGAAAATTCGAATGATTATTATAGAAAAATCAGGACATACCAAATGAGGCGCAAAGAAGATAAAGGATCCCTCGAAGGGTTGTTATTTCAAGGAAGCGGGCGAAGGAATCGCAACTTTAATTATCCGGGCAGCCTTCTTGAAACCGTCCGTGAACTGGATCTGTATTTGTTGTTTCATTCCTTATCTCTTTGTGTTTTAGTTCATTTGGTTTTTTATCGTTTCAAATGAACGAAGTCGCTTCACTGCCCCTTATATTGCATGTAAAGTGCCTTACCCATAAATCTGGAAGTCAATTTCATTCGATATTTAAAACGAGATTCATGAGTCTTTAGACATTAGAATCATTTTAATTTCAGTTACATAACATTCACTGCAGACATTCTTTCAGAGATTTCAAGAACCGGTTGGAAGCGACGTATACCCATCGTCTTTCGTCATGATCTTGTCTCGTGAGGTCTTGTAAAGAATACTTTTTTTTGACGGTTCCCGCTATTGGGAGCCTCTAGTACCCCTATTTTGTTTGGGACAGGGACTTTATTTACAAATAATTTTTTCAGGGTATTATCTTTATTTTACACTCACTTTCATTCTTCTCAATTTCTTTTATTCTTACCTTTTATCCTTCACAATATCTTGCAATTTTTTTTGTTCTTTCATTCCTTCTTGCTTTCATCGTCTTCTTTTCCTCATCTTTTTTTTACTCTTACGTGGCTAGGTACAATTTTATTTCTAATCTTTATTTTATTCTTACATTTTCTATTCTTATCTTTTAATATCACAGGTTTGTTTAGATTACACTTTTTAATACATTAGAGTCTTGTCTGACATTCTATTATTATTTAATAAGTTCTTTTACATGTGCATATTATTCTTGGTTCAAGTTTTCCTATTTGGTTTTGTTATTTTTTATTGCATTGCTTACCACCCTGCGAGCAAATGACAGAAATGATGGGCAAAGGTTGTCGTCGCTCATCATTAAGGCGATGCTTTCCTTATCTATTTTCATTTTAGTCAACGTTTCCAGGGCACTGCGCATCTTTGCATGTGCGGGATAATATGCCACAAGGTGGGCCACGGTCTGGTCCACGCTCGGTTCGCAGTAGCACGAGGGGTCCTCCTTGAGTTTGAACTTATGAAGGTACTCAGAGAACCTCCCGTGCCCCGTGAAGAGCTGGGAAAGACCGCTTCCACCCCTGTAAAGAATACTTGAAAGCGTCAAGTCTATATTATACATATATAGTAGTTACATACATAAAAATATACACAAAAAATTGCATGTTCTGCTATGGCGTGCAGGGAAGAGCATAATTAAGTTGAAATCGCCTTTAGAAACGTTACGGACGATGTCCACGGGCTTGTTGCGTTGGACGTATACAAGGAGCTTTGTAACTGTTCCACGTTAACTGTTCCGTTTTGAATTTCGCACACAAGGCTAATTGAATAATTATAACTAGTGTTTAGCGTGAAGTTAAACAACTTGTTTCTACGGGTCACAGAGTTGGGAAGCTTTCAATGTAGGTATATTACTAAATTTTGTATATACAAGGCGATTGTAGGGTGTAAGAGTGTAGAGTCATAAATAACGTTTAGCTCAAAAAAGGGTAAAAGCCTTTATTTACATTACAACTTAACCTGTATTATGTGATGATTTAGAAAAATGACAAAATAATTAAAACGCTTTTTCTTACTATGATTATTTATTATTTTAGTGACTTGATTTTTAAATATTTAACCACACCACCTAAGCTTTTCTAAAATCCTTACGCCCTACTATGTAAATCATTTTTGTAATAAAGTGAAAGAGCTGAATACGTGGCGAGTCTACTTTCAAATTGCTTCCTTTAACATAAAAAAATGCCCTCCTGTGGCGCCAGGACCCTGCTAAACATTGCTTTAAAGTTTTAATATCTGTAAGCCTGAATATGCCACGTGTAAATTTGTCATTTATTTGTTTTTAATGGACGTGTATACCGCCTTTACGCTTCCGATCTCCTAGTGTTAACTGGAAGTGAGCGTCTGTGTGTGTGAGCACGGTGCTTATGATTTAGCCGGAAATGACGTGATTCAAAGGCGGTCACGTGACCGCACGGAGTGGCCGCACCGGAAGTAACTACTTTTTCATAATTACAACGACGTTTTTGAAAATATTATTTAACGCGTTTATGCTGAACTGACACGCGATTGAAACTTTAAATTCGTGTTCATGGATTTTGATTATATAAATTCAGGATCAAATTAATGTTTTACAAACGATTGCAATTAATTTATTACAATGATTTATGTTTTCTAGAATGTTATACATAGGCCCCTCAATATTGTTAGTTTTCGATTAAGATTTTGATTTAATATAATTAAAAAAGTAGATCCTTATTTAATATTATACAATAAAATAACAATTTTTTTTACACGATTTTAGTATAATGTGGTTGGATTAACAATATATGTTTTTTATATCGATTATTCTTGTTCTTGCACTAATATAATTTTTTAAATTCTAATTTTGACAGTGATAGAGTGATAGTCTTCCAAAAATTTATATAACAATAGGACACAAATGGAGGTTTGTTAATTCCTCAACCTTTATTTTTAGTCCAGTCTTTAATAAAAGTGCACGTACGTCAAAAAACTAAGAATAGATACAAAATTATTTTTTATTGTATATGGATGGAATGAATTTTCACTATATAATAATTAAATTGTTTTTTGGAATAAAAAATTATTGTAACACTTTTATAAATACTTATGTAATAACGATTTTTTTGTTACTTCTTATGTGCGGTTTTAAGCTAAATTTTGTCATATTACATATATTTTTACACGAATTTTTTGCACGCCTTTCTCAGAAACAAATCTACCGTGTAAAAAAGAGTCGAGTGTTTATGACCAATATTGCGCAGGTATAGTTATTTTTTTTAGTAAATTATTAATTGATTTTGTTTTTTTTTTGTTTTTGTAACATTTAAATATTGAATAAAAACGTTGACAGTTACAAAATATTTATCGATACTTCTGCGTGTACGAGGTTAGAATATTTATCACGTTCTTATAGAAATACATAATATATTTAATTAGGAAAGAGAGATAAAAAATACTTGAAAATAGATAAATAAGCTGGTAGGATAGATACCCCACAACATGACCTTATTTATAGAGTCTACTATTATATATAATATTATAAACTAATGCTATGACTGCACTAATAATAATATATTATAAACACATATATCGTATTTACTTAGGTCGCACTTAAATTACACATTATTATTTCTTTAAGTTATGTCCCGGTTTATCGATAACTTACCGAGGACAAGTATCCAAACTGTCACTTCTCTATTAAAGTTACTTTAAAGTTTTTACTTTACATTTAAGTTAGTTTATAGTGATATCTTAGACCCGACGCCGAATAGGTGTCCATTATAGAAGGGAACCTTGCTACTACCTTATTTTCTGGTGCTTAAAAGCTAATGCCTATATAGCAAATTTTATCTTACTGTTCCTATGCTTGATACTTGATTATATGTGCCTTCTGTTCTATTATCTGTCTTAACGTATACTTATAGGTTATAAGCAAATATTGTGGATCGAAATTATATATATTCGATGCGTGCTGGACGCTGCTAGCCTTTCTGGCTTTTACAGCTTCTTGGGTACCAAGGCTCGAGGACCCAAAATACGCGAGCTAATAAATTAAAAAAAAATGTACATCTTATGTATTAAGTAAGTGGAGTATTTTATATTTCCTGAACGCTTTCTTGTGCATATCAACCTTACGCTTATTATTAACCTTTAACGCTAAAAGCCTAATAAAACAATATGATGTGCTGCATAGAAAGAGTAAAGTAAGTAGCAATAAATATACGACATAGCTGTTGTTTTGCAATAAAAAGAGCAAGGTTTTTTTTATCTAAAAAGGCGTTTACATAAGCGATGATTATGCGAACGAAATCGGAACAAATAAATATTAATAAGGTAGTAATATACTAACATATACAATAATATTAGCAGGATAAATTTAATATCGAGCTGTGGTAGCTTAGTGATAGAGGACTGAGACTTCAATTCGTAGGTCGTGAGTTCAATTCGCGGGATGCAGTCTTAATACTGTGATCAATAAGTAAGGTGAATTTGTTTAAAAAATGTAAATTCTTAATTTTTTACTCCAAATCAATTTCATCACCTTCTAAGTTATTACCCGTCCAATAAAATAAATTTTTCAAACTTTTTCCTGTCTTCGAAACAGTCTGAATAGTCTTTTTCCGGTATAGCCTTCAAGATTTTCTTCGATTCGGTCTTTATCTCCTTCGCATTGGCCATTAAAGTTTGTTAAATAGCCAGAAGTCGCAGGGAGTAAGATCAGAAACGAATACGGAGGTTGCGTAACGATATGATTCGAATTTTTCACGCTTTTTTTTTTCAAAAAAAATGTGCAATTTTGGCATCAATCAAAACTTGACGCGTTTGACAAAATTGAAATATTTGACAAAAACAGGCATAACTCGGAGATATTTAATCTTTTTGATAATAAAAAAATCAAGCACAGATAAAATAGCGTCGTGTTCTGTCGTGTTTTGAAAATAATCGTTCAATGAACAAAAGGTATGCGAGTTGTTAAATAAAAAGTATTGGTTCGTTTTGTTAGAGAATTTTGATGTTAGTATAAAAATAACGTTCATAGATAACACTTTTGTGTTAACGCAAGTCGTTCTTGTGAGAATGAGTTCACAGTTTTAAATGCGAACCAAACGCAGTGCCGTGATAAATAAACATAAAAGAACAAGATGTTTTAATTTTGCACAAAACCGTAAAGAAAATGTATTTCTCGTAGTGAACTTTTTAAACTTCGAATTACACTATGTTGGAGAAAATATTTACACCTACACAAGAGTATGAATGGCAAATAACCACGACTACGAGGGTGAATCAAAAAATTCTTGGAATCAATATTAAAAAATGCAAAGATTTAAATAATAATATTTTATTTTTCTACATAATCTCCCTCCAATGCAATGCATTTAGAATAACGCGTTTCTAACTTACTTATTCCTTGTGAAAAAAAATTATTTTCTTGACTCTCGAAAAAGTCCTCTACGGCAGCTATAACCGCGTCATTATCGTGAAATTTTGTTTCACGAATTTCCTGTTTTAATTTTGGAAATAAGTGAAAATCACTTGGGGCTAAGTCCGGAGAATATGGTGGGTGGTCAAGGAGATTGAAGCCAGCACAGCGGATTGCGTTGAACGCAACTTCCGATCGATGAGCAGGAGCGTTATCTTGAAGGAACAACACGCCCAACGACAGTTTTCCACGACGTTTTTCTTTAATCGCTTCACGCACTTTCGGGATTAAATTTGCATAATAGGGTCCAGTAATCGTCTGGCCCCTATTTTCGCATGTAATCAATAAAAAGGATTCCTTCACTATCCCAGAACACAGAGGCCATAACTTTGCCAGCGGTAGGAGCAACTCGAAATTTCTTAATGGATGGAGAGGATGGTCGTTTCCAAGACATGCTTTGTCTTTTAGTTTCATGATCAAAATGGTGGACCCACGTATCATCCTTGGTGACAAGACGACGGCAAAAATTATCCGAATCACGCTGGAACATTTCGAGATTACGCTTGGAAATTTCCAAACGTCTTTCTGTTTTCGTCGGTTAACATTCGTGGCACCCATCTTGCAGACACTTTTTTGAACCCCAGTGAATCAATTAAAATGGATTGAACGCTACCAAAAGATATCTTTAGGAACTCAGCTATATGTTTTATAGTCATTCTTCTGTCTTCCAAAACCAGATTCACAACCTTTTTGACATTTTCTTCTGTAACGGAGGTTGAAGGCCGCCCAGAACGCGGGTCATCTTTGCAGCTTGATCTACCTCTTTTAAATTCAGCCACCCAGTACGCAACCGTAGAATAGGGTACAGCATCACCCCCTAATGTCTGCTGAATGTCCAAAAAAATTTCCTTCGTAGACATTTTTTTCAAACTGAGATATTTTATCACCGCACGTAACTCACTTTTATCCATAATTTTGACTTTTTAGCAACTCGTTGCACAAAAAAATTTATTACATGCGAACGAACTGACAAAAACAAGTGACAGTCTGCATAAATATAGTGTGATAGACACTCTTTAATTTGAATATCGAACTTGATCCAAAAAGGTTTCATATATATGCACTTCTAAGAACTTTTTGATTCACCCTGGTATTAATGTTATTTATTTATTCAATGATGTATCATAATTCTCTATTTAGTTTTAACTAGACCTATTGTATTTTAATTATAAATTTAATTCTGATAATAATTATGATAACAATATATATCATAAATATGGGAAGCCTCCTGAAATAAAAATCATTTAAAAATAATTTAATTTCACAGCCGAAAGTCCGAACACCAACTGATGTCGTCGGAATCCAATCCATATCATTCTAGATCATAGATGCACAGACCGCGGCCCACCGGTCGAATACTGGTGGCCGGTCGACAGCAATAATAATACTCTTCGAAAAATATTAAATTTTATTCCAGAATAAAAGCAAAAAAAATTAATAACCTTTACTTCTGGCGGCCGGCCCGCCATCAGTTCATGATTTGCCCAAGTGGCCCCTAGTCTTAATAAGTCTGTGCTGTGCTGTGCAATGTTGTAGATAGAAGCATTGCTGGAGTTTATTCCGCCACTCCCTCCAAGATAACGTTTTCCGTAGTGATAGTAATCGATTAAGCCAAGGTTTGCTCTTTTCTAGCACCTTTAAGTCACAATGCGAAACGGGAGACGCTGTGTGACAGCCCAAACAGAACCTCCACGGGGGCCCTCGAGTCTAATAAACTCACGGAGCGTCAACTGAAGCGAATGAAGAACTCTGCAACCTTCTAATCCTGTGAAATTGTAGTATGTAGCGGCCTGAGTAGTAGCTATCCAGGGAACCGACGCTTCGCTACCTAAAAAGAGGTTTTAGACTAAGCGCCCTGTTTTCTCAATCCCACAAAATCTCCAAATGCTATTTGAGCTGTAGTGGTAAAAAAAATGAATTTTAGATAATCCGTTAAAACATACAAAAACTATAACAATAATCTTACTTGTTAGCTAAAGATTATCATTATTCAACATAGGAACTTTATTAGAACCCTTATTAAGCAACTTATTATCTGTTTGTTTTCTAACCTATTATATTTTAGACTCTTCCCTGCTTCACAAAGTGTTATAGTTGTAAAGAAGAAGCAGGAAGAAACTCTACAACAACACATGTTTTAATAAAGTTTAACACAGATTTAGTCACATACACTTAATTATATATCGGCTAAATGAAATAAAAAAAGCGATATAACTGCTTAGTATTCTAATTATTTATACATTCGTTTATTGAATAATAAGATTTTATTCTCTGTTCTGTTCTCGAGTCCCTCGGTCGACCCACTATGTGGACTGACTACACTGTTAAGGTTGTAAGAGGTCACTGGATACCGGACAGTGCAAAAACTGTCATCATAGAGATCTTTAGGGGAGGCATATGATTTGTCACAGACGTCCATCGGCTAATATGGTGATCATGGTCACGACCGTTGTGGAACCTTATAAATAGTGAATTGTCTGGAATATTTTTGACAATTTTCGATGATGCAAGTGATACAAGGTTCCTTATATGTATAGGATTTATAACTATGTTTATTTTGACGGTGGCCTTGGTTATTGAGCTTCCTTTTTTTTCTCATGTTGTATATAAACGACTTTAATTTTCTAAAGTATTGTATAAATTTACGCGGAAACACAGCGCAGTGGCGTTAATGAGATGATTTTTAATTTAAATGTAAAACAGTGTTAACCTACTTATGTTAATGTCGAGAAATCAAATCCGGCCGCTCCCGTGGGGTACGTTTCTTTTGATGACAGATCTTACGTCTGTTATCTTTATACAGTGGTTTACGTAACCACGTACGTAACTTATTTATATTTAATGCATACTTTACTTTTAAATCGCAGTAGTTAGCTCAGCGCGTTTCTTAATAAACTAATTACAATAAATAAATAAATAATGTACATAAAAAACTTTAACAGAATTAGTCTGATGATCAAGCCTTACAGTCGCTTAGCTAGTTTTGGAGAGGGCTATGCTCGTGATCCGGAATGACAACATATGTAGACAAACGTAATTGACCAACGAAGTCCAGCTGATTAGTAAGTTGTAGTGACAGTGGGCAGACCAAATACCAAATAGAACAGATGGTTGCTAGGGCCTTATGGTTTTAGATATGAGACCACAGGCTGTCAAGGTAGACATAACCTTACGGTCTATAGAAAACACTGGGTTTAGGCCACCTTCAAACAGTCTTTTTAAGAATGGGGGAACTTTGTCCAGCAGTACATGTCGTACAGCTATTTAATGGAATCAGGCGTTACCTTGCGGAAGTCCATCCTAAGTCACAGAGTCAGTGTTTGGCACTAATCGGTGTAACATAACTCCTGAAGATGCCCCGTGGAGGGATGAAACACGTGTTGAGTGATTTGACCGTAGCATTTGTGTAATTCGCATTGCTTGCCGCATACGCATTTATCAGCGGGCTGGCAGGCGGTGCACTTTGTTGCACGACTACCACAGCATGTGCAGAAGTGGTGGAAGTGGCTAAGTATTGGTCCTTTTCTTATTTATGTCATACAGCTAAAATAATTATGAAAATAATAACGAAAAGAAATGAAATAAATAGATAATAGTTAAAATTAGATGTGAATTCATTAAAAACTAAGCTTTGAAATATATAAAGACGAATTAAATACTTCAAATATTGGTAATATTACAAAATTTTGAGTAGTGTTCTTTATAAATAAAATACGATAGTTTAAAATTTCAAATATGCCTTTTTATTTTATAATGTACTAGCTAATCCCGCAAACGTTGTTTTGCCACGTATGTTATTTCTAGGAAACATAAAAAGTAAGGGTTGATCGTAGAGAGATGAAAATTTAGGGTTGTATGTATTTTTGTATGCTGTATCATAAAAAAATAAAAACATTTTTTTTTAAATAAAAATATAGGAATGTTAAGGGTGGCTTAATATTTAGGTGGATAAAAATAGATATTGTCCGATTCTCCACCCTGGCCGATATGCACGTCAAGATTGACGAAAATCGGTCGAGCCGTTTCGGAGGAGTTCAATCACGCACACCGTGACACGACAATTTTATATATTAGATTTTAGGTCATACAAATGAAAATAACTATATGAATCTGTATGTTAATGTAAAACGAAAAAGAAGAGATAAACATTTAATTGAAAAAATAATAAAGAATACAAAATAATGGAACTATGAACACAGAATAAATACTGAGTACTAACTTATAGCTAAACACTACGTAGTATTAATGTTTTTTATAATATTTGTTCAACATTTACCCCGTTGTAGTGTTGAGGCGATATAAAGATTGTTGCGTGAATTAAAAGTATGCATGACCTGATGACTGCCTCTTCCATTTTTCCTTTTTAACCAGGTTCATTCAATAATAGTTTGGAAGAAATCGCCGATTAAATCGCCATTTTTACTTCTTTCCGTTTATCTGTTTATTACGATTTATTTATTTTTCTTTTATCACGATGTGCAATGAAAAATATAAAAAATAAAAAACTCTCAAATTGCAAAACCAGTTCATAACTTCTGATAAAGCGTTTTCGTTTTAAACGGTGAAAACTAAGGGAAAATGGGGTATTGTGACAAATTTTAAAGAGTTATATAAATCTGACCGAGCAATTTATTTGCAGGAAATCGCTCTTTATCGGAAAATGCTTGTCCCTGCAGTATGTAATTTTCCACGCCGGTAATCATCGACATTACAGATTCCCAATTCACTTTGCCGTACTCTTACCTAGTGGAATTAAATATCACTTTTTATAAAAAAAACTACGATTCATTTATTCATTCATCAGCACTTACTGACAACATCGGATTTTTCAATACGACCTTTTTTATCGAAATAAATAATAAGTAAAAAATTCATAACAAAATCATTAATTTTTTTACTAGGCAGAGTACGGTTTGGTAATTGTAAAATAAAAAGATAATGTCGAGCTTTCGTCTGTATCGACTTACAATCACCAAAATTATATTAATCTGCCATGCCGACACACGCACAACCACACACACACGCACACACACACACACCCACGCATGCACGCGCGCGCACGCACACACACATACACACACATAATTATATATATATAAGTAAATATATATAAATTGCTCCTGAAATAAACATTAAATCATATTGCTTTAATCCTTTTTATTATTAGTTTATTTTTATGTTTCCAATATCCCGGCTTTCGGTCCAACACCGTTCCTGAGAATATTTAAATGTAATATGCAACTAACTATAGTTGTGTAGTAATTTTATAAAAGGTAGTTTTATTTTTCTTAAATAGCAACACTACTCGACCCCGTCACTCTTTTGTGACAACTTCCAGTAAAAGGATTGAGAGTGGTGAGGTTGAAACAGCGTTTTGATTATTAAGACGGGAGCTCGGTCACTCGTTCGATAACCATCGAAGTGATAAGTTGTCTAGTGGAAACTATGCTAGTTGGCCTATAAGAGTATTTAAAGTGGAATAAAAGTATTTACTGTGCTGTGAATTGGAGTTATTCTGATAGTTGTGTGTTTGTATATTTGTTTTATATCTCGGAGTGTTCACTCCATTATTTTAAAAGTAAATATGATTTATACAAATAAATAAAATAATCTATTCTTGTAGATCAAAGAAATTGTATCTAAAATAATAACTTTTTAATACTTGCAATCATAATTTATGTTGATTTAAGACAGAAGTTGAACATATGCTTCTTGTAGCTATATAATTATGGAGCTTTATTATGATATAATACCATATATAAACGTGCTTTTGTATGTTTATGTTTCAAATCTCCGGAGAAGTCACACCATCATGTTATATTGTGAATTTATAATACACAAAAAATAAAGACAATATAAACCTATGTTTCTTATAGCTAATCGATTACGGATCTTGTCTGATTGAGAGACGAATCATACTCGTATATAGTGAAGAAATAACTGCTTTGGTTCATCAATGATATTTTAAACTTGGAATGTTTCACATTCTTTTCTTTACAAAAGCCAATCCTGCTTCGAGCGGTAAGGACAATAAACCGTAGTTAGTATATCTTGTATCGTCCTAATTTGAAACGCGTCTGTTAATAATTCACACCGTGTACAGGCATTGTCAATTATACAATGGATGTTTCAATGGAATCACCTTTGAGCTTTGAATACACAAAAGCTTCAAGAGATCGCGTAATGTAAAACGGATATTATAACAAAATTAATTATAGATGGCAGCACTTGTATTTTATAACTAGAAATGGTTTACTTTCCGGTTCCGCTAATATTTTAGGTCTATCAGACGTTCGAGTGTTTCGAGACAAATTGATTCAACCGAATTGATTTATTTTAGTCACCAATGATAACCAGAAGAGATCTAATCATAAATTATAATTTACAGACAGATGATTATGTTGTTATTTTTCAAAGTATATCTATAAAACACATATATGCATCCTTTTGTTTATATATTATAATTAAATAATGTTGTCGTAAGGTTTTTCTTACGTCAACATTATATACAGGAAGAACTATTCAAATGACATTGGACAGGAGACGTCTGTAGGATACAGACTGTTGACCAAAACGTCTAATATATTAGGAGGAGCAGAAAATAACGTCATTTCTGCGCATGTAGATATTTGATTGTTATTTGGTATTTAATGAAATCAAGCGTTACCTCGCGGAAGTCCATCCTAAGTAAGACAAGGACCAATATTTAGCCACTTCCGCACATGCAGTAGTAGTCGTGCAACAAAGTGCACCGCCCGCCAGCCCGCTGATAAATGCGTATGCGGCAAATAATGCGAATTACACAACTGCCACCGTTAATTCACTCAACATGTGTTTCACCGCTCCACGGGGCATCTTCAGGAGTTATGTTACACCGATTAGTGCCAAACACAGAGTTGTTATTTAGTTGTTATTTGGTTGCTCATTACGTTCTTGGAAGACATTGTATACTAGATCGCAAAAGGTTGTTGATAACGAAGTTGAATGTATTGTTGATTAGAAATAAAAACTTGTTAAATATAGTCGTGTGAATCTAACTTAAGAAAGCGACATTCCCGGTCATCCTAATGATTGTTTCTAAAAAAAAGAAAAAGAAGGCGACCAAGTAAAAGGTGAAATGACATCTTTAATTAGAGACGGGAAACTCTATGGATGCGTGAGGCACGGAAACGTGATAAATAGAAATGTACAGAAGAGGCCCACACCAAAGAGGTGACTACATTTTATAATATTTAAAATCACTTTATTATTTATAATGTTAATCATACGAGTACTTATATAAAGAAAACTATTATCTACACATATAAATAAAATTTAATATCTCTTTGTAATATTCAAATAACTAATTTTTACTGCGTGCATATGAATATATATGATACATATATTAAAATATTTTTTTTTAAATCTGTTTGGTCCGGCCAGACTGATTTTGACAGGACTTATACTGGTAGGTAGATGTAATAAGGAGTAACTAAAGCGATTTTTTTTTTAATTTCACGCGGACGATGTCGCGGGCACATCTAATAGGTTTTAATTCCATATTACTTACTATCTTATGCAACATAAATTATAAGTTGTAATAAAAATGTATAGCTATTTTAATTTTATTTTATAATTAAAATAATTAAATGTAATTCATCTCATTGTAACCAAAGTTAATATATAAGTTCTTTAAAAAATGCTGACCGAGCTGCAAATTGTAATTTAAAAAGTTGTTTCACTTTTTTTTTTAATTTTAGTTAGAGAATCAATTAGATGTGCAATGACATAATTTTTGAGAACCTTTTCCTTAAAATTTACAAATATATGAATGTAAATAATATAAAAATAAAATAAAAAATATATCTATAAATCTCTTTATACATCAGTTAAACTTTCAATACACGGTTAACGGCTTTTAGGTTTATTAAGCTTTAGATTTTCTAGTGTAAATGTACCATTAGTTTAGTTAAAAAAGATTTAAAATCGAATTCCGACTATCACTAATGCAACTTACGTAAACCTGATTTAATTCAAAGCTCTGGCCTTTTTATACCTTCAACATATCCGAACCATAACTCTTCGGTTCAGTGGGGCTTAAAACCGATTATGCTGGAGTGAGTTCGTTAAATTTAACAAATGGTTCGCTTCCGGCTCTTTGTAAATTTTAAAGCTTCATCGATTGGTTTTATAAACTTCATGTCGATATCTAAAAACACATCGGTAGATGAACTGTCGTATTTCAGTGCACAAATGAGAAAGGAGTTTAAATTAATAGTCCAAGGAATATTTAATTTTGTAATATTTTGTTGTACTTTAAACCATAAGTAACAATTCTTTAATCTTCATTCTTTTAGGAGACAAAGTAATATCAAATGCTTGATTAACTGTAATTCTTCACGTTGCTTTGAATTCACGAGAAAATTCACAAAACTTTCAAAATTTATTGCCTGATTATTCAGGGTGGTTGAAATAGCCTGACGACGGTAGAAGACTATCACAGTAGAGTAAGATTAGAACAATAAACCAAATTGTGATAGTACATGATATAGAATTTAACAAAAGAAAAAGAAAACTAGAAATTAAAATTAAAAATTGGAATGATTAATATTTAAAGAAACAAAAGTAATTGAATGAAATGAAAATAAAAAAATGTAAGCAGGCGAAGGTGATGTAAGAAAAGAAAATAAAATACGGAAAGGAATGTAAGAGAGTGTGACGAATAAGAGAAAGACGTGTGAAAGATAACGTGAGGGATAAAAGATGAGGATAAAAATAAAAAAGTCAGTTAATAATTTATTGACCATATTGTTCCTGCGTGCCTAAGACAAGGGAATGTATGAGAGGTCCCCAATAGCGGAGACAATAAATTAAACAGAGATAAACAGTAACAAAAGGCAGTAAGAAAGTACAAACTTAGAAATATAAAATTAGTTATAATTGTTACCTTACAACTATCTCACTAAGAACATTTAATGATTTATAGTCAAAGAAACAAATAAAAACATTACTAAACGGGATCAAAGATCCAGCGCATTTTGCATATCACAACGCAATAATTACGAGTCATAGCAAGCCGTTACGTTCCAGTGATGTTTAAATTGTATTGTGTGTACTCAATAATTTTGAACGAAATTATCTTTTAATAGATTCGAGAGAGCAAGAGAATATATCAATATCACTAATATATGAATTGTGGAGGTCACACATCCTGTATAAGGGTGTACGTTTACCGATATTTGTCTTAGCCGTTAATAAAAAAGAGAGATCTAGAACGCGTTCTTGCGGCAGGAATTCGAAAGTTTACCTCGGACAACAGTTCCGAACAGTTAACATTGCCATCACAAATATTTTTAAGCGTAGTGGCGTCCATTAGAGAACGTCGATCCTTCAATGATAACATTCGGTGTCTGTTTTAATACATTTTGTAAGAATCCCGGGGGCAATGCATTCGGTAGTTCAGAATGCGAGGGAATTTTGATTAAAGTACGATTGCAAGATAATGTTCAGAAAATTCCCACATCCAGATTTAAAATAGTTGTCAAAGAGTATTCATTTACTAACGGTTATTATACTATATGACTTCACAGAAGGTAGTATACCTTGGAAATGATGCATAAGCCTTCAGGCTATTTGAACTTTATACACGTGTTTGCGTGTATATTATGATGCACTTGTTAATAATATACACAAACAACACTGTATTGCGTTTATACTTAGATAATATCGCGGCATACGGGTCCAATTAGAACATAATCGATCGCAGATACAGGGCTGCTTTTTTCCATACCTTTGACGACACCCATATCTGTTCCTTTTACAATAGAGTTCCACAATTGTTAACTTTTAACCATTAATAACCTAGAGTTTCAATTTTGATACCAATCTTTTAAACCGAATGTTCACATTACTATTAGTTTTATTATAGATTGCCTGTACGTATTTTACTGTTGTATAATATTCTTTCCAACGAAATTAAAAAAAAATATATATATTTTTCCCTTCATCTAGACTCTCAAGCAAACACAGTATTATTAAAAAAAATCACTTTCGTAAATCAGGCTACTAAGGGTTAAAACACGCCTCCTACAAGCGCATATTAAATATGTAATATGATTTTTCCCGTTGAGTTTATTTCGCCTATTAGTATCTATCATACTTAAATCATTTATTATGTGGTACATATATACCAGGGGTGGCCAAACTGCGGCTCGCCACATGCTCGAGCACATGGCTCTTTGAACAATTATTTTTGGCTCCAATTAATTGTCTAATTATTTCAATATTTAAATTTATGTTATTGAAACAAATTACTGGTGTGAATAATAATTATTATTATTCCACTATAAAAATAGCGAAATCCAAATATCGATCATAAGTAACTATCGGGCGTCTTAAGTATTATAAGTGCTGTCATATACATGTCTAAATTCAATATAATTAATATAATAAATTAATATTTTGTACTTTTATTTAAATAATTTCAATAAATATGGTTTTTATAAAATAAAAATTCTTTTGCGTATTCAATTTTGCGTGCTTGCAAGGAAGTTGAATTTTCGAAAAATGTTCGCACTATCAAAAAGATTGGCCACCTCTGGTTTATCCGATGTGTGTCCACTACCTTTATATAGAATACACAGTTTTTGAATTTGAGTTAAAATTCTTTCTATGGAACCATCGGTTCTATTTTCTATGTACCTACCGTTTTCTTCCTACGCTCTGCATTAGATTAATGCTAATCCTTATTCCTTAACAGTAACACGACTATCCAAAATATCCGTCTTCCGCGAATTGATTGCTCGTAAATAATTAAACTCACTCTAATCAAGGAATGATGCAAACACGTTGTTATCCATGATTAAATTTAAAAGGGACTCAATGGTTAAAAAATTTAATTCGAATTACAGGTTCCCGATTTATTTTATAAAACTTTATTTCATTTATTGTACATTAAAACGGTATATAAAAAGAAACCAGTCGAAATAGACGAAATATGAACCACAAAAGGCTTAATTATATTCAAAATTTCTTTACTTTATAGAGAAACTGGGAATTAAATCCGAGATGATGTTAATAAACATTTTCGCTCGCCGTTATTTTATATAAAAAAGAAAATTATTTATACTGTTCCTCCATCAACTACAAAATTAATATTTCCTCCGTGTACACAATACAGAATGTCTTTTTTGATCCTTCTCGTTTTTGCTTTGAAATAATGAATGCGCGCCAGATGACCTAAATCCCTGGAAATAAGAAACTGTATTGTAAAGCAAATATTTTTTATATTTACTCATTGCAAAAATAAATGTATCATTTATTATTTTGAAGAAGATAAATAGTAACGGAGAGACAGGATTCAAACGCTAGTGCCATCTAGTGCATTAATTTATATCCCAATATATATATATATATATATATAAATTTTTCGCCGTCGTCGTTTGCCCATAGACAGTCATTCCTTGGGGCCTTCCCGAAAGATATCAATGGTGGATATACCATAATCCCCACGCTCGGCACGTGAATGGCGATAGCAGTATGGTATTATGGCACGCAGAGGACACCACTCATCTACTGGATACATATTTGTAAGCAGCGGCAACCCTATATAATTATTGCACAGAGTGTATGTTATTTCAGATTATATCCCGGGTATCGAGAATATATATATATATATATATATATATATTCGCCGGAGCGTTCACATACCTCGAGACGATATACAGTTAGTCAAATATAAAGAGGTTTTCCTAGTATTTTATATTAAAAGTGTGATGCAAACGTGTGGTGTAGCTGACATTAGGCTTTTAAAAACTAATTATAGATGCTTTGTCTCCGAGATTCAAAATTAGCATTACGAACTTAAAGTAGATATTCTAACATATTTAAATTACAAAAACGAATTAGTAACGTTACAATACAGTGTCATGATTTAGCATTATGATTCACTATTTAGTTTGGTTCATACGCAATAGGAGAAATAAAAATATTTATATATATATATATATATATATATATATATATACTTTATACTTTAAGTTCGTAATGCTAATTTTGAATCTCGGAGACAAAGCATCTATAATTAGTTTTTAAAAGCCTAATGTCAGCTACACCACACGTTTGCATCACACTTTTAATATAAAATACTAGGAAAACCTCTTTATATTTGACTAACTGTATATCGTCTCGAGGTATGTGAACGCTCCGGCGGTTCAAGCGACAACTCTTTCATGTTTGTGTTTTCGGTTCGTCGTTGTATATACCAACTTATATTAGACAACCTTCAACAATTACTTTTTAGTAATCCGACGTTATTAAAATTTGTGACTTCTTTTCAGCCATTGGACGCCCACTGCAAGGCATAAGCAAAGCAAAGATTACCATGATGACCAGTTCTGTGCTGCCGTATCCAACGACTTCTCGAGGTTAACTATATCGTTGGTCTAACTAAAGAGCGGTAGTATTTTTAATGGAATCAGGCATTACCTTGCGGAAGTACATCCTAAGTAAGAAAAGGACCAATATTTAGCCACTTTCGCACATGCAGTGGTAGTCGTGCAACAAAGTGCACCGCCCGCCAGTCCGCTGATGAATGCGTATGCGGCAAACAATGCGAATCACACAACTGCCACAATCAAACCACTCAACACGTGTTTTACCCCATCACGGGGCACCTTAAGGAGTTATGTTACACCGATTAGTGCCAAACACAGAGTCACACTTAGTATTTTTACTACGCGGCAAAAATCAGTTTGCAGTTCATCGCTTTTGGATGTATTCGGAATTTTTCTACAAAATCAAATTAAGAATGAGAAGATCCGTAGATGAATGAAAGTAACCAACATTTACGGTCCGATTTGCAAGTCGAAGTGGCAGAGGGTAGTCAGTGGAGTGGACACTGTAGATGGACAGACGACTTCGTTAAAGTCATCGGAAAGTGCTTTCAATAGGTCTTATAGTAAATTAATAGCGGGGGCCTATTTTCAACTGTGGAAGTCTTTCGGCTGAAATTATGAAGGTGTCACAATTAGGTATTTCTAAAGCAGTAAACTTGATCTTTACCACTAGAAGCATATTTGCGTGATTAATGATGACGACGTGACTTTAATGCGATCGACGAAGCAGTGATTATTATCTAACTTCATGTATTACTTTACCAAAACTGAGAAACTATTCTCTACTTTTGGCAATTTCTAACATAGAGGCGATGTTTCCTTTATTTATTTTTACGCCCAAATGGCATTCGGAGTCGACCCGAAGTTCTTCGAATGTGGCACAGTGGGCTACCAGGTGGACCACGGTCTGGTCCACGCCCGGTTCACAAACGCACGCGGGGTCCTCCTTGAGCTTAAACCGGTGAATGTACTCGGAGAACCCCTTGTGACTCATGAAGAGCTGGACCAAAATCGCGTCCATCTTATTACAGCGGAGCACGTGATAGGCTGAGACGGCGTCAAGGAAATAAACAAGTAAAACAGTGTAATAGAGAGAGATAGAGAAAAAAGAAGGCGATGTATGAAGGAGAATTAGAACGAAAGAGAAAGATAGAATGTACTGTGGAAAGAAAGAATGGAACGATAGATTATGTGGAGAATATTGTAGAGAACGAAAATAAAAAGGTCAGTGAAAAAAAAATTTAATCAGACAAAATACGAGTACCACCCTGTCCTTCTCAAAGATAGGGGAACGAGAATAAAAAAAACTTCATGTATTTTATTTGGACAAATATTTTTATCACTTATATATGGACTAGGTTTGACGAACCATCTAATACGATCACTAAAAGACGGAAGTGATTGTTTGATAACATCTCCGTAGCGCGTGTCAAATTTAAATTTAACTAGGATTTGTAAATTCTTTTTTCATCGTAAGAAAAAGCATACACCGCTTTAGCTTCCGTCCTATCAACTTTCAATTTAAGCTTGAAAATAATGAACGAAAAGAAGCGGATTTGACGCTACCAACGCCGATGCGATCGGTCCGAAACAACTATTCCACCGCTATTTTTACTTGAAACATTTTCCGGAGCTCACGATAAAATGTTTCTCCGTTTTGTATTAGCCGTTGCTTTCTTGCGTTGGGTGGAGAAATTAATTGTTTTTAGTTTTTTTGTTTTATAAAACTGCACTCGTTTGTATGTATGTAATATTATTTACTTGATAATTTTATCTTAATGCTTACATTTACTTAGTCTTGCTATAGATATTGCCGCAAAGTAGAACCACGTTTTTTTTACTGTACCTAACATTTTTGACTATTACAGTGTGTTAGTTTAATTAAAATAAAATCTATAAGATATATAAAGATTATTCGAAGTGGTCTTTACAGTTATCAATAGCAGTACGCATTTTTTATGGGAAAATTCTTCACTGCCAATAGTATGGATTGTTTTAGGAACTTCAAATTATAATCGCGTTTAGAGCAAGCTTTAAGCGTTTAAGCTTTTTATAAAAGTGACCATGACTTATAATCCGCTGGATTAAGATCAGGACTAGTTGACGGCAAGTCTTCAGCTCTGATGAAGCCCGGAACGTTCGTTTCTAACCACGATCAGGTGGATCGAGCTTTATGACCCGGCGTTGAGACTTGATGAAAGGACTATTCTTGGTTATTGAATATGATGTTTTTAAGGGGCTTAGTTATGTTTTCAAGAATGGTATCTTTATACAATTGTATCTATGGCTTAGTTATCTTTACACACTTGTGTTGAAGTTTTGGTAACTTTTTCACAAAAGTATGACACTTAAAACTTTACAGCTAACACTCCACCAAACCATCACTTCAGTGATGGTTGAAAGCTTTAGCTTTACCAATAATTAAAATAATTTAAAATCAAGCATGAGTATGTCATATGTTCTTTGCGTCATGTGATCTGTCCACTGAGACTTGAACTTACCAATCTGATGGACTATGTTTACTTGATGCTATGTTACTTTCATTCGTCTACATCTTTGGTCCTAATTAATTAGTCAGGGGCAAGACCAGTCTTTGAGGCGATCTTTGGGGGATGACAATGCCTTGCAATGGGCGTGTATCTGAAAAGAAGAAGGAGAATTGCTAACTACAACTTTCTTCCAATACAACCCAGTTTAGAAAAGTCTTATATTCGACTAACATCGTAGCAATGCCTTCAGAAATCAACGATCTAACTCTTTCTCTGGTATCGTCTGTACAATGTTATTTATATACGTCAAAAAGCAACTTCAATTACAAATATTTGTCAACCTTCAATAATTAGTTATTACATTCGGCTGTTTACAAAATTTCAACTATTACCTGAATTAACATTACGTGATTGGATCTAGATGAAAAAAATGTATATAAGTGAATGCTTTATATTCATTTCTATTGTTGTTGGCCTGTTCATTTATATTTCAATCTTTGAAAATAAATGCTAGTTTAAGTTTATGCGGTATATTAACGGTTGTATTAACAGTGTATTGCGGTCGTTTTAACCTATAGACGCCATTCCATAAAATATATAAAACTACCTTTTATAAAATAATAATTTTATAAAAGGTAGTTTTATTTTTCTTAAATGGTAACAGTACTCGACCCCGTCACTCTTTTGAGACAACTTTCAGTAAAAGGATTGAGAGTGGTGGCGATGAAACAGCGTTTTGATTATTGAGTCGGGAGTTCGGTCACTCGTTCGATAACCATCGAAGTGATATGTTGTCTAGTGGAAACTATGCTAGTTGACCTATAAGAGTATTAATAGTGGAATAAAAGTATTTACTATGCTGCGAATTGGAGTTTTTCTGATAATATAAAGGATGATGTTTTGTAGATATTAAAGCTTTAAAAAAGTAAAAATATAGGTCATTTGCTGTAAATTACAGTATGGTACAACCTTTCCAAAATAATTTGAGATAATGTAAAAAACGTAATGATAATCTAGAAAAAAACATTTTCTGAATTCGGATTAGTAAATATTAAAATAAATTATTGTTTACTATCTGTCACTGTAGAATTTTTATTGACAGAAGTTAATGCCTGTCGTGTTCAAATAGAGTTTCAGGGTGATCACTTTATATAGGATGATTAGAAATAGGTACTGTTGCTGACAAACAAACACTCTGTATAATGATGTACTTAGATAAATTAATAATAGCTTGATGGAGTCGACGAGTGACAATACCGTATAACAAATATCATTCATTTTATACTGTCAGTGGTATCGCTTTGAATGTCAAATGAAAGCTAATTTTTATATCAAATATGTTATGTGGAGAGTTTGTTAAAATTTTCAATAAGTGTAAATTCAAACTTTATAAAATATTAAGAAATACCGATCGTTCGAGAGCCAGTAAATGATGGGCGCTTTGGGAAATGTGAAATGTTTCTGCTTTTGCACAATACTATACTTCAAAGTGTACTTTATACTTTGTAGTACACTTTATACTTTATTTACATAAAGTACAAATATAAAATTTGATATATCGTAAACATGCGAAATTGCCAGGTACTACAAACTTTTAATAAATCAACAGATGTTATGGTACAAAATTAAATAGCACTATAATATAGCAGAGAATTTACGACGGAAATTGTTTTTTAGATTTAACCGACTAATCAGACGCATGGATGTAAGAATAATTATTAGTTGTACTTATATTTTTATTATACCTACTCTGGCTCAGTTTTATTGGAAATATATCTAGTGTTTTATTTTTTAGAATCTTTTTATAATTGTTGTTAAGCGAGATTATTTTTATTTGAAAATATATGACCCTGAGCCTGGTCTGAGTCGTAGTAGTCCAGCGGTAAATAACTGCCTTACATTCGATTACCAGGATACAAGCTCATATAATTCACACTTTATGCATTATTTATATAAGATTGCCATTGCTCACAAACATGTTTCCTAAGGACGGGTAGCAGCTTCCTCTGCGTACAATAAGACCACACTGCCATCGCCAATCCGCGTGCTAAGTACGGCGATTATGATATATCCTTCCATTGATATCTTTGGGGGAGGCCTATACCTTACTTTGTGCGCCTACGGGCTGAAAGGAGTCTGGTATGGGCGGTAGAAGTTTTTTTAAACCAAAAAATACAATTGGCAATATTTTTAACCATAGATGAATCTAACTATTATTTTTATGTGTACAGCTTCATTGATCGTCGACTATATATTTTCTTTACATAACACGGTTATTAATAATTCCTAGGGTTGAACTTAAAACTAACTAAGGGGCTAAAACACGTCGCATTTACCGACTTGTGGTGACCCCTCGAGAACTTTGCGGCCCCAATGGTTGCACGGACGATGTGCCATACCTATTGCCACTTTAGACAAGCAATTTTTACGATATACGTCTGTGACTTTTGTTCTTCTGTGGATCTCCTCTTTTCTATTGCTCTCTGGTCATCTTGAACTTTCTTCTAAAGCCTGTCGTAAGCGACCACGTCTTGGATCCGTATCATTCCGCATCATAAAATTGGTCAAAGAACTTCGTCTTTAGATATTTTTGACGTGAGGATATTTCGGAGCTTCTCGAACGATCATCCGAAGTTGATTTGGCGAGTAATGTCTTTCTTAAAGTTGGACTTCCCAAACTGGATGGTTTGCTTCAAGAACATAATATCATTTACAACTTCGAACGTAGAAACCTTAACTACTTGTCGTACCTACTGCATGGACATTAGACATCTAATTCGTCTTATCGTGTTAATTTATTTTAAGGCTTAATGTCAGGAGGCTCTATTGAGATCATCGAGAAATATACTCATCTACCTATTTACAAGATTTTTTTGATGCTATATTAATAAAATAATAACTTTTTTTTAATAATTAAAAGACAATTCGTATATAACTTTACGAGAAAGTTCCTTCCTTATAAGTTCAAAACACTCGTCGAAGTCGATCTCATAAAAAAAGAAATTAGTAAAAGACAGAAATTGTTAAAAAATGTAATAAGATTTATTCAGCCGCGCAATAAACTTGCGGTTCAATAGAGCCTTAAACCGTTTAAGCAAGTTCATTAAAGGTTACAAATAGCGTTTCCGTTTTCTAGCTCTACCTGGTATATTTAATTGCTACTTTAGAAACATCGATTACTTTTTTATCATTTTCTTAAATGTTTTCTTTGAATGAATACCTTATATATGTACTTTATAAGAAGAATTACATAAATATGACGATTGGTTACTGGCGTGAAAGCTTCATAGGGGTAAATTCATTTGTCAGCAAAACTCTTTATACTTCTATTTCCAATTACCATGTAAAAAGTATTAATTACGAGATATGTTTCATTAATTTATTTTTTATTTAATATTGTTTATTATACACGCTGAACACATTTAAATAGTTTCATAATAATAAACAATAAGTACAATGGGCGGGTCTTATCACATGAGGCAATCTCTTACAGACCACTATAGTATGGAAAAGGTGGAAGTATAAATAATGGGTAGTTACGGGTACAAAACATACATGTACTTATATATGTATATTATATTTCCTTATAATAAATAAGGTATAATGCATATTATAAATATTATACAATAATAAATAAAAATATCAAACTGATTGGAATTGCACTCACATTAGAAATTATAAGGTAACAGAGGAAAAAAATTCAATGAATTAACGTATAAATAATCATAGGTCTGGTAGTTATTAACTATTTTCTTCAAAATAGGTAGTGACATAGCACGTCTTATATTTAGAGGTAAATCATTTCACAATCGCATGCCCTGTATGGTAAAAGATTTGGCCATTAACGAAGAATGCGCCAGCATTTTTAATTAATTATTTTTTTCTACTAGAATATAACAGAGAGCAGGACTGATAGTAGACAATAATTCATTTTAATATGTAATAATGAGAGACTATGCTTGGGACTTGGAATGACAAGATGAAGTAGCAGTGGCCAGGGCACATATTCTTTTATAGTTTATCGGAAGATGAAAGGTACAGGCGCCTTCAAATATCTCTTATTGGAAACCTATAAGGGATGCTTTCAGGGGTGGCTCTAGCTCGTGTAGCGCTCGTGTGCAATGAAACCCTGGCGTTCCAGGCCCCAGGTCAGGCCTAGACCCCCCCCCCCCGCGGCGTTGCACACCCTGCACTATAAGTTAAGCCGCCCCTGATACTATTAGATATCCGCTCTCCCGTATCAACGCCAGAACTCACGCCTCACATCGAGCCCCGGCGGTTATTAATATTGCATCGTGCACATTGTTTTATTTATTAATAAACAAAGTAAATCTCTGTTTCCAACGAAAAGGGGTGGAACAAGAGGTTCCCAATAGCGGGCCATTAAAAAAAAGACGCTTACTGCTTGTTGTCCCATGGCAGAAAGGAGATGAGATATAATCACGCCTTTAAAGCAACGCCAGGACACACGCCTCACATCGGGCCCCAGCAGTCTCGATGCACATGTTATGCACAACACACCTACACATGACACGGCAGCCGCGTCCGCTCAACCCGCGTTCAAGCGAGGGCGGTCCGGAGAGGCCCGTGTCTCTCCCGACCTCCGAGTAGTTCTCGCTTCGAGCTACATACTCAACACCCCACTCATTACACTATACACCCACGCGGATATAGTTCTCCGCGTGTAGATGTCTTCGTCGTAACTGAGGTACGATCCCCAGCGTAAAATTTTTAGTCCGTGGACCTCTGTTTCCACGGGCTCGATTTCGATGAAGCTGTACAAAGCCTGGACCAGCTAGCAGCACAACATCAATTACAACAAAAAGACTAATAAACAAATACTATTAGACAAAAGCCTGTATGTAAAAAGTAGTAAATATAATAATAACTATAAAACATTGGACGAGATATATGTATCTCGTATATAGTATTCCTACTGCTCACTAACAAGTTTTCAGAAGACGATTGCAGTGTGCGTCTACGGGTTGAAACGACAACTGTAAATATATTTCTATTACTTATTTTTAAAGCTCTATCGGAACTGCTCTAACGAGAATAACTATCGATGCGCGACCAATTAATAATAATTTTAATGTTTTTCTCATCGACCCAGATTTGAAAGCGACAATAATCAGGTATTACGACCATAAGACTTTTTCAATACCGCATATTAAGCATAAAGCTTTTTTTATTACAATACTTTAAGGTGATTATATTGTATCATAGAAAGATTGTGTAATTCTCTAATTAAAAAGAAAATACCTGTTAGTTTGTATTATAAACTCTTTGGTTATTAGCCGTGAACTAAAAAAAAATTATATGAATATTAAATCAATATTAGAATTATTTTTGTATCGAAGTAATTATTACATCCAATCGTTATTTTATTTTCACGTGCTTATTATTAATAGGGAAAGATTAAAACACGACATGAATCTTTTTCCTGAAGGCATTACATAATTTGGCTTTAAAGATGAATATATATAAGAAATAGTACAGAATTCCCGAAGACAAACTATTTTCAAGAGCATTGAAAGTGTAGTGCTAATAAAATTCACTGTTTACTAGTAAATATATGTAGCCAAAGACAATTCAACTATGGATAACCAGTATTAAGAACCTTCTTAATGAAATAACTAGGAATAAAATTCTAGTCAGCTTGCATACGTTGGAATTAGGAGCGAAAGCTATAACAGCGAGAGTACAACCAGCTTAATGACTTAGGAACTTGCGGTCTACGATTATGAAGTGGACTGGCCAGAGAATTCTAGGAGCCTATTAATAAGCGGATAGACATTAGTCGATCGACAAATCCAACCTTTTTTTTGATATTGCGAGATATTTTCTGAATAGACAAAATATACCCTTTGGAGTAGCAGAGGGCTATGTGGCATTCCTGCCTATTAAAACCCTCTCGCAGGTCATCTTCGATACTGCATCCGGAGGAGGTGAACGAAATAGTAAGGTTAAACAAAATTTGCAAAAATGAGTGATTTAACGGTGGTAGATGTGTAATTCGCATTGTTTGCCACATGCGCATTTATCAGCGGGATGGCGGGCGGTGTACTTTATTGCACAATTACTGCTGCATAGCGAAAGTAGCTATATATTGGTCCTTTTCTTACTTAGGATGGACTTCCGCAAAATAACGCCTGAATTCGTTAGACATCTTCGGTACCTTTAGAGGGGTCGTAGTAACCCAAGATACATACAGGTAGAAAGTGCCTTTCCATCGTTGTACCGCAGAAACATGAGACGAATTCGCATTGCTACCCTTCTCGGGTCTGCATTGAATGAACGATGAAGGTCCCCCACTCTCAACGCCAGCAACCCGTTGCTTTTTTAGTCGCCTCTTACAACAGACAAAGGATACCTTAGTACTATTTTAATTAAATCAGGCTTTAGCTTTGGAAATTCAATATATGTTCAGCTGTGGAAGCTACGGCTGTAATGATGATAAATTTAGGATTCAACAAGTCCTGCATGTTTTTTTTTTATGACCCCTGCTATTGGGGGCCTCTCGTACCCCTATTTATGGTGGGATAGGGACTTTATTAGCATTTAATTTATTCACTTAATTATTTTATTTTCATTCTGTTCTCTTTCATTCTTCACATAATCTTTCTGTTCTTTTATACCACAATTCTGCTTTCTTTCCCTTTTGCTCTGTTTTACCATTCTTTCATCCTCTTTTCATTTTACACTTAATTTCTAGTTTTGTTGTATCACATTTTTATCTTTATCTTTATCACAGTTTAATATTATTTATTTTTACATATCTTTTTTGGTTTTGTTTGTTGATGCTTAACTTTTATTTTTTTCTATTTCATATTGTATAATTCTTTTGCAATAACTGAAGAATTCTTTCATGGTTTCTTTTCCGCCTATCAGGGAGGGTATTGTCTCCTCCCTGATTTCAACGCCAGACCGGCACTCGAAGCCGTAGTCTTGCGTTAGTTTGCTAAAGTAAACTTTACATTATCTCGTATAAATGATCGACTAGAATCTTACACTGAATAATCTCATTTATTTTATAGCAATACAGAGTGTAAATATAAAAAAAAATTACATTTACAGAAGCCAATTAAAATAAAGTAGAAACTTTCTCGTCTCTTTAATGAGCCCTTAAAAGTATTTAAAAGTTTTTTTTTTTATTGCCAACTGAAGCTGCAAATGCTCGGTTCATTGACTTTTAACGATCCATTGGCGCATTCTATGCGAACACGTACTCCAGCCTTAATTCCGCTGCTCTTTAAAAATTAAGTACGTATTTACAAATCAGTTTTTATTTAGCTTCTATATATATTTTAATTCTTTCATGTATTTTTATAAATGGTATTTTGAATAGATTAACAAAAACGACATACCCGAAAATAATTTAAAAATACGTAAGTAATTATTTCTCTATTGCAGATCTAATTTCGTCCAATTCACTCTTAGCTGATCTTAACCTATCAATAGAAATATTCATACCTAAGTTTCAAGCATTTAAACCTTATGTTTCCAGAGATATCGTGATGAGTCAATTACAACGTTATCACTATAGATAGGTTAGATTTGTAACGAATATGATTTCATTTAAAACCTAACAGGATCATTATTTTGGTCTAGGACGTTTAGTAATGGACATGACGTCTACCATATATTTCCAACAGGGCCAATTGAAATCGACCTGCAATCAACTTCTTTCGACGACCTTTAATTTGTACGAACAAGAACGAAAATTCAAGGTTGTCTTTTAAGTCCTCAACTGTGCTTGCCTACCCATGGTGTTCACTTCAGAACCATAAAGTTTTCATTTATACGCAGACATAAGTTTCCTAAAATATTATTTTTATACAAATATAGAATAACAGTGAGCAAAACCAATACAAATAATTGTCAAAATTCGGATAGTAAAATCTTTGAAAGTTATCTTTAACGCTGTTGAATAATTTTGGCGGAATAATAGTGCGATAATAGATCAATTTCTTCTTCTTCGTCGTATGATCTCGGCCCTACTGTGGGATTTTTACCATCTTTAATCATCCGAAGAACTTCGTACACAAAGATTTAAAGGTGATTCAGTGATGATCACTGGGTAAGTCCATCGTAAAACTGGACGATCCTTGGTCTTTGAGTCATTCTTTTTTTTCATCGCTTACTAGTCCGCTATTGAACACCATCTCCATTGTTGGGAAGTGAGAAATACCTTGAAGAATATAAGTTTTTTTTGTACAGTGTGTGTAAAGTATTTTAAATTGTGACAACGGTTGCCGATAGGGGTTTTTTCATCTTGAACTATATGAGAATGGAGTCAATTTCCATTGAGAAAAAACAAGAATCACCAATAAATCTAAGCATTATACAGAATGCATTGACATAAATATGGTCTGTAAAAAAAAAGTAACACACTGTGCCCACAGTAAGAATTAAATTGTGTTATGATTACCGGATGTACTTCAATATTGCTACTATTAGCCAAAATAACAGTTCACCATATACTGTAAAATTTTAGAGGGAAAGAGTATGCACAGGCAACTAATTGTGTGTGTGCATATTTTGTGTACATGAGGCTATAATTGTATGTGTGCGATGTAAGTACAATAACTGTTCTAGAAGTTTTTGTCCAATCCAGTGAAACTACAGTATGTACCAGAGGCTCCCGAAGAATCCTCCAATTTCGCTACCTTAACTGATGAATAAGACTAAGATTATAATGCGTCTCAACATTTTGAACCAATGGAATCTGCAAATGGTACTTTGGACAAAAAAAGGAGATATTTATAATTGATTATGTGTTTTTTTCTGACTGGCTAAATATTACATTTAGAAAAAATGACCAAAAAATAGCCAAGTTGTTAATTGTTAGCCAATATGCACAACATTCTTCTCCGACAAGTTTCAGGTTCCATTCAGGTTTCAAAAGAAACATAAAAGAATAAGTTACTTTCTACACACAAAATACTCGTCTATATTTAGTTGATTTAAATTTGAGATAAAAACTTAATATTAAATGTAAAATAGATAAATATTTCTTATTTAATATCTACAAAGAAATCCTGGAAGAATATAAGTTAGTACAAATTTGATATCAAAAGCATTTTTATTTATACGAAGCTTAAGTCGGTACTAACGAGCGAAGGCGCGCTGCTCGAGTCGAAGAGGATTAAATATACCGCGAACTGTCCAGTTTCAGTTTATTTGAATAGAGAACGATAACTATTCTAATTGCATTGTATATTTTTTTTATTTCATTTTAAATAAATATAAAAGATTTAATAAACAATAACTGCTGAAAAATTTTATTACTGAACAGAGGAATTTTTTTTTCGACAAGTCGGTAAACGTGGGCACGCCTTCCACGTAGACCGATGATATAGTTAAGGTAGTAGAAACTTTGCTTTGCTGTAGACGTATTTGATGATATAGGAAATACTAAGTTGTAGGAAATTTTAAGTTGTAATAAAGCTTGGGAAAGATTACTCTTGATGTGAACAAAAATTAAACAAATATCTTTATCTGTGACCCCAGGAAAAATCTCGACTGTGTCTGCTGTGGTCACTTCCCTGATATGGGCGTTCGCAATAATAGTAGCTATGTATTAAAGTGTACAATAATAGAGGAGCTGAAATTGATTCTAGTTTTAATAAATTGGATCTGACATTCTACTCATGACGTATAGAAGACTTTAATATAAAGAGGAAAGTGAAGCTCTACATATTAATATAACTTAAAATTGTATCCCGCTTAATGATAAAATACAATGGTCATAAATAGTTTTCAAATATATGTTACAGACAGACAAATTTTACAGAGAGACGGCGATGATAATATATATGTCTTTTGTACGGACTTGTAATTTAAGTTTCAACTAAAGAGCACGAAAAGCGTCAAGAAACAATGTATGATTTGGCGATTTTCGTGGCCACATATAGCGTAGATGTATATAGCGGACAGCTAGGTCAACCGTCCGCTTCGTGAACACAATGAACGCTCCTCAACGGCGTATATTTATTTACCCTACACGCGTAAACACACACACACACGCACGCAAACGTACACGCATGCACACGCACACGCACGCACACGCGAACGCGCGCGCACACACACACACACACACACACACACAAATATTATTTGTCGTCGTCAGTTGCCTATAGACACCCAAAGCAAGGCCTTCGCCAAAGATGTCTATCGTGGATATACCATAAACTCCACGCTTAGCTTAGCACGCAAAGGACACCACTCATCCTCTGGAGACTTCTTTGTAAACAGCGGCAACCCTATAATGCACAAAGTGTAAATTAAATAAGATTGTATCCCGGGAATCGAACCGGCTGCCTACGATTGCAAGACTTGGCACGCAGGTTGGCGATAGCAGTGTGGTACTATCCTCTGGAAACTTGTTTGAAGCAGTGGCAACCCTATATAATTAATGCACAAAGAGTTAATTATATAACATTATACCCTGGGAAAGCCAGCAGCTAAAACTAGCTAGCTAAAACAATATGTTGGATTGTATTTATTTATGATATCCGAATAGAGAATTTCGCTGCTCTGTACAAGAAAATATTCATAACATTATGCAGTGAAATAAGTTCCTTTAGATTCCAAGAGCTTGATTCAGTTTGTAATAGTGTTTGAAATAAACCGCGCCTCTGTCATATCGCAACTAAATGAATCCACTGATATTTGATTTCAATTATTTACATCGGATACAGATGAATAAGCATTTTGTAATTACTTCCGTAGGAGTTAACTTTTTAATATTCTATATGACATCTTCTACTTGGCACCAAAGATATCTCGCGTCGGCTCCAAGTCCCTGTTAACAACTGTCTTCGACGTATTCTCGGTATATACTGGCTTGAGAAAGTCTCTAACGTAGATCTCAGGAAACGTTGCGGCGAGGTGCTGATCGACCAGCAGATCAAACGTCGCAAGTGTTACTGGATAGGCCACACGTTCCAAAAGAAATCTGACCACATATCGAAAGTAAAATGGAATCCTCAAGGAATGCGAAGACGTAGCCGTCCAAAGCAAACCTAGCGGCGGACGATGACTGCAGAAGTGAAGGCAGTTGGAATGATGTGGAGCAAAGCAAAACGCGAGGCCCAAGACGGCTCGGGATGGCGACGTACTATGTACACCCTCTGCCCCATCTTGGGGCATACGAATAAATGAGGAATATGTTTACATGAATATTAATCATAGAAATAAAATAAATCTCTCTCGTACGATCACACTTTGTGTTATTTCAATGTTTCCGACATTTCTATGGGTATTTCCATCGACTTAAGGAACTCATAATTAATATAATTAAATTAAGCATAGAAATGATTTAAAACATTACACATGTGATCCATGTAGGTTGAACTAACAAGAATAATTAAGCATCTTCCGACGATCTTAACGGGGTCATCGGCCAACCTTGAGGAGTGACGACTTACGATGCGCTATCCTCATAGTGTGTCCACACCAGAACCTTGAAGTCCCAGCGTCCATCTATATGACCTGCCAACTGCCACTACAACTTGCTAATCCAATGTCGGTTACTTTTGTTCGTCTACGTATCATCTTACCTAATTCGATATTGCCTGTAATAAACAAAAACTTGTAAATAAATCATATCGCAGTTAAAAGGATTTTAGTGATAAAGCAGTTTAGTAATGAATTGCTTTTTTTAATTTACTTTTTGGCCCTCTTTCTTGGAGACCTCTCGTTCCTACTTGCCATGTGTGTGACAGGGATGTTACGACTAGGATAAAGTATTTGTTCTTTTTATTCTTTTCCTTTCTCCTTTAATCCTCCACAATCTCTTTTTTCTTTACATTCAAATCGTCTCCGGTACTTTACTATTCTTTCCTTCACCTTCGTATGAATTGCTCTTACAACTGTATTAATGATATTTTAAAAATGTTCCTAAATAAACCGTCTGAAGTTTGTTATGGGTACTTTTCAGATCAGGGTGATTTTGAAACCATCGTATCTTTTAGATGAAGAATTTCCTTTACAAGGCAGCTCAATTTGATTTAAGTTTCCGTCAAATTGGGCTATCCTGGTATTCATGAAATATGCTGTGCAAGTGATCACAATAAACGTTCTTTAATTATTACCATTTTCATGTCAGCCGATGATCGCCACGTTATACATATGGCCTTGAAAGATCTTTCAGCGTCTGAATGATTCTCGTCAGATTCTGTTTTTTTTTAAATGACTTCCGTTATTCGGGGCCCTCTCCTCCTCCCCTCTATCTTTGGCGGACAGATATAATTTTTAATTGATTATCTATTAACATAATTTTTATTTACTTGCTCTCTGCATCACATACGGATCCGAGACGTAGTAATCACCCAGAGGCCAATTGAGAGGAATGTACACGGAGTTTCGTTCCGAAATTGAATTACGAATGAGGAGATCCGTAGAAGAACCAAGATTACCGACGTAGCTCGAAGAATTGTTCATCTGAAGTGGCAGTAGGTGGTGGACATCGCTTGTGCAACCGATAGCCGTTGGATTCGAAAGTTGCTAAGCAATTTGTGGAAAATTTTTGCCACATAACTAATAATATTCGTTAATAAAAAACCTTAAAGATGTAAGATTTTAAAAGTTAATCTTGTATAATATGGGTTAAAATACGTCAGGGATTCGGTGTGAAGTTTGTGTTTGTTAACTTTATATAGACACGCCAACAAAGTACAGAATTATCTAAAAATGCATCCACGAGCCGCGACGCAGCATTGGTAGGCCTTCCAATAGGTGTATCGACAACATAGTTAAAGTCACAGGAAGTCATTAGACGTAGGCAACGCGGTACCATTCATTGTAGTCATCATTGGAGGAAGCCTATCTCTTGCAGTGGGTGTCTATCGGCTGAAGAACTGAAGAAGAAGAAAGATAACAATATAAATAAATAAATAATATATTTTATAAGCGCTTTGAATGGCTCTTCATGGTAAAGTATAGCAAAGGAACGAATAAATAATATTTTTCCCTCGCAGTGTGCTACTTAATTAAATTTATAACTTTTAACGTTGAGAAATGAATGCAGTGAAATAAATTAAACAACATTTTCGAAGGAGTCAAGAGTAACATTATAATTAATAGAACGACCAAAGATACCGCGGACATTTTCACTCGAGATAGTTATTATATTATTTAAGTATTCGACTGTATTAAAACAGTTTTTTGTTAAATGGACAAATGCTTTGTCAGATGTTTTTAAATGACCTCCGTTTTTGGGATACTTCTTGTTCCTCCTGCCTGGCCATGAAGTATGGATGTTACTTATACGGATTATTATTTCCTTTAGTTAAAATTTTTATTTCTCACTCTCCTATATTTTTCTGCTTTCCTTTCGTTCTTCAAAATATCTATCTTTCCATACATACATATCATGTACCATTCAAAGTCTTACTTTCTTCATCTTCACTCTTAGATCATCTGTTTGAATCACAGGTAATTTTGTGATCACAGTATTAACTCACTTTTATTTAATTTATTTAAATTGGTTTCAAAGAATTAAGACGATGAGAAATTCTAAGTAGCAAGTTGACCTAGCGAACTTAGTTCCGTATAATAGTCAAAGATTTAGCGCATTTCGGATTTAGAAATTTACTTCTAATTGAGTTCAATTCTTACTCGGCTAGACTGACAAACATTATATTTTAATAAATATTATCATATTCCTGACGTCATAAAAATTATTTCTGCTGTTCTTTAGTTAAAAATGGTCTAGCTATCACGATTTATATCTTTATATATATCAACGACTAGACTGATGATTTTACTGACGGTTTTATTAAGTTATTTTTAAAAAAAAGAATAATGGCATTGTTTAAGGATGCACAGAGTAGTACCTCCGTCCATTAGGAGGTCAAACAACTTTGTATTTTTCTTTCTTTATGGCCCCCGCTATTGGGGATCTCCCGTTCCATGCCTATTTATGTAAAAACAGGAATTTTATTTTTGCTTATTAATTTTTTCACTTTATATTATTTACTTTCTCTTCTTCCATTCCTCACAATATCTATCTTGCTTCTACTTCATTCTATAATTCGTTCTCTTTTTCACTTCTACTCCAATTACCTTTTATCCAATCACTGCAGTTAGGTCTATTTATTTACAATATCACAGATTTTATATTTATTTTCCTCTTTTATATATATCACAGTTATAATGGTATAAATCATAGTTATTTAATTCATGGCATTTATGGTATTGTTGTTTTTTACATTTTGACTCGTTTCTTAATGTAATTAAGTCTAGTCACATTTTTTTCTTACTTATTTTACATTTTATTTTTATTTAGCACAGTTTTTGCCACCAACCTGCAGATCTTGAGGAAGCATACAACTTTGTTAGGCCGCCTCAAACAGGACCTACTTGAAATCTTTGGACGAGACATGTCCAACAGTGTTGTCCTGTGATCACTTTATACAGGTTCATTTGAAATTTATGCAAATACTTTAAAGGTTTTGCTGGCAAAGGAGCTATATATCAACCTTTTAAACCACCTTTTACATCAATAACTAATCATTCTGTATATAAACTTTTATCTTTTATCTCAAAACTATATCTAAACGGTCAGTATAATTTTATTTTAATTACAGCATGTCAAAAACTTACATACTAACGCATTTGAATAAATAACTAGCCAATATTTCCTATGCTTTAAATACACAAGCCATTAAAAGTAGACTATGGTTAAGTTTAAACCGGTGTTCAATTTCCCCAGGCCCGTTAAACGTCTACTGTCAAATTTGACGTACGGAATGCATTTGTCCGCGCCCGATTCCCGCGGTGATAGGGAAATGTAAATATTGCGTTTGTTGGCAACATTTTTCAAGGAACATGTTCGATTCGTTCCAACCGAGCGGGTTAATATGAATGTCGGCGGGTGATATATTGATGTGCTTCGTTTTATGTACAACGATTATGGCTCTGCATTTAGAGCCACAGTAGACTCAATTCATTATACATAATATACGGGATGATTTTTTTTGGTTTCAATTTCTCCGTTGAATGAAATGAATATGTCTAAATCTTAAGAACATCTTTCCTTTTAATCACGTACTATAAACGGCACGTGATAGGTTAAGACGGTACGCGTCACGAATTCGGTGAAACACGTGTTGAGTGATTTGACGGTGGCAGTTGTGTGATTCGCATTGTTTGCCGCATACGCATTTATCAGCGGAAGTGGCTAAATATTGGTCCTTCTCTTACGTAATTATCTTGTCAAAATCTAAAATTAAAAAAAAACGGATTTAGAAATAATAACAAGCAATGATAATAAAGTAAGAAAAAGGGTTTTGAAATTTGGTTTGAATAAATTGCATATTAAAATTAATGCTTACAATCTGTGCCCGTAAACTTTCTCTTGTGATATAAAAAATAAATTAATGTACGAACAACATATTGCAGAGTGATCACTTTATACAAGGTGATTGGAAACAGGTGTAACAGCTTACTAATTACTTTGTATAAATTAAGCAGACAGACACAATTATAGAAGAATATGTTACACGAAATAATTATTTGAATGGAATATCACAAGCGTATGTTTCAGATTTCAGAATGATATTAATAAAACAGGTTCTAGTGCCAAAGATATTTATGTCACTAGACTTATGTAGAGAGCTACACTGCCTAGTCAATATATCAGACAATTCTGACAGAGGTTAGAAGATCTCACGCGAAACGGCACACATTTACCAGGAATTTAAGAGACTTGAAATTGAGGTTTTATTTCTATTTTAATTATAATATCGTCGTGTAAATTTACATGAATCAATGACAATGCAATATTGATAATACGGTACAAAACAATGTGTATAGCGTGCATTACGTAAAAAAATAATTAGACCTCAGAAAATAATTTATCTTATGTCATTTATATTTATAATCATGAAATTATAAAATGAAAAATAATATAAAAATGAATGTAATTAATCACAAAACAAAATAAAAATATAATTCACGATAAACATAACTCTATAACATTTACGTCTAGATACGTTTTATAATAAGGTAAATTAATTTTTTGATGAAAACGTCAATTTCTGGTGAAACTAGTGATGCTATGTTAATTGTACTTGTGCGCTATTCTGGCTGTCGGTGTATGTTTGCCTAGATTATAGTTTGACGTACTTTCAATTGAGGGTAAACCTGGAATCCAACCCTGAACGGTGCTGTTATTAACCCTTCGTGTGCCGCAGCATAGCGTCAATCAGTGTCGGGAACACTTTTTTTTTAAATGTTAAATGAAATATTGTTGTTTATAATCTTGTGGTCTGTAGTACATCCATAGCAAGCGATTTTAAGCTGTATTTTAAGGTGATTCGATATAATTTTTTTTATTCTCGTTCCCCTATCTTTGGGAAGGACAGGGTCGTTTTTTGTCTTATTAATTTTTTTTACTGTCCTTTTCATTTTCGTTCTCTACTATCATTCTTCACATAATCTATCATTCCATTTTTTCTTCAAACAATTCATTCTATCTTTCTCTTTCGTTCTAATTCTCATTCATACATCGCATTCTTATTTCTCTATTTTACAATTTTGTTTACGTTATTTCACATTTTTATTAAAGTTTTATGCTTACTTTATTACACTGTTTTACTTGTTTGTTTTTGTAACATGTTTAACCATTACTTTACAAAAACTGAGAAACGATTCCCTACTTTTGGTATCTTCTAACATGGAGGCGATGTTCCCTCAATTATTTTTACGCCCAACCGGCATTCTGAGTCGACCCGGAGTCCTCCGAATGCGGGACAGTGGGCTACCAGGTGGAACACGGTCTGGTCCATGCCCGGTTTGCGGAAGCACGAGAAGTCCTCCTTGAGCTTAAACCGGTGAAGGTACTCAGAGAACCCCCCGTGCCCCATGAAGAGCTGGACCAAAACTGCGACCAGATTCGATATAATGTAGCATACTTTGTTTCGGGCTGATCCCGTACGCACCAGGGGAGTTCAAACAGATATGTCCATAAGCATTCGGCAGGTTAATCATTTGTGCACGAACAAGTTTGCGATATGTTAAATATTAAAAAAAATATCATCATTATTATCATGTCAGCTAATAGACGCCCATTGCAAGTTGTTGGCATCCTCCAAAGATGGCCACAATGATTTGCACTGGACCGGAATGCAATTCCTTTCTATAACAGGATGCCTAAGAATCGCTGCTGTAATAAAAGAGCAAAGTCAACTATCAATACGAAAAAGAAATTAATATATACTGTGATATAAGAACCTAATGCAATCAGGACTGTAGATGAATTGAGGCGATGTGTGAAAGAGAGAAAGAATTTGTTAGAAAAGAAAGGAGCAACAATAATGAAAAATAAAATGTGAAATAATTATTTACATCCGAAATGTAACGTCCCTACCAAACAGATGGCATGAAAAACAACATAATATAAAAAAAGAATGAGTCGCTGCACATTCAAAAATTTTATTTGTAATATTTACGCTCTATTTTATGTATATATTTACAAGTATATAAAAATATGTTAATGTATAAGTAATAATAATAAAGAAGCAAGAAAAAGCTTTTCAAAAATCGAAATACTACATATTAAAATTAATTTTCGTTTATTATCTGTGACTGCAGACTTTATTATGCAAGAAGATATTTATCTATTCCATTTTAAGGGAAAAACAAAAAAGATTATTGTAACATATTTCAGTGTGATAAATTTAAATAAATAGATGTAAAATCTTTTAAGGTTTTTGTTACAAGTAACTTAGCTATCATCCTTTGAACAGAGATGCTAGTATCTTGGAGGTTGTATGACTGGTTGATGTCGTTGGTTTCTTTAAGATGTTTCTGTCCTGGAGCAGTAGCAATGTTATTTACTATATAATATATGTACATGGTTTTATAATCACCAAATCCACTGTAGTCGATTGCAGTCTTCAAGGCCTACGAGGTCAGCTTTGCACACTATAAATTTTATTTATAAACAATATCTTTAGCAAAGAATAGTTCAAGTAAAGTGAAAATGTGAAAAAAAATACGAAAACGAGACAAAATAAATTTCCGAATCGCTATTCAAAAATAGAACTTTTTCGGTTCAATTCAATATACCACAGTGTGTATAGTAGTACGTTCCAATAGAGCAACAGGCTTGTTAAAATCAAGTAGCAACTGCGTCTATGAAAGTGGTGAAATAAAAAATATAACACAAAACTAGAAAAGCATTCTGTTTGTGCCAAATTTAACGTATCCGCGGAGGGTTTTTTCATTGAAACGTATTTTGATGAAATGAATTAAAGAATGAAACGCAGATGTGTATACTGCATTTACGCGGATAGGGGAAAATAGTAAAAGCATGTCACTCATAGATTAACAACGATGTAAGAATGTGTTTACATGGTAAAAAAAAAGTCTTTCTAAATATGTTGTCCGACGACATAGCTAAGATCGCGGTAAGTTGCAGGATGCAGGCAAGATGAGTCATCGTGATAAACTTTGGGAGAGATATATACCTTGCAGTAAATGTCCATCGGCTGAAAATGTTATATTATCTTAACTAGCAGGTTAAAGACAAAGTGTCATCTGTTCTTTTCACTTGCTTATAAAAGTGCATTTGAAACAACGCAACAATCTCTGGCAGGTGAAAAATGGTATATAAGAAGAGATACTCCTAGAGGTAATGTCTCCAAATATCATAAACATATAACTTATTTTTGTTAAAAAATCAAGTTGCCATGAAATATCTACCTAACCTTCCAATAAAAAAATCTTATGGTCAGCGCAATTCTCTGATAACTTACAAGAATTTCCTGTTAGTTAGTAATTAGGTTCGTTCCGGAAGAGACGTCGTATAGTATTTCCCGGAACTGTATTTATAGGAACGCTGTTCTATGGAACGGAGATCAGTGTTCATATTTTTTTTAATTGTTCTTCTTATATTATTGAACGTATATATATTTATATCTTTTTATATACCAGGGGTGGCCATGTTCCTTGATAGTTCGAGCCATTGTTCAAAATTTTAAATATTACGCGAGCCGCAATGCATATTAAAGGCATTTAGAACACTAAAATGAATAAATTTTTTAAAAATTATTTTCATTAAAATTATATGACATAAGTACAAAATATGTGTATTGAAGTTAGGTATAATGGTACATGTTTATGACAGCACTACTAATAATACTTAAGATGCCGGCTAGTTAATTATGATCGGCGTTTGGATTTTGTTAATTTAATAGTTTATTAATAATTATTATTATTATTCACAGTAGTAGTTTGTTTCGATTTCCCAGAAGCTGACATAGATTATATAAATTTAAATTTCGTAATAATTCGACAATCAATCGGAGTCAAAAATATTCGTTCAAAGGCTGTAAGTGACTTATGTGCCGCCACTGTTATATACTTTTAATTGTTTTGAATGTATTTCTTTTATCTTTCTTTATATATGACAGTTTTATATTTTTGTATAGACTCATCTAGATATCCCTGGGATTCCAAGACCAAGTGGAAGTCAGCTGGAAACGCATTTTACGAAAATCCATTCGTCCCTCTGTTATAAAACCGTTTCGGTTGTCGTTCGCGCACCAAGAGACTTGAACGGGCAAGATGCGCGCCCATATATGTATTGTTTTTATTGATATTAATGCTGTTAACCTAACTGCTTCTACAGCTTCGTCTGAAATGAGTTCACGGAGCGGAAGAGTCCATGAACTTGCAAATTTTTTTACTGGGTAGTTAAACTGAAGTCGCACGATGGCTTTCGCACCAAAGTGGTAGCTCTATACGTGGAAGTGTATAGTTTAATATGTATGTGGCTTGCAATAGACTACTCGGCAATCTGAGGAAGGATACGGATACTACGGGTCGTATGGTGTAGTGTGAAGTGTCTAATTTTGTTGTTTCAAGCGCGATTTAGTTTGTGATATTTTGCAGGTGCAACGAGCAAAAACAACGCTTGTAAGCGTAGAAGAAAACGGATCTTATGGAAGTTTTAAAAAAAACGGACTATATAACGGAGAAGTTTGCATGAAGAACATAAGAAGGGATAAAGCCTGTTTAGGATGTAACAGGCTTTATTCCTGACCGAATGTATAAGGTCGCAGAAACTAAGTCTGGAGTCGAAGGTGACTGCGAGGCATTTGATCGAGTCCTTCTAGGGAAGGATCGAAGTCGGCGCGACGCTTTTTCTTCCGTGCGCGGGGTTTGGGTTGGTTAACACGTGCTCAGAGGTCGCGATACTTTTTTTTTTTTTTTTTTTTTTATTAATTCTAATTTGTATCGCTGGTGTTTTTTTTTTTTACAGTATTTATCTTTCGCTTTAACTAAACGCAGATAGTTGGGAGAGGGTTGCCGCTATTTGATACGGATCTTTCTTCTCCCAGCTGCGAGGCACGACAGCGTTTTATATTATTATTACAATTTTTTTTTTTTTACACAATTTTCACTTATGGGTAAATACAGCTAAAATTTATACATATTAACAATACAATTTGGAATACACAATTATATATTAGTTGCTACATTATTTTATTTAAGTCGCTGCCCAAGCGCTACAGACCGTTAAATGCCTTGAGATTTAGGACAATGTGCCGGGCCAACTCATCAAAAGATTCTGCTGTAGATTTTTTCTTGAGAAGGTCCGGTAAGCTGAACGGAGATATATTAAGGTTTTCACATAAGGTCACGTGGATATGTCTTTTGGATGCGAATCGGGAGCAGTGTATTTAATGAAATAGCACTTATGGCAGTGCAGGCCACGAAAAGCGTAGGGGACAGCTAGTTATATATGTAGATATACAGCATATATATATATATATATATGTAGATATTCCAGTCATCTTGTCACTTTGTTATTAAAAAAAAAACCATGTGTAACATAATGATTGTTATTACTCGTTTTGTAGATTAGCAATTATAATAAAGCTAATTGGACATTGTATTGCATTATAGATAATTCCGTTGTCGACTGTACACGGACCTAATAGCATTACATATGTAATTACAGCTGATTCCCATATAACGTATGCATTACAATTATACCTGTAACGTGAAACAATATGCGTTAACTTGTATGAATCACATCAGCTATAGTAAAAGCCTTTTCATAATATATTTAATGCAACATTATCATGAATATGAAAATAAGATTACTATAATTATTATTTATTATAAGTATATATGTTATATACATATGTGTGTATATTTATGTATGTATGTTTTGTACAACCTGTAACTGTTAACCAACCATTATTTGTACTTATGCTTTTTCAATACTATGGTTGTCTGTAAGATATTGCCTTGTCTGATAAGACTGCTTTTTGTACTTTTTATATATATATTTGTGAAACTATTTAAATGTATCCTAACGTGTACAATAAAGAATGTTAAATAAAATAAAATAAGAGCTGATCCAAATGCTGTTCAGTAGAAGCAATTTTAGAGCCAATGAAATATTTTCATGCAAATAAATTATTAAGCAAATATGGCTGAAGAAGCAACTCAATAAATTAAAATTATATGTTTGTAGACGTTCGTAGTCGTCTCGTGTGATAAGACCGCGCATTGTCCTTATTTATTTATTGTTATGAAACTATTTAAATGTATCCTTTTGTGTACAATAAATATTAAATAAAATAAATAACTTTTGGTAAATAAAATTTTTAGTTTATACTAATTCATTTTAACCTCCATTGATTGTTTCAAATATATATATATAAGTATATATATATATATATATATATATATATATATATATATATATATATATATATATATGTATGTATGTATATATATATATAAATATAAATGTTTGTAAACTTATGCATTTGATCACGTCATGAGCAAATCAATCAATAAAATGACTTAATTTACTTAATTTTTCTGAAAAACTCGAGATTAAGTTGTTGGTTGATTTTTTGCCACGTACTTTTTAAGCCATGTTATTTTAAGGAATTAAGCATTACTTATGATAATTACAAAAAATGTTACGTTATGTTACAAATGCAAGTATGAAAGAGATCACTCGCCGAATCCAGCTCAGGGCAGCGTTCGGGAAGCAAAACATCTTTTTGTCCAAAATATCGCAATGTCCGAAGACGAAGTACTTTGACCAATATTTGTTGCTAGGATGACATATGGATCCGTGATGTGGAGGTTCACGACAAGCCTCACAAGAGGGCTCAAGGTCACTCAGAAGAATGGAAAAGGCTTTGTCCGGAATTTGCTGCGAGCTCTAATCAGAAATAAGCTGATCCGCAGAAGACGGGAACAAGGATACTGACGTAGCGCGAAGAATTTTTCATCTGCGGAACCCGTTGGAGCCGTAAGGTTTTCGAGTGGCAACTACAAGCCGGTAGATGCAGCATGAGCAAAAAGAGTAATTATGGTTGAAAAACCCAAAAATTATAATGCTTAAGGTAGAGTTGTGATAACGGTACAGCTTGTTACCTCTTCGATTTTGAAAACATACTGATAATTATATTATAATGAATATTGATTTTCAAAACCTTTAAAAAATTTATTAAAGGAAGTCTGTGATGTATGGTTGTTATTTCTCGAACGTATTAATAATGTAATGTTTACGATTTTGACTAACAAATACACACAAAGGTAAAATAGCCTGACAGGACATTACTTTTCATTAATCCTGTAATTTATGAGAATCAAAATCTTTATAAAGCGAATTTGCGATACGAGGATATTAAATTACTTCTCGTTGACTATATAATATCGGAAACCTATTATCACTAGATGGACCGAAGGTATAATCGAGGCGTAGGAAGTAGTTGAATTCGAGCAGCGCAGGAGCAGTCATTACGGCGATCATTTTACGGAAGGCCTATGCCACGCGGTGCCATCTATCGGCTAGCATTGATAAATAAATCCCAAATGTTATATTCAAGATTTTGTAAATCAAAATTAAGTAGTACATCAGGAATGTGAGGACGTTATTTCTCCTTGTTAAAGCATTTAAGATTTTTAAAAACAAATTCAAAGCATGCATCTGCTAGTGGTGTCAGGACATTACTTCTTGTTAGCTTTGTCATTTCGGAAACGTATCAGCAGTCTTCTAGGACATGCCGCAGTGTAGTTATCACAGATTTGAATGGCGGCAGTAACAGTTAATGGACGTTTGGAGCAACGAGGCGACGGGTCGGTGGCTCGTTGCGTGTAATGGAAACGTCAAACTAATACCTCAGCGCTGTGAGATCAAGCGTGTTTAGGATTTAACAGCTCTACGGATAATGAATCCAATATAAACAACTGTCAGTTCTATTTTTAAAATTAATTAATATATTTATACAAACTGTAATAAAATTAGTAAAAATTAATATAATGCGACGAATGTATACTACTAGCTGTACACGCTGCACTTGGCGTAAGGTGAGTAGGACAAAAAAGGAAAATTTCAAGGATCACTCCTACGCATCTTACGCCGAATGCGACATGTGTTTGATCCTTCGAATTGGATCCTCTGACAATCTTCCAGAAGGAGTGGTTAGGAGCATGAAAATTGCATGGATCACCCTTATTCATCCTACTTCAAGTGCGACGTGAACATGTTCTTTCGCACTGGATCGTCCAACGAATTTCCAAGAGCAGTGAGTAGGAGGAGGAAAGTCGCAAGGACCACCCCCACTTGTCTTACGTCAAGTGCGACAGGTAAATGCTCCTTTGAGCCGGATCGTTTAACAACCTTCCAGGAGGAGTCAGTAGCAGGAGGCGGATAATTGCTAGGACTACCTCTAATCATCTCACGCCAAGTGTGAGGTAAATGCTCCTTCGAACTGGATTTAACGACCTTCCAGGAGGAGTGAGTAGGAGGAGAAGGAAAATTACAAGAATCAATTCTATTCACCTTAAGTCATTCATGTGCGGCGTGTGCCCTAGCTATGGCTTACTACACTGAAATTTGGTTTTTTACTTAAAGCCTCATTTGTAAGCTGGATCACTGAATTATGAAGAGGGCTATGCTAAGGTTTCGATGAAATCAAGAAAAAGGAGATTCGTGGACAAACGTATGTAACCGATATTGTCCAGAGAATAGGCAAGGTGAAGACAAAGTCAGCAGGCCATAAAGCACGCAGATTAGATGAACACTGGGGCTTTAAGTTTCTGAAGTGAAAACCAAGGACAGGCAAGGGTAGTGTAATACCCACAAGGTAGACACGCGATCTTGTCTTGAGTCGCTTCCAACTTGTCAAAATAATCTTTGGAGGGGGCCCATGTCCTGTAGCGTATGTATTACAAAATGATGAAAGTAAATACAAAAGAAATCTCTAGATTAGAATGATAATATTAATAAATAATATAAAGACGTCCTTAGGGCATATGTTGTGTAAAAAAAAATTGTAATTGATGTATATTGTAACAATAGACTATTGATGTTTACGTAACAATATTTACATATCTATTACTTGTTTTCTAGCATCTTATATGAAGAATAGAGACTGACATCAAAAATACAATAGATAAAAATAAATTCCTTACGCTTAAATTTAGTCTTCAAAAGTTTAATAAAATCTTCATGGGTCTGGGTGTACGCACATATAAGTTTCACATTTTATATTGCACCTTCCGTTTCTTAGTTTTAAATCTAAAATTAAAAGAATTTAAAGTATTTAAGAGTTTTTTTAGTTTATCGAAATGTAGGGAAGTAGCTTTGTTGACTCATTTATACAAATATTATTATAATGTAATCATGAAAAATTGTTAAATTTCATTTAAAACAGCAATAGTTAAGTTTCTGGCCGGCTCTTCTAAACATATTAAATTTCCGAGTCCGTGTTAGCTTCTACTTATAAAGTTATAATAATCGACGATTCAAAAGCGCACGCAAATGCCTAATTAAACATATTTTTTTTATAATCGTTGATAATAATTGTTATTTTACATAATAACATATTCTATATATGGTAATTGTAAGTAGAGATATGTTTTTTCAGTAATGACAACCTTCATAAGGCTCCTATGCTTTATAAAATCAAGTAATTTTATCATGACGTCATTTTGATGTATGAATAATATGGAAAAGTTTTAATGTAACTTAGTTATACTTAAGGCGCTTACCGTTACCGAGGCTTCGAGTAAGTGTAACGTGCGAAGTGTTGTTGGGCGGGCGAGTGTTTCCCCTTTATTATACAGGATGTACCGTGTTGCACTTAAAACATTCCTGTAATGCTAATACTGTGATCCACGAGACACCTGTGCTGCTTTTAAAGCTTTTAATGAAATTGAAGTATAAATTATGTACATATGCAATCTGCTAATTAGAAAGTAAACATTTCTGTCATTTAATGGAATTACTTTGATTATTGTTCCTAGACTAGCTACAAATGATATTGGCCAAATAAATCAAATACTCCAATAAAGAAATCTTTGATTTTTGGTTTAGTTTAAAGACATAATTTTTTTTTACTTCGAAAGTTACATGGAACTTTTATATTGAAAAATATAAAGTTTGATATTTACTTTAGATTTCTATACACTTCAGAAATTTTAGATATAAACAGAAAAAAGTTAAAAAAATAATTCCACGTGCCCTCAGTTTACTTGTGTTATGATCACCGTTTTAAAGTACATATCTTCATGATAACGTTCTTTAGAATTTGTCAAGTTTGAAGTAAGCTTTTATAGTCAGACGATATAGAAACAATGAGATGATTAGTACAAATGCAGCAAAAAGTGTATTTAAATATATAAATAATTTTAGTCCATATTTCTATATACAGATGGCGCTGCCAACATTTTAAATCGCGCTATTTTTATATTTTTATATTAAAAGAGGAGTTCATGGGTAGAGTGTGCGCTTTGTTACTCCATGATTAGTTACCCCAACCGATCTAAGAGGCCGATTCAGTAGTCAAATATCCATTTAATAGCACGAGGCGTTATCCAAAAAAAAAGATGATGTTATAGATTGACTTGTTCACGATAGAGTGAATGCATAGATTTGCCAACATTATGGTGGACTAAATAAACAAAAATCCTCACAAAATCGCTAGTGGTCCAGTGTTTTTAAAATGTCACGATTAGACAATATGGCTGTAAACCAAATAAGGACCAGGACTGCTTTGAACGGAAGGGTTTCAGTGGGTGTAAGTCCGTCGTAATTAGTGTAATTAAACTCAAAAGAGGGTTCTCATAACTAAGATTGTATCACTAAGTGATACTAAGTGATACTAAGATTGTATCTCTTGGTGATGGTTAAGTTTGAGCGACCATAATCCTATATTGGTTAAGTAGTTGACCAATTTACTTAACTCAGTTCACCTTTAAGATCAAGAAGTTATCATGCTAAAGTAACATGGAAATCGCAAACGAAGGATCACAGAAGCAACAGGTTAATACTAATATGTATCATCGTCTTCTGCATATTTATGTAACGTGCAAAATCGCTGCGCTCATGCTTTAACAGGGCAAAAGGTAGAGGCATTTGAGACATGTTGACGTCGAATGTTAAGCACATCGTGTTAATATACGTCTACCTTCAAAGAGTTTAAAATAAGGATTCGACTATCAATTGTTTGATTATATAGAATCTTAAACTAATTGAAATACATTGTAGATCAGATAATTCGGGAAAAAAAATATAACTGTCGGGAAAGTAGAAAGTAAACGGGATAGATGATGGTCAACTTTTCGCTGGAGTCAGGCTCGATAAAAGTTTCTGAAAACCGAAAAGCCTAGAAACATATGGAGATTGACGTGATGGTAACATAAATCACGATAAAGCGACTGGAAAGATAATGGTAAAAAAAAGGAATTTTCTAAAGAAACCGACCCGGTAAAACTAGTGTATGCAAAAACTAATAAAGCAAAGAGGAGATATGTAGTCAGTGAATCATTAAACATTGTTGCCGCAGTGCGGCTTCGTCCTTGTCGTGAATACATTTGCATTTAAGGCTGTGCTGATCAGCTGTTGGCATTAGTTTGGAGCAGCCCTTAATTATTCGTGTGTAATAGGCGTTACCATAGTTACGATGGGCATTGGAAATAATTATGCAGCTCCTTTGTCTTGTATAGTAAAAATAACTCGACTTTTTCAACCTCTATCAATCCATATATCTAATCAGGGAAAATGGAAAATCACATTCTGTATTGTTGGCTGACAAACAAAATTAGTTAACCAAAACTTTATAAAAGCCATTTGGTATTTAGAATTTTAAAACCGCACTATACCAGGTCAAGGTATCGTAATTAAATGTCGTAACGGTCTACGAGTTCGGCTAGAAAAATGGAAAATAGTTGAAGCTAACGATAGGCAATATTTTGAATAATATATGTCTTTGTGTTAGCAGACAGTTTTTTCTCACTTATTTTTTAAGAACACCAAAAGTATGTAAAGTTCTACCATTTCCCACAGTGTTTCTGTTATTAAATAAATATTATATATTTGGAAATAAAACGTAAATAAATAATTAGATGAGTGAAATTATTTAAACTGTCAATATATGTATATATCCATATACTTAGTCTGGCCATAAATACTGTTACTATTCAAAAAAAGAAAATATTACGTTTGAATTTGGAATCTGTCATTTTTATATGATTGCTTGATGTGTTTTCTTATTTTCGCGCCATTATATTGTTAAATATTTTGTTATATTAAAATGGAGTGGGGTGATAAAGAGAACCGAATCGCTGTGATTGCCTTACATAAAGTAGGTATGGAGAAAAGTGCAATTTTTAAAACCCTCCACCCGCTTGGTATTAGTCAAATGTTTGTTTACCGGGCTATTGATAGGTACAATGATACCTCCTCTGTTTGTGACAGAAAAAGATCTGGCCGTCCACGTACCGTTCGTGTGAAAAAGGTGATTAAAGCAGTTAGGGAAAGAATTCGAAGAAATCCTGTCCGTAAGCAAAAGATTTTATCTCGGGAGATGAAGATAGCTCCTAGAACCATGTCGCGTATATTAAAAGATGACTTAGGACTTGCAGCCTATAAGAGACGTACTGGTCACTTCTTAACTTATAATTTAAAGAAGAATAGGGTGGTAAAATCCAAACAACTACTTAAGCGGTACGCAAAGGGAGGTCACAAAAAAATTTTGTTTACGGATGAGAAAATTTTTACAATTGAGCAGTATTTTAATAAACAAAATGACCGTATTTATGCTGGAAGCTCTAAAGAAGCTTCGCAATTAGTAAACAGAGTACAACGTGGGCATTATCCCACTTCAGTGATGGTTTGGTGGGGTGTTAGCTATGAAGGGGTGACTGAGCCATATTTTTGTGAAAAAGGTATTAAAACGTCGGCACAAGTTTATCAAAATACCATTCTTGAGACGGTAGTTAAGCCTTTAACTAACACCATGTTCAATAACAAAGAATGGTGCTTTCAACAAGACTCGGCACCGGGTCATAGAGCTCGATCCACCCAATCTTGGTTGAAAACTAACGTTCCGGACTTTATCAGCACTGAAAACTGGCCGTCGTCAAGTCCTGACCTAAATCCATTGGATTATGATTTATGGTCAGTTTTAGAGAGTAAGGCTTGCTCTAAACGCCATGATAATTTGGAGTCCCTAAAACGATCCATTCGGTTGGCAGTGAAGAATTTTCCTCTAGAAAGAGTTCGTGCTGCTATTGATAACTGGCCTCAACGTTTAAAAGACTGTATTGCAGCCAATGGAGACCACTTCGAATAAACATTGTATATTTTTAATAGTTATATATTGATGTATTAAACTAACTCACTATGAAAGGAATAAATGTTACGTATAAAAAAAAAATCGTGCTTTTCTTTATAACAATATTTATGGCAAGACTAAGTATATATTTACACACATATATATATATATATATATGTATGTGTAAATATATATATATATATATATAAATGTATATCTGCGAATGCACGGTGACACTCGCGACAATCTTTTATAAAGCAACACAGTAATTGTTCAGAAGAGATATATTAGATTTTCTGTATGGACAATTTGGAATTTTTAAAAAATATTTTTGAACTTATTTTTCTTTTTTTAATTCTATCATTTATTCCAGTTATTATGTGCCAACACCTTCATCCTCCAATTAAGTTGTATTTTTAGAAAAAAAAGTGAGAACTTAGTTATACACTTAAAATTTACGAACATTATTGATTTATTATATATTATAATTTTGTAAATATGTGAACGTTTTTTTAATTTATTGCAAAATGCTGCCATCGACATTGACAGTTTCATTTTGATTTTGCAGAATGCTGAAGACGTTCAGATCTCTTCACTGTAACAAAGCTAGACAACTCCCGCAGGAATCCATGCTTTGTACGTTACATTAATTGCTCCACCGGACTGGGAAGCCGCAAACTCTTTGGTCGTTTATGTGGAAAGGCGTTTTCTTAGCCTCCTCAAATTAAATTAGCTTCAGTATTTAAATTATAACCTGAAACTACTGAAAACTTAAACGCGCTGAATTCAGTTTAGTAGTTTAAAACCGCCGTCGACTTTACAAAGTTTCAGCGCTTATAACTCTATTTGAATTGTTATTATAAGTTGAACAGAAATTCGTATATCACAATATATGAACATTTATTTAAATAAAAATGGTAACTGTAAATACCGGTGCATTCTTCCTCGTTTATGGCCAAATCTTTCACCACGCAAGCCGGTTGATTGTGGAATGATTTACCGCTAAATATAAGACGTGCTAACTCACTACCTAATTTCAACAAATTGGTTAAGAGCTATTTACTAGACCTGTGATTATCTATCTATTCGTTTATTTATTTTTCTTCCTCTGTTTCTTTCTGAGGCAAGTGCGATCGAAATCAGTTAGATATTTTTATTTATTATTGTATTATGTGTTATAACTTATTTATTATAAATATATATGTTATATACATATGTATGTATGTTGATGTGTGTATGTTTATGTGCGTTTGTTTGTAAATATGTATGTTTTGTACACGTAAACTACCCATTATAATATATATATAGTACTTCTACCTTTTCCATCCTATGGTTGTCTGTAAGGCGTTGCCTTGTCTGATAAGACAGCTTTTTGTACTTTTATATATATCATTGTGAAACTATTTAAATGTATCCTAACATGTACAATAAAGAATGTTAAATAAAAATAAAATAAAATAAGAGCTGATCTTGTTGTTATTCAGTGGAGGCAATTTAAGAGCTTATAAACATTTTCATGCAAATAAATTATTAAGCAAATATGGCTGAAGAAGTAACTCAATTAAAAATTAAAATTATTTGTTTGTAGGTAGTGATTTCAATTTAAATATAGTCGATACGCGGCCGGAAATAAGCAACACGTTTTTTAATAAATGCATCCTTCCTGTTATTATATATTAGTACCGCGTTTAGAACGCTGTCTTTTGGTAATCACCGATAGATGGCTCTGGTAGTTGATTATCTCGTGCTAATGCTTTTTATATTATAGTTATATTAATGGGTCTACTAAGAACGGTGACAAAATTATTTTTATTAATATGTTTTGGCATGCAATGCAATGCATGCAACAAGTCACTGAATACCATATATTTATTACATAAATGAAAATAAACTTTTTCATTTATTTTTTTCGGGACATTTTATTCAAGAAGAGAATACAAGATATCAATATAATAACATAATATAATATTTTTATTTAAAATAATTCGGAGCTCATTAAAACTTACTCTTGGTTTAAAACTTTCAATTAATATGTACAAATCCGAACACTAAACGGTACGTGTAAATCCTCTTGAGTTTAGAAATAGCCTGAGGTCAATTTAACGTCATATATTGGTAAGGGATGAAATTGAAACATTAAACTGTTGGCTAAACTCTTAGGGACGTACATTTCATTCGTTCGTTTTTGGGAATAAAAACAGCATAATTTTACATAATTTTTCCACTGGTATAAGACAGATAGTTGTCTTGTATCCTCCAGTCATAGTGGCGTGGTGTCGCATAACTAAAGGAGCTGGAATATTCGATTTCTGGACGATTTCTTCATTACCTTCTCAGTGAGAGATAACCATTTTTTTTTTAAAGGCCCCTATAATTGATGACGTCTTGTTCCACCTATCGTATTTGGGACAGAGACTATATTTAGCAATTTTCGTTCCCCTCTTTGATCCTTGACAATTTCTATTGGTACATTCTCTTTTATTCATTGCATTTCCTTTAGTTCCCTTTCTATCATTCACAATCCTCACATGTATTTTCTCTTGCTTCACCACAATCTGTGATATCATTAAGCTTACAGTTTCCAATTCCTCATTCGTTGTTAATTTTACATGTTTTCTTTAAAAACACTCGTCCATATATTTTTTAATCTAATTGATTTTTGATTAAAACCTCATTGAGAACTTTCCTGCAATAATCTAGGAAATTGTGTTCTTCATCTGCCATTAGGGAGGCGACAGTGCCACTTTCCACCCGTTCCTTCAGCTCCACTTTAAACTCATATCTATCTTTTGTGAATACGGGACAGCATGTTATTGCATGCACCACAGTTTGGGGTAACAATGATATATGGAGATGTAACTTGTTAGGATTCCATAGATATACCGTGCTGTTTATGTGTCCATGGCGTTACAGAGAAAGGGGCTTGATTGGTGTGGTCCATTTTTAATGAATTGTTCATATTCACTTACCAGACTCCTCTCCACAACTAACCAAATATAAATGATCTTATCAATGCTGTTTAAATACAGCACAGATGTCCGATGGGATCTCAAGATTTTGGATATGAGACCACGGAACGACGTGGGCAGCGTAATTATAATTTATGTGATTGAAAATCTACGTGGTAAGCCCATGTTCAGAGGTAGACATTCTATGGCTGAAATAAAGATTATGAAAAATATTGCTTTGGAAACCTGTTCAAGAAATGAGATGACGTTCGGTCAACATTTTTCAGCGGGTTATAGAGAGGTTTCTCTGTCATACTTTTCGCTCCTACCACCTCTATTGTACAAATGTCTAATTCACTATGCAATTATATCTAGTTACTTAGGACTAACTAGTAGTTGTTGTATCTAGTTGTGTGGCCTTTCGGTACATATATACCTGAGAATAGTGTTTTATAAGTGTTGCATTATTGCATATTTTTAAAAATCGAAATAAGTTTTTTCCTTTAGTACATAATTATTAATCCTAATAAAATGATTTAAACCTGTCAAAATCGCCCCTTGATCACGACCAAAATCAAGACCAATAGTATCGATATCATTAATTTTCTGTATCAATCAGCAAATACTTCGTAGAAAGTTCAAATAAAGAAAATCATATAAACTATTGAAACTGCGCTTCTTATGATACGCTACGAACTTCGTACGTTTGACAGTTCGCTAAGAACACCGAGCTTTTGACAGTTGGTTGTGAACTTCCCGCGTTTTGGAATTCTCGAGTTTATAATTTATATTGTCATTGAAAAGCTTTGTCGGTCTGTATTCATAGATTATAATATTAACTAATTTTACATTTAAGCAAAAAATATGTTTTTTTTTTACTGGAATGCATCATGCCAATAACTTCTGGAACACATAGTATCATAGTATTAATAAAGATTACATAATCTGTGTTTCCAAAAACTGCAGAATTTATTTTGAAAAAGGAGTGTAAACTTTTTAAAAATTTAATTCCAATTTGAGAAAAGCGAAACGTGCCTCAAAGTAGTTACACCACAAAGGTTAGTTCAAAAATGTTTTCAACGAACGCTCCGGTTGTTTGAATGTAACAACACAAAACTTTCTTATTTGTGTCGATGTGTTCTCGAAGAAATAACAGCGCTTATAGTTGCATTACTTTTTTACAATATTTATTTGGATATTTTCACAACGTTAATTGATTTTATTTCTTTATTTTCCCATAAACGTATAAAGTCCACAGGTCTATAAATAAAGATTTTATCTGAACGCTGTGGATTCTGGATCATCGGAAATTGGCGCCTTGGATATGTGGTGCTGGAGACGGATGCTCATTCGTTGAAGACGCACCGAACCAACGTTTTGATCCTCAGATAACATAAAACAAAGGTTATTGTCGACTGCGACTTATGTATACGTATACATAAGTTATTTGGATATATCATTTGTAATGTGGACTCAATGGAACGTTTGGTGGAAGGCAAGCGATCTAGTGGCCGCTCATCAATGAGGTGGACAGGCATAATCAAAACTGTCGTTAATAAGTCAGCAAATGAATGCTCCCACTCAGCTAAACATCGAGCTAAATGGCCACGTTTAGGGTAGCAGCATCAGGGACACAAGAACCAACCGCAGCACTACGATCTCTCCGATGAAAGTGCACCAATGAGAAGATTTGCCAATAAATAAACGTGTGAAATAATGAGAAAGAGATGATGGAGTAAGCTCCATATATACTGGACTAATGCCAGTTTTTTTTAGTTTTCGATCAATATAATTATTATAAAAAACGAAGTAAACAGTTCAGTTTAATACATGTGATATGTTAAAGAAGCGAACTCTTTAATCATTTGAAATAAAAGTAATATTAGGTTTCAAATGTATATAAAAGTAAGTTAATTCAAGTCGCGTAACCGAAGTTCTAGAGTGACCTATCATCGTGGTGAAGCCTATGCCTTGCACTGGGCTTCTATCGGCTGATAAGAAAAATAATTCAAATCAGGTTCAAATTTATCTAATATATTAGTTGGACCGGAAAGTAATATCGTTTCTGCGAATGTCGATTTTTGACTGTCATTTGGTAGCTCATTACGTACTTGTAAAGCGCGTCAAATAGATTTTGAGTTTATTGTATCATATTTGCTTCTGAATAATTAAGTATTAGACTTTTTTTTTGCAATCTGGGGACAAAGTATACAGGACATGTTCTCTCAATAGGACAAGTAGGAGGTCGGTCAACTCCTGCCCTTATACGGTGGAGTCTCCTTGAAGGTGTACTAAGCGTTTCTATTCTATGTTTCTGATCCACGCAGCTTGAGTATGGGACAATCTGCCAGCTTCTTTATTACCTGAGAAATAAAACCCTGATCTCTATAAGGTTAGAGTGAACAGGTACTTACTAAGTCTGTGTGTCTAAGGCTTCATCTTCGATCACATTTTCAATTTTCAACAGGCGAGTTGGTGGTCAAAGGTGGACTAGGAGATAATAAAAAAAGAAAAAATTATACGTGCAATTACCAATATTATATTTAACTTTGAAAAAATCGAATAAAAATGAACATTATACTTGTACGACTTGAACATCATCATTTCAAACACTGGACATCCAATGCTGGATATATGTAAATATATATATATATGTAAAATAAGTATGTTAACACACTAAATTATTTCCTTTTATTAGTTTTGTATCTCCGCAAATTACCAGTATTTGCGGTAACCTATGCATATTACAATTTCGGTTTTGATATTTTAAAATAATAATATAAAATAAGCGGAATTAACACGCCTACTAAGTGTATTAACTTTGAAATTATTCATAAAAAAACATTTAAGGTAATTTTTATTTGTTTAAAAACAATTTTTAAATTTAACTTTGACATTTGCATTAACTTTTAATTTATAATTATATACAACTGTTTAAAAACGTAAAAGTATTTTATAATAATAGAAATGAAAGTATGAAGCGATCAAAACTTAACCTTAATCTGAAATGAGTAATGGACATAGCGGTCATTAATGATTGTGACAGTATTTTCTCTAATGAAGACGAATTGTGATTTAAAATGGTAGCAATTATAGCAGTTACATTATTTTAAGCTATAAACTGTGCTATTTTGTCTGCTATTAAAAAATAAATGTCCTTATGACATAATGTAACGTTAATGTAAGTTACAAAAATATAACATTAATGTAAGTTAAATAGATACAAAATATAACATTAAAATACTTCAAATTCTTCTGCTTTATTCTTCATTTATGACTAAATCTTTCACAACACAGGCCGTTCGATTGTGGAATGATTTACCGCTGCATATAAGACTTTCTAACTCACTATCTATGTCTAAGAAAATGGTTAAGAACTGTGTACTAGACCTATGATTATTTACCCTTTAATTTATTTATTTTTCTACCTTTGTTTCTTTATTCTTTCTGAGGCAAATGCGATCCAAATCAGTTCGTTGTTTTTATTTATTATTGCATAATATTGATGATATTTATTATACCCAATTTATTATAAGTATACATGTTATAAACATATGTATGTATATCTATGTATGGTTGGATATATGTATGTTTTGTACACGTTAACTACCCATTATTTATTCTCCTTCCATTTCTATACTATGGTTGTCTGTAAGAGATTGCCTCGTGTGATAAGATCGCGCATTGTACTCTTCTGTTTATTATCATGAAAGTATTTAATAGTATACTAGCGTGTACAATAAAGAATATTAAATTAAATTCAAATTAAGAACTTCAGATTATTTTATTTCATCGATAATGTTTCATTTTTAAACACTTAGTTCTTATTTTATTTTTAATTGTGTATATTATAAAGTACGTTATTATTCACTTCTAGAAAATAAATCTACATAGTTTCTAATACATGTTTTCTTTGTTTATGGTTTGTGTAATCGAAAGTAAGTGAATGAAGTATAAAATTACCACATCAAAAGAACATCTTAAAAATATTTAATTTAAAAAAGTACTGTTATTGTAATAAAGCAATCATAAAAAAATATTTTTTTAATGTTAACTAAAAATAGATTGTTTGTAAACAAAGGCAAAGATCAGACGTAACGCTTAAAAATTAAATAAATATTGTAATTTAATTATGAAAAAAAGAACTTTCTGTAAAATAGCACAATTAGAGCTCATAAAATTTATTACAGATTATTAAAATAAAGTGTGCCAAGAGCAGTGGTAGAGGACTACAACTTGCGACAGTAGGTCAAGGGTTCAATTCTTGGTATAACATACAATCTTATATAATTCCCAATTTGTGTATTGATTATATGGTATTGTCACACACAAATTTCTAGAGGATAGGTAGCAGCGTCTGCGTACTATATTACGACACTGCTATCGGCAGCCCGCCTACCAAGTTTGGCGAAAGCAAATCTACACCTTCCATAATAGTTTCTCTAATGTTCATTAAAAGGATTTTTGGACGATATTTCATAAACAAACAAAAAATCGTGGCCAAATATGTTTGAGGTCTTAATGACGTTCGCTCACGACACATAAGCGTTTGGTAATAAAATTTTATAAACCGCTTTAACAAAGTATACCTTTTTCCTAGTTCAATTTACGGCCTGGTTCCCTCCGGTAAGCGTTCAGGTTAAGAAGCACGTTAATAGCGCGTGAAGATCTTGATACCGTGTTCGTAATTATGTTAGCATTCTATAAGTTTATATTAAAGAATTATTTATATATATATATATATACATATATATACATATATATATATATATATATATATAAGTACTTTTTTATTTTCCTTACTACAGTTGTCTGTAAGAGATTGCCTTTTGTTACCGCCCATTGCACTTTTCTGTATATTATTGTAAAACTTATTAAATTTATCTTATCGTGTACAATCAAGAATATTAAATAAATAAATAAATAAGGATACGTACACTAACACAGGATATGTATTAGCACGCTGATAATAAGTAAGATATGTCGCTAAAACAGGCTTGCTATTAGATTAAGTTCAATGTATGAAAAGTATTGTATGGATGCTTTTAAGTTAACATATATCAGTTTTAGTTAGTTGGCGGTCGTTAAGAAAGCTGGCTTTAGCTGCGCTTATTAACCAATTCAACTTGCCCCTCTTATATTACCTAATTTTATCACATATCACAGTATAGTTTTTTGTTGTTTGTTTGTACATCAAATTAACCAAATTACATAGGGTGGCAGCTCAAAACGTTTGGTTTAATCTACAATGCAAGCGACTCTGTGTTTGGCACTAATCGGTGTTACAACTCCTGAAGATGCCCCGTGGAGGGGTGAAACACGTGTTGAGTGATTTGGTGGTGGCAGTTGTGTGATTCGCATTATTAGCCGCATACGCATTTATCAGCGGGCTGGCGGGCGGTGCACTTTATTGCACGACTACCACTGCATGTGCAGAAGAAAGTGGTTAAATATTGGTCCTTTTCTTACTTAGTATAATTTTTGTTTAGTGTAAAACCGATATCTTAATATTATTGTTATTACCTTTACGTTGTCGTTTAGGTGTTTTTTTATAAGAGTTGATTTGTTTTACATATCAGAGACTACATATATATAAAAATATAGCTATGCAATTATAATAAATGTTCAATGCATGTATAAATTAATGTTCTGCTAGTAATCAAAAGTTTTTTTTATTTATTTATTTAATACACGACTAATAATTGCAGCAAACAAACACTTTTTAACTATTAAATAGTTGGCCGATAGCCTATGAAAATTTTTCATTTTCAACACTCTTATAAGCTATGTATTTACAAGTACTACGCACTATATAAAGACGGACAGGCAATAACTAAATATGGTTCCATAGGAAATAAAAAAAAATTCAAGTGTGTCAGTGTATGTATGATAAGAACATGACAGACTTAGCTAAAAGTCAACGCTTTTTCTGACATTCTTTAAGACAGATCCTATCAAATACTTAAATTGTAGTGTATTCGTTTATAGTGGTCGTTTTACCAGTACAGACATTCAAAAGCAAAGTTGTCTATATAAGCTTTTAAACAAAAGTAAACTTTATGTCTTGTATAGTTATGTGTATAAATTATACAGAATTACCGCTGCTTACAAAGAAGTTTCTTGGGCAACGTCCTCTATGTACCATAATACCACACTGAACGTCAAATCGCCTGCCAAGCGTGGCGATTAGGTATATCCCGCTATAGATATCTTTGGGGAGGTCCTTTGCAGTAGGCGTCATATACTTACCTAATAGATTCAGGCGTTACTTTGCGGAAGTCCATCCTAAGTAAGAAAGGGACCTATATATAGCTACTTCCGCTATGTAGCAGTAGTCGTACAATGAAGTGATCGGTGTAACATTACTCCTGAAGATACCCCGTGGAGGGGTGAAACATGTGTTGAGTGAATTAACGGTGGTAGTTGTGTAATTTGCATTGTTTGCCGCATGCGCATTTATCAGCGGGCTGGCGGGCGGTGTACTTCATTGCACGACTACTGCTGCATAGCGGAAGTAGCTATATATTAGTCTCTTTCTTACTCACATACTTACGTCAGTATACGTTACAAACTTTTATCATTATCATTTCAGTCATAGGGTGCCTAATGCTTAGGCCTCTACTGTTTTAAATTAAATTTGCCGTAGTTTGCCTTGATCATTAGTTTGCATTTTTCCAAGAAGGGCTTTAGGCTTCAGCTGTCTTACATGCGTATAGCAAACTTATTCAAAGGTGTTTAAGATAGACTATTCTTAACTTAAACATATACTATTGTCTAGCTGAGTTACGCCCAGTTTTTTTTTATTTGACAGAAGCTTCTAAACTAAACCCGATAATTATTAACTAAGTACGGTCAATACCGGATTAGGATAAGTGAAACCGAGCGCACCGTTCTACTATTACCTCTTGCACCAAATTATAGCGCGAGTTAATATACTGCTAGCTCCATCTATCGACGTCCGAGGTTACAGCATCCCGCACGCCAATATATATCATTTTTTTGAAACTTCGTATAGTGCAACCTTATACGCATACTAAGAATTAAATTCGTTTTTATATAAAATCAAGTTGATATATATATTCAGAATTTTTACAATTTGCTACCATAATTAAGCTCATCTGCAATTTAAACACTCCTGTTGTTTATAAAACGTCTTCCAGGACTGTTTAGCAGGCGTCATTTTTAAAGTGAATTATAAAACGTCGCCCCGGCATACAAACGGCGACGGAAAACTTTGTGAGAAAACCAGCATACAATTAAAGTTTAAACTCTAACGATACGTGATTTTCATGGATTCCTATCAGCTTTTAGTGAAGACACTTGCTTTCTAACAATGTTAGTTTTAGTAGGTCAGTACATGTAATATACAGGGTGATTATTTTTGGGTGTTAAAGTTTTACAGAGATAAATGTGAATGTATAGCTTATTTATTATCTTTAACGTATGTATACCTTAATAAAACCAATGATTTCGGAAATAATAAATAACTTATATATATTATAATATATTCAATAAATACGTTTTAAAATTAATTATTGTTTACTATATTATTATATTAATAGATAAATAATTCTTTGCTAACTTTGTAGTCCCTAGTAATTGGTGTTTTACATTCCGAAAGAAAAAATAATAATGTAACTTATTTCGGAGTGATCAATTAATAAAAGTTATTTAGTAAGTAATCCGTGTGTAATTTTTAAACATTTTTCTTTGTAACCAATGAGGGGTGATGCCGACCAATACGTGTTTCGGTTGATTGAGGATTTTGAAACCTTGGATTCCATTTATTCCTCGCATTGCTTTGAGCAGGACGAACCACATATTCGAATATATAATTTCCTTTTCAAAACACATTATGAGCTACGCGATAATAATCTGAATTGATGTAAAATGTTTCTTAGCTAAAATACAGCAATAAAGCTTATGAACGACTCGAGTTTCCGCCGAGTGTTTCGTTTCCGCTTTCAATTTACTCCGAAATTTCTTCGCTGAGCGTTTTGTTGATTCGTTAATAACCCTTCTTAGGGGTAATATATGCGTAATGTGTGGAGTTATTCTGTGAATTTATAGCGAATTGCCTTCGATAATTAAACTATTTGGTTACTCGGCCACGTAAAAATGTATTTTATTAATTTATTTACACCATATAAAAAACTAAAAGAAAATATATACAAGCACAAGAGGCAGTCTTATCGCTCGAAATGATCTCTACCATAAAACCTTTAGTTGGAGATGAGTGATATAAATGAGAGGACATTTTTGGGTGTACATACATACAAATACATACATTAATATAAAAACATACATATATACATGTACAATGTAACATTTTTAGGCGTTATCTTTAATTTTGTAATGTTATATTTTTAACTCAAAATACTAATAACTCTTAAGGTATTTTCAATAAGTTGATCCCGTAAGCGAAGCCGAGATATGACGAAGGTGGCTGAATAAATCTAGCTTAAACGAAATCGAGATACGACGAAGGTGGCTGAAATAAGAAAATCTAACTAAAGAGAAAAAAATTAGGTATAAAACCCTTTCAAAGGAATACTTACGAAGTGTAGTAATTATGTTGTACTGGAATATAATATATAATATGTATAAAATATGTTACTCTTATTTATATACATATGTATGTACATGTACTAATTATTCTTTTCAGCCCATGAATGCCTACTGCAAGGCATAGGGATATTCCAAAGATATCTATGGGGATATTTACCATAATCGCCACGCGTGACAAACGGGTTGGCGATCGCAGTGTTGTAATATGGTATGCTGAAGATGATGCTGTCTGTCCTCTGGAAACTTGTTTGGGAGCAGTGGCATTGTGAGTGTGAGTTAAATATAACACTGTATTCCAGGAATTGAACCTGTGACTTCCATTCACATGTCTATGTAATCTACTGTTGGACTACCACGGTTCGATATATAAATGTAGAGTTTAGATAAATACTACTGTACCTGCGCTGTCTTTGTTGTGTAATTTCATGAAAACCGTTCTTGAAAATTTTTAACATGCCAAATAATATTTTTCCACAGTTTTACACCTTTAAGAGTTAGTTTAAAAAAAACATTTTTTATGAAAGCCTTCTCAAGCGCCCTGGTAAAATTTCTTAAAATCTATTTTAGCTAATCTCTACTCGTCAAAAGGAATATTCCTACAAAATTTTCAAGCCTCTGAGCTTTATGCGTATATCGAACAGGGGTGGCTCAACGGTAGAGGATTGCGACTTCGATCGGGGTTCGATTCCAGGGATACAGTTATAGGTCACACTTTGTGCATTAATTATAGAGAATTTAAAATGCTCACTAACAAGTTTCCAGAGGATGAGCAGTATCGACTTCTGCCATTATAATACCGACTGCGATCATAAAGCGTCAAGTGAGGCGATTATGATATATCCTCTCATAGATGTCTTTGGGAGAGACCTATGTACCTTGTAGTGGGAGTCAACGAACCGAAACGACGAAGCTTTATTCACTCAGAGTGGCTATATTCCAATGGCCTGAAAACATCGCGAATATTGAAAGAAAATAAACCGCAAGCTTACGCAATTTTTTTTAAAACTAGATACAAATTTAATATTAGCACCTTTAGCGAGTGTTAAGAGGCGAAAACTATTTGACCACGACTAAAAAAATCATAGCTAAACATTTTTTTGGTTTAAAATCTCACTTGTTTTGCATTGAGTGCATTAGCTGCAACCAAATCTCAGTGTCGTGTTCACTTCGAGTCGCTAGTGGCAAGCTGCCGAGCTGTTTGCTCTATAATTAGAATTTTAATATTATTGTTGTTGGAATGCAAATCTCATCTCAAGAAAATACAGAACGTGATACACCTCGTTCTTCGTGGATTAGCGGTTTAATGAAGTAAACATTTTCTTTTTTTTTCATAGTAAGCAGTGTTAATGTAATCATCATATCAGTCTATAGACGTCCAATGCAAGGAATAAGTCTCGCACAATGATCACCACCATGACAGGTCATACCCTGCCCAAATGTAGTGTCTTCTCTTTCTAAACTATGATGTCGGTTCATCTAGTAGGGCTCTACCCATCTCACTCTATCGACTCGTGGTTACTCGATATCCTTTCGGCTTCAACCACCATTGGTTTCACGAACGATGTACCCCATCTACTGCCACTTGAGCCAAACAATTCTTCTAGCCACGTCACTTGACTTTTTTTTGCCGATTTTCCTCTTAGCAGTGAATATCCGAGCACAGCCTTCTCTATTGCTCTTAAGTTACAGTCATTTCATTATACGAGTTGTTACGGAATTTATAAGAACTAACTTCCTCTAGTCTAGCTTGTATCGCAGAAATGTTTAAATATGAATAAATGACATTAAATATTACAACGTTTGTTTACACGAGAGATAGACTTAACAGCGTTTTTTTGAAAGGATTGATATTTTCTTTTCAGACATTTCCTAAATTATACAGATATGATGTAAGAAATGTCGGCGTTTGATTAAAATATATAAAAAATAGTGATAGACACATGATAAATACAAAATATAAAAATATACTCGTAACGCTGAAAGTTCATCTTCAAAATTTAACTAATTCTTCATGTATCTGGATGTACGGAAATATAATAAAGTTCCACAAGATTTCTTAGATATTCCTTTTCTTAGTTTTAAATCTAAAATTAAACATAAAACATTAAATAAATCTTATTGTAGCATTCAAGAATTTGTAATTGTTTGTAAAGTATTAAATATTTCGACTAACTAATAATTTACGTGATTTATATTATAATGTACACTACAAATCGTAAAATTTCATTTGAAAAAACAATTGTTGAGTTTCTGGCACAGTAGATCAGTGTTCCGAACCGGTGGTAGCTTATTACATATAATTTTACAATAATCGACGATTCAAAAGCGCATGTAAATGTCTACTTGAATAAAGATATTTTGAATTGAATGGAATAAACTTCCAATACAATTCAGTTTTGGAGAATTTTCTTATATACGACTAACAGCATTTCAGGCGATAGTGTTTATATGAGACATAAACCACATCCCTGTGTAAAAATTTAATAATTCTATAAAGTAAGAAATATTCAGTAATTATTATATCAATATCTACTTTATGAATTTTACGATTTTAAACATATTTTGACTGTTGACACGGTGAACGTGGTTCCAATAAAGTGCAAGGCATTGATAGACTAGTAACTTATTTTTAGGCGTTGCTTTCTCAAATACTTTGTAATATATAATAAACACTATATCTATTATATAACAAGTAATAAATAAACACGTAGAAAGAATATAATATATACATGAAAGACAAATCATCACCATTTCAGGTAAAAGAAGATCAATGCTTGACACAGACCTGCGTCATAGATTTACAACAAGATCTGTTAGAAGCCCCTAGCGTCCAGTGTTTTACGACAATTTTAAAGATAAATATTTACGTTACCCAAAAATTACGATTCTATGCGACAAAAAATATAAAGAATAATATATTACAAGCAAAATTTAACACGATTTTCGTAAAAGTACCTCAGTATAATTATATGATGGTAGAAAAGAAAGACGGCATACAATTAAAAGGTTCATTTAAAACGATTTCGCTAATGGATCTAGCACGACGGTGCTCGGTTTAATGAGTAAATTACTTGCACTTCTTACGTAAAGAGCTACAAGATAGAAGGGTATTCTGCGCAAACAATTATAATTATTAATAAAAACTTTTATAGAAATGAATAAATAAATAAAGAGAAAAAGTTTACTTGTTAAACTCGCAACCTAAATATATATAAGTTACATGAAGTGACTAAAGTAGTTTATTCCGGTCGTGAATTTTATGTGATAATTCAGAACAATGTTGTGATGTGTTGGAAACTTCCAAAGCTGGTTTTAAGTGATCACTTAGTGAGGCATTTACGGGCGGTGAAACTAAGGAAGCAATAAAGTTAATCAATCACAATTAAATTCATCACAATCTGGATTTCTATTCTTACATGACTAACATTATAAGTCGCTTAGATCATCGGAGAAATTAAAATTGACTTATGATATGATATTTATGAAGAAATCTTTTACCTTTGTCACTGTCAGGTTATGAAATGAGAAAGAAAGACAAGAAACAATAAGATGAGCTAAATCACTGTGAGCATTTATTATTTATGTAAGATCCTTTTTACCTCAATATATGTCCACACATTTATATACATAAATATATATATATATATATATATATGTGTATATATGTGTGTGTGTATATAAGAATTTTTGCATATTGTATTTGTGTATAGTAATAAATGTAAACCCTAAACTGCCCTCTCCTTCATGTCTCTCATTTCCATCAAAAGGTTGTATGGTAGAGATTGTTTTGAACGATGAGACCGCCTCTTGTAAATTGTTTTTTTTTTTTACCTATGTATAAATAGTTTCTTTTTTAGTTATTATCTATTGTGTGAAAAAAGTGTGAATAGAAAAAAAATCTTCGTTTTAGGAAATTTAAAAAACATAATGGATATAGGTATTTTCTGACTATTCCAGAGGATCCGTATCGTGCAAGGTGTATGCACCTTGCAGACGGATGTCGTGCGCTGTTTGTCGATTGTTCGTTCATTTTAGCCCATAGACGCCCTTTGCAAGGCATAGATTTCTTCCAAATATATCTATGGAAGGATATACTATAATCTCCAAGCTTGGCGTGCGAGTTGGGGATCGAGTTTGGTATTATGTTACACAGAGGATGCTGCTGCCCGTCATCTGAAAAACTTTTAAGTGAGTAGTGGAAATCTTGTACAATTAATTCGCAGAGTGTGAATTTCAGTTCATTTTTAGTCACATTTCAGTCAAAGTATGAAACTCTACCGTTGAGATACCACTGCTCAGAAAGCAAATGAATTAATGTTGTCGTATTTTCTTTATCATATAGAGCAGTGATTCCCAAAGTAGTCTTTATCGACCCCTAGGGGTCTTTGACAACCTGCAAGGGGTCAACGTTAGCGAAAAAAAATTTGGGGGTCCATGAAATGGAAATGGGGGTCCACAGACTGGACATCATTAGCCGAGGAGATTTAGGTTTAACCCTTACAAAATTGACGTCAAATGTTGATAATTTATTATTAAAGCATCAGGTTCATCCTTCTCACTAAAATATTAACGTATTGCCTATGTTATTTTATTTATAGTTTATTTTATGTTTCGTATATTTTACATAACAGATACAAAATTTCAATTAATAAATGTATAAATTAACATGTGTTTTTACTTTAAGTTTTTAACACTAAACTACACTACAATTAGAAATTTACAGGAAATCAATATCAAGTAAGTAGGGAGTCTACCCAACACGGAAAAACATGGCAAGAGGTCTACGACACAAAATAGTTTGGGGAACTCTGATATAGAGGATAAAATAATATAACAACAATGTGTCCAAAACATCTCGAGCATTTCTCATTTTTATTTTATAACAATTTCCTTGACGATCTTAATTGGGCACGAGCCATAACGATTACATCCGGTAAACTGTCGTCTCTACAGAAATATATTGTGTGAAATAATCAAAAAAATATATTTATTACAGCCACTACAATGTGACCATAAACTTTTGCATTTTTTTTTGCCATACGCCGGGCCATAACTCTGCGATCGGTTCGGCTTAAAACCGATTACGCAAAGTTCGTTAAATGTAACGAATTGTAAACCGGAAACTCAATTTAAAACTTCGTTCCATGTTTTTTTTTCTCTCGTTTCCTATTTTAAAAGCTGCGGAAACATGTACTTTTTGGCTCGCTATTATTGGACAGTTGGTGTTCATTTAATTATTGGCAGTAACAGCATCGATAAGGGTTTTTAAAATTACTTTCTTGTTTTTTAATATCGAGTAGATTGATCTCCGTTTTTAATTTTTGTCTTATTTTTAAAAATATAAATGCAAAATTTTCTTTGGTCAAAAATTTACGCTCCATCTGTGTGACAAAAAGCACAGATCCTAAGCGGCTTGAGATATCAAAATGCGTTTTTTTAAATTGAAATAGGACCTCTACCTGACTACTACTACTTATAACAATTATTAATTATGAACAGCCAGTATTGTCTGGGATAGATGAAAGTATCTAGTATAGTAGCTAGTAACTAGTACAGTAGCTTTCTGCCAGGGCTACTACTAGTAGTTAGTAGTAGCCCAGGCAAGAAGCTAGATAGGGAAGTGGAAGTGGCATGAGTAGACCATACAAAGCACAGAATAGTTGACCACTGTGACTGGACACTTTAATGGAGACAACGAACCGGCAACTGCAGCGTATAACGTCGTCTTAAAAGGGCAGGCAATTTTGTTCGCCGCAAGACGTTGTATATTGGCTGCTTTTAAGTATGTTTGGATATATATTTATATATATGTACAGTAAAGTATGTATTCGTAAACTACCCTCTCCTTCATTCAATCTCCTTCATGTCTCTCATATCAATTCAAAGGCTGTCTGCTAGAAAGCGCCTTGGGCGATAAGACCTCCTCTTGTATCTCTACATAAATTGTTTCTGTTATTTTTAATTATTATCTATGGTGTATAATAAAGTGTAAATAAATAAATAAATGTGTACTTATTGCAAACTTATCAATGTAATGGTAATTTTGGATATTTTTTTTAATTTAATCTTAGCCTAATAAAAAAAAATAAGTCTTTGATGTTTTACTATTATTGATGTAATACCAAATCACATCTAAAATGATAAACTATTAAAAAACCATCCAATAAAAAAAGTATTCTCAACTTGTGCGAAGCGGAAAACTTTAAATTGCCTCATTGAATTTAGGGAGCTCTACCAGTATGCGAAACGATTTCCCTTCCGGCAACTTAATACCCATTTAAATAGCAGTTTATGTAACTTTCTGATTTCGAATAAAGATTTTTGTTATAAAAACTACATTCAATATATGTTTTAAACAAAATTTTAAATTGTTAGTGCGATAATTCATACAAATTAAATGATGAGTGTATATCTCGTGAGTATAGGTATAGGTGAGTATATATCACGTTTGCCATCAACTAATGTAACGTACACCCAATCTTATCATCAATGGTTTCAGAAATAATAAATATCGTAGTGATAATTAAAGAAAAGGACCAATATTTAGCCACTTTCGCACATGCAGTGATAGTCGTGCAACAAAGTGTACCGCCCTACCGCAACTACAAAACCACCCACCTCCCCTCCACGGGGCATCTTCAGGAGCTATGTTACACCGATCAGTGCCAAACACAAAGTAAGTGAAGAGACTCAGTTGTGTAGTTCACATTGTTTGCCGCATGCGCATTTGTCAGCGGGCTGGCGGGCGGTGCACTTTGTTGCACGACTACGACTGCATGTGCGGAAGTGGCTAAATATTGGTCCTTTTCTTACTTAGGATGGACTTCTGCAAGGTAACGCCTGATTCCATTAAATAGTGATAATTTGGCAAGAAAAAAAGTTTTTACAATTCGTGTCACTATATGTTAAACTTGATTACTGTTTACTATCTGTTCCTGCATATTTTATACTGCCTAAGTTATAAACCTGATGCATTCCAATAGAAATATTTTAGGGTAATCATTTTATACAGAATAATTTGAAATATGTATAATCTTTAAACATTTTATACCTATAACCTACATCCACGTATAAAAGCATCAAAAGAAAAATCTTTATCAAAATTAAAAGTCAAAATTTGATTTATTTCAAAATGACATTCATTTTTACACAAAATTTATTGCAATAGTTGGTATTATAAGAAAAAATAATTTGGCATATTTTATATCGATCGCTATATACAGGATGATTGGATGTAGGTCTAAAAGTTTTAAAGCTTTTGGATGACGAATAAGATATATATTGAACTCCTTTGAAGCTTTGACACCTGTAATCAATCAACTTGCATAAGAACACCATCAGAGAAACTGTCTAAAAAGGGTCACGATCGTGAGTAGTAAGTGGTAAGATTTAATGAAGCCTTACCACCTAAGCCATCATATTCGAATAAACTGTTACAAGCGCTTTCGAATCGTTAATTAGCATAAAATTTAGATATTATTATCCCTATAAGAAGCTACCACCGGTTCTGAAGGCAGTTCTGCTGAGAAGGACCGGCGAGAAACTTAACCTTTGCTCTTTATAAATATAGTTTTATAAAGAGTGCTTGGCAACAATTAGCTTCCTGAGAAAGCATCAACAACATTTAATTCCGCGTATTAACATCATTATAGTATTCTTGGATAAAATAATAGTTTTTTTTTATATTTGTTATAAATCTCTTCAGTGGAAGATCTGAAATCTGCCATTAATTTTTGCACTTTTGAAACATGTGTAGAAATAAAAGTACAAATGCTATTTTGTTTATGATTTATTTACCGTAATTATCATTTATTAAAATTTATTTTTTAAAAATTACATCGTCGAGATGTGCTCCGTCTCGCCTTGGCCCCTTACTCTCACGGTTTTGGAGAAATCAAGTGTTGCTATTTGCAAAAATTTTTGGCCCATCCTATACATATATATTGTGTTATAAATGATGTACAGTACTCGGCAATAAATATAGCACATTGACCTTTGGAAAGAGTAAAATACACCAACTTTTCTATATGTGAAGGTTTCTATATTTAGGTTTAGATAAAATAAAATGAAAACAAACATGTTCACGTTATGTTTAAGTGTTTAATTATTTAGGAAAGTTACAACTGTAAATAATAAACACTGTATTTTATACAAAGAATAAAAAATATTATCAAAAGAAGCAAATTATAAATATTTTAACAGCTCCTAATAGATACCGGATTGTTTTTATTTCGTGCAACAGAGACAACGCTCTTCGAAGCCGAAATTAGCCGATTGTCTTTTTCCAAAGGTCGATGTGCAATATTTATTGCCGGGAACTATATTTAATTTTTGAAGACGAAAACTAGGAGTATACAACTTTTGCTATCACAGTTTTTTTAAATAATTTTGAATGTTTTTGCGGATAAACAAAACACTACTATAGATATATAAAGTTTCAACCGTAAGAATAATAGCATTATTAAAAACTCGCAAAGAATCATGAGGTCCCATGCAATAAATGGCACGTATTTTTTTAAAAAAATTACAAATTTTGATTGAATATCTGCAGCGTTGCCCTGTAGTAATATGCCATAGGACAATACGCTATTAGAGTAGCCAAAATAAACGTGTCTGGCTGTATTAGCATCCGAGCTCTAACTTTCCGAACTGCATAAGCAGTGTGCTGGCAAGAGAAGACAGGTGGGTCTCTCAATAAAGTTTCGACTGTTGAGTTATTCGTAAAAATAGCGCGGAGTCAGTAGACTTATGTTTCATTATTGCCACTTAAGTTAAACTTCGTTTTGTAAATGTATTTTTTATATATATATGTATATATATATATATATATATATATATATATATATATATATATATATATATATATATATATATATATATATATATATATATATATATATATATATATATATTTTGTCAAATTAGATAATCAAATTTCTAGAAGTTTTAAATCGCTTATGGTTAATGGCGAAGGAGTTCAGTGGGTATTATAGAATATCAGGTTCTAGAAGCAACCCAGTCCGCTAGCACGAGAGAAATCTGACGTAAATACTTTATGAAAATGCAAGGAAACGCTATAAATGTTCACAATTCTCGCCTCACAGATTACATGGGTCGAAATAGGTTATTAGCGATGCTTCAAAACGTGAAAACGCTCACTAAGGAAATCTCAACGTAGATTGGAATCGGAAATGAAACGCTTTGTGAAAACACCGGCAATTTCACAAGTTACATTTTTTTTTAACCTATAAATGCTTTTGCAAGAAATATTTATAACTGTTTTAATTTTAAGAGAACTTATTTTTTAATAGAACGTTGTTCTTTTGGTTCCAGAAAAAATGGTTAAAAATGTAAATGCTACAGAGGTGAATGTTGAGCTTGTATGGTATCCATTAATGTATAACACACCCTATTCAAAAGAAAAAAAAACCTTTTACAATAGAATTCGGATTAATTTATTTTAAAATTAATTATTGTTCACTATCTGTCCTTGGAGATTCAATACTTCCAGAAGTTACATGTCTAACATATTCCAATAGAAGAAAAATAGAATAGAATAGAAAAAAAATTATACGTATTTCAAAGTGTTAATTTATACAATATAATTGGTAGTAGGTATACTTTTAAATTTTTTTTATGACAAATGGGGTTTACATTCACTTCTTTATAAAGTTTTAAGCCTATACCTGTTTATTAAGTCCAAAGCTAAATCAGCGGCCAAAAAGCTGGGTGTTTGGGAGTCAGTTCGGCAGTATTTTACACCAGGGCAGATCTTAAGTTTCTCTATACAGAAACGAGCCAATAGGCTCATTGGTAACGACTCTATGTTGAGCACAAAGCTTCAGTTTGGATGATCAGCGAAAAATTGACAGATTATCGATATTCTTACATTAAGTTCTTCTTCTTGCATCTTCTTTCTGCCATTGGACAAAGATGTATGAATTCCTGACATCCGTACATGGTTGAAATTTCTCCCATCTGAACTAAACATAGCTAATACTTTTATAAAGCAAATAGCCAAGCAGTGGAACAACCAATCGTCGTCATTTTTTCTGGTCAATTATATATTGAGCAGTGATAGCCTTGCGGTAAGAATTGAGGACTTTATATAGTTCATACTTAGTGCATTAATTATATAGAATTCTCACTGCTCACTAACAGGTTATTTGAGGATGAGTAGCAACATCCTTCCACGCGTGGCGATTATGCTGTATCCTCCCATAGATATCTTTGAGAGAGACCTATGGTAGCGGGCGTCTATGGGCAGAAACGACGATATACTCGTATACATGTGGTAATCAGGATGCAGGGATTGAACTTCAGTCTTTCGTCGGTTTACAAATATTTATGTAAACAAGAAATCGCATTCATAACTCCGCACACTCCTTCGTCGTTCAATCGTCGTCTATATCTATCTCACACATACCTCTCGCTCACACAATCTGACGTTCCTTTACACGTATGCTCTAACGTTCCATTCCACATGCATACCATCGTATACCTCGTCATCGCTTAAGATCAGACGAGACAAAGGTCAAATGCTTCGCCTATGTTATATGTTTATAAAAAAATACCAATTGTGCTGATTAAGAGCGAAAAAAATGCGCTGATACATGAATTTAATTCACATGTGCACACGTCTATGTACTATATATGTGCACATAAACTGAGCTACGTACTGTTATCCTATCCAGCATATTCTTTAGATTTAGCTCTTTGTGACAATTTTACATTTTTATTCCTGGATATATGGCTCTGTTGTAAGTTACTTGGGTCTACACAAATGTATATTTCTACTGTATTTGTGATAATACGTTAAAAAATACAAGGCTTTATTTATCAACAGATAAAAATAATTATTAGCGGACTTATCAAAAAACCTGGTACGTTAAGATGTCATATTATTTTTTTTTTAAAGGCCCCCGCGATTGGGGGCCTCTCGTACCCCTAACTTTTTGGGATTAGGGACTTTATTGTACAATTTTTTTTTCAGTCTTTTCTTTATTTATCACTCTCTTTCACGCGTCACAATATCTTTCATTCTTTACTATTGTCCTTCACATTATCTTTCGTTTTGCTCTTTTATACCTTCTTTCTTTCCTCGCCTTTCTTCCATCATTTTCTTACTCTAAGGTGGCTAGGTACATTTTATTTATTTTTATTCTTTAATTTTAACTTACATTTACTTTATCTTTATTTACACATTTATTTTACTTTCAATGTCACATTATTTACAAAGTCAATCCTATAGAAAAAAGTTTCCTGTTGTCATAAGTTAAAATACGGTATTCATTTCAATATAAAGAGAGGAAGGTCTGTCTAGCAGTATTTAATCAAGATGAGTACGATTGCAGGGCGGAACGTCTTGCCTAGTGAAATCACCCGTCCAACAAAGCGTCTAGACTTATGCCTGTTTATATTGTATTTGATACAAAACGTTACTACATTGTCTTATTCACTATTTTATTTTAAAAGAATCATTAATATAATGTAACATGATCAAATAACAGTTTTTAAAGCTAAGTATCAATGTAATTATACAGGATAACTATAAAGATATAAAATTGCTATTTCTATTAGATGTAATTTATGTTATGCCGGTCTAGGCTTTGTACAGCTTCATCGAAATTGAGCCCGTGGAAACAGAGGTCCACGGACTAAAAATTTTACGCTGGGGATCGTACCTCAGTTACGACGAAAACGTCTACATGTGAAGAACTACAACCGTGTAGGTGTATAGTGTAATGAGTGGGGTGTTGAGTATGTAGAACGAAGCGAGGACTACTCGGCGGTCGGGAGAGACACGGGCCTCTCCGGACCGCCCTCGCTTGAACGCGGGTTAAGCGGACGCGGCCGCCGTGTCATGTGTAGGTGTGTAGTGCATGACATGTGCATCGAGACCGCCGGGGCTCGATGTGAGGCGTGTGTCCTGGCGTTGCTTTAAAGGCGTGATTATATCTCATCTCCTCTCTGCCATGGGACAACACGCAGTAAGCGTCTTTTTTTTTAATGGCCCGCTAATGGGGTCCTCCTGTTCCATCCCCCTATTTTATTTGAAACAAGGATTTACTTTCTTTAATAAAATTAACATTTTTTTTTCATTCTCTTCTTCCATTCTTCACAATCTCTATCATTCTGTTCTTTTATTCCATCATTTAGTCTATTTTCTCTTCCGCTCTAATATCCTTTTATCCATCCTCAATTAATGCAGTATAGGGAGGTATTATGAAGTTGCCGTCTAAATGGAAACAGATTATCGAACAAAACGGCGCATATTTGAACTAAATCCGATCACTGTAACACTTTTTATAAAGCATTGAATAAAGAGCAAAAAAGCGGAAGGGAGATATTTGACAACCTGTTATATCACAGTTTTTTAGCTAATTTTGCATCTTGTTTTTTTAAAATAATTCTAATTTGTGTCGCTAGTGTTTTTACAGTTGAGAAAGGGGTTGCCGCTATTTGATACGGTGCTTCCTTCTCCCAGCTGCGAGGCACAACAGCGTTTTATCATTATTTACAATATTTCAAATACAGTTTTCTCTTATGGGTAAATACAGCTAAAATTTATACATATTAACAATAAAATTTGGAAGTATTACTCAAACATACATAAGTAGGTATATTATTTTATTTAAATCGTTGCCCAAGCGCTACAGACCGTTAAATGCCTTGAGGTTTAGCACAATGTGCCGGGCCAATTCATCAAAAGATTCTGCCGTATATTTTTTCTTGAGGAGGTCCGGTAAGTTAAACGGAGGTATATTAAATATATCACAGTTCTCTTATTTCTCTTATTATCAACAATAGTATTTGCATATGTAATTACTATCGATTATAATTATATCTAATATACATTTACACTAAGCGTATTGCTAATACTTTTATAGTACGAACAGCCAAGCAGTGGAAAAACCTTCCGGCGTCATTATTTTCAGCCAGTAATAACTTCACGGTCTTCGAGACAAGAGTCATCGCTTAAAATCAAACGAGACACAGGTCAAATGCATCTATAAAGTATAAACAATAGTTCATATGCTGTTAATTAATGTATGGTACACTCTATCTAAAAAGCAGTGGTTTTATGAATAAATTACGTAATGAATATAATAGTAATAAAAAGCATTTTCAAAATTCGAATCATTACTAATAAATAATGACTTACAATTAGTCTATGTAGACTATGTATTGCCACAAATTATTGGCCTATATATTATAATGCAAAAATTAAATTAATGTAACATATTTCAGAGTAATCATTTTGTCCAGTATTTGCACATAAGTGCAAATACATAACATATTTGTTAACTACAGAATTCAAAAATATAACGTAATTTTCTATCGAATGGTAATATTAAAAAATCAATTAAATAAACAAGAACAATTTAACAAATAATAGTAAAAAGTAATATAGGAATATCTAGGATATTATTTACATTTATGTATATTTAATATTCGTCGTGTATTTCTTTAAGAACCTTCATTACCTAATATATTGAATTGGTTATCTAATATATCGTAAAAAATTCATTTCATAGAACTGTGTATACAGTGTTCGTAAAATATACAAGTAAAGATCAAACTCAGAAATAGACAATTGATTTTGTTACAATTCGCTCGATCTTAAAGTCTTGCTTTCTTTGGTTGTTAAAAAATGAAAATAATAGTTAAAGTATTTTGCTGTTATTCGGAGCTATTTTTATACAGGGTGATTGGTATAGTGTAGTTTTGTTATAAATAAATCAGCGGCTTAACGAGACTTTTATTATTTCGACGGTCCTTATTAAAATAATTAATATTATAATTACATGGTGAGTTTTGTCACTGCATAATTTTTTTAATAACAATTAAGTCATAATGGGTCTTTGGAAAAAGGTCGTATAAATGGGAATTATCACGGTATATATTTTGCTTTTCATTATGATAGCAAATGTTATAATGTTCCGTTGATTTAAACGTCCTCTTAAAGTCGGAATATTGTTATTGTAAATATATAATAAGTTTGGTCATTGTGAATATATTTGTTACAATTAGTCAAGACGGGTCTTTGGCAAAAGATCATATAGGTACTCTCACGGTATATATTTTGATTCATATTCTATTAAGGAAATATATAGTGTTTCGTTGATTTACATATAATTATTTTTATCTTGGCTTACTAAGCAATTTTGGATAGGGTTTTTTTTATGGTCCCCGCTATTGGGGACCACTCGTTCCCCTATCTCGTGTGGGACAAGGACTTTTTATTTCTAATAATTAATTCATATAATTTTTTATTATTATCATTCTCCTCTTTCATGTATCATATTATCTGTCGTACTGTATCTTTCGTTCTACAATTTTCCCAGTGTTTCTCTTTTATTCCATTAGCCATACATCCATCTTCAACCACTACATTCTAGGTTTCCTTACTATTTTATTTTGCAACATTACATTTATTGTTTATACATTTAACACATATTTATAATTATCATATTATATTATACTGTTTAGTGGATAGGGTTTTAAAAATCCTAAGTATAATAATTCTTACGAAAGAAATTGCTTAACAATTGGAGCATGTAGTAAAAGAATACGGCCTAATAGGATTACAAAAATAGTTATATTGCTTTAGTAGAGAGGATTGAACGTTGGAGGAAATTAAACATTTATGTAACGATACATAATAGATGTATTGATATTCCGTACATTGTTGCGAGAGCATACGTAATTGAAGCTCTTAGTTCTAATTAGATTTCGGCATGAAGCAATTTCATTTGGAATTGATTCATAATAACACCATTTTATATCTTTTTCACGATAGATTTTAAGAATAATTTATGTACTATCATCCTCTTTCGTTGCCTTCTTTTAATATGTCTAATCATTTTATTAGACCTCTTTTAACCCTTTCGTTACCAGCGCCGGAGTTAGCTGGCATCCACCTTGTAATGTGGATTGGGCTTATATGTAGATCACTGTTTTAAGATTTATCACAGCCAAATAAATTACTGAGAATTATTCTAACTTCTATTTTTAATTAATATACCAGTAAAATATTTAAATATGTAACACAAATGAGAAAATCGATGCACATGATCGGTTCAGTGGCGTCACTTCGACGGAACGAACTGCGGTAAGGAAAGGGTTAAATATCACCTCGATGTCCGGTCTTGTGCTGTCCGCATCCGGCGAATTCCCGCAATATTAACTTAATAACTCAACAACTTGAGAAGCTTTCAGTTCCAAAGGCCATCGATTGCACGAGCAATATGACTCATCCATTGCCAGTTCAGACAAGAGATTCTTCAAGCTATGTGACCTTGGTATTTTTGCAGATCTCCTCATTCCACAGAATAGAGTAGGTGTCAGAGTACCATTATTATAAATTTTAAAAGTATAGGCTGAATAGGGTAATCCCACCAGTTTTACAATTGCCTGTATTTGACATCCATAAAATTTTGTTGAAACAACATTTTAATATCACAGTTTAAAACATATCAAATCTCTCTATGTGACTAGTATATCAAACAGCTCATTTTAGACAATAGGAAGTCATTAATAGAGATATCCATATTGTAATTCATACCCCCATTAAAAAATTCGTTACGCCATAATTTAAAACCATGCTCACCAGTCTGTCCTTACGCATTTCGAGCTCATCTTCAGACGCCTTGTTAAGGTTTTGTATGTGTGTGTCTTAATAAAAACATCGTTACTACTAATTGTTCCTTTGAAATTACCGCGCCACTTAATCGCTTCAATTCTTCCGACAATATTACGTACAAAACCGCATGAATAACACTCGCGAATACACAACAGGGTTACAACACAACTTATGTACGAGGTTATGTTATTATTTACATCCAAACGTAAACTTGATTAACATTAGTTCAATAGATGACAGCCTGTCTTCACCGTTGGCCTTGTTTATGACTCGTCCGGCCAGTCTGGTACGTAGAAACGTCACGAGAATTGCCAACCTCCGATGACGACCAAAAGAACGAACACGAACGAACAAGAACGATACGAAACGAAGTGTAGAAAATGAGGATGAGCAAGGGTAGGCGTAAATCTAGCAAACTCGCCATACTGCTACCCCTTCCAAGAACGACAATATCGTGAATTCTTCAACAACTATTTTTAGAGAAAATTAGTTGTTGAAAAATTATTTTTGGGTCGTGGCCGCTCTGGCTACAACCAGAGAATAGTAAATCAGTTCTCTGAAATTATTTGCAGGTAGATACTTGCGCAATTGCCTTCCACCTGATTCACGCGTAGCTACGTATATGACCTGCCCAGGCGTTAAATACGAAAAACTACACTGCAATTGTTTTTACTCGAAGGACCACATCGCTTGTTAAGTAATACAATCGTGTATACGATAACAAACTGCTGTTTATTGTTTAAATTTAAACAAAATTACAGCACTTGATGTACTTAGTCACAATGACAGGTGAAGGAGAGGAAAGGTTGACAGATTAATAAATCTAAAAACAACTAAAAATAACTTTAACGTGCCAAAACCTAAAGTAGCATAATTATATGTGCAATAATAATTTGACAATACTATTTTATAATAAGAAAGATACCCTAATTAGCAATACCCTATATTAGCAATTACTACCCAATAGTCGATAAGGCCACTGATTAAGTATCAAAATCTAAGATCTTATCATATTATCTCATCTTCATGTAAGCCGTAAGACATCCACTGTTGGGCCAAGGTGTCCTTATATGATTGATGTACACGAGAAAATAATTAAACCAATTAAAACTGTGATACTGTAATAGAAATGGATAACTGAAGTGTTTGAGGATGTACGAAAGGAATGGTATGATTGAGAAAGGAAGATGGAATTGTAGAATGATAGGAGGAAAAAAGATGTTGTGTATGGAATGAACTATGAAAGACGAGAACGAAAATAAAAATTCTAGTGAAAAAAAAAATTATTAAGAAATAAAAAACCCTGTTCCCAATTAAATAGGGGGTGGAAGGAGAGGTCCCCAATAGCGGGGGCCCAAAAAAAAGTCCTTATGGATTTCCTAAAGGAACGTTGGGAAGTGGCCCGTATCAAGACTTTCGACGATCTCAACAAGATCATCAATCTTTATGGCTGGACATTCTACATTGCGCTTGTCGGTCCAAACTGTGCTTCAGTTTTACGCGCCGTTAATGCGTGTTCACATTCGTTTTCGAATTCTTCTGATTTCTGGTTCGATTTCGTAGCGTAATTCAGAACGAAGTTCTCTTCATGGCTCACTGAGCTATTTTAAGTCCATTATTGAGTCCTATACTGAGACACCACGTTTCACATGACGGTCAACATATATCGATTATTCCATTGGAAGAAACATAACGAAAGAAACAAATTCAAAATTATTCATAGACACATTTAGAACTCTTAACGAGAACAACCGAAGTAGAAATAAAATGATTATTCACGATCTATAAAACGTCGAACAAAAAAGTAAACAATCTCATCTTCTTTATAATGTAAATGCTGTGAACACGATTCAATCCATGGTAAAAAAAGATGAGATGTCTTCTGGTTTTATTTCCGATGTTTTCAATTTCTCTTAACCGTAATGAATGCAAAATCCACAAACAGATTTCGCCGATACGATATTGTTTTTATTTTTATTCATATAGTTGTGCTCGCGACTTCGTCCGCGTGGAATTTAACAAAAATGTATTTAGTTTATTTTTATATTTTTCATTTAAGAATTTTTCCAAATCCCGTAAAAATCGAACAGACAGACGCAATAAATTTTAAAAATGTAATTTTGATATATGTACCGTATATATATTCTTATGCGTGTAGTAAGAAGCGGTTATTTTAAAATTACAAACAGACACTCCAATTTTATTTATTTCTTTAGATAAACACTAGAAGTTCTTTATTTTACAAATCATCCATAGAGCTTTAAGATAGATTTGTAATACGTTTTTAAGTTATAATTTTATTATTCTCGATGTAGTCAACAGCAAAAATAATGCTGCTAGTTCAGATTGATTATATTTACAAGTTGTTCAATGGTTACATGTGTGATAGAAAATTATAACTTTTTAATTTCTTGGACCAAATATTTTAAGTCTTTTTGAAGGCTTTTTGACTTCAGATCTATTTTTTTTAATCGGTAAGTTCTACAAAAATTAATGTTTTTCAAACTCACTAACGAAGCACGAAGAAATGCTAGTTTGAGGTGGGAGTGTTGTCAGCGTTGGGCCGGAAGGTTCTCAGACGTGGACGTGGGTGGGCAGTGGGTAAGAAGGTCAGTGGGAAGGTGCTGCATGGGGGTAGTGCAAGACCAACACCATCAGCGGAGTACCGACATGCGGTGTAAAAACAGACCAGGCCTTTATCCACTATCCTTTGTATACAATTTTTTTTTCTCTTGCCGAGTTTACTGTTTTCTTTTAACCTTCCACACCTTGGGCAGGCTAGAAGACATGATCGGTACATATTTAGCAATAAATTGGACAAAATTTATGGAAACGGTTGGATAAATTTAAAAGCAATTGTTCTGTAAGAGGAAGTGTTGGCATTCAATGCCTGGATATCGAATTTCAAGAAATGACTGATTGTAATTTGTTCAACTACAATGGCTATGTCCTTGGATACAATTAACGTGTCATATGTATTAGTTTGTAAGAAGCGTATATTGTATTTATTAATGCATTAAAGTTAAGGCTCTATTATATTAAGTGTTATTATAGTATAACCTGCAAAATATAAAAAGTAAAATGTTGTAATTCATTTGAAATATTGAATTTCTAAAACATTCCGATCCATCAAATTGTAATAGAGTTATCGGCCGCCCGTCGGTAATTGATGGAATGTTTTAAGAATTATTCGACACTGTTACCAAAATTTATTCTAAAAAAACAAATCAAAACTTGACTCAAGTACGTAATATCTAGTTTAAATTTGCCTTTATTTTTTAATAAAAGTCGAAATTAATTAAGAATTTCGTCTAATATTAGGTAAATAATTATATAGGCGAAAGTACTCCGCTAAGTAGCCCAACGACACTCTTAAGATCTCTGGAAATCGCTGGATACAGTGCAGGACCAGTTATCATCGGTATTTGGATGAAGCCAATGCCATGCTTTGGGCGTCCATCGGCTGTAAAGAAAAAGAAGAACCAGATCGAATATCTTTATATTGGCAGCCGTCGATTTAAAGATCCGAGGGGTCCAAATGCATCTTCATTTGATTTAATCAGTGTCTCTAGCTCTCATGTAAGAAAAAGACCAATATTTAGCCACTTCCGCGCATGCAATGGTAGTCATGCAACAAAGTGACAAAACTACTACTGTTAAATCACCTTTCGCATTGTTTGCCGCATGCGCATTGATCAGCAGGCTGGCGGGCGGTGCACTTTGTTGTACGACCACCACTGCATGTGCGGAAGTGGCTAAATATTGGTCCTTTTCTTACTTAGGATGGACTTTCGCAAAATAACACCTGATTCTATTAAATCTCTGGCTCTCATGTTATAAGCTTAACTAAAAGCTTTCTTCTGTACCAGATAAATTATAGCCTTTACCTTCAGGCTACCACGACTTCCTTACATTAATACCTAAATAGATGACATGTTGGTTTCTTTTTAAATGTAATATTTGTCTTTTACTGTGTGTGAGTATTGAATATTTAATATAGACAAAATATTTGTGTAAATCATAATATTTTCTCTATAATCCAAGTCGTAAATATGTCTTATTATTACAGATAATTTCAGATATTAAAAGAAATCAAATATTACTTATTGTAGTATAGATTATTATAAATATCTCTTTACTAACATAAATGTCAAGCAATTGGTTATGTAAAATTGATCTAAAGCAATATAATAAACGTTGTTAGCACATAAATAACGGATTACTCTTCATTAAAGGTATCAGAGTAGTCAACGTTAATCACTTCTAGATCCATTAGTGGAGTACACCTACTCAGGGGAGACGTGTAGTGATGCGATCTGATATCATTATCAGATGTCAGGTTAGATTTGTAGGTACAATGTTATTTGTACACGTGAAATGTAACGTAATTAATAATAACAAGGAACCATACAGGTACATTACTGTGAATTAAAAATACTTGAAAAATAAATAAAACGCACTTTTAAAAGCATGAATTTTAATTTTTTAGTAAAATACCTATTTAAAAGTCGATTTTCGAGAGTTAAAAGAAGAGACTGAATTTTATCTATGTTATTTGATGGACGTCATGCTGATAGCTAGTTTAGGCTTTGTGCAGCTTCATCGATATTGAGCTTGGAAATAGAAGGTCCGCGAGCTAAAAATTTTACACTGTGCAATCGCACTCTAGTTATAATGAAAACGCTTGCATGAAGGCTGATAATACCCTTGTAAGTGTATAGTGTTATGACTGTATTATATTGTATTTCGAGGTTTTTTTTTAATGGCCCCCGCTATTGGGGGCCTCTCGTACCCCTATCTTTGGTGGGACAGGGACTTTATTGGCAATTTAATTTTTTCACATAATTTTTTATTTTCTCTCTCTTCTTTCATACTTTACTTTCTCTTTCGGTCTATTATCTATCTTTCATGCTACATTTCTGCTTTCTTTCCCTTTTGCTCTGTTCATCTATCATTCTTTCCCTTTTTCTTTTTACATTTTCAATTTACATTTTTATTACATATATCCTATAATTATTTTTTATCGCAATTTTATGTATTATTTTGGTTCTATTTTGTCTTTTTTATCTATTTATTTACTGTGTTTGCTTTTTGTTTATTTCTATCGCACTCTTTGCGTTTTTTTTGCAGAGGGATACGAATGACTTATCTTTTCCGCCTATCAGGGAGGCTATTGACTCCTCCTCGATTTTAACGCCAGACCGGCACTCGAATTCGAACTATTTCGAGGTTTACTCGGTGGTTGGCGATGCTGATTGACGATTCGAAAGTGCTTGTAATAGCCTATTCGAATAATAACAACGAACATTTACTGGTAGAAATGTTATATGTATGTCCGTTCTCTTTGACTAGAGAACCAATGAAATAACTTATTTATATTCGGCAGTAATCGGTGCTCTAAGGTATATGCAGTAAAAGCCAAAAATATAACCTTTGGTTGTTATGGCGTATTTATGTGAGTGGAACGGCTTCATCTGTTGTTGAAAACAATCGATTTTTGTCAACAGAGTAATGATTTGATGAAGATTGACATGAGCCTCTCCTAACAGGCCTCGTTTGAACGGCGAGCTGGAGGTAGCCGCTGTTGAGTATTCGTGTGATGCATGTTCGGTGTATAGCGCCCGACATGGACCCGATGTGTGTTGAGATAATGAGGAGAATCCATTTAAATTTCGCTTTAAGAGCGGCGAGTATATATAACCAGAAAGTACTCCGATGAACCGGAGGCTTTATGGATTTTAACAACATAGAAACCTCATTGAGGTCTTTATTTGTTAGATAATACGCGAGAGCTTTAAGCTTCTCGGCTAGAGATGGAGTCCCGGTTTGTGGCTTTGAAGATTTTGGTTCCTCAAACTGAGCTGAAGTTACAGAAGTGTGTAAGTGACTGGTTTACCTCTGAGATAGTAAGGCTTAACCTAAGTTGATGTAGCCGGAGGCGGCGGAGAGGAGAAAGGTTTGGAAGCGGGCTTTGAAACTTTGACCATGGGAGCGGAGGAGGCCGTACGGGTGACATCCGCCCGTACAGTGCCTAAGGGACCCCCTATAGTTGATTATAATGTACATTTACCTTTAATTCATGCCTTTAAGGTAGATTTATGTCATTACAGTCTTTTTCTAGATATGGATAGTTGTATCGATAAAAAGATTCATGAAGGCGTCAAAAGAACATTCAGCTTTGCTATCCTATATAAAGAAAAAAACATCATATTGTAACAGATATTTATAATTAAATTTAAACACTAAAGTATTATTTATCCCACCATTAAATCTCCTGTCTACAAATGCATGAAAATGTAATAATTAAACTTTATAATAATATGTGTAATAATAAATGTAAGAAACAAGAAATAAACGTTATAAAGAAAGTATATATTCATATTAGTTTCTTAACGATTATACCATAACACGTTAAAATATAGAACCCTTTCTCAAATAACAATTGTACCAGTGATTTCAGGGTCTCTAATAGTATTTGAAACTAAATGCATGCAGCAAATGACTCATTACCAGGGGACTGAGAAGGCTGCTCTGAGAGTGCTTGCTCTGTTGGTCCTTTTGATCTCTAGACGATTTACTCGGTAGAGTCCATTGCCGGCATTAGCAGAAGTGACAGAATGCGTTATCTTCCGTCGCATCTATCTTTAGGGGTAAAAGGAAACTTTTTTTTCTGAAAATGAGTTAAATTCCAGGCGAGAATGGAGATGTGCTAATAATAGATGCGCCGTGGGTAGCTTTCCCCCCCGCTGGACTGATGATAAAGTCAAGGTATCTATGAAAGAGGCCTAAGCCATGCAGTGGGTGTCTATCAGCCGACACGAATGAAGGAATGAAGTCAGTTAGATGTTTTTATTTATTATTGTATTATATTTATAATATGTATTAAACCTTATTTATTATAAGTATATATATTATATACGTATGTATGTATGTTTAAGTATGTATCTCCATGTATGTTTATGTATGTCTATGTTCGTTTGTTTGTAAATATGTATTTTTTGTACACGTAAACTACCCATTATTAGTACTTTTACCTTTTCCATGGTTGTCCGGAAAAGATTGCCTTATGTGATAAGACCGGCCATTGTACTTTTTTTGTATATTATTGTGAAACTTATTAAATGTATCCTAACGTGTACAATAAAGAATATTAATAAATAAAGGCTCGAGGGTTTTCCTCTGCATGTAAAACTGTAAAATATTAACTAAGTAATTGAAAAAACAGGACAACTCTTTGCGCGGGCAATATCACTTTTTATCGTGCTAGTCGAAATTTCATTACCTTGATTACTTTTAAGATCAAAAGGATACAAACTAGCACAAAGTACAACTATGTTGTATTTTTCTGGTTGCCTTTTGCCTTTTTCGTGCTATTTATAAAGTACCCGGTTGTACAGTTTTCAAAAGCTTTGTCGCCAAACTGAATAGATATAAAAAAGTATGAATGCGACAACATTTACGAATAGAAAATTATATTTGATTAGTCTCTAGTATATTTATATGTATATACATGGTCATTTGTTGGAAAAACTTCAAAAAGGTGGTATAGGTCGTTCAATGTAAGATATATACCTTATCCAGAAATTGATGTTTGAAAAATTATAAATAGCATTACTCGTGAAAAGCATTTTCATAATTCAGATTACTACTTATTAAGATAATTAAATATCTATATATATATATATATATATATATATATATATAATTATTGTTTACTACATGTCTCTGCACTTTGTGTTCTTTGAAGTTAATACTCTGCCGCATTTAAATAGAAAAAATATATTACTGAATTACATGTCATAGTGATTACTTTATATAGGATCATTGGAAATAGTTGTAATAGGTTTGAGGGATTTTTCTGACAAATGAGCCTCGTATCTACATAATTAAAGCTTTTAAATCTGTTACTAATTGCCCTGCGTGAATATAAGCCTACAATAGGTTCACACGAGAATCCGAGACCACAAAAATTTTATAATAACCTTAAATTAGCAATTATACAATATGAAATATTTAATACCGATTTTCCCCTAATCGGTGCATTATTTCTCCTTTGTTCATTTTTTTGCTGTAGTGTGCGATCAAGTGCTAATCACCCTGGAGATATGTGGTTCGAAGGACGACGAGGGTAAAACAAACGACATGACAAACGTCATGTCGTTTGTTCAAAAATATCTCGTGTGCGTCTTGTCAATCCGCCCTTCTCCATCATATCGCTTGCACACTTCTGTCTACATCATATATTCATTTTATTTAAAAACACATTCACTAGTGGATTCCAATATCATAACAGTTTTAATAATTATTAAGCGTACACGTGTTTGTTTGTTTACACCAATGATTCCCAAAGTGGTCCATATCGACCCCTAGGGGTCTATGACAACCTGCAAGGGGTAAACGTTAGCGAAAAAAAATTAGGGGTCCATGAAATGAAAATGGGGGTCCACGATAGTGGATCTCAACACATACACTGATAGTACCTATTTACTTACATCATACTATCTTATAATATCAAAACATTTACATTATTTATAAAAGTACCTATGAAGTAAAAAATTTATTATATATGTTTATAAAATTGTGTAAGTTGTAGGATGTTGCTATTCGCTTTGTGGTCGCAATGCATTTTAACACTAAACTTCACTACAGTTAGAAATTTATAGGAAATCAATATCAGGTAAGCAGGGGGTCTACCCAACACGGAAAAACATGGCAAGGGGTCTACGACACAAAAAAGTTTGGGGAACTCTGGTTTACACTATTGTTTTCAATAAATACTGATTAGGTTAACTATTAAATTCTACAATGTTTATTAATTTTAATTATATTTATAATCCAACAAAAAAGTATTTAAATTCGAAATAAACTCAGTACGCTAAATAATTTAACAGTCTTGTTACATCACGACAGTGTATTTCGTTATCGTTACAAAAAATAATGTGTTTTTAACACCACTTCCTTGATTTAGGTCATACGATTTTTACATCGGAGAATACTCAAGGAGATACGACGTATTATTGTATTCTCTAGAGAAATAACTTTTTTTGTTCACTTCATGAAATGCGAATTTTATATTTGCATTGATATATTAATGGTTTCATGGTTCATGTATATCTTATATATTATTTTAAATTTATAAAACTAAAGAAAAATTACACTTATATTGAGAATGCCATAACTATAATTAATTACTTTATTGTGTAACTAATCAATATCGAATAGTGGTAATCCAGCTGTAAGGAGTGAGATTTGCGATTGTAGGCCGCGAGTTCGATTCCCAAGATAGAAAGTTATATATAATTTACACTTCCTGCAATAATTATATAGGATTTACACTATTCACAAATAACTTTCTAGAAGATGGGCAGCAGCGTTCAGTGGCGAGCCCGTTTGCCAATCGTGGTGATAATGGATAATATCACCACATAGATATCTTTGGAGGAGGCCATACAATGACCGTCTATGGGAAGAGTAGATGATGAAGACGACAAAACAATATTTGATGGAATCAGGCGTTACCTTGCGGAAGTCCATCCTAAGTAAGAAAAGGACCAATATTTAGCCACTTCCGCACATGCAGTGTACAGCATGTATGCACAATGCGAATCACACAACCGCCACCGCCAAATTACTCAACACGTGTTTCACCCCTCCACGGAGCATCTTTAGGAGTTATGTTACACCGATTGGTGCCAAATACAGAGTCGTCTAATCGGTGGAGTGGAGGGGTGAAACACGTGTTGAGTAATTTGGCGGTGGCCGTTGTGTGATTCGCATTGTTTGCCGCATACGCATTTATCAGCGGGCCGGCGGGCGGTGCACTTTGTTGCATGACTACCACTGAATGTGCGGAAGTGGCTAAATATTGGTCCTTTTCTTACCGACAAATCAGTATCTTATAATTTTAAAACAGAAACATTACAATAACTATACATAGATGTTATAATAATTGGCGGCCTTATTACATTTTGCGTTTTCTTACAAAACCTTTGGACGGATTGGAAAAGATTTGTAATTTAATAGAAGAGTGAAGGCACACCTAATGCACAACTGAAGTCAATTAAATCACATGTTACAAGCGAAGTCAAAGACGAGTCGCTCTTTAAACAACCGACACATTTGACATGCGATTCGCCTTTAAGAACGACTCCGCAACGGACTTTGCACTCCAAGAAAGTCATCATGGATTACGAGAATGTTTTTAAATAGCTCTTTTAGCATAACTCAGTTAAATGCTAATAGCGTGACGAACGACACACGATATTTATTAGAATATAGATTGAAAATAGTCGATCGCGAGAAAAAAAAGCAAAATATAAAAATCGACAATCATTTATTGTAATACAATTTCATCTTTTTCCAATCATCGAAGTTAAATTGACCGCATGTTATTTCTTAGTCGGAGGAAATTTTCTCAAACCATTAAGGACCCCAATTTAGTCCGCGCCGTAGCTACATAAAGTTGTTACTTCGGGAAAAGTTTGACACGATCTTTGGTACACTTCTGATATTGGATTCATATTTCAAAGAATATTTTAAATGGCTCTATCTATAATATTTGTCATATAAAATTTTGTACAAATAATATTTATATTTAATATATTGTAATATATACGGTTTTTAATTATAGTTGTAAAAGCTGTAAGGGGAAAAATATATACCCTAATTTGTCAGAAAAATGTTATACAATTTTTACACCTATTTACAATCATAAAATAATTATTTTGAAATATATAAATAGTTACATTTACATTTTATTTTTTTCTTTTGGAACGCGACGGATAGTAAATAATAATAATTCTAACATTTAATTATTCGAGTTTTAAAAACGCTTTTATGCTTCAAGCTATTTATTAATGCTAAGATCGCTGATATTTCTATAGGGAGCACAATACATGAATTGACCAAAAATATATTATACATTCGCCCCTTTAAAGTTTTTACACGTGTATTAAACGTAGGATAGTTTCGGCTTACTTAAATTTAACAAAAAAAATTGTATTAACAATCAGAATTATATTAAAACATTCTTAAAAGAAATGATTTTCGTGTAAAAACATGTGGTGTTTTTTTTATTCATCTCATATAATGTTTATGGGCCTCGGAAGCCACGTCGTCTTGCTACGTTGTTTCGTGTCAGTCCAACTGGAAATCTTCACGAAAGCCTATGCCCAATAGTGGACGTCAAACGTCTGCAATGAAGACAAATGAGACACGATTACGAAAACCATGATTAGAGACATAATTTTTTTTTTTAATTTCATATTATTATTATATTCATAACAGAAGGCGTTGAGACTATTATTTTGCCAATGAAACGATATTGCATTAAAGATTGGAAAGCTGTATAGGCTTCACACAGCTTTTACCAACTTTTTAGCTTAGCTATGTATGTAAATTATTTTCCAGAAAACAATTGTTTAGGCAAAAATCGTCACGAAAGTTGGTGACTTGAATGCCTTAATTTGTAAGTTCATGACTTCGATTTGTTGCACTTTTTTATTTCTTCCTGTACAATAAATCTTAGGTTTAACCTTATTTGTATATGGTGCGATCAAAAACAAATTACGTTAATAGAAAACTCACTTAATCTTTTAGGAAGTTGAAATAAAAAGTAACGTTTTAGGTCAACATTCCCGACGGAGTTTCAGTTTATATTTTATGATGGGTACAGCTTCGTAAATCTCCGGAGGACTTCGGGACAATTCGCTTTTCGGTTGTATTATAACTCGATGTATATTATTTTATTCATTTGTCTATTATTTGACGTTTTTACAATAGTTTTCGAACTCAAACATAACACTGCCACCTTGATATCACAATACAGACATCTTTCTATTACTCTGTGTTAAAAAAGTAAGGTGAAAGCGTAATTTCAAACTACCGAGCAGGTAGGACTGTTTATTACATTTACCAAGTGTCTATTTGTCAAAATTTGGAATAGAATTTAGCTCAGATCAAACCATTTTGAAGGATGTTTTATGTCTCAAACGCGTCACATCTGGATTGGTACGAAAATCGCTCAAGTTTTTGAAAAACCGTCTGCAACCACTGTATTCATATTATACCTGATTTAGTTTCGTGCGACTTGTTTTGACACGATCGAGGAGATAAAAACCGAATCAAAGGTCTTGAAGACTATACCAAAAAAAGAATACTCCGCCTATTTGAACGACTGGAAGCATTGGCAAAAGTGCGTTTTATCTGACAGGGATTACTTTGAAAGCGATGAAATTGATTTAGATGAATAAATAAAGGCTTAACATCTTATAAACAAATTATGTGCAATGTCTACGATTTTAAAATAAGATTACTAATAATGTCCCAGAATCTTCCATTGCTAAATTTATAAAAAAGTGACTTCCAGGTCATTTGAATGTTTAATAAATTTGTACCATTTATCATCTAATTCGGTGATAGGTTAAACTTGACATCAAAAAAGATGAAATCCAACGTGTGTTAAATAAAGAATATTTGACTTTGAATATGTATTCTTAATTACAACTAAAGATATTTTTAAGTTACCTTGTATGATCACCATGTTAAGTAACTTCAATTTTCACTTCTTTTTATATCGAAACGTTCGAAAGGTTGTTTGTTCTTGATATTTTCAACATGTCCTTGACTAGTACTCGCAATATCGGATACTTCCAATTACGTTTCCTAGAAATATACAAATGAACTTCGACCTGTACGTTCTGAAAGGGTACAGAGATATCGTGCTCCAAAAGGAATTTATTTGAAACTCTCAAAATTTTTGTACAAGTGGACGTTGTGTAAAAAAAGATAACAATTTTGTTCAATGAGGAAGTACAAATGTGTGGGAGAAGTCCTGATCTGGAAGTTGAACAGCTAAAACTCGAGAAAGCAAGTCCGGATTTTAAATGAGAGGAAAGATTTACAGTAGGTATAGCGGTTTAGGCAAAAGATACGTAGGTCTTATATAGATTGTGATCATTTAGTGATTAATTGCATAACTTACCTCATATATACTTAGAAGTGGAAATGTCATTAGAGATTTTTACATACGATCGTAGCTCTGTTTTGATACCGTATAAGCATAGATTTTGTATTATTTATATAACTTTAACTGCTTAAAAAATGTAAAGGAAAACATCGTGGGAGATTTGAAATTTATTTGAATCTACAATGGGCAGGAAAAGTCAAATGTACAAGACGATAAAATAACACAAAGAACCACGTGTGCGTGTTATTATACGTACACGCATGCAGACACGCGCGTGATAACACAAAACGTGTAAAACAAAGAAGATTGGAAACTTGTGACTATTGATTTAATAAAAATAATTAAATACATCTATTTGTATATATTAGGGGGCGTTAGGAATTTTTTTGTAAATGAAACACTAGGCCCTAAATGATTAAAAATCTTGGAAAATTAATTTTTAAATTTAGATTCTTGAGATCACACAAAACGCACACTTGCATATTCATGTATCAATAAAAGCATATAAAGTATATCGCGTCTATTAAAATACAGTGAAATAAAGTTAAAATTTAACTCATATATAAATTAACCCGCCGCAAAAGGTTTAAACGCCATATAATAATTAAATACTGGAGCAAATTTATGTAATTGCTGGCTTTCCTGTCTGTTCATACGCGGTACACTGGCATACTTCCTGAAAATTTATGTCACTGCATATTGTAAGTAATTTTACATCGCTACGCGGTCGTTAAGTGCATTATTTGAATTATGAGCGTACAATAATAAATGAATGCAAGTAGCAAATGTAATCGACTTCAAATAAAATGTTTCGTATTTTCTACATTTTTTATAGGCCTCTCGTACCCCTAATTAGTTTTCTTCAGCTTCACTCACTGTCATACCTCTCAATTTCTTTTATTCTTACCTTATTTCCATCATAATATCTTTAATTTTGTTATTTCTTTTCTTCTTGCCTTCATCGCCTTCCTTCCATCATCTTATTACTCTTAGGTGGCTAGTTACACTTTTTTATTATTATTCTTTATTTACATATTCAATTTTTGGTTTTCATTTTCTACATTTACGTCCCTTCACACAGAGTTATAAATTCTTATTAATTCAAACCGAGAGGACTTGAAATTATGAGTAGAAAATTTGGGAACAAAGTCTAGATACATTGACTTTTCTGGAATCCATTTCGGGTTATCTCTATTAATAATAAATATAAATCGCAATATAAGATAGTGAAAAACGTTAGAAGAGGTCTTCTCGTTAGATTGTCCAAGTAAACGCGTTGTAAAACTTAAATTGACGGCCCAGCTCTTCACGGGGCACGGGGGGTTCTCTGAGTACCTCCATAGGTTCAAGCTCAAGGAGGACCCCTCGTGCTTCTGTGAACCGGGCGCGGACCAGACCGTGATCCACCTTATGGTCTGGTGTCCCGCATTCGGGGGACTCCGGCACGGCTTCGAGTGCCGGTATGGCGTTGAAGTCAGGGAGGAGACAATAGCCTCCCTGATAGGCGAAAAAGAAACTAGGAAAGAATTCCTCGCTTGTTGCAAGAAAATAGTTAAAAACGATATACAAAAAAATAAAAATCCAAATATACAATAAGAAATGTGATAAAATGTGATAAAATAAAACTCAAATATGATATATAATGTATTATAGAAAATAAGTAAAAATGTAAAATAAAAATGTAAAATGAAAAAATGTAATAAGAAAAGAGAAAAGAATGATAGATGAACAGAGCAAAAGGGTATGAAAGTAGAAATGTAGCATGAAAGATGGATAATAGACCGAAAGAGAAAGTAAAATATGAAAGAAGAGAAAGAAAATAAAAAATCATGTGGAAAATTAAATTGCAAATAAAGTCACTGTCCCACCATAAATAGGGGTACGAGAGGCCCCCAATAGCGAGGGTCAATAATAATAATAATAAAAAAAACTTAAATTGAATAGAAATTGATTATGTAATCTAAATATTCTAATTTCTTAATACAAAAAGACAATTCCGAAAATGAACAATAATGCAATGACGTTTTCTACAACAGACGTAAGCCTATTTTCAAGAACCTTGAAATGTTTATTATTAATAGTACTTATGATTCCGCGGGAAACAATCATATTTAAAGACCATACAACTATTGTGAACAAGTACAACGACTTTGACGATGAAAAAACTAGGAATTATTTCAGATTTGTGTATAGCGGAGATAGGATGCAAGCCACTTTCAACTCTATTGGAAATATCTGAGTAAGGCCTGTGTCAAACTGTGGACATCTTATGATTGAAATAATATTGATCATGATGGAGGCTTTAAGTATGTTAAGTAACAAAGCAGACGGTAGCGATGCGGTAGACGACTGAGGCTTTCCTGCGTTCGATTTCCGGGGTAGTGTCGTATTATTCACAGTTTGTGCATTAATTATATGGATTGCTACTGATCACAAAAAAGTTTCTATATGATTAGTAGCAGCGTCTTCTACTTACAAAAAGACCACACCGTGATCGCCAACCTGAATGCCAAGAGTTGTGATTAAATCACCCTATATATATCTTTGGCGGAGTCTTTATACAACAGACGTCAACATAGTGCTAATGTTAACTCATTTCTATTATAAGCTATTATAGTAGTTTTGATAGGATCGTTTTGCACTTGTTTATGGAGGGAAGACGGGTTTGGTCAATAAAGGTGAACTTACATGCCACTCTATTACTAATTCGATGGACCAAGTGCCGGGACACAGGGAGTCTATGAAATAATGAGAAAATACTTGTTATATATATATATATATATATATATCGGCGTGATGGCGTTTTAAATCACGTAGTAATTGTTGATTGATTGTTGATGGATATACACATATATTATCTTCACTTTATTTTTAAATATAATTATAGTAGACGAAACGACAGTATTCATTATTTATAAAATACAAAAACTGTGAAGGGGTACTTACAATCATATAAAAGAATCATTCTGTAATATGTGACTATATATTATTTTTTGTATTACAACGCGACAGCTAAGATAAACTATGATATTTTTAATATTTTGCAATTCGAATTTTAAAAACGCATATATTATTTATTAATCCTAAGATCGATGATTTTTCGATAGCTCCTTTAAAGGTCCTATAACTATATGAAAATGTAGCCTCTTTTCGTTTTATTTTTAAAAAGTTGTATTCACAATAAGAATTACTTTAATGAAATCAAAAAGAAAAAATATTCATGTAAGAAACATGTAATGCTTTTTCTTAATTCGTCTCTCATAATGTTTAGGAGAATGAACTAGTACAGAGCCCTGGAAGACGTAGACTTCTTCTTGTTCAGTTTCGACGACAACAGTTTCGACGTTGATCTTTGAAGACGCTGTTTCGTTGTTAGCCAAATATAAAATGATTCTCCGAAACTGTTTTGTATTGGAAGTGTGTAGTAATTACCAAAGTTGTATTAATGCCAGAACATTAGTTGATGATGTTGCTTGTAGATGGAAATATGCGAGCTAAATGATACATGTCTTTTCGGTCGACATATTTTATAGAAAAAACCTATTGATTTATACCACTCTGGCAGGGAACACTTGTATACTAGATGACAAACGTGATAATGAAGGTGAATACATTATTGATTAGAAATAAAAACTTGTTAAAAATGTAGTCGTGTGAATTTAACTTAAGAAAGCGTCATTACTTTCCGGTCTACTTTCCGTAATATAACACATTACTGTATATATGTCAAAGTTATTTTACGCAAATCTACTGAGGATATCTCTCGGACTTAAGTTGCTTATGTGGCGATTTAGATCCATTAAGAAGTCCCTCGCTTCGGGTTGGGTCGTTGCGTATTACCAAGCGTCCGCTAGCCAAATGTAATCAACGAGCGTGATATTCAACAGATTTATAAGTAGAATATGGTTTTAAAAATAATCTCTTCATTTCTCCTTTGATTTCGAGTGAAGTGTTAAAACTATTTGGTTTACTTTTATTGTAACTTATTCAGAAAACTTAAAAAACAGTTACACAATAACAGGTGTTGTAATAATGGGTCATCACAAACTTTCACCTTTCTCATTATTTAAATAGTGTGGTTGTACAAAATGATCAGAATACTACATAAAAGAAAATTACTAAATAAACTTTATAGCGTATACAAGACGTGTAACAATGTCTTACATACACATATATACATACATGTAAGACATGTATGTCTTTATTTTATTCTTAGCATCGTAACAATCGGTTAATTCTATATTTCTCGTGACATCACATCGACTTGACAAAACTTCAAGAAAATAAAAAGTGACAAATAAGGTACGTTTTAAATTATATATAATAAGTAAATCAAAACTCAAAATGTAAATATACTATATAGCATATAAATATAGAATTTTTTTTATTATTATAAACTTATAATAAATACAAATAATACAATATAACACATAATTTTAAATACAATAAAAATCAAACTAAGTTGGAATTTAATATAACCTTTTAATAGATTTTGTACATATAATAACGGGATATGATCAAATATTGATATAATTTTAGTTCTCTGGTCTCTACAAAATTTAATGTTAGTAATATTTTAAAAGAGTCAGAGGTTGAAAAATGTCGAGTGCTCAAATTTAATAAAGAAAGTTGTGTTTACTATATTTTAGGAGTAACATATTTTTTATTATGTAATTTATATATAGTATAATATTGGTGTATATCCAGATAGGATAGATAAGCTCTTTCATTGTAAGTAAAGTATCTAAGTAAGTAAAGGACCAATATTTAGCCACTTCCGCACATGCAGCGGTAGTCGTGCAACAAATGCACCGCCCGCCAGCCCGCTGATAAATGCGTATGCGGCAAACAATGCGAATCACACAACCGCCACCGCCAGAGTGTCACTCTGTGTTTGGCACTAATCAGTGTAACATAATTCCTTAAGGTGCCCCGTGGAGGGGTGAAATACATGTTGAGTGATTTGACTTCCGAAAGGTAACACCTAATTCCATTAAATAGTAAAGTATCTATTTAAGTATTCTAAGCAAATGGGTATTTAATTTTGACACTATTCTCATATTTATAAAAATAAATTTTTACACATTACATTGAAATAACTAGCATCGATGTATGTTTGAAATATTCTCTATATCATGGTTCATCCATTGACGTTTTTCATTACCTCTAAACGATATCGTGTTTTCGACAAATAGAAAATGTATGATCCGTGTATACATTTGAATTAACAGTAAACGCTGATATTGAAACTTTCAATGTTTGTTTAAATGGATACAATTTTTTATGTACATTCGTAACGGATATAAATATTCATTTTATCGATAATCACTTAAAGATTGTAAAATAGAGGAAGCCGTGAGTATGAACTCTACTGTTAAGTATACTACGTATAAAGAAGAATAACATTGAAATATTTAATATATTTAACACTACCGCTAAAATAGTATTTACAATTTTCACGAGTTCGAGAAGACAGGCCGCAGAAGCGCCTAGCTCAGACTTATTGGTTGTCCGGAAGGGAGAACTTCCTTCAGTAGAACTACCAGACTAGGTGACCGCCGAGCTGTTATATCTCTTAGGCGGATGCTGTATGGAGTGATCTAGCGCAATTGCCTCCGATATGCTTACTTTAAATTGATTTAGGTATTACACATTTTACATAATCAAAAAATGGTAAGGAAGCAAAAAAATCTAATAAAAATATCTAAATGTACTTTCGATTTGATATTATGTAGTGAAACATCCCTTCTTTGAAAATTTAAATTTGGAACGTACTTTTCAGAACACCACGAAAATTTATAACTGGCCTGTTACATGTTTATATGAATAAAAACTTTTTTTTGTATTCATATCAGGCAGGAAATAAATCAAATCGTCTGTTCTTTTGCAAGTGATTGTATTATAATCAGAGGTTGGATAGTCCAATGCAATAAGTGTATTTTTAGTGACTTACTCTATTCGTATTTACAATTACCTATTTTTAAGTTAACATATATGTTTTAATGGCCCCCGCTATTGGAAGCCTCTCGTACCCCTATTTCGTTTGGGACAGGGACTTTATTTACAAAAAAGTTTTTTAGGGTTTTATCTTTATTATAGACTCACTTTCATTCTTCTCAATTTCTTTAATTCTTTCCTTTTATCCTTCACAATATCTTGCAATTTTTTTTGTTCTTTCATTCCTTCTTACTTTCATCGCCTTCCTTTCTTCATCTTTTTTTACTCTTAGGTGGCTAGGTACAATTTTATTTCTAATCTTTATTTTATTCTTACATTTTCTATCCTTATCTTTTAATATCACAGGTTTGTTTAGATTAGACTTTTTAATACATTAGAGTCCTGTATTACATTCTATTATTATTTAATAAGTTCTTTTACATGTGCATATTATTCATTTTAATTAACATATATGATAAATAAGGTACAGTCTGCATCAATTGAAAAGGTATATCATACGTAGTAACATAAATCGAATCAGGAATAGGTTTCGTAGGCGTACGAAAGTAATTTACATAACTCGCTAACAAGCAGAACAGCTGGGGTTTTAAGTTCTTGGAGTGGATCATGGTCTACCAAGCGCAGTATAAGAAGTCCATCCGCAAGGTTGACAGACTCCTTTTTATGGTCTTCGGAAGACAATGGATGCTGACCGTTTCCTACCTATCTTATTGAAAATTTCTAAGACTAATGTCTAGCAATAGATGGCGCACCACTGAATATCTTATGATGTTTAAATTTATGTATATTTTTATCGTAATAGACCTACGATAGATAAGTATTTCGACTAATATCAATAAACATAAATAACCTTTTTAAATTACAAACAGTCTACCAGTGTTTCTCTATAATTCTTTTTACAACTTAAATGGTTTTTAAAAACCATAAAATACTCACAAAAGATATTAATAATGTCAGAGATTTCGCAAAATTTCCCCGGGGAATACATATGTATAGTCAGCAGTGGACGTCTGACTCTAAAGTGGAATACAGTAACATATCTCTCAGAGTTTAAAATATTCAGTATATAACCATTAATATATACATAAAAGAGGTTATAATTAACCTATTTCATGTATTCGACGTGGTTTTCATAAATTTGAATAGCAAGTTAGAAATTACATAGATTTCGTGGTCAGTAACAAAGAAGCCGGGTAGGAAAATCTTCTTATATGGAGTAAGCGGCTTACGTTTCGCGTCTTTGACAGTTGTACGGGGGAGGAAAGGAAGGCATCTTTTCTATCTGAATTCCTTATACGCAATTGCTATTTTTATACAACCTTTAACATTTAAAAATAACACTTTTATAGCTACAACAAAATTAATTAATTATAACAGAGTAGAAATAAAGATTCTATGTTACAATATTCTTATTCAAAGTAAAACGGCGAGCTTAATGGAGAAAAAATTCTTTATGAAACATCCTTTTGAGATGTAAAGATAATTTAAATAAGACAAGTGAAGTAGAAAAAGTCATTTAATATATAAAATAGGTAATTTAAAAAACCTCGAACATAGGAAGTGTGGTATGTTTTTGGCTATAAACTATGCTAGGCTATATACATTTAAAGATTTTACATCTATTTACATCTATTTCCATTTATTCTATATAGAGAGATCACTATAAGTGAACTGAAATAAGTAAAATGATTTTTTTTTCTATTAGAATACGACATATATTATTATAACGTTATTATTTCTAAACCAATTAATATTACTGTAGTGTACTGTTTCGAAAAATGCTGCTAGCTATAAGGCTTTCACAACTTCGTCAGACTTAATGGAGCGAAAGGGTCCGTGAACTATACTTAAAAGTAAAGCATTAGTGTTTCAAAGTCTACATGTGATACGCCAACGGAGGTGGAAGCAGTGAAGGTGAGGCTTACCTGATCGTGTCAATGGTTAAGTTGTAATTTCAAGCAAAAACTACACATTAACTAACTTAGAGTTTTTATTTTAAGTTGATGAATTTCATGATAGAGGAGCTAAATTTGATTGTAATCTGTATCATATTTCTATCGTTTTTATTGTATTTCTATCATATTTCTGTTATATTTCTATTGTATTTCTATAATATTTCTATTATATTTCTATCATATTTTTATTAAATTTCTATTATATTTCTTCTGATATTTTCTTGATTTTCTTTTCTTGCCGGATTGAAGGGTATCACGATCCTCTCAGAGTTTTGACGCGGGATACCTATTAATGTTTCCTCTTCACTTGTTTTTCCATCATCATCACCATGTAAGGCGTAAGCCTCCCCCAACGATCGTCTTCGTGACCAATATTATGCTGCCCATATTTAGCGACCTTTCGTGATCTTGACTATATCGATCTTCATTTGTTATGAGCAGTGGTTATATTGTTTAAGTACAATCACACAAATAGCGCTGTTCCGAAGTACACAACCATCGCAAGTCTACCAATAAATATGCTTAGTCGTAATTATTTTGCTAGCTGTATCCTATTAACATTTATTCAATTTTAAACTTTAAAACACTTTAACATAAGGTGCATTTTGGAAAACAATATCCAAGGAATTAAGTTCTAGATCTTGCAACGAATTATTTGATACAGAAGTGATTAAGAGATTAAAGGTATTTACCATGTATTCAAAGTTTAAGTCTACTGAATGTGACGTTATTGAAACCAAAACATTGCAATACTCTGAATCGGAAATCTCGTGTTGTTTCCATGAGTAAGGTAATATTTTGTTATTTAAAAAAGAAAAAGACTTAATTATTTATAAATATATTGTTTTATTTTCAATAATTACATGTTATCGGTTGTCCCATTCAATGACAAATTGAAATTTTGAAGTAATAACCTTAAGTACACGGTTGGGTAAAAAATGCAATTTCCTTTCAGAATTAGTTCATTCTAGTATACATTTTTATAATTCGTTATAATCTATAAATTTTTCTGTGGACTAAAAGACAAAAAAATAAAACAATCAGCCTGTGTATCTCTGTATGAAGTTACTACGAACTCACAATCGAGGAGAAATATTATTGGGAGAGGTATCGGAGCGTGAATGTTACGAAATAATGTGTGTGTAAGTGTTATTTTGTAATTTGTTTCGTTTTTTATGAAAATAAATTTATTTATGTCTGTTTTAAACATCTTTCTTGTTAAATATAATGAAGTTTTTAATATCTAAGCACACGCCGATTTAAATATTTTTTACGGTGTACATACATACATTTTGTACAGTAACTTTAATGTAAGCCTATGTATATATGTATATAGTTTATATATATATATATATATTTATATATATATATATATATATATATGTATATATATTTAATGCAATCTTTCACTGAAAAGTTAAAATAAGGTTAGGATAAAATGAAACAATATCAAATGAGATGAACTAAATATCTACTAAAAATTTATAGTTAAGGACAAAACTGATATGCAACTAATCTTTCAAAAATCTAATAATATTTTATAATCTGTTTTAAGCTTCTTCGATAAATAATTGTTGAAGAAGAAGGCTACGGAGAAAGAGAGAGAAAGAACATCTGAGCTCCTGTCCGCAGTCGGAGATCTAGACGTCGAAAAGCGCGCGTTCCTCCAACCCTCATAACATGGCTTTGGCTAAGGCAGAGTTCCCCAAACTTTTTTGTGTCGTAGACCCCTTGTCATGTTTTTCGCTTTTAGGTAGACCCCCTACTTACCTGATATTGATTTCTTGTAAATTTCTTACCGTAGTGAAGTTTAGTGTAAAAAACTTAAAGTAAAAACACATGTTAATTTATACATTTATTAAATGAATTTAAATTAAAACTACTCAAAATAAAATTTTGTATCTGTTATGTAAAATATACGTAACATATTAATATTTTTTTACTCCATAGGTACTTTTATAAATAATGTAGATGTTTTGATATTATAAGATAGTATGATATAAGTAAATAGGTACTATCAGTGTATGTGTTGAGATCCACTATCGTGGACCCTCATTTTCATTTCATGGATACCCAAATTTTTTTTCGCTGACATAGACCCCTTGCAGGTTGTCATAGACCCCTAGGGGTCGATATAGACCACTTTGAGAATCACTGGGCTAAGGTTTCCGGGTGATTTGCCGCAAGTATGTCTTTACCTTGCGGAGTTTAACCTCGTTAACGGCTGGGGGACTGCAGCTCCATTCCAAGGAGTTGTGGCAGTAGGCCACCCCTATTGTAATGAAGGTAGTATTCGAAGGCGTTCCCGAAGTTCTTACAAAAGGCATCGTAGATAGCTGAGGAGTTTCAGCTGGTAGGTTTTCGAGATAACGTAGATGAATTTCTTGCGGGATTTCATCACGAAAAAAGAGTGATTTTATATATTTGAAACATTAAAAGGCTCAACAAATCTAGAAAAAAAAAATAAAAAAAAACCCCATTTAATTGTAGATATTATGTTATAAATCGTACGTTTTTTTCTAGTTGTTTAAGAGTGCACCATTTTATTCCTCATAATTCACTTTAAGTATTAACGAACATAGCTCAGTGCATTGCACTTAAGCCTCGCACTTTAGAAGATCAATGCAAGTGTCATTGTAGCTTCGCTTTGATGAAAATCATGTGGATGTTCTACACAGCCTTAAGTGGGTTTTTATTATATTTTATTCAACATTTTACTTTTCTATTTTTTCAAGATAATAATTTCTATCGTATATCATGTTTTTAAAAGATACTTAAGTTGTTAATAAGTAAAAAAAAACACAGGCCCACAGGTTGCTAATTTAAACGAATAAATTCGGCGTACTAAATATAAACTTTCATGTTTATTATAAAGAAAGATATTTTAAATTTAAGCATTTAAATTTGAAATATCTTTCTAAATCTAAAATTATATGAGATTGTATCCCGGGAATCGAACTTGCGACCATCGATCGCTTGTTTCAGTCTTTTATGGTTTATGTCTAAGTGTACAACAACACACTTGTGTGTGTTTTTTGGATATGTGAATATGTGTGTGTGTGTAAAAGAGAGACAGTGTTTGTGTAATATATATATAACAATTTACATGAGTGATACTATGTATGTAAAATAAGTGTATACGTGTATATATAAATGAAAATATATTTTGTATTTTTTTTATAAAACAAGTGCTGGGTTTTTGCAATGCTTTTTAAATAGTTGATATAATTTTAATCATATTAAATGAAATTTTACTATAGCAAAGAACTAGACGAGAAGAAAAGGAAACCTTAAAGCATTTCTCCCGAAACTGTAATCGTATTTCGTGAGTCTATAAGCGCTAATACTAAGTGCAAAGTGTACTTGCGGGTCGATTCTTTCAAAGACATCTAGACGTCAAGTGTATTAAGTATTATGCATTTTGTTCATACCGAGGATAATAAATTTTTAGAAGCTTATATGAGTCTCAAAATTCTTTTACGCTCGAATAGAACGTAACCAGAATTATTTATAATATATCATAATGGGACTTGAGAGGTGCACGATGTATTATAGAAAGTAGCTATTAAATTTTAGTATTGAACAAATAAATACTAGACTAGCTTTTTTTCGAACACTCAATAAGAGATTAGAATATGTTCTGCGGAAATACTTGTAAAAATTTGGATCTGTCTGGACTAATAAATATGAAAACTTAAAATATATTCGTATTCTTATTTTCCTTTTTTACTACTCATTCATGTGAATTTTAAAATTTTACACAATAATGCCTATGCTCAAACTTTGTAAATCAAGTTTTTATATAATAAATCCACCGTTCAGCCTTCTGGGTATATCCATTATTTGAAAATCACGTTTCTACACAATAATACCTTCGTTCATGTTTCTGGATACCTTCATAGTTTGGATATCATGTTTTTACACTTAATACCACTGTTTATTCTTCTGGATACATCCATTATTTGAATATCACGATTCTACACAATATATGCATCTAAGCGGATATTATCAACAATTGACAGTCAAAACCGAGGTACCCTCGTGGGACCCCTGGTCTTGTCATTCCATGGAGCGTTATAATATAATATATAATAAATAGCGGTTCGAGTCGATACCCTTGAGCTATTTTAAAAGAGTTTTTAGACTAAGCGCACCCTGATACCTAAAGCCAGTGAAATCTGCAAATGCCATTTGAGCCAAAGTTCGTTCCTAAAAAAAAAACATGGGAAAAAACATACAGAGGCCTTTGTATTTTTTAAATTGGTATAGAAACCAAACATTATAATCTAATCTGTTTAATATATTTCCTTATTAAGAAGCTTTTTACTGCAGGCTTGTATGACACTGATTGATAGGAAAACTTGTTTTATCGAAAAGACGACGCATACATAACTACTGACTTGCTATTGGCTTTTTCAATCTGGTTTTGCTGACCGTACTAACTAAATATGTGAAATAAAATGCTTTAAAAATACCTTTATTGAAATACCATTAAATATAATGAAGCATTCGAAATTGATAAGTTGTTATATTTCTAAAAATATGTCCAAGTTTTCTTAGGACGATTGCTTTAACGTTACGGGCGAAGTTAAAACCCTTTTACTAACTGTCTGGAAAAGATTAACCGCAGGCGGTTTGGAGAAAGAAAAGAAATATTGAAAATCGTCAGCGAAGTCCCCGAAAGTTTTTATTGTTCGAATTTATTCGAAAGTTCGAAATAATGTAGCGTTTAAAATAAATAAATAAGGTCCAGTGTTGTACCAATTTATAACCACGAAACGAATTGATTGTTACGTTATTTTAATGTTTATGTCTGTCTACAACGCTTTATATAGAAGCGATAGCAATTATTATTTATTAAATAGAATTGTCCTCCTATAAGACGACATTTTCTAGATCTTAGAAAGGACCTTCATGCAGGCTGCGGGAAGGCGATCCTGCTCTATTTTCCAAACCTCAGCTTACCGCGTGCTCCGCAGCATCGAGGTGGACGCGGTCTCGGCCCAGCTCTTCACGGGGCACGGGGGGTTCTCTGAGTACCTTTATAGGTTTAAGCTCAAGGAGGACCCCTCGTGCTTCTGTGAACCGGGCGTGGGCCAGACCGTGATCCACCTTGTGGCCCGGTGTCCCGCATTCGGGGGACTCCGGTACGACTTCGAGTGCCGGTCTGGCGTGCAAATCAGGGAGGACTCGATTGCCTCCCTGATAGGCGGGGAATTCAAAAGTTCATTCTTAACCCTCTGTAAAGAAATAGTCAAAAAAGCCACAAGCATTAACAAAACGCAAACATAATAAACAAATAGAAAATAGAAAATAAAGTGACAAAATGAAACATAAACCTGTGATAAATGAAAAATAATTATAGAGTAAGAAATTTATTGTAAAATATTAATAAATTGTTATTATTGTAAAATAAAAAAGGTAACATAAAAACACAAAATGGAATTAGTAATAAGAAAAGAGGAAAGAATGAAAGTTGAATAGAGCAAATGAGAAAGAAAGATGAATTGTTGAATGAAAGATAGAAAACAGACTGAAAGAAATGATAATGTAAAGAAAGAAAGACGAGTAAGAAAATAAAAACGTATGTGAAAAATATTGCTGAAAAGGTCCCTGTCCCAAAAATCAGATAGGGGTACGAGAGGCCCCCAATAGCGGGGGTCATTAAAAAAAAAAAAAAAAAAAAAAAAAAAAATAGACCGAAGTCCTGGAGATGTAGGACAATCAGTCTTCAGGTGAACCAAGGTCTGAGAGACTACGCTTTTAAGCCATAAGTTATACCTAGTAATATATTCTTAAGTGCAAAGTGTACCTAATAATAATTTAACTCGAATTTCGTTTCGGCGAATCGAAAATTGTAAACTTAAAAATGTTCTTAGAAAATGAAATTAAAATCTTTTCGAATGAAATGAATAAAATAGCCGATGCCTTAATTATCCGGCGACTCATCTTGATTCTGTAGAAAATGTTTTTTTTTTTTACTTATATTCCGTTGTATTCATTTCTCAGTGGACGGTTTCGTGGCGAGTTTGTATTTTGTAGCGAAGGTTATAATTATAATTAATGGGTCAAATGCTTTCATTAGTTAGAATATTAACATCAATATTAACTTAGTTTCATTTAAAATTATTCATTTAATAACTTAAACGTGACAAGTTCTTAACTTATGTATCTTTTATAAGATATCAGGTACCCGGTATTGAATGAGATATTTTTTATCTTGACGTTTATTTCCACAAGTTCTTCAGTTAATGAATTTACCCTTAAGTTACTTGATAAATTCTTAACAGGCTGTAGTTCATGCAATGAGGTTATTATTTGTATAAAAATTAGTGTGTCAAGCAATTTTATAACGTCTGTACTATCGAGCTTTGATCCTTCATTTGTTTATAATGAAGTCGTTCATTATAAACAGTCATTAGGAAGTCTTGTGAATTTATAACTTAAAAGCATAGAAGCATAGTAAAAAAAACTTGACAAAAAATCACTTTAACTCATTTAAGTCACATACTGTGTTAATGTTCTTTTTACGTTATTTTAGATGTCATAGGAATAGATTTTAAATTATGTATGAAAATTTAAAAAATACCGATGAAAAACTCATAGAAAAGAAATCAGGTTTCCGTGGAATTTTCAAGTGCAACTCTTGAAAAAAATATTTACTGTGAACATGTTCACGTTCTCTTTCCAACTCTCTCGTAATATGTAACTGGTATATCAAAAGGGTTATCCCCGAGAATGTCACTTATGCACTAAAATAGATGACAATGATAAAATAGATGACTTCTTCTTGAAATATCATTAAAAATTCCATTATAAAATTTTATTTATAATTTATCACCATTGCAGCCAATAGTCATCGGTCCACTTGTTTGGGAGTCTACCCGTGGTGGGGTCTACCATCTCTTGATTGCCACTTGAGAATAATTTGGGTGACTAGACTAAATTTTAATCTTGATTCTTGATGCAGAAATTGATAAGAATAATGTACATATTACAGTTTATTTACTACACTCTTTATTACCAATCAATGTATGTATATTTGACTTATTTATTTGTTACATTATTTCTTATACATTATCTACTATACTAAATATAATGGGTTTTTACATATATTATACTTTGGCTTACCGCCGGGTCACAAGCTCACGGCTGGCTGTTCTTACGTTTTATTGTATGTAAATACTAAGAAATCCCGCCGCGTCCTGTTACCATCTGAGTGAGTATTGTGCCGAACTTTAGTTTTTTCATTACGAGGTAGGCGGTAATTGCATTCGAAAAAATATCTTTCTTCTCGTCTGTCTTCACTTATTAAGGTAGTTCGATACGTGAAGTGAGTACGAACTTGTGGCTTAACAAAAGAACCGTACACTTATCATAGTGCGGTTTTGTTTTTAATTTTAAGATTGCTTCTTTATCTAACTCGTCTGCCTTCTTGTTTTCCACAATCCCTTCGTGGTCTTTTATAAAAGAGAGTTTAATTACCTTATACTTTTGTTATTTTTGGATTATGTTCTTTGCCTCTTCTATCAGAGGATAGAGGGATTCAGCCTGAGTTAGTGTTTGGAGGGCAGTGCCGACGAGGCCATTCGTTTACTATTTAAATTTTAATTAAATAATTTTTGTGTAAATTACTTTTCATAACCTGTTACGTGTAACGAATTTCGCAAGGGCCAGCTAGTTAATAACATAAAACGCTAAAAATAAACGAGTTCTTTAATTTCCGTTATAAGGTTCGTAACAATCCCTTTGCATCAGTTTCGTGTTGTGAAACCATATCATCTTTGAAATAAGTTAACATCGAAAACTTGCGAAGTATTTTGCAAATGATCTATATATAATTTGTTCTTACGAATGCAAGATATTTATAACTGTTAGATTGCTTAACAGTGTCTCGAATGACGATTTGGAAGGATGTCACAATGTTTCTAAACTCATAGCCGATAAGTACGCAAATTACATATTTTTTAATTAACATATTAAATTGGAATCATAATCCGGTTATTATTTAAGAACAAAGATTCTGCGTGGACGTGGTCGCGCGTGGATGGTTCGTTAGAAATAAGCCTGGTAAAAGAAGTTATAAGATGATATTAGTGTTTCGTCGTAGTCGTCTCTGCCCAAAGGCAACCACTGCAAGGCTTAAGCCTTCCCTAGAGATATCTTTAGAGCAGAGTTCCCCAAATTTTTTTGTGTCGTAGACCCCTTGCCATGTTTTTCCGTGTTGGGTAGACCCCCTTACCTGATATTGATTTCCTGTAAATTTCTTACTGTAGTGAAGTTTAGTGTTAAAAACTTACGTAAAAACACGTTTATTTATACATTTATTAATTGATTTTAAATTAAATCTACTCAAAATAAAATTTTGTATCTGTAATGTAAAATATACGTAACATTAAATAAACACGGGACTGCGACTCTCAGGTTTTTAAAAGTTCAAAATGTATTGCGACTACAAAACGAATACCAACATCCTACAACTTACACAATTTTATAAACATTTATAATAATTTTTTTACTTCATAAGTACTTTTATAAATAATGTAAATTTTTTGATATTATAAGATAGTATGATGTAAGTAAATAGGTACTATCAGTGTATGTGTTGAGATCCACTATCGTGGACCCCCATTTTCATTTCATGGATCCCCAAATTTTTTTTCGCTGACGTAGACCCCTTGCAGATTGTCATAGACCCCTAGGGCTCGATATAGACCACTTTGGGAATCACTGCTATAGAGAATATAGCATAATCGGCTCGCATGGCAAGTGGGTTTGACGATCACACTGTAGTATTGTGATATGCAGAGGATATTGCTGCCCATCCTCTGCAGACATATTTGTGAGCAGTGGCAATTGAAATTATAAACTCCCGGAAATCGAACCCAAGATCTACTATCGCAAGTCTAGACCCTCTGTTGCTGGGCTACCATTGATCGTGGTACCTATCTCCTAATGACATCCTTAAAATTAAAACTACGTTAATTTAAATACGTCCTGATAAGAGAAAAGCCAACAAACTAAGCCGGGAATACTTTAAATTTTATTCGTGTTATTTAAAGTGTTTTTACCGAAGAACAATTTTAAAATATATGCATTTGTTTATAAAATGGTATAAATATTTTAAAAATAAGATTAATAGTGAATTAAATTCATCATCTTCATCTTCATTCTTCATTCAGCTGGTAGAGGTTCACTGCAAGGCTTATGCCTCTTCCAAGGTCGCCGCGATGATCGGCCTTGCGCTGCCCACATTCAACGACTTCCTGCGACTCGAATTAAATAATGGAATGCCAATGATTATCGTTTTATTAAGAGTGATATTTAAAAAATAAATTACAGTTTGAATTATAATCTAATATATAAAATTCTCGTGTCACGGTGTTCGAACTTGAACTCCTCCGAAACGGCTTGACCGATTTTTACCAAATTTTACATGCGTATTCAGTATGTCTGAGAATCGGCTACTATCTATTTTTCATACCCCTAAGTGATAAGGGTGGTCCACCCCTAAATTTTATTTTTAATTTTTTAGACAATTTTTTTTGGTTTTTATTATATAATGATACAGCATACAAAAATACATACAAACCTATATTTTCACCCCTCTACGATCAACCCTTATTTTACATTTGTTAATTAAAAACTTTATTTTTTTTTTGCAAAACAACGTTTGCGGGATCAGCTAGTAACATATATAAAGATGGGTAGGTAGTAACGAAGATTTAAATAAAATTGAATATAACAGTACCTGTATATAAGTATTAAAAATAACTTCTAACATTCTTTAAGACGTTTAGAAATTTGATATAAAACAGAAGTTGCAATTTCACTGTCACCGAGCTCAAAGCGACGCTGAGGTTCCATTACGAAAGATTTTGCATCGTAATCCTCTTAGTGGCAAACATAAAATTGAAGTACTTTTAAATATATAAATCTTATATAACTTTATTCATGTGTAGCACTCAATCACATAAACTCATTCTTTATATATATATGTATATATATACATAAATATATATCTATGTATAAAATTATTTTGAGGTTTTTATGTATTTATTACATGTTACTTCCTAAACGCACTATATATACAGAGAAATGATTATTACTTTATTTTTTTTATTACATACTTTATATTTTTTATTATTGTATACACACACACACATATATATATCATAATATATATATATATATATATATATGTATGTATATATATATATGTATATATATATATATGTGTATATATATATATATGTGTGTGTGTGTGTGTGTGTATATGTATGTATATAAACCAATCAGGGAAAGACCATCATCACTCTCAAAATAATAATCGACCGACAAAAACATACATACACGAGAAATAAACTCGTTACCCCTGAATTTCGTCTTCAGAATCAATCCTCCTAGGGTCTGAGTGTATGATATATATATTTATAATAAAATCTCACAAGATGTCTAAAACCTTTATTTTTAACTTTTTAATCTAAAATAAAGAGAATATTATTAAGAAAACAATAACATTCAAGATTTTTTAGTTGAATGAAATTTGTGAAACTTACTTTGTAGCAGATCAACTTACTAGGTTACGTAGCTTACTACTTGCAATGTTAAAATAATACCCAAACAAAACTGTGTATAATAGGCCAATTTAATAAACAGTTATTGTATTTCAATTTCTTATTGATATGACGGTTTAAAGAAAGAGAAGTAACTTCTCAACATTCTATGGATTCATCAAGCGATTGCTGGAGTCATAGCATCATAGTGGGAGGGTTGACTGACTTCCGTCCACCTTCCTCTCCAGACTTAACCAAATTTTCTATTATCTCAGTGTTGTCTTTGAAGTCCAGAAATGAGTTTATGTTCGATCTTGAGCCAATGAATGGGCAAGTTGATGTGGTAGCGGGCTTGCAAAAAGGTGGTCACATGTGGCTGCCACGGATTCTGGGTTTTGGAGGGAAAATCACGGATCGATCAAGGACAGAGGATCCTTTCAAAATCATAAAGTCCTAGTTGAGAGGCCTATTTCCAGCCGTGAACGTTCTACATTTGAAATGATGATCAACATACTTTTCGTCTTAAATTTGGTAGGATAAGTAATTTTTATTACCTCATTAAATACATTTGTCAATTAGTTTTGATGTATTTTAAAAAAAGAGCTTCAATAATAATTGTTTGGCGTAAAATTGGTTTCCTTTCTATATATAAAAACACTGGTTCTATATGGCTATGTTTAAAAGTATATCTTTTATATACAGTTTATGCTATATTAAATATGTTTGCGAACAAAGAAATGTATTTTTTAGTACTTTATATTATTCAAATTAAAAGTTACATTCGCTATTCAGTAACAGTTATATAAACGAATAAATAAATTTCCTTAGCAAGCACGAAACAGTTTCATTACAATAAAATACTTTGTGAAGAAGGAACGCGGCAACGTATCGTGGCAACTCTGCGGGGAAACCTAACCCTTTTGTCACAAAGGACGAGCAACACTTGTTAATGGAATGTGTCTGGCGTAAAGAAACGCAGATGAGGGGGTTGAACAATAACAGAAATGATGGAGGTGCATTTCACTGGAACACACGACGTCCCGCGACACGGCAGGCTTTATGCAACTTTCGCACACATCTGCAACTCGCTGTCTTTGTGAGTTTCACTCTAGTAATTATAAATCGATCACAAATATTGTATATATTAAAAGTCTATCATTTTAAAGATATATAACATAATATAAATCTCTATGCTCTGGTGCAAATCTTAATGTTAATTAATTTTTTCATGCTAGCATATATTTGAGGAGAACCTACAGTAAAAAGGAGTGTTAGGATTACAATGAAATATCACATTATTACTAGTCTTACTGCGTATGAAACAGAAAACTTTTATTTTTGTATTCGTTATCTCATTAAGCTTGAAGGTTCGCTGCCCGATCGAATCACAAATGAGGAGATCGACAAAAAACTGGATCATTGACGTAGCTCGAAGAATTGCCGGTCTAAAGTGACTGGGGAGAGGGGTGGGGGTGGTGCAACCGATGGCGGCCTACGAGTACGGTAGACGGGGTGTGGGTAGGTCTTCGGAAGTTACTGGATGCAGCAGGCTCTTGCTGTGGTAGTCCATCGGCTGAAAAGAAAGAAGATATCATTAGGATCCAAGAAATTAACAACTCTTGTAGGGAACCAAAAGGGTCAACCATTAAACTTATTCTTAAAGTAAATAAGACAGGAAAAATTACAATGAAAAACCAGAAACATCGTACCGTGTAACAGTCTACGAATAAGTAGAATTCGGATTTTCGAATTGTTATAAAATTTCAAAATTATTAAAAAAAATTATTGCGTTCCTTATTCAATTCAAGTTATATTACCAATTTATCCTATTCTGAACGAAGACAAGTTAAAAAAAATCGTCCAACGTGACTAACACTAATTTGCTCTACATAGACATGTATATACTTAATTGTATTAATTATTGTAATAATTTTATAAAAGTAAGTTTTATTTTTCTTAAATGGCAATACTACTCGATCTCGTCACTCTTTTGTGACAACTTCCAGTAAAAGGATTGAGAGTGGTGGGGTTGAAAAAGCGTTTTGATTATTGAGTCGGGAGCTTGGTCACTCTGTCGATAACCATCGAAGTGATAAGATGTCCAGTGGAAACTATGTTAGTTGGCCTATAAGAGTATTAAAAGTGGAATAGAAGTATTTACTGTTCTGTAAATTGGAGTTTTTCTGATATTATATGTGTGTATACAATAGAGTCATCGTTGAGAGTGGAGTGGAATATAAGTTCATTTTAGTATGAATAATGACACCGACAACACAAGGGAGAATAGAGCTCTGAACATGTAGTAACTCTGTTAGTGTAATATTATATTTTTTTATTATTGGTCGCGTACACCTCTACCCTAAAATGGCAGCGATCTTATACTACCTTATTTCCAGTTTTTTCCATTCTCAATTTACTAGTTACTATATCAAAAAATTACTATATCAAATTACTTTAACTTTAATGTCATAATCATTCATTCGTGCCATCTATTTAGCATGATAGTATTGCTAATATTTTTTTTGTTTTTATAGACGAAGCATTGGACCTCTGTCTCGCCTGATATTACACGATGACGAGGTCTACGATGGTATATGCTTGCCTAGAAGAAACATGCTCTCTCTCGTCTCGAAGTCTCCTTAGTAATAATTAGCTAGAAACAATGACGCTTGTAGGTTGTTCCTCACCCTGGCTGTTCGCACTATAAAACTATTAATAAAATGTTTAGTGCGGTTGGAAGGAATGTTAATATTGATCTAATTAATTTATTTCTTATCTTTTGTATTTAGTATAAATTTATCTATTTATTATAGTAGTATTTCTTACCTTCCTATTCAGTATTCAGATTCAGTTGTGCCTGATGAACCGGCAGCGGCCGGCGCCGTAGTTCCTTCAGAAATATATATTGTATTTGAAGTGTGCTATAATTACTGTAATTATATTAGAGAAACATTTTTGAGGCTATTTATCCAACAACTACACTGAATATCATCATATCTAAAGTGTTATAAATAAGATACTTTGTTTAAAAGAACTATCTAACTAATTTTATACCTAGTCTTGTAGTTTTCTTGTAAAGCATGATTTCTTTAAATTTACAAATACAACTAATAAATAATATATTAGCTAGCCAGCTTGCCAAGAGTGGTGATTAAGGTATATCACCACATATGTTACTCTGGGACCTATGCCCTGAAGTGGGTGTCTAAGGGTTAAAACATAATATTATTATGACGATGATGACTCTTAATAATTAATAAGGATTTATCATACTGATCCAAGTTTATGTTAGTTTTTTTTATTCAATTTCTTATACATTATCGATAATTCTCTTAGTATCTTTAAATGAGAAGAAAGTTCTCCAGAACGAATGCTTTTTCCTTTTAGTGGCATACGCCTTTTCATTGTACAGAATAAGAAACATCCGTTCGGAAACGGGTTTTCATTACTTCATTGATCAGTAAACTTTAAGGGCGAGTATAATATATATTGCAATATTACTACATTGAAATAAATACAAGTGATATTTAGTTCATGTACTATCAACTGTAAAAGCTATGTGTATTTTTCCGAACTGTTCTTGTTAAATTTTTAAATTATATTTACACTTTACATACTTTATTAATGATATAAATGAATAAAAATAAAATTTTTGTACAAGTAATAGACATTATTTCTTATTTATAAAACATGAGTTTATGGATTGATTCTAAGCAGCTGGCAAATATTCAGATCTTAATTATTTGCTCATAGCTGAGGTGTGTGGCCAATGATCAATTTCCGCTACCATTTTTCTTCAGGCTTTACTGTTTTCAGAAACTTTTGGAAAATCCGTGCAAGGTAGTGTTACACGATTTTGTAACTGGGCTACCCCAGCAAGTAGCTAACCATCTTCTGAAAACTATATAAGCCTTTCCAGATTTTCTGAAATATTTCGTGTAATTTGGCCGAAGTGCTAGAGGATTTTAAGCAAGCAAATTGTGAAAAGTCAAGTTCTGATTTGAAACTCTTTGAGGATAGACGAATTAGTGCAGGGTGCTGTCAACAAGATTCTTAACATATAGAAGCAGCTCACCTTAGTCTTGTTGCGGTAAATAAAGACTTTAATATCAAACCAGCGAGGTTAAAGATGCGGCGAGGGCACACCCCCCACTAGGGGGACCGACAGTATCGTTAAGGTCGCGGGAAGTCGCAGTGCAGGACCAGTTATCTTGGCGAAATTTTGGGGAGGCCTATACCTTGCAGTGGGCGTCCATCGGCTGAAAAAGAAAGAAAGAAGAGGTCAAACAAGGAAAGTATGGCATCATCAGTAAGGAACTATTTTGCGATAAGAACTCTAAAATGTTTGACCCCAATGTATTTAAAAAAATAGATTTTTTACAAAGTATTAGCAATCACCTAAGCGTTAGAGCTTTTAAAAAAATAACTTTTTCTTATAAACTATTCATGTGAATAAAATGAAACGTTCATTTATTGTATAACTAGTTGATCCTGTGAACGTCGTTTTGCCATGTAAGTTATTTCTAGGAAACATTTTTTTTAGTTCAATTAAAATAACTATCTACTATAAGTGTGCAGGGATATATTCGTAATATTCTAAGTCATGACGAAATAAAAACAAAACTCTTGCAAAAAAATTAAAGTTTTCAATCACAAATAAAAAATAAGGGTTGATCGTAGAGGTGTGAAAATTTAGAATTGTATGTATTTTTGAACGCTGTATCATAAAAAAAATAAAAACAAAAAAATTTGTACAAAAAATTAAAAAATTTAGGAGTGGACCACCCTTAACATTTAGGGGGATGAAAATTAAATGTTGTTTGATTCTCCACCCTGGCCGATACCCACACTAAGAATGACGATAATCGGTCGAGCCGTTTCGGAGGAGTTCAAACACTCACATTGTGACATGAGAATTTTATATATTAGATATGATAGTGTAATGCATATATCATATTATAGTTCTAAAAAAAAAGTTTATAGCAGTTTCTATTTTCGCCAATAAACTGTGTATACAGTTTGTCGATTTGTACGTAATTTTTTTGTCAAATAAAGATGTGGAAATTAAAAAAAAAGATAAGCATCCAGGTTTCGCACGCGTACATTAATATGAAAAAACGCACATGCGCATGCATTAGTTTCACTTTGGTAGTTCTGTGAATTCCCTTATTTCTCCATACCATATGTACCCATTGGCTCTTTCTGTATTAAATCAGCATCTCATTCTTCACTAGATATTATAAGTAAACCGAGGTACATAAATTGGTCGAACGATTCGTCGTCTTGCAGCTAGTACATCCTCTTTTATCTTTCAAGCCATCAACAATCAGTCTGCAAAGTTTATGTTGTGTGTATTGGTAACTACATACATTACTACTAGTTTTTTTGGTATTCCATTACTGTTTATTATTGTATAACATAGTTTGTACGCCAATAGATGCTTCACCAGATCGTCAGTAATAATCAGTGATTAGCGCCATATATCATCGCTTATTTATATTTTATGGATTGATTTAACGTTATACCGTGTCTTGTTTTTGTTTCCTCTTCGCACTTTTATACGTTTATGTTGCGACTGTGATAAAAAAATACTATGTACTAACAGTAACTAAAAGTATAACTTACATTCTTATCTTTATTTGAAACTATGTCTTTGATTTTTGTTACTGAATTCACTGATAATTTAAGATATTGAAAGTTTAATAGTCTTTATTTAAATGAGACCCTTTTTATCGAAAATATTTTACAAAATTCCATTATCACGAAAACTAGATCAAATTATAATATATCTTATTTAAAGTAGAAGTTTATTATATAATACTTAGGTAAGTAATTGTGCGTGTTTTTAAGAAATAGAGACTCAGAGAAATCTGATTTTCATTTCCTTTTCCTTTTTAAGTTCTTGTTTATTTTTATATTGGCCCCGTCATTGCGACCATTTTAGCTCCCCTATTATGGGTAGACAGGAATTATTTTATAAAAATAATAATATTCTTTGCATGATTTTTATTTATTTTCACGCTTTCATTTCATTCTTCTCAATGTCTTCTACTTATTTCTCTATTTTCTTTAACATCTTCTAGCTTTACCCTTCATACCTTTTTATCTTTCATATTTCGACTCTCTTCTCTCGCCTTTCCGCCAGAATAAAATATTTATATTTATTCTATCTGTTTCTATGTGCGTTCTTTATATATTTCAATTTCATCATTTTTATCTTCTTTACTCTTATGCTAATTACATGTGCATCACGTTTATTTACTTTATCACTTCTTGATTCTTTTATTGTTTCCTATTATTACTTATAAACCTATGTAAGTATACCAGACATGCGGGATCCTTTAAATTATCCCATGTTTTCTTTTATAATATCTACACAGCCTTATATTCTTCCGGCCCAACGTTTTAAATCATTATTTTTAATTATATTATTAATTAATTATTATTTATTTATCTAGACAACGTTTCAGCCTCATAGGCCACCCCCAATGATATCTATGGGGAAATATACTATTATCATCACGCTTGGCAGGGGGATTGGCATCGCAGCATGGTATTTATGGTACGCATAAGACACTGGTGACCATTCTCTGGGAGCTTGTTTCTGAGTCGTGACAACACTATATAATTAATGCACAAAGTGTGAATTCTATAAGATTATTTTACGGGCTTCGAATCCACGACCTACCACCGTAAATCTCAGTCCTTCACCGCTAGGCTACCATTGCTCACTCCCCTTTGAAACCTTTCAAAACTATAACCAATCATCTTATATATCCAGTGATAAACAGAAAATTAGAAGTGAAATATACGGTGTCTGGTAGTGAAGCTTTACTAGGCTTTTGAAAATAAATAGAGATTTGGCGTATCTTAGTGTCATAAGCGATTCGTTCCACAAACGTATTGACTGAATAATAAATGATTTATCTAGAAAATTTGTTCTAGCTTTATAATATGTTTTAAATGTAACTATAATAAATATGGTTCTATATTTTAAAGAGAGATGAACAATAGCGATATATACAGAGAGATAGGCTTATAAATGTAACTGACATTTAATTTTTGATGTTATTTTTTCAGTATTCTCTGTTTCGATATTCAAAACAAAGTGCGTCGTAGTCATTTCTAGTTTCGTAATAGGTCCATAAAATATTCCCGGCTTTATACGCGTGTAAAGACCAGTCGGTTCGCTGGCATCGCGGTGTACGGACGTGTTTTGAAAATTTAATTTTCCTATACAAGTGTTACGCGCGTGTGCTGAGAACTGTGACCGAAAGATGTTAACCTAGGTACGATATTAATTTCATAGTGTTATTTTTTATTTTAGTTATAAAATTAAATAATTAAACAGGGAGATAATGATGTGATTTTACTTTAGACAATTTTTAACGATAAAGTTATTTACTTTATACCATAAACTTTAGCGAGGTTCAAAAGTTTTCAGCTCGTATTAATTTTATGCAAATAATTTACGATTTGAATCAAAGTTCCACGGTTAAGTTTGTCTTTATTTAACATCCGCTACATTGGTTAAGTTATAAAAACTTTACATAAAACCGCGCGTATTTTCAACAGAAAATAAAAATAATATTTATTTATCTTTAGCAAGACTATTTAATTAAAAAAGTTTTTTTAACATTCATTATTTTATGCTTTAAATAAATAATTCATATTAGTCAGTAATAAAGGATAATTCATGTTTAAATAATAATTATTACAATAATAAAGAGTAGAGAGTCTTAATTCAAATAAGTTATATACTTACAAGGATATTATAAACCAGTATTCATTTTTGTAGCTTTTGTATAATAAAATAAATATTTTTAATTATTTTTTATGTAATAAAGTAGCTTTTACTTTATGGTAAGTAAACATGGATAAACGAATTCATTTAAGTGAAGATACGTATTTTGTTAATAAATTGTAATATTTATTTTATAATTATTATATACAACTTTTATTTACGTTGTCATTACACAAGCAATCACAAATTTATCCGTCTGTGTTTATTTTGGGCTTTTTAGATTTTGGCGAATTTAGAACTCTGGTAGCTTTAAACTTAATGATGATATTATAGAAAAGCTCGATTTGATTTTAGTTATTATCAAATTTTAACCCTTTTGGTATTCTTACGACATGATTTTTTTCTTATTATGTTCTCTATTTATTATCTATAGTGAATAAAAAAGTGTAAATAAATAAATGCATGAATGATTGCATGTAGATAATAATTCTTATTGTTGCTTCGCAATACATATTTAATAATATATTATTAATGCGCCATCATTTACAATTTTGGGTGTAAAATAATAACCGATAGGTTTATTAAAAGAAATAAAAATAAACTAGTAACGCCTAAATTTTATCTTTAAAAACTTACCAGATTCTCACCAGATTAGCACGAATATATAACAAAGTTCCACGAGGTATCTTAAACTTTATTTATTAGCTTTAAATGTCTAATTTAAAATTAAAATTTAAAATTAATCTTACAATAGTGGTCAAAATATTTTAATTGGTCGAATTGTTTATTTGTTTTGTTGACTCATATACGCGGTTGAAATTATAGTGTATAAATAAAAAAACTATAACTTTTATTGTAAAAGAAACAGCTCTTCTCTTAGCATTATAAGCCAGTGATTCAAAAGTGCATGTAAATGTCTACTGGAATAAAAAATATTTTGAATTTAGAATTTAACTTTTGTTCTAATTATGTGAAAACAACAACTGCGTACTTAGCCGATTTTAGTGTAAAAGATAAACTTTTTTTAATTATATCAAAAATATATCAATAATTAAATGTTTATCATGTTTTGGATAACTTACTGATACTTACACCTTATCAGGTATTAAATAGAATAATTTATAGGCTTTAAGCAAAGTCGTATTGTTAGATGCCAAAGGTGCTTTGGTAATATACGATAAGGATACATGTCTGTAGAAATATAAAATATGATTTAATCTCCTTTCGAATTTAATTCGATTTATTCATTTCTTATTTCAGTTTTTATATTAACAACGCCGTAATTGTTAATAATACTTATTCCGGCTATTATTCCAAAAATTAAAATGATGTTTAATATATTGTAAACATAATAAGTAAAATGACAATACTGATCAACATATCCAAGAATAGACGAATACGTTGATAATAATTTTTTAAAACTTGTAACTTTTTTTAAACTTACTTGTAAACTTACGCTATGTTATTTAAAAAAATATATATATTACAAATTTGTCAAAAATGCATACGTTTTTTAAAAATTTCGTTTAAGAATTTTTCTAAAACAAAAGTAGCTTATGTTACTTCTTATTAAATCAGCTACCTGCCAGTATAAACTCCGTCTAAATCCAGCCATTTCAGAAATCAACTGGAACAAACAGATAGACAAATATAAAAAATGTAATTTGGTTGCCTTATATTTGTTCGTATACATGTAGTAAAACATGGTTATTTTGATATAACAGACACTCCAATTTTATTTATTTGTATAGATATTTACTATTTTTAAAACCGGGCAAATAGAAACTATTAAATAAAGTATGTACACATGTTTAAAGTTAGATTTTAAATATAACAATGTCAAAACAATTATTTAAATTATAAGGTAGATTGTTCCACTGTACTTCTTCAAACAGTATTGTTTTTTATCGCAGTTTGTTTTGTCATTAATTATTTGTAGTTTGTGTCTGTTTCTTAAATTATAATTGTGCTGTGTTGTAATATTTATAAAAGAATGAATAGATCTCAAGTAAAGTTTTTTAATATTTGTAAATTATGTATAAAGTTGCTTTAAATTTAATATTTTAGTTGTTCCATATGATTGTGTTGTCGGTGTGCGATTTTGGTAGTATTATTGTTTTAATTATTTTAATTTATTTCCATTGGCGTAGGGAGCCAATCTTCTTTAATGTCTTCTCTTTACTATAAATTTTGTAAATATTTTCTTCTTTCTCTCTTAACTTCTTTACTTCTACTTTTACGTTCTATATAAAGAATTGTTTTTATTTCAACTCTTGTATTTTTATTTACGACGTAGTCAAGTTTCATAAAGTGAAGACTACTTTTTTTTAAAAAAAAGTTATACAAGATTAAGTCTATTGTTTATCTTATCTAAGAGTCGAGTCGTTGGGGGCTCTGTGAGTCTAATTTTGTGCTTTGGTGAGCAGCGATACCCCTGGAGCCTAAACCAGAACTGACGCAATAACTATCTGATTCCTCACGTTCTTGAGTTTCTTGGAAGGACGTTGGATTTTTCAATCGTTTTGCAGACAGCTTATTTGGCAAAGTAAAGTCTAGGAAATAGATATAAGTTCTTGTCTAGTTTGTGCATTATTATGTAAAAAGCCGTCTGCTGATTTTATAACTATGTCTTGCCTGTATTGATTCACAAATATATTCCTAACCATCATTATATTTGCATCTCTATTTAACCATAACGTATTTCTAAATACAATCTAGTTATTGGTTTTCGGTTCCTTTATCTATACTGCTATTCCTGTATAATATTTTATAAGTTCACTTGTTATATTATCTCTGATGCGTTCCGCAAATTACTTAGTTTCAACAAATCTATTATTTTTTTAACCAGACCATACCTTTCTTTCACATTTATGAGTCAGTGATATAAAAGGTTAATTACCTGTATAGAGAAAATTAAGATTGAAATGAAAAATTGAATTCTTATAATACATTTACAAAACTCGCGGAAAATATGAACATTTAGATTCAGGTGTCCGCTTTATGGTAAAGTTGTAGTCTTTTTACTATTGAATTTATATAAATATATAACAGGACAATAATTCAATAAATTTAGATACGAATATAACTATTTTAAATAAATGACACTAACTGTACAGTGATGAGCGGTCACGGTACGCGGAGTGAAATCAACTGTTTTCTTCTTTTCAGCTGATGGGCGACCACTGATAAACATAGGCCTTTCCCAAAAATCGCCACGATGATCGTTCCTGAGGAGCCTATATCCAGTGACTTTCAGCTATCTTAACTATGTCGTCGGTCCACTGACTGTCAAGTAAAAAAGTGCCTTCCTTTGCCATCTGGCTGCCACATTATTGACAATACCGGGCGTACTTCAAAGTTTATTTATATATGAATCAAAAATCAAGACTACTTTCCGCGTGTGAAACCGACACAGCCCAGTGGATTGGCAAGTCGAAGTGGTGATGATCAGGGCATATAGGTCGTTGGGATCTTGCAGTTCTGGAGACGAGACCACAGACTGTCAATGGCAGAGTAGGTGTTCCGCTGATGAGCTTAATAAAGTCGTCTGTTCAGATGTCCAGGTTACACCTGTTTCTATTAGATATTTTTGGGTAAAAACTTTGCCCAGTAGTTGACGTGCTACGGCCGAAATAATGATGACGATTAAAGTCATCGAATATGTATCGTATAAAAATTTAAATCTCACGATGGCTCAATATATTCTAATTAAATAAGCTTTGCGATGATTAGAATATTGTGTAATTAAAATATCGTAGAATGTAGTTGGTTAGGTAGCAGTTTCTAAACGTCTTTTGTGTGGAAAAAAGCCCACATGCTTCTCGTTTCAGGAACCCGAGCAATTCCGCCCACGGGCTTAGCCGGCAGTCTAGCCGGCAATTTAAAACGTTTTGCGAAATTGTACAATTTACTATGGTCTTGTTGCATGTAAAATTATTATATGGCAACACAGCGACTGCAAGCTTGTTGGGCACGACTTTAATTGCTTTAGTACGGCTTCCAAGTTCAATGTCAAATTATTAAACGTCGTAACTAAATGTTTGATTAACAGAATTTTGAATTCGGTTACGTATTTTACGTCTTAAATATAATAATTTACTTTTGTTCGCAACCTTTGTTTATATTATTTGAATGGGTATTTCAATAATATATTTTTTGTCAAAGGCTTTAAGCATTTTCATTTATTCTGTAGTTCTAAACTTAAAATTTGTATATTTATTTAAAGCTTTTTTCATGTACATTAATTTACTATTTTTGTGTAAAGTTCACGACTTTGTTTTTATCATCATTATTATCATTTCAGTTTGAATCTGGCCTCCTTATATTTCCAATAGGATCGATTGAAGACGGAATGTGTCCTGCGTTTTCCTACAATCTAAATAAATTTGTCTGTTTTCCTCGTAGTTGACCATTGATTTTGTTTTGATTTTGTATTTAAATTTAGTTCTAGTTTTATTTGAGATTACATTGATTTTAGTTTGCGGAATAAGAAACCAATTAGAGCTCGCAGCTTAAATAAAACCCAACCGATAGAACAGAGACAATCGGGTAACACAGTAGAATATTGCGGCCCGAGTCAAGGCTCCCGAGGGAGCCCTGAAGCCTTGCTGCAAATAGAATAGATTTAGACTAAACGCCATCTGCATCCTGTCTCGTCAAACCAACGAAAATAAATTTCAGTTGGGCATTAATCTAGTGACAAACCATCCTAAAAAAATTACCTTGCTAATACTTCTTCGTTCGAGTAATTAACCCTTAGTAGCCTGATTTACGAAAGTGATTTTTTTAAATATTACTGTGTTTGCTTGAGGGTCTTGATGAAGGGAAAAATAGATTTTTTTTTAATTTCGTTGGAAAGAATATTATACAACAGTAAAATACGTACAGCCAACCCATAAAAAAACTAACAGTAATGTGAACATTCGGTTTAAAAGATCGGTATCAAAATTGAAATTCTAGGTTATTAAGAGTTAACATAAAAGTCAACTTAAAGCGACTATTGTCTGTCATGTAAATAATCATTCAGTATTTGAAATGAGCCTTTTCAACCAATGATCGACAACGTAAACCTTTACTCTTGAGACTATGCGGGTTAGCACCTTTAAAGAAACGAAAATAAATGTTTCGGTTACTGAATCCTGTGAAAATGCGGAAAATAAGGACTTTTGTTTACTTCTGATGAAGGATATTAATAGATATCAATGAATCGCACCTAATCTATTTCTTCACTAGGAGGTAACAAATATAAATATATGGGAAAATAGTTCATATTATAATAAATTAAGATAAAAAATGAAACAAAAACGGATGTAGTAAAATAATATAAACTAATAAAATGTGATAAACTGAAAAAGATCTAAAATAAGTAACTAATAGAATAAAATTTAAGTATCTGTACTAATTGAGGAACAAGATGAAGAAAGAGTACCAATGAATGACAGGGAAAATTGGTATGAAATAGAACGGTAGAGGAATTGTAGAATGTAAAAAGGAGAAAGAAATATCTTAAGAAAAATGATGAACACCGCAATAATAAAAAGTATGTGAAAAATTAAAAAAATGGTTGATCCTGTGATGTTGACCCTGTCCAAAAATCAGATAAGGCTACAAGAGGTTCCAAATAAAAAAAATATATTATTTCAATCTACCAACAGCCAACATCAGTACTCATATGCGAGTTGGGCGTTAATTCTTTACATCATTACATTTTAAAATTATTCCATCTATCTACATTCTATTCTATATACATATAGAAGACGTTTATGTCTATTTACTGATTCATCACGATAATACTGAAACCATAATTTATAATAAATAATTTGTAAGATAAAATTTATAGCTCCTGGGCATTAGGAAGACAGGTACATATTTTCCTTAGGTTGGTAAGACTGTCTATAGCATTTGCCAAACGTCCGTTTGTCAAAAGGTTTTATTATCACTGAGATACATATGTTTTTGTAAAATTTTTCAATGTTGTTGAAGTGTTAAAGTCTCGATTGGGGTCAAAATCGCTCAAATTTTTGGAAAAAAATCTTAAAAAACTCTACTCGTATCGTTCCACAACCTCCAAATTGGTAATCGCCTGTTTGGCTCTATACGAATTCTAGCTATTCAGCAAACTCAAAGAGCCTATACGGTGTCACCGTTTTGAAACAATTAAGGTAATTTAAGCCAAATCGAAGGTCGCTGACTGGATAAAGCGTTGGTAAAAGTGCGTTGTACCAAACAGGGATTACTTTCAAGGAGATACAATTCATTTAGAAGAATAAACAAAGAATATACATTTTATAAACAAATTGACCTTACTTTTTGATCACAGTATTGTTACAAAATTTCACCGGCAAAGGGGTAGAAAGGGAGTTCATTAAGTTCGCAAAGCGAGCGGGAGATAGCTAGTTACAGTACGTAATTATTTTTTATTTTTAAAAAACAGATCTAATTTTAGTTACGTGACAGTTCCCACGTCTCGATAAGGCAGATCTATCACTATAATACAGACAGTATATAACCTTAAGGTATACAGGACTAATAGGAATATGAGATTTAAAGGGGTGAATTCATTTGTCTGCAAAAAGATTTTAGGCTTTTATGCTTATTTCCAATCACCTTGTATAAAGTAATCACTCTGAAATATGTTGCATTATTTAACTTCTTTTTCGCAATGTGATAGCCCACAATGGCAAATAGTAAACAATAATACAATTCAATAAGTAATAATTCGAAATTTGAAAACACTTTTTCATATTATATTATCATTACGTATTAATTGTTCCGAAAATTATTAATATTTGAATAGAGTGTATCATACATATATTGAAAGCGAATGAGTTACAGTTTCACCCCTATAAATCTTTAACATCTATAATCGATCACCCTATATATCATGACTCATATAAGTACATTACATAGTTTAGTCATATTTATTTATATAAGAAGATTTTGAATTGAAAATCATTAATATATACGCACTACTATTAGGAAACAGATAAATGTGGACGCAGCCAACTGCCAGTAAAATAAAATATTGAAAACGAAATGAAACTCATAACCTAAGTGAATTTTACATTATCCCATCTCTCCGACATTATGCCTTCCATATACTTTACGCGACAACGTCTTGAATAATTTACGAGGTCACGAAAAAGTTTTATAAAATAAAAGGGAATTCGAGTGTAAATATTGTGTTCGAGAAATGTCATACGTACGTTTTGTGTATGTCATATTTTATATAAATTCACCGTATATATGTCAAGGATAAACGGGGAATTTATATTTAGTAGTATAATATAATAGGTATTGAAAATTAAGACAGCCAATTTACCCCTTTAGGCCTCACTGATACGCTCGATGGAAACAGAAATTAGGAGATTCATAGAAGAACGAAAGTAACCTACAATGAGATCGGTAAGCCGAAGGCAGGCAGCTTGCTGAAAACATGTTCGCTAGGGCTTCGAGGTTTCCGAGTAGAGACCGTGACCTAGCAAGGCGTAAGAAGTTTACCAACAAGGTGGATAGAGGATCTTATTTAGGTTAAGTAGCTTCCGATCAGTCATATTTAAACGGTTTTATTTAGTTCGAACCGTACGGAATTTATTTGGATCAAAAATAGAAATTGAAATTTAAGCACCTTCCCGTTGTCAGATTGATCTGAAATTTGGTACACACGTTTAATTTAGATGACAATACAATATAATAAAACCAATAACATTATAAATCTAAGATGGCCGCCGATACAAAATGGCGGATTACGTATTTTTCCTTAACCCCCTCAATATGGGTACCAAATGAAAGGGCTACACTAGTAAAACACGATGTTTATGTCAAAATTTAAAATTCAAGATGGACGCTGTTCCATTATGGCGGACTAGGTACATATTTTTCCACAACCACCACAATATGGGTATCAAAAACCGTTTAACCTAAAAGTTTTTTAAATGTATTTATATATATCACAAACATTTTTACATTTTTGTCTAATTGTAAACGTTCAACGGCTGAAATGGTGATGATAATAATTAAAATCAAAATAATTATTTTAAATTTTGTGCGAAGAATTATTGTTCCTCCAAAATTTTCATTTACCGATATATATGATCTTAATTCACCACATGGATCTAATGTGGATTCTACACATGTCTTTCACACGTTCCTTTGTTTATATTTTTTTAATTTTTGTTCGTTACCAAAAAAGTAAACTAATTAGTGTAATCTACACTTTTGATTCACTATAGACAGTTCACAATCATGATTTAATTGAGTATAAAAGTATTTACAATGAGTGACATCAGCTGATAAAGTGTTACAATAACGTGAACATAGAAATATATGCAATTAAAATTAACTCTAGCACGAAGTTAATTTCAACTTCATATTTACGTTGTTGTTCCAGTAAATATGTCTATAGGGTATTTACAAAAATCGCCACGCTTGGCAGGTGGATTAGCGATCGCAGTGTGGTATTATGGTAAACAGAGGTCGCTGCTGCCTATCCTCAAGAAATTAGATTGTTAACAATAGCAATTTTATGATATTTATGTTATTGTGTGTAATAGAACATTGGATCAAGGGAATTGTATCTACGACCTATGATCGCAAGTCTCAGTCCTTACCGCTAGGCTACTAATGCTCCATTTTTCATATATGCTAGTGAGTATATATATATATATATATATATATATATATATATATATATATACATATGTCTAATATATAAAATTCTCGTGTCACGGTGTTCGAACTTGAACTCCTCCGAAACGGCTTGACCGATTTTTACCAAATTTCATATGCTAATTCAGTAGGTCTGAGAATCGGCTACTATCTATTTTCCATACCCCTTAGTGATAAGGGTGGTCCATCCCTAATTTTTTTTTTAAATTTTTAGACAAAATTTTTTGTTTTTATTTTTTTATGATACAACATACAAAAATACACACAACCTTAAATTTTTACCCGTCTACGATCAACCCTTATTTTTAATGTGTTAATTAAAAACTTTAGTTTTTGTTTGCAAAACAACGTTTGCAAGATCAGCTAGTATACATATATATATATATCTACATACATATATACACATACACCGACAAACACAAAAACACACACACATATATATATGAACACCTGAAAACAAGATTTAATTTTTTTAACTTCACTGCAAAGTCTGTCGTGAACTAGGAGTATGTGTTTTAACTAATTTGGATATTGAATTGTATTTAGGTAGAAACCTGACTATAATCTTTATGTTATAAAAATATTTAAATATTTGATAACGCAACTACGCTTGACTGTCGTGTTAACATTCTAATATTTGTATTAAAACATTTCTTTGTTTTTTTTTTCTACCAAATAATTATAGGTTATCGTATGAAACCGTTATTGTTAGAATTGTATACGCGGTCCAATTAAAAGTTGATGGCGTAGGAAGTTATAATTATTGGCCGGTACTAATCAATATTTTCATTACCATCGAACTGTTACAAATAATAGTTATTTACGTTATCTGTATTATTAGATATTATTTAAACATTTGTTTATTAATAATGTGGGTTCGTATTTCTAACTTCAAAATACTTCACTTTTCGAACCAGAGCTCGTTTGAAATCCTCGTAAGTTTATTACAAAATGATGACAGTCCTTAAGGATATTAGGTCTATTAGGTTCTTTTGGCATTTTAATGACGTAAATAAATTTCCACTAAAAGTTCTTCTTTTTCTTTTCAGCTGATAGACGGCCACTGCATAGATCTAAACGATAACTGGTTTTGCAGGATTCGTAGTCAGCGACTGCTCGCAACCTTAACTAGGTCGCCCACGCCATGTATACTGGGTTGTGGTCACCACTCGATAACCTTTTTTTTATTATGGCCCCCGCTATTGGAGGCCTCTCGTACCCCTAATTAGTTGGGATCAGGGTCCATGTTTATAAATAAGTTTTTCAGATTTTTCATCTTTATTCTTCACTCGCTATCATACTTCTCAATTTCTTTTATACTTACCTTATTTCCATCACAATATCTTTCATTTTGTTCTTTCATTCCTTCTTGTTTTTATCGCCTTCCTTCCATCATCTTATTACTCTTGGGTGGCTAGGTACATTTTTTTTACATATTATATTTTTTTTCACAGGTTTCTTTGGGTTGTGCTTTCTTAATACATCACTACACTTTTCTTATTCTATTTTTTCTTATTATTAATTGACTAGTTATTTTATGTGCAGTTTACTCGATGATACGACTTCCGGGACCAATGGTCGTCAGTTGAACTAGTGATGTGCATAATCACAATACTTTCAATTTAGACGATTAATTATTCAAGCTACGTCGGTGATCTTGGTTTTTAGCGCATCTTCACATTTTAGATTCGAGCTCCGAGCATAGCCTTCTATTGGTGGGTAACCTTGAGCCGAATGCCAAAACTAACACATAGGCTAATAAATTTAACTACGTCATATTGTATGCTATGTATTTCAATTATTTTTGAATTTCTGTTTTTTGAGGTTAGGTTGTTAAAATTCCAAGGATGTTCCACGTAATATTTAAAGTATTTTACCATGTTTGCCAAAGGCTTTTCAGATTTTCGTCTCGCTTAGAATTTAGAATAATGTTTTGAAATTGCGAAGATTTTGTAAATGCGACCGCCATTTAGAATGCAATCGCAAATTCATGAGATGAGAGACTGGGCGGCTGCCCTTATGAAGAAAAAATGAAAGGTTGAATAGAGGAGGTAATTTTATGGAAATTTTTATTGTGAGAACGGAAATAGCTTTGTGGTTAGTGCAGTTGTAGTTTGTAATTGTCTTCTTGTTGATTTAAAACTTACTTCTTTCTATTATAATGACTTTTATTGCTGAGACTTTTTAAAAGAGGGGAAGGTTGAATCGGTGTAAATGCTTGAAAGCTTTTTACTAACGAATGTAAGAAAAGGACCAATATTGCGATTGTATACAATGCGAATTACACAACTGCCACCGTCAAACACGTTATGTTACACCGATAAGTGCCAAACACAGAGTCTCTGTGTCACATAACTCCTGAAGATGCCCCGTGGAGTGAAACACGTGTTTGACGGTGGCAGTTGTGTAATTCGCATTGTTAAACACATACGCATTTATCAGCAGGCTGGCGGGCGGTGCACTTTATTGCGCGACTAACACTGCATTTGCGGAAGTAGCTAAATTTTGGTCCTTTTCTTACTTAGGATGGACTTCCGCAAGGTAACGCCTGATTCCATTAAATTCTAACAAATGTGCAATAAATTTGCCACTTTAAAATCTTTTACACCTATAACCAACCACCCATGAAGAATTTTTCAATTATTTTACAAGAATATTTACCAGTACTTACCCCTTGAGGACCTAAAGGTTACATATAAAGATCCCCACGCGTTATTAACGTACTTCTAAACTAAATCGTTTACCGGGAAAGACATGAGCGCGAATTCCCAAAATAATTTTATTACTAAATGCGCCAATATCATTATTGCTGTTTATTTATGTAATTATCCAAATAGTACAAGTCAAAGTGACACATATATAACATGAAAAGAAGTCAATTTAATAGAAATAAGAATCAGATTCATCTTCTCTAGAAATATTCCTTCAACGAAAAACTACTAGGATTCCTAATGAGCACTGAGCGGAACTCATAATAATCTCAAAATAATTTCTTTTGTGGTCATTTTTACAGTATCCTTAAAGCAGTTTTTTTTTCTTTATTTAATATTAGGATCTTTGTTACAGACATTAGCGTCCGTGCCTTTGTTTCACATTTACTTTTAATATTTCAGATTTTTTCCTCTCGGTTTTGCATGTGTTTAATTAAAAAAGTACGTCTCTTCTCTCTTCTCTATTTTAACGACGTTTTAACAATGTTCAGTTTTTAAAATAACGTTTCGTACGACTACTCCCTCATTCCCACTCCATATAGCCATCCTCAGGTTGTACGCCAGTATTTGTACGGCGGTTACTGTATTCGCCACATCGATGAATCTTGCGATCGCGAGTCTCTTCCGTGTAATACACAAACGAGTTCGTGTGACGTGATATCGCTACCATCGCATGATGGACAATGTTATACAGTCTGAGGGTGTCTGTTGTTCGATGGATAACGATGACCGCCTCGCTCTTTGGCCTGAGACTCTTTAAAACAATAGTAAGAGTAATTCATTCCGAATTTCGACTTTAAAAGTTCTTTACACTATTATAGGATTTTACTACAAATTTTCGTTTATGAACTTCCTAAATTTACTATAAGATAATTTAGAGTATAAGAAAAACTAATGAGTCAAACAAGATCTTTGATTATATATTAAAAAGATAAGGAGCAATTGCAGCCTTGAGGTGAGGATTGTGACTTGCAATCGTAGGTCGCGGATCCGAATCCTGGGATTGCCACTGCTCACATACAAGTTTCCAGAGGATGGGCAGCAGCGTCTTCTGCGTACCATATAACACCATTGCGACCGCCAATTCACCTGCCAAGTGTGGCAATTATGGTATATGCGTTGATGGATATCTTTAATGGAGGCGTAAGCTTTACAGTGGGTGTCTATGGTATGATAAGAAGAGAAGAGGATATTAAAAGGCTGATCCAAAAACCTACATAAATAGCTATAGTAGAAACTATAATTGGCATTCCTATTTATTTCGCATCGATACATGGGTGAAAAGATTTAACAGAGAAATGAAATAATCAACATAGCTGCATAAATCTGCAAACTAAAGCGGTAATGGTGGATTGTTAGATATGAAGTATCCGTTTCGATAAATTAGAGGAAAGTTCTAGAGCGAAAGCTTAAAGGATAAAGAGGATTAGAGAATATCTCTCCAGATGAACTGAAAAAAACATGGTTGAAATCGTTAGATACGTTGATAAGGATATATATAATATAAGAAAAGAATTAAGTTTTGAATAATTAATTGGTACTTTTATTTATATATAACTAACCGTACCCTGTCCTGCGCGTTATTCTACGCCACCAACTTAAATAACTTTAAAGGAAAGACTACAAAAATATTTAATTCCTTTTGAGTCATATTACTTGATTTTCCATAAGTTGTAAATTTGTCATTCTAACGAAACCTTCATGGGCTCACGCACTATAAATTTATTTGCATATAATCTAACGCAAAGCTTAAGAATCTTTTAAGGATATAAAGACGAACATACATTTTTATATATAGTTAGATAGATAATACTAATAACAATAACATACGGATCCGAAAGGTGGTCATTTAGGACTGGCCTCATTAGAAGGCTATAGGTTACCCAAAGAGCAATGGAGAGCTATGTTCAGAGTTCAAACCAGAAATGACGAGATCCGCAGAAGAATCAAGATTACCGACGTAGCTCGAAGAATTACACGTATGAAGTAGCAGTGGATAAATTGCTCGTGCAATCGATGGACGTTGGGGCCGAAACGTTCTTGAGTGGCGACCATAAGCAGGTAGCCGCGGTGTGGATAGGCCTCCTTCTAGATGTACCGAACTACATAATTAAGATCGCGGGAATTCGCTGGATGCAGGCAACGCAAGACCGGTCATCGTTGCGATCTTTGAAGGAGGCCCACGCCTTGCAGTGGGCTTCCATTGACAAGAAGAATAAACGAGGAAGATATATAATCTGGTATACACGGATACGAATATTATTAAAAGAAAAATAGAGTTGTAAATAAGATTAGCACTAGAAATAAAGGTACGTTTTTTATGCTTAATAAAATTAGTACAATACCCGGCGATAAATATTGCACACCGACCTTTGGAAAGAGACAATCAGCTAATTTCGGCTTCGCAGAGTGTTGTCTCTGTCGTACGACTGATAAAACGCCACATTGTTAATATGGGACAGAGATAATGCTAACGAAATCAGCCAATTGTCTCTTTCTAAAGGTCGATGTGCAATATTTATGGACGGGTACTGTAACTTGTGGGCAACTGTATAGGGTTTTATAATACATTGCAATCTAATGTCTTTAAATTATTATGTATTACATTTAAGAAGTTTATTAAACAAAAACTACACAAACCTATTACAGGGTGAAGAATTTTTTATGCAATAACATAGCACGGAGATAAAATATTCAAATGGAATATTAAGAGTTTGTTGTGAGTTCATTAAGAAGAACTATAGGAGAGATCAGTCTGAATCTATTTTTAATCGAACTGGACTCTTTTGACATTCTTGTACTTAAATGGTCACAGTAAGTGATCCTGAATTGGTTATAAAAATAACTATTGCAGATGTTAATTATTAATTTAATGAATAAATTATGTAGTTCATAATATAACATCAATCAATATAATTGTGGCAGGTTATTCGGGATTTGCCGATGCTCTACTGATTTTGACATTTGGGGAAATTTGCAACTAGGCAATGCCGTCGTTGTCCGAATTACGCTATTCTAAAATGATATTCAACAAATAAATTTCCCCATTTCTATGAGCCTATGCGATTTTTGATTGAATGCTTTTTTTCTGTCGTTTATATTGGAACGTGCAATTGTCATATCAATTAAGTATCAACGTTTTGCTATATTAGCTGAGATGTTTCTTTAAAAATAATTTTAAAATGTATTATCTATATCACTACTCAGTTTTAATTTTCTACGACACTTACACTTACACGACTTACAATTCTACGTATGTGAAATAATATAAAAAGTCTTGGCGGTGACGTTATCTAAATGGGACTTATTTCTACTTGTACAGAATAGTTAACGGCTTAGAGCAGTGTTTCCTAACATTTTTTGTGTTATGTTATAAACATATTTTATTATAATAAAGCGAAAGGGTTAATCTCGTTTCGAGTTCATTATCGTATTGTCCCTTAGAATAATATAATTGCTCATCTATGGGGTGTGGACCTCACGTTGTAAAAGACTAGTTTAGAGGATTCTTCTGAATTCTTCTCATATGTTAAAATAGAGGTTCCCTGATTAAGTAGCCGGTTAGGGAACAGACGATGTTTTTGGTAGCCATCTTGTAATGTGTGTCAAAATTCACCTCTTTATAGAATTTGCTCGTGTAGTAGTGCACGTGATAAGATCAAAATTTGATACATTCTCTGCTTTCCCGGTCTCTGCTAGATTCATTGTTAATAAAATTTGAAATGAGTCAGTTTTAAAATTAAATTATGCGAGTTTTGTTGGCTATATATTAGGCATTAAATAAGATGGAAATAAAATACACTAACACAAAATAAAATTATTCACTGAAATGTGTTTACATTATTGTTCTAGTCTTAATACGCCAGGCAGACTTCTAATTCGATTTGATTATAATAATTATATTAGATACGTCCACACTATAAAACCTATTACATATCGCGCTAAATTACAGTTCTACTTCACAATTCACATTGCAAATATGTAATAGAAGGTCTATTACACATTATTGATTCAATGAAATTGCCTGTATGACGTGTTCCCTTCTGCCCTTCCAGAACGTTCGTAAATTTTAATAAAAATTCAACGCAACATTTCTTGTATCGAAGTCAGGGGAAATAAACAGTAAATTTCATATCAAATGAAATTATACGGTGCGCGAAACTAAAATGGCGGGGCGCGCGCAAAATGAGCATGGAAACTTTTTTTTAAATATATTTTTACGGTAATTATCTTCATTGAACCGGTATATACGGTTTTGAAAATCGAATCGCGAGTGTGGCCCGCCACGTTAATGGGAAACTAACGATACGTAATAAAAGTTTATTCTTATCTGGCGTATAAAATGGTACAGATTAAAAATTTTGTAATGTACAAAGAGGAACAATTGCTTGCGAGTTTTGCATGATGTCATTAGACGAAAGTAGCATGATTCAGTTGTAATTTTTAGGTCAGATATGAATAGAGTATCTCATGGCTGTATTAATTATTTTAGTTACGATAACATATTTTTGTTTCTATGAAATAATTTCATTACATATATAACATAGAAAATGTTTTTGCCGCCAAAATTAGGTAATATGATCGGCAGCTAATTCCAAAAGATCAATTAAAAAACTATATCACATTTAAAAAATTATACCTACTCAACAATGTAAATGAAATTTATGCATCCTGTGATGTTTTATCTAAAATTTTCAGCATTGTCGATTAAAATTAGAAGCAATCGTAATTTAAATTTTTCTAGATTTGCTAATTTCTTCACCCTTACATTTGATTTTGTCCTGACGTTGATTTATGGGACAACATGTATAAATATAAAATATTTTACATACAAATATTACTCATTGCAAAATTTTATGATAAGAATTAAGTAGATACAATATTGTAGCCATTAAATTGGTTTTATTTATAATTTTTTGACCTCTCTATTGTCAATATTAACTTTAATTGCCTGCCATGTTTATCAATGTTTTTCGATATCTAATCTTTTTTACCTGACACTGCACGGGTGTCTTAAAAAACTTTTATTTTCAGCAGATAGACGCACACTGCAAGGATTAAGTATCCATTGAAGATCCCAACGATGACGGGGCTTGCGCTGGCTGTATCCAGTGACTTCCCATGACTTTAATTATGTCTTCGATCCACCAAGACAGACGCTAGGTCGCGAATGCAGTGTTTAGTTTTAGTTACAAGATTAAGTTTCATTGTAATTTTGTTGTGGGATTTTTATTTATTTCGGGCAAACCTTCCGGCGGTAAATTATTTCCAGTAGAGATCATACGTCGCGACGTATCCCGCATCCATAAATTAGTATTGTTCTTGTTCCTTTTGGTTATATGAACGCCTTGGTCACTGATCAAAAGATATGACTTGTCATATGGTAGGTGATAAACGTATATGCGATACAGCAAATATTTTTTTTTCAAAAATCTGGACAGAACCGCTTGATATATTTATAGTAGGAACGTGATATTAGAAGCAGGTAAAATTAATAGTAAAATGTAGATAGTTTAAAATAAAACGGGGCAATAACTCCCAACTATACAAAGTCTGCAATAACATGTAAACAATAAAAACATTAAAGAAGTAGTAATTTAAAAAAATTGATTTTGTATAGGGAGTATCATGCAGTAATTGCAAACAAATGAGTTATGCATTCACTACTTTACAACTTTTACACTTATTTCTTATCACCCTATATAAAGTGATTACTCTGAAATATAATACAATAATTTATTTTTAGTTCTATTTCAGTGCGACAAGCTAATTATTTACAATATATAGTCTGCTGAGTCGCATAATAAGCAATTATTCATTTTATGTAAGAAAAGGACCAATATTTAGCCACTTCCGCACATTCCAACGGGGAAGGTTGAATTGGTGTAAATGCTTGAAAGCTTTTTACTAACGAATGTAAGAAAAGGACTGAAGAATGCGAATTACACAACTGTCACCGTCAAACACGTTATGTTACATAGATTAGTGCCAAACACAGAGTCTCTGTGTTTGGCACTGTGGAGGGGTGAAACACGTGTTGAGTAATTTGGCGGTGGCCGTTGTGTGATTTTCATTGTTTGCAGCATACGCATTTATCGGCGGGCTGGCGGGCGGTGCACTTTATTGCACGACTACCACTGCATGTGCGGAAGTGGCTAAATATTGATCCTTTCCTTACTTAGGATGGACTTCCGCGAGGTAACGCCTGATTCCATTAAATATTCATTTTATTATATAGTAATCCGAACTTTGAAAATAATAATTATTACTTCATTTCATTATTTATTATTTCTGAATTCATTGATTTATCGATAAGGTGTACTATATACTGATAATAATGAGTAAATTTTAACCCTTTTAAAGAATTTGCACGTTATTTTTACGAATGTATTTTTGTAAAAATAAAGAGGATTTAAAAAAGTAAAAGTAATAAAGAAAAGTCGTATATCATAAAAAAAAACATCACGCCATTTACATGTACAATAGGGCTAAACAAACAACGTTCGTGCTCAAAGCTAAAATTATGTGTTATAATTACACCTATTAAAATATCAATAACCTATAGCAAAATATACGCGTTAATTGTCCAAAAAGTATTAAAATAAAAATACATGGAAACCATTGGAATAGTATAGGGACACGCAATTTAGTTTATGTCTACATCATTTGAAATTAATTGAAAAAATACAAACAAACTGTGCAAATATTCTTTACTTATGAATTGACAAATATTCTTATATCTTTTTGTTAACGCTGTCAACCCGAAGGCTTTTGCAGCTTGTTTTACCTGGTCTTGTTTCTGCGGGCTGGTTTCCGCAACCTACCGACCTTATTTCTTCAGGGTTTGCCTTACTAAGGCCAAGCCAATTTCTCGAAATGTTCCAGCTGACTCTTGATATTGCTCGTGATCTCGAGGGGGGGGGGGGGCCTCAGAGATCCAAGGTAGGCGTTGTAAGGTGCTATCCTAATACACCGAGGTTGTACGTGGGCAGCAGTCTCGTCATCTTCCACATCACGTCCTGCACAGAAAAGACCATGACCGGTTAAGATGATGCCACCTGCCATCAGATGCAGTCGAGGTCATGACAGCCAGAGTAAGGTGTAAGAGAGCCGGCAGCTTATGGCAGGCATTGCCTGTTTTGCTTGTTGACACTCTTTGAGACTCGCCGATTGTCCACTGTGTGGACTCCTAGTCGTCAGAAGGTCTATCTCGTATCAGAGCGTACCAAGAGGCTTTTGAAGCTTCATCGGACCTGAGTAGACGACGAAGGTGAGATCGTCCTGTCTCGAATAGCCCTCGGTCTGCCCGGAGGAGGAGGTGGGACTGGGTGACTCCGGAATTGCAGCATATCTGATTGTGATGTGTTATGATGGGTGGAGTTGTTGTTGTTGTAAGGCCTGCGTTTGCAGAGTTCGGAGTGACCGAGGAGGATATGCTGGTGATGAGTGGGTCGTAGGAACCGTGAGATTAGTAAGGACGTTCTCAGGAAGCTTTTTTCTGGTCTTGTAGGAAGAAAAGGGAGCATAACGTGATGTATTCGCTATGAGAGAATTTGGGAGTGTAGATATTGATTCAAAGTTGTTTTTTGAACAAGTCTAAAGTAATTCATGGACCTTTCAAGTTGTCATTGTGGAGATCCATACAGGAGACAATACAGGATGTATGGATATTGGTGTAGTTCTAAAAACGTAAGAAAAAGTGTTTTCAAAATTCGGATTGAAACGTATATAAAAAGTTCTGTTTAATGTCTGCCTCTGAGGCCTATCACAATGCTAAGGAAAATAGATAATTAATGTAACATATTTCCAATTGAAATATGTTATTGTGATAAAGCTTTTTGCTGACTAATGAGCTGTGAATTTGCGCCTTTAGGCCTTTTCTTCGTAAAAAATCACTACATTTACATTATTAACTATGTAAGGATGTAACAATATATTTTTGTAGTATGTTTGTTTATTATTTATATATTTTCTAAGTACTTTAATTGTAGTGATCGTTAGTATAAATTAAAAAAAGCGAATGAAAACCACCGCGCGAGATTAAGCCCTCGCTAATGAAGCCATTGTGAGGATCGTGTTATGGGTTTTTACACTGCAATTAACGTGGATTCCGAATACGACGCGGTTTGTTTAATCAGGCCGCACTACGCCCGTGTTATACTTGGCTATTTACTGTATCCAGTATACCTGTGTTAAAATCATTTATATTGTATTAAATGTTACCTTGTTTTTTATGACGTCATCGACGAACAAATATCAGTGCCGCAAAAACCTTCTAGTATTAAAATGAAACGTTTTCTTTTTTAAATATATTTAATTTAATATTCTTAATTTTAAACATAAAAGAAAAAAAATAATATCAAAAAGTATAATGGGCAGTCTTAGGACCATAGATTGGAAATGAAAGAAGTGTATTTAGCGAATAGTCGCGGTGTACAATGAACAACCTTCAGAATATCTATACAATAAATAAAATTTTAGTGTCTGTTTGTTATATTAAAATAACAGAGTTTTACTACATGAACATGAATGTATTTACGGTATACCAGAATCAAATTTTAAAAAATTTTGTCTGTCTGTCGTTGTTCCGGCTAATCTCTGAAATGGCTGGATTGATTTTGACATAACTTATACCAGTAGATAGCTAATTTAATTAGGAGTAAGTAAGGCAACTTATATTTTAGAACAAACCTTGAGCGAACAAAATAACAAAAATTTTTTTATGAAATTCCACAAGGACGAAGTCACAGGCCCATCCAGTCTTAAATATGTAATGTATTCGAAAAGGCAAGAAATATTTACATTTATTTTTATGTTATCAATGTCTTATAAGGTACGTAATATAAAGTATATATACATGTATTACTTAACATCAATTCTCACAAATGTATATTACAATATATATATATATTTGCAATAAAGACATTAATATAAATAACAGCTATTTACAAGAGTTTTTGACGTGGTTGTATCATGGTAAATAATCAGCATAATATAAATTGAAACCAATTTTAAGTCGAAGAATTTTACTAATAGTATATTCGTGCAAAATGTAATGAAAAGGATTGCAGATCATAGTTTATTATCAAAATTATCGACACTGTTATACCCATTTGAAATAATAGTACTTTTCTAAATCACATCTTACAAGCAGTAAAAATATATTTAAGAAGTTATTTTAATAAAAGAATTAAATGTCTTAAAATATCATGTCAGCCGATAGATGTCTACTGCAAACCAAAGGCGGGAGAATCACCTCGAAGACCAGTCTTGCGTTACTTACATCTAGCGACTGCCTGCAACCTTTAGTGAGGGTCCTATCCACGCCGTATCGGCTTATGGTTGGGACTCGAGAATCTTTCGTTTCCAACGACCGCCAATATAAATTGTAATAATTAACTAATTTTGTGCTTTACTTAGATAATTTAAGTATAATTTCCTTATCGTTCTTATTTAACCACATACAAAAAGCTAGTACATTATACAATAAAACAAATATAAATCATTCCGCATGTTATTATGCTCCTGAAAATTTTGATACTAATACGAAACAACGGGTTGCGAAGCTTATATATCACATTTACTGTACCGAAATAACAAGGTGCATTTTATTTCTGAATTTAAAACTGCGGCATTCACCGAGTTCCATTTTCACAAAAGTAACTTCGTTTCTAACCTTACAACCAACCAAAGTTTTCAGGAGAACCAAAGCGCAGGCGCGGAAATTAATATCTTTTTGAAAAATACACAATGGCCGCTTCTGACAGTTGGTGATTTTACTTCCTTAAATATTAACATAAGAATAACTCTGCTATTGCAGCCGAGTTAAAATGTTTTCTTTGTCATTTTGTTGTTCTTCAGTTCTTTAGTTGAATGTTAAAAGAAGATGGATCGTTTTTAAAGTGATATAACTGCGTGATTCAGTTTAGTTTAATTCATAACATTTTATTTTATTTGTTCACCACGGCATGGTTTAACGATTCAACAGCTATATACGTATCGGTGAGGGCCTATCAACGGAAAATACAACCTTGTATCAGAGCCAACAAAAAAAAACTGGTGTTTTGATTATTTATTCCTAACGATATAATTGTAGGTACATTATTTTTAACCGACAATTTGTTATTGTTAGAAGTAGTATATTTTTGAGTTACGTCCATAGAAAAAAATTTGTCAATAAAAGTTTCAGACTATATAATATTCGTATTTTTAACATCACGTTTATATTGTTTCAATATATTGTAACTGCTATGCTCGATGGCTTCAAAACCAGTCGTAAAATGTCTAGAAAATTATTAATTTAAATAAAAAGTTTTATGTAGATATATCAACATATTATGCTTATTTGAAGGAGGGTGTTATTCAGTGGGAATGTATTGGATGATACGATAGTGATGATAATAATTATGCTAATATATTTACAAAAACAAAAGTGAATCGCCAAACGTGTTGCTAAACGTCAAATTTGAAAAAGGCGCGTTCAATTCAACTTATAGTAAGTTTTTTTTAAATTTATATTTAGGCTACAGATAAAAAAGTAAGAATTAAAAAATTTCAAAGAGAAAATTAATTTAAAAAATAATTTTCTTTCCCAAACCAATTCGCAGGTTTGTCAGGATTTAAGCAAAGATATAGTATAACAATAACATTTGCAATAAATAGGTAATTGCATTATTACTGGCCAGTGTTTAAAACAGATAATTTATTTAGATATACGCTTCCTTTTTTAGACTGTGGTAACTTTTGACTTTGCGTATTCCAATGGGTTTACTATAAAAAGTTTGAATATATCAAATATGTTTTTAGGTAACAGTAAATCTTCATAATTGTGCTCATATTTACAATAGAATGCTTTTCATTAATTATATTTACTCATTCTGTAAACAAACATCTGTTACAGAATATTTGCTTTATATTAGCCGCGGAGGCGTGTTTATTTAAACGCTTCATTGTTTTAATCGCATAGATTAATTTGTTCTCTAAAACAAATGTGATACATATTTTAATGTCATAGTTCCTTATTTAATTGTATTTATTTATTCACTAATTTTCATTTATCATATATGTAAAAGCGATGCACTAGTTGCTTTATTAAAACCGACATTCACATAACCCATCTGATTAAAATTTAACTACTGATTGCAGATCAAAATACAGGTCATTGGTTACAGGTATAACAGCTTTAAAGGGATGAATATATAGCTCATTTGCAAGCAAATATCTTTAAAGTTTTTAAACATATTGTATAAGTAAATCCCTTTCGATAGGCCAATATCTCCTGATAGTATAATGCATACAGAGACAGATAATAAATAATAATTATATTTAATATGCAGTGATCCGTATTTTGATCGCGCTTTAATTATATTATCGTTACGTTATTTATTATTTATAACTTTTAAGTTTGGAATAGTATACATTCTTCCTTTTATGCGATGGACCACTGGAAGGCATATGCCTTCTCCAAAAGATCGCCACTATGATGCTGGTCTGCCCTAGCGGCCTATCCTCTCCATTGATCTCTGGTTGACCTTATTATGAGGCCTGTCGTAAGTGACCACGTCTCGGATACAGAATACATAATTGACAGCTAATTAGTAAATTAATAAATTCCCTTTAAAGCCTTATCTATGCCTAATTATCCAATGACTCTGTATGTCTGTATAGTATGTTAATATCCTATCCGAAAGTCAGAAAAATCAGCATCAAATGTTAAACAGTTTTTTTTGTTCAAAAACTTTATATTTACAGTACAATGGCGTATAATAATTATAATAGTGCTATGTAGCAGTAGCACAACAGCAATATTTATATTCTTTAAATAAATAATAATTCCACGCTATTCAACTGGCGTCTCTCACGAATGTTTTTGACGTTTTCGTGTGCGAACGAAATAAAGGTTAGCATCGAAAAAAAAAAAAAAAAAAAAGAAATCTCACACAAACGCTTTAATGTTTTAGTATTTACACGACACGAGTAAAAGTTTCACGTGACAAATTTAGTCATTAACTGTATCCATAGCTTCAAACGGCGGCCGTGTTAATTATGCCGGGGCACATAAATTTGTTCGGTGACAGTTCCACGCGTTGTAGTTAGTCATAAACCTCACGGAACCACCGAAAACTATGTAAAGGTCATTAAACCTACGCCCGAATGAACTACTGTTTTATATTACTTCAATACACACACACACGCACACATTTACATATATATATATATATATATATATATGTATATATTTATATATATATATGTAAATGTGACCGTCGGATGTACAAGCGATATATACGACATATGTAGTGTATGCTGTATACTTTATACTAGTGCTCTGCAACCTTTTCTCGTCTACGGCACAATAAAATCTTTTCTAGAATTTCGTGGCACACCGAAAGCTAGATTCAAGAGACGAGTGACATGTCACTGTGCACACAACAGCAGACCGGTTGGAGTACCGCTTTATACCATCATCATCACCATCATATCAACCGAAAGATATCCACTTCAAGGCATATGCCTCTCCCGAAGATTGACACGATTATTCTTACACGGCCCGTGTTTAACGACTTCGCGCAACCATAAGTGTGTAGGTTGTCCACCAAGAGGGGAATTATTGAATCCAACTATACTTCACATAACTGGAATAATTAATTGAATACTCTTTAATACTCCACACGCAATCAACAAACACACTGCCTATATTACTATCCACTGTTTCATTTTTCTTCTTCTTTAAAGTCTACTTTCGTAGTTTACAGTACTTCTTTACTACACAATTGGTTTAATTTATACATACTAACATGACGTAGCTTCAAGAATTGTTGGTCTGAAATGACAATGGGCGAGTCACATTCCTTGAAGGTCTTTGACCAATGTGTGTTGCCGGTGATGATCCACGGATCCGCGACGTGGTCGCTAATGATGAGCCTCAAAAGAAGCTCAAAGTCCTCCCAAAGAGCAACGGAGAGGGCTATGCTTGGAGTTACGCTGCGAGATCGAATGAAAAGAGGATATCAGTAGGAGAACGAAAATAACCGACGTAGCTCGAAGAATGGCTCTTTTGAAGTGACAGTAGGGCGGGGTACATAACTCGCTCAACCGATGGCCGTTGGGACTGAAAGGTGGTGACCACGAGCTAGTAGACGTGGCGTAGGTAGGCTTTCCACTAGATGGACCGACGATATAGACAGTCTTTGGATGTGATCATCATCACGATTTTTGGAGGAGGCTTGTGTCTTACTATATGCATCTATCGGCTGAGATGATAATGATGATCTAGCATTGTTTTTGTTTTGCTATATATGAATCTATCACCTGTGAAGGATCGCGGAATAAATAAATTGTAAATCCGGTGGGGGTTGAAGTTGGACCCGTCTTAATGTAATTGGGGCCCCGATGCATAAAACGTACTGCCAACTAATTATACAACACTCAACAATATTGGCGTGTTAATTAATTATTTTCCGTGATGTCACAAACGCTTACATTTTAAGCCGCATGTACCTCCATCTGTATTAAGTGCACATAAATTTAATGAAACCGATTACGATGATTAAAAGTTTGCTATTGAATGTTTAATTTTATTTAAATTAATTTGGAATTTGTGACTCTTTTTTGTGTAACGTCTGTTGCATTTGGTGAAATCAAAAATTGTTTAGTTTTTACAACCTAATAATCGCTCAGTGAGCTTTGGATACAATAATTCGTCCGATTTCTTCATAAGGTTGAATTATGAATAAGATTCTAAGAATAATGAATGTAACCGGCAAAGACTAGCGGAATAATAAATTTAAGTAGCAGAACAGACAACTGCTGAGAACTTACAATACGGAAACATATTCTCTCCCTTTTAGCCTTATTGGTAAGCGCAAAGCCGCTAAGTAAGCTATGTAGAAAATTATGCTCTAGATTTGCTAGCAACATCAAATTATAAATAAGGACATCCGGAGATGAACGGAAAGTCTCTGATATAGCCTAGTCGATCAGTAATTTTAAGGGTCAGTGGGCTTTAAGATTCTGTAGTGCAGAACAACACCAAAATGGTACCTAGACCAATTAGAATATTTTCGTTTTAAAATCAAAATAAAAAAAATCATCTTGTGAATGTTTAGTCTCGTGCTATATGCTATACTCAATTTTATATTAAAACCATTAAACTCGTTTTTTAAAAATGTACCGAATTAATTAGTTTACTCAATACAAATAAAAGTTAATTTTCAAAATTAATTGCCGTGTCTTGGCGCAGATGTGTGTGAAATGTGCGGAACGTTACACACACATGTGCATTGATTGTTTTTACATTAACAAGGGGTGCAATATGGTAGGGGTGTGAAGGTCTGCTGCATTTTTAAAATGGCGATTTATGTGCGCATTACCGCTAGTAAAAAAATGAATCCTTCGTTACTTAATTAGTTCAAACGCGTGGAATAGACATCATGTTTTTGGCTAGTTAATGTTTAATTACCTTATAAAATTAAAAAAAAATCATTAATTATAAGGAACGAAAAAAACCGTTGCAGCAATATAAATAATAATCATTTTGACACAAAAGATTTTTTTCTTGGGCGTTTTCTGTCACTATATAACGTCCTAGAAAAATAATCGCAAATAGTATGTATAAATATGTAATAAAATCTCTTTAGACATACTATTTCTACCTGTCCGGTTTAAATAAATTAAAGAGGTCATATTTTAAAAATGAAATTCATTGATAACATTCTGTTAGGAGCAATTTTTATTCGTTTTTTTTTCTGTCAAGAGTGTAATTTTTTTTATAGCCTGATTTTGGGGACCACTCGTTCTCCCCTACACGTGAAATAGAAACATGGTTTACAGAGGTTTAATAATTTTTTCAGTGTAATTTTTTTTTTCATTTTCTCCTTCCATTGTTACGATTCCTTCTTCTATTATTCATCTCTCTTGTTTCAAAAACTATAACATTCTTTATAATTTTATATATCGTTCAGACATCTACATTGATCCCTCACAATCATTTCTATGGTATCACAGCTTTTTCTTTTCGAAAATCATTATGAAATATATCACAGCCTCACTTGTTTTTATTAGTATCTTTATTGTAATTCTTATTTGTGAACACGTTATCTATTTATATATTTCAAACTTCTAAATTGAGTTCTTACTTGGCACAGGCTACGTAACTTGGTCTTTTTTTATGAATGAGAAACCTATTACAAATACATATGTGACATTTCTGTATTTATTTATAATACACGTTAAAATATAACTAGTATTTCAGACCGGTTACGTCCGAGCCGTTAGAGTTGGAAAAGATAACAATGTCCTACATCAATCGAATATAAAGAGCTTTTCTCTCTTAGAAATGTTGTAAACGAACATTCAAGACGTACTTCTTATCTCAAAGAGCTCTAACGCTATGTGTTTAGATTTCAGATTCTATTTTTAAATTTGTGAAAACAATTTGTTGTTTGTTTATGTTTTTTTTTAGATTATTTTTTTCAATCATTAACTCATTTGTACGTTATAAGAAAGATATATTAGAGGGACCGGAAAGAAATGTTGCTTTCTTAAATTAAATTTACACGTTTACATTTTTAACAAGTTTTTATTTATAATTCACAATGTATTCACCTTCGTTATCAACAACCTTTTGTCATCTAGTAGACAATAATAATATTAAAATTAAAATAAAATTTTCAATGCCGGAGCGGTAAAAATCAATCGGTTTCTCTGTAAAACATATCGACAGAAACGACATTACTTTAAGGTCGCGCAAATATAATATTAGATATCAATTCGATAGAAATCAAAATCTTTTTTATGAGCAATTTTAAATATCGGTGATATATAATTATATGAAGAACAGGACAGGGATAGTGTGTAAGCCCATCATAGAACCTCTACAAGATGGACAGATGACTTTGTAACGTTGAAAGCCGATAGATGCAAGATGCGTCAGATGGATCTTATTGAATATCTATCAGGGAAGCCTATGTCCAGCACTGGACATTCTTTGAATGGAATAATAATACAGACTTATTATATAGAGCAAATCATTCCCATTCATAAAAATATATTTACACTGTTACGGGATTTTCAAGGAAATTTTTGTTTAAATATTTTTTTTATTTATTGCGTAATATCTCTGAGATGTTAAAAATATACGGTAGTATATTGTAAGAATGTAAACAGTTGCCAACAGCTACACGTTCCGATTCTACGTATCTGATCCACGCAGTTTGAGTATGTAACAATCTACCGGCTTCCTTATTTCCTGCGAAATATAACCCGGGTCTCTTCAAGGTCAAGGTGAACAGGTATTCAACAGGATTAGTAAGAGCAGTTAATTATTAGTGAATAAATAGTAATTGATAATAAGCAATTTAGGAAAAAAATAAAATGTAGGAATAAATATAGCAAGCGTTGGTCGATCGAACAAATAAACAAAAAGGCTAAATGTATAAATAATTTACCTTATATGATAGGTGTCTGCCATTTGACGCCATAGGATTCCAGGTGACATAATAAATAACAGGTACTCACTGAGACTATATGCTTCATCTTTGACCACATCGTCGCTTTCCAACAGGCGAGTTGGTACTCAAAGGCGGACTAGTAATAGATAAAAAATATAGCTACTAATATCATGGTATTTATTGTCCACTTGTCGTTTTTATTTTTCGAACGCAACAAATCAAGCGGTATTAACATGTTAACTGCTACAATTATATCTTGTAATAATAATTTATAAATGAGTTATTGTTTTAGATATTAAAATTCTTTTAACACTGCAATAGCGAAGTTTATGCCTTACCGACATTCTACAATCTCTGCTAATCGTCCAAATGTAATTGAGAAATAATAATCAACATGTGAACTACTTATATCTACTCCTTTACATATATATGTTACTAATAAATATAGAATTTTAATAAATATTTTGGTGTAATTTTTTCCCCAAGCGCTCATCCAATTTGATGCTAAATAAGCTAACTTAAATAAACCAAAGCCTTAAACTTAAGCGATGACGGAACCGGAAGACTATACCGTAATGGTGTCATTTGAATACCATATAATAAACAAGTTGTGAAAAGTTTTCTCAGTTTTTCCTTACATAGTTCCTCGAAATTTCTTTTAAAACATATAACGGTTTGCAATCTCCCTTATTCTGATGTTCCAGCCCATAGACGCTCTTAGGAAAACATAGGCCTTCTCTAAAGATGTCTAAGGGATCACCCCTTAGATATCTTTGAATACCTTAAACGTCACGCTTTTCAGTAGGTATTATGTTACGCAGAGGACGTTGCTTCTTTTCCTCTGGAATGTTTATGAGCAGTGGTAGTACTACACAAAGTGTGAATTAATCAAGATTGTATGCCGAGAATTGAATCTGCGACCTGCGATCGTAAACTTAAGTCCTCTACCGCTAAGCAACTACTGCTCAACATTTTCTCTAAAGTTGTATACAGAATGAAAGCTGGCAACCGCCGCCGATCTTTCAGCTGCTTGTAGCCACTGCTGGTAATAGGCAAAGTCTCAGATAGGTTCCGACAAGCTTATCGGCGCTGGTTTTGTGCTTTGTATATAAACTCGCCTATTACCAACGCAGATTACTTGCGCTGGCTGGGTCCAATAAGCACTGGTAGATCGGCGTCGGCTGCTAGCTTTCTTTCTTTATACGGCGTAGCACAGTGTATTAATTTTAATTTCATAATAAAAAGTACATGAATAAATCATCCCTTAGAGAAATATTTTAATAAGTGGCTATTTTATTTTCAAGTAAATAAACATATATAACAAACAAAAATGTGTTCAAATAAATCTTAGTATTAAATGTACCCAAACCACCAACCGTTTGGCACTGGCTTCACACTTCGACTAATATTCCTCAGGGATTTCCTATACGACTGTGAAATAAATTAGTTTTTCACAAAACTACCTTTCTTTGCGGTATTGAACTTACCGAATGTAGTAACTCAGCACTTAAATATAAATGACTTCGATTGTTCTGCTATTGGAGATCGACTTTCCGACAACGTAATTTATTACTTAATTACTAGATTGTAACATCAGTGTTAAGTTGTGTCTACACTGTTCATCATGACCACCAATGATCGCATGGTTTTCTAATAGAACGAGGTTTAAAGTAGCCTGCATTCCACATCTAAAAGATAAAAGATAAAATTCTTCAAGTGTATGAATCTATAGACTTTTATTAATAAAAATATTGTTTAGCCGAATATTGTCAATATTTTTAACTCGCCCATTTTAGTAAACAAAAAAATATATATATTTTCTTGTTTGTTACAGATTGAGTAAGACGAAATAAAAATAGACAACATGGCCTACAGATACCTGATTCTAATGATAGCATTAGCTACAGTTAAAATCAATCTGACAGAAAGTCGACAAAGCGAAAAAAGAAGATGGAAATCTGATAAAAGCCTATATTCGCATTACGTAAACATTTGTGATATACAAGACAGAGTATCAAAAGTACATTGTTACTGTGAGAATATAAAAATTAAAACTGCCACCAAAGCAGATTGTTGGGTGTTCAACGGTGGGATCGCAGAAGATGATCCATTCTGGTCAAATTTTTATTCTCAGCCAATGATTGAAAAGTTAAGTTTCAATGTTAGAGCTGATGGTGGTTTGACTTACATTCCATCAAAAATCATAGTTAGGCTGGAACGGTTGAGAAACATTAACATACAATACGCAAACATCTACAGTATAACATCTTTTGCATTCACAAATTCAACATCATTGCGAGACGTTATGTTGCCTAAGAATAAAATTGTAAAACTGGAAAAGATGTCCTTCGCTCATCTTATCATGCTATCTAATATAAGTTTAGTTGAGAATCAAATATTCGAACTTCAAAGGGACACTTTTTATGACCTACCTAATTTACAAAGATTATATTTATCCAAGAATAAAATAGAAGTGCTTCATGAAGGTTGTTTTAAGCATTTAAATAATCTTATTAAACTAGATCTCAGTAGCAACATGCTAGCAGTCGTCGTCAGAGAAACATTCCAAGGATTGTCGAATTTAATAAGCTTAGATTTGAGACACAACAAGTTAATGATGATAGGAGATTTAACTTTTACTGAACTATGGAGCCTCCAGGAATTGTATCTGGATAGCAACGAATTAGAATTTATTTCGGAAAGAGGTTTCGGCGGATTGACTCAATTGAGAAAACTTTCTATGGCTGATAATAAGTTGGTAATGCTAGAGGACAATGTTCTTAATGATGTTCAAAAGCTGAATATTTTAGACTTAAGAAACAACAACTTGGAAACTTTAAAACAGGAAACATTACAAAATGTTATTGAAAATTTTAAATCAAATTACGCCTTAATAGCTTTGAATGGTAAGTTTTTACATAATTAATACTTTAATGGAATCAAAATAATGTGTATAGTGTATTATTTTTAGTTTCATATAATCCAGACGAAAAAGGAGCATCAACAAAAGTTAAAAAGAGAAAAACTCGATTTCGAAATTATTTTTACAGGCGTTTATTACGTTTAAGTTTTTTTCTACAATCATATTAAGTCAGATGGATCTTTGAATACTGTTTAAATCAAGTTTTTTGATTACATTTTTGTTTATTTAATATAACTAATCAGATTTAATTTCTCTTTTAACCTTCCAATATTTTGCAAATTACGTAGAAACTGAAATTAACTACATCAATTGCATTGATCGAATCTCTTGTCATATTTTTTTTCTTTCTGTATGGCTTAGTTTAGTAAATATTGTTTTAAAAGTCTTTAAATGTCTGTTGTCATTACTAAAATATTTACTTCAAGTGATATACTGCTACCATTAAAAGTCCATTCCAAACCTAGTTATTAACTTGGTTGAAAATCAATAATTATAAAAACTAATAACAGGTACAGTGAACAGTTTCAAAGCGAATTGAAGGCAATTAATTAGTAAGCTTCGTCATAAATAACGATATATCTTTATAAAATTCACAGGTAACAAACTGACGTGCGATTGCAGATTATTGTGGTTACAAAAGTTATCCAATGAGACAAGAAGTAAACGCGTTAGAGCGGCTCTTGGTCGACTGAGTTGTATCAATGAAGTTAAAATCAAATCAAATGGTAGCAATGGTCGTAACGACAAAGCTAATGATACACCATATAAAAGCAATATGCCTTTAAAAAGTAATTTTGATAAGAATTACGATGAATTAGATGGAACATTTGAAGATGACGCGGTCTACGATGACACGTTTCAAGATCACGAAGCATTGGTGAATCTTAATAGAAAAGAATATCGGAGGAAATTACTAGATATTCCCGCCGCTGAGCTGTTTTGTCCAACGCGAATTAGCTTTGAAGGTTCCTTCTCTCCGCCGACTCAAGATGAAGTTAAATATTTCAAGTCATCGTCCAATAAAGAACAATCAATTTCAGTACATTTATTAACAACAGTTTTATGTATTACTTTTATAAGTCTTCATTTGAAATTTTAATTTAGAAGTACCATTTGAAATTCATGACGATATAAAATATTGATTGTACAAGAGTCCGCGCGCAAGAATTTCGTTATTTTTATAAAAATTGGAAATTTTTCAGCGCATGCTTAGAATACAAAAAAATCGGTGGAGTACTGTGAATTATTCGTAGTGATTTGGGTCAGTAATATATACCAGAAGTGTAAAATTTAACGACATATTTTATTCAAATTGTAAAATTTATTTGATTTATTGAAATAATTTTTGGATTTAACAGAAATTACGCCATCGTCATTGTCTGATAATTTACTTAGCACTCATGTTAGACATACTTAAACTTTAGTGAATTGTAATTTTATTACGTTGTCCTATTAAGGCTTTATTTTACACATGTTAGATTTATACTTATTTATTTATACTTTCCACTAAGTGTCATTAACAATGAACATTTGAATTTGAACATCACGAGAAGAATATTACAATAACTAATTTTGAAAGAGAAGGGAATAGTATCAGATTGAGATTATCTATAATGGTGTTCGTTAACTTATAACTGCGATTCCAAACGCTCCGTTATCTAATAAATCAAAATCCTTCTACAATATTCTTAATGTGGCAGTTGAGCAGTTCATCCCGTCACCTAAAATCTTTCTCATTGTAATAGATTTCTTTGATACGTATAGTACATGAAAATATAGATTATATTAAAGTGTACTCTAACACCAGCCTCGTAAAATAAAAGTCTGATGCTTACAGACTCCGAAGCTAAATTAATATTATTTAACATGGATTTGTCTTTATATTCGGTATCCGAAATTACGTATTAATAATCACATTTTCTTTTTAACTTTAATGAGTCAAAAACTTGATTGTAATTTAAGAGTGTATACTTTTTGTTTCAATGATGTACATACTGTAAAAGCTTTAGTAATAAACGGGAATCTTATTAAATAAATATTTAGTAACGATGTGATAAAAGCTTTATTTTGTAAAATATAATACGATTTGTTCACGTTTCATACAGTCGACGCAGAATATCTTTAAAATTGGAAGACTGTATTAAATGTTAAGATATTACTATAGTATTTTCTGTAAAATTAGCCTAAGTGACTTCATTTTCAAATATATTGTAAGTAATTTTCTTTCGTTTTAAAATAAAATGAATGTTAGATAAGAGTGTATTAATCTTGAGGTGTGAGAAAAATAAATTGATACTTTTGGTGAAATTGTTTCATTAAAATTTTCATTTATAGCATTTTCCCTTGTCTTGTCACTATGGGCTGGTTTCCACTACCCAACTCATTGATAATAATTAACAACGCGCTTGAGCCTTCATTGAAAAAATCTTCCACGATTCACTAGAAAGGAACAGTAGCACAATGTACATGAGCATTGGCAGCAACTAGGAAAAATACCCAACCGCTTACGGTGTCGGGGATTATTAAATAGTGGAATTAAAAAAATGAATTGAAAATGAAATAACCAACTAAAATAGATACAGCTGTATGCCAAATGTTATCTATTTTAGGTATAAATGGCAATCACATAAAATAAAAATAAAATTATGATAAAATAATAGTATTGAACAAGGATACAGGTAGTATAAGGTAAAGTAGATATAAAAGTCGTAAGGACTTTTACAATAGTGTGGAAAGGAGGCAAAGAAAAGAACGTTGTAATGATAAACATAAGTTGACATTACTTAGTAATACGAAAATTGAGTAGACAAGAATAGACTAAGATGATAATGTAAAGGAATTAGAATAAAGCCAAGTACTGGTCAGATTAGAAAAAAAAAAGAAATAAAATTTAAACAAAAACATTAAAAACAAAAACCAAACCAAGAAAATTATTAACACTGTATTATAAAAAGTCTCTGTCAATTTTTTTTAAACACTCTTTCACCCATCTAGTTTTCAGGACAGGGTTTTAACATTCTGGAGGGAAGACCTGGGTAGGCAGATGCATAGTAGGACATCTAACCATCCACCTTTTTTACATGTAGTGGCCCCCGTTATTGGGGATCTCTCATTCCACCCCTATTTATGTGGGAACAGAGATTTATAATTTTTTTTTATTTTCATTTGTTTTTTTTTTCTATACTCTTCTTCCATATTTCATATTATCTTTCACTCCGTTTTTTCACTTTATCTCTCTCTTCTAATCCGTTCCATTCATCCACCCTAAAACACTGGAGTTATGTCTATTACTATTTTATTTATGACAGATTATTGTTATGACCTCATGGTCTGAGCTACAACTTTTTCTGTTGCTATTAATATATTTTAATTTTAAATTAATTTTTGCTTTTCAATTTATCATTCGTGATATTAATTCAGTGCCTTGAATAATATTAACATAATACAAATTTTGCGCATTTGCTATTTGTAGTTGGCAGGCGTTAATATTATAATAATACTGGCCGGTACGCTCAATTTATTTTTGAACTTTGTTAATGGATGTTAAGCATTATGATATCTGATTATATTGGCTTCTGAAAATAATCTGTTTAATATTTTCGAATTCTATTATATTTTGTTAATTTAAAGAGAAGTGACTATATTGATGATGAAAGAGACTAACAATAGAATGGCCAGCTTATTAATACAGTTTTAAATGTCTTGGTTCAACCGATCTTATTAAAAATCTATAAAAGAGTCTTATGTCATTGGATTATCCGTGTAATCTATCCTTAAAAAAAGATATGGTATATAACTATCAAACAAATATTTAGAGCGACTTCAATAACAGAATACATGTAAATATATGTATGATAATAAAGAAGTAGAATTCTAGCCCAGACGCTAGGCACCTTTATGCCTAAAGGGAAAAAAGAATATGTTGATATGAAACCAGTACTTGCAAAGATTTTGCTACTTTCACATACATTTTCATTTAAAGTACTTATTTGCAACAATGACAATTTTAATGTTTACGCAAGTCATATACAGGGCTCTTTATGGAGGTTTTATTTCCAATCTTTCGGGTTTGACAAGCTGACAGTCATTCAGCCAGCAATGGAGCCTTTACTAAAGAATTTTCTATGAGATTAATGCAGAGAAACTGGCATCTGTACGGTAAATTTTTGGAATTCTATGAAGTAACTTGAGTATTGGAAACCCAGCGGTGGAGGACTGAGACTTGCGATCACAGGTCGCGGGGTTCGATTCCCGGGATATATATAATCTTACATTATTCACACTTGGTGCATTAATTACATTGCCATTGCTCACAAACAAGTTCCAAAGAATGGGCAGCAGTGTTCTCTGCGGAACATGATACTACACAATGATCACCAACCCGCCTGCTAAGTGTAGCGATTATGGTATACCCCCCTTAGATAACTTGCGAAACATGGGGAAGTAAGATTTATAGTGGGTGTGTTAGGGTGTGGGCTCAAACACAGACTTCAAACAAAGATCTTAAGAAGTATACATGAAGAGAAAGAAATAAAAAAAGATGTGATTAATTAAATAAATTTGCCCGTAAAGTCCCTTTCCCACAAAAGATAGGGGGTACGAGAGGCCCCCAATAGTGGGGGCCAAAATAAAAAAAAACACAGACTTCACTTTGGTTGTTGTTAACTTTGCAACAATAATAAATGACTAAAAATAATTTAAAAATACAAAATGTTAAATAAGTAACGATCCTTTTGCCTAGTAATTGCGAAGTTGCAGTGAAGTAATAGTCCCGAGAAACCTACTTCTTAGAGATGAAACAACTTATAATTTATATTACACATACAGTTCTGCACAGAATTCCATTCGTTACAATATTTTTTAACCCATGTGTGACTAAACCATTACTAGCGGTTAAAGAGAAGACATTTAATGTGTCACGCATGTTAGTCGTGCGTGATTGTACTCGTGGAGTACGACAGATGGGGCACGCATTAACACCGAGCGCCGTGTTGCACAGACAAAGTGACATATTGCCCAAGAATATTAAAGTAATGATAAATATTTCGTTCAAAACGCACCACTTCTTATATCGATAATAAAATGTTATTTATTAAAAAACAATCTCGTATTGTTCTCCTAAATATTTTATTGTTTAGTTCTTTATGGATCTTCTATTTCGACCTTTATTAACAAGATTATAGTCGCCCTATCGATTGTGAGTGCTATGCTCGAGAATTCTTTAGAGATCGAATCAGAAATAAAGAGATCCGTAGACGACACTATGCAGGCCATGTAGTGCGCTGATCAGGTCTTAAAGTTCTGGAATGGAGACCATGGATTGGGGCAGCGTAGGACGTGGTGGTAGCGACCCAAAGTGGACAAACTAAGTTGTTATGAAAAAAATATAACTTTACGCAGCTGTCAGTGTCACCACTAAAAGCTAGCTAACTAGGAGATTCTAGTTCTTATAATCGTCATAAAATGGTAAGATTTTATGCTAAATTTAAGAATAAATAATTAGAATTTTAAATTAGTGGTTGCAGAAATATCAAACAGCGTAATAATAGTATGGTAAAAAAGGCAATTTCATAACTCGTATAATACATATATATCAAAAAGAATTAATGTTTACTGTCTGTTGCTGCGAGCTTTGTACTGTCATAAATTGTTGGCCTGTTACGTTCCATTAGAAAAAATAACTAAGTTACATATTTCTAAGTTTTAGTGATAAAATTATTAGAAACAATTATAACAATAATTGTTTAACACAAAATAACAAGAAATTAAAAAAAAGTATTCGTACGAGTTCCAATAAATTTATTTTGGGTCGCAAATTTCGAATTCGCTAATTCTGAATTTGATTTTATAAAAACTGTTAATGAAAATTATAGATGATTATAGGAGATTGGTAACGTCAGTACTGTCATCTATTGACTACAATTCGTCATTCGATAATTAGCCAGTCTCGTCGGAAACGAAGCCGGATCGTATGGTAAATGGAAAGCAACCCCTAATCATGCTAGATAAAAGCGATGCCGGAGTTTCGTCTGCGTTTTTTCCAGCCTTAACACTTTTTGAAATAGTATTTTTTTATGTATAGCCCCCGCTATTGGGGACCTCTCCTTTCACCCTCTATTTAATTGGGGATAGGGTTTTGTACGTCTTAGTAATTTTTTTTTCGCAAGAATTTTTATTTTCGTTCTCGTCTACCATAGTACACAATATCTTTTTTTCCTCCTTCTATCATTCTACAATTCCATCCTTTCTCAATCATTCCATTTCTTTCGTACATCCTCAATCACTTCTGTTATCCATTTCTATTACAGTACCACAGTTTTAATTGGTTTAAATATTTTCTCGTGTACATCGATTTTATCATGGATTTATTTTACAATTGTTTTTTTTTAGTATCAATGAATCTATTTTAATACTTTACAATGTTTTATCCACCTATGTTTTGTTCCTGTCTATTGCGTACTGTGCAACTTTCTTAAAGAATTTAAGGACGCACTCTCTTTCATCCTTTTCCATTATGGAGGCAGGTGTTGCCTCCTCTATCTTTATGTCTTTTTTGAAATGGTATTGGCGTTATTAACAAAGCAATAACAACCGACTAACTCAAAGTTAGACTCTTTCGAATGCTAAGCGGTTGCCTTTGTGCTTAGTCACTGCATGGAGTGTACACCGAAGCGATCTAAGAGGTCAATAGCCTCTTACTTTGATGAAATAATAATTTGTAACTGCCTGAGTGGAGGCTCTCCCGGGATCTCTCAAGCGTCGCTACCTTAAAGTCTTAGGATAGGCGAAGATTAGGAAGGTCAAGAAAGCATTGAAAGTCCTGTCCAAAAATATTTACAATAATTTTAACATCATCCAATGAAACCAACTTGATTATATCCATATAGAAAATTAAAACATAGTCATATATTATGTATGGTTCTTACAATTTGTTTCATTATTCATAAGGTTTTATTGGCAACATTACTCTTCCGCTCAGTGCTTGAGGACTTAGTCATTGCGATGTAATGTCATCTCCATACATCTTTTCATTCAAGATTCATGTAATCTTTATTATTTTCTACTGTTAGGTTAATATAGACGGCCATGCGTGCTAAACACAACAGTCCTAATGTTGAATAGTTCCGCTTGAACGCACGGAACGAATCTCTATAATATAATACTAAAAAGGTTTACTATGTATTCTTCCATTTTTAAATATTTAGTTTTGTTGTTTGTTTTCATTTGTTTCTAAGTTTAGCTTTGCTCTAAAATACAACAATATTATTACACTAGAGGTTGGACAATTGATATATCTGTCTCGTTTCTTTTAAGTGTAAAATAACATAGATTAGATTAGTATGCGTCACCGTGGATAATAAGTGATTATTTTAATTAAAAAAAGTAATTATAAGAGAGACAGGACGGGACATGCATAGAATTATTTATAGCAATGAACAAGACTTTTTTCAAATAATATTTCAAGTAATATGAGATATAGCCGGTTTTATTCATGCTGTAATTAAAAATGTATCTAAATAATTATTTCTATAGTTGATTGGCCTTGCCGACATTGCGTGATTATTTTTGTAATGCGATACACATAAATAATAAGCTCGTGCGAAACATGGGGCGAGTTACAATTATGTTAATTAAGCAAATAAGAAAATATATTACGTTTAAAATAATTATTAAATTTAATGTGTGATTTGATTCATGAGTATTTTCGTCATTAAAAGATGAGTGGGCTGTCTGTTGTTTGATGGTTATTCTCAGTCGCTCAACGAGCTATAGAGAGGGCTTACTTTGTAATTTTTATACGAGGTCGAGGTGAATGATTTACAAATTTGAAGTGGCAGGGGGGAAACCATGAAGCGCTCAGTACTGGTTGCTGATGGAGCCACTTGGTTCTGAAGTGGAAACTGGCTAGCGCAGCGTAGAACTTCCACCTTAAAAATGGAGAGACGATCTTATTTAGTTCGTTGTAAGACGCGGCATAGAGGTCGATTCTGAGTGATCATATTGTAAATCTATATGGAACCCTACTTCGAATGGTTGATGTCTTACGATGGTATAATAACAAAATAAACTCTGCCACAAACCGCATTCAGTTGGCGATAAATAGAAAGAAAAAAAGTTTGGTGCGAAAAGAACCCAGGATGATAGAGTAGTACAATTTGTTAGATTTTATATAGGAAAATACTTTGCTTTACGCGAAAATCCGTATAGAAAGATTCCCTTGCTCGCAAAGAAACTCCACAATAAACGCAGGATTATTCGCATAGAAGTTGTTAAAAAGTAAACTGTGGAACTAAGTCATACAATACACACATTCCCTTAACCAGAATAGAATGATTAATTATACCAAGAGATGGTTAAGTTTCTACTTAAGATAATGTAACTTTCAAACTTAAACGATTACATTACAGAAAGCATTTAATTTAAGTTATATCTAGTTCGTAACATTGTTTCATGGGTTCAAAACTCTGTTGATTTCATGTCATTTTTGCTTTTAAATTGATTTTAGTTGCAAGTGTGTTTTTAGTGTCGCGAAGCTGAAATCGGATAACAATATACTTCAGCTAGATATAATTGTAATTATACAATGAAGTCTGGATTAAAAATTATGTTTGAAAGTCGACAAATGTGCAGTATCATTACTAACCCGCGCGTCAAGCCCCAAATTAATGAACCCATGTCATATTAACGTTCTGAAGGGGACCTCTATCGGTTTAAAAAAAGAAAAATAAGAGCTCTAGTTTGAAATAATATATTTTCAATGAAGGCCCTCTCGACTTTTCTTGTGAGTAGAATTTTAAAGATTTCACTGGACACAGTAATAGTCCAGTAGCAAGCTTCAAGTTACTGAGCCTTATAGATTCAAAGAGAACATGGGTGGAAATCTCTTTATTATAGAGCAGAGAGTAAGTAGGGATATTCAAACTGCAATAAAATTTTGTAAATTTATCTTAAATTTCTGTATGAAAGAAGAAGAAAAGCCTGTCCCCAATCCCTAAATCGGCGGCTGTAATTTTCTACCACTTAAAGCGAAAATTAGGCGTCATAAGGAAACTCAACTAAAGTGAACCAAACAAAAAACCCCTTTTCCTACTTGTTCAACGAAATTTGTTGAAAAGCTGCAAGTATTTTACCTGATAGCAAACGTGTGTTTAAATACTACAATGAAAAAATAAATGTTTCCTTAAAATATTATTAGGATCCAAAGGCATTAACATCCGTGCCTTTGTTTTTTTTTATATTTACGTCTAATATTTCCGATTCTTTTTGCCCGTGATATTGCATGTGTTTAAAAAGTAAAAAAGTACGTCTTTTAATTTATTTCAACGATCCCCTAACAATATCCAATTTTTTCATTCGTCAAGCGACTACTGAGATTGGAGTCGATCGACGAATGGAACAGGAGGTATATGGAAGGAACGACGGCTTCAGTAACGAGGACATTTTTCCCGGACGCCATTTCAGCCTACCGCGTGCTCCGCAGTATCGAGGTGGACGCGGCCTCGGCCCAGCTGTTCACGGGGCACGGGGGTTTTCTGAGTACCTCCACAGGTTCAAGCTCAAGGAGGACCCCTCATGCTTCTGTGAACCAGGTGTGGACCAGACTATGATCCACCTTGTGGCCCAGTGTCCCGCATTCGGGGGACTCCGTCTCGAATTCGAGTGCCGGTCTGACGTAAAAATCAGGGAGGAATCAATAGCCTCCCTGATAAGCGATGAAAAAAGCAAGGACAGTTCCTCATACTTTGTAAAAAAATAATTAGAAATGCAATAGAGAAAAATAAAAGCCATTAAAATGTGAAAACAAAAATCAAAAATAATGTAAAACAAATCAATATGTAATATTCCTATAAAGAAATAAAATAATAAAAATGTAAGAGTAATAATAATAGAATATAAGTAAAAAATGTGATATAGAGCAATAATAGAATATAAGAAAATGTAACAGTAATGAGGAATGGATGAAAGGCGGTACAGAACGAAAGGGAAAGACAATGGAATTGTGGAAAGAAAGAAATGAACTAAAGGTAATATGAAGTATAAAAGAAGAGAAAGAAAATAAAAAAAATGTCTGTGAAAAAGTGAATAAATGTAAATAAAAAGTCCCTGTCCCACACCAGATAGGGAGTACGAGAGGCTCCCAATAACGGGGGCCATAAAAAATATCCAATTTAAGGGTAACTTTTCGTGCGTCTACTGCCTTATTCCTCCTCCATATAGCCATCCTCAGTTTGTGCGCTAGTATTTATGCTACGGTTACAATATTCGCCACATCCATTAATTTTGCGATCGCATCTTGAGTCTCGTCCGTGTAATATACGCAAGAGTTCGTGTTACGTGATATTGCTACCGCATGATGGACAATGTTATACAGTCTGTGGGTGTCTGTTCGACGAACGATAACGCCTCGCTCTTTAGCTCCTGAGCCTCGTGGATGGTGAGCGTCCTTGAGCCTGTCTTTGTACCATAGCTTTGGTTAATGAGATCTTACTTATCGGCTTGGATGTGCGTTAGGTGCAGTTTATTTCCCTGTTTTGGGATATTCTCCACAGAGTAAGGGTACCTACTCATGTAGTACACCATCTATAAATATCTCTCACTCCTTCTAAAGTAGACAGATAGGCTCTAAATATATAACCCTAAACGTCTTTCAGTTACGTCGATACCTAACTTACGCTTGTCATATTTAATAATTATTATAATCTTTAAGGTAAACGAAGAATATTTTAGGGTGACTGGATACTGCGGTATGTCGTCTTAAATATAGATAAAATATAGTCTTTTACTATTCACCTACTATTTACTGGTTAATTGTATGAGGTAATGCAGTTAATACTGATACAAATTTTGCACCACAGACGTAGATGATGTAGAATGGAATTAACTTGTGTGAAGGAAAACGAGGCATGGAAGAAGATAAGGATGGTACAAAATAAAATGTAAAGAATGGAAGGGAAATGTAGAATAAAAATAATAAACATTGGAAAACTGACCTGTAACATCCCTACCCCAAATATGGCAGGGGAAAATGAGAGGTCCCCAAAAAAAGTGGAACATAAACAAATAAAAAGTATGAGTATTCCCCAGATATATAATGTTTACTTCGATGACAATATTATGATTAATTTTATTACTCGAATTTTAAATGTCGCTAACACGTGTCGTGGCACGAAAGACCTCATTTCGTAGGCTGGGTTGATTTACATGTTAATACATTATTATGGATATATTTATTGTAATTTAACTTAATATGTTATACAAGGTGCTTGTGTCTGGAGCTCGTCTAAGGCACTTGTTCGTGAATTGCTGTAGGCTATCAAAGCTTTGTGAAACTTTACCTGTGAGGCATTTTGGTCGGGCATTATGTTTTACATTTTATCCTATAAATCTTTATTATTTCAGTTAGAAAAATAGTATTCAATGAAAAAAACTTCAGCTCAAAATTTTAATTTGAGCTGAAGTTATCTTTTTAATCTAAACATCTTCTTCTTTATTGAGAAGTGTGCAAAGCTGTTGTTTACATTTCAATCATTCTTAATATTTTTTTTCTAGATAATTCCTTATATTTTGTACGCAAAGTAAAAAATAAGTCAAAGCTATACGTGACTTGCAAGCTGCTGTTAGAGATTGACATCCTGTTCTAGTAATTTCACTATTTCGTTTGGCTAATGACTGGCTTCAGAATCTTATTTCGCTAACGCCTTTTCTTACGAAGTATTATCACTACGTTATTTAATATTTTTGAACCCAATAACTTCTGTATAAGGTGGAGCATACATTAATTTATAAATATAATAGCTTTGAAAAGTTATCAATCAGCCTGTATTTCACAGATTTGAAAAGGAAAGACTCTTGTCTTGCATATGAAGAACATAATTTTACTGGTCTTTTCTTTTTCTATTTTTCTTAACTATAAAAATAAAAGGAAGTGTTACCACTCTTATAAATAGAACACACCGTATTTAGTATTAGGTAGGTCTTCTATGGTAATCAAATAAAACACAATGCAATCGGCAAAATATAGGCTCTCTCTGTTCTAATTTGTCAGAGAACAAATTCGTTGCTTCCTTGTTTGATTCCGTACTTATTTCTTGTTTTTCTGCTTGCTTCTGGATTGTCTAAGCTTGCTGTTGTTTCTGATGATGTTGTAACTGCCTTAGCTTAGAAGGCTTTTACAGCTTCATAGGTAATGAGTTTTCAGAACTGAGTTTTGTAATATGCGCGGCGATACTCGCTACTCCGAGGCAGGATATGATCAATTTACTGTGACGCCATCTATTGGTCCATGCAGGAACAGCATAGCTAAACGTATGGTACATAACTTTTTTTTGGCCCCCGCTATTGGGGACCTCTCCTTCCACCCCCTATTTAATTGGGAACAGGGTTTTGAATTTCTTAATTTTTTTTTTCACTAGAATTTTTATTTTCGTTCTCGTCTTCCATAGTACAAAAAAAAAGATATTTTTTCCTTCTTCTATCATTCTACAATTTCATCTTTCTTTCTCAATCATTCCATTCCTTTCGTACATCATCAAACAATTCAGTTATCCATTTCTATTACAGTATCACAGTTTTATTTGGTTTAATTATTTTCTCGTGTACATCAATTTTATCACGGATTTATTTTACAATTTTTTTTTTAATATCAATGAACCTATTTTAATAACTTTACAATGTTTTATTCGCCATGTTTTGTTCTTGTCTATTGCGTATTGTGCAACTTTCCTAAAGAATTTGAGGACGCACTCTCATCCTTTTCCATTATAATGGAGGCAAGTGTTGGCTTCTCTATCTTTTTGCCTAGCCGGCATTGGTACTTGGCTTTTGGAATAATTGAAAGTAACTAGCACGACTACGTAAATCACAATTATGTCTACTAAAATGTTATCGAAAGAAATGTTTGTAGTATAGCGTATCGTATTTTCTTGTTATATGAGGAAATGCTATTTTAAAACTTCACGATTAAAGTGTTCATTTATTTAAAACTCGATGTAAAAACCTACCGTAGACGAGACGTCTTAAATTTATAAGCAGCAACTCAGAACCGATGCGGTCTCAACAACGAAATTGTTAATTTGCAATTTAAATGTTCGTTCACCACGTGCTATATAATACAGGGAAAATATCGCACTGAACTCTTTACAGCTTGAAAATAATTTACATTTCTTACAGCCAACATGCTTGTTCCAAATTCAAATGATAATTTTCCATTTCATCAAAGAGGTTTTATATATCGTTATTAACACTTCAACATTATATTTTATAATTGATGTATTATATTGTAAATCTATAGGGGTTGGACATGTGACAATGATAATGTTAAATACATTTAGTAAAGTTTTACTAATTGTAGAGTACTTACTACTGTTTTCTTAAATTTGAAGGGCACGGAAAAAGGTACAATGTCACATTTTTATGTTATTTGAACTGCATACCCAAAACAAATTTATTTTAATTTTTCATCGCAGATCATAAACCTTCCCTAAAGATATGTATGAGGGATGTACCATAAACAACATGCGTAGCAGGCGAGTTGGCGATGGTAACATAGTATTATGGTACGCAGAGCGCGCTGAACATTTTCTGGAAACTTATTTGTGAGTAGTGGCAATCTTATATAATTAATGCACGAAGTGTGAATTATATAAGGTCTACCGCAGGAATGTTCCTGTTCTCTAGATATTAATATTTTTGTCTTATTACAAGTTTTAATATTTCAAAATTTCTCAGGTATCTGATTTTCGCCTATACCCTTAATTTGTTTAGCTTTTTACCTCACATAAGTGGAATGTATGTTGTAAGTTAACAAGGTTTTATTTATATTAAATATGTTGTAAATAACGAGGGTCGAACGAAGCTAGTTAGTTGCAGTGCCATAGAAAAATAAACACATACACAAACCTCATTATATTTTTGAATAGTATCCTAGGAAAACTCGTAACAATGATAAATGCTTCAGCGTTCCATTTTATAGTCGCAATATATTCGTAAATATACGACGGTACTCCGGGCTGTGCACTTGTGATATAATTCATTCCGTGAATTACGGTAATAACCTGAATGTAAGGCCGCCAAAACAATTTTACATATTTCGTTCTAATGCAGTGTAATTAGCCGTTGGCACGTCAACTTTGAGTGTAATGCCTGCACCGAGATCGCGTTAGGCCGCTCGCTTGTATAATGCAACGATTTTTTAACTTATCGTTTTATTATTACGAGCCATAAAAGGCTTGAATTAAGGCACGGAACATTGTTCTTTTGTTGTATGAAAACATTCTATTGTGATTTTAATACTAGAGGTACTTCAAATTTTATACTTTGTGTGACGGCAAAGAAAATGTTTCACAATTTCTATTTTTAAATTAATAAACTCTAACGATATGCATTTTTCTATTTATAGGTTTTTTTTTTCTATTAATAATATGGCGACCTATCCTGATTAATCAATTTACATATGGAAAAGTATGACAATATTGCACCAGTTTGTCTTAAAACAACTTTAACGCCTAAGTAAATGGTAAAATGACTAAAACTTTAATCTATTCGCGTTAATAAAACCTGTCATCAATATCCAGGTTACTCACGCACCTTGACCAATTATTTAGATAACACTTAAATAGAGATCCGCTGCCGTAAATTCTGAAGCGCTTATTTGAATGTTTATCTTGAATACGAATTTCTTATTTAATTAATTTTACCGTGATTTGAACATAAGTATATGTGACAAAGTGTGTCGAATACCGGAAATTGACCCGTAACCTACGATCCCTAAATACAGCACTGCTCAGTAGGCTTTTAATGTTTGTATTTTTGGGTTTATGGTTTTCAGTTCAACAAAGTGCTTTTGAGAAACGGGACTATGCTATTACTATAACTTGTTCGAGTTAAAAATTAGTGACGCATTATTATCTAGCTTAGCATGACCTTTTATCAATTATATCATAGTAATATACATTTTCGTATACTTTGAAAATTTTCTTTCGTTGATGTTAACTAGAAAATGTGAGTACATCTTTTTAATTTTATTCATAAAATAATCAGAGATAAGAAAACAATTTCTTATTATTAAAGAATTCACTGTGTAATAACATCACACGAATCTAATATCAGTTTATTTTTTATCAGACGATTAGTTACTTTCCAATAAGCTCGCTAAGAATTAAATTAAAACGTTTTATTAAAAACTATGAGGTAAGGCTGTCCACCAGTGGACGATATGCGACTGTAAAGATCCAAATAGGTTGAAGTTGTAGCAATATGCTATTCTTTTGTCTTTTTGCGATTAGTTGATTATATCGAAGAGAATTAATTACATGCTTAGATCTATTAACAGAAAATACAATATAAAATTTAACTATAACTTGATAATTACAAATTAATAAATAATCGTAACATTTTCATTACGTCTCCACAGATGAACGCAGTATTAAATGTCATAAATTGAGTTAAGCTATACTTATTTAGAAGAACGAGCAGAATTAAAATTCTGCAGGTTCTATTTGCAGGTTTCGCGGGTTTGTACTGACAGGGCGCAGAGAGCGCCTAGACTAAGACTACTTTAAAGTAGCAAAACTCTATGGCTCCCGGGAGAGCCTCGGTTCGGGCGATGTATTTGTAGCGGTACATACAGTAGTAAGTAGTTAAATAGTTATTTCACCGGATTGAGTGGACGCCAAACTGTTAGATCTCTTCTCTTGGACACACCATGGAATGACAAGGCTCAAGGACCCCACAAGGGACCTCTGTTAGGGCTGTCACTCGTCAATAACAACGTAAATTGATCATATGTATTATATACCTTTGCTATAACATTTCAAGTAAAATCAGTTATGTACTATTCGATTCTAACTAATGGAGCCTGATGATGTTTTGATGATGATGAAATTTCTTTAATGTACTTTAAATTTCAATATAGTTAAGACATTATTTATACAGATATTAAAGATCTCTTTAGAAGAGGCTTCATTATAAAGTAAATTAATTATTGCATGTGTACTTATCGCGGCACCGATGCCTAGTGGGCGCTAGAGTTAAGATGAATGGTGGGCGTTATAAAATATATATTTCCAAGATTGTATTATCTTTTAAATGTTTTTGTGTTTTAAATAATTAATAATTACGAGCCTGTACCACGCAAAAGAGAATCACGACTAAAGTGTGTAAGAAAAACTTAGAGAATTCATTTTTAATCTGCGATTATTAACTGGTAATATTATATGGCTGTCTTTCATGGACGACGATAATCTGTGGCCAACATTCCTAGAAATTCGCAGAAAAGAGGGGCAGACTGGAAAGAAATGTAAAAAAGACACAGGAATAAAAAAAGTGGTAAGACTTGCAAAAGTTAAGAAAATAAATTAAATTTAGGTATATATGGCTTAGGTATAAAGTATTAAGAGTGAGGTTTTTAGAAAAAAGTTACTACTTTACTTTTTGACGTTATAAAGTGTCATAAATCAAAAAGTAAAATTGAAACGTAATCGAATATAATGAGTCTGTGATAAATAATAATCTGTGATAATTAAAGTAAAAAACTGTGATCTAGGAATGTAGATAAAAGAAGTAACTAGATGCAAGAAAGATCTTCAAACGAAGAAGACATATTATGTGAATCGTAAAACGAACTAATAAAAGATATTGTAAAGGACGAAAATGTAGAATAAAAGTTTAATATAAACTCAATTTACTTGATTTTTTAGTTCCTGCTATATGGCATGTGGAACAAGAGGCCCTCAGAAAAGGAAATTATTAAAAAAAAAAATATTATACGTACGAAAGTAATCGTAGCCAAGTAGTTAATTATACCAATTTTATATTTACATTATTTCAGCTGCAGGTCGTCTACAGCTGGATGCAGATCTCCCCTTATAGATATCCAATTGTATTGTCAGCGGCTTGCATCCAGAGTACATCGAGTACCATATTAGCTTCTATGTGGATTGTCTTTCGCTGCACTCTCCATTACAGAACCATAATGTATCAGTGGTCATTTTTTTATTGCCTTACCCCTGGTACTTGATCTTCCAATCAGCTGGGATTTGTTAACCCGTTATTTATAATAAATTAAAAAAATATCGTTTAGCTGTTACGTTACCCATGAGGTACGAAATAAATATACACAAAAAGAAAAATCTTAATATTATGTAAAACATATTTTAATACGGCAACAAATGGTAGATTTATGCAACATTTGATGTTAAATCCGATTCAAAAATGACAATACAGCACTATAAAAGGGATAAGGTGGAAATGCAATAATGCGAATCGCGGACTGGGTTTGCCAAATGAAATGTTTTATTCATGCCGCTTAATACTATCCGTATAAAGCGTGGCTTAAGATAAATAATGAAGCTAACCGTTTTAAAGGGCGTAATACCCCATTGCGCTGCCGGAGCCGAATCAATGGTATATACGTCATGCTGTAAGTTAAATTATTTTTTTTTTATGAAAACCTTGAGACTTTAGTAGCACAGCCAAATATCATTGGCGAATATAAAGCTCAATGAATCCGTTGGTTTGCTTACTTGGAGCGAATGGGATCGGATCGGAGCGTGAAGGTAGCGTACCTGGAAAAACCGAGGGGTCGAAGACCAGTGGGTAGACCCAGGTATCGCTGGATCGATCGCGTTGAGGCAGACTTGCGCGAATTGAATGTCAACCAATGGCAGACGATGGCGCAAGATAGAGGAAAGTGGAAGTCTCTCGCTTCGGAGGCCAAGACCCACTTTGGGTCACTGAGCTAGCGGAGTAGTAGTAATATGAAAACTTTGACATTAATAGATACAATGCGCCAAGTACAGTAGAGTAGAGTTTGACAAGGGTCTGGGGCAAATGTTCACGGGACACGAGGGATTCGCTGAACACCTATATAGGATTTAGTTCAGGGAGAAACCTTCGTGCATCTGTGTATGCTAGGGAAAGATTTCAGTGGGAAATAGAGCTCGAAGATAGGGTGAGAAGTCACACCATCGCCTATCTAATGGAAGACAAAGAACGCCGGCATACCTTAAAATATTGTCACAGAATTATAAAGGAAGTTATTAATAAATGTAAAAGTTTAATAATTGTTTTGGTGAAACGAAACAAACGAATAAGAATTGTAATAAAAATATATAAATAAATAGATAAACAAAAATAGGAATAAGTATAGGAACAAATTGTAACCAGCTATGATATCAAAAAATGTAGCGAAGAAACAGAAGGGACTTGCGCAAGGAATGAATGATAGAAAGAGAATGTAAAAAAATTTAAAAGTCGAAAGAGGATAAACTGGTACATTTTGTAAAAGAAAAGTGTAGAGAATATGAATAAAAAGAATGATGGAAAAATATTTGTAATATTCTTCCCTGTCCCAATAATAAAATAGTTCCCAAACAGGGGGCAATGAAAACGAGATAAAACCCCAAGTACACAGATTAATAACGATTCAAATTAAATTACGATAGTATAAAAACTAAAGCGTAGTTAATGTAATCAGGCGTTTCCTTGCGGAAGTCCATCCTAAGAAAGAAAAGGACCAATATTTAGCCACTTCCGCACACGCAGTGGTAGTCGTGCAACAAAGTGCACCGCCCGCCATCCCGCTGATAAATGCGTATGCGGCAAACAATGCGAATTACACAACTGCCACCGTTAATTCACTCAACACGTGTTTCACTCCTCCACGGGGCATCTTCAGGAGTTCTGTTACACCGATTAGTGCCAAACACAGAGTGGCACAGAGGCATGTGCGGAAGTGGCTAAATATTGGTCCTTTTCTTACTAAAGCGTAGTTGTAAGATCTAAAAAAATCTTTACAATAAATACGACATATGACTTAAGTTACTTTCGATTTAATTTGCGCTCGGCTATTCAGCCAAAACACAAGCAAAACTAAAATTAATCATAGTAGAGTGCGTCTCGAACGATTATCGGTTACATAAGCTTCAATATTACTCGTAATTAAAAAGCGAAGATAATTTGACACTTCGTATTTTATTTTTTATTTTTTTAAAAATGGACAGATAACGAATATGTAGCAATATAATATGTTACAAATGTTAATAAGTTATCTATCTATATTATTTTAAATGGATATATAACACTGTGATAAAAAGTAAGGCGAATTTTGTTTATAAAGTGTAAATTGATGAGATAAAGTTGATTTGGAAGAGTGAATAAAAAAAACTAACATGAATTGAGTATTTTTTTGTCGAGTTACATTCCCTTTTCAGTTCATGTTTTACTTTTGTGTGTATATACAAAATAAAATCAAAAATATCCCTTAGGCAAGTGCTATTTTTTAACCGTCTTTAAATAGCATTATTTTTATTCCAGCGCTGTTATTTGAACTTAACTTCACATTGGGAAGCGTTGAATAAGTTTATAAATAATAAAAAATGGTTACTTCTGCTTTCATTGCAAAATGTATTCTGCTATTAAAAATTTTATAAATTAAATCACCTCATGATTTAATTTATAAAATGTTAATATTTTATTTTTACATCCAAATCGATTTTCATTCCCTTCAAAGTGATCCGCGTCCGATGAAATGCACTTTTGCCAACACTGGTTTTCGAAACAGCCTTTTTCTGATAAAGCCTTCAAGTCCTTCGATTCAGTTATTATCTCCTCAATCTCTTAAAACGGCTTCCTCACATTGGCCTTTTAAGTTAGCTAAAAAGACAGAAGTAGCATAAAGCCAAATCAGGCAAATACAGTGATTGCGGAACAATAAGAATCGAATTTTTGATTATTTCACCACTCGAAACGTGTTTGGGACACAAAACATCTTTTTAATTTGGGTTAAGCCAAATGTCATTACAACTTTTGACAAACAGACGCTGGGCAAATGTTATACACTCCTATCAACTTAGGAAAAAATACCTACCTTACCTACCCAGGTGTTTTGAATGTCAATTCCACCTTACTTTATGATCACAGTAGAAGTATTATATTTACAGTTTACACAGTAGTATGAGAAGTAAACAATAACGTTGTCCAAAATACAATCTCATAAAGTTGACCAAATATATTTTTTATATTTCACAAATTAATAAGTAAAGTCATTAGATGAGTTTAGTCTGGAACTCTTAGAGATCAATTTCCACATAAAAATAGAGTATTTACTATTATGACGAGTCAAATTTGTGTTGAATTTTTACTACCTTAGTCTATAAACATCTTCAAGCATTTCATTACTAATTTAAAAATTGTATTATATTAAATTGTATTATAATATCCTTGTCATTTGGTGTATCATAAGTATTTAACTTTGATTAAAGTTGAGAGGATGCCCCAATTTTCTATGAACAGATGGAAGCTTTCATGGAAGCATTCAATTAACTTAGAATCGTTTTACGCGTAAAGCTTCGGTGAAGAAAAAATGGCCGGAGATTGCAAAAGAGCCGTGCAACTCATTCCTCTACAGGAAAAAAAGACGGGAGAGAAAGAAAGCTTTTGTTATATTCAAACAGTAAATTAATAAATCACTTACTTCTGATCTTAATGACAAACTCACAATCGCTCAACGGATTTCTCTGAGAGGTCTCATTAGGAATGAAAATATCCATAGAAGACTAGTACGTAATTGACATAGTCCAGCGGCGTGTTGCAGTGGGCAGGTTACCCGACCCCTAGTGCTTAAAGGTTCAGTATGTGCATCCAAAATGTCGGCAAGTGATTTTGTTTAGGTGATCAGAAAACGTCTGTATAGTCTTATTAGATATATTTTGGAGATGTCCATCCAATGGACATTCTTAGGCTAATGATGATGATGGCATTTAATAAAATAATTATTACGTGCATGGTAAAAATATTTAATTTCAATTTACGAAGAAAAGTAAAAACCTTATATTTATATATATATTTTTTTAATGTTTAACCGTTAAGTTGATATAATGTTACTAGAAACAGAGTGAAAAGATGGTTTCTTTGCTAAAATTAAAATAAAATCTTGTAAGAAAAGGACTAATATATAGCTACTTCCGCTATGTAGCAGTAGTTGTGCAATAAAGTGCAAACTCGGTGTATGGCACTAATCGGTATAACATTATTCCTGAGGATGCCTCGTGGAGTGGTGAAACACGTGTTGAGTGATTTGACGGTGGTAGTTGTGTAAAATTGGCATTGTTTGCCGCATGCGCATTTATCAGCGGGCTGGCGGGCGGTGCACTTTATTGCACGACTACTGCTACATAGCGGAAGTAGCTATATATTAGTCCTTGTCTTACTTAGGATGGACTTCCGCAAAGCAACTTCTGAATTCATTAGATATAAAGACTTGTGTTCCAGACCACCGCATTTATTTTTTGCCAATCCCACATACATTAATTCATGTATGTATATATATACACACACATACACACACGCGCACGCATATATATATATGTATGTGTAAAAATGTGAAAGTTTTTATAATTTTGAAATGAATAGAAACGAGAGATTTCTATGGAGCTATTCCATTATTTAACTTACCCATGTTACGGACTTTGCGTAACAATTGAAGCTCGTAACTACACGTCTAGTTAATTATAACTGTTTTGTTTGTGCAGTCCTCGATGCTGAGCTTATTTAAATCTAGTTCCAGACCGTGACATCGTTCTAATTATTTTCTTTTTAAATACTTATAATTACTTGCAATGAATAGCCATATAAAATATACTAAAGTAGTATCAAGTTTACTATACAGTAATATCTAATGAAAATAAACATTGCCATCATTTTTATTAGTTTGAAAAAAATGTTTTAATGATACATTCTAACCATAAACAATATACAGGGTTATACGTATACATGTAAAAAATCAAGAGTGTCAGATATAATAAATAACGTAATGATAAAGTATAAAAAAGCGTCTTTACAATTCAGTTTCTTTCGTAATTTTAAAATTAATTATTGTTTTCTATCTTTTCCTCACGATTTGGTACTAATTAGCCAGTCGCTTTCCAAGAAAATTGAAATAATTTTTTTTTATTTAATACAGCGTGATTGGAAATCGATGAAAAAGTTTCAAAGCTTTTTTTGATAAAAAATAAGCTACATATTCACACTTTAACTGCAGCTTAGATGCCGGACTCGCGCCGGCGCGAGATGTGGAGGACTGAAAGGGAGGATTCTTTTCGCACTGCCGATCTCGCCCTGTTGCGTGATATTTTTAATTGTTTATTTATTATTTTAATTACCTTATACATGCAAATTGTATTAATTAATAACAATTGAATCCTTTTTTTAACAAATACACAACAAAAATAAAGTTGGCTTCTGACTGACTCCCAGCTTCACTGCAAGTGTCTTGAACATGGGAGTGTAACTAATATTTTTTTATAATAAACGTTACCAGATTTTTTTAATAAAATTTCGCAAAACATTATTAAACTACCATTAATTAAATTCAAAATTATATTAAAAATAAGTTGGGAATAAGCCTTATTATTTAATAAGCGAATATTAAAATGAGAAGATTCCTTGGCAATGATTTCTCTTGTTTACATACATAAATCAATATAATTAAAACCTTTGTTTAAAATATATTTTGTTGTAGAGTTTCTTCCTGATTCTTATCCACTACCTTGCAAAGTAGTATAGAGTCGAAATTAAAATAGATTAATTTGACAATTGATAAGAGTTCTGTTAAAAGTTCCGATATTGAAATATGAATTTTACCTTTATTTTGTTTAATATATTTATTAAATATATATCTTTATTTTATTTAGTATTTATTTATGTTTTTCTCTAAAGTACTCTTTTAATCTTGTTTTTGTTAAATGTGTTTATTACCTAGCCTAGCCATAAATTCTGTTACTGCCTGTTTACATACATTAAGAACAACATTAATTTGAATTTCGAACATTAATTTCTACCATAAAAAATAGACTTCTTTCCCGCCATTATTGAAAGTTTCTTGTTTAGAAATTATTTGTTTTGAAAATTGAGTGGGGCTCTAAAGAGAATAGGATTGCAGTAATTGCACTGTACAAAGTAGGTAAAGAGCCAGCCGACAATATTCATATTAATGTATGTATAAAACTAGGGATTAGCCGAATGTTTGTTTACATGAAAACCGTCATTTTAAAACTTCCAAAGTTGTCGTTAATATCTACGACAATTCTTAAGATATAAGCAAATATTTTAATGCATTTGGTATTTATTATATCTGTTATATTGCTTTACGGTTATTGAAATACACACACATTTATATATGTATGTAATAAATGGAAAAACATTCATTTTTATTAACACAATTTTCGACAGAACATCTTTACAAGGAAAAAATCATTGCGTTTATTTTTTAACAGGGAATATTAACTTTATTATTATCATGTATACATTCCGCTTTTGCTACCATGCATAAACAATAACTTTTCGTTTAAAAGCGGCATTAAAATGTATTCGTTTTGATAACACGTAAGTTATAAGCGTACAGCGTTTTTTTAGATTTGTTCGAATAAAAGACGCTTCTCGAATACAGACATAAAAACACTTATAAACGCATATTTGAACAATGAACATCACTTAATATGTGGATCGTGAATATTTTAAGACGATCATTATTTCGATATATTTTATTCTCCCGTTTATCAATTTAAGAAACCAACGCAATCATCAATCATTATCATTTCAGCTGTAAGACGGCTACTGCTAGATATAGGTCTCCCTGTATTATAAAAAGACCGATTACAAGTGGCCAGCATCTAGCACCTGACTTCAAGGTGGACAAACGTCTTAGACTGCGGCTTTTTTTTTTTTTTTTTAATTGGCTTGATTGGGTTTTCATTTTTGGTAGCCTCTCATTCATTACCCCGTCGTGGGTATGCAGAGACAATATATTCTTAATAAATTATCACAAAATTTTTATTTTCATCCCCAACTTATATCTCTCACATTATCGTCTACACATCTTTTTTTATTCGTCACATTCTCTTCTATTTCTTTCTTACTTCATATTCCTTTCTTACGTCACTTTTCTTAGTTTTTTTCACCTCCAAAGTACTACATTAACATTTTTTATTACGGTTCATGATATCTACAACAGAACCATAAGCGGCCTTTCGCTTGGTCTACATACTGCCATTTCAACTTACCAATTCACCGAGTTATATAGGGACAAAACAATAATTCGTCTACTAATCTACATTGTTCATTGAGTGACCGTTGAGCTTGGCAATGAGGTCTGAAGTGAGAAATCGTGTTTCACCGTAGGAGGATAAGACAAGGAAGGATATGGACGAGAAGATGTTTCGTAGTTTAACGCTAAGCTATGTTGAATTCAAGATTGACTTCTTTCTCAAGGAGTAAATCTGTAAAATGGTTTACCTAATGCACAAAGGTAATATTACACATTATGTATGAGACCTTGCTTTTTCCACTTAATAAAGAAAATTATTGATTACTAATTTTTAGGACTAATCGTTATTCTCATAAGTTTATATAACATTATAATATTTCAAAACTAAATCGTGTGAGCTACTTCCGTGTGGACGGTAGCCAAAGCTTCTCATACTTGTCATTTGTTTTGACGTATTTGAATTGGGATACCGCAATTGGTCAGTTAGTTGCGTTGACCAATCAGGAAGCAGCACGTCATCGTTATCGATAATTTGACCAATCCGTTTATTTACTGCTCTAACGCATTGTATGTTATATTTGAAATAAATATTTGGATAACAAAATAAACGCGTGTGTATGATATAGATATAATATATGTATTCAGTATATAGCAGTTTAGATTTAATAATAGAATCATAATGTAATTATAACAAGATATTATTTAAACAGTTGAGTTTACATACATCATATTTAATGGAATCAGGCGTTACCTTGCGGAAGTCCATCCTAAGTAGGAAAAGGACTAATATTTAGCCACTTTCGCACATGCAGTGGTAGTCATGCAACAAAGTGCACCGCCCGCCAGCTCGCCAAACTACTCAACACGTTTTTCACCCTTCCACGGGGCATTTTCAGGAGTTATGTTACACCGATTAGTGTCAAACACAGCTGTGTTTTATTAGCAGGCTGGCGAGCGGTGCACTTCGTTGCACGTCTACCACTGCATGTGCGGAAGTGGCTAAATATTGGTCCTTTTCTTACTTAACATGCATCAATATGAACGAGTATATATTAATTCGACACATCATCGTCGATACCTTTGCATTAAAATAATTAATCTTTTCGTGTAGCTTCACATTATTGGACACTTCAATATTACGGAAGCGCCGATTTAATTTAATTATATCAAGTGAAAATTTATGTAGCGTAAAGTGCTTACGTCAATACGTAGGGATGGAGCGAGAGGTTATTTTGAAAATAGTCTCATGCGATGTCAAAAAACTTTCGTTTATATTACGTACTTGTCATTGTTATTGTATTGCTAGCTAAAATAAAACTAAATTAATATGCTTCCATGTCATCAAACATCGAGGTACATAGTGACGCTTTGCTGGAGCAGTTGAGGCACCAGAACAAAGAGCTTGACCAAGACCACTCTGACAAGAGTGTACAAACAAGAAGAATAAGTAATGTTATTAATTTGAGATGTACAATATCCCCTGTTAGACATCCTGTTAGGCTTCTCACATAAATTTCCAGTAGGACCGGTTGAAAGCTGCCTGCATTTAGCGTCCGAAGGCTTTAAAAGGGTCTGTCTGTGCACCTTTGTGGTTTGCTGATACGTGGTTTCGACTCCAGAACATAAAGGCTCCAGCAGCCATCAGTTGATATACAGGTACTCTGAAAATTAAATATCTAATTGATTCAGGCGTTACTTTGCGGAAGTCCATCCTAAGTAAGAAAGGGACTAATATACAGCTACTTCCGCTATGCAGCAGTAGTCAAGAAGTCGAGTCAAGCAGAATGAAGAGAAAAAAGAAGAAAGAGAAGACTTGGTGCTTGGCACTGGTCAGTGTAACACTGAGGATACCCCGTGGAGGGGTGAAACACGTGTAGAGTGAATTAACGGTGGTAGTTGTGTTTTGCATTGTTTGCCGCACACGCATTTATTAGCGAGCAAGCGGGCGGTACACTTTATTGCACGACTACTGCTGCATAACGGAAGTAGCTATATATTAATCCCTTTCTTACCCTGAGAATTCCCCGTGTCCTGTTTTCCCTTGTTGCAGGTGATATGGTGTCCTTGCTGTGAACATTTTGGAACTTTTTCTTAGAATATGGTTTAACTTTCCATTGAGGACAAATGGGTCAATTTAGTGTGAATTAGTATTTTACTTAGCTTGTGATTTGATATCCACTTATGTTTTATTTTTAGATCTAACCCGTCACAAACGATTATAAGCTGTAGCCCTTACCCGACAAGCTACCGACTAAATGATTAATAAGTAATATAAGTCATAGACCCGTTTCACTTACATATTCCGCGCAATTCGTCGTAAAGCAATTAATTATGAAACCAAGTAGAATAAGCAGCTCATAGCGTGTATTAGACGGTACTGGGAATTAAGAGAATACATAAATAAATTTTCCATAATGAATGTCATATACACTTCATAGTCAACGCCCTTGCGAAATGTTACCGGAAAATCGCACCCTGTTGAGTTGACACGTAAAAGGGTGTGAATATATTTGAATAGTTCTTTTGAATCCTCATCAATTAGGGAACTTTTACATCGTATAGAACATAGACAAAATTAAAAGGAATATCATAACTAGAAATCAATTTAGTTTTAAATTTTCTTCATCTTTTTAGAATTCCTATATTTTCATTCTAGAAAGTAAGTAATTTTATAAACTTCCTTGGGTATTTAGACTTCTAACCCACGCCGACGTTTTGTAGTGATTCCGTCGCGCGTTTAGTAAATACTAATGCACGTTGGTCGCATATGCGACGCGTTACAGAAGCAATGCCAACGCATACTGCAACGCGACGGGAAGAAAACTACATCACGAAAGAAGCACTACATCGCGTTTATATTGCGATTGAACTGTGTACATGCAGCAAGGTGACCGCTTCGCGATTGAATCGCTTCAAAAAGTCGTTGTGTGTGATTGCCCTTAGAAAGAAGAAACAGCTACTAGACCAAGATGATTTCTTTCCAATACTAATTCTTATCTCTTACTGTGTTTGTTGCTGTGACTCTGTGTTTGGCACTAATCGGTGTAACATAACTCCTGAAGATGCTCCGTGGAGGGGTGAAACACGTGTTGAGTAATTAGGCGGTGGCGGTTGTGGGATTCGCATTGTTTGTCGCATACGCATTTATCATCGGGCTGGCGGGCGGTGCACTTTGTTGCACGACTACCACTGCATGTTCGGAAGTGGCTAAATATTGGTCCTTTTCTTACTTATCTCATACTGGTTTAATGGTTAAATTTCGCTTATAGCATGGATGTACTTAAACTGTTTATACAAAAAAACAAATTCTGAAAATAATGGCCTGTTGAAACCTGTCAAGGTTAATGTATGGAATGGCTTTGTGCTAGTATCGATGTACTGCTAGCGAAATAAACGACACATTAACAAGTATCGTGTAAACGTATTAAGGGGATTACCGACTGGATTATTAAATGTATTTATAATTCTCTATAAAATTAATACACATATAAATACAATATTAATGCGATAATTTACCAATGTTGATGGGAAATGGATGTATGGGCCGGAGTTTCTCGGAAAAAAGGTTTTATGTACAAATAGCAATGATCTGCTTTAATTAATGCTACCATGAACAGCTAATAACAAATATTAATTATATTTTTATACGCTGAATGAACGCAAAATCATCACTAATCAATTGTTTCACGTTCAAACCTTCATATTGATAATTGTGTACGTGTATATTTCATTTCATCCAAATATAATGTGTTAATGAACGGTTTTAATCATTTAGTTTTTAAAAATTTGAATAAGTAGTTTGTAATAAACCGTAGTCACTTACGATGGGCCCCTAAAAAAGGGTCAAGGTCACTTAGAGATAAATGGAGAGGGCTATGCAAGGAGTTTCGCTGCTAGAATCAAAAATGAGGAGATCCGTAGAAGAACCAAGGTCACGTAACTCGTTTCAAGTGGCAGTTGGTGGAGCGCATGACTCGTGCAACCGATGGTTGTTGGGACCGAAAGGTTCTCGAGTGGCAACCACAAGCCGGTAGATGCTCCTACTAGGTGGATTGACTACATAGTTATGTATAATATATAGGTCGCGGAAAGTCTCTGGATACGGGAAGCGCAAGACCGATAATCGAGACCAGGAGACCGGGATCTTTGTGGGAGTACTATATCTAGCAGTGAGCGTCAGTCGGCTGAAAACAAGAAAAATAAGAAGATGAAGTTTGTACAAATAGTCATACCTATCTTTAACTGTTAAATATATACTGTTGTATTGTTTCCTTATCATGATAATAGAAACTTCAAGTGTTTTTTTTAACTTTTTTCTATTAATATAACTCAATTTTGCATATATACTAGGAATAGAGAAAAATACTATTACGCAGTAATTTATTTTGATATTTATTCAACAAACACACTGGACGTATTTAGAATTGAAATTAATCAATAATTTCGTCCACAAAGAGACTTACATAATCAATACATATACGTATCTCGTGTTTTGTTCAGTGCATGTAATAATGCGTTATGAGCACTAAACCAAACATACAATATATAATTGATATAATAGATACAAAAGAATTGAAAGAAGTTACCAATTACATTATCATATTGTTAGATATATAGTTATACTTTATTTTGATTTCTTAATGTGCCTGAAATCTAGATACGAATATGCATTTGCATTTGCCGATTCATGATCTTCACTTCAGAATCTTAGAGCCACAGATAACATTTTTACTGCACAATACATGGCCTGTCATTTGAATTTGCTTCTTGCATGTTTATTATACCTACTTGTACTTGCCTATTGCCTGATTCGATGTCGTAGAAAAACTCCATAGCTTTCTCTATGCTTTTTTTCTTTGATTGTAAGCTTGCCAATGTTGCCCGAAATGAGAGACTGGCGACCTAAAAGGACCTACATTACGCCAGCCTTTATTGCATGCGCCGGCGCATTGGTCAAATTCCGCTATCTCCGCGCCGGTCGCCGCTCGCCATTTAGATATTCTCGGAAGCTAGACCCACGAGTCTTGCTAACACGTTTTTTGACAACTTATTTTGCAACGTAATAAGCCTTGCCTTATATGTTATTTATTCGCTTAACCGTAAAATCGTATTTCTAATATTTAATGTTAAAATTAGTTTCTACCTCTTCCTTTCCGTACTGTGATAAAATCAAAATTAAGCTAACTACATTCTCAGTTATTTCTCATTCAACTATAGAATTTATTTGTTAGTGAACAGACAGACATTATCTATAAGAGCCTAAACCTTGTTAATAATAAAAAAAAATAGATAGTCGATCATCACATACAAGGTATAGATATATTTTCATTGTGACACAAGACGATACATCGTATTAACTCTAGAACATAATAATGTTAATGTCGTGTTTGACATTTAAATGCGGTATGGTACTTACCGAATCTCTTCACCAAAAAATATTCTGCAGAATCTTTTAATGAGTTGGTTCGACACTTTATTCTAAACTTCAAGGCATTTAACGGTATAATAATGCAATATAGTAAAATAATGCACCAATTAAAGTATAATTGAGTAAAATTTCCAAATTAAATTGTTTAAATGTGTAAATTTTAGCTAATGTTGTCTTGACTCGCAGCTGGTAGATGAAAGATCCGCATCAAATAGCGAGAACCCTCTCCCAACTGTCTTCGTGTAGTGAAAACGAAAAAAAGAATATTGTAAATAAAACATTAGCGATACGAATTAGATTTAATAAAAAAATGGTGTCTTAGAAAAATGCTACCACCTCGACATTCTTATAAAAATATTTCGAAGTTATTTCGAAATAATTTCACGGTAAGCAAATATATCGCGTGATGATATTTATTAATCTACATACATACATGTAGATTAATAAATATTATATCGACACCTTAAATACCTAGAATTATAGCATGCGTTCTACATTAGCGTAGTGCTTTCTACTTACGAGCCTAAGAAATAGAGGGGTTGTAAAATAAGTGTGACTCACGAATATTAATGACCGTGATACGTATAGGACGGTAGCTTTTAGGCCACTCTGCTGCGACGGAAACTATTTATTACTTTGTGCTTTGTCACTCGCATGAGTCTTAACGGGTTTTAACACTGTTTCTTTATGACTAGCTTTAGCCCATGACATTGCTTACGCGATTTGTTATTTACATTATTAGCACTAGCTGTCTCAACAGATTTAACCCTTAAATGCATAATGATGTAAAACTACAACATACCAGATAAAAGTAAAATGAGTACTACAGTTAGAAGTAAATGCATAGTGTTGTATATCTGCAACATTAGTTTTGTTAAAAAATAAGTACAAAAAATATTACATACATGTTTTTTTTTCCTTTTTTTCCCCTGCATTTTAGTGTACTTATCCTCAATATATTTTTTTAAAAGTACAAATAAAAGCAATGCATTAAAGGATTAATACTGTAAAATTATAAAACGTATTTGAAAGTAATAATTATTCTAATTCAGTGTAAATGATTTTTAGAGATGTCAAAGCTTGAAAACGAATTGTTCTAAACACTTAAACTTGTGTAAGAGATCACAAAATACTTAAGAATCATGTTAGTTTGTTTTGAGCTCTTCTGAAACCAGAGAATTTTGAACATACGTGTGTTGAAATCAAAAGGTTGCTACTACAGACAAGATCAATTTGGTTATAATTTTTCTACTCTTGATTCCTACAAGTGATTATAAATAATACAATGATAATGTTACGAATAAATACTGTTTGTGTATTAACTTAATGTTTTAAAAACACTGCTATTAGGTGATTATATTTTCCTTGTGATATTTAATGGAAAACGACATGTATACATTTTATTCTCATGGTGTAAAAATTGGTAGAGTTCTAGAATATTTCTGAATTAAATTTTATTTATATAGGTGATTAAGTCGATTCCTAAGACCATCTGGTTATTACCATATTCAAGTAATGATGGGTAAGTTTTATTCTCTCTCGCTCTCTGGTCATATCTCTATATAAGACCGCCTTTATTTTATATTTATAATAGATCTTTCGTCGCTATATTACCGAACATAAAAATTATTCATCGGTTTGTAGCGGTCACTGTGTCTGAAACCTTGTAATTTTAAGCAGGATCCGTTAGTTTATTAATATTTACAGATACCGCAATCTTATGGAGGCAGACTGTAAAGGGTAGAGAGCACTTACCCTAAATCTCGTTATCATATAGTTTGGGGTATGCCGTAGGTACCTCAGTTCGGTTACATAGATTTATCAGATTAGGAGATCGCCGAATTGTCAGGTTTGTAACCTGGAAATTGCATGAAGTCACCAGGCGCAAGAGTTCCTGAGATGGTCGAACTTCAACTTGATTGATGTCCAACAATCAATGTACAACTGCCATGTAACACAGAGCTTAAGAGGACGGTCGGATAGAGGTCTGATGATCGTAGATCGCGGGTCCGATCTCCGGGCTACAATCATATGTAATTCAAACAGTGAATTAATTATATAGAATTGCCACTATTTACAAACTAGTTTCCAGAGGAAGGGCAGCAGTATGCTCTAAATGCTATAAATACACACGGAGAGTATATCTGACCTATCCATAGATATATTTGGAGGAAGCCTATGCTTGTAGTTTTAACATATTCGTAACGATTTAAAAAAAAATTCCACATACAAAAGGACGAAAATTGCTTTATGTACTAAGCATTTTATATGAAAATCTCTGTTTTTTATTCGTCAGTATGAATTGATGTATAACTTTATGGTTTGTTAATCTAACATTAATTTCAATTGGTGGTAAATGTACGTTTTACATGTTAGAATATTCAACTGAAATTGTCATTTAGTAATTTGAGGCTGACCGCACTGTTATCTACACGTGCTGTTACCACCGGGTAGGGTAATGATATAGGCAAACCCAAACTTACTGTAACTGTTGTGGTTAAACTAACTAATGCAATCGTAACTTTGTTTGCTGTACTTTTACGTTTTATTGAGTGATATAGTGCCCGTATAGATTGTTCCACGATTGTTTCATCATTCACGTAGAGTAGGTTGATATTTTTATTACACAAGCTTACAGAACTCTGTACGTTGTTATATCTCCGTGGTAAATTATTCCTTTTATTTTATGATTCATGTTTATGTATGTATTTATTCAACATGGCGATATTCGGGGGAAATCTGTGCTCTATTGGCAGACATGACGATGATTTACAATTGTTTATATAGCTTTCTTGACATTTCAAAGACATTAATGATCGATGGAACTCAAGTTCATCTCACGCCTTCTTGAAATATAATCTTAGAGCCTAAGTATAGGTTCGCACCTAAAGTTTAAGTAGCTAAAGTTACCTACGATTTGTATGGAATAAATAATGGAAAAGCCTGAGTCAAAACTACCTAGGAGGCTTTGAAGTTCGGTAACACTAGAGAAAGAAGGAAAGAAAGGAAGAAAGAATTAACAAAGTATATAACGTGAGGAAGAGTTAATAATTAATGGGTCGATAATTGAATTTAATTATTTATTATATTTATATAAATAGTATATGTAAATATTTAAGTAAATGTATTGATATTTTTACATTCTTCATCTTTTATGATATTTACGTGTTTCACCTACCTTCATTTACTTTTATTTACAAAGTCCATACGATTATCACGTATAAAATCCATTCGGCATTAAGTTCGCCGTTATAAATAATAAAAAGTGTTTAAATAAATAAATAAGAGTGAAAGTAAATATAAAAAAACTGCGATTACTCGCTGCCATAAAACTACTTCTGAACCATTTCTTCATGTCTTTGTTATTCATATACATATTTTATAGAGATCTAGGTTAATCGCTTTTAGCGATCCATTTCAACCTTGGAGAAACTGTAATACCGATTGCTATTTGCTTGTAAGCGGTGACAAAATAAAACTGCTCGTTAATTGGTCACGAAACTTAAATACCTTACCAAAGCATAGTTAGATTCCTTATAATTGATTCGATAACGAAAGCCTTAGAAAAATTCAGTTCCGTGTCAGTACCTGTAGCAAAATGTATTACTTTACTTTATTGGAGATAGACAGTAACAAAAGGCAGTAAGAAAGTACAAACTTAGAAGTTTAGACATATAAAATTAGTTACAGTTGTTACCTTATAACTATCTCACTGAGAACATATAATTATTTATAGTCAAATAATGAAAAAAACAAATAAAAACATTATTAAACAAGGATCAAAGAATATGGTTTATATATTTATATTATGTTTGTTTATTTTTATATTATGTTTTAAATTGCATTGTATGTACTCAATAATTTCGAACGAAATTGTTTTTTTAAAAGATACGAGAGAGCACGAGAATATATATTATAAATATCACTAACATATGAATTCATGAGTGTTTCAAATTGAATTTTATTACTTTTACTTTTATAGTTTACTGTATTTATTGCTGTATTTGCAAGTTGAAGTAGCAGTGGGAAAGCCAAATAACGAATAAATAGTTCGCAGTGTAGGACTGTCCTCAGTCCACCCACAATGTGGACACATGATTTTGTTAACGTCGTCGGAAGACGCTGGGTGCAGGCTGCTTTTTACCAGCCTTATTGTGAATTAAATGGCCTATGTCCGGAAAATGGTGATGACGGTGATGACTGTGGTAATTACTTCGACTATTTTATATTAATATTTAATGGAATCAGGCGTTACCTCGCGGAAGTCCATCCTAAGTAAGAAAAGGACCAATATTTAGCCACTTCCGCACATGCAGTGGTAGTCGTGCAATGAAATGCACCGCCCGCCAGCCCGTTGATAAATGCGTATGCGGCAAACAATGCGAATCACACAATCGCCACCATCAAATTACTCAACACGTGTTTCACCCCTCCACGGGGCATCTTCAGGAGTTATGTTACACCGATTAGTGCCAAACACAGAGTCAAAGTCAAGACTCTGGAAGGACTCGGAAGTGGCTAAATATTGGTCCTTTTCTTACTTATATTAATATGACCATGATCAACAAATTTGTTGACGGATATTTTTATTTTAAAACGAATTGGTCGATGATGTAGTTTATTTGGTTTTTATTACTATTTTGGTAGGCTAATTAGAAAAATATGTAATTCTAACGCCCGATGTAATGTTAATAGGCAATTATTTCGCAATACTTATAATTTAGTTTTGGTACTAAAACGTTACGAATTTTGAAAATTTAAATGATCATTTGATATGGTGGATTACTGTCTCATATATCATAAACGAAATCTCGTTTTTTATTTTGTACACGTTAGTTTAAAATGTGAAATAAAAATCGTTATCATTTTTATTTTATATTGTTTCATCAAAATGTTTCAGTAAAAACCAAAAATGGAGAGAAGCGTTATCCCCCAATATTTTTTATGGCTAAACGGTACTGCATTTAGATCTACTGGCTTTAGTTTTATATCGAATAAAAAAATACAGCAAAAACCGCTTGTATACACATTGTTATAATTTTATAATAAGTATGTGAATATGTTATTTTAGTAAAATTTCATATATGTCTATGGTATATTATTCCAGGTGTTATAATAATAGGACAGTCGATTTAAAATTAATAATAGAAGTCCAGAAATAAAACTAGACAATAGATAAAAATGATAAGTGACTAAAATTTACGAAAACTTCTAAACAATCTCATTTCGTATATAATACAGCGTGATTAGTTATAAGTATAAAAGGTTTAAAATTGTCAATGTATAGCTTATTTATCATCGAAAAGCTTTAAAACTTTTAGACCTGTTTACTATCATTCAGTACAAAGTAATCACTCTAAAATATGTCACATAAATTATTTTTTCTAATGAATTTCGATCGGCCTGTATCTCCTGATAATACAAGTCTGCAGGGACAAGTAACTAATAAAGTAAACAATAATTAAATTCAATATGTATTTATTCAAATTTCTTAAATGCTTTTTCTCATTTTATTATTATAACAGTATTTATTACTTCTGAAACCTTTCATTTTAGAATGTATACCATTGATTCATTTTCAGGTTGTATGTAAAAATTACATTTTCCTCTATGATATTTTACATCTATTTCCTATAAACCTTTAAGGAGTAAATAAAACGAGATCTGTCAACAGTTACAGAATATTTTAATTATATAAAAGTAATCCCTTTATTTTTCTCTCTATTTTTTTTAGTATTTAACACTTTCTTACAATTTATGTATAGCGGCGAATTTAATGTAGAAGGCTTTCTCTACCTGATAACCGTTTAGGCAGTGCAGAGATAAATCTTTTCAGATGAAACAAGATGACACCATAAAAGAGAAAAAAAGTAAAAGTAAAAGTAAATTGAGAAGGAAAATAATTAATAGGATTAAAACACCCTATATACTTATATTAATGGATACTACTAAATAAATATTATATACACTATTATATACTATTTATAAAAATGTAATAAAAAATGAAATCCAATTATCGTGATTATTCTGTTAGATTGTCGTATATTTTCTGCCTTTACTTCTTGTTTCTCTTACTCATTTTAAATGTTCTTACACGTAACATAATATCTGGACAGTCATTTGACGTGGAAAATAGTAAGGTATCTTATTTAAAAGGCTTTAAAGAATATGTGTAATAAAATATGTCGTGAAGTGAATTATATGTGAAAGTAGAACGGTGTACTGATTTAAAAGTAATTCAAATACGAAAACAAAAGCATAAACCTGTGAGCGCGATCGAAGATAATATTAAGAAGTTCGACTTGAACTTCGCTTTGTATACGCTTCATTTGCCTATACACACGGTTCCTTTTGATACAAAAGAAGACATTTACATTCGAATATAAAAATGTTTTCCTTAAAATATTATGATTGAACACTTATTTACTATACATAAATAATTCGTTTAATATTAGTCTAGTGTTTTTCCCAACGTTGGGATGATGCCTTATCCAATCTGGTAATAAAGAATATGTTCAATGGCTCAAGAGTCGTCCTGAGACTACACTTTGCTATCCAAAACGAGCCCAAGGTACACTTTATCGCAGGCTGTCCTGTGTTTGGAGGGCAAGCTGGGAAAGATAATAGAAGAAGGTAGCATATCAGAAAAGGCGCCCCTCTGGGCGAAGATAATCTGCGTCCAATATTCCTAAAGTTCTGCAGAAAAGTAGAGAAAAAATGGGATAAAGAGTCGGTTGTGACTCCGAGCAAATACAAAGTAAGATAAGATGCCTCTAGTAGCAAAAAATTGTTAGCAAAATAAACTGGATTAGGTGATATATAAGATATTAAAATAAAATAATGTGGGAGTCGTAGATGCGCTAATGTGATGTCTGGATGAATAATTGGTGTAAGATTTTGTGGGCGAGCGGAGCCGACGGGCGAGCCTAGTGTGCCGACGTAGTGCAGTGGGCACGCGCACGCACCGGTGACGCGGGCGCAGACCTTTTGTTTCAAACAACAAAGGCGCAGCTTTGTTCTATTGCCCGCTGTCGCTCGGTCGCGGAGCTCAGTGCGCCCCAGGATCCCACGGCGAATGCACGTTCTTTTTACTCGCCCTCAAGCGTTAACAAATATTTGTTCGTGCGTTAAATAAATTGATAAAGTGTTACAAACATCTTTTAATTACACCCTAACACTTTACTGGTGACCCCGACGTGATCGCAGCAAGCATTAAGATGGAATCAAGAAGCGGTAGTCGAGAGCGCAATGCAGACGGAGCGGTCAGCATTTTTAAAGTTGGTGTTAAAATACCGCCATTTTGGCCCGAAGAACCAACACTGTGGTTCGCACAAGTGGAAGGCCAATTCCAGGTTTCTGGAATCACATCTGATGCAACAAAATTTTACCATGTGATATCCCAACTGGAACAGCAATATGCCGCTGAGGTGAAAGACATTATAATAGCCCCGCCGCAAGAAAACAAATTCCTCAAGTTGAAAACGGAGCTGATTAAACGGCTGTCAGCCTCCCAGGAAAAGAAGTTAAAGCAGCTGCTTATGCATGAGGAATTAGGTGACCGGAAGCCCTCTCAATTTTTTAGGCACCTACAGACGCTGGCTGGCCCTGCTGTACCAGATTCGTTCCTGCGCACTTTATGGAGTAGTCGGTTGCCACACAACGTGCAAACAATTATTGCATCACAGGCAGATACGCCATTGGAAACAGCGGCTGACCTGGCGGACCGGGTGTACGAGATTGTACCAGCACCCGCAGTTCATATCGTGGCGTCTACCGACAACAGCATATCAATGACGGATGTGATGTATCAGCTAGCAGAACTGTCAAAAGAAGTTGCATCACTACGAGGGCAAGTGACTAGATCACGTGAGTACGGCAGATCTAATTCGCGTGATAATGGACAACAAAATAGGCAACATAGCCGCAACTCGCGCTCGCGCTCACGCCCCAGACAACAGAACCCAGATTTTTGTTGGTACCACAATAGATTTGGTGAACGGGCTACTCGATGTACGACTCCGTGCAAATTCGTCGTGCAGGGAAACGCAAGTGGCAGCCGGAAATAGCGGCTAACGGCTGCCCGTACAAAACAGTCCGCTTATTTGTCACAGACCGGTCAACGAAAACGCCATATCTTGTAGACTCGGGATCAGAAGTGTGCGCGTTTCCACGGTCGCTATTGAATCAAGCACATTCTAAAGCAAGCTATCAACTCTATGCCGCAAATGGGTCCTCAATAGCAACCTACGGCTGGATCCACTTGAAACTTGACCTTGGATTGCGGCGAGCGTACAGTTGGCGTTTTGTAATAGCGGACGTGTCAAGACCAATCATAGGCGCTGATTTTCTCAAATTTTATGGATTATTGGTTGATGTGAGAAATAATCGCTTAATTGACGGTCTGACTACACTTTCAACAAGCGGTGCACCTGTCAAGCAACATGATGTCATCTCATCAATCAAAGCCGTTAGCGGAGACACCGTCTACCACCAACTTTTACGTGAGTACCCCGCTATCACATGTCCAGCTGGCACGCAGAGGGAGGTTAAACACGGTACGGAACACCACATTCGTACGACACCAGGTCCACCTGTGTCTAGCCGACCTAGAAGACTCCCACCGGATAGACTGATAATAGCCAAGAACGAATTCGATGAAATGTTGGCGAATGGTACCGCGCGCAGATCTGAAAGTGCAACGGGCATCAAACCACTTCCTGATAAAGTGCAAGCTATCCAGGACTACCCAACTCCAACTACAGTGAAAGAAATGCGCAAATTTCTTGGCATGTACAACTTCTACCGCCGATTCATACCTAGAGCAGCAGAATTTCAAGCCCCTCTCAACATCGTGCTATCAGGACCTAAGACAAAAGGATCGCAGACCATTACGATGACCCCAGAGATGTTACAAGCCTTCAACACCTGCAAAACCAGTCTTTCAAACGCAGTTTTACTTGCTCACCCTACGCCGGACGCGCAGTTGCCTGTGTTCACAGACGCATCGGATACATCGATAGGAGCAGCACTTCAGCAAAAATTTGATGACAGTTGGCAACCACTCGCTTTCTTCTCACGACGCTTAACTTCAGCACAGAAAAAATATAGCCCCTATGATCGTGAGCTGTTAGCTATATACGACGCCATCCGCCACTTTCGACATATGGTAGAAGCAAGACCATTCACGGTTTATACAGATCATAAACCGTTGACATTTGTCTTTCCCCATAACCGCGAAAAATGTTCTCCCAGACAGTTCCGATACCTTGACTACATATCCCAGTTTACAACGGATATCCGATATATTAAAGGAAGCCAGAATGTCGTAGCGGACGCGCTTTCACGCATGGAAGAAATTGGAACACAAACGCTGGATTATGAAGCACTCGCCAAAGCACAAGATACAGACCCAGAACTCAAAGAACTGATACAGAGAGGTTCCGCACTCAACTTAAAAAAGATTAAAGCTCCTGATTCCGAAACGTTTGTCTTCTGCGACGTTTCTACTCAAAACCAACGTCCATATGTAACACCTTCTTACCGAAAACTGGTCTTTGACGCTCTACATCGACTTAGCCATCCAGGCGCAAAAGCGACAGCAAAACTTGTCACTCAAAGATTTATATGGCCTGGAGCACAAAAAGATTGTCGGCAGTGGGCCAAAGAATGCACAGATTGCCAGAAAAGCAAGATATACCGGCATACCCAATCCCCTATTTCCGATTTCCCTCTTCCTTCTCAACGTTTTTCCGCCATCCACATGGATATTGTGGGCCCTTTACCAATTTCGTGCGGTTACAGGTACTGCCTTACGGTCATCGATCGCTACACTCGTTGGCCTGAGGCATATCCACTTCCAGACATCACGGCAGAGACATGCGCCCGCGCCTTCATCGCTGGCTGGGTGTCTCGCTTTGGTGTACCTCATCGCATCACTACTGACCGGGGTACACAGTTCCAGTGTGAGCTCTTCCGCAACCTGACGTCCATCTTGGGTACGCAGCATCGCCCTACTGCAGCATATCATCCTGCGTCCAATGGCATGGTGGAACGCCTACACCGTCAATTGAAGGCTGCAATCATGTGCCATCAGAACACTGGATGGACCGAAGCGCTTCCGTTAGTACTCTTGGGGATCCGCACAGCCTGGAAAGAAGATATTAAAGCTTCAGCAGCTGAGCTCGTCTACGGCGAAACACTACGACTACCAGGAGAGTTCTTCGTACCTAACAAGGCTTCTCCTGACGTCACCGACTTCGTATCACGACTCCGTCTCCACATGGCTCGGCTGTCTCCTGAACCTGCAAGCAGACATGGAAAGAAAACATTTTACGTACCGAAAGATCTTGCCACAGCAGAGTTCGTCTTCCTTCGGCAAGATGCAGCCAAACGTTCACTGGAACCACCATATACAGGTCCCTATAAAGTTCTAGAAAGAGGAAGCAAAACCTTTAAGATAGTTGTTAACGACAGAGAGTCCACCGTTACCATAGATCGACTAAAACCAGCATATATGACCAGAGATGACAACACGACACCACAAACCAGAACCGAGCAGATTCCGACTTTAGCCAATTCCGTTCCTAAAAATATCAACCCCACTTTGACAGAAGAAACCGTTCCAGTAAGGAAAACCAAATCGGGACGTACTGTCCGCTTTCCAGACCACTATCGACCGCAGTAACCTTCGGTCTCAGCGGGGGAGTACTGTGGGAGTCGTAGATGCGCTAATGTGATGTCTGTATGAATAATTGGTGTAAGATTTTGTGGGCGAGCGGAGCCGACGGGCGAGCCTAGTGTGCCGACGTAGTGCAGTGGGCACGCGCACGCACCGGTGACGCGGGCGCAGACCTTTTGTTTCAAACAACAAAGGCGCAGCTTTGTTCTATTGCCCGCTGTCGCTCGGTCGCGGAGCTCAGTGCGCCCCAGGATCCCACGGCGAATGCACGTTCTTTTTACTCGCCCTCAAGCGTTAACAAATATTTGTTCGTGCGTTAAATAAATTGATAAAGTGTTACAAACATCTTTTAATTACACCCTAACACTTTAATAATAAGTAATTTATAAAAACATTTCAAAGGTTATATAACCAAATGAGACAATAACTGCAATAATGTAAAAACTGTAACTGTGTAGCCAATGAAAACTGTGACCTGGGAATGTAGATGAGGTAAGAAAAGCAAAGCATGAAAGAGGATATGTTAGTGAGAAAAAGTAGACGGAAAGAGAATGTGAAATAGAAGTAATAAATATGAATATCTCATTTACTCGAATCTCTAACATTTCTAAACATGGCGAGAGATCCGTATAAAAAATCATAAGATAGATCCAAAAACAATTCCTTCATATGGACACCTAGCCACTTAAGGGGTTAATTTTAACTGATGTTTTTTATGAATGCCTACTTTCAGGATCTGGTATGATAATTAAACTTTAAGGGTGTCGCTCTTTGAGGTTTGCTACCAAATAAATAAAAGGTAACGGGTAAGTTCCATTTATTCCCTGCCATTTCAAACTCGGTAAAATCTGTAAATGACAATGTCTTGTCGTAGTGAAAGAGATGGGGGACAATAAATGACTAGGTCATCCCCAGAGAATCTAAGATGAGCGAAATGAAACAAAGAGAGACTAATCCTCTTGACATGCCTAGAGTACAACAGAACATGCGTTGACAAACGTTGCCACAATATGCCACTCATATGCCATTTATACATCTGTAGGAACATGTGTGTCATTTATACAAGCACACCGAAACATTATTCCGTATGGAACAGTCACGGAATTTACGAGGCATAGATTTGCACCAAATATTCTATTGCCTGGTGTTTCAATTTTCTTCATAAATGTAACTGAAAAAGAAGGCTTTTATCTCAGTCCTCTACCTCTGGGCTACCAATGCTCATGCCACTCTATTTGTCAATTTTTTTTCAACGTGAAATCTATAAAGCCTGAGTGTAAATATGAAAATAAATTAACTGAACTAGTCCAGACATTCTTAGCTTAGCAACATATTTGTAGATTGCCATTTATTTATATACTAAATATATTTATAAATATTAGTCTGTAATATCTACGAATTTTTGTTATTTAATAATTGAATTCTTTAGAAGCATAATAATATTTTATTAGACATTGCAGGGTAAATTTTAATTTACCTTATAGGTTAAAAATGTTTCCTCGTTTACCTCGTTACGTGGAATGTCCAATAGAACGCGGTAAGTCTTTACAGAATTTCCGATAAATTAATTAAAAAATACTTAGTGTTTTTTTTTTCGTAAAGAAATTCCTTTCATTTTGTACAAAAATGATACGAAGAATGTCTTTGGAAAAATATAATTACGTTATAAATACTAGCTTTTGCACTCAACGTCGTTATTTATTAAGTGGTAATATATTTTGAGATGATGATGCGAGATCGAATTAGATTTCAGAAGAATCAAGGAATCGAGGAAGGAGAGAATAAGATTGAACGGTCAAGCGGCGACCACGAGCCACGAGGGCCCCTTTTTGGTAGACCGCCAGCATAGTTAAATAAGAAAAGGACCAATATATAGCTACTTCCGCCAAAGTGCTTGGTAGAAGTAGCTATATATTGATCCTTTTCTTACTTAGGATGGACTTCCGCAAAATAACGGCTGAATCCATTAGATATATTAGCACAGGTAAAGCCATGGCAAGTAGCTGGATGTGGCAAACGCAAGAAAAGTCATCGCGGTATTAGTTGGAGGAGGCCTATGCTTGGGGCGGTCCAAGATTCCGCCTCGCGGACTGCATGCGTGGCATTCGGAGCGGCAGATCCTGACGGAAGAGATCTACCAGGACCTTTCCTTGCCAGCAGCCGTGTCGGCGATGCTGAGGGTCATCGGCATAGAGGGCCGTGGTCTCCTTCTGTGTAATCATCATGGTCCAGAAGGCGGCGGCCGAACTGGATCGGCATAGGACAGATACCACTCAGGGACGACGCCGTTAGCGAAGGGACGCGCCTTGTGACGGACCTTCGGAGAATGGTGTTCCCCTGCCATAAACCCGCCCTTGGATTCGCGGGTGTTTAAGGTAGGGGCCCTTAACTCCCACTAGAGGGTTTTGACGGCAGCGTTCCATATATGCATACCCCGGAAAGGGCTGTCTAAATTAGCCCAGCGCGAGGGAAGACCGCGAGGCAAGACCTCATGGCGAACCCTGGCCGGGAGCTATAGCGCATCCCCGCATAGCGCAGGACATATTGAATATCCGGAAGATTTACCCCCGATACCAAAAATTTCTATGGTTTGCAGTGGGCGTTTATCGGGTGATATAATTATTTACCGGAGAAGGGGTTTATTCACCGGAGCCAAAAAATCTTTTCTGATTCTACGAGAAGTTAAAAAATTTATAGTCGATTTATATAACAGATGTAACTCACATGTAATGTTTACTGTTATACATTTGACGAAATTAATAAAACAAAAAAAACTCCTGTTATGTTTTGTTAGCTACATCCCTTTGTGATAAAAATATGCCACCTAATATAACACGTGGAAATAATAAAATCATTCATCGTAGATAAGACCGACAATGTGCATGAATAAAAATAATTTGACTGAGGGTGGCAGTTAAGATAAAAATACTTTCTTACTTTGATGTGAAGATCGTTGCCAAATTATTGCGATAAAATAACAATCGAAACAGAGGAAATTTTACAGACACTGTATTTGTACGTATGTCAACATTTTAAATTTTAAAATTTATACTGTATTTCCGTTCTCCGTTTTGGATTAAAAAGGGTGTGAGCCAAGTATTTTTGTTTAAATTTTTTTCCTTCGATTGTAATTACACGCTGATATCCGGTTAGCGTCGAATTGTCTGCACGGGCTTTTGTTTACGGCTTGAAACTTTTCAAACGTCTTACGACTTTTATCATAAAACAATGACTAAATGTCACTTACATATTTAATTAAAGAGAATTAATTAAATTACCAGTTTTTAAGTAACAAATTTTTTTCCTATTTTTTCTTAGTAAGTTATTTTTGCATTCTTTCATAGCTATAAATTTTAATGTGATTTTTACAGTTCCTTAGCTTATTTCGTGTACGTTTACACGTTGTGTTCATTTTATATTAACCGCTTAATGCGTAAATAATAATATAAAAAAATATTTATTAATTGTAATAGATTAATATGTGTGTGTGTGCGTGTGCGTATGCGTGTGCGCGTGCGCGTGTGTGCGTGTGTGAGTGATGAATAAAGATTAAAAATCTGAAAAACTTATTTGTAAACAAGGACCCTGATCCCAACTTATTAGGGGTACGAGAGGCCTCCAAGAGCGGGGGCCATAAAAAAAAGTAATGTTAATTAATAAACAAACAGTTTCCGGAATATATATGTAGCAAGGAAATTTCAAAGACGATTTTTCCTAACGAAATTTGTGAAGAATAAATATAGTAGTATAGTAGAAAATAAATATAGTAGTCCTGTTCTCGAAACAGCCTTAACAACTGTTGGGCATTGTGAACACGGAATTTTCTCTTTCTTTATGAATATTCCGCCACATAATTTACCGTGATAATAACGCAGTGTGTGGCCGTTGGTTAAACAATAGTAAAGTTAATACGTTGGTTTTTTTAATTTTGAAAACAATGCGTTTCGCGCGAGTTCATTTTTTTTAGGTTAGTGTTATATTTATAATAACGAAACATATTAAAGTCCTTGAATATCCTTTTAACCCTCAAATGCGTGGCTTATATGTATAAATTAAAAAAAATTATTAACCTTGCAGATAAGTACACTAAAATGCAGGAAATAAATAGAAAAAAATATGTATAAAACATTTATTATACTTATTATTTAAAAACCTTAAGTTGTAGGTATACAACACTGTGCATTTACTTTTAAGTGTACTCATTTTACATTTAAGTAGTATTTTGCAGTTTTGCATCATTATGCATTTAAGGGTTAAAATATTATACTTTTAAATTTACGTACTGTAATTTAAGTGTAATCTTCGATATCATCATCATTACCGTCATCAGTTCAGCGGCAAAACAACTGCTAATAGACATAAACCTACTTCTACAGAATTCATATAACACCAATTGAGATTCTGTATCCAGTGTCATTCAACGACCTTCGTCGCCTATTCACTTACTCACTCACAAGTAAAATGTCCTACATTCTGCATGTCAATATTTTTAAGGCTCTGTTTTTGGCAGCGTCTCGTTCACGTATTTCGTAATAATTTTTTCAATTTATATTTTACCGTTACATATTTTTCTCATTCTTCACATTTTATATTTTTCTCTTTTCTTTCATCCTTTATCTTATCTTGCATTTTCTTATCGTTTATATATAATCTTTTCATACAACGCTTATCTTCCTTCGCCACAATATTTGAAATAACAGTTTATTATTTATATATTTAAATTTACATATATATATATATATATATATGCGTGTATACGTTTGTACGTATATTTGTATAAATGTATTTATTGTCTATATGTAAATGTTACTACCAGTTATTTATCCTTATAATATTTCCATTTAATAAAAAGTATTAATTAAATAAAATAAATAAATTATAAAACTCGGGAAATAAATGCTCCATTAGTTTTAAAGGTATTAAAAGATTTATAAAAATTATCATAAAAAATACCCGTCCGAGTTTGTTCTTCTTATATATTGCGTCTTTGGAACTTTCGAAAATATTTATTTTAAATTGAAAGGTACTACTTAAGAAAGCTCATTTTGTTTCCGGTTTAGCTAACTAGGTTCTACTGGCATTCTTTTCATTACGATCAAAAGAGATTACTATAATTTATCCAAAGTAATAAAATTTATTGAATGTAGTAATTAGAACTTTGAAATGAGTCATCTTGTTTCTGAGGTTAACAGAAACACATTCACACGACATGTTTTCTTGTTTACAGTAAGCGTTGTGATTCAAAAGTTTGTTATACTTACTTCTGTAAGGCCTGTCTAGAATACATGTAGTATGATTATATAAGTTGGTATATAAGTCTCGTGTAATATAAATGGTGTGTTAGAGATTGGTGAGCATAAACTTTGAACAGACACCCTCGGGCTGTATGAAAGTGTCCATCATGCGGTAGTAGCGATATCACGTCACACGAACTCGTGCGTGTATTACACGGACGAAACTCAAGATGCGATCGCAAGATTCATCGATGTGGCGAATACAGTAACCGCCGCGCAGATACTGGCGCACAACCTGAGGATGGCTATATAGAGTAGGGATGAGGAAGTGGTGGATTGTTAAGGCGCCGCTAGAGAGATTAAGAGGCTTCCTTTTTTTACGTAAACACTGTAACACGCAAAAACGTGACAAAAAAACGTAAATAATAAACGAAAATGTAAAACAAACGGGCACGGACGCTAATATCTGTGGAACACGGATTATAATAATAATAGAAAATTACATTGGTTGACAGTTGGTGTCAAAGATTTTTTGTTCAAAGAAATACTGGTTTCCTCGTCACGTTTTAAATCACGATACCTGAGCTTTAGTGTTATGGGATTTTCATAATTTTATTATAATTAAATTCCTAGGTATTCTCCATATTCAGTTAAGGGTTAGAAGCTTGGGCCTTAAAGTAGGTCGATCGTTTAAATGCTTTCAAAGTTGTCGTAGGTAAACATGCTGCGTATTCTGTGGACTGCTTTCAGTACCAAAAAGTCGATCTGTTCAGACTTCCTACTATCGGCAGCTTTTTCAGCTACTCAGATAGAAAATAAAAGTAAGAAGAAAGAAGGAAATTATATATTGTCTGACGAATAAATAGAAGATATTGAGTAGGATAAAATATGAGCATGAAAATAATACTAGAAAAAATACCCAATACTGGAGATGTATGAAAGGTCTCCAAGAAAGGGTGCAGTCAAAAAAAACGCCTGAGAGGTATAATGCCATCAATTAGTGGGATCAAATCTGCTCGTTACTTGATAAAAAATTCAACTGTACAAATATACATATAAACAGGTCGCACAATGTAACAGAGAAGAAAAGCACTCCATGCCCAGAGAATCTAGGAAATGATAGGAAGAATGTGGGAAAAATATTTCACTAATAATTAGTATTCCAAAAGGAAAGTACTATGAAGTTACGATCTAAATGAATTAAGGTTAGACTTACCTTTCAATTTGAATCAATTTCCGAGCGAGGTAATCGAGTGAACGAAGTCAGTAAATTAATTACGGGGATACTAAAGTGAATCACAAGCAACGGATGTATAAACAAATTGTGATAATCAATGCCGTGTTTTTCACGTTTTATATTTCATTTATTATTCATACGTATCCATTTTTTATAACATTTTATTATTTCTTGTTATCATTTCTTTTATTAACACAAAGGCGTAATAATATAACATAAATAGATGATAAATTATTACGCTAAATATAAAGATAATGTTAATTTTGTATAAAATAGCGCTTTAATTACAAATGTTATTAAATGTATCTATTTAAAAAATAATAATAACAAAGAGCAACCTGAAAAATTAATGATGAATATTACGCATGTTTTTATTAGTTGATTGGATGATGGATATCCCGAGGCGATATTTTAAAAGGGAAACCAATGAAACGTAATTAAAAACAGAAACGTTTGCTTTCAAAATATTTATGGGAAAAGTATAATTAAACGACAAAACAGCAAGTTGGTTAGCAGTTCAATCATCCTAAATAAACTGGGAAGCATAAATTTACGATCTCATCTATTTCTTTTTAAATGTTTATGCGTAACATTTTATACTAATATACTTCTAAGGCTCGAGAAAGAAAATGTTTGTATTAAATATAAACTTAAATTTTATTTTGCAGAGAAGATACATCACCTTTCTTTGTGATAAACAATTGAAACCAAATCAGTATCTCATTGTTATCACTTGTGCACGTCAATGAGTAGAATCCAGAAGATAATAATGAGAGAAAATAAGAAAAGGATCAATATTTAGCTACTTCCGCACATGAAGTAGTAGTTGTGCAACAAAGTGCACCGCATGCCAGCCCGCTGATTAATGCGTATGCGGCAAATAATGCGAATCACACAACTGCCACCGCCAAATCACTCAACACGTGTTTCACCCCTCCACGGGGCATCTTCTTCAGGAGTTATGTTACACCGATTAGTGCCAAATACAGAGTCCATAACGTATTGGTCCTTTTCTAACTTAGGATGGACTTCCGCAAGGTAATGCCTGATTCCATTGAATATGAAAGAAAATGTTGGAAAGAGTAGACGAAACAGGTTAGAAAGTTAAATGTTTTTTCGTTTCCATATTCAGCCGTTTACGGGTTATTTTTTCCTAAAAGTATGTAATTAATGTATATGTGTACTAATGCGATGTAACTAACTAATTAGTAATACAATATTTTCTGTTACATTTTTGCTTGTAACTTCAAATTTTAAGCTGATACAAATTATTGAACTGAGATAATATATCTTGATCAATTAGCACCACGCATTTGTTTTTTTTTTTTTATTCGATGCCGTGAATGTATGCCGTTTTGATTGTATTATATAAATCAAAGTTATGATATTTTGATTACAAATATGTAAATAATAAAAAATACAATTACTTAAGCTTATGTTAGAAATTTTACTTAATACCGTAATCAAAAAGTAATATGAATTTGTTAATTAAATGTAAATTCTTTATTTATTCTTCCAAATCAATTTCACCACCTTCAAAGTAATCCCCGTCCGATAAAACGCCTTTTCACCAACACTTTTTTCAGTCCTCGAAACAGTTGGTATATTCTTTTTCCGGTAAAATCTTCAAGACCTTCTTCGATTCAGTTTTGATCTCCTCAATTATGTTAAAACGGTGTCCTCGTACTGGAGCCAAATCAGGCAAATACGAAGGTCGCGGAACGATATTAGTCAGGTTTTTGATGCTTTTTTTCTAAAAAATTAAACAATTTTGGCATCAACCAAGAATTGACGCGTTTGATAAAATTATAACATTAAAAAAGCATGTGTAGCTCGGAGATAAATAAAACTTTTGTTATAGACAGTCCTACCAAACAAGAATTAAAAAATAATGAATCCTATTATCCGGAAGTTTTAAACTACAGAGTATAGACTGTCTCATCGCTATATCGTTATATATTATATATGATATCCAACCATATCTAATCATAGTACGTCGATGTAGAGTTTAGAGATTTGAAATATTTTGCGAATATTTGTTATAATAAATAAGAGATTAGCTATGAACGAATTTTAAAAAAATCTATACGCAATAGAAGGGACATTGAAACAATTGCACACTTTCAACATAACTATATGAACCTGCTGGCGATCAACTCATAAATAATATTACAAAACAAATTCTGGTGAAGAAAACAATCTCTCATATAGGCGTTAATGTAATTATAAAATTTTAAAAAAGTTTATTTATTCAAAACGTTGCTTTCATAATATAGGCATATACATGGCTTTACCTGTATATATTTTTTTAATTTTATAAATGCATATAAATCTATAAACAGCCCGTGGAGCAGATAGTCGCTGGTGCCTAGAAAAAAAGGTTGGATGCAGATCGTTTTCAACCTGTCCCATTGAAAATCTTTGGAGGAGGCGATATTCAGCATCCATCATCTTACGACTAAAAGGATGATGATTATATTAATAAAAAATATTTATAAAATATGTACTTGTTTTTTCTCGATAACACTGGAAGTGTTTAATATATAATAGCCTTAGTTTTTCGGGACCTTTCGTTCCCCCTGTGTGGGGTAGGTACGTTACATATATAAATGGTAAATAATTTTAATTACAGTTATAATTTTTATTTCTCACTCTACTTCTGTTTTTCATCAATTTTTTAATCATCTTTTATTGCCTTCTTTCCCTCATCTTTGCTCTTAGATGACAGTTTGAATCAGGTAAATTTAGGTATCACACTATATGAATTATTTATATTTAATTAATTTAAATTTATTTCTAGCTTTCAAAAAAATATTTTTCTTAGTTTAAGCTAGGTCCATTAAACTAGAACTTATAAGATTTGGTATGTTAGTTGTCCTCCCACTTCTTCAAGCTTAAAATAAATACCATTTTAATGATTGTCTAAACTACACAGGATATTTAATTACACTAAAATCTCTTAAGGGACGTTTACTTCGAACTTAAGCAAAGGAGACCCTCTGATACTAAATCACTGTCCTTTATTTGTTCAACGCGCTCTTACGTACGAAGTTTCTAGAAGTTGCTTGTTGTATCTTCATTTCTATAACACGACCCTATTGTTTACAACTCTGTTTTGTAATATTACATATATTTAATGCATTATATATATTTTTAAATAACACAACTTGATAGGACCTGTAAGTATTAAAATGTAAATTAATACTTTTTACTTATTACTTACTTATATCAATTACAAGCTGTGCCCGCGACTTCGTCCGCGTGGAATTAAACAAAAAATATTTATTATAGTTTATTTAGTTTTATTTACATTTTAGAATTTTTCTTAAATAAAAAGTAGCCTAAATTACTCCTTATTATATCAGGTATCTGCCAGTATATGTCCCGTCTAAATCGGTACAGACATTTTTGAATTTAGTCGCAACAAAAAGATAGACAGATTGTCGATCTGTTTGTAAAAAATCCAAAAACAATTATTTTTGCACATGCACTATTTATTACATGTATATATATTCATATGTATGTAATAAAAACCGGTTATTTTAATATTACATACAGACACTTCAATTTTATTTATTTGTATAGATAAGTTGTGCGGGGCTTTAAAATTCTCTGGTTTTGTGTACCTTTCATCTTTATTATATTATTAGTAGTATTTCCCCTGCTTGACCGCGGCTTTTTCCATAAATTTCCTAAAGTACTGGTTGGATCCGGCCTTCACCAATTGTTTTTCGAAAGTCTGCCAACCTTAAAAAGGTTATTTGTAGGTGGACATTCTACACTCTACTCTCCGGTCCGAAATCTTTCATAGGAATCATAAAATAAATCTTTACTTATAAATTGAGTAAGTTTAATTAACATGTAATACTTTTTTGGCAACACTTCGACGTTATATAACCTGTTGAATAAGAATAAGAAATTGAACAATCAGGGTTTAAATAACACTCGACTCACCCAGTGTTTGGCACTGGTCGGTCTAACATCTCCAGAGGATGCCTCTTGGAGGGGTGAAACAGGTGTAGAGTAGATTAACGGTGGTAGTTGTGCTTCGCATTGTTTACCGCATGCGCATTTATCCGCGGGCGGGCGGGCGGTGCACTTCATTGGACGACTACTGCTGCATAGCGGAAGTAGCTATATATTAGTTCGTTTCTTAGTAAATGACATTTGTATAATAATTACAAATATATATACATGCATAAAAATTATTAATAACTAAACATAAAAAGTTATGGGTTAAAATTTGTGAAATGGTAACAGTTCAATCAACGTTCTATTTTTAAATTTTAACGAATAAAACAGAATATGATTGAAAATATTAATTAGTTTTTAATGGAAATAATAAGTTAAAATTAAGTTATTTTTAAAGCTTTAAACAATTTATAATATAAGGTATTTTCATTTAGATTCCCCGCCAATATTCGATACATCGCTCACCTCAATAACTTCGAGTTTCCAGAATTCTATTTTGAAATTTCGGGATTTCGAAAGGTATGTTTATATTACCGTATGTACCGTCTGACGTCGTTTTACGTAAACCGCTCGATCGATTCCAAGCACTGTTCATATGCGAGATAACTTATTTTTAAATACATATCAAAAGTTAATGCACTTTCTTAAAAGATCGCAAACTTTTCACAGTTTTGAATTAATCTGTCATAGTTTGTAAATTTTTGATTCACGTAGCAAGTTTTTAGTCACCTAGAATTATCAAATAATGATTAATGTCATATTTGCGTGTTTTTTTATTTACTTTATTTTATATTCTTTATTGTGCATGCCAGGATACATTTCAATAGTTTCATAATAACAAACAAAAAAGTACAATGGGCGGTCTTATCACATGAGGCAATATCTTTCAAACAACCATAGTAACGAAACAGTAGAAGTACAAATATTGTGTAGTTAACTTGTAAAACATACATAGATACAAACACACATACATTTGTAAATAGCATATAATTTTTTTTAAAAAATATGGTATAATACATATATAAACAAAAACTTCAAACTGATTTAGATCGCACTTGCCTCAAAAAGAATAAAGAAACAGGAGAACAAGAAATAAATAAACGGATGAATAATCATAGGTCTAGTAAATAGTTCTTAACCATTTTCTTAAAAATAGATTGTAACTTAGCACTTTTAGCAATTTTTGTATGGCAAATTAGGTTTGTAAAATATCAAAACCTTGAAAAGTTTGTGCAAAGCAGATATTTCACATACGTACCATAACTCCAAGAATATAAAATCTTTGTGCGACTTTCTTAAATCTCTACCTTTTTCTATTACATCAAACCGTATAAAACATACTTTATTTATTTGGTATTATATCAATTTAATATCAGAAAAATAATAACAAAATTTAAAGATTCCGAACGAATGTCTTGATACCACATGAATGGGAGGAGAAACAGAGTTCGGCAATTAAGACGATAGTAGTATGAAATAAAAACGACAGCAAGAAGTTTATGGTCAAGACTGGCACAAAACAGAGTGGAATGGGTATGGAAGAGATCTTTGCCAAAAACAGGCAAATAGAAAAAGGTTGACGATGTATTTATTCATAGTAAATTTAATGTTGTAAATTGTGGATGTGAACTTTTTGTGAATAAAGCTTATAATAAAAAAATAGTAAATGCACATATGTTCCTTGTAGAATGTTTATGACTTGGATGAATCTAATATGTTATTATATATACACCTGCATGAAAAGTCAATATTGATATCTTTGAAGTAGTAAAGCTTAATGATAAAGATGTTAAAGATCAAAATGATCAGAACAAGGAAAAAGAAATACTGGACTATAAAAATGTAATAAAAATTTGATACAGTTAAGGTAGTTGTTAAGAAAAAGGTTCTCATTAGAATTCCACAATGAAGAAGAAACTAAGTACAAAAACGCAAGATTACTGGAGAAAAACATATCGGACGAATTAAAATAGACAAGGGTTAAAGGTAAAAGGATTTCGCCAAGCAAACGCACAAAGGTCGGGTCGAAACCCAATTAATTTCTCACGTTCTCCTGACTACACTCTGACCCAAATTTTCCGGCTACATATGGCGCGACACTCTAACTTCGTTATGGGAAAAATCTGAACAACTTTTTTTATGATAAATTAAACTTTCCATAGCTTTATCGAAAGGTAATCAATTTTTATAATGAGCATGACTCATTTAAATTCACTCTTACAGGTACTTTCCATCTCATAAATCAACACATGTAATACGACTAATCTATTTAAAAGTACTATTACATATATACGAGTTTCGCGGATGCCGACGGAACCCATGGATGTTTTTCTTCCTTCTCCGTTGGCTAGAAAAATAAAACTAAGTGTTGATGTATCTCAGACATTATTTACAATTATGATTATCCCAACAACAACAATAATACCATCAACTGCCCGTGTTCGAATTTGAATTTGAAAGAGCAATATTAAAATAACACTAAAAATATCTATTTCTGTAATGGTCATCATTATCATATCAGCCGATAGATGCCACAGTACGACACAGGCCCCAAACCCAAACTTCGCTCTGACGTTAGCTAGTTAGGGGTTTACTGACGCTATATCTACCTGCTCTTGGTTTCAATTAGAGAACCTTTTAACTACACGATCATTTTTCGCCGCTTGCTGCTATTATAAATGAGCAATCCTTCATGCTATATCGATAACCTAAGTTCTTCTGCAGATATTCTCAATTCTTTTTTGAGCACAGCCTCCACCACTGGCCTTATCTTATAAAGCTCATGTAGTGGTCAGTATACCTGTAGAATAGAGTATCTTCTATACTATTTGTATGATCTCAACATTTTCGATCTTGTAATAATTGTCACGCGGAGAATAATTTACAATAAGCTAAGTGCTGCAAACTTGTTACGCTTGAAATGACGATCTCAAGAGAGAAGTCATAGTTGAGGAGAGCTCGAAGCAAGAACTCGCTTGGGACGGTGTATTTACTGTAATTAATGAATATAGGTTAAAATAATGACTATATCATAATCACTTTACTTTCAAAAAATATTTTCATTTATTAATAATAATATTACCTGCCATCTAAATACTGATATTGTTACATAAAAAATTGAATTTCATATCTACACAAACGTATAAAATTCAATATTTTTAAAAGTTGATCAGTGGATGCCCAGCGGCAGAAGATTGAGAAAAAAAATTGCAGGTTAAATTCTCGGGATACAACCTTATATTATTCAAAATTTATGTAAATATTATACAGGATTGCTACTGCTCACAGGTTTCCAGAGGATGGGCAGCAGCGTCAGCGATGGCCAACCCACCAAGCGTGATGATTATGACATATCCTCTCTAGATAGCTTTGAAATATGCCTATGCCTTGCAGGGCGTCTATGGCAGAGTTCCCTAAACTTTTTTGTATCGTAGACCCCTTGCCATGTTTTTCCGTGATGGGTAGACCCCCTTACCTGATATTGATTTCCTGTAAATTTCTAACTGTAGTGAAGTTTAGTGTTAAAAACTTAAAGTAAAAACACATTAATTTATACATTTATTAATTGAATTTAAATTAAAACTACTCAAAATAAAATTTTGTATCTGTTATGTAAAATATACGTAACATTAAATAAACAATTTTTTTATAAATAATGTAAATGTTTTGATATTATAAGATAGTATGATGTAAGTAAATAGGTACTATCAGTGTATGTGTTGAGATCCACTATCGTGGACCCCCATTTTCATTTCATGGACCCTCAAATTTTTTTTACTGACGTAGACCCCTTGCAGGTTGTCATAGACCCTTAGGGGTCGATATAGACCACTTTGGGAATTACTGGTCTATGTGCTGAAAAGAACATTACCAGAACTGTTATATTTATTTTCCTTCTACAATTTCATAACAGGGGCATTATATAACCATCGCTTCAAATCACGTAAGATCGACAATATATGATACTCATGACACACTGTTTTTTGAGTGTAATTAATGGTGTCATTGTTACAACTACTATCGTATATCTTTTTAGTATAGATATTTTAAAAAAATCGTGTTAAAGTTACATGTATTCAAATGAATATGAATATGAGATTTTATTTCCGCCGATCATATCCTGAAATGTCAACCTGACACGCTTCATATGTAAGCGGTGAATTTGATTTACGCCGTTGCGTTGGCCGTACCTCACTGTGACGTAAGCGGTCCACAATGAATCAGTCCGACAGTAGGATAAATAAACTTAACATACTTGACTTTATCTACTGATTAATTCGGTTAGCTTATTGTACGTGAATATTGTATGCTGTGTAATAAACGATGGTGAAATTATGACTATTTTAGTCAATGGTGTATATATGTAAGGAAATCGAAATCAAAATATTCTTTATTCAAATAGGCTGTTACGTCTACTTTGGAATCGACAATCAATGTAAAATATTGGCATTGTTAATACTACAGAAAGCTACTACCAGCGAAGAAGATTATTCTGCTAAGAAAAGCCGACGAGAAAGTCAACAGTTGTTCTTTTCGAATATAGTTTTATGAGGAGTCCATGACAATATTTAGCTTCCTAATAGAGCACCAACAACATTTAATTTCGCACATTAATATCAGTATAGTATTCTTGAAAAGAATAATATAGTTTTTTTAAATAAAGAGTTTTTAATACTGGTTTTAAAAGTCTCCGAAGAAAACGAATCCAAAAAAAAAACAAAAAAAATGTACATAGAGAGATAACTGCAGATATTCAAATGCAGACATTAGAAGAACTAAAAAAGGTCCACCAATAATATCAAAACTTCAATTTAGTTTCTCTTAACAATCCTTTATTCGGGTATAATAGGACTAACCTTTGTTTAAATTAAGCTGAAATGAACTAGAAATTACTGAGAATCTTGTAAGATCTAATTATTTTATTAATTCCAACCATTGTTAAACCAAGCAACAATTAAAATATGAAAGGTTTTACGAATTAAGTTTAACATTGAGAAATGTATTCAAGAACTTATAGTAGAGCAAAAGATGTATTACAAAGAAATTTAAATAAAAATGCCTTAATTATTCGTAAATCACATAATATTTCTACAACACATCAGTAGTGTTATAGTATGTTTTATCAAATTTATTTATATAATAGGAAATATAATTTTATAAGTAATTCTAAGATGTCTCTGGCAGCTGTACGAAGACATAAACTGTGTAAGAACCTTCTTCGTTTTTCCTAATTATATATTGACATTATTAAATGATACATTCACATGTATTACATAAATTTTGTTCTATATAATTTACTAAAATGTTCTTGCCGTAGTACTGACTTTACCCACTCCTTATCAATATTATATTTTCTTCTCTGGATCGCTTTCCTTCTAGATATTAGGATGACCAGGAATCGTTGCGCATTCAAAGCGAAGGTTTGAAAGCTGTTGCTTGATAAACTGATAACATATAAAAGTAAAAAGTATATTTAGATATCTAAATATATTTATTTTATTACATTTATAAATCGTTACAGCTAGTTTTACACATTTTGGTTTTTCTTATCTTTCTCTTTTATGATATTAACTTATTTTATCTACCTTAATTAATTTAGCTTTGCATCTACCAAACTGGTTAGCAGGTAGAAAATGCCACATGGTATAAGGAGTATTTAAATAAACAAACAACAAAACTTGTAAAACATATTTTAATTACAGTTCGAAGGACGGAGATATGATATTGGTAATTATTGATTGTGGTTTTGATATAAACTTTACTGTTTAATTACGACGTATAATGGTTTAATCATTTATTAAACACATCCTAAAAGCTTTATTGACAATAACATTAACATATATAACATAAAAAACGTGATACCGGATGAAAAGATATTTAAGATAAATATGATTTACCAAACTCGCGCAACTCATAAAAGCTAATGATTATCTTTCCATTTGCTAGACATGGGTCTTCTTAATAAATTTTTAAAAGGACTGGCTGGAAGTGGCCTAAATCCAGCGTGTTCCAATAATGTTAACAAGATCGTCTGTCAACTTTGTGGGTGGTTAAAATCCTTAAGGGCCGATCGGCCACTTATTGTGCGCTTTTCAAACAAATAGCATCTTAATTTCGTACGATTTTGAATATTTAAACATAAATAAGCACATTAAATGTCTTTCTCAGCGACAGGAGTTTTATTTTAACAACATTTTCGGTTGTAGGGAATTGAATAACAATACCTTTACAGTAAAAACATCGCGGAAAAATATCTACTTGTGATATACTTATAGCAGATCCTGAATCAGTCAAGTGAAACCAATAAATCTTAAGCATTACGCATTACATTTCCCGCACATATTTGTATAGAATAAGTGAATATCTTTTGAGTGTACATATTGTTAATAATTAGGTAAATTCGTCACAAGTAACATGCGGTATGACATTAAACGTACAGATTTCCTTTAGGATTGTGCCGACCAACATATACAAGGGTCGGGTCGAAACCCAATTAACTCATAAGGCACCTTAGAATATGCCAACCGACCCAAGTTTTTCGGGAGCACAGGCCTTGTTGAACTGGATTTAATCTTAAGCGATTGCCATTACAGAGATTACTTTGTAAGTGTAATAAACAGATTGCTTACGTACGTTGTTTGTATGTGTGTGTTGTAATGAGCATTTATGACGGGTCGGTGTGGGTGTTTGGGTTTATTAGGAGGTGAGTTGTTCGGGTGGAAGGACGCCTCTTCTATTGTACCGGACTATTAATATTATGGCCAAGGTATTTCATATCATCCAACGCTTGAGTATAAAGTCTTGAACTTAAGACTTTCTAAATCTAATTCGAAATATACCTGCATATAGGACACAGAGCTAGCGATAATTTATGCTTGACAACTAATTAGTTAGTTCTTTGTTCCTTACTTCCTGTAACAAGACTAAGAATAGCCAATGCGGGGCGACTTCTTTGGAGAACTTTAAAGGATAAACACGATTTTTTAAGTTCTCGTATGTAAAAAATTAAAAAAAAGTAAGCCGGCGTCTATTTGAGACACCAAGTTCAAAAATTCAAACGTTACTTGTATCGCGTTCTAGAAAAACAACTTCTCGATATCTTGTATCATCTAAAGACGAAGTTGCTTTGAGTTTTCACTCGCTACCAAAACTTTTTGCCTGCCTCGATGAAGTATTTTACTAAAAACATTTTCGAAATGCATTCAATATCATCAAATATTTTATAAACTGTTTATTTTAACAATATAATCTGTTTTTTATTTGGTCTATAATAAATCACTTTAACATCATCAGAGTCATGTTTCCAGGCCTGATAAGAAAAATATAAGAAAACCTGTATGAAATATTTCAGTTATTTTTAAACCAAGTTCTGAGTTTTTTTTTTTTAATTCAATAAATCACAAACTGTTGTGTCTGAAAGGCTTGGGAGTTACGACAAAGAGCGGGTAGCTCTCTTTCTATTGAAGTAGACGCCGATAGCCTAGTAAGTTGTTAAAACTTCGTTTTCGTTCGCGGAAACCGAATGTTCCACGAACTAAAAAGGAGCCGGTACAAACAACCTAAGTAGTTCTCCTACTAGATGTAACGACGATGTCGCGGTATGTTGTTGAAAGAGCAACGCAAGACAGTTTACCGAGGCGATGTTTGGGAAAGGCATAGCTCGCAGAGGACGTCCACCGATTTTTTATATTACACTTTTATTTCCATTTATATATGTACTTAAATAATTAAAAAGGAAATTTAGTAACAATCTTGTGTTCAAGTAACATTTTTCCATATTTCTACATAGTAATACTACATACATCGGTTTTTTGATTGCCTTGCTTTCTAGCATAGGACATCTCCAATTAAGAGTCTTCGTTGTTTTATTTACATTTTTGCAAAAGAGATTTTTTTTCTTATTTTTTACTACCTCTATAGGAGCTTATATAACTAGGCTATTTAGTCTATATCTGATAAAATGTACATGTATAAATCTGTATTGTAAAACTTTATTAAAAGATATGTTATAGTGGAGTTTCTTTCTGTTTCTTTTACACAACTATAACAACTTACAAAGTAGAGTAGAGTCAAAAATAAAATATAATACGAAATAAATAAATAATAGGTTGACGATCAATGTGAGTTTTGAAAAAGTCGAATAAATTAATTTCATCTTTCTATTTATTTTTATTCTGTTTGTTTTCTTTGAATTATAGTATGTTGTTTTTTTAGGTATTTCTTGACTAGAAAAGTTACACCGTATATTCTTTGTAAGAATACGTATTTCTTAGGTTCTTCGATTTTTTCCCGCGATCTACCTACTCAACTTATACCAAGTATATCCTTATTAATATTTTCGGATGCCAACTCTAGTTATATTAGTTTTTTCAGTGACTTTAATGTATCGCATATGTATAGCCTTTTTTTGTTAAATCGCTGTTCTAATAGATTAGGTGGAAGGGTGGAGAACCCCGTAGCGACTGATGTATGTGAAGCCATGTGATATTTATCTACCTAACTGAAAATTATTAATATTCTTTACATGTCGTGGTTCGTGTGGTGGTTCTCTCCTCTTTTGAAGTAACCATTTAACATTAAACGTCTTTAAGAAGAGTCTTTTAGAAACGTCTTTCTACGCAGTATATTATTACTTAGTATTTTTGGATTTCGTAAATATAATACTTAAATTTTAACACAGTTTCATTTTGGTGTAATGATTATGTTGTGATATAAATACAAATATATAATGGATTATTTTTCTAATATTTCGTATATATAAAGCATTTTCGTGTTTCAAACATCACCGGTTGTACAGTTAATCAGCGAAACGTATCGTTCTTGTGTGTCCAGCTGTTAGATTGATTCACGACTGACAGCCAGCGCGAGGAGTGGAGTGACGTTCGACCATCGCGCCAACATTAATCAAACTCAGCTCTTAGCGCTAAATTTTGTGCTCAATATTTTTTTATAATTGCTGAATACATACTTTTTGCCATGACACTGCTGTCGAAAGTTATTGGCAAATATCTACTAGAAAAAAATATTAATAAACGTTTTCCTTTTTTATATTTTATTTATTGGGAGCTTATCATTATTAGGACATACCAATATCATAAATGTTCAAGGTTAATCCATTCAACACTCGTTACGAAGGAAAGACGGCACTACAAAAAAACTAGTCGCTTCTTTTTTATATATAGTTGTAATGGAATACGCGTTTGTCTTCCATCTCACTTGATGGAAAGTGCAGATGAAAACGAAACTTCACGCTTATCCAAAAAAAACCGGTACACTCTACTCTTAAAGTCTCCAGAATTCAACTTACCAGGTAAAATAGACCCAGGCAGGTCGTTCTAAACCTTGATGACTTTCAACAAGAACGAGCTGTCAAACCGTTTAGTTCGACTTTAGGGTAAGTCAACAACATATAGCTCAAACTTTTGCCTGCGCCTAGTAGTCTGATAAAGGAATGTTTTTTGCTTCTGACTTTGATTCCTATAAAATAGTGATATTAGAGACAAATAAAATACACATTTTAATATCTGATATTTTAGAAATAATATAAAACATTTCTATAACAATACCTATTTCTGCGCTATACAATAGTAAATTATAAATCGAAATAAACTATATTTATTTGGTTCTCATCAATTGTTCCCGGCGAGCCAACACTCAGTCGCAACGGCCTGTATTTCGAGCGTTATACATATTTGTTTTTAAATCGTAAAATCAAATAGAATGGAGCAAACATTAAACAATACAGTCGTTTTTTAGCGTATCAATGATTTCGTTATGAATTTTTATATGATTATTAAAATGTTTAAATTTTTAATTTATTATATGAAAAAATGGTGTGTATAGTACTGGTGAAGAAATAAAATATAAATATATGTACATAAATAGCGCCTAAAAACTTTTGTATGTGTGATGAGTTTAGAAGGCTTAGTAATTTTAGAAGCCACAAAGGTGTCACTGTGCTTTAGGGTTAATTGTTTTAATTTTCAGAAAAACTTAGTTTCGATCTTTATTTTACTATACAGGAATAATTAAGCTCTCACACAAGGACTTATTACTTACTGTAAATAAGTCCAGTTGAAACCACACATTGATCGGGGCAAGACCTGGAAGCAGGCAGGCAGTGCAAAACCGATCATTGTAGCGATCGACTGATATGATCATGAAAGAGGTAGTTTCTTTTGTTTCAGGTGAAATCTTTAGGATATGTAAGATATGCTCTGAGAAGACAGCATACAAGCCCCAAAGGAGGGCAATTTGATTTTTGAGGGGGCAATTCGAAAGTAGGTTCGACACGAGTTTAATGCTTTTGCTTTAGTGTAAAATATATATGTTACATAGGCGGACGTAATTTTAGAAAGGCTAAGACATCGAATACAGAAGACTGAAAAATACTGCTGTAAACCCCCCTAGGTGGTTGGTGGTCGGTGTGTGCGCTGTTGAAGGACCTCAAGAAATTCGGTATAAATCGTTAAAAGTTTTATACCGCTTTCAAACCTTGATAATGTCCAGGGGCTCCCCCTGGTGACGCAGCTGTGGTCGCTGTATATGTTTTTATTGCTGGAATGTAATGTCTGTATTAGGTAATGATAATCTAGTACAATGATTTCTTGTTATATTGTTTTTAGGACAATAAAATTTAAACCACGGTAACTGTGTTGCAGGCATATGCAGAAACAATAGAAAGTTTGCTCTCAAGTAAAATTCGGTATTCAATGCGCTCGTGAATCTAACGAATCAAGTTAAACCGTGTTAACAAGCTTTGTTAAATCGAACGTGATTTAGCATGCGCGCAAATTTATAAGATCAACTTTATCAGCAACTACAAATAGTGTATTTAAATATATTACTAATTACGTACTTAAACTCTCTCTTAATAATGTTAGTACTAGCTTTGTACAGTGGACTCGTTTATTTATTTATTTGAAATGAACAAAGTAACAGCAATACATAATACATGTTTACATTAATTTAATTACAAAGTAGAAAATGTTTTCATATTGTAGGCAAACATAGGCATAATTTAATAAAACAAAAAACAATACTAAAGTGTTCTCTAAGTAATAAGAAAACAATAAAACAATCTATTAGGTGTTAAGTTAAAGACAAGTTTGTTTGTAATTTATTTTAATACTTATTTTTACAACGTGCTATTACGCGTGCTTTTGCCGATTTTATAGGAATTCTCTTCCAGTCAACTTAAAATGGTGTATACACAAAGGAGTAATATAAAACATTTAAAATGTTATATACCAAATACGATATAAATACTATATTTATTATATAATAATTAACATAAACGTAAATAATTAAACTGTTATTCAGAGTGTTCACTTTATTTTTTAATTTAATATCTCAATATTAATTACGTATTAACACTAAAGTATGAATTTTTTTTTTGATTTTTGTACGTGGCAATATTTTAATAACAACATGTGTTTATATTCTAACGTCTTTTTATGTTTGATGTTAAAACTTTGACAGCTAGGAAAGAGTCATTTAATTTACTCTGTGGTTTGTTTTTGAAAAGTAACTTTTTTCTTTATAAGTACCTCACATTTCCTTAAACCCCAAAGTATATAAAATTAAAACAACAAGATTGATTCAACACTTAGCAACACATTTTGCAAGTAATTTTTGTAAATGGCAACAAAATGGAGAAATGTCAGATGGTTGTCAACGTTACTCTCGATTGTAAAATGTCAAATTCTTTTGAAACTACGACGTAACGTGTGACGTTCTTAGGCAAATAAATCATTCTTAAATATGTCTTTGATACCAAAAACATTTATTGATGAACATGATTACCTTATATATTTTTAAACACATAATCTATTTCAACAAAGTATATATTTTGTTTGTGATTTTGGCTTTAGTCCTTGAGGCTCCATTTATTCTACACTTTTTTAGTATCTTTAAGAAAAAATAAACGAGTAAGAAACTTTTTTCACTTAATTAACTTTTAACAAGCCGAGACTACTTTCCAAGAATTGTAAATTATCCATCTCCAGTTGCAAACACTAAAAGGATATTTTGCCTATTAATGAGGTAAATTCGAAATGATTTTCTCGACGAGCTGTAGTTTGTTAGCGAAACTTCTCTGCTATTCGAAACCATAATTTTATTACAAACTTTTCCGTTAACAACAACTTGCAGTCTCGGGGAATGTGAAAAGCTCCATATATATAGAGCTTTTCATAGAATGCTGTAAAAGACCCTCTGAATCGTACCTTGGCGGCGATATTTGTCACATTTATGTTGGTATACAGGTTGCATTTTGGTAAGAGGTCTTGTAGAAATTGCTCTATGCATCATCATTTTCCTCATGTACGGAAATTATGCTCGGGATTTACCTACGAGATCGAATCACGAAAGAACAGGTACGTTGAAGAACTAAAGTAACAGATGAGATCGTGGTGAACGTAATCACACGCTTTCCCGTATATGGAGGACAAAAAGTGAGATAGAGTCGAGAGAGAAATTCACCAGCGGCAGCATCACTTCTCTCATGAAAGATTATGGAACTTATCGCATCTTCTTGCGATTGTAAAAAAGTAATAAACAATGTAATCAAACAAAATAAAACTCAAGAGAAAATACAGGCAAGCAATAAACTGTTAAATAAAATAAAATTAAAAAAGACTTACGCTGCGAGATCGAATCAAAATGAGGTGATCAGCTGAAGGACTATAATCACCGACGTGAAGAATTGCCCGTCTGTAGTGGCAGTGGCCGTGGTACATCGCTCGTGCAACCGAGAGTCGTAACGTTCTCAAGTGGCGACCACGTGTTTCAACTACCTTTCATGTTTAGGTAGTGATTAGCTGGAAAACTACCCCAAATAGCAAAGCTGACGTAAACACATTTAAAATTTTAATTATTAATGAAAACCTATATATACTAAAATGTTATAGAAAAGAGAAAATGTTAAATGAAAGTTAGAAATAAAATTTTTAAAAATATAAAAAATAAAAATTGTTTAAACATGAGAGAAGAGAGACTAAAAGAAATTGTGATTGATGTGAGAAAGAGAAAAATAACAAAACAAAATAAAAAAAAATTGCAAGAAAAATCCCTTTTACAGAATAAGATAGATTAAAAAAGTAACATTTGTTGCTATAACAGCGGATTGGTAAGTTGAATTAACATGGGCAGATAACATAGCGTGTAGAAAAGATGGTTGAAGGCCTTTGGATTGGCGCAGCGTATAACGTTCGATCTAAAACGCTAGGTGAAGGCTTCCTGTCAGTCTTATAAGAAATCTTTTAGCGAGGCATATGTCCACTAAGACATCTTATCGTTCAAATATTGAAGGGAAAAGGAAGATTTGTGTTTGTTTTCACTTGGTTCAACAACGGAGTGTGATTTTCTACCTATATTTAATAAATTTTAACAATCGACAGTAATTGTAAAAATAAAACTTAAACAAATAAGTATTTACATACTTATTTATATAAACTGGTAACAAATTTACTGTCTGTGTGTTACATTAAACAGTTTTAAAGCATAAATGAAATTTTGGAGCTCTCACAAGGAGCTCTGTGCAAGATTTTGTTTTGTTATGTTTTTAAAGACGGCAGTCCTTCACTATTACAATCTCTTTATGGTATTCCCACGTAACATTTTTGCACTTACAAATGGTTTAGGTACGTTTTATATCGTTGGAACTCTGTTTTGATGATATTCGAAATGAATATGCATTTTGTAAGACCACCAGACTTTTAAAAAGAACATGATTATATAAACATCTTTTATTTTAATGTTTCTTAAAGACTGTGGCAGAAGCTCAAATTTCTCCGATATAATTTCTTTTCATTTTATGTTATTAATCATATATATGTTTGTTTTTGTATGTGAATGAATAATAAAAGAGAAAACTCGTAATAAATTTAAATGAATAAATAAAAACCTAATTACAAACGCCTCAGTATCGCATCGAAAATATAAATATCTCCATCATCGATCTTTAAAATGACTATATGTATAAAAGTTTTTATTTTTAATTTTTCGTGATGATTTTCGCTCAAATATTTCGAATAAGTGCAATGAGTTCTATCAGGCTGCAATATCGTAAAGATTATTTTTTTACACCCTCTCCAAATGTGAAAGAAAAAATCGCATTTTTTACGTTAATTTTTTTCATTTGACAATCCAAATCTCATTCAATGGTACTTTTGTTTTGCACTAACTTATAGATCACAAATATTCTCAATGTTAAAATTTCTCACCAAATTAAGTAAAAGTTTGACTAACTTTTATGTTTATGCAGTGATGAGCGTGTAAACTACCCCAAAAACAAATATGTCCAAGTGTGCGTAAATAAATGCTATATAAGAAGCGAGAAAGTATGCCAAAGATCTAAGGTCACCGACTTAATTTCAAGGAATTGCTTGTTTAACCGACGGTGAGCGGAATACATCGCACGACGGCGGTTGACGCCGAAAGATTTTTGTTCGCGGCGTCAGAAGGTCCCTCGTTATGTGGACTGACTACATCGTCGCTGGATGCAGGTGGTGCAAGATCGATCATCGTGGTGATCTTTGTGAGAGGCATGTTCCTTGCAGTGGGCATCTATTGGCTGATATGATGATGATATCCATAAATGATCACATATTCATGTAAAAACATACATAAACGAACACACATGCGCCAAAAGCAAATGCATTATCCCTATTGTTTTTTTTTTCGTTTAGTAGCTGTACATTTCCTGTATTCTCTTTAGAATCTTGAATTATAATATAGCTTTTTTATTTTTACTTTAAATTTATATTTAGATTCTAATTTAAAAGACATTGACTTCTGTAATACAGTGAAAACTGGTTTAGAAGCAACGAGTCTCATAAATTTTGTAGCGATATTTTCAAAATTGAAAATTATTATTATATGTCATAAACTCTGCTCAGTGAATACAGTAGAGTAGTCAATATAAAAATCACAAGTAATTTTCTTAAAATGTTTTGTAATTGAAAATCATTTTGGCCACTGGAGTTGATGTAATAAATTATTCATTAAACTGTACATTCAGTAAACAGAATGCCGCGGAGAACGTGTCACGGAACGATATTAGAAGCTATGAGTTTAATTAAAAATTAATTTACAGTTTAAACTATGGTTGCATGTGGTTGCAATGTTTTACATTTCTTAGACTGCCTGCAAGAAAATAACATAATAGTTTAGTGCTATAATTGTAAAATGAAACCTTTACCCCACCCTTCACGATCTGTGATCTGTGTTGTAATTTGATTTTCTGTAATTTTTTTAAACAGAGTAATTGGTTATGAATGTAAAAGCCTTCAAATAATGAAGTTAGTATACATATACAGTCAATTAATTATAATATTTTATATTGATTAGTACAGAATTATAATTAATTATTATTTAATATTTGTTCCTGCAAGCCTATTACATCAAAGAGGTTATTGACGTAACGTTTTCCATCAGAAAAATTAAATTAGTGTAACATATACATTTTTCGAACACGGTAACAAGCGACATGTAATTGGTCGCGTGGATAACATTGATTTTCAAGATTGATGCCATGAACACTCTACGACTGCTCTTACGATTTATATATCCACATTAGAGAGTAATGAAAATTGTATTTTTCTTTGATAAATCAAACCAGTAAAGTCATGGTGTGACGGAGGTGAAGAAAAAAAAAAGGAATATTTTTTTTAACTATGTAAAAAAAGATTAGAAACATGACAATGAGGGTCCTTACGTCGTATGGTGTCGAGATTGATCAGACCAGACACTGGAAAGTACACACTTTTACATATATTTACCTATTCCAAAATCTCAATTGTGGTTTAAAATTTTAAGTTGTTTATTCACATAAGCCAGACGATACGAAAACAAATAATTTTCACATAAACAAGTTAGTAACGCCCTAAATAGCTACGCGTCTCGGTTTTAATTCTAGTCGAAATCTAATTATCATATGTCCCAAAGCAATTTCGTATTCCGTTTAATCGAGGGCATGCCCGTAATTATAATTTTTTTTGTATTACATGTTATTAAATTCTTAAGTATGTTTTTCAGATTGACGCCGCATTTGTATATTTTTTTCAAATACTTTTGGTGATTTACTTACATATTTTTTATGTATTTCTAAACCCAAGGAGAACAGCTAATTCGGGTAATTTTTTATCATATTTTTGTTACGATGTGAAAAAAAATATTTATATTTTCTTACACCAATCAATTATAATTATATGCCTAGCGGTAGAAGACTGAGACTAGAGATTGTAAGTCTCGGGTTCTATTCTCGGGATACATTTTTATGTAATTTATACTTGGTGCGTTAATTATGGTATTTACACTATTCACTAATAGATTTATAAAGGTAAGGTAGCAGCGTCCTCTGCGTACCATAATACAACACTGCAATCGTCAATCTGACAGCCAATTGTAGCGATTATGGTATACCGCACCCCTCCATAGATATCTTTGGAGAAAGCCTATGCCCTACAGTGGGCGTATATAAGCTGAAAAGAGAGAAAAAGAGAATCACAGATTGAATCATAACATCTATACTTAGCTATTAAAGATTTTACGATATTCAAAAACAAAAAAAACGGATGTAAAGTTGAATTAAAAAAATAGAAAACACATGTTTGTAATCACCTCCACCTTTCACCGCCTTCCTCCATCATCACCTTTTAGCTATAGGACGTCCATAGCTGGACACAGGTCTAGCCCATAGATTGCCAATAGAACTGGTAGAAAGCGATTTATACCCTGAGTCTTGCGAAGACCGTAACAAGGTCCAAATGACCTTTAACTTTTGGTTTGATGAATAGAATAATTGTAAGAATAAGGCTCATAATTATTATAATATTAAATTAAAGTGAACATATCGAAATACGTTGTATTTATTTATGCAGACGAAGGTAGGTTGCTTTTCAAGGTCTAGGAAGACAGAAACTCAATTTTTATACAGACGAATACACTGTTTTTAAAAAGATTGAAACGTCGGTAAATCAGTACTACTTCTATGAGGCTTAGTATCTAGCGCCATCTAGTGAGTTTTTAGAGGAAATATGATAATACAGCTTTTAGTATTTACTAAATTACTTTATTGTGTTGCGAGAGAGCAATTAATTTTGACTGGACCTAGTGTGACGAGCTAAATAGGACATAATTATTTATTCGAAATTATAATCAATAAAATATTATTATTAAAATGGCAGTTATGTTATCAACATTAACAAAATATACGAGTTATCTTGAATGTGATATTTTTCAAGGTAAAAAAATATATTTAAAACGTGTATGAAAAATAAAACATAGTGTTTGTCCATTTTTTATAATAACATCTAAAATAAGTACGACTTCCGAATGGGGGCTGTATACGAATTAGACCAATTAACGTTCAAAACAGCATAAAATTACCTTTGCTAATTTGATGTTTGAAGTGGAAGCCATTAAATATAAACTACGCAAACCGCGTTATGATTTACATTCGGGAATTTCATTTGGTTTTTATTTAATAAAAAAACTTTTAATAACTAATTTTAATCGGTGTAAACTAAGATATAGACGTACTGCCAAGATTATTATAAACATTCTATATTATTGTCAATTAGTACTTATTACTACTTTTTACAAAGCTTAATTGATTGCCGTTAGATACGTTGATCGTAGAGGGGTGAAAATTTTGTGTTGTGCGTATTTTTGTATGCTGTATCATAAAAATTAAAAACACCAAATTTTGTCCTAAAATAAAATAAAATTAGGGATGGACCACCCTTAACATTTAGGGGGATGAAAAATAGATGTTGTCCGATTCTCCACCCTGGTCGATATGCACATTAAGATCCACGAAAATCGGTCGAGTCGTTTCGGAGAAATTCAATCACGCACACCCTGACACGAGAATATTATATATTAGAACATAATATAATTAAAAACTTGGCCAAGCAGTACAAACAACACACGACAACAGTGTGTAGTACTAATTTACACAGATCTATAGAAATGAATAACTTCTAAGAGAACATTTATCTGAACACGAAGTACCAATTAACTTCTTAATCACACCGATGAATGCCCTTTGATACGCGATTACTAATATCGCAGAAGGTTCAATGGCAGCTAATTTGCGAAAGTTATTATATTTGGTATCATAGAAAGTAGTACGCTATTTCTTTACGAGGTAAGCTGACAACAAAATGAGATATTAAATTAGTGTGATTGGTAATTTAGGTGAGAAGTCTTCTTGGAGATAAAAGAAAAACTCGACTGCAGGTAACAGAATGATTTTTCCAATATGGCTATCTTCGACTGGTACTAAACGCTGTTAGCCTTTGTCGCTTGTATAGCTTTACCGGATTTAAGGCTCGCGGTCCGAAATCCCCGAGCTAATATATTTTTTTTTTATGTATTTGGTGTGATGGAAGTAATGCTGCTAGCCGACTAGGATTTTGTGCAGCATCATAGAAGTTGAGCTCGCAGAAACAGCGGGTCTGCGTTTTGTTATTGCATTGCATTGTTTCAGAGATGTTTTTGCCGTTAGCGCTAAAGCTTTCAGCTTCATCGGAAATGAGTTCACGGAACGGAAGGGTCCGTGAACTGTACTATAAATATTCGGGTTTCCGAATCAACATCAGACACTTTGATGGAGGATGAGGTAGTTAAGACGAGGCTTTCCTGGTGGTGTCAGTGTTTCTGTTGGATAGTGAGTGTGGGGTAAAACTTGGAGGGCAGCGTGGACCACACGGCAACCTAAGGAAGGATACTGATTCTACCTCGGATCGCCCACGCTGTTCGCGACGGGAGGCCAACTCCGTTTACGTGACTGACGGTGGGGTGTGTTACGCTAGGCTTTTGAGTATCTCACGCGTTTTTTCGTGCGGTAAGCGATCGTCAGTGCAGTGGTTATTGTTGAGGTTTTGTTCGAGCTTGCAGGGTTGTGAGTGTCTAAAGAGTGTGGTGTGTGAGTATTGGACTGAGGTAACCCTGTAACAGGATTCGTAAGCACGTCTTTAGGTTGCCTTACGAGGTTTTTAAAGGAGTTTTGTTATTTTTATTTAAGCGACTATAAATAGTTCTCCAATCATTAGTAAAGGCAGTTCGTGTGTAACCATTAGTCTTAGTAAAGATTTTAAATATTATATTTATTGTGAAGCTGTTCGGTTTTCATTTTCAAGACTTCTTTCTCACCTCCGAACATCGCGTTATATCATGCTATAGTTTCATAAATACGTGTAATATATTACACTAAGATTATGAACCACCCGGAATGTACATAAAGGAAGCATGACATTCATTTGTCACTTAAGAAAGGGTTGCTTTGAAAAGACTATTGTTTTACTTGTTATATGCGGGAACAATAACTAGCAAGTGGTAAACAAATTAAGTGTATACCCTCTTTTGTTGTTTTCGCCGCTTGCTTAGATCCATTGTTCTTACTCGACGTGTATGTTGAATAGGTCAAAAATACTCACTACTTACACAATTATCACCTGTGTTGCTAATAAATATTAAATTACTTTACTCAAATTTATTTTTAATGTTCGGAGTTGCACAAAGGATGTTGTTAAAATAAGACTTGCAAAGATTGACATTTATTGCATACATTCGGTGGAATATCAAATAAAATATTTTTCTTCGTTAAAAGTTATCCTGCTAGTTAGAAATTTTTTTCTCAAAGTCACTTTGAACTGTATTCGTACGTCAGACTACCAAGGTGCAAAAAGGTAACATGAATCAAAATTAAATACACCAATCATATAAAAGAGATAATTTTATTGAATTATTTTTGAGTTTAATCATTTATTTATACAAATATAAATTTATACAATATAATATAATTTATATATTTACAATTAATGCATACAATTATTACGACGTATTTAACATCCTTTAAGAATTCTCGACCAATCAACAGCCATATACCAGCAGTATGTAAAAGTCATAATAATACAAGAAACATAAAATACTCTGTAATAAATGTCCATTGAAAGGCATACACCTTAACTATGTCTTCAGTCGACCTGGTGGGAGTTCATCTCGCCCGCACAACTCTCGCGGCGCGCAAACGATATCCGAATCGGTTTCAAAACGCGCCGCCGTCATGTCCGTGCGCGAAACGGTGCCACACACACCGGCGACTCCAACTGGTCCTCTCCCAGCTCCGATATCTATTCAGATAAAATGTCTTCGGAGGAAGGGATCACACCTTTCTCCGAAAACCGACTAGGTAACAATTAGCTAATACAATAAGTTAGGTGAAGCATCTGACGAAGATTTTTTTTAATTTATTAGCTCACGGATTTCGGACCTGAGAGCCCTGAGTCCGATGAAGCTGTAAAAGCCAAAACGGCTAACAGCGCGCATCAACATTCGAATATATTGTGGGAGCCTACCCACACCGCGTCTTCCGGCTTGTAGTCACATTCTAGAACCTTTACTATCATCTGCACTAGCGGTGTGCCCCGTCTGTTTCCATTTCAGACGAGCAATTCTTCTATCTCCTTCGATACATCGATAGTTTTGGTTTTTCTATGAATGTCCTGATTTTTGATTCTATCTCGTATTGAAACTCTAAGCATAGTTCTCTCTCTTCTTCTTAAGTGATCTTCAGCCTTTATATAAAGCTAAAAGCGATCACATCTGGGATCCGTTAATCGGCAACACACACTGGCTAAAGAAGTCTACAGGTATTGCTGTATTTCGAACACACGTCTAGAAATTGCGCTCACTTTTTAGAATGTACTTTACACATATAATAAATATTATACCTTCTATTTGATTGCCAAGTCTTTGTTGCGGATACTTTAATTTGTGAGTATTGTATTAAAATGATTAATAAATAACTTTTATACATTCAATTACATATACACATACACATGTACTAAAAATATATAAGTGAAGTGAAGATAATTACGTCAATTCGATGAGTCTCGAATCTTCTTTTTGATCATAAAAATATTTCCAGACTTATTAATTCCAAAGTGGAGTCCACTCCAAAGTAAGACACCTTATACATGGAAAGAAGAATGAACGAAGTCTGAATTGCGAGAAAGATGTAATAAAAGATTATTGGACGATCGTAGATTTCTCTCGTAACTTGAGTTACGTAAGGGCAAGTATGTTAAAGACAAATCAACTGACTTAATCATTTTTAGCGCACTGCTTTAAGTTTTACAAGTTATTAGCTAACTTAAGCTAACTTATATAACATCAATTTAGTTTGACTATCACATTTGACTGATGATGGTATTATTTACGTATAGTTTCTCTATTTGATCCGAGCGAGTTGAGTTTGGTTGGACTGATTAACCTCTAAGTCTTAAGGTTCCACGACATAGCTGTTTTTGGACCTTTTGTTGATCAAGTAATTGTAATATTTTAAACACTCATCTAAGTAACAAAGTTAGTAAACAAAGCACTTGCCTTTTAGATATACAATATACGAATACATGATTAGTTTGTATCAGTAATGACCCTTTAAAATTTTAATAGGTCCATTTTGAATTTAATATTCGAAGTTGAAACTGCGCTGTGCCGGCTGGCTTAATATCATGACTAATTCGCGTTTACATTTTTAAACAGATAAAAGAGAGTTGTTTTGTGTTTCTGAAAATTGTACAAAAGCATTCGTTGCGGAATAATTTAAAGTTAGGAAAGCTTTGTCGTCTTGCTTCGGGTACGCATTTTAGTAAAATGACATCAAAACTCAAACGATTTGTTCTTTGTTGCACATTTCTTTTCGTATTATAATTATTTTTATTCTTTTATCTGCGTGGTGTTTGAAAATTTATATATTTATTTATTTAAACTTGTGTACTACGCATTGTGAAATACCAGACGTAATGCTATATTGGTATTCAACGTCAGACATTTTAGAGTGGTGTAGAGACAACCAAGCAGGTATAAGCAAAATGGATAACTGATATAGACAAAACATACTTTAACATTAGGGGGACCGGAAAGTAATGTCGTTTCTCTCGACATATTTTACAGAAAAAACGACTGATTTATACCGCTCCAGCATTCAAAATTTGTATACTTTTCTTATTAATTCTGATTTGTATCGCTAGTGTTTTTTTTTTACAATATTTTTTTTTCGCTTTTACTAAATGCAGATAGTTGGGAGAGGGTTGCCGCCATTTGATACGTATCTTTCTTTTCCCAGCTGCGAGGTACGACAGCGTTTTATCATTATTTATAATATTTCTTATACAGTTTTCTATTATGGGTAAAAACAGCTAAAGTTTATACATATTACATTATAATTTGGAAGTTTTACTCAATTATACATTAGTTGGTACATTATTTTATTTCGAGTCGCTGCCCAAGCGCTACAGACCGTTAAATGCCTATAGGTTTAGGACAATGTGCGCGGGTCAACACATCAAAAGATTCTGCCGCACATATTTTTTATGAGGAGGTTCGGTAAGTTGAACGGAGGTATATAAAATTTTTTACATATGGTCACGTGGTTACGTATTTTGGATTCAAAAGGTTGTAGATAACGAAGGTGAATATCTTACTAGACGATATCCAATAATAATTAAAATACAATATTCATAAATATACTATTAAATATTAAGTAAATATTTAAATCATATATTAAATATTATCTCAATAAATCTGTTATTACACTACAACAATTACATTATATACATTATATTTACTTCCTAATATAACATATATCTTCTAGGAAACTGAATGAGAACATCTTTCGAATATTATGTCTTTAACTTTACTTTTAAATATGTTAATCTTACATCAATATCTCCGATTCAGCAGTTGCATGCCCACTGCTGGACGTATGGCGTTCTCCTTAGTTCTTTTTGACATGTTTATACTGCTCTCCAAGTGCTATTTTCAGATTCCGCGGATTCCTCACTCTTAAACTTCGAGGATTCTCTGAGAAGTTACGGTACCAAAGTTTTACCGGATTAGAAGGCTGTGCAGCTCTTATATGGCTTAAGTGGAAGTAGCTTTGAGTGACTAGACTCAGGGTTCAAGAGATTCGGCTTCAGTTGTCACGAGATAATAATATCTCTTTAGAAGTCAACTAGGTCTGTTTCTATTGGTGTCAGCACTGGGAGAAGAAGTGGCGGAAGTAACTTCAGCGATGCTTCTAATTAGAACGAAGGCGCGTCGATCAAAGGGGTTGACGACACCGCATCCAGTGTCTCCCGATGGCCTCAATAAGGTCGTTTGTCTTTCTTACAATTTTTCCTGTTCATATATGTTCATCTATGGATCCAGTTCATCCATGAATTAAGTTTATTATAGATGACAGATCACCCATCTTTAAAAAATCTTCTACAGAAGCGTTGTATTGATCCTTCCTTTGTTCTTCTTCTTCTTTTTAGTCAAAGGACGCCGACTGCAAGGTATAAGGCTTTTACAAAAATAGCCACGATGACCTGTCCTACACTGTTTTACCTGGCCGCAGCCAGTGACTTCCTTCGACCTTACTTATATCGTCGATCCACCCAGCATGGGATTTACCCACACCGCGTCTACCGGCTTGTGGTCGCCACTTGAGAATCTTTCGGCCCATCTGAAGTGGCAGACGAGCAATTAACGACAAGCATAGCCTTCTTCATTACTCTCTGGGTGACCTCAATCGTTCTTGAGAGGCCTATCGCGTGAATCCTCCCTTTAGCATTCATTAATTTCGTTTCTTTTTAAATTACATTTCCATGTCATTTTTAATTGAAATTTTTAACAAACCACAGTTCTCCGTATATAGTGATATATAAATATGTACGCTGTATTCATATAAATGAGTTTGTGTGGAAATATTTTCTATAACTTATTCAATTGGCTATGCGGCAAACGCGCTGATGGATTTTTGATTTGATGCGAGACCGCCACTCTGTTCGATCATAAAAAACAACACCAAGTAAACATACGCCTAACTTTAAATCCTATTGAAAACATTTTTCACATAGGTATTGCTACTTATCATTTGTGTAGTAGCCATTAATAAATTGTGTTTTTAATGTTACCATCGGTCAAGTTGACTAATACGAATTATTTCTTCTTGAAGCGCTTACTTCAGCGGTTCAATGTGAACGTCGCTTTCTAATTTATTGAGATGTTATTGTTTGATCAACAAGATTATATTACGTGACTTATTTTAACTTTACTAACTTTCGACATTAAATTTTGGCAAATAAGCGCACAGTTTCTTTACTGACTATTTACTACAAAGATGTTTGCGGTAATTGGCTATATGTGTAAAAGTTTTAAAGGTGTGAATGTCTATCCTATTTGCTGTCAATCAATGTATGGTATAACCTATTTAACATGCTGATAATAATATAGTAAGAAAAATCGTTTGTACAACTTGTATGGCTACATATTAAAATTAATTTGTTTACTGTCTATCCCTTCAGACTTTATACTGACACACATTATTGGCCTGTCGCATTTCAATAAAAAATATTACATAATTAAGAGTGATTTTTATACAGGTTGATTAAAAATAGATGTAAAAGCTATTTGCAGACAAATGAACTATAATTTAACCCCTATGAAGAATCACTCTATATATCTAAGTCGTTTTATCGTGCATAGGTAGACTAATTCTAATCTCCAAGTAACTGGCGGCTTAAAATTAAAGTTTATACTGAGTAAGAAAAGGACTAATATATAGCTACTTCCGTAGTAGCAGTAGTCGTGCAATGAAGTGCACCGCCTGCCAGCTCGCTGATAAATGCGCATGCGGCAAACAATGCGAATTACGCAACTACCACCGTTAATTCACTCAACACGTGTTTCACCTCTCCACGGGGCATCCTCAGGAGTAATGTTACACCGATTAGTGTCAAACACTGAGTGCTCGGTGTTTGGTACTAATCGATGTAACATGGCTGTGGAATATCTTACTAAGAAGGATGAAAAGCCAACTGTGTATTTTATATTTGTAAATAACATTAGAGCCTTTATTTTATTTATTAGATAAAAAAAATCACAGGAATGTTTTTAGGGCATTTTAAAAATTACCAGGAGTTTCGAACAGACAGCTAGTTATTAATAAAACATCAAGGTTCTTAATATTCAGTTGCATTCATCACCATATAAATACGATAAGTGGTAATGTACAAGTTAGTTGAACATTTCGCGTTGAAATCTGACAGGAAATTAGAATGGGCGGGCCATAGGACGCAGTATATTGAGCAGGCGGGCTTTGACAGCCTCCAATAATTCAACGGATGTTGTCTGAGCGATTGCAAACAGTTTCCCTGCAGTCTGTGCATTTACATTTTTCAAAATAATATTGCCGTAGATCGATGAAATTTTTTATTGAATACTTCGTACGTATATTTCGTTTAATAGTAAAATTGTTTAGTAAAAAGTTTTGTATCGTGCTACGAAATTAATTTTTTATGAATTTTATTTAATGCTTTATAAATAACATAACGGATTTGTAATCAAAAAAACTCGTTTTCAGTATTTCATTTATCTCTTTATATAAGCGAAAGATTAGCATAGTTTTTTTATATATGATGTGCATTAAAAATAAGTGATTTTCTGGGATATCACATGAAATAAAATTATTTTTTTGATCTCTTTTTCTTGCCTAGCCGTAATTTGACAGGACTTACACTATAAGGGAATTTAAAGTTTCCTCTTCGTGGATAGTGAACTTCGTGGGTTCTCACAGAAGCCCTTACTGGAACCGTTATGTACTACTATATTTATTTATTGATCTAATTATACTTTTAACCATATAGGATCATGTATATAAACCCCTCGTGTCATGATATAAATACTAGAAGGTCCGAATTTGATACAAACTACAATCAGATTGAGCTCCCACAGACTGTCATCTTTTATCTTAAAGTGTTCCAAAAACAGTGATCTATCTAGAGTCCACAATAAACCCAGGCGAGTTTTGTGTGGTCGCTCTTACAGTATCTTTTTTTTCACTGATCTACCAGAGAATCGAGAGCATATTCAAAATTCGAATAACGAATCACAGGAGCTACAGATTTTGAACATTTTAGAAGTATTCGCACCTTAAAAGTAGTCGTGCGAAAAAGCACGTAAAAAAAGATCCACAATGTTGTGTATCTGCCCAATTTTAACCCTTATACCGTGGGAAGCGGAGATTGTACACAACTTGTCATTTTTCACACGTTATATTGACTTCAATCACGCCTACAAAACTAACATAACTTGAGCTTATACAAAGTTAAGACTAAATATTCTCACGTAAGAATTGGACGTTTCGGTGGAGCCAATGAATAACAGAAACAGAGAATTTTTTTATTTCTTTGGTGATACAATGCCGCTATTTTAACAACAGCCTTTCTAAATATTTCAGCACCGTCATAACTTCTGGTTAAATCTAATGCTTATTGAAACTAACTTATTTAATATAAAATTAGGTTCATGATATTTTCACTTATACAGTTGTAATAAGTGATTAGATACGCACATCATTATCAACGATATTAATTAAAAGGGCAACGTTTTATACGGCAAGTTTCTGGCGCTATGTCTCCTTCTTTTCAGCCGTAACCACCAAGTGTAAGGAATAGGCCTCTGCCGCAGCGACTTATCGCCACCTTGACCATATCATCACTCCACATAGTGAGGTGCCTACCACGGGGATGTGTCTATTTTCTCTAAAATCATGTGCATCAAACTATTGTGCATTTTTTTTCATTTAATTCAACTTGGAATTAAGTTTTCCCCAAGAATTTTCCAGAATTATTTTTCAATAATAATCTTGGATCAAAATTTGAAACTTCAAAAAATAAATTTTAGTTTCGAAAAGTTTTGTCTGTTACGAAATAGCTTATACAGAGATATTATAAGGTAGTTATGGGTGAAAAATCTTAAAAGGGGTATAGAATATTTCTTAGCAAACGGTTTTACAGTTTTAACATTTACTTCCAATAAACATGTTTAAATTGATCACCCTGAAATAGGTTAAATTTATTAATTTTTCTTTTTAGAACGCGACGGGTCAATAATTTCTCACGACAGAGTCTGCAGGGAGATATAGTAGTCAATTATTAATTTTTATATGTATTTATCCGAATTATTTCTTTTCTGATAGATTATTTATTATTTTTACGTGGACGTGCTAACGAATATACACGCTGACACGCATACAAACATTCAGACAGGCACAAAAAATAGAAGTAAAAACGTACGAGATACAGCTCTGTCATTCACTCAACTATGACGTCGATTCGTTTAGCTGTTGAAATGAAAATGTATAAAAACAGAGAAGAATAGTAAAAAAATATTGAAAAAAAATTAAATAAAATGTCTTTCGTATCGTAGTATTCGTAGAAAAAGTTGTAACAAGCATTATATATCGATTATTATAAGGAATATATGAAAATTAACAAAAAGTTAATATTTTTTCTTCATTTTCTTTACTACGACCAAAAAGTTTGTATATGGCGAAATAAAATCAACTAGAAATGGATTCAATTTCAAAATATTATTCAAACATGTTATCGGTCTCGACTTAAACAGTACTAATTTTTTTTAATAATGGCTATATTTTTGTTTTTATTTAATCTTCACCCTAAGTGATTTTATATAAGAAAACAACTAGGCAGAAATGATCTTCGCTTTAAAGTAAACTTATTTTCTTTTCATTCAGTGAAATTTTTTTTCAAATCTGCTTGGCTCAATTATTTGGACATTTCAATAACAATTGAATAAATGGTAAAGGATCCATTTATATTCTAGTGGCGCCTGTTGTTTTAACGTTCATCGCGGTCGTACGTAAAATTGATATTTTATTTTGACAGGCGTACAATATTATTTACATAGACATTTTAAATTTTAACTATAATGATCGGGTAAGTGCATGTGAGCGTTGAGATGGGGGACAGAGCAATTGACAAGACCACACGAGATATTTTAGAACGGACATCTTTTTATTCGTCTATCAATCCCATCCAGCGACAAAATTCTGCAAGTTAATAAAAGTTGTGAAGACACTGTAATGGTATATCTAGATTCAAACAACACATCTGCTTTTTGATTATCTTTGTAACATAAATTTACAGTTTGTCATTTACAATTATTTTAATAACCGTCTTTCAACTTATCAACATGGGAACTAACTTTAGTCAAACTTGTTGTTGTGGTGTGTGCTTAAAGGAGTCTTTCCTCTACATTCTTAAAACGCGAAAGCACGGTAGTTTCTACCAGTGGCGTAGCTATGGTATTTGGGGCCTGGGACAGATTGGGGCTTGGTGCCCCCCCCCCCCCTAAATAGTCTAAATAATTCCAAAATTCAGAACAGAATGTAGTTAACATATATTTTTTTTTGGTTCAAAATATTAATAAATATATATAAAATAACATTAGATCTAAATAAAATTTATTGTGAAAATTTAAAAACGAACATTCCTCGCCTTTTGGCCTGCAAAGTCATTAATCACATTTTAAAAATCAATAGTGTCGACTAGTTTGAAACATAGATTTGTGTATTTGTGATTTAGGACCCTTTTAAAAACACTGTGTTTTGCGAATGAAAGGCTTAAACACTGTGTATGTTATAATTTGTAACCGTTTACTTTTTTTTAATGTTCATATTATTTAACAACTTTTTTAGCACAAAAATAGAAAATTCGATATTCTTTTTATGTTATTTACTTTAAATTATGATTTCATTTTTCTTTTAACATTTCATTTTTCATAATTCAAAAAAAAATTCAAAAAAATTATTTTCAATTTTGGTGCCCCCCCTGCTTGTGGTGCCTGGTGCGGCCGCTCCGCTTGCCACCCCCTAGCTACGCCACTGGTTTCTACTGTGCTCTCCAAAATGGTTCTAAGGCAGTGTGTCTCTGTATGCTACCCGCATATAGTCGAAAGCGTCATGACTGTAAACCATCAATAAAAATATCGAGTTTTTTATACACTTTGTCATAAGCGTCATGACTGTAAACCATCAATAAAAATATCGAGTTTTTTAACGTATGAAACTAAATCTACTAGACCGCTCCGTTACTGTCTACTAATGTTTCGTTCGCAGAACGCACAGAAACGGTAAAATATTTCTATTGACTTTTTATTCCGCTGTGATAAAAATTCTTTAAAATAGTTTCTTAAATCATAGTCATATATAGACGTGGAAGATAGTATCCAGAGAACAATTAGTAGTCAGTGGAATGATGAAAAATTGCTTCTGTTAAACAAATGTTTTTGTAATAAAGGTAATATTTAACTTTTACTAATTACTGGTTGTAGATAAAAGTTGACGGTAAAAGACCACGTGGACGATCACGACCGACCAGACCCATTGGCCTGATCAAATACAGTCTGTTCTTACTATAGCGTCATAATATATTTATAATAACAACAGGCGGCACAAAAATAATGTCATAATGTGAACGCGCCTTAATTTTTTACAAATGGCGCCAAATGTCACTGTTGACATTTATGATGTAAGTGCCAAGAAACTTTTTTTCAAGAACAGAGCTGTCTTTTTTAATTTGTAACAAAATGGCTGCCGGTACAAATATGACACTACTTTTGCTCACCCGCTATTTTGTACGTTTGAAATAATTTTAATAAATTCAAACAAACGGGATACCTATATAATGTAATTAAAATTTAAAACTGGCTGTATCAAATTTCAACAGCAAAGTCTGTAATTCATTTGCAATAAACGGATTCATATTTTTTAATAAAATTCCGCAAAACATTATTGGACTACGATTTCCTATATTCAAAACGCATATTAAATTTGATTTACGGAAAAGGTTGAAAATTAATACGAGCATACTTAAATTACATGTATCGTGTTATTAAATTATTTATCGTATCGTATGTGTTGTTAAATTATTGAAATATATGTTGTTGTGGAGTTTTTTCCTGCTTCTTCTCCACAAGTATAACACCTTACGAAGCAAAGTAGATTTTAAAAAAAGTTGAAGATCACGAATTTTATCTTTTATCTATATCTTTAAGTAGAAAAAAAGAAAGTGAACGCTATAAAGGTTGGTGTTCACTGTAGGGGTCCAAGCAGTTTCCCAATCTGGTACTACTATGTGGAGACCCAGGTCGAGATTCACAAGGAAGTCATCAAGCTAACGTTATGTAAACAAAGTTAAGGCTAAGCGCTTTCTGCGATCTGTACTTTAAACATCGCGGAATCTGTCAATGCCATAAAGTTAGTCATCGATTCCGTTAAGGCACTTCAAGTTGACTATTATTTGGTTTGGATTGGTTACAGGTTTAAAAACTTTAAAGCGATAAATGTATATCAATTAATGTAAACATCCTTTCCAAAACTTGGTTTCTAAAATATTCAATAACTTCTTGATAATACACTACGAAGAAGCGTATTAATAATACGTGTTACTACAGACTTTTTAATGCCATAAATAATTTTCCTGTCGCATTCCAATAGAAAAGATAAAATTGTGTAAAACATTTTAGAGTGACGTCTTTATACAAGATTTTTGGAAGTAGTAACTTAAAACCTCTTTTCTGACAAGTTAATTCACCCCTTTAAAGTTATTACAAATATAACCTATAACTATTTGTATAAGTTAGTAAATATTAAGCATATTATTTATATTTAACACGTCGAGACTGAATCATATTGCTCGATAACTATGAAGAATAAAGTCAAAAATATTGCGAAGCAGTGGCAATAAAACGGAACACGGCGGATGGGTGCCGTCAAAAACGAGCAGGTAGATATTCAGGTAGTTAAATACCACTGGCCACAAAAGGACCAGAGATAATGTCGAGCAGGTATAAAACCTCGTTGATTGTACCTCTAATACAGATAAGAGGATCTATGCTGTTGTGTTTCGTAAAATTATTTTTGTTTTCATACAATTTTCTATTACACGTGTTGTTAAATTTTATGAATAATTATAAAATCCTTTACTTTATGCGTCATCGTCTAAAATATTTATAAACATATATATATACAGGATGATTGGTTATGTTTATATGTGTAAAAGCTTTAAAAGTGTGTATTTGTAGTCAATTTATGTATGGTACCTTTCAAAATAAATATTTACAGAAATTATAAATAAAGTAATGATGATGTAATTAAAAAAGAGTTTTAAATTTTCGGATCATTACATATTAAATTTTATTTATTGTTTATTATCTGTCCATATATATTTTGTACTTTTAAGATTTATAGCCATGTACAATTCCAATAAAAAATAATATTCTTTATTGTACACGGTAAGATACATGTAAATAATTTCATAATAATAAACAAAAAAGTACAATGTGCGGTCTTATCACACAAGGCAATCTCTTACAGACAACCATAGTATGGAAAAGGTAGAAGCATCTAACATGTAACATCTTTAAGAGTGATCACTTCTTCGGGTGATTAGGAATAAGTGAGAAAGCTATAATTTTATCTATTTATTATCAGGGACAATAATACTACAGTATCGAACAGATCTCGAATATAAACTTTTTTAAAAGGCTTACTGTATTACTGTAACAATTCTAACTGTATTACTGTAACAACAAAATTTGCGAAATGTCTTCGACGTAGATATTCGTATAATGTTCATTTTACTCGCAAGTAATATGAGGTTGTAAAAATATTACACAAAAAAACCGTTTACAAACACTTTTATATGAGAAATAATGAGTGTAACTTAGATACCAGTAACTTAACTTTTTTCATTCTAATCTAATAGCGACAGTTTTCATATTAGCGGTAATAAATATGATAATAAAATGTGAAGAAAAAAGTTTCGCTTATCATTGTGAATCCAACCGCAAATATCTTTTATTGTCGTTTCGTATTAATTGGTTTTGTTAGTTAAATGGCTATTTTTTATCTTCTTATACCGTTTTCTAGGTTTTATAATGTTAGTAACTCTTTTATAGGCAACTGTGTATTACAATACAAATGTAATGTATCTTTGAAAAAACTATTTTTAATGGCCCTGTTATTGATGGCTTCTCGCTCACCCCTATCGTATTTACGGAACAGAGCTTTACAATCTTTTTATAATATATGATATCCTAAATTAATATACATATTTATCATATTTAATATACATATTATTATCACATTTAAACAATTTTTGCTTATTGTCATAACTATCTATTTTATTTATTTTCACTTCATTTATTTCACATTAGTGTATTACATTTCCTCCTATTTCTTTAATTTCTTACCTGTCCGCAATCGACGATCATCACCAGAGTTGCGACATAAGTATATCCTGTTACAAAGTAAAGAATTTTAATAGTGTTAACGGAGCTTGGAAATGAGCTGCTATAATTACTGCTTTAAGAATATCGTAAAAATGACCACCAAAAACCTGTCTGCGTTTTTTCTGGTCTCTTTCACACTGGGCGCGTTTGGAACCATCGTGGTGTTGCAGGATGTCTTCTAATATTTTTCTAATTTTTTTTTACAAAATTGCGCCCTTTATAGTGTACTTCTGATGAAGTCAAGTTACACATTACGTGTTCTACAAGTTACAATTACCAGCCTTGTATGATATATCATATTATGTATGTTAACTATTGTGTAACTTGTGCTGTATACTTCTAGCAGCTTTATAAAAGATCGTGTCGTTGCTTATATTTATCTATTAGTTATCTTAAAACGTCACGGTGTTCTGATATTCTAGTGGCTTTGCTAAAAGATTAAAGGCATGTCTAGAGTAATAAAGACTTGTTCTTTTTACCAAGTCGATAAAAAAAATTTAGTAGATTATATATTTGATATCTAAATTGTTGTAATTAAACTTTTTCCTTTTATTATATATGAGTCATCGCCGTTACTTATTTTCTGTTCCTGCTACCACGAAGGCTTTTACAGCTTCATCTGAGCTAAGTTCAAGGAGCGGAAGAGTCCGTGAATTTAAAAACTAAAAAATAAAGCAGATGGGGCGCGTACTACGAAGACGTTCGTACGTAGAAAAGCGCTCTACCCGTGTAGAGTTGTGTAATGACTGGGTTCTTGATGTGTGCATGCGGCTTGGGACGGCAACGGACCATAGGCGAGACGAGGAGGGATCCGGATCCAACCACGATTCGCCCACGATGTTGATAATAGTCGTAAGTTCTTTTGCCTGAGTATTAATATCCCTTCATACTCAACCTTGTTCATGCTGTTGAGAAATCTGAAGGATACTCTTACACTGCAGTAATAATACAGTTATACTAAAGGCGTTACAAAGCGAAAGGGAAAGACGGAAGAATTGTGGCAAGAATGAAAAGAACGGAAGATCATACGATGTATGAAAGACGATAATGAAAATAAAAAAAATATGTGAAAAAATTAAATAATGTTGAATAGTCCCTGTCCCACACAAGATAGGGGGTACAATAAAAAAATCAATTATACTTAACTCCTCACTGCGTTAGTGTTTGGTTTGATTATTGCTATGCAATGCAAACATGCACATACCTACAGCGTATCACCTCAAATTCTAAGTAATTTTTCGGTGATTAGAGAAGGGTGATATAGAGTCAAGTGGCATCTATTATTAACCCTCTTTCATTTTTTTATTTAATACTTAAAACACTACTTCCTTGCCGGCATATCTTTCCATCTTAATCTTTGTTTAAAGAAAAAGTATTACGTAACCTAATTTATAACAAGCTATGTATATATATATATATATATGTATGTATTAGGGGGACGGAAAATTTGATTGCCATTTTGTGGCTCATTTCATACTTGGAGGACGTTGTATACCAGATGGCAAAAGGTTGTTGATAGCGATGGTAAATGTATTGTTGATTAGAAAGAAAAGATTGTTAAAAATGTAGTCGTGTTAATTTTACTTAAGAAAGTAACGTAGGAAAATAATTTGAAAAATAATATATATATTTCAAATTACTTTTTACTTTTAACACAGATTACTTATATACTTCAAAAGAAGGGTGATTATGAACATAGAACGAAGCTATATGTGTTCCCAATGCACCTTAGAAATCCCGAAACGTATTCAGATGAGTATTTTGTAACTTCTTCTACAAACCTCCGTATAAACAATTTCTAAGTTCGTACAGACAAAGTGATTCTTCACTTTATTTGACAAAGAGTGAGAAGAACATTTAAAATTGCTTTCATCCGTTTGTTACAAACATTAAAAATATATTTAATAAAATCCCTGGAATCATCGATTACGCGTGTTAGTCTGTGACAACGCTAAGTGACAAGTTGAACGACCACCGTAACTTACTTCGACGTCCGCGTGACAAAAGGTAAACTAGTGGCCGTTGAAATGCACGGTCAACAGATATTACTTATTTATAAGTGTTATTAGGAACACATATTTGGTACTACACTCGATAATTCTTGATATTTGAAAAAAAAAAATTGCAATTTGTTACACATAAATGTAAAGTAAAGATAACTTTTGCAATACTATTTAGCTACGAAATATGGATCTTCACAAAGCATCCTTCATGAAGTGTGAACATGGCTTTTTAATTTGTTGCGATTTAAGTGGTTACAATCATACGACTACATTTTGTAACTTTTTAATATAAACGTGACAGTGGTTTGCAAACGACATTGCAAATGATAACATTGACTATTTATCTTCGATAATTTTTGCTAGATCTGCTGCAAAACGATCTATAACTTTAAGTAATAATTATTATATTTCATGTGTGAGTACAGTTAGGTTACGAATTATTCTAACTACTGTAAGTCCTTACATTTGTAAAAGAGATCACAAGCAAACTCACCTGAGTTTCTTGTAGTGTTGTTATCTTCTCAAATCAATATGCAGTTTATTTTTTAAGGCACTATATTAACAGAGAGCTTAACTTGAATCTTGTTTCTTTTAAATTGTGCCCTTCTGTCTATTTTTCGTCGAAGTACCTACACAAATGATCACTAAAATTGACCCGAAGTCGAAAATAATAATAAAATTAATAAGAATAAAGGTATCTATGTTCAGCCGTTCGGTGAAAATGTTGTACATAAATGTATATGTATATAATAAATATTTTGTTTCATGCAATTTTGCTAGATAACAGCCCATCATTTATGAAATTCGTTTCATTTCGTTGCTTCTATTATTTTGCCAATTTGAAAGTACGTATAAAAGTTTGTAAATGATGCCTTTTACTGTACATTCTTGTTTAGCAAGTGAGCCTTTCCCCAAGGATATTTTCCCGGAGTTTAAGTATTGTGAAAATAAAATTTTGTTTAATGTCCTCGCACGCCCCGAAGTTGTGTAGGCCATTTCATTTGCGAATACCAAATTCTGAGAGGCGAGTGTTACCCAATGCGGATAAATAAATATGTCAGCATTGAAATTAGTATTTTAGCGGATTAAATTGCGGTTTATTTAACTTTTATCCAACATGCAATAATATTTAACAAATTAAATATCAAGAAACCAAAATGTTGCAAACCAAATCAACGAAACCAAATTGCTTCGCTTGAATTAGAAATTCTCATATAAAAGTTAGATATCAAAACAGCTGTACATTATTTATAGTCTTCTAAAAAAACACTCTTATATAAGAATTGTAAACAAATAACTAATATTAAGTAATAAATCTAGTCGAATTAAATCTCGTCGTACAAATATCTAATGATAGGTTTTTTTTATTGAACTCAAAGGTGATATCTCAGAGCTAAAACTAAACATTGATATAAAACGAGATTATACTTTGAAGTAAATGTAACTTAATCTGCGTTATTGGGTTTAATTGTGAGTATGTGTCCGAAGAAGCTTTAGTTAGACAGGCTAAAGGCTTAAAATTTACAAATAGTACGAAACGGTTCTTTGAAAAACCAACTCTAACAAAACCTGTTAATACGTATATACATCTGTCTCTTTTTGTACATCTCTGTATGTGCCAACTTTAATTTAGACTTAGACCAAAGTCCCCTTTAAAGCGTTTGATCGATTGTACTATTAGCAATCGGCAGACCAATCCGATTTATATGTAGTGAAATTTTCGATCGAAAACCACTATATCTAGAGCTCTGTCTCCTATATTTTCTCTATCGAAACTTGCTCTCTTTTAATTGGATTTGTCTAGACGTGCGTTATATGGATTTACTAATTATGAACTCAAAGATTCTTGGAATAAGATTTTAATTCCTTTGAAACGGAATCACAAGAAACTTAGTTCAGGGGCCACACATGTGTTGATTGGCTTCGCTGACAGTTAAGAAGATAAACGATCATCGTCATTTGTCATTGGGGTTCCCACTGCAAACCTAGCACCTACGTCCATTTTAGTAGATGCGATGAGAATTTATTCGAATTGATTGATGTTTTATCATTCTATTATATCAACAATGTTTTCGAATCGGTAAACCTTTATCAGTATAAGTCAAGGCGGCGGTGTTATAAATGGCCTCAAATATTTCCAATGACTCGATTCCCACATTTAAAACTGTCAATTTTAATATCCAAATAAATGTGGACAAGATTCAAAAGTCAAATTTGTTATGTCATAATCAATCTGACATTGAACAAAAGTTGATGAAAATCAATTGATAATATTATGCGACGAAATTAACTTGTACATTAGTAAAACGGGAAATTCAGGTCGGACGCTAAATTTTATTTTGCCGACTAATCAGACGCCATGACAGATTACGAATTGTTATCTGTTGCGCGTACATATTTAATTTCACGAATTTTCAAACTGTTAATTAGTTTTCATAATTATTGTTACGTGTTCCTGAATAGTGCAAAAGATGGTTGAGTTCATTGCTATATTTTTCGTTATTAACTTAAAAACGCCGTAGAAAATCACCGCTGACTTTCACAGAGAAGGAAATATTGATAATTATATTTAAATATGTAGAAGAATCGTGGCCAAACAGCCTACCATAGCATACACTGCCTTTCACGAACAATGTAGTTATATGTCATATATTTTAATTTTATCAAAAAATAAAATATTTAGTATCCCTTAATACAATCAAGCATGAATTAAACATTTTTAGTTACGTTCTTCAAGTTATAAAAATAGAATGTTAATATGTTAATTATACAGCCGACTTGTGTAAAAAAATGGCACGTAAACTATATAATATAAGATTTCATGTACAAGATGATTAGAGAAAATTTTCATCAATTTTCATAGGGCTTTTTAAAAGATGCATTATAATTTTACTAGGTTATGAATATTCTCTTCAACATATTTTCGACATAAAACATGGTCTTAATCATCATAATAAAATCTAAAAATTTTAATAATATAATCATTTTTATTTTAATTAAGTAAAAAATTGATAAATGTTTAAGGGGGCAGAGTTCAAATGGTATACTACCATATTACGGAACTGACCTGAGCCACTGAGCTTTTAGATCGCCACACTCCATGGTGTGATTTGGTACAAAGGTCTGCCAGACGTGACCTCGACAATAAACTTTTTTTCGTCTCAAATATTTAGGGTAACATTAATATATTCGTATTTCAAATCATGATCCATCACATTGACACAACATATAGCTGAACTTGTAGTTTTTTCTACGTCGACAGCAAATAACTCGATACAGAATATAAATCACGCAATTACAATACGTTAATACAAGATAAACGCCTTCTTCACAATAGCCATTATTACGTTTTAATTTAAATTAAGTTCAAGTCAGTAAGTACTGCAGCCCCAAAGTAAACGTTTTACGTAAACAAACACCCTTTAGAATGCACCCCATATAATAGCATGGAATGGATCAGTAGCCCTCGAACAATGAGCAATCAGTGGGTAAATTAAACAACCGCCTTTGTACCCCAAGAAATAGTACAAACTGGAAGTGATACAATAAAATAAAAAAGAGTATCATTGCAATTACACGAGAAGGGCATCGACGTAAAGGATAGTGTGATCCAATTGTTATTTTTTCTTTTGGAAAAGTTGTTGGTCTGTTTGGGGCTTAAATCTGTCGACGCTTAACGTAGACCTTTTTATATTAACAAAATGCTAGAGTGCCCTGAGAAATCTCGTTTCGAGAAAATAAAAATATTTGTATTAAACAGTTGACACCGTGTCAAGATATTACGCCGCTTCTGACACTCAGTCATTGTTAAATTGTACGAAGTTATGATATTCTCCTATGTAATTGATATTAATAATCATGTAATTAAGAAGTTAATAAACAAAAGAGGCTAATCATCATATTCGACTTGGCTGGACAGAGACTCGGAAACTACATCATAAGGTCTACAAGTAATGTGTTATCAGTGATGACATATGAATCAGAAACACAGTCTCTTTATCAAGCTACATTAGCAAGATCACTCTCGTTCAACGAACTATAGAGTGGTCTATGCTGTGAATACTACGAGGTCAAATGAAGAATGTTGGGATCCGTATACGAACAAAAGTATCGACACAGCCAAGCGGATATTTTTAACCGTATTTGGGACAAAGATTTTATATTGTCAGGTAAATGTTTTTTTTATTATTTAAATTTTATTCATCATTCTCTTTTTATCCTTCTCAATTTCTTATCTACCTTCTCTCTTCCCTTCTCTTTCTTATCTTCTTTTACACATCGCTTCTTTTCCCTCTTTCTCATTCCAAGGTCACAGATTATTACAGCATCACAGTTTATTTGACTCGTATATAACATTTGTTAATATTTAATTTTTATTTTTATTTCTAATTATAATATTCTTTTCGGTAAATCTCTTTTTATATCTAATCTTATTAACGTTATTTATATAACTGCTTTTGCTTGCAGGCATAACTTACTGGGGATCATGGCAGACCCTTTTTATTTCTGAATTTTATTTTTAAGGTCTTTGAGGCTCAACCTTCTGAAGCGTAGTACCAGCAAGCCCAGGACGTTCAACGTCATGGTGGACAGATTACCTTGTAAAGGTCGTCGAAAGACGCGCGATGCCGTTTCCAGCTGGTTAACCCACATCCAGCAGTATTCTTCCTACCGTGGGAATCATATTATTTCTAGATTATGTTATTTACTATTGATATAATAATAGAGAATTGACTGGTAGTAACAAAAATATAATTATAAAAGTTTTATTTAAAATCGATGAATGAAAATGATATGCAAAAGTGACCAATCCAGTTACGCAACTCTCGGTGTAGTCGTTGTCCACCCCTTGTTTGCTTAGCGTGAGGATCCTCCGTTGAATGATCGGCTTATTTTGGCGTAGATAATTAAGTAAGTAAAATACAAAGGAAACGTACGCTCGGTACGTATCCAAGAGATTTATTAAACGTCAAATTTCGAGAACCCCCACTTTACTGGGCAGTCATGCGTGAGAAGCTATAGAACAATATTATTTTAAAATATTATCACTATACACGTCATTTCTGTATAAAAAGGTTTTTGATATAATAATTTGAACATTATAACATGAGGGACTAAAACTAATGGCAGTGAAGAACACGTAAACAGAATTTAAATTTGTTCGTTCGGATTACGAATTCCAGCTTTGGCAGATTTAAAAAATAATTAAAGTGATGAACTAAAAACACGTGTTCCTTCTCTCTTTATGCATTGTCCTATATATTGGTAAAAGTAAATCATCACAGAAATCTGGATCTCTTCTAAAATCTACTATTTCATAGTAGCGATAGCAGTAGCAGAAGTAGTAGAGATTTCAGTCCAGTGTCGTTAACGCTCGCAGCAGTGGCGCCGTTGCTCTTTTTACCTTTGCCCAGGGAGCCCCCCCTACCTAGCCCCCTAGGGCTACCTCGCCGCGTTTTCGTGGGGATTGGTATAGAGTTTTCAGTAGCACTGCAGTGTCCATAGCCAGTGAACAGGAACTGATCATTTAAGCTTCGCCTTCCTTGTACTCTCGATTCAGCATGCCAATTGCTTCATCGTCATCATTTCACCCATCGGACGTCTATAGCAAGACATAATCACCCGTACCTGATCCACAGTACGTTTCCACCACCATCCACAGTCTATGGTCATCTGTCCACTTCTTGGGTGGACTTCAGTTACATGTTCTACGCGCTATGTGGCCTGTCAAAATCTTAGATATAACACACATTTTATATCAAAGCCAATGTGATGCTGGTTCTTGAGATCTTAGTTTTTTATAATTTATGAAATAACTGTTGTAATTATTTTTTTAGTCTTTGTTACGTATAAACCTTATCTCTATATGAATAATAACTAATAGCTAATTATAAGTCACATAAGCTTATATTAAGGTACATCACAGGATTTTATATATATTAAAATGAAATAAAATACGAAAATAGTAAAAATCGTAAATTTAATTAATTTTTTGATTCTGCGACGACAATAAAAACTAAAAGTAAGTGGATTACAATGAAATATAGGTATTATCACATTATTAGTAGTCTTAAACGTATGAAAAATAAAACTTTTATTTTTGTATTTGTTGTTTATTAATAAGTTATATCTCATTATGCTCGAATTTGCGAGATCTTATCACAAATGAGGAGATCCACAAGAAACCAAGATCAAAGACGTAGCTTCAATAATTGCTAGTATGAAGTAGCAATGAGCGGGGCTCATCGCTCGTGCTGCAGATGGTTGGGGCCTAAGGGTTCTCGAGTCGTGATTTCGAGTCGGTGGGCGCGACGCGAGGGGGGGGGGGACCGACAACATGCCTATGTTCGTGAGAAGTTGCTAGATGCGGGCAGCGCAAGACCTATTGTCGTAGCGATCTTCGAGCTGCCTCTATATCTGGTGCTCATTGTGTAGTACATGAGCATTTCTACCACACAAGTCAAGAATGCGATATAAAATGAGCATAGGCCATCTTCAAAGGGAAAGGGGTAAACACAAAAATTACAAACTGCAAGCGGTCTGTGAGACCGCGCGTCCACAGTTAAAGGTTAAGGTAGCTAGTAGTTAAATACGTCTTAGTAAAGTTGTTTTAAATGTATGTGTTTAAATTACAAGTGGCAACCAATATACACGTTGATTTGTAGTAAAACACATTTTTCCTAGAGCATTATTTATCACACCCTAAGAGTCTATGCAGTAAATTTGTAGAGGTGAATTATTATCCGGTAATTGTTCGTAAACGCTAGAGCTTGCTCTTTATTGTACTTTCTCACGCATCTTGGAAAAATTAATGCAAGAAATTTAACAATTTTCTTATCTCTGTATTACTGGATAGATCTCTTTTTCAGCATCTTTCTGCTTGTGCCGGATTTGTTTTGCTGATTTATTTTTGCAAATATTTATAAAAAAATATTTCGATTTTTGAGACATTAAGTCTACGTTATATAACAAATGAGGGGTGTCAAAATATAATGTCAAGTTGAAGTGGCTGTAGACAGAGGGCATATAGTTTGCAGAACAGATGATCGTTCGGCCTTCAAAGTGAAGACCACAGACCAGCAAGCGCAGCATAGATCGTTCAAGCCCAAGGCGGTAGACTAACTTCTTCAGTTAGTCAATGGGCACCGGATTCCTGCTACCGATCGTGTCAATAATCCGTTGGAGAACCCTATTTATTATCAATATCAATATTTAATATTTAGTTTCATTTTTTTAAAATATCAGTTTTAGCGCATCGTTCATAATCATTGTTTTTGTTTTGTTTTCTATGTTTCTCCGAAACATTAAGTTCAGTAAGTTATTAAATAGTTTCAACGAATAAAAATAATTAATTGATAACTGAGAAGACGACGTTTATTTGTTTTTGGATGCTCTGAAAATGTTTACCAGAGATGGAATTTGAATGAGTGTTGCCGAATTCGCTCAAAAAAAGGTATAGGTTCGCTAATTTGTAACCTATTTTTTCAAAAGCGGTTTCTATAATAAGCAAACACACGAACTCTGATTATTACGTAATATTAGCTCATCCTTGTTTCACAGAGCCCTTTTCACTATTAAATTCAAGATGAATTCCACGGTCTATAGTTTTAAATGGAATCGCCCTCGTGTAGTTTTCAAAGAAATATCTCGTTCCAAGCGACTGATTCTTTTTTTAATTGAGACGGTGTAATTGTAAGGCGAAGGCGATTTTTATCACAATGCACCGTTTCATATATTTCTTTTACATTTCACTCTAAATTAGTAAGCTTAATTTAAACTTCACGTTACTTGATCATTTGTAATAAGAATTTGTATGTATTTTTTTCGATTCTCTATCGATGGTCCGAAATAAATGAATTTAGTTCATTATTGATAATATTATCAGGACATTAAAAATAAAATTAGCTCTAATATTCGCGTTAATTAGTTTTTTGGACTAGACGCTCTCCATTACTGAAATGGAATTTATTAATTCCTTCTGATAGTTTCTCCTACAACCTTTCTGCTGCCGGTGAGCTATTGGATCGCCTAGGCGGACCCTCAATGGAGTGACTAGGGTCTAGGGCACCCATGTGTGCATTGAAATTGAATTTTTCATAATTTCACAGTTTTGAGTTACCCATGTTCCTGGACTGTACCATGAGTATGATCGGAGCTGGTGGAATAGTTGCTATGCAAAACGAGCATTGCCATGCTTTTAGATGTAAATCATAGTTTGTTAATTTAATCGTGACCCTGAAACGGAAAATTACTCATTGAGCAGTAGCCCAGTGGTAGAGGATTTGTGATCATATGTCACAGGTTCGATTTCCGAGATAGAATCTCGTATAAATATACGTCGAATATATGGGATTGTCACAGCTGACAAAAACAAGTTTTCAGAGGATGGGAAGCAGCGTCCTCTGCATACCATATCAAAATGCAATCGCCATGTCGCCTGCTAGGCGTGGTGAATATAGTATATCTCATATAGATATCTTTGGGGGAGGCCTATGCCAGTAGCCCTTTATGAGCTAAAACTACGATTTTATTGTTAATATATTGTTTTTTATCATAGAAACTCTGAATATGTGGACAGACGACCCTGTTAAGGTAGTCAGAAAACGTTGGATGCTATGCTATGCGTCTATGAAATAAGACGACGACGAAAATTTCCACCAATTAATAATGTTAATAAATTAATAATAATTTAATTTAATGTTTAGTATAAGTATTGATAAGTTCATGACTTGCGCCATGCATATAAGGGCTCGTTACAGGATATCCATCCCTCTTCCGCGTGAGTTGGTTCATGATATCGATCAAATGAAATTACCTACATAACTTACATCAACCTAAAAATATGTTTACATTTTTATTTAGAAATAAAACAATATATACTTAACTGTCGATGACAAAAATAAAATTATATTCTCTTTTATTTTAATGGTCAAAACTGTAGACTGCTATACTTACTAGTCTTTAACATAGCCTTTTTTTAAATAGAATATAAACCTCAGTCTATTATTACCAAATAACCACTGTTGGTCGACTAAACGTGTTATGGTTGTCGCAAGATCCCAGGTTCAGACCGATTTTTGTCTACTCGTCTTATTCTAAATTTCTACTAACTATTTTGCATTTGTAAACCAGAATTATTATTATGATATTTTTGCCGGTCTCTTTCTTTATTTATACGCCAAGAATTTGACCTATGTCTCGCCTGATTTTAAACGATGACGAAGCCTGCCATGGTATATGCTTGTCTAGAAGATACCTATTCACTCTTGTCTTAGATATTCCTAAGTTGTAATTGTCTGAAATAAAGTCGGTAGGCTGTTCGACTTCTAGGCTGTTTGCACTATAAAAGTATTCGCATCCTGTTCGCACTATAAAATGTTTGGTGAAAGGAATTTCAACGGTGTACGGATGTCGTGAATCCGTACGTCTCGTTGTCCGTTGAAAGAAAAGAGATGGAGGGAATTGTCCGGTGTAATTCCGCTGCACACTCTCCAAAATGCAGTCTGTAATATACAGATAAACTGACAACTTTTCTCCTATGCTCACTTGGTTGTATAATTTGGGATCACACTATTACGGGGCTAGAAGTCCAAGAACTATGTTAAAAACAAACTTTTACATTAGTAATGTCTATGCCTCTTGATTTATAAACGTAACGTACAGAAGTTTCACTTGAAGAGCAGAAGGTTTTGGTCTGATTTACGATCAAACAAGCGAGTAAATACTTACGTTAATTGTATTAGTTTGATTCGTATTGCCTTTTGTTCTTATCCACAAATACAAACACACTCACAAAAACACTACGAAGCTTTTTACAGTATGACCTATATACAAAAATCTAGACTAAAAAACATGTTTCATAAAACAAATTTAAAATAAAGTATATACATATAAACAATTATAATTAGAAATACGAAGATACTTTAAATTTTTTACACTTTCAAACGCTTGGAATAGGTACTACCTAATGTGATAAAAGCAACATACCCTTTGTAATTCAATCCCCTATACCACCCTTTATCCCAATGCTAAGCGCGTATCGACAGACATAGTCGTGGACCTCTCATAGGAACTTTGGCGCTTTGTCACTCGTTTAAGGCTACTTAAGTGATTCAAAAGGTTCTGAAAGATCCTCGAGTGGCGACCACGATCCGGTAGACGTGGCGTGGGTTGACCATCACCTGGGTGGACCAAAGGTATAGTAAAGAGGGAAGTCGCTGATGCAGAGAAGGACCGGTAACCGTAGACAGGAGGCCTGTGCCTTGTAGTGTGCGTCAATTGGTTGAAAAGAAGAAGTGATTCAAGACAAAAGAAAAGGCAAATTTTGGATCAAACTCTAAGTGAATGTAGTATCTTTGGTTCGACCAAATCCACTGGTCACTAGTCTGTTATATTTATGCTGAACTCCTCGATCCAGCTGGTGCAGATGGTGCAATTGGAACTGAAGCTTAATGAAGATTAAGATTACTTCCTGTCTAGTGGATTATGAGCTTCAGCTACGACACAGATGATGAAAGGAAGAAGGAGTAAACTGAGAGCTCGCCAATATTTCAATTCTTTGTAATGAATAATACACCGACCCGAGTTGTCTTGATCAGTTATTCAAGAAATTAAGCTATCTCACCTGTGATAGCTATAAAAGCTAATTCGCCAGTCATCATTTCCTTTCGTATTACTCAGTACTACGTACTACATGGACGACAATGACTATGCAATAGGCAGATTTATCAAAAGGAAATGTCTGCTCCAGAGTGTGGTATAAAAGTTTTGGGTATGATCTTAAAATGCTAATAGGTTTTAGTAACGCGGCGGTCTTGGTCCTGGTCACAATCTTGAATTGTTATTACAAAAAAAGACAACAAAAATGGTAAGAGTTTGACAAACATTCACAGATATTAGCTCAACAATAAGCTCATTGAACATGGCATGTCATCTCTCTCAAACCTATGTTCAATTACATGTAACAATCTATGCTTACATAAAAAACCGGAATGAGTTTGTTGTTGGCTGTTCGCAGATCGGTGCGCATTTGTAACCCTCGTAGATTTATGTTAAAGGAGGCTTTTATAATGGTGTTCAACCTTATTATAATTTTCGTCAAATTTGGTTTTTCTGGTATTTATTTTAAGTACACAAGTGTTCACTGAAAATGACGTTATGCGGTTAAATATATCTTATTACTATATCAATTAGGTTATTTACTATTTCTAAAGCCATTGATTTTTGGCTATATTGTATCTATATATTAATTCAAACCAGATGCGATTAAAAATGGGCCGTTGTGGCATTCTTCTTATAAGTTATATAAGTGGTTACTGTAAATAATTCTTTACAGATAATAATATGAATATGCAAAAAAAAAGTAATACCGGCTATTATATTCTCAGTGACAGGGATTAATTTGATTTACAAGTTAAAGGGATGAATGTATAGCTTATTTATGACTAGAAAGCTTTTATATCTATTTCCGGTCAACGTGTATAAAGTAGTCACTTTAAATTTTTTTTTATATTGGAATGCGACAGAATAGTAACTTCTGGCTGTACAAAATCTTCAAGAACATATCGTAAATAATAATTACTTTTGATATGAAGTAATTAGAATTTTTAAAACGTTTTTATTACTATATTATCTTCTTTGTTATTTATGAAACTGTTGATTCTTGGATAGATTTTACCAAAAGTTGATTGATAGCAAAAGATCTTTACATCGACCTTTAAAGCTTTTTTACCTAAATATAAACGATCACCTCGTAATTATTGTCTACACGACAGCTCACAAAAGATAGCTACCATAGAACCATAAACATATAAATGCCAAAAACATTAAATTTAATATTTAACCTCAAAAGCAAAATCAAAGACTCGTATAGCATACGCTACGCGTCAGCCGGCTTTGTAGCGGGCGCTTTATTTCCAATCTTTTGTAACATCTGTTGCTTCGCTTATCGCTTTTGAATAACGCTTACATCTGTCAGCGTTAAGACAGATCGCTGGTATTGGATTGGGTTTGAATTTGGTAGGCGATTGTCGTTTGTTGAAATGAAATTGTACGTATATCGCAATGCCTTTCAACAGTGTATCGTATTTTTTATTATAATACGGTCAATATTTATGTTATTATTGTGCAGGTAAAGGAAATTCGTCTGCTAATCTATAATTTTTAAAAAAATATGAAGAAGGCTTCAAAGATCCATTATACACCCGTTCGAAAACCAATCACCTTTGTCGAAATCAAGATCAGCTCGTGTATAATAGAAGTCGCATATCCTCGATCATACTAGATATAAACATTACTGAGTTTTTCCGCCACTTATTGGCCAAACATCCTCGCTTTCAGAAGCGGTTGTAGGGATAATAGCCAGACAATAGCTACCGTCCAAGACGAGGTTCAGCCCTCTCGGGTGCTCTTGTGTCGGTATGTTAACCAGGTGTTATCAACGTGGGACAGCCCAAGCTAAGGTCCTTTCATAGGGGCTCTTGAGTTTAGTCACTCCATACCTATACATGACCTCCCAATCCTGTAAAACAGCGGTTTATATCGACGCGAGTCGTGGCTCTCTAGAAAGCTATCGAGATGTACTACCTTAAAAGAGGATTTAGGCTTTTTTATTTTTTATTAATTCTAATTTGTATTGCTGGTGTTTTTTTTTACAGTATTTATCAATCGCTTTAACTAAACGCAGACAGTTGGGAGAGGGTTGCCGCTATTTGATACGGATGTTTCTTCTCCCAGCTGCGAGGCACGACAGCGTTTTATATTATTATTTTTTTTTTACACAATTTTCACTTACGGGTAAATACAGCTAAAATTTATACATATTAACAATACAATTTGGAATACACAATTATATATTAGTTGCTACATTATTTTATTTAAGTCGCTGCCCAAGCGCTACAGATCGTTAACCCTTAATTAGGCGCATTAAGAAAATCACTCAATTAGGCGCATGGGGTCTTAAATGACCCCAAAAAAATATTGGGAAAAGAGTATCATAAAGGAATAAAACTTAATGGAGTACTTTAAGAAACAATTACTTACTATGACATTAAAAATATTAAAAAAAAAAACAAAAACAGTAAACCTCTCTTTAAACTAATTTTATTGGCATAGCCGAGATCAACTTAAGAAATAAAGTTTATTCAGCCTCATCAGCGGAATCTTCTGTTCTGCATCCGACGCAGTAAATCCTTGAGTGTTGCTGACAAATAAATTTACGACACTTGAAACATTTTGTTGGCACTTTTTTGTCGTCCTTTCTAGGACATGATGAACAGCGCCCGCGCTTAGCTGTCGATTGATAAACCGCCTTGTTCACATTATAAACTTCACGGAGCCGTTTTTTTGTTGTCGCTGGTACAGCACGTAGTTGTATGCGACGTTTTTGGTGATCTTCCACAAGTGCCGTAGCTATTTTCTTCAAGAAAATCCGTCTTGTATATGTCAAAGTCTTCTCAGCATTCGCTTTGTGTATGACAAATGGGTTGATGCCAAATATGTTTATACTCCAGGTAAATGTAAAATAATATTTTGTGCTCGGGTCCTTACTGCGTTCGATGGTGATACTTTACACCATTTCACTTTCGGGCCATTTCTCTGAGTATGTCGAGATAAAAAATAATTATCTTCCGTTGAAACAGGGATGTCTTGAATATGTTCAGACTCCTCAATTTCGCTTTCTGAATTATGAGCACTATCAATGACAGCATCGTTTAAAGTTTCGTCTTGCGAATCCGAACCAGCAACATCTTGCTCTTCATCAAGCACTTCATCCAGCCATTGCAATACTTGTTTGTCGTTAGGCATTTCAATTAAAATAAAGAAAAAGCATAGAAAAAACTCAAAAATACATAAAGAAATCATACCGTATCAAAATACACACATACAAAGATAAACAGTAAACAATATACTAATATAAACACAAAAAAAAATACAAAATTAAAAACTTACCTTTGCCAAAAAACGGAACGTAACTGGGCGCATGGGGTCAGCTCTCTAAAGGACAGCGATGTGTTTGCAAGAGTTAATGTTCTGGATGCGACTAATTTGCGTACCCCGGGGGGAATGAGGAAGCTAGAAAGAGCGTTAGTACGCTCTGAAGACTGTAAGCCATTATTTTTTGAATTTCAAGCGGCCCTGACCCCATGCGCCTAATTAAGGGTTAAATGCCTTGAGATTTAGGACAATGTGCCGGGCCAACTCATCAAAAGATTCTGCTGTAGATTTTTTCTTGAGAAGGTCCGGTAAGCTGAACGGAGATATATTAAGGTTTTCACATAAGGTCACGTGGTTATGTCTTTTGGATGCGAATCGGGAGCAGTGCCTGAGTAAGTGATCAAAAGTCTGTACTGTGGAGTCGTCACATGGGCAAGTCTCATTATCGATTATTTTAAAACGGTGCAGGTACTGCTTGCAGTACCCGTGCCCGCTTAGTAATTGTGTCAGATGGAAGGATGTCTTGATTGAGAGGTTTTAGGCTAAGCGCCATTTTCCATCGACACAATGAAATCTGAAAATGCCTGGTTAGCAGTGTAGTCCATATAAAAAGGTTTTTTTCTTTCGTTACTTAAGTTCACTTTTGTCGACTTATTAATTTTTGTACAGAGTGGTTCGAAATATATCTAAAATTTTTAAAGCGATGAATCTACAGCTGCTTCGTCAGCGGAAACCTTTGAAACTTTTAATTATATTTCATATCACCCTGTGTTCTTTGAATTGTGATCTATTAAGTTCCCTATAGATAAATAAACATCGTTAAACAGACTTGATAAATTTAAAAATGAAGAGTTGATCTGTTATCTGATAAATACAATGTTGTAATATCAAAAATGATACTATGTTAATATATTTTGCATGATTTAACAGTATATAATTAAATCGTTTTGATTGCTTGAAATATTGATCAAGTGAACAATATTCTCTTTTACTTTATTGCATGAAATACTCCGACTCTCAGGTAGAAAGATAAATCGCCAAGGGCTTAAAGGCCGGATATATCCGGACACTGTCTGGTAACAGGCGACGTACAAGCTAGGGGTTACTAAGAACCGTTGGCGCAGGTCCGGCACAAGTAAATAATACAACATGTATTTTATTTAAACTATTCATAATAATAAATACGCTCATACACGGAACTTTAAGAAAATGCATCAATGCGTTTGAGATGTGGTCGTTCCCGATTCATCTCACAGACGCCAACTGTAAGTCACAGGCCTCCCTCAAAGATACTTAGGGGAGATATATCATAATCGCCTCGCTTGGCGGGCGAGTTGGCGATTGCAGTGTGCAAAAAATCATCATACATAGACAATTTCATCGCGTATGTTTTATGCTTTTTTCACAATATCTTTACTATAATTGACTGACGCCTACTGTAAGATATACATAGACCTCCCCCAAAAAGATATCTATGGGGATATATCATAATCGCTTGGTGGGTGAGTTGGCGATCGCAGATATTATGGTACGTAGAAGACACTGCTGCCCATCCTCTGGAAGCAGTAGAAATTCTGTATAAATAAAATAGGCTTTCATCTTGGAAATCGAAACTGCATATTACCATTGCAAGTCATTATCGCTGAGCTACCCCTGTCCAACTCACTTATGTATTATCGTAATTTCTTGTCTGTAGTGATGATCCTCGAGTACCCTCACTGGATATTTATTACAAAGAGGGTTTGAAGGTTTAGGGTTGGTCAAACACCCTCTATATGTTCGGGCCTGGTAAAGATGTAGACGCTAATGTGTAAACTGGCTTAGTCAGTAAAAAAATCTTCTCTAAGCTTCAAGTATAAAGAAATAATAGCCTGGTCTTATTTTACGAAACCCCAGCGTGGTTTCTTAATTTCTTAAATTTTCTCTTATTTTTTTAATTTTTTCGTAATTTCTAGTCTGTATTGATGTTCCACGAGTACCCTCACTGGATATTTATTACAAAGAGGGTTTAAAGGTTTAGGGTTGGTCAAACACCCCCTATATGCGCGGGACTGGTAAAGATGTAGACGGTAATGTGTAAACTGGCTTAGTCAGTAAAAAAATCTTATCTAAACTTCTAGTATAAAGAAATAATAGCCTGGTCTTATTTTACGAAACCCCATCGTGATTTCGAATGTAATAAATATCTCTAATAACTACGTCGATACGTGTTAGATTTTTTTCTAATAATCTTTTTATGAAAGAGGGATCCGCTCTCCGCGACCCCTCAATTATCCCTTTGATGGGGTAAACGATTATGGCTTTTATTACTTTATGAATAGAATGTTTTTTATGCCCGAAATCCATATAATAGACGTAATACAAACATAATATTATCATAACTGGGGGTGCTGAGATTTTTAATATGTCATTTATGTATTCAGTCCTTTTGTTGGCCAGTCGAAAATCGGGCTTGAAAATTTACATCGGATCGTATGGCGCATTGTTAAAACCAATGTTACGTGGTATGGTTTAAATATGGTAATAAATAATGTAAGCTTTAAATGTGCGTCGTTATTTCAACGCATATATGCCCACTGTAGGGCATAGTCTTCCCCTAAATATACCTTTTACTATTATAATGTATATATACCATATGCCTATCCTCTGAAAACTTGTTTGTAAGCATTTGAAATTCTATATAATTAATGTACAAAGTATAAATTAAATAAGCTTGCATTCCGGGAATCGAATCAACGACCTACGATCGCAAGATCTTTACCGCTGAACTACAACTGCCCTATTTTAAAAAGCCTTAATATAAGTAAGAGTATCGATTTGCGTACAATTTTTTATGCAATAAAATAACTTAGGTTATTAATCATAGTGCGCAGAATAGATTGCCGCTGGAACCTTAAGGTTCTGACGTAAAGTTTACTGACCCGTAAGCAAAGTGTAGAATATCCACTTTTAAGATACTCGTAAATAGGTGGCCTTGTTAAGATAGTCGGAAATCCATGGATGTGGACTAGAAGAGATCTTATTGGTAAATCCAGGGAAAAGCCTATGTCCAGCTGTGGATCTCCTATGACAGACATAATGAATTTTTATAGCCATATTGCTAAGTTTGCTAGTGTACATTACAGTAATAGTCAAAAATTGGAGTATTTTTGTTCTAAGTGTTTATAATTAAAAAAACAGCGCCTATAAACGAATAAATAAAATAGGAGTATATATGTGTATGAATTTGGTACATATGCTAGTCAGGTAGCTGATTTAATGAGAAAGTAATCTAAACTACTTTTATTAAATAAAATTTCTTAAGCGAAAAAAAAACTAAATTGTTTTCTCGTTAAATTCCACAAACGAAGTTACGGGCACAGCTAGTATAGCATAAAGTCTCACATATTAAAGAAAGTAAATATATACTTTTTTTGAATATAAACTCACTTTAATATGTAAAAAACAGACTATGTTACTCCTTATAACATCAGCTACCTGCCGGTATAAGTCCCGTTAAAATCGGTCAAGCCGTTTCAGAGAATACGCCGAAAAAACAGACAGACAGAGAGAAATTAAAAGAAATTTAATGTTACTATATATACCGTATATACACATGACAAACAAATATTTCAAATTTAATTTTTTGTATAGATTAATGATTAGATATTATTTTATTGATGACATTTAATAATGTTTCTTGTTATGTTTTCATCTGCAATAATTTGTAAAACTAATATCAGTTTTGCATTAACGTGGTTTTAAAAAGAGCAAGACATTAATATTTCATCTATCGAATAAAAAGTTTAAGCGTCTAATAAAAGTAAAAGGCTTCGTTAATTAATCCAGAAGAGAGCTTCAGATGATGAGAGAACAATATAAACAAATTATGTTTTTAAAGGGTGCTATTATTGTAAAAAGACGGTTAACTTGTTATTTTTTTCTATTAAACCGATGGACCCCTAAGACACGACTTAGATCTCCCCCAAAGACCCGCACTATGACTGATGCTGTGCTGCATCTAGCGACTTCCTGCGACTTCAACTATATCGTCGGTCCTCTTACCCACCCCTCATCAACCTGCTCGTGATCACCTTCCGAGAACCTTTCGACTTCAACGGCCATAAGTTACACAAGCCATGTGCCCCGCTGCCACTTTAGAAAATTTTCCAAAAAAAAAGTGATAATAAAATTGTAACTAATTTTGTGATATTAAGGTAATCGTAGACATTATTTTTTTACTTATTTACACAACAATTTGATAAAACAACTTATTTACAAAACAAAATAATTTTTTTCTTTCATAAGAAGTGAGGTATACTCTATTTTATATTTTTCAAGTTTGGAATTCATTCTACATTTGTCATATATATATATATATATATATATATATATATATATATATATATATACATCGTTGTCGTAATAAATTACGGTCTTATTATTTTTAATAATTTAATTCCGTTAGTTTAAGGCAGGTTTTTGATAAGTCATGTATATATTTGTATGTATGTAGGCTTCAACAATGAATTGCACAAAAGTAAATTCTAACTTAAGTTAAATTTCATTTCTACCTAAATCGCTATTACGTTTACCCTAATATACTTAATGTGATAAGTTGCGGAAGATAACGCACCCCTTGCATGCCCGTGTGCATGGCTGCCGTTTCGGAAAACTACTTCCCCGTCGGACTTCGACCCTCGGCCGCCATTTTGAAATGACTCATAAACGACACCTGCCTACAAGTTGCTCTGTAATTATAATGCACAATGAATTACGATTTATGCAGCACTAAACATAATCAATTAATATCAAATTAATGTAATAACATCACAAATATTTTTAACATTTTTTTTTAATTACACGTACGGTAAATGTATGATTATACGATGATGATTTGTGATATTTACATACGATAAAAAGGGTGCAGTAAGTAAATGAATTTCTCTATATACGGAGATTGTTATAAGAAATTAAATTAAATTAGAAATGCATTAAAAACATAGTTAAATAGATTTTTTAATTTACAGCCACAATGTTTTAAAATGTGAATAAATTAATAAAATTGTCGAGAATAATAAAGTTAATTACGTGAGATATTATTGTCTTTGATAACATAAATAATTTAAAGTTCTAAATTTAAATAAATCACGGTAGAATTTCTACCACTGAGCGACCACATAATTGAATTTGTGGAATTTTAATTTAAAAATATTCCGTACATATATTATTTAATGGTTTATAATGTAATTTGGGCATAGTCGCTTACAGTGGACGCCATAAGTAGGCTCAAGGTTTCAAATAAAGCAATGGAGAGAGTTGTGCTCGGAATTTCGCTGCGAGATCGAATAAGAAATAAGGGAATCCGTAACAGAACTAAGGTCAGGGACGTATCTCGAAGATTTGTTCGTCTAAAAGGGGGCATTTTGCTCGTGCAAACGATAGCCGTTGGATTCGGAAGGTTCTTGAGCGACGAACAAGAGCCGGTAAACGCGGCGTGGACAGACCCTCCACAAGTGGAGCGACGACATATTTAACCCTTTCCTTACCGTAGTCCGCGAAGTGTGCACATTGCATGGCGGTAAGCTGATGTTCGAATTTTCTCATTTGTGTTACATATTTCATGATTTTACTAGTATATTAATTAAAAATAGAAATTAGGGTTATTCTTAGTTATTTATTTGGCTGTGATAGATCTACACATAAACCTACATTACAAGATGGATGCCGGCTAATTCCGGCGCTGGTGCACACGGGTCGTCGAGTGGACGCCGGATAACTCCGGCGCTGGTAACGAAAGGGTTAATATCGCGAGAAATCATCGGATACAGGCAGCTCAAAGCCGGTCATCGTGGCGATCTATGGAGGAGGAGCTTGCGTTGCAGCACGCGGCAATCGACTAAAAAGAACTTATATTCCAACTCCTAATTTTTGTTATTTTTTTATCGAATAATATTATATTAATCATTTCTATGCTTTAATAAAACGACGATCTAAGAAAAAATACCTTTCAATATACCACGCGTTAATTACACCGATCAATAAAGTTATTGTCGAAAGATACAATACGTTAAGTTTGTTAGAAAAAAAGCTTTATAATTATTTAACATTTACATTTTTCAACTTTTCCGTGACTTCGATAAAGATAATCATTTAATAAGGAAGGCAGCTGTTGGAACTAGAATAATATAAAACAAACCGAGCGCAGATTTAAGATTTCTTTAAATCACGAAATGAAACAGTAATTGTGGTTAAAAAGTCTTGTTGGCTAATATAAAATTATATTTATTTCTTCGTCTTATTATTCGATTTATATCGTTAATAGTGTTCAAGATTAATACCAGGCTCTTCACATACTATATGCTACCAACGAGTATTAACATACGTTGATCGCATCACCGTAGAAAAACAGATACTTGAACAAATTACTTGTAGAGAAAGTAGACGGTAAAAGACCACGTGTACGATCACCTACAAGTCAATATAAATCAATAACTCTGGTTTTTTATACTCCTTCTCCCTGCTTTGTTAGCGACAGGGATGTTACAATGCAAGTGTATAATTTTTTTTTATGGTGTATGCTTTACAAAATATAAAATTCTTCACGCTCTGATCTTCTTTCATATGTCGCCTTTCTATTCTTGTCTACATTCCTCGTTAAATTGGTTGTTATTTCGCAGCATATATTTACTTATTTCCTACGTTTATAATTTTAGTTTATCTGAACCTTTGTTCCTAGCAATAGTCTGCTGCACCACTTCTCTGCAGAACCTTATGAATGTAGTACGAGTACATTTGTCGTTGCAATAACTCTAGTTATTGATGCCACTATTTATTACTTCAGCCCTGAAGAAAGCGGATGATAGGATAGTAGGTATGCAGCTTGTCATCGATTCCATCACAGCGGTTCAAGAGGAACACAACTTTTTAAAACGAAGAGAAGTAGGGATCATGGGAAAAAGACCAAACGCTTCAAATGCAACATGATTTGAAAAGAATATACAATAGACTTGGACAAGATTTTTATTAACAGTAATACTTTATACTGTAATTGTTTGAAACACCTTAAATAACATAATAATCCAAAGATATTCCATGGAAATGTGATACCGTATACAATCGCTGATGTGTGATGGTAGGGGATTTATCGTTGTGACAATAAACATACCGTACACAGTCACCCGCAAAAAAGTTACTAATTCCCTGAAGCCTACAGAAAGGTTTATCGAAAACTAAGTCAAAATCATTCTTAACACTTAAACTTTATGAAATATGTGAAAAAAAAAATTAAGTCATTTTTAATGCTACTCGAACTTTAAAAATAATAACATGAGTGTAATTTTTATTGTTTTTATTTTTAATATTTCCACTATTAAAAATATTCCTAACATAATATGATTTATTTGAATTGAATGACGCTCAAATAATGTTAAGAAAATGCCCCAGCGACGCCAAAAGTCGGCGGGAACAACGTATTAATTTTAGCAAGGATCCCGTGCAGTGGTGTCCACTCCCTTGTTTGAGTCATCCACGCCCTAATACTTCAGTCACGGCCGCGCTCTCCATCCGCGATGTACGTCCTGTGCGAGGGCTATCTCGAACTTTTGTGTTGATACACCGATCCGGGATCTATCCAACTTTTTAAACACGAAAACCTACGCGATTTTTATTTGTGATCTGTGCTTGCTGACATCGCACATTTAGGTATGTTCTTTTATAAATATATAATTTATTAATTACAGTTAAACATTTTTAAAATTCCCTTTACATTTATTTACGTGGTATTATCGTATGACAAATATGTTCGTAATATGCCGGATATAATGAATTGGTTGTAACGTGGGTGTGAATCATTAATTTGGTAGGATATGTAGCAATTGTCAGAATTAAGACGAGTTGAAAAATGATAGCATTTGACACACACGGAAGAGTAATGGATACGGGTGAATGAAATTTTTTAAATGTTATTAAACCATGCGAGAAAAAAACAGTTTTTATGCTCTCATATTTCATTTATTTTAATATTTCTTGTGTATTTTAATTACCATATTTTTGTAAATTATAGTTTTCAATATTTATTTTAATTTGAATTATATGATTAACAATGAAGGTATAAATACCATCATTGAAGATTACTGGCCACTTTTCATGAGATTTAAAAAAAAACAAATAGAAAGACGTTTAATAATTATTATTTATAAATTTATGTAATATTTATATTAATATATAACAATACATTTTATTAATGTAATTATAATTTAATAAAAAAATTTGGCGCCAAAATTTTTGAAAAAATAGTCCTTATGCTTAAGCATATGTTTTTTTTTTTAATAAAACCTCTAAAACGTCTAAAGTTTTACTATCCATTTTTGTGTTACGTTCTTTTTTTTTTTAATTGTTACAAGAATTTATTGGTATTTTTATTTATTAACCATTGTGTTATTGTTCGATATGTTTTGTCGGTTCGATATGTTAGTCTTTTGTATTTTATTTTTATGTAATGAACATAACTATATAAAATTTATGCTTTCTGCTATATTATAATTTTTTTTAAACTAGTAAATATTAATGGAATAAATACTCATTTTTTAACAGTAATCAGTTTTTAACGCTTTTTTAAACATTAATTACATAGTTTAAGTGATATTAAAGAAAGAAAAGTGTTTATTAAAATTATAGCTCTACTTATCTTTTATGTCACTTTTACAAGTGTAAACTGCTCATTCAATTATAGTTATTAGTCACGTTAATTGGATGTTAGGTTCAATTGAAAGAAAGTATTTTGAACCCACACTTGAAGCTCAGGATTTTGGGTAAAAATATACATTTTAATATTTATTATATAATTGTTTTTGTGCGGCTTTTCTTTTTTTTAAACCTTACGCTACTGTTAAGATAGTGAAGCTTGAAGGCTCTGTGTGGAGCCTAGACAGGGGCCACCACGTAATACATTTATTGGTTCGCAGAGCTTTTAAATCGCTTAGGCTAAAGCTCCATGGAGTGACTAGGTATATAGGCCCCCTTGATGGGACGTCTACGGTTGTCACTCATGGCGGAAGGCGTTAGTACTGGGAGAAAAAGTGCGGGAGCACCAGGAACGCATCAGGAATGATTAGGGTTGGCGACCTCTGTGATACACAAACCGATTTCGACTCCATCGAGGTCGTCGTCCGGAGACAGTATAGTTTTTCTCTATCGTTTGTACACTGTAACGATCAAAACCAAATGTTTTTGTAATTACGCTAATGTACTGTTTTTATCAATCGGCTTACTTGTATAAAGTATTAATAATTTATTTATTTATATAAATATTCATTTAGGATAATTTCTATAGGTACACTGGTGTACGACCAGAATGAAAGTGGAGGCCATAGTATAATGTTGTTATATGTGTTGTGTCGTGGAGAAATCTTTTATAGAAAACTTCGCAAAGGAAAGGTTATGCCGGATTCCTACCGGCTAAAATGCAACGGTCTTATTTGGCCCATTTTGTCAAAAAAACTCTGCCTAAGTGTTTCAATGTCTTAGGGTAGAATAGAAGCTCTCTACCAATTATTACAAAGGCGTGAGAAGAATTTGCCCGCCTTTACCGTGCGAGTCATGATTGTCAGTAAGAACTTGCTTCAACTTAAAATACATGGATATATAGATACAAAAATCGTAAGAAATTAATAACGGAGACAGGGTTTTTGTTTGACTATAGATTAAAGATAGATTTCAAGATGGATTAAGAAGTTGTGGTGATGAGTAGGTTCATTCTTTTGATACAATCGAAATCACTTTCAATTGACATAAAAGACAGTTCGTGTACCAACAATAAGAATCGACTATAGCGAAACCAAAAAAAAATACCAGTTAAGACTTTCGTCCGCTATATTCCATTACATATCCTTTTCTGGTTAAACAATTATGTATTTGATCAATCCTAGTATAAAAAGGGATTTTACTGAGGTTTTATTAGCGAAATATAACATAAACTTAGATAGACTTAGATAGTAATTTACATTTCCTTTATGTAGGAGTTTGTTCCCTCTATAATATTGCAACTGTTAAAGGATACGAAAAGTTATTAGCATATTGTCAAACTTCACTTGTACATTATACATTGCTTCTTATATATAGCGGTGAGTTTCCGAGTCTCTTTGTCACAGGGGAGTGAATGTTACATTTAATTTCTAACTGGTAAATTTGTCTCATTTGAGACCATCATATAATAACATATAACAGTTGCTCTTTGCAAAGTTTTGTATGGAAAAATATTTATACGTATATTGTATCACGTAATATCAGGTGATAGTACTATTCATCAAGTACCTGTAAATAAAATTGCATCTATCTAATACAGGTACCCGCATTTCTCTCTTAATTTCTCTGTTAACTCAACAAACTGAAGATAGTCGTGCCTAATGCACTGAATATTTGCTTAGCTATCTTCACATAATCAAAGAATTCGGACGACTAAAAAATAAAAGGGTTTTCTAAAATATTTCTACAAAGAAAATAGTGATTCACGATTGCCAATAACCTTCACTTATCCAATAGGCAAGGTTTTCATTTATAAAATAGGAAAAAGACGAGTACCTTTTTTCTGAAGAGTTTACATCTGCTGGTCACTGTGCACATGGTCTTCTAAGTTAGTACAATCAAGGTTATTGTCTCACATTTGTCAAGGGTACATAAAATTTGAAAATCTTTTCTGGATTTATGGTATAATCATACGCTCCCGTGTAATGTAGAGACATTATTCTTTAATAAATATTAGAATAATAAAAAAATTATAGAAAGTCCTATACAGTGTGAAGGATTATTCATAATATATTTAGTATAATGAATGTTTTGGGCCCTTTTCAAACCATGACTCGTATGAAACTTTCGTTATTTTGACTTAAGAAATGCCTTTGTAAGAGAACACAATCCGATTCTACTTTATATCAATTTATTTAAATGAATAATTTCAAATTCATTATGTATATGTTGATGGTATCACAGATTTAATTTTCACTATGGTAAATAACTGTTACATATTGATAGTATCTTTCGAAATGTAAATTAAATTTTAACTGATTAAACTTTAAAATCTACTAACATTTTTGGATATTGGCCAAAACATAAACGAAACGCCCGATAGACATGAACACGAAAGTTAAATATATCACGTTATATCATTTTAATGCGCTATTTTAATAAAATTTTCTGTTATTTTTTTCACATTTCATTTCATTTATTTATATAGTTTGATGTATACCTGTTTTTATTCCATTGAAACGAAAGTTTTTACGAGAACCAGTGACCCGACGCGAGTAGATAGTTTAAACACATTCGTATGTCTTTTCGATAGGATAAACTGAATTTGAATTTAAACTGTAGAACTTTTATGTTTTTACTTTAAGGTACTGGCTGTAAGAAAAAAGATTTGTACGTTTTAAAATGAAAACATGAAATAATTTAAATAGAATTAAAAATATTAAAAAGAATTCTTCTTTATTAAAAAGATTATTTCTTTATTTACTGGTAACTAAATAAACGCGTATATATTTCATTATATGTATAATGTATAAAAAACTTGTAAACTCTAAATAAATATACGAGTGAGATACAGAGTTTCGTGTCAAAAATAATTCGGACGTATTGTATTGTTAAAATAATAAACTACAATAAAGTTCGCTGGGTTGGTTAAGATATCACCTCTTTATATAACATTCACTTTCAAGTCAATAACATTTTTGGAAGCAAAACAAATAATGTAAGCCTGAAAAGTGATGCCATGTATATATACATACATACATATATATATATGTATATATATATATATATATGTGTAGGACTTTATTATCTTGTCATGTCAACTTAACAATGGCCTCCACTATAGATATAGAGATATAGATATAGATTAGATATAGGCATCTTCCGACAAACTTAAAAAGTCGTGTGTCCAACTTACATGCTGTATGTTTTATGCAATATCCGGCACGCAGGTCGGTCCGATATGTGACCAGCTATGTGACTTCGAATCTCCTCTTTTCTCATTTCTTTTTTAATTCTAGGAAAATTATAAATTTCTATAAAAGTTACATCAACGTTATTTTTAAACTTTTCGTTTGTCGCGAACAGATAGCAGCGTTTATAATTGAACAAAGTATTTCCATATCAGGAAAGTGTGTTCTCTTAACTTTACTAGCATTCAACATGTGCTCTGTATCAAAGACACTACGGGTGTAATTTCAGTACTACTAGCGCCATCTAGTCGCACAAATATTAAACACATCAACTACTTTGTTTTGTACATATGTTAGACGCTGCTTATGCGCAGACCTTGCATTTATTTTTATGCAAAGGAGTAGATTGCAATCATCTATAAAAACTAATGAAATTAACAGCGGATAAAATTAGGTACATAATTTTATCAGACTGCTACGGCTTTCTTTAAGGCCTTCTGTGTCATATTAGTCCCCTTCTATATATGTGTATATAACTCAATACGCTTCATCAATACAGGCAATCTTGTTGATAGGATATGTGTAGATTGTAAAGATATTGTACATCTGTGTATATATGATTAGAGCCTTTGATATAGATACTGTTTTATAATTTAACATAGTGTTTCGTAATGCAGTTTGCTAATTAACAAGCTCTATATAAAACTCTTATTAAATATTTTATGGTATCTTTATCTTTGACTCCGATTCTGGTATAAAACATATATACTAAAGATTTAAGTAAACATAATTATTTTACTATAAAAAAGTAAATATATGATTCTGTAGTTTTTCTGGATCCTGTTTAGTGTATCATATATCCTATATATAGGGAGATTTGCTATAAATATAAAATAGCCTACCAATAAACTTATAGTTCACCCTATCCAAAAATCTAATGTTTTAGACATAATTCGCCACGTATTAATAATACTTACTGTATACTAAAAACCATTTTAAAAATTTCGATTATAAGGAAAAAGGAGTAGCGGACTTCTTCGGTTGTATAGTTTTATCTGGCTGGTTTGATACCATTAAATTAATAGGGTTTTATAAACGGAAAAATAATAAATACACGTATATTGCTACTTATTCATATTCATAGCAGTTGCTAAATTATAAAAACCAAAAATATATCAGGATTTTCGTTGTTTTTATTTATTGAAACTTGCCAGTAATGGATTCGTGAAATATTACATTTCAAAAGTTATAATTAGACGTAAAGGTACATAAATGCTTGAATAGAAGCATCAATAGCGTACCATCAAAATATTCTTTTGATTAAAATAAAAAAACGGACTTTTTTTACTTATAAATGTTCAGTGCTGTACAAAGTATCCACCGAAGCTTCGAACTAATAAACGAGTGACACTAATTGGCGCCGAGACCGTGTCTCCGGAAAGACCACTTACAATGAAATTCCTGTAAAAATCTCTCGCAAAAATTCCGGACTTTCCTTCACCATCGTTTATTAAAGGGGCGAAATTTTTGCTTCAAATTTAAAGCAAATGACACTCTTAAGGCTTTCGCCTGCACGAAAATTTGTCACGCCTAAGTTTTTTATTATATCATCAAGAATACATGGCATTAATACAAGTGACGTTTGGTCATAGACCGGGGATTTGGTTAAGAATTTTTTTAATACCAAAAGTTTTAATTTTGTATTAGATAGTTTTTTTTTTAAATATAAAGCTTTAAAGTTATTTAATCTATTTCCAAACAACCTGTACGAAGTGGTCACTCTAAAATATGTTAAATTAATTAATATATAGAAACAAGAATTTTCAAAACGCTTTTTATTACTTTATTATAATTACATTATTTATTATTTCAGTAACCTTTGATTTTTTGTTAGGATGTACAGACATGTGTCAATACACATTGATTGACAGCAAACAAACCATACATTCCTGAGAATATTTAATTCAAAACGTGCTGTAATCACGAGAGTAAATCACGAGTTTTCTTTACGAACAAAATGTTAATTACATTCTATAAGCTACAAGGGTTAGAAAGAATCCTAATATTCTTTGACGTCATACGTCGAAATGACGAATATATCTCACGTACGCATAAGTAGTATTGAGCCTATTCATTACTGATTAATCTTTGTCACTTAAAGTTACATCATTCGGAATCCTATCATCATATATTTATAATAGAAGCGCTTCACAGTGGCCTGCATCCAGTATCTTCTGATGACCTTAACATTGTTGTTAATTCACTTTGAGGGAACATCCTACGCTGCGGTTGCCTGTCCAATGTGTACATTTTAAAATTTTAAGGTACCAGCGGACATATGACCTACCCAATGACATTAGGAAATTGAAACTTGATTAAAAAAAAACCTCTCATTACTTACCCACGATTACGAATTTAATTAATGAAAACACAAATTCAGAAGCACAGGAACAAACAGAATATTTTAATTTTTCGTCATGTAATCCACCCGCCGCGGTATAAATTTCATCATACCGAATCATAATTTAAAATTTCACGTTAATTCTAACATTTGTGTAACTTTGTTGTAAATATAAAAATATCGCATTCTATAATTAACGAGAAGTACACAGAAAAAGGCTTTTATTTATATTTAGTAGTTTTACCTACCTTAAGAAAATATTTAGAGGTCACCATTGTCATTATTATAGCTAAAGGATGTCTAGTGATGATCATAACTTTAAAGTGATCTGCATTCAGTAACGACGAGTGACATACAATCATAATGGACTACCATTGCGTTCGTAGCTATACTATATGTATATGTCATTAGCTTCTACTCAATCATATCTTTATAACTAAAGGTTGTGTTGGTATGAAAATGCCTTGACTGATTCGATGTCTTTCATACTCGTCTTATCGTTTGCTTTCTCAAGACTAGTAATAGAGAGTTTAGTTATTAACTTAACAGTTAGTAACTTAACATCAGTACTATTCTCTATTGTCTGTGAAGTTTTTGCTGTTAGTCTTGCGGCTTTCACAGCTTCATTGGAAACAAGTTCACTCAGTACAACGGGCTACGTTTTTATTGATCATCTTTATACGGCACCTCTCCTTCCACCCATATTTAAATGGGAACAGGGATTTACATATCTTTATTAATTTTTTACATCTGCTTTTTATTTCTATTCTCTTCTTTCATACTTCATGTTATCTTTCTCTCCGTTCTTTCACTCTACATTTCTACCTATCTTTCTCTTCCATTCCGATCCGTTCTTCCACCCTCAAACACTGCTATTGTGTTTATTGCTATTACTATTTATAGTTTATCATAGATTATTGTTTTTTGTTTTACTTTCCTCTACAGGTATGTATCATAATTTTATCATAGTTTACTTTCATTACATTTTTATTTTATTCCTTAAGTAATCATTATTTTATTCAAACTTAAAATACTTGTATTAACTATTCACATTTTATATAGATTTATTGCGTTTATTGCCCCAGCCCTGCAGAATCTGAGAAAAGCCCCTCTGTCTTCCTTCTCATTTATAATTGAGGCGACTGTGGTATTCTCCATCCTTGTACCTACCCGGTATTTGGGTTACCCTTTGTCCAAATTGAAAGAAGTGATATGGACTACATTTTACTGCAACATTTCAAAAGCTTCGAATTCCGCTGCAGTGCCTATAGATCACTATTTACTTTCTATTTACTATCTAGTTACTTTCATCTTGTTACTGTGATTTTGACATTTTATTAGAATTGTTTTGTTTGGTTAAAGAGTGTACCTAGACCAGCAGGTGGATATAATTCATTACATTCTTACTGCTATAGTGGCTAAGAATTTTGATTTATATTGTGTTAATTATATTACATCACCACTGCTCGTAAACGATGATAGAATGCATCGTAGAATAAACCGGCGTATTTTAGGATTTGGAATGATAAGTCACTTCGAGTAATCCAATCTTAAACATCGTTGAGGTTTCGTGTTCTTTATTCAAAAGTGAATTCAGAAACAATTACTTTACAGCTTGATAAGCATTGTAAGAGTCTCACACATTCACATAGAGGATGATGGATTTTAGTCTTCTTAGGGATGAATGTTGATGATAACTGGCCGGCCGTCCCGCGCACACGACTCTTGCGCCACCTGGCATGTTATGTTCAACGCATGCGCACATCGGAGTGGATAAAAGATAATGCTTTCTATTTTTCTGAAATATTACAATACCGAAAACATTATATAGCTATTAACATAAACGTTTAAATAGTTAATTTTACTTCAATGGTGAAATAACAGTAGAATGTAATACAAAGATAAATTGTTTTTCTTTTCTTTTAGTTTTTCACATAACAACTGATCGGCAACGTGTATTGATACTTTACATATTTAAGAGTTTCCTATGAACTTCTCGCGTTTGAAATTTTATGTATCATAAGTAAAGTATACTACTGTATCAAATTTAATTTGATTTATATCTAGAAAAATTAAAATATTAAAAAAGCAGCTAAAGTTAAAATTAACGTTTTTTAATTCATAATTTATTTTGTCGTTACTACTATAGCAGAGTGGATTAAATTTCGTGAGCCATCATCGGAAAATGCATAACTTAAGTTTAACTTAAGCCATTCGTAGCGGAGTTTACCGCATCAATCAAATTTTATCCCGCACATAAATACTTCGCAACTAATTACCTTAAGCGCGGATAGACGTTCACCATATCCACCATAACTTACTCAAATGTAAGTTGGCTTCGTTAAGTTCTAGTTTCATGTAGATTAAAATTGATTCAACCTACTTAGGAAAGGTTGTAGTGTAACTCTACGGCGCAGAAACGTCTCGGAAATGTGTTAGATACGAACGCCCCCTAAATCATGAAGTCGGCGCCATATTAATATACCTTAAAATACATTTTGATTTTTTTTTCAAAAATATGTCATTTGCGTAGGTTGTAATAGATATCTTTCAGAAAAATGTAGCCATTTAAAAACTTCTGTTTACAATGTATTTGTATGTATGTACATCCTAAACTGCCCTCCCCTTCATGTCTCGCACCTCCATCCAAAGGTTTTCTAGTAGATATCGCCTCAAGCGATAAGACAGCCTATTCTGCCATATGAAAAAATTCTTTTTTTTTCGTCTTTTTATGTCTATGGTGTATAAAAAGGTAAATAAAAAGGTGTTAATAATTCAATAAATAAATATCTAACAATACCTAGAGAGTTAATGATAATAAATTTACCTATTTTATATTATTATTACATAATTATTAGATATTTTATTTAATACATTTTCAGTATTTTAATTTAAAAGAATAAAATTAATAATATTTGGTATTCATGGTTATATATACATAAAGACATTAAACTCTAATCATTAATATATTAGCGATCTTAAAATTGTATATTTGTTCTATAGGTTGTAATTTGTATGTTACATATGAGGAGGGCTATTAAAAGAAAACAAAACATAATTACACGTAAAAATTTACAACGAGAATTTCATGGTTCAGGTTAAATTTTTTAGTAGGTTGCGTACGAACTCACCCCAATTTAAAACCCAACAGTACTTTTATTTTGGACCAGACTATTACGGCTTCCCAAATGGTATTTCGAGATTCGGGTTTAAGGTGGCAGGACGGAAAGAGTGCCTAGCTTATGACTTATTTGAAGGTGGCGTAGCTGGTGGACTTCTAAGGTAGCCTCGCCTCGGGCCGCTACATATTACTATTTCACCGGAATAGAATGGCGGGTTTTTGAATCGCTTCGTTGGGCGTTCCATGAAGCTACCAGGCGTAAGGGTCCACACAAGAGGATTTTGTCTCTTGTCTATAATAGTAATAGTATAGCATTCCGACATAAGGGTGCCCGAGTGTGCCGAATCTCGGCTTTGTCCGTTGCTATTTTCAGGCTAAAAGAGTACCTTTTTAAAATATCCATACCTTCTTGAAATAATGTTTCGAACACATTTAAAATAAATTTAAAGTTTAGGTTCCCTTTGTTCACAAATGCGAAATTTGTTAGCAACAGGTAAATTTTACTTACAATGAGTCAGACACAAAACAATTTTTTTGTGACTACTTCGTTCAAAGGTTTTGTACAAATAGAATACCTTTTATATTTATTTATCTACCATGCTGCGCTTACAATAATTTGCATGAAGTAACGTACTAAATAAGGTGCTTAGCGTAAGGTCCAACGGAGGTTTATTTATCAAAAGACGTGAGTATAAAACAATTTAACGACTTATCTCCAAAAGAGCATGAAGAACGTCGTATTCGCGGAATTAAAGCTCTTCATAGTTGCCAAAGAGGATTCCGGGGTTTCTCAAAATAAATTGTCACCAATTGTATAGTCTATTTTGTAACGAAATATATAATGCTACAGACTTACCGTGGAGATAAGAGAGCTTTGAGCAAACGCGCTTTAACTGGAGTAGGGCAAATTTTAAACATATTATATTAGCATGTCGTCGTATTAAATTTGAAACTTAGTTGCGTAATGTAAAAGTTGTTTTCATGATCTCATCTTTTGAAATTTTACACGCATACATTTAACCTAATGATTATTTTGTTTTTATTAGTAACGATTCCTTAAAGAGGTTTCATAAAAAAGTTAAAAATGTATACACTTAAAAATGTCATGTTATTTCAAAATCTCTCATTTTTTTTAGTACGCAATAGTTATGTATATATTTATAAATGTTATATAATAAATTCGGTTACTTCATACTATCTTTTTAAAGAGAGGTTGGGGTGGAGAAAAGGTTTCAAGTTTTTCTATTTAAGAGATATTTACATTATCAATAAAAAAAAAACAGGCATAATAATAGATGCCACTTGACTTTGGAAATTGCTTTCAAAAGAACTGCAAACACTTCAAACACTCTATAGACCCTTGTGGGAATACAAAAGTTTCGCACCATTAAAATTAATACGTATCTGCTATTGTTTAAGAAAAGAAACAATAAAAAGATGCAGAACAAACAGAAAAGTGGGCCCAAGGCATAATGACTTCGTCCATTTAATCTTCATTGCTTATTTCTAAAGCGAAACGATCGAGTACAGTCCGAGTGCAAAAAAATTAAATCTAAAAACAAAAGAAGAACTTGATTCTCGATCCTCCACTTCAAGTCTCTTTGAATGAAATTGTCAGAAACCTTAAATACAAAAGGCGAGGCTCTCCAGAAGTTGGCAATAAAAGTACAAGGATTTTTTTTGTTTAAAGGTGTATAGACGGTTTCAAGATGAAAAAAAAATTAAGTACAAAAGGAATTCAAGCACCCCAACTTTAATTATTGTATTACTTCCTCCTTTAATTTTTCAATTTATGGTTATTTTATTCTTGCTATGGTAACTATAATATTTTAGACTTCTTTATAATTACGTAACAACTATGAACTTGGCAGAGAAGTTGCCAATAATAATAATATATAAGAAAACTATTAAAAACCCATTCTAAACAGACTGTTGTAAGAAGAATTTGTTAAAACACTAGCTGTGCCATAGACTTCGTCCGCGTGGTATTTAAAAAAAAGGATATTTCTCTTTTTCTAAGAATTCTTCTAAAATAAAAGAAAGCCTTAATTACTTCTTATTACATAAGGTACCTACATAATTAGTATAATTATCGTCAAAATCACTGCAGCCATTTTAAAGATTAGCCGGAACAAAGACACCGATCAGTTAGAGAAAAAAAATAAAAATTTCTAGTTTTGGTTTACGAATCTGTATGTGTATATATATATGTGTGTGTGTGTGTGTGTGTGTGTGTGTGTGTGTATATAGTATGTAGTAGAAAGTTATTTTAATATTACAAACAATCACTCCAATCAATCAACATTGATAAAATTTGTTACCACGTTTTTGTGTGCTTGCCAAACATATGCCAGACCTACCGAAATTTTATTTAAATTTAAATTATACTCATAGTAAAATTTAAAATCTTAAATTCAAGCTTCATTACTGTAGAATACATTGCATCTATATCAAACAAGTTAAGCGTGCTAGATTTCTGCGAAAAAAATCGTTTTGCACTCATAGAAAGAATTTTGTATGGTTCTTTCTACTCCTTGATTATAATTAATCAAAGCAAAAGGATTTTTAATTTAACTACAAAGTATTTAACATTTGAGCTCATAATGTTTAATTACAAAAATAAACAATTATATAAAAGTTTAAAACGAAATGACATTATTCATATATAAAAAAATCCGATTTTAAAACTAAATTTGAAAGTTGCATTTAAAATGTTTTATAGTTCAATTTATGCATACATATTAACTGTATGAATATCTATGGTTATCCCCAATTTAATTCAATGTTTTATTATCTATGAATTTCATATGTTGTTATTGTTTATTTATAAAGTTATTTATACAGCTTCTTTTGATTTCCAGGTACATGAAAACCGGAGAAATGGAGCTGCTCGTCAAATATTTACTCCTGACTTTGGCTTTGACTTCTGTTCAAATATCCTACACCGAGAGCCGGCTTAATGAAAAGCGAAGGGACAAAACTGATAGAAGACATCATTCTATACAAGTAAAAGATAATTTGTGCGAAATAGCAAACAGGGAGTCCAAAGTACACTGCTATTGCGAAAGAACAGAAATCAATACTGCAACTAGAGCCGATTGCTGGGTATTCAATGGTGGCATTGACGAAAACGATCCAATATGGAGCAGTTTTAATTCTCAACTGTATTTAGAAAGACTCACTTTTAATGTAAGATCGGACGGAGCTTTGAAATTCATTCCTTTGGTCGTGATACGTCGACTCAAGAGATTGCAAAAGCTTTACATACACTATGCAACTCTTAATAAAATAGAAAAGAAAACATTTACAAATATGACATTGATAAAAGATATAACTCTAATGAATAGTAAAATTGTTGAATTAGATTTTTCTGCATTCAAAGGACTTCCATCGCTGGTGAATTTAACGATAAAAGAGAATCAAATCACTGAAATACAAAGAGATATCTTCGTTGATTTGCCGAGTTTGAAATATCTGGATTTATCTTTTAACAGCATTAACCTCGCCCACGACGGTTGTTTTGAGCATCTGTCGATACTGAACGATCTATTATTGGAAGCGAATTTAATTACGGTTGTCACTAGAGATACTTTCAGAGGACTTACTAATTTGACAAGATTGGATTTGAGGTCGAATAAGTTGTCAATGATTGGGGATTTAACATTCACGGAACTGTGGAATTTAAATGAGCTGCTCTTAGATAACAATGAATTGAAATACTTGTCCGAGAGGGCTTTCGACGGGCTCGCCTTACTTGAGAAGTTGTCTATGACGGGTAATCTATTGCAGTCTATCAATGAAGGTCTTTTGGAAGGTGTTCGGGGGCTTAAATTATTGGATTTGAGAAACAATGAATTGGAAACTTTTTCTTTGGAGACAGTCAAACCGATTTTAGAAAATTTAAAAGAAAAAACTTCTGTACTTTACTTAAGCGGTAAGGATGCTTTATTTATTTTTTGTTTAAAATAAAACTTTACAATGAATTAAAATAATCAACGATAAAATTTAGATAAGATAACAAAAATGTGTATATAATATAAATATCATTATCATCCTCTCAGCCATAGAACGTCGACTGTTAAACATAGGCCTTCTCCATAGATAAAAAAAAATAAATATTACTAGCAAAAAAAAATATTTATATCATTTTTTTTAGATTTGAGATATACATTGTGCTGGGATGTATTGTAATAATAACCTATAAATAGGTCTGGTGTAATTTTTTTAAGGACTAATAAAATAAAAAAATGTTTCTGCAAGTACCATAAACACTGTTTTGCAATTCGAATAAAACGTTTTTATTTGTAATGTTTATATTTGATGGTGAAATTGAAAAAGTATGTCCCATTGGGTAAAAACATTAAAAATTAACACGATTTTTAACGGCAGTTTAAAGAGCACAAGGGAAAACCGTTGAATAATTTTTAAAGATATAACTTTATCAAAATTTGATCCGTGACACGCCTGTAGAAAGATAACTATATTTAAACTAACAACAGCGTGTGTACAGCAATCCCCTATGGAGCTTTAATCCCCTTCACCCCACTTACTTTTAGAACAATAAATGGGTGTAGAGGTCCCTTTAGCAAGTCAACAGCGAAATAACAACGTTTTCAATGCAATGAATGGGAATTATTAAACTTAGCAAACATACGCGTTGCCATGTAATTAACTTTGTTTACTAACGTATAGTAAGAGTACTCGTGTTCAACTTCCATTTTGTTGTAATAGAACCATGTTTATATTGTCAACGTTTCTGTTCATTAAATCTCCATGTTGAATTTACTTTCTCGACCCATTTAAATAGTACATTCGAAAATTTTGTAGATTCACATTTGACCTATTTTACATTGTTATCTTTTCTATTCCAGGTAACAATTTTAGTTGCGATTGTCATCTACTTTGGATACTGACACTTAGGAATGAAACTAAAAGTGAACCGCTGAAATTAGCTCTAAATGCTGTAATGTGTACATTTAAAAAGGAAGTTAACAAACAAGAAACTGTACCAGATAAACGTAAAGAATTAAAAGACAAAGATGATCATTTATTTGATCTAGTCACAAGTAGTGATGTATCACAAAGCGATAAAGACTTGTATGATGACAATACTCCGTATAAATTTGATACTACTAAAAAACCTGTATTAGAAATGGCATTCGTAGATGTCCCTATAGAATCTTTACCTTGCCCTGGTGAAACATTACACAATGGAGAAGATTCTTTAATGTTGTCGTCAAAAGATGAAAGTTTCTGGCAACAAAATTCAAGTACGATTTCTACTGTAACATTCCAGTTTTTAATAATACCTATTTTAATTTCTCTATCAGGATATTATTTATATTAATAATATTAACTAAAATTTGTAAAAAAGAATTTGTAATTGGTGTGTTTTGATGTGTATAAATATTGTGTAAGGGTAATATATGTTTAGATGCTGTTAAATAGCTTGATTTCTATTAAAGCAAATTGATTACTTATGCCATTGTTTTTTTTGTAACCCAATATGTATATATATGAAAAATATACAATCTTGTTTAACGGGAGACAATTTTCAATAAAATATGTCCAAGGCAGTCAGTCTACTTTGATAGCAGAACGCAATAAATATTTTTATAAATAAAAAAGTCGTAAAATGTGTTGTACCGCTTAGAACTGTTAAAACGATCCGATACCGAATTTAGGATCTTATTTTTAATTTTATTAGGCATGTATCATAAACAAAAAATAAAAATTTACGAAGTAAAAACTGAAAGTGCTTTTCTTTTTCAATTCAATAATTAAAGGTCTCATAAGATAGGTATCTTTAGCAATAAACCATTTGGTGTCAATCGAAACCTACTGTATGTTAGATGCAAAGAAAAGTATCTGGTAACAAAGCGTTAGGATATATGATCAAGGATATATCATCACGTTTTAAGAGCAGTATTGCAGTGTATAAAATTGATACTCTATTTTTATTAAATAATCATTGTTTTTACTATGAAATAACTTATTCGCGTTTTTTTATTCATTGAACTGCAATTGGCCGGTAAGAAAATCATAGTTTGACAAATATGTTAGTGTTTTAAAAAAAAACGAAATATGTGTTTTGGTAACTCAAATAACAAAAAATACTATTTAATCTGTATAAAATACTTCCTGATTTGATTTCAATCCTAACAGTTAGTCTATTCGAAATTTAAATATAATTATTTAATAATTCTCGTTACTCATTAGCTGTATTGGATATTTGTTTCAACAAGAACCAATAATTGCTTCATTAGGCTCTAGTTAAGGATATAATTCAGTCTGATGTATAAATAATACCAAAATCACACATTATTAGGTATACGTTAGTAGTATAGTTTATATTTCTTTATATATAAATTTAATAATTTATTTACTCTTTTGTTCTAGTTTTGTATTTGTTGCTTCTGATTTTTTTTACAATTTCGCTAATATGATAAGAATTATAAATAGAATTATTTATTCATATTTATTAGTACACTTCTTATACCAGGCCTACTCAATCAGTTCACTCTTTAGTCGGCCTAGAAATAAATTAAAATAGGTAGGTGAAAGAAGCTAATATGATAAAATAGTCAAATGAAACTGAAAAATATAAGTAAGATTTCCTTAAAAACCGGATGAAATATACATAAGATATGTAATTAATAAACTTTATAATGATATGTAAGAAAAGGACCAATATTTACCCACTTCCGCACATGCAGTGGTAGTCGTGCAATAAAGTGCACCGCGCGCCAGCCCGCTGATAAATGCGTATGAGGCAAACAATGCGAATCACACAACCGCCACCGCCAAATTATTCAACACGTGTTCCTCCACGGGGCATCTTCAGGAGTTATGTTACACCGATTTGTGCCAAACACAGAGTCAACTAAGGTAACGCCTGATTCCAATAAATATTAATAATATGATAGTCGTTCCGTATACAAGGAAAAGGCCTCCCCCAAAGACATCTGTGGGACAATATACCACAATCGCCATGCTTAGCAAGCGGATTGGCGATCGTAGTGTGGTATTATGGTACGCAGAGGACGCTGTTGCTTACTCTATGGAAACTTGTTTAAAAAGTGGGGCAATTCTATATATTTAATGCACAAAATGTGAAGTATAATATCGTGTCCCGGGAATCAAACCCAGGATCTACGATAGCATATATCAGTCTTTTACCGCTGAACTATCGATGTTCTCTGATTATGATACTGATGACTATAATACTATGATAACGAACGATATGATGAAATGATATGTTATAAAAAAGGATAATAAGAAAAAAATTATAATATAACCATACAATAAATAAAAAGTTCAATTGTTATGAAGATATTAGCCCTCATCTGAAAAGTTATTACATAGTTTTGTGAAATAACAAATTTATGCTATGAATAATGGTCGACTTCTCAAATTATAGTTGTTAAAAAGGTTGAAATGAAACACCGGCAATTAATATATAAACTAGATAAAAAGAATCATTACTGTCTCATTCGATTTCAACTTTATGTTTATGTAATATAAATTATATTAACTAATTATCTCTTGTCCAACTGTACAAAAAAGTTAACGTAAATACATTTTGTAATGGTTCTTTTAAAATTTCTCAGAAACAAAGAGTGAACACTTTATTAATCACAGTCGTAACTTAAACATATAAATATTACGAGAAGGAACAAAAATGGCTGGTTGTGGCCATGAATGGTAGCACATAGCATAATGTTGTGATGTATAGCACACCAACAACGCAAATTTTCAGTCATCAGCTTAATTTTTTAAATCCATCTAAGTACGTCGAAACTAGGTAAGTAATTACAGTAATAAAATGAAAAGAGATTAAAACGTCGACAAAGTATTAACTACATGATCTGTATAGATTCACTGCCAGCTCCTAGGAAGTTAGAAATATGCTATGGATAGCTTGTGTAATTGTAAAATTATTTGTAAAAAATGTTTTCGTACAACCTTCTTCAACATTTTGGACTAATAGAGCATATAGTTAACGTATAGACATCTATGGGGGTATACCATAATCGCCTCGAGTGGCAGGCGGGTTTGCGATTGCAGTTTGGCATTGTGGTACGCAGATGACACTGCTACCCATCTTTGGAATTTATTTTTCAGCAGTTGCAGTCCTGTATAATAAATAGTAAGTGTGAATTACATAAGATTGGATCCCGGAATTCAAACTCGCTACTTCCGATCAGAAGTTTCTGTCCTTACCGCTGAAATACCAATGCTCAATGAATTGCAATGCAATTATTCTAATGATTTCGTCAGCTTGTCAGGAAACAGCCTTCGAACGGGTTCCAGAAAAGGAGGGGTAAGTAAAGTCTAGTATTATATGACATAGCGAAGGATCTATTTCTGTAATTTCTATGGAAGATTATAGTAAGGCATTGGTTGTCATATTCTTCGAAAAAAAAAGCATAAAGTTATGTACGCAATTAAGTAAACCCACGACATGTTGTAATAAATTTATAGAATTTCCCGGGAATCCCGCCGTAATAGACGAATGACAATTATATAGCGGTGTCATAATAAAATATGGGTCTTGATAAATTGACTTACTCCGTATTACACGTTGTCCAGAAATTATAGAGACGAAACCGACAATAGAGTGAAATTATCAGTGTGCTGAATTAGATATTCAACTTGCCTTTTACATGTCAGAGGTGTTCATAAATAATAAATACGAAAGACTAATTTTCATTGTGAATGTATACAATCATAAACCATGTGACAATCGCATGAAATATGACAAGTTAATTTGTTACATTAATTATATGCTTATATCAGAATTAAACCTTATTTTTTTCATATTTACAACAAAAATTAAAAAAAAATGAGAGAATGCGAATTCGCACTTTGTCGCCTTTAAAATTATCAAACACAGAATTCTATTTTAAATATATTTTAGATTAATTTTAATAGATTTTTACCTTTTATTTACAATTATACCTTCCATTTTTTAGTGTAAAACATTTATATTACAAATAGATCACTCGCCAAATCTAAATTATATGAACAGCGTTCGGAAAGCTCTGAAACAGCTTCTCATTCAAAATACCGAAGTATCTGAAGGTCTTTGTCGATGTGTTTTGCCTGGGATTGTATTCGGGATGGATCCATGACGTGGTCGCTTACAATGGGCCAAATAAAAAAGCTGTGGCTTTATCACACAGAAACCAACGTAGAGGGCTATGCTCGGAGTTTCGCTGCGAGATCGAATCAAAAATGAGGACCGTAGAAAAACCAATGTCACGGACGCCATCACCGGATACCATAATCGCCACGCTTGGCAGGTAGATCGCAATATGGTATTGTAGTACGCAGAGTAGGCTGTTGCATATCTTCTGAAAACTTGTTTGTTAGCAGTGCAATGCTAAATAGTTAATGCACAAAGTGTGAATCATATAACTTAGTGTTTTGTTTATCGAACCCGCGACCTATAGCAAGTCTCAATTCTTCCATTGGGCTACAACTTAACTAAGAAATATTACTACAATTAAATAGAAAGTTTGTTAAATTAGATGCAAAGAGAAACTAGTTTTATCAACATTACATATTTATTAAGCGAATAATTCGTGTACAAAGTGATGTCAGTAAGGCTATAGAATGAAAACATTGTTAAGTACGAGCTGGCATCAGAGAAGGCGTTTGAATCGAATTACATTCAACATTCCCCTTTACTTCAAGCCTGTTTAAATATTTATTAACCAAATTATCTACTCAGTTACACATTTCTAATTGAAATCTAAGAAATACGGAAATTTATGTTTCGGTAAAGCCTAAGTAAGTATATAAGGTTATCTTTTTCTGATTATTCCTTACTCAAGTTTAAGCTAAGCGCTGATTACATCTAATAAGTCTTATTAGAACATCAGGAAATCTGTGGGGAAATCCTATAAGCCTGAATATATACTACTATGGACATTTTGCTGTTGAAACAATGATAATTATGAAAACGACTTAATTTCAATATATTACATCTTAAGGACTATATTGGTAGCTTAGAGAGATTCTTTGACTGAAATTATATACTATGGTTTAAAATACAAATACACATGGTTGTTCCTGTATTGACTAAATTACGTGACGATTTAAACAATCACGGGAATAAAATAATAAATGATTTTCACAGTCGAGAGTGTGGATGGTTCGTTGCATCGACGCCATGTCTACTTCCGCTGTCGCAGTGCTAAAACCGTGCTATCGATTGGAATTCACAGCTTCACAATAATATAATAGTATGTTGCTTCTACGATAAAATTACACAATCAATTTCAGACGGCACTGGAGAGACGTAAAACCATATTATGAAAGTAATTAAAAAAAAACTATGTTGTTCTATCCAAGAATACTAAATTGATGTTAATGTGTGGAAATAAATATTGTCGATGCTCACTCAAAAAGATAATTATTGTCAAGCACTTATAAAACTGTATTTGTAAAGAGCAACTGTCGAGTTTCACGTCGGCTCTTCTCAGCAAAACTGCCTTCTGAATAGATGGTAGCTTTCTGTTGGGACAACAATGCCAACATTTTATGTTCATTAATGTTCCGAAAGTGCTTGTGATAACCAATTCAAATTAAAAATATTCAATTTTTCATAAAACCTTGAGGCTACACGTCGTTAGTATATATATATATATATATGTATATATATATATATATATATATATATATACATACATACATACACATACATATATACGTAATGTGGCATCATTCAGTTATAGTTTGATTTACATGGAGAGATAGAAGAAATTGCCCTATACATGAGTCTATTTTTGGACAAAACACGGTTTTGCTTTCGGCTAGAACAAATTTGTTCAACATATCTATTTACATAGTATATGAGATTTTCACCTATGAACTGACACAAAACGATGTCTCTAGTATCAATGAAAAGCCTGGTCCTTTTCTAAAAATATCTTTGGGGTGATAAGCCATAATCATCACGCATAACAGGCGAGTTGGTGGTCACAGCGCTGTATTGTAATACACAGAGGACGCTGCTGCCCTTCTTCTAGAAAATTGATTGTAAGCATTGGCAATCCTATACAATTAATACACAAAGAGTGAATTATATAACATTGTATGCCGGTAATCGAACCCGCGATGTACAATCACAAATCTAAATCCTTACCGCAGGGATACCACTGCCAATCTCAAACTTTAATGTCCAAAAACGAATCTTCCGTATATTGTAGTCATATAGAAATCATTTGTTCAGTTAGTTTTTATGTGAGACACTGACGTATGTAAAAAAATAATTTCTTAGTACATAGCGTGAGAATGTCACTCCTAAGGTCTTGCAATCCCTTGCTTGTCGGGTGTTGTAAACCAGCAGGTAACCTTGTGTGCTTAGCGGATCATGTTCAGAAGATTTTATTTGTTTCAAGTATATATTAATAAATAAACAACATCATAAAACAAAATTTTTTGAAATGTCTTTATTTTTTATTCAATAAAGAGAGAACGATGAATGCGGTACAAGAACTATGGTTCCTGTTCGCGCATTCTGTGTTATTATACGTTGGTAATATGTGGAATGTGTACATTTTTATAATATAATATTCAGCAATAAATCTTTGGCTCTTTAGCGAAAATCGATGCCGATTATGACGCATTGTAGGGGAAATAACATTGAGTTATTATTTGCCACAATAGCACAGTAGGGGATATAAGAATAAAGGTTTGGGGTAGAAATATTGTTATTTTATACGTGAATACGTATTGACAGCTTTACTCAAATTACACGATGTACTGTATTCTTGATCGAATTATTTAACTATAATGCTTTTGTGTGTGTAATATCAAATTACGGAGATTTCGACATTATTATTTTCTTTGAATATGGTTCTAATGCAGTATTTATTTTTCAAATAACATCTTGTAAAAAATTAAACAAGCTTATAAAAATAAATGAGAGTTATGTTATAATAATCCAGGTTGGCAGAAGACGATGGCTGCAAGCTGTTTCTAGCCAGTCATATTTGAAATCTATGTGGGATAACTATGTCCAGTTGTGGGCGTAGCTTGGCTGAAGTCATGGTGAAGATGGTGTGTTAAAATTGTATGAAAGTTCTTTTTTTAAATTAACAACTTTAACAAATTGCTCGAATTAATAAATAAATTTTAATTTAAAACGTTTTACAACCATAGACCATGGATAATGGGATACATAAAATTTAATAGGTTAGAATTTATAATATCATTCGAAGTACAGCTATAAATTACCGCTATTAAAGATAAATACACATGATTGTTGACTGTATTATAACACTGAAATAGATAAATAAATAATTGCCCGGGAAAAAGTTTTCGATTGGAAATACGATGGAAATAGTTCATTTTAAAATATGCCGCCTCCAAAACTGGGGAAGTCGTAAATTAAATTATAGAGGAACATTATAACTTTCAGGGCCTACAAGTAAAGTCTTTAAGTGTTAGAATAGCACTTCAAACACCTGTTCGTGGCTGTATTTTGAAGCAGGTTTATTTTTCTTATAATTTTACCTTTTAAGCTCAACTTAGTACAGTACAAATAAATCTGTAATGAACTGTAGCCTATTTCATTTACTTCCTTCGAAAATCAGAAAAGATAACTAGCTTCATTTTTCATCAAGGTTGGTTTAAGTATTACAGAAAGCTAATGCCCGTTTATTACATATAAAAGCGATTCTAAAGTTTCTTTTACCACTTTTTCTCCCAGCGATAATGCATTCAAAGTGGCAGTAATGTTAGTCAGGTACTAGCAATGGTTTAGTCGAGGTTTGGCCCTCTCAGGCGGTCTAGAGTCAAAATGCTTAACGGGTTTCGATTGCCAACCCAAGCTGAGGATGAAAAAGACAGAAAAAAAAGTAGAAAGAAAGGCGAAGTACGAAAGGTTATAAGAAGAATGCAAAAAGAGCGCGCAAATAAAAGTATTGTGAAAAAAATGAAATAAGACGATTTTGTCCTTCCCAAAGCCATAAAAAACCCAAACCGAGGTAAAAGTGATAATAAACAAACTGTGATACATATATGTATAAGTAAAAAAAATCTGTAATATTTTGTAAATAAATAAACCGAATTACAGTGATCAAGAATGGATGAATGGTATAGAAGAGAAGAGAAAGATAGAAAAATTGTAGGATGAAAAGATAGAATTACAAATCTTGTGATGTAAGAAAGAAGAGAATAAGTAAGAAAAGGACCAATATTTAGCCACTTCCGCACATGCAGTCGTAGTCGTGCAACAAAGTGCACCGCCCGCCAGCCCGCTGATAAATTCGCATGCGGCAAACAATGCTAATTACGCAACTACCACCATTAAATCACTCAACACGTGCTGCACCCCTCCACGGGGCATCTTCAGGAGTTATGTTACACCAATTAGTGCCAACAGAGTGTCTCTGGCGGGCGGTGCACTTTGTTGCACGACTACGATTGCATGTGCGGAAGTGGCTAAATATTGGTCCTTTTCTTACTTCGGATAGACTTTCGCATAATAACGCCTGATTCCATTAACGAAGAGAATGGAAATAAAAACAGGAAAGTGAAAAAATTAAAAGAGATAAACTAAATCCCTGTTCACAAATAAATAGAGATGGAACGAGAGGTCCCCAATAGCAGGGGCTAATAACTTAAACCGAGGTGTTCTCTGTTGGTGTCCCTTGCGTTAAGTTACTTCATGGAGTACATCTTAGATCTCTCAGGCAGCCTCTAAATCCAGTAATACTATTGAATCTAGCACCACAAGTCGAGGTTATTAAACATTTAAAAGTAAAGAAATAATTATTTGTTTGATCGCGTTAACATCGGCTGAAGAGACTCTCGCCTTGCTATTAATAAGTGCTAGTAAAATATTCAAAACTGCTTACTAATGCCACGATAAAAGTGGACAAAAACTATACAACTGTTTAAACATACGCAAGCAAGCTTCACATATACACAAACAAATGAATATTATTTGCATTAGCAGTAATGAGCAGTGATAGCCTAACGGAAGAGAGTTGAGACGTGACCTATGATCACAAGTAAGAAAAGTACCAATATTTAGCCACTTCCGCACATGCAGTGGTAGTCGTGCAACAAAGTGCACCGCCCGCCAGCCCGCTGACGAATGTGTATGCGGCAAACAATGCGAATCACACAACCGCCACCGCCAAATCACTCAACTCATGCTTCACCCCTCCACGGGGCATCCTCAGGAGTTAACCTGAGTTATTGGTTATTGGTCTGAAATATTGGTCCTTTTCTTACTTAGGATAGACTTCCACAAGGTAACGCCTGATTCCACTGAATAACTATGATCGCAAGCTCGATTCCCGAGATACAAACTTAAGTATTTTAAACTATTTATTAATTATACAGAAATGCCGCTGCTTACAAACATGTTTACATGGGATGGGCAGTAGCGTCTTCTGCGTGCTTTAATCCTACACTGCGATCACCTATCCCCCTGCAAATCGTAGGGATCATGATATATCCCCAATACATATCTTTTAGTGAAGTCAGGCCTTGCAGTGGGTGTCTATAGGCTGAGACGATTTACGACTTACTTGTCGATTATTTTTTTATTAATGTAGTACAATTAAACTAGTATTATTTAACTATTTTGTAATTTAAGCTGAAGATCTAATAGATACTAAGATTAAATATCATGTAATTCTAAATATAAATTTATAACGCTCTTATTGGACTGCGTCAAGCCAGTAACTTTTAACAGTATATTAAAAAAATAATTTTGAAAGCCAGTATGAAAGTAAAAATGAAAAAATAAATTTAATATGCAATAGTAGATGTCACGTCGTTTCTACTTTCAAAGATATCAAGTAACCGCCAAAACTTTTAATGTTACGCCAAATAAAAACATAGTTCGTGTCTGATTAGGAACTCCGAGCCGGACGAAGTTTGGACAAGTTATTACCAAGTTGTCTGAGAACAAATTTCTTTGGATGGGCTCCGTAAACATACATTATATAAACAAGATATATCTTATGGCACGAATGAAACTCTTTTGAAAATTGATAGAGTAGTTTATTACGTTTGCCGCTAGATGGCGTTAGTTGTATGTTTAATCATGCTAACGTTTAGTTATATCGTATAACACAAGTATGTTCGGTGCGGTCACATTCACAAGGAAGTCGCTAAATTATTTGAAATTATTTTTTAAACACTGTATACACTTATGTGTTCTACAGCTATAATAGGACAATAATTATATTAAAAGTGACTTTATACAGGTGTAAAACTTCTAAATGGGTGAAAATTAAAGCACATTTGTACAAAAACATTTAAAGCTGTTCACCCATTTCTAATCACTCTTTATGATGAACATTCTGAAACAATCTGTAGGTAGTCTACATTTTTGTATTGTTTTTAGCATTTAAAAATATCACGAGGAGTATATTCTGATTGATCATCAAAATCAAAAGATTTCAACCTATGTTCTGACTCATTACGTTCTCTTTGGAACTGCAATGATTAGAGACATGAAAATTAAAAGGATTTCTTTTTCTCCTACCCCCTATCTTGTGTGGTACATGGACTATTTTGCCATTTATAATTTATTTTACAAAACTTTTTTATTTTCTCTCTCTTCTTTCATGCATCTCATGTTCTTTCATTCGATATTTCTTACCACATTTCTACTTTCGTACCCTTTCGCTCTATAACGCCTTCCATTCATCCCTCATTTACGTTTTCTTTATTTTATATTTTTATTTTATTTCTATATAACATTATTACATTACCACATTATTTTGCATGAATAAGATGATAAAATATGATGTTATGTAATGAATATTTGCTTTACAGATTAGTAGTCAACTAAAATCTTATTTTACGAAATTATATCCACGGAGGTTCGGGAGGCGTTCATTAAGCGAGCAGGGAACAGCTAGGATGTAACATGCTTTTTTGTACAATATTATCTAAGAAAATTGATTTAGACGTTCTTTCTAGCCCTGTTCATCCGTTTCCTATTCATTCGCTTTTTGCTATTCATTTTTCGTTCTATATCTTATTTTTGTATGATTCTTTCTTCTGAAAACTTCTTCTTCTTTCCAATGAAAACTGTCTTTTAGTCACTACAGTAGATTTCCATGAACAAATTAGGCAAAACTTCTTTAGAAATAGACTTGAATAGGATTATTTTTTATTATTTTATTGTTTTTTTCTGATGACTCAAAACGATGTTTTGCTATTTTATAATGCGTGAATATAAAAAAAAGTCTTTAACTATTATTCATCATAAAAGACATAGGTCTCACCCAAAGTCGCGTCGATAAAGGGTGTTTCGCTGCCCGTATCCAACGATCTTGACCCGTGACCTTGACAATGTCGTCGGTCAACATAGGGGAGAGCAGACACATGCGGCGTTTGCCGAATTATAGCCGCCACTCGAGTACTTTAAGGCACCAACGGTAGTCGATTTCACATACTTACTGCCTCTTCATATAAGAAATTCTTCCAGCTAGGATGATCTGTCAAGCTGACAGGTGTCTTTTTTAATATAACTACTTCAGTGTCTTTGGGACATCTGCGGATGTCTTCATTTTTGATTCGCTCGAAGCTCTGATTATAGAATAGACCAAAATTACCTCTGAACCTCTTCTAAGACCAGAAAGAGGTTAAGAATGTCTGTACCGATCCCATCTCGAGGCTTATATAAGCCATTCACTACACCATACCTTCCTCAGAACACTGCAAGCGCAGGCCTCACTTCATCTATGACTACTAAACAAAATGAGACACTACACTCTCATAATCCGCTTTGCTTCCGGGGACAGTCGTTTGCTTCGGCCTCCGCGTACAGCGAAGTCGCTCTGAAGTAGGAACTGTATCCCACCTTCGATCAACAATTAGTCGTAGCTGTCATCCATAGTCGCACATTTACAATCACTACACTCACACGTGTACAGTCTTCTACCTTCGTACGATCGTCATTATTCAACTGGAATATGATAGAGCTGGTTTTTTTCTAATTCGCAAGCCCATCATTTCCGATGAAGCTGCAAAAGGACACAGGACTAGTAGAATCTAAATCAACAAAATCAATGCGGAATAATGAATAATATTGTATATATTTATGGATTCTTGTAGTCTTTATACCTAAAAAACGGTGGACGCTCTTATTTTACTGTTTATTTAATAGATTGTAATTAGTATTCAGCGCTGGCTAAAGCCGTTACACTTCACTGGGTGAAAGTGAGTACAAAAGAAAATAAGATTGGATTACAGATCAAGTGGAAAATTGCTTTTAGATTCTTGCTAACTTGGAAATAACTACTCATTGTACAAAATATAATACCACCATAGACGGTACATATATTTGAAGGTAATTCACTTACACGTCATTTTATGATAAATATAAATTTATATATTCTTTTTAACGCCCACATTTTTAAAGACTTGTGGTTACCTGACCTCTGTAAACCGACAATATTTATATAAATTTTTACCAATTTTTTTTGTTATTTCCACGCTTCTCTTCTGTCCTTCTTAAGATCTTCTATCCATTACTCTGTTGTCATTCTCATTTTCTTCCATTCCTTTCCATATCTTGTTACCTATCATACATTGTCTTTTTCTTTCGCCTACCCTCTAAAATACTGTAATAATCGTATTTTTATATTGTTTATAAATTTTTTGTAATTTTCATACTTATTCAAGTTTTATTTTATATCCATTATTTTGTCATCCTTTACTATATGTTTCTATATTACAATTTTCATTTCGATTTTTGTCACTTTGTTCGCAATATTTATCTCTCTTCTATTGATTTACGTCTTATTTCTTTTTTTTAGTATTCTTATTATCCTCCTATAGTACTCTAAAAAACTGGCGTCCTCTCTCTTGGAGATTTCCTGTATCTTTTTCTGTAACCAAAACTGGCAATCCGTTCGTTCCGCAAAAACATATATTACGGTATACGTGAAAATTCTTGCCACGCTTGGCATGTGGGTCAGCGAGGGCAGTTTTTATTATTTTTAGAGGATCCTGTTGCCCAACGTCCGTAAATATTTTTCCCTTAGCCGGCCCTCGGTGACCAATGCCGGGAAGGTAGTCGAAAGACGCTGGGTGCATGCCTCTTCCAATTGTATCATTGGACATCCTACGGTTGAAATGAAAATAGTACACTTACACATAACTTAGTGTCATACAATCAAGACCTGAAAACGACTTATGTTTCCGTAACGTAACTAGCCCTTCTATTGAAAATCTATGGGGTAGCTTAACTCCAGGAGTCGATGAACTGATTCTAAGACTGAATTATGAATGCTTCTTTTATCTATTTGTGCCCATTAGAATAAGTTGGCCAAGTTTCTGACTTTTAAACATATGTAAGACTAAAAAAAAATGTGGAGATCCGTAAAGCACCTTAACAACCTTCGTAGCTCGATTGATTGTTCGTCTGAAGTGACAGTGAGTGTTGCACATCGTGTAACCGATGTCCGTTGGGGTCAAAGTGTTCTCGGGTGACAACCAACACCCCCTGGATTCGGGCAGCGAAGAACTAGTCGTCATGGCGATCTTTGGGAGAGACCTATGCCTTATGATGGGCGTCAATCAGTTGAAAAAAAAAAGAAACCAATTAACGACAATTAATGAATCTATTTTGATATAATTTTCCACGTAAGAAAAGAACCAATATTTAGCCGCACATGCAGTGGTAGCCGTGCAATAAAATGCACCGCCCGCCAGTCCGCTGATAAATGCGTATGCGGCAAACAATGCGAATCACACAACCGCCACCGCCAAATTACTTAACACGTGTTTCACCCCTCCACGGGGCATCTTCAGGAGTTATGTTACACCGATTAGTGCCAAACATAGAATCTCTGTGTTTGGCACTAATCGGATTGCATGTGCAGAAGTGGCTAAATATTGGTCCTTTCCTTACTTAGGATGGCCTTGCGCGAGGTAACGCCTGATTCCATTAAATAAATTTCCACATTCATATTCAACTAACATTGTTCAATTGAAACTGTTAATGTGAACACCACTTTCTAATTCACTTTGATCGTGTAAGTCAAAAGGAATATCTAAGATAAGATAGCAAAGATAATTCGCTATTTTCTTAACCTGAATACACTGTAGTTATAATTCAATGTCGTCTATAATAATGTCTTTATTTAAATTGCTCAATACGCTACAATTCATGTGAGGTTCCGATTGTAAAATCACAATAAATGTCCATTAAAATCTCATCATACTCGTATTAATTCAGTTCGTTTGTTAAAGTTATTAGCATTGTGTTCTTTGCTGGTTTAATTCTGGCATTAAATAACTATTATAGTTCTGTGTTTTGGCATTCGCGCGGGAATATATACGTAGTTATATTAGTACTTGGCGCGTCGCCATTCCGGTCTCATCGAGTAATAAAATGTTTCGTATAATAATATTACTTCTCATTGCGTTCGGTGAACATATTACGTCCACAGTAATTCTTAAGGACTCCAATAATTACGTGAGTTCACATAAACTTAAATGTTTTCACAGCTAAATCCCATTTTTCATACTTATATGAATTATTTTACATATTTAAGTCATGGGCAGCCTAAATAACACGTAAAAGAGACCGCGGAGGTCTAAGGTTCTTAAAAGGAGACAACGGACTGCTAAGAGTAGAGTAGAATAGCCGTCACAAGGTTGAGAGTCTACTTTATTAAGTCCTCGGAAGACGCTGATTGCAGGCCGCTTCCTTCCGGTTTTGTACGAATTTTGTCTAGTTGAGTTTTGACCTCCTATTTCCGAAATTATAATGATGATGATGTTTAATTATATCAATACATATATGTACCACCATATGTTGGACTGGTATTTATCTACAAACGATAGAAGAAGAAGAACCGGTAGAAGGCAGTGCAAGACTTCTTATTGTGCTAATATCAGCAGGGGAGGGGTGCCTTATAGGGGGCGCCTACTGACACGGTGATGAAGATGATGATAGAAGTATTGCTAAGGATTCTTCGGCCACTTCTCCCAATGCTTTTGGAAGTGGTAGTAATTTTGTGCGAACGTATATGTAATATATACCGCAAAAAAAGTCCAAAATAAAAATTAGTAAAATCCAAAATGAAAATTAAGTATTCTCTTGCATCTTCGTATGAAATACTAACCCGCTACTTACTCGTTACTTTTCAGGGTCCTTACGTCGTTGAATACAAACACTACGACATCTGTCATGGACCAAAATCGGTAAATTTAACTAAATACACCACCAAACTCATCGTCGACGAGAATAAAATGTACAGAGGAATAGTTAACTTGACGTTTCTGCAACAGACTTTAATAGAAGAAGTATGTATTAACCTCTAGAAGCTTATTAACTTTTTCTTATTTCGAAATCGCGAACTAGGCTTTCGCTAAAGATATTAAAAAAGTTAACCGTTAATAAATGATACATTATTGAGTATGTATACAGCTCAGTATTTATACTTCTGAGAGTTACATCAGTGACTTTGATTCTTCTTTAAAACTCCTCATTTATTATTCGATATGGTAGCGAAGCTACAAACATAGCTCTATACTGCTTTCTCTCTAAAAAATGCACGTTTGAGCAGTGGATGGGGTACATCACTCGTGTAACCGATGATCAATGGCGCCGATAGGTTCTAGATTGATGATCATAAGAAATGCCCTCCACTAGAAGAATCAATGACATAATCAAGGTCGCACGAAGTTGCGGGAAGTAAAAGCGGATGCGCGACCACCTCGCTGTTGCATCGCTACAAAAAGTCCCTGTGGGCGGGCGGATAAATTATTTAAACCAGTTATAGACACGAGGTCAAAATGAAGAATAAAAATATTCTGTATATTTCTAGTTTTCGTCTTCTAAAATTAAAATAATTATTTATGGCACAAAGTTTAAGTACGTACAACAAAATTCCACAGCCAATTACATATTTACGACTGGAGAGAAATATGTTATTCTATCCAAAAATACTGTAATTATGTTAATGTGTGGAACTTAATGTTTATGCTCACTAAGAAAGCTAATTGTTGTCAAGCATTCTTTATAAAACTTTATTTGTAAAGAGCAATTATCGAGTTTCTTGCTGGATCTTCTCAGAAATACTGCCTTCCGAGCCGGTAGCAGCTTCCTGTAGGGTTAACATTGCTTATGTTGATTGACGATTTGTAAGTGTTTGTAACAGCATAATCGAATAGATTCTCTATTAATATATAATTCTTTTACTTATTATTATTATATTTATAATAATAATAAGTAAAAGAATTATTTTGTTTTAAATTTTTATTACATTGAAACAGATAAACTATATCAATAACTGTCTTAAATATTATTTCGTCGACTTCGTCTTATAGTCAAATATTATTGAAACAATAAAAGTTATGAATGAATATTTATAAGATTAATTGACTAAAAGAAATTGTTACTTGCGTTTATTAATACTTGAGTCAAGAAAACATATGCTTTTTCTATTATCAAAACAGAAAATATTGTAGAAAAATAAATCAACGATTCTTTCATTTTATTATCACTCGGCTCATAAATGTAAGTACGCACGCAAAATAAAGTCTACATGTTTATTTTGATAAAAATATTTTTCCCATTCGAAAAAATTTTGTCCGCGTTTATTATACACCTTCAGAATCATTTGCACAATATATTCGAACATATTTTAAGATGCCTGAATTCGGCCCTGGCGTTATACGTTGTACAATTTCACAGGTAAAAATTTCCGTATTCGCTATTAAGGAGAAACGGAAAAGCCTGCTCTGGAATTACATTGTTGTGAAGCCTTGCCAACATTTTGTACTCACAGCGATATTGGAAACTTATGTGGGTGCCAAAAATTGTATTGTCAAAAAGGTCAGTAAATTATAGTTACTTATAATTTTCATCATTAATAAAACTTTATAATTTTCTTTCGCTTATACAGCCTGATTTTCATAGGTATAAAAGCCGTAAAGGGCGGACACGTAGCTCATTTGTGACCATTCTTGTTTAAAGCTTTTGCAAGTATATCTAAACATCCTCTATAATCAGGAAATTGAGTGGTGAAAAAAAAAAATACAATAAAGAAAAAAGATTTAACACAAAGTTAGACCGCATAGAGATTTGCGACAGGAATTTTGCTTATGTCTTGGTCTAAGGGAAGATACCCGTAAATATGTGACGTCAAAATACGTCTCTGTCAAGTACCTCGCTCACAAGCGGAGCGAAAAGCATAGATGTGTTTCGCTTTATAATGAACACAAAGCATTCATAACGACTCTTTAAATCCGGCTCGAAGGACCAAGATTTAATGTTGGGTTTCGATTTAAAACAAGCACATTTAGTTAATTATTTAATGTTAAGAAATCAAATATGTTACACTTGTAAAATGTCCGTTGATGGTAGATGCAAAAGAGATCGTCTTTTGTTAGAAGCCGGTGAAAGACGCCGTGCGTTCCGATACACGCACTCAAGTACAAATAAAAAGTGTTACGTTCGGATACAATATCGAACATTGTTTAAAGTTAGGCATCAGAGGAGGCTTTAGTTTTGTCTTTGAATTGATTTATAAAGAGCTTAACAAGAAGGCTGACGCTCATTCGAGAAGGACTTCGTCACGATTCTCTGAAGTCATCGTTTTCGCCATTGCGATTCTTCTTCGTTCCGTCCAAATCGTTTCGTATTCTAAATTGACATTAATTGGTCCACAACCATCGCTCATAAGTAGTTTTTAGTGTTTTCGCGATAAGAAAATAGAAATTCATAGTTTGTAGTCAGCTGATTATTGTAATATACATTTTAAAATTGCCTGAAGACACATACACACTCTATGAAACTTTAACTTGAACTATTTAATGTAAACGAAGCTTTCTAATTTGTAAAGATCTTATTAGACAGAGCTGAAATAACCTTGAGTTAGTATTTTCTTAAGACAAATGCGCTGTCGCTTGTAAAATTTTAGTCTTATTAAACGTAATAAGACAATAATAAGCAAGCAGCACGTCCTTCGCTCTTATTTACACAAGCTATGATAATCAGAAAATATTTGTCAGTAGATTGGCAAGCAACGAGCAATTAATGTAATTAAAGAAATTGAAAACAGCGGTAAACTTTTGAATTTTTTATTTTCAGGGAACTTACAATTGCGACTTGAACTTTTCAAGTATTATATACAACTATCTGGGGACGTCTTTCTTTTACGGTGAATTTTTATTCAAAGTTCTCGTACTTTCGAAAAAAGGTAACATTATTTGCCTTTTATTTTCGCCGACTATAAAGAAACGAGAATGATTTTTGTTTGCGTAATGTATTGACCACACTTCACTTAGAGGCGACCGTTGTGTTTATTTTTTAATAATATATTTTCTTTGGTTTAAATGAAATAATGTCTGTGTACAAAAGGGCTTTTGGTTATAGAATAGAAACCAAGGGCAGGCAAACGTAGCGTGTGATGTCCATTCACAAAGTGGACAGGTCACTTCGTTAAGGTTGTCAGAACTTACTTGATAAAGGCCCCTATTAACCAGCAGGAGTCTTGGTTGTAACGATAATAGCGTTTATTGAAGACTTACGGTCCTGGATTACGAGTTCGAATCTTAACGTGACACGAACTTAGAAATTACAGACGATGGTCACCGATCACAAAATCATAAGCAACATCATCGTCAACTGCTAGACATAGGCTTCACTCAAAGACCTCCAGTAGAACCTGATAAAAGCGGCCTGAAACAAGTGTTTTCTGACAGCCTTAATAAGATCGTCTGTGTACTTTGTGGGCTTACATATTACAGGAAATACATTGTCAGAAAGTCAGATAGTATCTTAGATAATAATTTCAAAATGATTTATTAAGCTGTAATAAATATATTCTTCATATATTGTGCAAGAGAAAGTTTTTGTTCTAACATTGATAATAAGATGTTAATTTAAAATTTAAAATAAGCGGTTAATTTTGATAAAATTTTGGAGAAAATAAAACTTATATACAAACACGTCGTGTATAAATATGTTGAAATTTTTACATAGATGGACATTTTGGGGACTCTTGGTACGCTTTCATATAATGCTAAAATATTTTTCGTTATTTACTTGTTTTTTTCTAATATCACTGTGACGAAAGTATAAAATCTAAACTATATTTAATTTTACATAGTTTATTTGTGTCTTGTTTTATTGTTAGTTAGAGACTCATTTCATATTGTTCTTTTTTTCTAATATTTATTTATCAACATCTATTTATAAGGTAGCATAATTATGGCCAGGCTATGTACTGCAATAAGCAATATTATACTAAACTTAAGTAAACTTGTACTGTATTGTTGTCAGCGTGTCTTTTTTAATAAATAAATAATCATCATTATAAATGTTGTCATTAATTTATACCTTCTACAACACCCTTCACCAAATACGATCTCCTTTCAAGTCATGTCGACAGTCCAAATAAAGATATAAATAGTGCAGTTATATCTCGTAGCATGACACTCCAGAGCTACGATGATGGTGCTACGAACGTTAATGACGCTGCTACGATGAAACCGTTGATTAATCTCAGAGTTTGTTGAGACGGTAGTAGTGAAAACATTATGTAAATATATCTATCTACAGCATTAAAATTAGATTAAAAACTTTGAAGTTAGTAGTTTTTAGGATGTCCTTACTAATAATTAAGTATTTCGTCATCATATCGAACTAAGTCGGCGGTTTCATAAATCTGGGTATAAAATTCTTATAGGCGATAGATTCGATCTATGACATTACTTTACTTTTTAAGACCTAATACATAACTCAGATATGGATTATAGACGATATAGGTAACGTCGGGAGTATAGCATTAGAGGTTTGTCTTTACTGATTTCTTCTTTGAACGCTCAGGTGGAGGCTTCCACTTTAGAGCATGGCATAATAAACATACTACGGTTGTATTACTTGAAAGAGTCAAGTCAAAGGTTTTTATATACTAATAGTACTAAATAAATGACTCTTCTAGTATCTCTGATTTTTTGTAATTGTTACCAATCATATACTTTCCTTAACTTTACCTTTTTATATTTTTATTTACGTGGCCGGATGCGGGCAATGCAAGTCCGATCATCGTATTGATATTTGGATGTAGCGTATATTTTTCAGTAGGCGTATATCGAACAAGTGATATGATCCCGATCACTTATTATTTTAATTTTAATTATAATAAAAATTTTTGGAGTTATAAATATTTATTATAATTAATTTATAGTCATATAAATTACTTATAATTAATGTAATGTAAAAGAAAAGTTCTTTTTTAAGTATTTAAATATTCGGCAATTTCACGTTTGCTGTATTTTTCAAGGAAAGTGGTTAATGTTATAACGTTATGTCAAACAAATGTCATAAACAGAACGAACCGCTTACAAAAAATAAGAGCCTGATGTTTTAAAACACAAATAAAACTTGAATTAGCAAAATTGCTCTGGCATTTTAGAAGGCGCTTTGTACTGAATTATAAAAGTGAACATTTTGCTTTTTTTTCAAACGGCAGGACATTTTTAACTTTTTCCAGTTATGACAATGTTAAATTCATAAAATACTATATTTTTAAACCATAAAGTGACGATATAAATAGGAGACTTATTTAATAGTAAATGTAGCCATATCTAAATGACGTTCCTAACTAGGCTTTTAAAACATAACACTGCAAACTTAGGAATTATCAATTTAAGTAGCAAATGTAATTATATAGAACACCCATATATAACCCGGCGCCTGATATGGCACACCGTAAATTATTGCCTCTCATTCGAAGAATATTTATAAAGGGTTTATTAATATTCACGACAGAAGATATTTACGATGGGCCTAACCAAATGACTAAGACTACGATGCTTGTACTACCTACGTAGTACCAATTAATAATGTAGGTTTCGAGAGGCGACCAGGAGATGGTTGAAGCGTAAAGGGTAAGTCCCTCAGTCTTGGGTAACAAATATAATCAAGGTCATGGGGAAGTCAGTTGATGCGTTCAGCGCAAAACTGGTTTTCGTGGCGAACTTAAGAAGATTTCTATGGCTAGCTGTGGACATCTGTCTGCTTACATGCTTAAGATGGATGTATGGTGTTACGTATTTTCCTGGACTTAAAAAATCTTGCATATAGTCTAGTCATTTTATTTCACACGTAAATATTTAGAAAAATAAACTTTATTTAAAAACTAAAAATATTAAACCAAAGAGAAATAAATTTAAATCAGTTTTTCATTATGTCTATTTACATATATAACATTCATATACTATCGAACCGTACAGAAGTATAGTTTTATTAAGATTAAAGCCATATGAACGTCTGGAAGAGAACACATGTATTGAGGAAATAGCAAAAGTGGTCATATATAAACTTAAACCCGTCTGAGTTTATTGTGCGCTTTTTTTGATCAAGGCGCGTTTGAAATTCGAACATATCTTTAAGTATCAGGACGCCATTATAGGTGTAGGAGCGACATTACATTACTGTCAGTGGCGCATCAAACAGGGGAATCCCAGAGCGCTTTGTACTAACGTCGGGCGAAAGATATCGTTCTACAATACTTCTCGCATTTTGATTTGCTGACAGTTTTTATTGGTTTAATATTGTTTTGATAGTTTATGAATCGGTATAAATATGGACCTAGTTTGAACAGTATATATAGTTTTGGACATCATGTTGAAATTAACTACAAGACCTAGGAATAATCCCATATAGGGGGAATCAACTTCTATTTTCGAATTGTGCGACTTTCTTCTTATAACGTTGAGAACGACCTTACCCTTTATTAATATTTTGCAGGTTTTTTTTTTGTTTACAGTTAAATTATACCTCGCCAGATAAAAAGCGTTGTCGAGGTCTAAGATGGTAAATTGCTTACTTAGAAGACAGCTACTCCTAACTTGATGACCTCTCGAGTTATAGTTGCTTGGGAACAATTACGCCAGTTCTAATGGAAAAAATAGAGTTTACCCCATAAATAGTATTTAAACTGTCCATTACATTACAAACACTTGTCTTCATCGACTGCTCGACAAGAACCTCATCTACAGATTTCTAATAAAACCAGTTAAAAAAGCCTTCTACCAGCGTTTTCAATTTCGAACTTGAGGGTGGACCTGTCATTTCATAATCTCCATTCTAGTATCTTAACACATTTAAGAAATCCTAAATTATATATTTATACTAAGATAATTTATATTTAATACTTACGCGATTTTACAACGCGGTCACGGCTACGAATAGATTTGTAAATATTGTTTGTCTGTTACCATTTACCAGCTCGTCAGGTATGAGATTGCAGAGTATAGATGGCACTTAGCCAGGGCCAGGACCTTTTTAACCTCGAGGGCTTCTTTAACAAGATTATGTCACAGCCAAGAAATTATATCGCTTAGGTGGAAAGAAGTTATGGACTCAATGGCTTCTAAGAGGTGACCACAGTGTAGGCTGTCACTACGTGTTTAGCATTCCTATTCAAGGGTCTCCGAGACCCATATTACAATATGTTATTTTATTTATATATTTATTTTTCTAAGGTTACGATTTAATTATAAATAAGCCTTGTATGTATAAAACATATATCATATGAAATAATTATGAGTGATATTATAAGAGTCGCTTCCAGTAAAGCTTTATGTTCGAGTAGAAGGCACTATAGCTAACATGGGAAGAAACACTTTGCATAAAATGAATTACAGTTACCAGGCTTCCACGGAGAAGGGTTTATGTACTTTATTTACACTCCCAACATTTCCACGCCGATATGAGTGAAGATGAGACCGGCAAAAATAATGCTAAGGTTTTAGGGAATTTTTACAAAAAACATTTCTTCACAGACAAAAAAATAAATAATATAACTTCTGTTTTGTAGCTGTTCGGTCTTATTTTGGTTGACAACAACTAGTACAGCTTAAATTATAGATAAATGAAAATAATAAACACTTATTTTATTCAAAATATTTTTCTAATCATGACGAAACTATGTATTCGTATCAAATTCTCAACAGCTAAATAAGAAATGTGATATTATTATTTTGGTTCACCTAATAGAACTAGGTACTGAATATTTAACGCTAGGCTTAAAATAATAAAGAGAAAAAATGCTTCTACAGACAATATCAAAAACCGGTTGCATACATTACTGTGCCTAAGAGATATATATAGTATAATATATATATAGGAGGACTGGAATTAATTTCGTTTCTGTCACTATATTTCATAAAAAAGGATTAATTTTTAGCGCTCCCACATTGAAAATTTGTATACAAGATGGCAAAATATTGTGAACAACGAAGGTGAATAAATTGTCGATTAGAAGTAAAAGCATGTTAGAAAGGTAGTCGCGTGATTTTAACTTAACAAAACGACATTACCTTCATATATACGTATACCTTTATATATATACCTTTTTCCATCGCACTGTTATGATTGGTTGTATAAATAAAGTTAGTTCTGAGATTCGTTAACGCAGTTTTAAGTATTAATATAAAGTAATTCTTTCTTTAATTAGTTTACTAATAATAATGGTATTTGAAACGTAACTTTTCAATATTTCATTACAAGTATCGGGTCAATCGCGTTGAAAGCAGACGTAGGTACGGTGCAAGGGAATATTGACACGCGTAGCACGATTAAAGTCTCATTACAATGCATTGGTGTTTAACAATCGATTAGGCTGCTCTCCATATTTAATTAAATTTGTAAAGTTTCAACTAATATGGGTTTTGAAACTGGTTTCGGAAATGAACACAAATTACAGAGAGATTTCGTTGCTATACCTCTTGCTCCAACCTCCGACGCACGTCACTTTTAATTTATTTTTAAGTTCGTTTACTATGTCGTTATATTTCTTTACGTTAGTTTGTCTTACGTATATTTGTTTTCCAAGGAACAGAAAGTTCTATTGGGACTTATTTCTGTCTTTCAAATTTAAAATTAAATGACGGAGACATTATCTAGACTCGATGGTCTAGAACATGAGAAACTTAATAAGATCAGTCTATCTTATAGTGTAACGTTGCATGTTAGCGTTCCATATGATTAAATTAAATCTTAACAAAAAAATGTCACATAAATTGCAATACAGTAAAAAATATTTGAACACTTGGCGGTGCACATTTCAAGTGTTCTCTTCTCAAGGGTCTTTCATTGTTTTACATGCTTTAAATTTTGTAACACCATTCTGACAGTAAACAATCACATCAACTGCTTTCGGTTTCTTCTCTTCCTTCGTCGCAAGCCATCTCGGGGTTTACTGTCAGTGGAGCAAATTGTACATATACTTATATATGTATATTGTAACTGTGACATCTATTCACAGGTGCAAGTTTCATAGCTAAAATAATCTTCGGTCATTGAGGTTTGATCTATTCGTACTTCGCTCTGTTACAAACGCGTCCTATCAACTTCCCGCGCTCCCTGCTCTCGACCTGCTGCTACCTGATCAGTCCCGGGAGATCGTGTGGCTGCTTACCACCACCATCAGGGGAGTATCGACTTGCGGTGTGAAATCAGACCAGGCCATCTGCCCATTACCCTATTAAATTAAATATATTTTACTTCTGTTGCCGAATTAGCTGTTTTTTATAGCTTCACCACTCACAGCTAGAAACGGTAGAATAGGTGGACGCCCTACATTGACCTTTACGAAATAGAGGATGTAAATAATAAAATGGGGAAGTCCGTAACACAAAAAGTTAGCGATTAGGAATAGAGCTAACATAATTTTACCCTACTCGCCGCCCTGTGTTCGTGGGCCACCACGGCAGTCTCACACCCATAGGACGATGTTTCATAGAGCAGTGCAGTCCAATGATGCTGTAGAAGCCAGAAAGAATATTTATCCCGAATGCTACGCAGTCTTATCGCAAGCTCCGCAAGGTCGGGGTGGACGCGATGACAACCTTCGCCCATCATTCCTATCTTTCGCTCGTGGGGTGGCGAGTGATACGATTGAAAGAAATAAAACTGTATAGAATAAGGTACTTAATAAACTCTGCACAAAATAAATTGTTGACTAATAATAAGAAATAGAAAAAGAAATGTGTAATAAAGAATTAAAAAAATAAAATAAATGTGTAAACAAAGATAAAATAAATGTAAGATAAAATTAAAGAGTAAAAATTAATAAAAATAAATAAAATGTAGCTAGCCACCTTAGATTAAGAAGATGATGAAAGAAAGAAGGTATAAAAGAGCAAAACGAAAGATATTGTGAAGGACAAAAGTAAAGAATGAAAGATATTGTGACGCGTGAAAGAGAGTGATAAATAAAGAAGACTGAAAAAAAATTATTATAAAGTCCCTGATCCCAAAAAATTAGGGGTACGAGAGGCCCCCAGGGCCCAGGGGCCATTAATAAAAAAAAAGAAGCCCGAAAGACTAACAGTGTCCAACACCAATTGAATAATAATTATAATATCAATTGGTGATAAAGCTGAAGCGAAAACGGGTCGCCCAGGTCTGACGTATCATTGACGGCAGATTTAAGAGTCAAATCTTGGAGTAGACTTATTTAATGGAAATCAAAACAACGGGTGGAGTTTAGATAAGAACAATAGGGAATTGTATAATGGGAACATAGGGGAAGAGATTCTGCAATGGATACAAATTTTGGTTTACTATTAATGAAAAATAATTTATATACATTTAAAACGTAACAAATGTAAAAAATATCTCCGTACCCAGATCAAATTCCAGACGTGGAGTAATGCTAAACATTTTGCCGCGGGAGGTACGTGGATATATATGAAATACTTATTGGTATTCGCGGGCATACCTCCAGCGAAATGCAGGTAGTAGCGTTGAAATCAAGAGAATTCCCGTTGGATAATTTGAAACCACTGTACTATGTACGACAAAGTTAAAGTCCTGCAATTCTTAATATATGCATATATTGTCTTGCAGTCCTCTTGGTACCGGCTCTAGGCTTCCTTAAAAATATAAACGTTAACATTTTCAACGTCTTTTAAAAAGTATATCCATGTAAACACATCTTTAAATTACATTACATTTGTTTACGCCCACCAATCTCTGTCCCTTTTACTCTCAACACTATAATTAAAATAGTGCTGTATTCTGTCTCATCATGTTTACACGCCGTAAATATTTGGTACAAATAAAAACGTCTATTAATTTCATAGATACGTTTAGATATGAATCGACCCTGACATCAATAGCGTTAGTCCATTGCGTTGTAAAATAGAGAAAGATAGTCAAACATCATTAGGTATATAAAATAATTGTTTGCAGTGCCGTGTTTATTGCTTTTCATTTATTATATTAATTTAATCATGTACTTGACTTTGATAAATATGACCATGTTTATATTATTTCCTCTTTATTTGACAAAGTGCAATGTCGCAAGGCAGATAGCGTCAACATTTTGACATTGTAATAATTTTTTTTGAGCAAAGTCGATTAATTATCTTTGTCAGAGTAATAATAATTGTGTGCAGCGAGAGATAGAAGTGTTAAGCCGTCTTTCTCTTCAAACGCTTAAATTTATAATTTTTAATTCTATTGTATACGACATGTAATTTTTTGTAATTATTTTAATAATTTCAGAAACTCAGTATTGATGAAGCTAAGAATCGCATAGGCTAACATCTCTTAATTCATCCAATTGTAAATTTAAGCATTTAATATTCACAAACTGACATTTTTTTAAGTACGGTCAATGGTCGCTTTGAATTTTGTTTTACAATCACCTATATAGAGTGAGAGCTCGTGACGCGTGCGCGCACGCACGCTTGTAGTAGACTTCAATATGTTTGGGAAGATAGGGGGACCATCGAAAGTGACTGGGGTTTGTGGAAACATTATTCGTATAGTTTCCTAAATAACATATATAAAAGTCTGATTTTATACTATGACGAAAGTAGATTTATAAATAATTAAACTGTGGTGTCTGGAAAGGGGTTGGTACCGTCTTAAATATCCGCCAATAGACAAGGTGGTTTCTAATATTATTGTAAGTTAAAATATATGAAACTAAGTTTTCTACTATCACACATTTGAAACACAATTTTACTCATCTTTACTACCTGTTACCTGCCAAAGCCACCACGACCCAGGTTGTATAGGCTGAGTTTGCTTATAATATATATACAGCTTTTATAATATAACGAAGGTCTGGGCGTCGCGGGCTCTTAGACTAATACGCCAAGAAAAGATCATTGAAATAGCTTAACTGGTGTCAAATTAAGCTAGTTTATTTTGAGATTTTTTAACTTAATACACAGACTAGTGTGCAAAACCACGCTCTTCTGTTTAGATAAATCAGCATTGTTATTATTTCAGTCGCAGGTCGTCTAATCCTGATTTTGGGACTCTCCGTAGATTTTTAACAGGAGCCATTGGAAGGTACCTGCATCTAGTATCTTCCAACGACTTTAATAAAGTCGACTGTCTATTTTGTGGATGAACTTTCTATGCTGCACTTGATGGTTTGTGGTTTGTAGTAGTAGCACATTTGTACTTCACGTGAATAGTTAGCCTAATTTTAATAACTCGTTATAATAGATACAATTGTCCTCTCAAGAAATAAATATGAAAGAAAACAAGGAACAGACTGAGGATTACATTTGTGGTCACAATCAATTCTTTCGACGTTTTCACATCAAGTGTAACATTGGTGAAAGCCGTTCAAATCGTACGTATTTTCCACTTCGCGAACTTTGGCATAAAACCAATAACTCAAAAATTATTTGCCGCTTCTGAATTACGCTGTGATAAAATATCTCTGTGATTTATTATTTAGATATTAACACTTCCACGTCTTGAATGCCCTCTGAATTCGGTAATATCTATTATCAAACAACCGAGTTATTGAAATAAAAAAATATGCTTGATTGGAAATAATTTTTCACATCTCATTTTGTTCCAGAATGTTCGATATAATTACGTTTTTTGAATCAAATTCTTTAAAATGTTGTAATGAATTTTTAAAATAAATAACTGTAAATAAATGTAAAAAAAATGCCCAGGAAAATATTAATGGTCGTTATATTGAAACTTTAAAAGTTATTTGTCTATTTAGCCTAAAGCTTTTCAACAATACAAATAGCAATGCGTACATTCTAATAACATACAAGACGTACGTTTTACCGACAAGAAGGTTTATACGAGATACTCGTATATCATGCAGATTTTTTGTTTAGCCATAGTTACAGGCTTTGTAGGAGTTTCTTTCTCCACTTCTCGCCGCCCTAATGCTCTGAAAAGTGGTAGTGATATTACTCCGGCAATAGTAACCAACCAAGTCGAGGTTTATCCCTTCTGGGCCACCTAAAATCGAATGTTGAATGCGTATTGAGTAACAGTCAACTCGCGGGTCCGTCGAGGCCTGTGCGCCTTCACCACGGCAGCCTTTCAATGAAATATCTATGGGCTTGAGTCGATTTCGCAGGTGAGTCCCCCTCATCCTGAAAACGAGGTGTAGGCTAGGCGCCATGTAAATGCCTATAATAAAGTACTAATCACTATACCTATAAATGAATTGTATTATTAACTTTAGACTATAAATACCGCTACGGCAAACTACGAAAATTGCAAGGCTTGAGACTCCACCGCAAGTGGTCGCAATAAGCGGTTATATAAATGCGCTCATTCGGAGACTTTTTGGTTTCGGGAGGGAAATCTTGCAGATATTATAGAATCTTTACCTTGGGGAGGGGGGGTGGAACAGGGTTAAAGGGAGTTGTATCTCGAGCAGTCCCTCGCGCTGTGCTATTTTGGTTAACCCGTCCTGGGGTATGCGTTATTCACGATACCCCCGAAACCACGGTGTTGCTATCACCATGGTCCAAGACCACCGTCTCAAATATCAACGACGCGTAATGCTGCCTTCATAGTGGCTAGAGGCAACGACAGGCCCGTGGAACGATAAAACGAAAACAATGTATGTGACCACCTCCTCTGTAACCCACTGCTGATGGATCTCCTGTTCACAAGTCAGAAATCCTGACTACCCACTCTAAAATAATATCTCCCTTCGGATCGTCCATGAGATTCCTCCACATACTATTAGGGACATTAAAGTCTCCAATAACTATCAACGAATAGGCCTTAACATAGTCCTCCACTCTGACTTGTTACTCCTAGCGAACTAGCCGTGTCCTTTTGACAATAAGGTGCAGAGAGAGGTACCTTCTCCACCACTCAAGGTTCTGTGACTTGCATCCACCTTCACTATGTCGTATACATAAATAAAATAAGTGTATTGTGAAAAACCGTTTTTTTTTTATTATGGGCAAAAAAATAACTTATAGAAGACGTATAGCATATAGGTATATTCCGAGATATATTCCGATCTCGGCAGCGAATTTATTAAATATTCTTCGGACCACCCATCCGTAGATTGGTGTCGGCGTTCGTCCCATGCAAGAATAAACAACGCAATATTTTTGAATAACATCCATGTTCCCGAAATAAACCGATGTAGTCGTATAACTAAAATTAAAATTTCACTGCGCCCGAATTGCATTTTTCATACATGCATGCCGGGTTGAAGGAGAAATCGTAAATTCGGTACAGTGATTCGATTCGAAGTAAATAACCAAGTACCGGCTATCTATATATACACCTAGGGGCTTTTTCGAAATACACTATGGTTTGCATGGGAAAAGTTTTTTTTGAAATGCCTCAAAATTTTTCGATTGTTTTTCTCAATGAAACCCTTTCTAGAGTATTAAAGAAAATATGAAAAATAACTTAATTGGTCGAGTCATATTTGGCAATAGTTTTATAGATTAGTAAAACAGAATCAATATTAACCAACCCTGATGATTGCAGGATCATTTGACTACGGCAATATTAGTGCTGGCTTAAAATGCAAATCGTACGGAATAAGCTCGACGGCTGCACCGTCCGCAACCAAATTACACGCAAATTGAAGTAACAAATCATTGGAGCACTTCAAATTAATTAACTGCTCGCTCCATCTGAGTGAAGTCAGATTTAATTTGTGTTTTGAGAGCGGGTCGGTTTAGAAGCTAGAACTCGCGTCTTAGCTATACTTACTAACCATGAGTAATCTTGATTTAAAATCATATTATCTATAATTTTCTCCCTTAAGAGATATGTTCAAAAATTTATTTTTCAAATATAGAACGAAACGTGTACGTATATTAACTGCTATTATTTGGCATGCAAATGTAATGAATATTGATTCAAAATTGATATAAAATAATATTTAATTCCATGTACCATCACAGCACTAAAGATTTAATACAAATTCACAAACAATAACATATATGTCACTTGACGTCGTTCGTCAGTATTATATTTCATAATATTTTTCGGCGTGAGACGCGATTTTGACAACCGTGTACAAATCATACGCCGCGCGTCCTTAGTTTTTGCGCATGCGTAGACCGATAGATTGACAGATAAGCGAAAGCGAAAGCTTTTTGACACCTGTGATTATTTCGCTACATATACTTCAAGCAGTATTTTTAAACTAGCTACGAGTTGTGTTAGCCGAGCTGTAGAGCACTTAAATCGATCATAGGTCGCGGTTTCGATTTTAGTGATACATACTTATATGATTCACACTGTGAGTTAATTGTATAAGGCTGCCACTGCTCACAAACAAGCTTTAACAGAATGGGCTGAACTACTTTGCGTAATATAATACCACACTTTGAACGCAAACCCGCCTGCCAAGCGTGGCGATAAATATAGGGAGGTTATACCATAAGCCCTATATCTTCGGGGGAGACCTTCCAGTGATCGTTTATGTGCTGAAACGGGAATGAAATATAATTAAATCGCTCGTATATTTTTAAGAAACACTAATAATTTACGCATAATTAAAAGCTACATAAAAAGGTCTACGCTATTTAAGCTCAGGAGTTTGAAAGCAATGATGCAAATATATGTCATCCTTTAGAAATATGTGACAATAGTAGAATAATTGATTTTAAAAAAGAGAATGGATTCTAATACTTCTGAGAGTATTAAGGCAAAACATTTAAAACGTTTTTATGCTAATTACGATCGGTAAACTAGCCGGCCGCGCCATTCCTAACCGAAGTGCCCCGAACTAGTAGATGTAAATCATTGGCACGTTTCAAATTAATTTAGTACAGCGTTCGACTCTCTAATAAATTTCACTGCTACGTACCTCAGCTCGTATTAACTTATGTTTAGTTCCAGACGAGACTGGCACTTCAAATATTTCATTTGTTTTACTTATAATAAATCCACAGTAATCTGGGTTTCAAATATTCATTATTGAAGATAATTTTAGTCATGGGAAGCCATGACTGAGGTCATGAGTTACTTCTATGCCACTTTTTATGTCATAGATAAATTATGTTTCCCTCTTTGGCTTTTAAAGCGTTGTTCGCTACCTCTGATATATAAGATAGGTCATCGGTAGATAGTAAACGCCGCTTCCAAGTGGTCATATTGGAAATCAATTTGAAGGTATCCAGCAGTGGACGTCGCAGTCTTACATGGTAGTAAGAAAAGGACCAATATTTAGCCACTTCCGCACATGCAGTGGTAGTCGTGCAATAAAGTGCACCGCCCGCCAGCCCGCTGATAAATGCGTATGCGGCAAATAATACGAATCCCCCCACGGGGCATCTTCAGGAGTTATGTTACACCGATTAGTGCCAAACACAGAGTCATTTACATGGTGGTGATGAAGATGATGAAATTAATCCAAAACTGGCATAGCTAATGCTATTTATTTATCAAAAGATCAGGTGAAAATTATGAACGATTCTCAGCGGAGAAAAGAAAAAGAAATAAAAAAGAATTGCACCTTTCAAGAGGAGTTTTCTTCAGATGCAGTTGTAATTACAGACAAAAATCAGTTTAAAATAAAAAGTATTAGTCGATAAGAAAAACGTACCGATAAACTACCAATATTAATATCTGAATTTTGTCTTAAGTGTAAGCGATGGTAACTTAGTAGTAAGAGACAATGATTTAGGTTTTCAAGTAGCAACTTTATTTCAATTAGGGGTTCAAGAGATTACTAGATAGACTAAGGATCCAAGAATATCCCCTACCTAATAAATGAAAGTAGTCGACGAGTAGAATGGAATATAATCCATTCCTATGTCAAAAATGTTTAAGTCGTTTATCCTGGGATCTTAAGCCATGACTCCGATTTAGTCTTATTTTTTTTTTAGACATAAAAAGACTTTCTTGATAATAAATTATATCGTAATGAAATCATTATTTCTTCATAATTTTCCCAGAGTTTATTAGTTGGTTTGAATTGTATTGTAGGACAAAATTATATTTTAAAGAAAATAGTGAAATTGAATTTATGTTCTGTCTGTAATACATTGCCGCAAAATGCAATCATTTCTAGAAATTAATCTCCGAACTGTTTTAAAAAAAATTATAGTTTAATTAAATTTATTCTTAATCTAAAAATAATATTTTTCCGTTAAATTTAATCGTTTTTTTTTTCGAAAAATATCTAAAATTAAATCATTATACTTACCCAAAAATATTTTAGTGTTAATATATTTTTGACCGAGTTTCCTTAAAAGTATGAAAAATAATTTGTAAAAAATAAATAATTTGGCTTTTCATTAAAAATTTCGTAAATAGATAAGTCACGCTTAAATGCAAACAAATAGCCCGTATTCATGTAGTTATTGAAAAGTTTAAATTTCTCACTATTAATCTTGTAAAACTTAAAAAAAAAATCATAGTTCAAACGAAAATTTGTGTTAGCTTTAGTCAGCTGGTTTGAAAAGGTTGCTGACAAAGGGCAACGAAATTGAAAAAGGCTTCTGTTTATTAAAAAATATCTCGGCTTACGTTATATGTAGGTGACGCTAAATTAAAATCTATTTTAGAAATTTATTCTAAACCATAGAGTTTAAACCCAACAGTGAAATATTTTTTAGTCTCTTTATATTATTTATATTAAAAATGATATGTTGTGTAGCCTAGTGGTAAATAATTGTAACTTAAGATAGTAAGTAAATAAAGGACCAATATTTAGCCACTTCCGCACATTCAGTGGTAGTCGTGCAACAAAGTGCACCGCCCGCCAGCCCGCTGATAAATACGTATGCGGCAAACAATGCGAATTACACAACTGCCACCGGTAAACCACTCAACACGTGTTTCACCCCTCCACGGGGCATCTTCAAGAGTTATGTTACACCGATTAGTGCGAAACATAGAGTGACTCATACATTAAGATAGTAAAGTCATGGGTTTGGTTTTATACAGACCTCACTAATATTATCTGCACGATTTGCAATTGGTAAAGTAAAACATGAGGAAATCTTGAATTATTGGGCTTAAAATCGAACGAAGAAGTAGCTAGATTCATAAAAGAATCAAAGTGAAACTATATGCTCTCGTCTTCTCTATTTTTCTGTACGTTTTAGAAACCTGGTCGCTTGTCTCTTGTGAGGAAAAGGATAAACATATTATCTAAATACGATAAAAAGTAATACGTAACGGCCCAAGTTGAGGCTTTCCTGGTAGCTATCAAACATTAAAAGAAGTCCTAGGCTAAATGCTCTCTCCGTCATACCGTCTCGCACCCATGAAATCTACTATCGCCGTTTGGGCAGAATGTCCCGTCCAAAAATCGGATTCTAGATGTGATGTTGACGCGGAATTTTAAGAATCCTGTGGGCAGCGTACTGCAATAATTAGTATATTCTCGAAAAGCTCTAAATAAGGATCTTACTGCCTAGAGTTTACTTGCGTAAAATCTTCAAGTACTTCGACCACATTGCACTCCTCCGTGCATCTTTCCTCTTCAGAATATTTTGAGAGTCTTATTGATGTCAGTCAACATGTAGTTTTTTTTATGTTGATTTATTTGAATTCTGTTATAATAAATACGAAAAAAAAATGTAATTTTTATTATTGATAGGCACAGAAGTTAGCAATCGATAACCTTTTTAATCTCTTTGATTAATAAATCCAATAGATCTTTATCTTTCCGAAATATGAACCGGTTTTGTTTAGCATTGAAACATTTTTCACGTAATTAACAAACGTGTAAGCCATTTCAGTTCTTACTGCTATTATAATTAATACTAGAACACGTTCAATCAAAAAATTCGCTTCGTGTATTGTCTTTTATGTAACGTACTGTTATGTACATTTTATAAATAAATGGTTATAGAAAATATTTGCTTTAAATCTCTCGTGTGTTTTGAATAGACTCATTGCTAAAGAAGTGAGGGAATGTTTATAGACAAAGTTTGAGTTAAAGAAAGAATTAGAAGTTTTCATAAGTGTATTGTATTAATTACAAATTTTGCAATTATTAAAAGTATTAAATAATTAAAGAAAACAACGTTGTAAGTTATATTGACAATATTTATTTAGTGATTAAACAATATTAAAAATACATTTAATTTCATTAGGTAAAGCTTTCGATGTATTTATTAGCAATTTAATTATTTAAATACTATGTATTATTCCTGCATATTTACGAATAGTTCGCACTAAAAAAGCTTTTGCTGAGGCTCAACACCAAAATAGTTTTGCATAAAAGCACGCATTGAAAAGTGTTCACACTAATAAAGTTTTTGTTGAGTCTCCGTACTAAAAAAAATTTACAATCGTATTGGGACTGAAAAACTGGAGGTGCCCTAAAAAGCTTCAGTTGAGTATTCGCACTAAAAAGTTTTAGATGAAGATCCGCATGATGAAAGTTTTTACATGAGTCCGCATTAAAAAATGTTTACTAGGGTATGCACTAAGTTTTTGCTGAGTGTTTAAACACTATAAAGTTTTATCTGAGGGTTTACACTAAACTAATTTTAGTTTAAGATCACTTAAAAAGTCTAAACATTTTTACAGGGGGTCTGAAATATAAATTCACCATTGTGCTAATTTCTTTAACTATAAGTATTAAATTATGTAATAGAATGTATTTCTTCGTATGTTGACTGACAATACATAACTATGTGTATTGTATAACTGGGCATAAAAAGATGCGGGTTACAAAACTTTGTTTTTAAAATTTCATAAGTTTTTGAGCAACTAACTGCAATTGTATTATTTATTTAAGTTTTAAAACTAACGAAAGCAGACTGCTTTTCCCAGTGGTATTCTATGCCGGTGAATCTTTAAATTGTAGAAATAAACATAGTGGCCGTTAAAAGTAAAATAAATCTGGGAGACCACCCCTGATGATAGCGTGATGAGATATGCAATTAACGTACATAGATACTGGATGAGTGTTTTATTTGGTACTAGTGGTATGTACAACCAATAATGGGATTCCCCTTTGAGGGGACTTAGACTGAGAGTTTATTTATTATCAGTTATTATAGTTATTATTAGTTATATTAGTATATAGTATTATGTTCCAAAAGTTGGAGAAGAAGCGAGTGAAAATGAATCTCTAACGAAGCTAGGTGTCTCTAAGAGGGTATATTGAATGACTTATAAATCAATATTTGTACAAGTAAATATAACTAGAATCGTGCAAACAATACCGCAATGTAAAATATATCTAACCCATCAAGCCAAAATCAATAAAGCCATCTAGTGCGGAATAAATTAATTTCTTAGCACTTGCAAATTTGACTAACAAACACTTTTTACTATCTACAAATAATATCAGTTCAATATAACATTAAAGCAAAGATTATTTCTTGTAATACATTTATGTCTAGTGTTTTAATGACATTAGAGTGAAATAACTTATATTTCTTAGTAAAATTTAAAGGAATTAATAAAAACCGTGTACAGGGGAAACGTGTTATAATAAAAGGTTTGTATATAGGAAGCAGATAAATATTTTATTTTTCGTATACAATTTTCTCATTGATAACAGGGTACTTTCATTACGCGATTTCTTATCTTACTTATAAGAAGTGATTTTCTCCTATCTATTATTTATTTATGTTTATTTATTATTATACATATTTAGAGATTGGTTATAAGTGTAAAGCTTTATAGGGTGAATGTAGTACATTTGCAGTAACATATTGTATGCCTTATCACCCTATCCGAGCATTAATAGTTTCAGAAATAATACATAGTAATAGTATAGTAAGAAAAAGCCTTTAAGAAATTCTGATTCTTATATATTCATAAATATTGTTACTGGATTTGTTATTGGCAGAAGTTATCGGCCTATCATATCTCAATAGAGATTCAGAATGATTACTGTATATAGGGAGATTAAAAATACATAGGTGTAGTAGACAATTTGTAATTAATAATTGTTTTAATTTGTCAACCTATTTATTACTAGCTATTTCCAATAACCCCGTATATTGCATTTAAGTCTCCTTTAAGTAGAAAAGTTAAGTGTGGATTATTTGTACTTAACGCGTTATAAGAAGTCGTAAGAGACTGTGAACGCGTTTTACATTTACTCATACAACGCGTTTTCATTTAACATGAAGTCCATGTATGGTATTATTAACTGCATATTTGCATTTTAATTAGGAATATTTTTAGTTTACAGATATGTCAAGAATCAATAACTTAGCTAAAGGCATTCAAACATTATCGACGATTCGAAAATACACAGTTAATCACACGCAGAGCTTATGGACTCGAGAAAATATAGTAAAGTCACCATTTAAAGATCTCCAGTTCCCTTCGATGACCATAACCGACTATATATGGCAGAATTTAGAGAAGTGGGCGGATAAGCCGGCAATGGTAAACGGACATGCATGTTTTCCTTATACTTAAAAAAATTTATAAAGAATATAATGAAGAAGCTTTGTCTTCATTTAGTGGTAAATCAAGTACCAGAAAGGTGGAAAATGTGTGTATCTACTTATTATTTTACTTCACATGATGTGGGTCTCTGGTATCCACTTCAAAATCTTTAGTTCCTAGTAACCATATGTTTCAAGCTATATAGTCTGCCCACCAGTAAAAAGTAGTATTACATTATTATTAATATATTATATTGATAAGAATTTCAAAGATTGATTGATGAAATTCACAGCGCCCGTACCTTTTTTACATTTATGTTTAATAATCACTTACACTGTTTACTAATTAAAATAGTAAACTATTTTAAACATAGTTATTGCTAAATAATTATTATGAGTATTTTTTTTAATTATTCGTTGTTTGTTTATTTCGTGCGACAATTTCTACATCAAATCATAAAATTATATTTGATTTCATGGAGAAGTCCCATAGCAGTAGGTTTATAAAGCATTAATTGATCTTTATTAGTTAATTTATTTATGAAGTTAAAAAAAAATGAAGAGAATTTATCGACAATTATGATGAATAAAAAAAATATATATGAACAATTGTTAATTTTGTAATAATGTTATATTCAGGTTTGCGGTGTCACTGATAGGTTCTATACATACGACCAGCTATATAAGTACTCAAGGAAATTTGCGACGATGCTTCGTACTAAACTGGGTGTACGGGAAGGTGACATTACATGTGTAATGATGGGTAACAATCCTGAATACGCTTTAGTTACACTCGGCTCACTCGAGGCGGGAGCTACGATGACCACAATAAACCCTGCTTATACGGCCCGTAAGTAAATATATCTCATAAGATTTACTTAGATTTTAATATTGTACTTAGAACAGTAACTTAAAATGTACCTTTAAAAGGTTCTAAATAAGAAATGTATAAGAGATTTCCCTATATTGCACATAAGAGCTATTGCTTGAAAATATGTGCGTATTTTTTCGCATACTATATATATTATAATGTGTATATATACATATATGTACATATACACATATACATTTTTTTATAGAGGTTTAAAAATACTTTTACGTATCATAGGGCCTGATGTTGGTGCCCCGTATGTCGGACTCGATCTAGATCAATACCGACTAAAAACAATCCTCTCTCTTCGGTATCCCTGGTCCCCACGGCATGGCCGTTAGGCATTACTTCGCGGGGGGGATTTAGCCGCAGCTTTCTCTGATAGAGTGGCTGTTAAGGCCAACTTCCTCCGCTCCTGCTCTATTTTTCGCAACTCCTTCAGCACCGTCGTACAGTACGCGCTCGTAAGTTCCCAGGCCGAAGGCGAGGATAGCATTGTAGCTATCAGAGTTTCAGGATAGATTTTGCATCCTACACCTTCTTCCCAAGACCTCCTGGCTTCGTTAAATCGGGGGCAGACGAAAAAGACATGCTCTGCATCTTCAATCATTCCGACACAATTAGGACAGTCAGGGGAATCTTCGTATTTGAACCTATGGAGATACGCTCGGTAACAGCCGTGGCCGGATATCATCTGAGTCAGGTAGTAGTTCAACTCTCCATGATCTCGGTTCACCCATGGCTCTAGGTTTGGTATTAGCTTACGCGTCCATTTTCCTTTCGTCGACTTATCCCAGGACGATTGCCACTGTTGCAAGCTTTTCAGTCTTCCCCGAATTCTAAGTTCAGCTGAAGTTGGGTCTGATTTGCTTTTTTTGCTACGGTACAGATCAGTTCTTTCGTCTGCAAGAAGCGCAACAGGAACCATACCTGCTATCACGCATGCCGCATCCTCTGATACTGTACGAAAGGCGCTAGCTACCCGTAGAGTGCTGACTCTATAAACAGAGGCGATTTTCCGTCGGGACTCCTGTTTGCTCAGTGCATCGGACCATATGGGTACTCCGTACATAAGCACTGACGTAGTCACCGACGCTAATAACTTCCTTCTGTTTTGCTTGGGACCTCCGACATTAGGCATGAGTCGGCAGAATTTAGCTGTCACCAGAGACGCTTTCGCTGCTGCTCTCTCAGCCTGATCTTTAAAGTTTAGCCTATGGTCGATCATTACTCCAAGGTACCGTATAGCTGGTTGAGTTGCGATTTCACAGCTGCCGACATTGAGTGTGATGGTCTCCGCAACTCTCCTGCCAGTAATGAGCACTGCTTCCGTCTTCTGCTCAGCCAGTTCTAGTCCGACTGACCTCATCCACAGGGTGATTATTTGGAAGGATCTTTCAAATGCCCACTTCACTTCCTCCACGTGTTTCGCTACTATAACGACTGCTAGATCATCAGCGAATGCGACGAGTTTAGTTTCGCTGGGTAGATGTTTCTTTAGGAGTCCATCGTACATAGCGTTCCACAAAAGTGGCCCTGGTACTGACCCCTGTGGGACGCCTCCAGTGACTTTGTACTCCTCCGTCCCGATTTCCGTAGTGTATATGAGGACCCTATCAGAGAAGTAACTAGCGACTATTTTACGTAGGTATAGAGGTACATTCAGTGAGCTAAGTGCCCCCATGATAACCTCCCATTTTGCTGAGTTAAAGGCGTTTTTAATGTCCAAGGTGGCAACCAGGCAGTATTTTATCGAGCCTCTCTTCCATCTTTTCCCAGACACTGTTAGTTTTGCTATATTGACTACTTGCTCTATAGCGTCTAGCGTAGACCGGCCTTTTCTGAACCCATACTGTGAGTTAGCTAGGTGGGGTTCAACTGCTGCTTCGATCCTGCTGTGGATAATACGTTCTAGTATTTTCCCCGCAGTATCCAGCATACAGAGGGGCCGGTATGACGATGGCTCGTCTGGTGGCTTCTTACCTTTAGGGAGAAGTACCAGTCTCTGTCGTTTCCACGCGGTAGGAAAGGTCCCTTCCAGTAAGCAGATATTGTAGGCCTCCAAGAAGACTCCTGGTGTTGCTACAATAGCTTGCTTAAGAGCTACGTTGGGGATCCCATCCGGTCCCGGAGCTTTGTTGTTTCCAACCCTACCGCATGCTACCATTAGCTCCTTCTCGGTAATAGGGGGGATTTCATTCGGATCCACAATCCCTAGTTGAAAGGAGGATTTTGGTTGCGTGGGGAACAGAGCTCTTACAATTCTTCCTAGTAGAATAGGACAAGTGGGCGTTGTATTCTCATGTCTCAGTTGTTTAACTACAACCTGGTACGGCTTGCCCCATGGATTCTTTCCAACCTCTTCCAACAATATTTTCCACGCGTTTCTCTTGCTCTCTTTAATGGATTTATTTAATTTTAATCGCGCTTCCTTATATTTGTCGTAGAGCTGCTCGAATTGTGGTGTTTTCCGAGCCCGTTGGGAGGTTCTACGCGCCTTAACACATATTTTCCTAAGCTCAGCAATGTTATCATTCCACCAGTACACCGGTGGGGTTCGGTTGTTGTTGCGTCGCCTTGGCATTGTTGCATCGCAGGCCTCAGTCAGCCTCCTTATGATTTCAACCGCCATTTCACTGGCACTTTTGAAAAAATACACATATACTTATATTCTTATATATGTGTGTGTGTATGTAAATATATATACATAGCAAAACTTTTTTATGCAACGACCGTAATTAAAAGTAGTAGTGGGTCAACCAAATATTGCTCAGAACATATGACCACTAGAACCTTAAGGTTCTGTAATGAAAGCCACGGAGCAGCAAGCGTAGTGTAGATAGTAGATGGTAGAAAAATGACATTGTTGTGGTCTTCGGAACACTGGGTGTAGGCTACTGTTTACCAGTCATATTGGAATTCTATTGTTTAAGCTAGCCGTGTCTATCCAGTCGTGGACATTCTACGGCTGAAACGATGATGATAATGAAACTGTATTTATTACTTTATTAAATTCTATATTTAATGGAATCAGGCGTTACCTTGCGGAAGTCCATCCTAAGTAAAAAATACCAATATTTAGCCACTTCCGCACATGCAGTGGTAGTCGTGCAATAAAGTGCACCGCCCGCCAGCGCGCTGACAAATGCTCCACGGGCCAACTTCAGCAGTTATGTTACACCGATTAGTGCCAAACTCAGAGTAGTGTTGTGTGGAGGGGCGAAACACGTGTTGAGTGATAGGACGGTGGCGGTTGTGTAATTCGCATTGTTTGCCGCATACGTGCGGAAGGGACTAAATATTGGTCCTTTTCTTACTTATTAAATTCTGTTTACAAACCGGTTCCCGGAGGCTCCTTTTAACAAAGGTTTCTGTGTATGGAGTCACTTTTATAACTAATGTATATTTTGTAAAAAGCTAATTTTTAAAACGTAATAATCGGGGTGTAACCAATAAGAAATATGTTTGGAAGTATAAAAAAGACGCAATGATTTCACGAAATAGACTTGTCGTTCCTAAATATGTAACAGTAACCACAATTGTGTTATTTATCTGTGGCTATTTCTCTGACATGTATTGAAAATGTGAACAATGTTTCTTTGTGATTGAACATGTAAAAAAAATCTAATGTCTCTATGTTCTTCACGCAAATATTTCATAAAATATCTTACAGTATAGATATATGGATTGAACTAATTTAATATAATATTTCTTTCGTTGAGTAGGAGTCAGAAAAGTATAAACTTTACGAAATTCAACCCGCAACAGGTTTTGTGAGGGCTGTATATATATACTTGCTTATTTTACTACAGTCTTCAATTTTTTTATCTAAACCTCGCCTCCAAGAAACACTTCCTGGACAATTTGATAAATTTAGGAGGATTTTCGCGATTTTTATTACATGCAACTTTATGTGCATCATAACAAGAATTAAATCCTTAAAAAATTAAAAATGTTATGCGAGCTCGTCTGATATTACTAATTTCGGTGATTAATCAACTTCTGCCAATGAAGCGGGGGGGGGGGGGGAGGCTTGTTGAAGGATTTAGACCTGTCAAGGGCGAACGTCAGCTTATTTCTAGAACAATGTTCTGCATTGGTAGAATCATTAAAAGTTTTGTTAAGCGTGGAGAGAATTCTGTTCGGTAAGGGTGAGAGAAAATGTAAAGCAAGGTCGTCTCTATAAACGTAATACTCTGGAAGACCCGACCACCGTACCTAGCATAGTAAATTTAGTTGTAGTTTAGTAGAATGCTGTGAGAAATCATATAAACTGATGACACATTAAAACTGAAAGAATTATAGGAAAGTAAAATTATGCAGTTTATTTGTTTTAATTACCGTTTGTTAGCTGTCGCGATTTTGGATAATACAAAAACTGCATATCGAACTGCTCTATTTGAGTTAAAAACAGGGCAGTGTCTATGTTTTGAGCGCTTCAGGCAAAACAAAATTTGGACTAACAAAAAAAAAAGGCAATAACTATTTTATACAATACAGAACAATGTAAAAAATATTGATTTTAAAATAATTAAAAAGTTATTTGTTTACAAACGATGTACCTTTGTATCAATGTAAAAAAAATAAGATGTTTTTATGTCGGCGTCCCTGGAAACTTGACTGGCTTGCTCGCCTCTTTATCTGGCACTATTTTCATTTCTATGTACATACGTCAGTATTTTAATTTCAGCTAAAGGATGCCCACTACTGGACATAGGCCTCTGCCATAGATTCCTGACGATCTTACTACCGCTACGCTTGTCAGTCCGTGTTTTTTTTATTAATTATTATTTGTATCGCTAGTGTTTTTTTTTACAATATTTTTTTTCGCTTTTACTTAACGCTGACAGTTGGGAGAGGGTTGCCGCTATTTGATACCGATCTTCCCTCTCCCAGCTGCGAGGCACGACAGCGTTTTGTAATTATTTACAATTTTTTCTACACAATTTTCCCTTATCGGTAAATATAACTAAAATTAACACATATTAACAATACGATTTGAAAATTTTACTCAATTATATATTAGTTGGTACATTATTTTATTTCAAGTCGCTGCCCAAGCGCTACAGACCGTTAATTTCCGTGAGATTAGGGAAAATGTTCCGGTTTAACTCATCAAAAGATTCTACTGCAGATTTTTTCTTGAGAAGGTCCGGTAAGCTGAACGGAGGTATTAAGGTTTTCACATAAGGTCACGTGGTTACGTCTTTTGAATTCGAATCGGGAGCAGGGTCTGAGTAAGTGATGAAAAGTCTGTACTGTAGAGCTGCCATGTGGGCAAGTCTTGTTATCCTTTATCAGCCCGTGGTTTAGAATTCAGATTCTTAAAGCTCCAGTGGTCATGTATCCTGCGCGTTGTGGTCTGCCCATTTACACTTTAATTTAAACGTGTATTTACAAATCAATACATTCATAAGTGTTTAACAAGTTCAAACTTAAATCATGTATGATTAAAAAACATATTACAATAATTAATTTAGCTAGACTAAAGTTCAAAGATAAAGAAAAATAATACAAAACAACATAAAAGGTCTAAAGGAATAATTAATTACAATCTAAAAAAATTAAAATTAATTTGCTATAATCATAAACAATGAGATAAATGTATTCGTACATAAAACCCCTATACATATTAATTAATCAAAATTTCAATATCGATACTAATCTAAAAGATATATGACAAGGTTATTTCTTTTGAAACCAATGCTAAATATTTTTTTTGAGTTTGTCGTGTGATAAAGTTATTTTGTTTCTTTTTTTTGGGTCTCTTCTGATTTTCAACCCCTGTTAAAATATTAGGGGGACCGGAAAGTAATGTAGTTTTCTTAAGTTAAATTTACGTAGCTACATTTTTAACAAGTTTTTTATTTCTCTTCAACAATATATTCACCTTCTTCATCAACAACTTTTTGTTACAATGCCGGGGCGGTAGAAATCAATAGGTTTTCTGTAAAATACGTCGACATAAACGACATTACTTTTCGGTCCTCCTAATAAAGCGTATAACACCCGAGCGTTCACATAGAATACTCGCGTAAGGTAGGTGCGACCTTTTTTATACCATAGATCGCCACAATGTCTGTCACTCTTCGAACTTTTACATTACATCATTTACACTAATTTATTACAGACGAAGTTCAACGACAATTACTTCAATCAACTCCCAAAGTAATAATAGGAGTTCCAGAAACCATAGATACAATTAAAGAATCATGTAAAATGCTTAAAATAGATATACCTATTATAACAGTAAACAGTAAGGAAAGATTACCATATGGAACCATATCATTTGAAGATCTCATAAATGACACTAACGAAGACTTTAGTGCTTTGAACAGCGTGAAAAAGAATGTCGATGATACAGCACTTTTGCTATATTCAAGTGGAACAACTGGCTTGCCAAAGGGCGTTGAACTTGTCCATCGATCTATTGTGACGAATTATGTTCAAAAAGACTACGATGAGATAAGACACTATCAACATACAACAGGTAAGTAATACTGCTTCCACTTTAATAGTTAATTATTACTAATTGTAAATTACAAATATATCATCATGTCAACCTATATATATTTGCAACAATAAGAAGATCTCTTCCAAAACATCGCTACAATGACAGGTCTTCGCAGCTTGCATCCAGGATAAAGGACAGTATATGATTAGTAACATTTATCGATAGTTAGAGATATTAGTATGTACGAACAATCAAGATATTCTCGTTTAAGTGACCTTGTGTAGTTATTATGCCATGTCCCAAAAGTCAAAATGTCCAACTAAGCATTGAAAGAAGAAATCATTGAAGATAAAACTCTAATGCAGCTAGGTGAATGGAATATTGTTTTACTTAACAACTGGCTACAAATATTCATTAGTACTGCACACTGCTGGCATAGCGACAGTTGCAGGTTCTATGGGTTCGAAGTATTAGGGTAAAAAACACACTTAACCTAAGTAAGAATAGGACCAATATTTAGCCACTTCCGCACATGCAGTGGTAATAGTGCCAAACACTAATCGGTGTAACATAACTCCTAAAGATGCCCCGTGGAGGGGTGAAACACGTGTTGAGTAATTTGGCGATGGCGGTTTTGTGATTCGCATTCTTTTCCGCATACGCATTTATCAGCGGGCTGGCGGGCGGTGCACTTTATTGCACGACTACCACTGCATGTGGCTAAAAATTGGTCTTTTTCTTACTTAGGATGGACTTCCGCGAGGTAATGCCTGATTCCATTAAACACTTAACCTAAAACCACTTATAAGGTAACGAAGTTCGACGAATCCATGAGAAACCTTGAAGTGGACCGCTTCAAGTTCACCGAATTGTATAAATCAATATTTGTCCCAGTCGCTTACGTACCCGGATTATGTAATATTATTGCACATAGACAGGTTACATATACTATCACTATGATAATATGCTATATCTTAACAATTAAGTTTAAATATAATAATTTTGTTTCAGAATCTCATCAGGAATCTATTTTGGCGATTTTACCTTTATTCCACATTTACGGTTTATCAGTAATAATGCTACACAAATTATCGATTGGTGCTAAAATAGTGACTTTACCTACATTTGAAACTGAAACATATTTGAACGCTGTAAAGAAATATAATGCAAGTGTATTGTATATTGTACCTGCATTAGGTAAGAATCAATGAGCGGTGTTCGTGTAGCTATGTGGAAAATTAAGTTTAACATACATAAGACAATATGAAATCCCTGACAATATAGCGGTGACCTATTTTAGACTAGACTTATTCGTATTTAAAAACCCGCGCAAATATCTTTTCAGATCCTAAACTATTGAAATATTTGAGATAATTTATTTCGGATAATATGCATGCAGGTTTTCAACCAATACATGCGAAAGGCTTACGTCCATCAATGGAGGTCTTGCATCTAAAATAATTATTGATAACTATCTTCTTAATGTTGAAAGGAATGACTTGCATTTGTCAGTTTTATTCATTGTTTTGTCATATACTTTTAGTTAGGTTCTTTTGTACATTTCGCCTTGATTTAATGTTTCTGAAACTGTTCATTTTAATTGCATTTATTTTATTAACAAACATATTTTGAATAGTAGAAACTTAGCGGCAGAAAATAGAGTCTTGCGATTGTAGGTCACGGGTTCGATTCTAGAATCGATTCTAGATTCTACAGTCTTGTATATAATTAACTCTGTACATTGATTATATAGACTTATCACTGCCTCAAACGAGTTTCCAGAGGATGAACAGCAGCATCCTCCGCGTACCATAATATCACACTGCGATCTGCACGCCTGCCAAACGTAGCGATCATGGTATATTCCATATAGATATGTTTGACCTATGCCTTGCAGTGAGCGTTTATAGGCTGAAACGAAGGACATATGGAGATTATTAACAATTACTAAACACAATGTGACTATATCACTAATGATTTCTGAATTCAAATGAACTAGTAAGAATAATTTTAAACTAAAAAGTACTATAGCCAAAGTGGTCAGTTAATACAATTTAATATTCAAATGCACGAAAGTTTAGGTCTTGTAACAGGCGTATATAGATTAAAACGATGATACGCCGATTGCAACCGGCCCGATGCTGGATAGTTAGGAAACTAAATAACGTGAAAAATGTGTAAATTAATTGAAATGTTTCATCTTTTAAACTGTAAATATTAGGTAATAGGGGAAAAAGTTTGGTTTGTCAATGCGCCAAATGGCATCTATTTGTTGTTAATAGAATGCATGCACATATTGTACATATAGATAATACAATTAGTAAATAAGTTAAAACATGATATAAAGATAACAAATGTAAAATAGAAAATGAATATTATAATGCTTCATTATAGTGAGGAGAAAAATAATATTAATAGATTGACATTTAACGGTAAGCAATCTAGGTAAAAATTAAGAAAGTAGTGATTGGGTATCGTATAAGCAAATACAAAAATTAAATTAGAAATAAGCAGAGTAAGTGAAAATGTAAAAAGTAGTAATGATAATAAATATGACCGATATAAAATGTATCTGGCATTTGGCGACAAACAATTACAGGTTGCTCAAATTAAAAAAAAAAAAACAAAAGTTTGTTAACAGGCATAACGATGTATATAGTTTGAATGTGGGCAACATTATGATAAGACTTATCTGGAAACAGAAGTTGGCTGTAATTAAAGTGTTAAAAGTTACTTTTGTATTTTCAAGCTTCAATCTTGGGATCTCATCCGAAGTCTAATAAGGAATATTTATCAAGTGTTCATACATACGCATGCGCAGCTGCACCTCTTCCAGAACATGATATCCGCAAGGTGTTGGAAAAATCAAGGGTAAGTATTTCCAAGATGAACGATGATGATGGGATGTATATTTTTGACAACTTTGAGTGGTTTTACAATACACTCTTGGATAATGTGCATGAATTATCATGGAATAAATTTAACTAAGATGCTACAATTGGCGATACGGGACTCATTATAAAAGCTTATAGCCGAATATTAAGGTTATTAAAGTATCTCTGTAGAGATAGACGCGGTTTCGGTAGATCTGAAACTAGGTGGACGGATAAAATAGTTAATTCGCTGAATGCGGACAGTGAAATCGTGTATCACAGCGATCCTTGAGGAAGTCAGCCTTGCTGTGAACATCTATTGGCTGATGAAAGTATCACTAAATATATAATATATTATTTATTTGATTTAGTAAACTTTACACTCCACAGAAGAAGACGCAAGTGTGAGAAATAAAAAAAAGTTTATAGTAATAAATAGCACAAAAAAATCTAAATTTCAGCCAGATGCTAACTTTGTCCAAATGTACGGACTAACAGAAGTATCACCATTGGCGACTTGCATTCCACGAGGATACAAAAAATACAACAACGTAGGGTTCGCTGTATCCAATACTAAGCTCCGGATTGTTAATTCTGAAGATCAAAGCTTAGGTCCAAATGAGGTAAGACAACTTGTTAATTTTATTTGCGTTTTCTTACAAAGCCCTAATACATAAATGATACATAATATACAAACACATACATAAGGATGTATTAATACTAAACACAACAAGAATTAGTACACCCAACTCTTATGATGATGTTGGAATATTGCGGTTCTTCAATGAGAATAAATACTTTTTAAACGAATTTTTGCTGTGTTTGCCGATCTACCAGCAGATCAAACGCCGCAAGTGAATAGGTCACACGCTCCGAAGGGACCCTGATCACATATCGAGGCTAGCCCTAGAATAGAATCCTCGAGGAAAGCGAAGACGTGGCCGCCCAAAGCAAACTTGGCGACGTACTGTGGACGCCCTCTGCCCATCTTGGGGACATAGGAATAAATAAATGAAAGTAATCTTAGGTGTTGTATAGCGTATTGAATAAGCAAATAGAGAAAGGAACAAAAAGCAGACGCTAATAACAGACTTTTTAATAATAAAAAGAGCAGAAGCTGTTAATAAACGCTCTTTCAGCCCAACAGTTGTGTGTTAGATACGAGTATATCAGATGTTTTTACTGAAGATAGCATTTTTCTTCCAGTCCGTAATAGAGTGCACGCTTTGTTATAAATAAGCGATAAATAGTTGTATAATTGAATTTTGTTCTCATGGATCGAATTTTGGTTTTACACTATTTTCAAATTTTTTGGGTAGTAAGAATTAAGTTTTTGTTTTTTGCACTGCGTTATTACTTCCTTTGCAAGGTTTTTCGGGAAAATATTTAGAGTTTTTCCGTCGCACACGATATTTTTGCTCGTTTTCCTGAGGAACGAATCGTTTAAAAATAGAGTTGGGTGTAATATAAAACTGCTGAGTGCATCACAAAGATTAATGAAAGCATATATTTACTGACTTAATAATAACCGTTATATATGTGAGAATGATAATTGATTATTGTAGTTATATTTTTTAAACACCTTTTTGTTGATAAACTAAAAATCCATTGTAGATGATGTAGGAATACTTATGTTTGTTGAAGGGTATAAATAACGATGCAAAAAGGGCACAAAAACTTTCTTTACGTTTTCTTGAACCGCCGGAGCGTTCGGATCTAAAGATGTTGTTACTTTGTTACTCGTACGTAAAAAGATTCTCCGAAAGAGTTTTATGTTAGAAGTGTGTTGTATTTATCAAAATGATATTAGTAACTTCTGCAAAGCTGATACTCCGTACTTTTTTAAAACATTTTTACGGCTATTTATCTGATCTATAAACATTAATAAAATATCACAGAATATCTAAAGGGTGTTTTTTAAAATTATTGAACAATTGTTAGAATTTCTTCAAGAATTAAAAAAATAATTACAGGTCGGTGAATTATTAATACACGGGCCTCAAATAATGAAAGGATACAGGAACAATCCAGAAGAAACCAAAGCTGCTATTACACGAGACGGATGGTTCCGTACGGGCGACTTGGCATCTATAGATAAAGACGGTGTGGTTATTATACGTGATAGAATAAAAGAACTTATTAAGGTAAACATAATTTACTGATATTACAAAGATGCGTTTACAATAGAGCTAATACATCAGTGTGCACCTGCCCCTGAAGTAACTACAAAAGTTAATTGATATTACGTAACTAGTTTTAATAAACAGTTTAGCGAAAAGTGCTTTAAGAAATGCCGCCATTTTTTATTACGACTAATAAACGAAAATCCTACACGGAATAAAGTATTAAAATCAGGTAAGGACAATGAAACTGGGCAAGTGTCGAATAGAGATATCATATTTAATGTACCGAGAAGGTTTTCCAGAAACAAAAATAAATGGCATGAATAAATATACATATTACATAAAATACTAACAATGATTAGAAAAATATAATTGTAAAAAATCTGTATATTACATAAAATGAAAATGTTATATATTTTAAAAAATAGTTGCAATGTGTAAACACATCTTTAAATTTCTTTACTCTGCTCATTATCATCATTTGTCTCTTTTTATTGGTCACAAAACTGTAGTTGAAATAATGCAAAGTTTACTGTGTTCGATGCATTGAAACCTATTAAATCGTTCTCTTTGTTGTCAATTAAGCTTAACTAACATACAATACTTAAGGCACTCTCAAACCGGGTAGCAACTATTAATGCTACTTCTAACAAGAGAAACCAACTGATTGAAATTCATTTAGTATAAATGTTTCTTCACTTTTTTAAATTGGACAATAACGCCGAGATAACGGTATACTTTAAATAAAAAAACACTATATAAAAATTCATAAATAATGTTATAGTGGTTATTTTAATTTTATTTTTGTATTATTTTAGGTAAAGGGTTTTCAAGTGGCTCCAGCTGAATTAGAAGGTATCCTCAAAGAGCATCCTGATATACTGGACGCAGCAGTCATCGGTGTACCAAACGCGAAAATGGGTGAAGTGCCGAAAGCATTCGTTGTCATCAAAGGAGGTCGAAGGAAAGATAGCGACGGTATTAAAAAAATTGTTAACGATAAGGTGGCCGCTTTCAAGAGATTATATGACGTTGAATTCGTAGAATATTTACCGCGAAATCCATCTGGAAAAATCTTGAGACGAGTTCTCCGAGAAAATTATGTATAGTTCATTAAACTCACTTGGTTTACAAATATTCTAGTAATTATGAATAAATAAGTACGATAGGAAATGAATATGATATTTCATAACCAAACCGTGTCATTCAGAACGAAAACCTTGTCTCTTTTATGTTTCGTATTATTTTTCGTATTATGTAACTATTAAAATTTAATTTAATATCTTCTAAATACATTTAACAGACCTCAACAGATTAAACATAAGTCATTATATAATATGTTGAAAAAGTCATTAGTTTCTTACAATAATAAAATTAAAAAAAAAACTGAGAATATAAGTGAACCATTTGAACTTTAGTTAGGCTATAACGTTACCTGGTTTCAACATTTAAGGATTTTTATTCATTTTTACACGGATTCTTTTAGGGGTGCCCCAGGGCTCTCATGTAGGTCCTTTATTATTTTATATATTTATTAATAATTTTTGTAAAATTTTTGATGTTTCTAATATTAGTATACGTGAAGTCGACCACGTGATATTTTATATTAATAAGGTAGTAATCACCCTGGACGATAAGAGAGAGCCTTTTACAAGAAGACTTTACAATGATTTAAGTACTTTAAAACAAGTTTTACGGAGTTACTCCTTAATACGGAAAAAAATATTACTCATAATTATTTGTTATTGTTCACTTTTAATACATGTATCATTTATTAATTTAAGTTAAATTAAATTTAATGAAATTTATCTCGTTATTTATATTTTTCATTTTGTGTCTCCGAAACATATGAAAATAACGATGTTGTATTATATAACAAGTTGCAAATTTATTTGTTTAACGAATGCCGATTTCGGTATTTTCCTTCCATATTTAGGTGAGTATCTTGTCATAAACAATTCGTCATAATCCTCATAGTGTTGGTTGACTTTCTCTATAAGAGTGGGTTACAAAATAGTAAGTAAATGACTGTAATAAAGCATGCTTTACACTGTTATATTTTTACCATAAACTTAAAAACCACAGAACAGACAGGAGTCACGTGCGCCCTTTAGAGTCAAACTTTTGCAGTTCTGTCCGCTGAATGACAAACAGGTTAAGAGCATTATAAAATTTGACTCCCAAATGATTACATTTCAGACACCCTCTAAACTTTGTTTTTAGGGACTTTGAACTTTGTTTTCTTCTTAATAGATTTTCTTAATGTAGAGTTGGGTGAAGAGATAAAGTTTGATGGACGACTGTACGACCAATCATGACGCATTTATTCATTTTTTTAAAAACTTTTTACAATGTATAACTTAATACCGAAGGAAGTTTTACGTATGGGTGGTAAAGAGATATTTTATTGGAGGTACATGAAATAAGTAAACAAAAAAAATAAAGAAAAGAAAATCCAAAACGAGAAGGAAATTAATTACGATCATGTAAATTTACTAATGGTTAGTACTAAATAAAATGATATATAAATATAATATACATTTACATATACTATTTATGTAAATAATTTAAAAAATAAATGCAATTATAGTAATGATTCTGTATGTCTGATTTATGTCCCACCGTTATAATTAATAAAATATTCTTAGTAAGAAAAGGACCAATATTTAGCCACTTCCGCATATGCAGTGGTAGTCGTGCAACAAAGTGCACCGCTGATAAATGCGTATACGGCAAACAATGCGAATTACACAACTGCCACCGTTAAATCACTCAACATGTGTTTCACCCCTCCATGGGGTCTCTTCAGGAGTTATTTTAGTTTGCATTTTTGGTTATTTTAATTTTTCATATGCATTTTCTCAATAGACAATTAGAGTCAAACATTAACATAACAATGCGATGCGTCCGTATTACACTTTATGCACTGTTTATGTTCTGTTATAACTAACAAACTATTTTCTTACATTTCGACGTATACACCTGATCTATTATTTTAAGTAAATCATATCCTACTAGTGACAAGAGGGAATATTTATGCAAACACAGTAACTGATCAACACTGTTTATCATAGGCCTTCCCTTTTTATATGGCCCCTGTTTTCAGGTACCTCTCATTCTCCCCTAGTATGGTAAACCACGGACTGCTTACATAAATAATATTTTTTACTGAAAATTATTATTGTCATTCTCTTCTCTCTTCCTTCCTCATATTCATTCATACTCCTTTTTTTATTCACAATATCTTGCATCCCTTTTCTTACCTTTCCTTTTGTACGTTGTCTTACCTTCGTCGCATTCTCAGCAGTATATTACATTTACAATTTATATTATTTTTATTTGTTTATTTCTGCTTTTATTTGTGCTTGTTTAACATTAATAATTTTTTCCTTGTTATCTATATCACAGCTTAATTTGGACTTTTAAAATTATCACAGTTTATTATTGCTCGTATTTCCTTTTAAATTTAATAACTTTATTTATTGGCCCTTATCGCAGGGCCTATGAACTTCTTACAGAAGTCTAGGGAGGTCTGACGACTCTCCTCATCTCTTATTAGTGAGACGACGGTTGCCTCTTTTATCCTTTTTTGCAACCGAAACTGGTAGTCCGCTCTTTTTACACCAAATACTGGACAGGTGGTGTTTAGGTCTATCACGGTCTTGTCCACTACTGGGTCGCAGGTGCATGAGGGACTCTCCCGTGCGCCGTTGTCGTCAACCGGGAAGAACTTTTGCGTAATAAGAAAAGTTGGAAGCAGCCAACATTCAGTGTCGTACGATGAGATTATTTAAATCGTCTGTCCATTATTTGAGTGGACTTTTTACAACGCATGCGGTTGCTGGTGTTGTAACACATTCATTTGTATATCAAAATCTAATTTATTTCAAGATGAAGTAGGTTTTAGAATCAGAGCTAATAATCACTAAGACCGCTGGTGGTCTTAGTTTTAAAAAAAGATCATGGATCGCGCAGTATAGCATCCATAAGGTGTCTTGCTACCTTGTTAGCGTATTCAGAAGATCTAGGTGAACTGACGTTGTATCTACTGGCTGATAAAGTGATGATGATGGTGTACGTGTGCGTGTTTTGCGTGTGTGCGAGTTAATTTTCAACCTCTTTGTTAAAACTTTATCATGTGATATAATTTTATCTAACTGTTTAACGTATGTTAAGATATAGAAAAAGTAGAAAAAGAGATCGTGAAATAAGTATAAACATTTATTTAAAAAAATTCAATGTCAAATATTTTTCAGTGTGTTCCATTTTTAAGGGAATAAACATTTGAATGACTTATCTATAATTCGTTTTAAAGGCATTTCATTCTAATATTTTAAAGCAAAACTTTAAGTCCAATTACAGAGGAAGTCCTCTGTCTTGTTTTCAGAATGATGAGAGAGGAAAAATGAGAACATTACAAAACGTCTACCGCTAAGAGAAAACCATTTAAGTCACTCTTGTTTTCGTCCGCTTTTATTAGGGATAGTCCTATGCTCACACCGTTGTGTTTGATTTCTATAAATTTGAAAGTATTAAATAGTAAAAATTGATAGTATTGATAATGTTTTATTAAAAATCTACACTTTATTAAAGTGATGTAAATAAATGACTGAAAGATTTTTTGAAAAAGACTGATGAATGTATTTTAACTGCGTAGTTTATGTACTGATATAATGGTAGGAGACAGTGCAAGATTGATCACCGTGGCAATGTTAGGAAAGACTGATGTCTGTTGATGATGAGATATTTTGCAGTGCGCATGATGACCGTCAGCTCTGTTTTTCTATGCTAATCGAATTCATCCTAGGGTTATTTGAAAGAAATTGCCAATAAGTAGGCGATAAGATCATAATACGTACTTAATCTTTTGCCTATACGATAAGATTTATTTTTGTACGTTGATCTACAATATATTGTAGAAAAATTAGCAAAAGTCGAGAGGACTTAAAGTACTTGTTGCGTTTTTTTAATCAGAAGGTAAAAAATCAAAATCATATTACAACATGATACTAATGTTGTAAAAATTTATGGACTTAAAAACCTGCAACACCGCAAAAGGTCATTGAACGAAACGTCACTTATCAACTATACTTAAATATATATAAACTTTGAAAAATATATATTTTGTATTTTCTTATAAAATTACAAAGGAACTTTTTCCAAAATCCATCACATACATACTGAATTAGTCAGCCAATACTTCTAGGTATACTTCAATATCGGGATTTTAAATTTTGCTTTAACTTTTATATAGTAGACAGATGTAAATTTTGTGTTAATTATATAACTGTCAAAAACGTTACGAGAATTTTCATAGATACAAAACCCAAATCATAAATAACATAAATTCGAATTTGTAAATACGGGCTTGTCTCGAAGGTGTGTCCAAACAAAGTCACATTATAAGGTAAACGACTTATGTATACACTACAAAAATATGTATGAATATACTTCTATAGGTATAGGTATTTTAACTATGTATTAAGGTAAGTTACTTGTATTTTTTAAATTATAATTATATCGTTCACTGCCTAGATCATTTAATAAACAATTTGATATGGATAATAAAGAGCAACGTGTCTTATCGTGAGATTTGTTATCTTAAAAAGAAAAACTAAAACTTGTGAATAGTAGTAAACATTTATAACTTCCATTTCATATGAGTTTAAATATATTTCTTCTCCCTATATCCAAGGTGATTTAAAATTAGTGTAAAAGTTTTAAAGAGTTGAAATTATAGCACATTTGCTGTCAACTTACGTACATTACAACGTATTAATTTTTTTTCCAAATAATAAATATCGTAATGATCATATAATTAGAATAACCGGTGTCAAAATTTAGAGTACTACATATTGAAATAATTATTATTTACTATCAGGTCCTGAAAACTTTGTACCGCCTATCGCATTTATATACAAAAAAATAATACAACATACTCGTTTTTCAAAATGACCTTATATACAGAGTATTTATAAGTAGGTGTAAAAGCTTAAGCTGTTTATTTGACAAATAGCATATACATACATAGGCTTTACATAGGATATACATTCACTCATTTAAATCTTAATATATATAAATCTCGTGTCACAATGTGTATACTCAATGGACTTCTAAACCACTTAACCGATTATAATAAAATTCGCACACCATGTGCAGTTCGATCTAACTTGAGAGATAGGATAGTTTAAATCTCAAATTATAGTCGCAATTTTAATTTATTGCTAATTATTGTCTGTTATTATTTGACAGTCACAATTATCTGTTAACTCCAAATGATTCTAACAGATGTCGATACCTTTCGACTGGGTTGAGTAAGTAATCAATAGATGGCGCTGCTATAGTAAATCTACGAACGTGTCATATAAGCTACATTTTAACAGCATAATTACCACGTGTTGTTGACGCTATAAAATTAATTAAATTTATTTTGTAGTGAACGAAATACCGTATAATTCAATTATTTCCACTTTTAAAATTTTCACAGCAACGCGTGGCCGAGTCAGCTAGTGTTATATATGTACAAGCTTTAAAACTTGTACACCTGTAACCAATCACTTTGTTTATAATATTATAATTTCATATTAAATAAACGATGTATATACTTATTTTAATTTATTCTGTATAGTTTATATGTTAACGTTACAGCCACGCATACGGTGTGATAGACTGAAATCCAGCCGTACTCCAGCTTTTCGGCTAACCCATTCCAATTCTAAAAGTATAATGGCAGTCTCAAATTAAACTAAAGTTTTAATTAGTTGCAATAGTGGATCGCAAAAGTGCTGGAATGTTTCACGATTAATCACCAACGAACGGAATTTCAAACATTTCTTTTGGTTGGATTTAAAAAAAAATAATTGTAATTATTTAAATTTGAGATTTTTACGACATAATCACACACAAGGTTGTGGGAACTCGCTAGACCAGAGTTTCCCAAACTTTTTTGTATCGTAGACCCCTTGCCATGTTTTCCGTGTTGGGTAAACCCTCTACTTACCTGATATTGATTTCCTGTAAATTCTTACTGTAGTGAAGTTCAGTGTTAAAAACTTAAACTAAAAACATCTGTTAATTTATACATTTATTAATTGAATTTAAATTAAAACTACTCAAAATTAAATTTTGTATCTGTTACTTAAAATATATGTAATATATTAATAATTTTTTACTTCATAGGTACTTTTATAAATAATGTAAATGTTTTGATATTATCAGATAGTATGATGTAAGTAAATAGGTACTGTCAGTGTATGTGTTGAGATCCACTATCGTGGACCCCCATTTTCATTTCATGGACCCGCCAATTTTTTTTCGCTGACGTAGACCCCCTGCAGGTTGTCATAGACCCCTAGGGGTCGGTATAGACCACTTTGGGAATCACTGAGCTAGATGCATGCAGCGCAAGAACAGTAATTGTGGCGACCTCTAAGGGAAAGTCTACGCATCCAACTATCTCCCGCGACTTTGACTATATCATCGTTCCATCTAGAGGGAGGCATGGCCATGCTGCGTCTACCTAGGTTGCCAATCGAAGACCTTTCGTTCCGAGCAACAATATATAAATAACATGAAAATCTTGAAATATACTTTGTGGTAATTATTTTTCCTAAAAAAGGATTGATTTTAATTTTTTAAAACATATTTATCTTAAAAGTATTAGAGCGTAGTTCAATGAAAACTTTTATACAAATTATCTTGGTGGCTTCTCTCAAAAAGCAACATTTGCGCTTGTTCTATCATAAACATCTGTGGCCTCCCTTCGCTGAAAGTCAAAAACATCTGGGAACTCGAGACAGAAAACTTTTCTCGCTGCTTAAAACGTATTTCAAGATTACACAAAATTTTATCTTTATCATTACGACACTGCGTATTTAAATAATAAATTTAGACTGTGGATCAAATCATACATCATTTGAACGTTATAAGTAAATTTATATATAATTATCCTTTATTAAGTCTCCATTGTTGGGGCACATACTTCTTCTCAGAGAGGGTTTGAATTGTGCATTACGAGGGTCCAGTACTGATTTGTGACATTTCATATCTTCCTAAAAAAATTTACGTGCACCGATAAATTCATCCTTTACCAACTGAAGATTAAGACCAAGCTCTATGTAATACGCTACCAACGAATCGAAAGTTATTTTGCCCACATCGCTCGTAGACAACCAGATAAATTCGACCAACTACTGGATGTAAGGAAAGTAAATGGTAAAAGACCAAGTGAACCATGACTAAGAACGCTTAAAAGCTGTAATGATTTAATGAATAATACTTTTTGAAAGCGAAATTAAGGTATTACGGGTTTATTTTTATTTTCTCTATTTATCATAATTAATTGACAAAGCTAACTAACAAAGATAACAGATCCGAACCATAATATTATATCGTGTATTTTTTACTTATATCCTATATACCTATCTATTCATACCTTGAACCGTAACTTTAAAAGCTGGACATTTTTAAGGCGTTAATGAAAAACAAACAAGACACTAATGATTTAAGAACCTAAAATTTAAGTTTGAAAATGGTTTAAAACACAGTAGACACTAACATGCAAAAACACGAGCATAAAAATTCTGAAATATTAATAGTAATTCTGAAAACAAAGGCACGGACGCTAACGCCTGTGGCTTTCAAAAAATATAAAAAACTGGGCTGTTCTCACATAAATAGTAAATATTGCTACATAAAATTTAAAATACTATTTTGTCTATAAAAATAGTTTTAATACAATTTTAACTAGAATATAACTCGAGTCTAAACTTGTAAAATTTACCGTGCCGAACTTGTTTGGTACTTCATTAAGAACGTATTGTACTTCAGCGAATAGTTTTGTTCCTAATTAGCGTATTTTCGTTGCGGTTTGCAAAGGATGTCTTAGTTAAAGTTACTAAGATCAGAAGAATTATAACTTTCTACATTTTGTAATTTTAGAACATTAGTCGTGTGAAAGGTTTAACGTTTTTTGTTTATACATTGCAAATATATTTTTAATCATATTAATCACCATAGGACGTCGACGATGTTTGGAACATTCAGAAACATTTTATTTAGTTATTGTTATGAACGTAGAATAAAAATATTATGTATTTTTTATATTTCATCATAGAAGTTATTTCGTCGCTAGACGTCCTGATTCTACATATATTATATACAGAATTAGACTGTTTATTTATAATATATAAATTTTTCATTTCTTGTACATGTACGTACATTATTTAGATAACTAAACTAATGCATAGAATAAGAGAGAATGAAGGTTATATTCGTTAGTATAATGTTTAAATTAAAAAGGGAATACAAGAACCATATCATACGTACAAACAATTGAAGTTGACAGGCATCAACAGTTGTTTCGTCAGTCATTAAGCAAAATCAGCACTTTAGAACTTCCACAGCTGGACATAAGTCTCTCTAATATATTTCAAATAACCGAACCGGTTGAAAGCGGTTTGCATCCAGCGTCTTTCAGTGACCTTATTATAGTCTTCTGCCAATGGACATGTTCTTCACTTCAAAACCTGCAGCAGCCATCAGCTGAGTGGTATTCCACAAGACAATGTCTGTTACTTTTTTTAATAGGTAACTTAATTTTTAGAACTCATGTCTCATAATATAGTTTGTAAAATGTCACCTATTAAATGATATTCAAACCAGGATAAAACAAAGGTAACAGCCAAAGAGAATTTACTGCAAATATTTACGTATAAAATACGAGAAAACTTTTTGTTCAGACCTATTACATTCATACGTGAAAGTTGATCTGTTTCAAGAACCTTTCGCGCGTTAATATATAATATCAGATATCCATATGGTACTATTCTAAATATGTATCCTTTTACGTAACTTAGAGTTTTCGATATTTAATGGAATCAGGCGTTACTTTGCCGAAGTCCATCCTAAGTGTTTGGCACTAATCGGTGTAACATAACTCCTGAAGATGCCCCGTGGAGGGTTGAAACATATGTTGAGTGATTTGGCGGTGGCAGTTGTGTGATTCGCATTGTTTGCCGCATACGCATTAATCAGCGGGCTGGCGGGCGGTGCACTTTGTTGCACGACTAGCACTGCATGTGCGGAAGTGGCTAAATATTGGTCCTTTTCTTACTTAGAGTTTTCGATCTAATAGTGATGGTGAATGTGCGAAAATTAAATATATGCATTATATATTCATTAAGTCTTCTAGTGTGTTTTAATATATTTTGCCTTTCATCATCATTCCCCTACCCAGCGACTTCCTGTGAACTTAACTTTGTCGGCCCACTCAGATGACGGGCTAGCCACGCCATGTTTACTAGTTCTCGGTCACAACTCGAGGAACTTTTCACCGGCCGTTGCATGAGCGATATGCTCTGCTTACTTGAGGTGGCCTCAGACGAGCGATTCTTGGAACTACGTCTAAGACTTTGATTCTATTTTATTTGCCTGTATTACTTTCTTATTATAATTACGTTTTATTTTCTCTCTTGTTATATTTGTTATATCTTTTGTTGTTACGTACTTTCATGAAAACTTTTGTGCACGTTGACAAATTTATTCATTTAATTTTATTGATTTATAAATATAGTGCATACATATCAATAATATGTGCACTAGTCTTATGACTTGCTATAATGTTTTTTGTATGTTTGTATTTACAATGTATAATGTCTTAATAAATAAATAATATATTTCTTTTTTATGTTTTTATTAAAATAATACCTTGTAGTGCGATTTGTGAGCTGTAACAATTGGCTATAAATATCGTTATAAAGATCACCCCTTACTTGGTTATAAATGTAAAAGTATTGTCACCTATTTCAAATCATCCTATACAAAGTGGTCGCTGTAAGATATAAATTACATTAATTTATTTTTTCTTGCATAGTAAACAATAATTATTTTTAATAATATTTATGCGAATTTTAAAAATAATTTTCTTCCTCTTTTAATATTACGACTAACTATTAATTTTAGATAGAGTGCCATAAGTTAAGTGGCAGCAAATAAGTTAAGGATTTAGTCCTTTAAAGACTTTAACCAATCATCCTGTATACGTCATCCAGTTAATTTTATGCAGTTTAGTGTAGTGTAGTTTTTAATGTACGTTGATGACTTTTCACTTTAAAAAAGTAAATAAAACGTATTAAGCATTTTAAAAATTTGTATTTATTTGTATTAAAACTAAAAATAGTTTACTTTTTGTCCTTGCAGATTTTTTATGCCAGAATTTATCAATCATTCCATACGAGAAATGAGAAAAAAATGTAATAAAATAACTGTCAAAATTGTATAAATGAATAATTTATTTACAAAAAAAATATTAGTGTAATAACGAGTTTCAGTTACGGAAGAGCGGTGTGTAATTTTTGATATCAATACTAAAAAGAAGGAAAACGTAAACTTTGTTAAGAAATTTTTTAAAAGCATTTTAAAAGTATCTCGTATTCGTTACCCGTTTCCTTTTTTTTCCATGCTATGGTTGTCTGTTAGATATTGCCTCGTTTGATTAGTTGAACAAAATAAAAACTGTTTTTAATTTTGTTACAAAAAAAAATATATTATTTTTATATATATTATTTTAGAGATTTTGTCTCCATTAATATAATTATTTAAATTCAGTTTCACAAAATACCAAATGCAAATTGATTCGCAAACACGCGAAATTACGCCGTAACTAATGTCTAGAGCTAAAGTTTAAATTGCAACCGATTGAACGAACAGCAACAGGCAACATTTGACTTTAATGCAATCTAATTTACAACAGTTTGTTGTTGTACAATGTTTGTTGTTAGTCGGCTATACGATGCTATATGAGAGTTATGGGCGGAGTTTCAGGTAGTATATGCCGATGTGGTTTGATATATTTCGTCCACCCTAGTGATTAAAAAGATTAATAGTTTATCAAATACCTTTTTAAATTTAACATTATATTCGTTAAGATTAAATAACATAACCGTTAAGCTACATTAGTATATTTAATTCCTCTGTTTTTATTTGCATTGTGAAAATAAATCAGATATCTATCAAACGACTTTTCAATAGATTTGGTTAAAAAAGGAAAGATAGAGCCAGTGGTGATGAAGTGTTAGAAGTAGTCCGTAATGGATGTACATATAAATGAAAAAAGTTTGTTATAAACTTCACTGATAATTACAACATTTTTCAATTATAGACATGTCGTAGACCAGTTTTAAAAAAATTATTTAATATAATGTATTTCACAATGATCACCTTATTATTTAATGTTTTAATTATAAAAGATTTCTCTCTATAAGAACCCTTGTGGCTTAACAAATAAATGAAAAAAAGTTGGTTTCTCGAGTTTAGTGTTTAGCAATATATTTTACTATACATTTATTACTGGCTGTCTCGATAGGCTTTGTGCAGCCAGTTATTATTTACCTGATTAATTTAAGCAAATTAAAACAAACTTGTAAGAAAAGGACAAATATTTAGCCACTTTCGCATATGCAGTGGTAGTCGTGCAATAAAGTGCACCGCCCGCCAGCCCGCTGACAAATGCGTATGCGGTAAACAATACGAATCACACAACCGCCACCGCCAAATTACTCAACACGTGTTTCACCCCTCCACGGGGCATCTTCAGGTTAAATAATGGTCCTTTTCTTACTTCGGATGGACTTCTGCAAGGTAACGCCTGATTTCATTAAAAAACTTGTTTTTTATGATTCAAACAATTGCAGTTTTTGTGATCGATTAACATTTCTATACTAATTATGTATATGTTTATGTTAGTCAAGTAATAAATATATGCAACTTAATACAATTTTTTAAACTACGTAATAGTTCGCTCGTGTTCAAACGTCAAAATTAAAGAACATTTAAAAGTTTTTAATAGTCTAATTTGCCATGTACTAAAGCGATATGGTCTTTCTGACGATGCACCAGTCAAAGAAATAACAACTAACATCAAAGTTAACGTGTTATCGACGTACCCAGCTATCTAATTACCTTTTAACACGAAAACAAAATACGATGCCTGTTTATCGCAGTAATAATCTGTAGTTAGTTCATGCAAAAACATTATTTTTTTTAAAAGGTTTGTTATTTTTCAATAAGCTTTAGTTATTTACTTAGTCAATGAGAAACTTGATACTAAGTCGGAGCGAATTCTCTATCACATTTATATAAATTAAATTTATAATACTATACAACATGTCTGATGCTATCTTACCTCTAACTTTAATCATCATTTCAGTTGTGGGACTTCATTAGTCCACTGATAAACGTAAGATTCGATTTAGAATAAACTCGTCTTAAACTCGTCTGTTCATCGTGGTCTCAACTCCAGAACCTTATAGCCTCAGCGGCTATTTGTTCTGCACGCTATCTGGCCTTTCCAACGACCATACTAAATTACCAATCCGCCTGGTTAATAGTCAGTCAATTTAAAATGAAAATAAAAATTAAATTCTTACCTTTAATGACAGACGCAACAAAGACAGTTCTCATTAAACTCTATTTTAATAAGATAAGTTTTCTCAAAATAATTAATACAAATTTTTATAACCTCTTCCGCAAACAATTTCATAAATCATTAACATAAACTGGATATTCTAATAAAATCTAACGAAAGCACATCGGGCAGTGAGCCCGTGAAACTGGATTATAATCCATGGAAACTCCGTAATCTGGTACGACAGATGGCGCTTTTTAGAAAAGATTTGAAACCGTTTGAACATAAAATGTAGCAGCGTGATAAGGAGTAAGCATTCGCTTAATCTTTCTTGAATTTGGAATCTCTCAAAGCGACTGATTTCGGATCTTGGTAACTCTGTATTCAATATAAAAAGGATTCGGAATGTTTTTGTTATTTTTAATCTACGCTTAACTACTAAAGCATTTATTATATTTCGTTTTCTTATAAACAATGTGTATAATGTAAATAGACTCATAGGTCTTCAAAAGCGCTATGACTCCTAAAGAAAATGTAAACCTTAAGACGGTGCCAAGTTTCCATGACATCGATCAAGTTAGAACCCTCATTTATTTATTACCGAAGTTTGCCGAACACGGACTGCATAAGTTCAAGAAATTCCGTAGTCTTCCGCCTCCTTTGCAACCCGATTCCTTTGCGGGTTCATTTGTTTTGTGTTCAGTCGTCCTTTTTAAGAACATTATTTAACAGTATTCAAAAGCATTGATTTTTTGAGAATAGAATTGGTAATTATTTAGTTTATAATATTATTCTAATTTATCATATATCGTTAAATATTTTATAATCATTAGTACCTATACGCTCTTGGCTTCTTGCATTAAATTTCTTCATAACAGACAGCTCCTAGCCATCTTGTTGAAATTATAATATTTTCCCTGTTTTAATGTAGATTCTTTATCAGGTTTGAATCCATCACTAGATCAACAATCAAAATGTTTTGACATGTCTAAATGTTTCCTCTCCTTCCTCCTCATTCCTTCAGTTTGTGTGACAATTTGTGCCACAGTAGCGTTGTTATTTAAACCGACAACAGGACTAACATAATATTCTTACATCTTCGACAGTTAGTTTTCAACAACCATAACATCATCACCATCAAAATCATTTTAGCTGACAGATATCTAAGTAAGAAAAGGACCAACATTTAGCCACCTCCGCACATGCAGTGGTAGCCGTGCAACAAAGTGCACCGGCCGCCAGCCCGCTGATAAATGCGTATGCGACAAACAATGCGAATCACACAACCGCCACCGCCAAATTACTCAACACGTGTTTCACCCCTCCATTAGTGCCAATCGGCACAAACTAATACAAAATAATACGCATAGCTTAGAATGGACTTCCGCAAGGTAACGCCTGATTCCATTAAATATGACAGATATCTATTGCAAAGCATAGGCTTTAATTAGATGATCTTACAAAAATAAGTTTCTACTGAAATTTTTTAACTATCGACTGATTTTACAGCGTGATCACGCATGTAGTATATTTTATTGGTGGATTATTATTTTTTTCTGTCCGGACTGCCTTTCTCTTTCAGAATTATTTATGTTAACTTTATAGGCATAGTTTATACGTTCTTTTTTTAATTATATAAGCGGCGTAGATTTTTTCGAGTCTTATAAACTTTTAAAATTGCCACAAGGCAATTAAACTTAAACCAAATTTTTCTTATAATGAAAATTATATTACATTTTAACAAACCGTACAATGTTTTGTAACCTTAATAAACTTCGGCTCTTTGATGTTTTTTTGGTTGACGTAAGGTCTCCAAATGACGACTCGTTAATGTTATTTCTAGCTGAATTATTATAAATAGCCGTCCGATTACATCAAAGCCGAATCGGAATCTTAATTAACGAAAGTGATTTGTTTTCGTTCGGAATATGAAATTCATACTTTTCTAAAGATAAACTATCGAAGATATTTGGAATAGTATTCGCAAATACATTCGTATATTCGATGTTTTATCATTCACAGAATTTTCTAGAACGCTATGAGAATCTTTCTTTTTATTTTCAATGCTCATTTATTTTGGATGTCGGCCACTTTAGATCATTTTGTTCTTCATGAAGATCACATAAGTTCACACAGGTGTACAGATGAACTTGTTAAGGTCACTGAAGATGGAAGGCCAGTTCTAAGGGTCCGGAAACCTATGGTCCAGCTGTGGCTTGCTCCGGTTGAAATGATAACGATAATGACGGTACAAAGTGTTTTAAATATATATTATCGGCAATCAGGTTAGAGTGGATCGCAGAGGTCGCCCAACTTTGCGATGGTGAAGTAAGTAAATATCAATTTTTTTTAGAATTATTGTCTTTTTGACTCCGTGAGGGATATGATTACAAAACTAGTCATTTAATTATTATATTATTTACAGCGAATGCTTTTAGTAATCACATGTTTACGTCAGAATAAGTATACCCGATTATCCCAAGTTAATTGAAACTAGAATAATGTAATCACATTATTTTAAAGTTTTTAATACGTTAATGATTAATTAAAAAGCTTAGACTGTGTGTTCAAAAAGTAAGGTAAAATTGTCATTTAAGACTCCCGGGCATTAGGTATGTAAGTAAATTTTTTTCCTAAGTTGGTAGGACTGTCTATATTTTTGCCAAGCGTCTCTTTGTGGCAAGTTGTAATAACATTTGGCTCGGCCCAAATCATTTTGAAGGATGTTTTTTGTCTCAGACGCGTTAAGCCTCGATTGGTGCCAAAATCGCTCAGTTTCTTAAAATAAAAATAGGTCAATGACTCAACTTATTGTTCCGCAACGATCGTATTCGTTCCTGATTTAGCTGTGTGCGCCTTCTGTCTATTCAGCAAACTCAAAACCGAATATATATGATGAAAACCGAATCGAAGGTCTTAAAGATTATACTAGAAAAAGGCTGTTGACATTGTTTTATCCGAAAAGGATTTTGAAAGTGGAAATTGATGTGAAAGAATAAACAAATATTTTACATTTAAAAGATAAATTCACCTTACTTTTTGTTCACAGTTTTATACAACAAAACATGAAGAATATTTTCTACAAAGAAAGCAGAAGAAATCAAATTTATTATTTTTGTTGTGTAATTGAATGCTCCCCAATGTGTAGCGAAGTTCAAATGATAGCACTATAATATATATATATATATATATATATATATATATATATATATATATATATATATATATATATATATATATATATATATATATATATATAACTAAGTTTAAAAAAGGTTAAAAATATGAACTAATTATTTAATAATCAATTTTTATAATTTTTGAGTAAATACTTTTTGTGTAAGTTTGTGTTTACATAAATGACGTGCCTTAAAATCAAATAAACTTTAAGAAAAATATTTATTATTTGTATATAAATTGCGATCGAAAGAAATGGTTTACGTCTTTTTCAATAGAAATTTTGACTCAACCAATCCAATTCGAGTTGCTGTTTGTCTTAATTGAAACATGTTTTTTATTTTTTTTAGATACATTTTAATTAACGCTTTGAATTTAACATATAGGTATTAGAAATCATTGAGTGATTGTTTGATCGCTGTAAAGCAATAGCGTGTAGAAGTAATAGACTTAGGTTTAAGTGATAAACAGGAGATTCCTCATTTAGAAGACCTTTAAATATAATAAAGAAGCTGACACGGAATAGAAGCATGGGAAAATGGTTTTGTAAGCATATAGGCCTATAAGGCAGAGTCATAACAGAGCAAAAGTAACGTAAGAAATTCACTTTATTACACAAAGGACAAGAAGACATGAGAAGATGTTACTATGTTTGCTCTGAATATCAAGATGCTTTTATTTGACGAAAAACTGTGTGGAAAATGTAAAGCCAATAACTCTGACAAAGAAAGAAGACATGTACAAAAATTGGAATTGTAAATAAATGCTTTTAAAGAATAATCAAATAAGAATTGTAAAAGAAAATGTAAAGAAGGAAACAAAAAAAAAGAATAAATATATGTACTATTGTTAAAAATGTGGCGAACGAAAGAAGGCGATGCAAGAAGTAGAAGTATAGAACGTTTATCAATAAAAGCAATAAGAATTGAAGAAAATCTGAAGTAAGGAAGAAAATAGGATACCATATATTGTGACGGAGGAAAGCAGAAAAATAAATAAAACAATACTGAAAAACTTAGTGAAATCGAAATCCCTGTTCCCTAGATTAATAAGAGAGAGATCCACCAAAACGGAAGCATTAAAAAACGATCAACCTGTAAAGACATAAAAGGCGTTAAAATAAAGAATGTATTATATTTGTATATATTTGCTGACAATTAATGTATGGTATATCGCATACAAAAATCAATGGTTTTAGAAATAATAAATAACGTAACGATTAAACAGTAGGAAAAAGCGTTTTAAAAGTCTTATTTCTACATATTGAATTTTTATTATTATTTAGTATCCGTCCCTTCGAACTTTGTACAGCCAGAAGTTACTGGCCTGTCGCATTCTAGAAGAAAAAATAATTCAAAATGACATGTTTTAGAATTTTGATCTTTTTCCTCAAAAATGAAGTATGCATAATCCCTTTAAAGGTTTTATACGTATAACTAATTATATAACAGACAAGGCAACTTTATGATGAAAATAATTGATAGTAATATATTTTAAAAAAATATAATACTTTGCAAACATTTTTATTAAAAAAAAGCGAAGTAAAAATGATTCGTTGAACAAAAATGGTCTGGCATTGACACGGTTCGGGATTAATGTAAGCTACAATTCCGGGTATATATTTTAAATATTCACTTTTAAATCCCGTACGAAATCCTTTTTAAAAGCATTGTAGTTTATTAAAACATATTTTTCCTTTAACGTTCATTGTGTTATTAAAGTACACTCTTGGGTGTAGTTTATTTTGTTAGAACTATTTTTAAATTACTATATTATTTATACAGGTCGATTGGTTATGTTTCTTTGTTTTAAGTGAGTATATATATAAAGCTTATTATCAACTTTAAGACTTTTGCACCTGTTTCCAAGCATTCTGTACAGGGTGATCACTTTGAAATATGTTACATTGATTATTTTTATAATTCTACAAACCAGTAACACTTAGGTTTATCTCTGCAAGAACAGATAGTAAATAATAATTAATTTTAATATATAGTCCGAATTTAGAAAACATTTTCTATTGCTTATTATTTCTGAAACCATTGATTTTTGAATAGAGTGTTACATTAATTGCCAGCTAATGTCAATAATAATTCACCACAATGTAATTTACCTTTTTAAGGCTTTTACACATAACTAATTACCTATATATAAATTGCTATCGTAAATAAAGTGACGTCAACACATTAAATTTTATTTCGTTTTTATTACGTACAGGGATATATATTGTGTGATTTTTTGTAATTTAACCAAAGTGATTAATCTAATAGTTATGTTTTCAGAAACATTCAGTACATAAAATTTTTTTTATCTCAAATAACTAAAAGAAATCGAAAATTATTTTAGAAAATCAACTATATAATAGATAATAAAATTCTCGTGTCACGGTGTTCGAACTTGAACTCCTCTGAAACGGCTTGACCGATTTTTACCAAATTTTATATGCGTATTTAGTAGATCTGAGAATCGGCTACTATCTATTTTTCATATCCCTAAGTGATAAGGGTTGTTCACCCTTGAAATTTTTTTTTTATTTTTTTGACGAAATTTTTTGTTTTTATTTTTTTATGATACAACATACAAAATACATACAACCCTAAATTTTCACCCCTCTACGATCAACCCTTATTTTTAAATTGAAAATTAAAAATATTTTTTTTTGCAAAACAACGTTTGCGGGATCAGCTAGTAATAGATAAAAATGTTTATCTATACAAATTAATAAAATTGTAGTGTCTGTTTGTAATATAAAAATAACCTTTTACTGCATACATATCGATACGGCATGTCTGTGTTTGCTGTTCCGGTTTATCTCTGAAATGGTTGGTCGGTGTTGACGGGATTAATGCTGGCAGATAGCTGATATAATTAGAAGTATCTTTAATTTTAGTAAAATTCCTTAACAAAAAAAAACTAAGTAGACGAAATACTTTTATTATTAAATTCCCTACGGACGAAGACGCTTCAAAGATTTTAAAGCAGACATTTTGACGTCTAAATCTAGTATCGTATTTTGTTCGTATATATAAATATTATTAAATATTTTTAGTTGCACTCTATGTTTCAGTCAAGTTTTGATAACGTTTAGTAATTGACATTTTAAAAAATACAATATGGCACGTTATGCGATAAATTTTTAATATACTATTAACAAAAGTATATTCAATCTACAAAATTATAAACGAAAAAAAATTTATACAACTTATGCACTTATTCGTCTGAATAGTTGATCTCAACTAATCATTACTAAAATTCAAAAATCTACATAAATTAGGTTAATTAAAAAAAAAAACATTAAAAGATTTTATACTTTTTTTTTCTTTTAAAATTACAGAATGCTGCATATTTTTTTGTATAATAAGAGTAGCTAGTTCTTCCTTTGTTACACCCAAACCAAAACACGCTGATTAATAAGAAAGATAGCTATTTGCTTAAATACTTCGCGTTCTTGATAAAGTTTAATGGAATCAGGCGTTATTTTGAGGAAGTCCATCCTAAGTAAGAAAAGGACCAATATTTAGCCACTTCTGCACATGCAGTGGTAGTCTTGCAACAAAGTGCACCGCCTGCCAGCCCGCTGATAAATGCGCATGCGGCAAACAATGCGAATTACACAACTGCCACCGTTAAATCACTCAACACGTGTTTCACCCCTCTACGGGGCATTTTCAAGAGTTATGTTACACCGATTAGTGCCAAACATAGAGTGCTCTGTGCAGAGCACTCTGTGTTCTTACTTCTTGATAAAGTGCCAAACAAATTCAAAACAAAATATTTTACAAGCCAATAGTTAGTTAGTTTAGTTATGATTATATTAAAAAAATTAAAACAGCAACTTAGTATTTATGTACCATTAAATGCTAATATTGTGCTAATAGCTAGGTTTGAAGAAACCAATTTGTAATTATTTCTAGCATCTTAATGTATTAAAAAAAAGCATGTAACATGTTCTTTTTAGCTGGCGGTATATCGTTAACACATGTGCTTTTAATATGAATTTTAGACACAATCTTAAATTTACAAAGAAAAGTGTGCACGCGATAAACATTTCTAAAGTTTAAAAAGTTTGTGATTGTACTCGTAAATGTTTTTACAAAAACTCTTTCTTTTATAGCCAAATTTAAAACTTTTTTTATCTAACAATTTCACTACACTTATAATTATTTAGATTACGCTACACCTAAGAGGTTATAATTAACCTTTTTGAAAAGGTCACTGCCGTTGGTATATTTCTATTAGGGGGACCGGAAAGTAATGTTGCTTTCTTAAGTTAAATTCACTCGACTTTTTTTAACAAGTTTTTAATTTTACAATTTCTGATCAACTATATATTAACCTTCGTTATCAACAACCTTTTGCCATCTAGTATGCAAATTGAATGCCGGAGCGGTAAAAATCAATCAGTTTTTCTGTAAAATATGTTGACAGAAAAGTCGTTACTTTCCGGTCCCCCTAATATTTAATGAAAAGAAGATCAATAGTGTAGTGGCTAAGAAAAGTGACTTATAACCTTTGGTCGTGAGTTCTTCTTCGAGCATACTCACACTGTATGATTCACAAAAGAATGGAAACATTGTGAATAAATCTACAATAGAAACATGTTTGACGTCACAAACCAATTTTGGACAAGACGTAACCTCTCTGTAAAGATGTTTCTGCAACATTGACAAAATAACAGACTCTTTGAATATACTCTTAAGTTTTCAACAACATAAGACTAATACAGTTTAAATTTATTATTTAAATATCTTTAGTTATAGGAGACAATTTCTTATATTCTTGGAACACATTTTAAGACGCATCAAAAGTTTTTTGCCTAGAGTTCACAGATGTATTTGACTTTCAGCGAAGGATGGTCACAGATGTTTAGGGCAGAACAGGCGCAGATGTTGCTTTTTGAGAGAAGCCAAGCTAGTTTAAAGAAAAGTTTTCATTTTTTGATAAATATTAATATTATAAATTTCACAATCCATTGATGTTACTAATTCGCCTTTTAATATTATAAAACTAATTTTATAACACCACTGCACGCAAACAGTACAGTGAGCTAGATTATTTTAGAACCGAAATTCTGAAAGGTGATGTGGCCAAAGTCGCATTTGCAGTACGGTACGCTTTATATATATATATATATATATATATATATATATATATATATATATATATATATATATATATATGTGTGTATATCATATCATATATATCAGAAAAACTCCGATTCACAGCACAGTAAATACTTTTATTCCACTTTTAATACTCTTATAGGCCAACTAGGACAGTTTCATAGCATAGTTAGTTAGACAACTTATCACTTCGATAGTCATCGAACGAGTGACCGAGCTCCCAACTCAATAATCAAAACGCTGTTTCAACCCCACCACTCTCAATTCCTTCACTGGAAGTTGTCACAAAAGAGTGACGGGGTCGAGTAATGTTGCCATTTATACAAAAATAAAACTACCATTTATAAAATTATTACAATATGTTTAATAATTAAGGTTAGAAGTAAAAAAAAAAATGATTACTGTATGTATTCATGATGATTCATTTGATGTATGTATGTGTGAGAATCCACATTTTTACAATTCACACACATTGACAACAAAAAATTTGTTTCATTAATATTTTGATAAGGAAGTACTTGTTTTTTGGACTTAAATATGTCTATGATGTCAAGATCATACATTTTTGTAAGAGCGTTATATTGCCAAGAGGTTATTTTAATATTTCTATGACACATTTTATTCATTTATACACGCTGATTGGTAACAGGTATAAAATATTTGAAAGCGTAAATGTATAGCTTATTTGACAGCAAAAATCTTTAAAAGCTTTTACACTTATTGCCAATTATCCTGTATAAAGTAATCAATTTGAAATATTTTACATTAACGTTTCACGTAATAGAATGAATAATATTTTTTATAACATTTATTTGCAGCAGAACGTCGATTTATTTTATTTTAAAACTTTTAAACACAAGAGAGCCATTCAAAGCATGGACTCTGAGTATAATTTATTTTTCTAAAACGCAAAAGAAATGTTTGAAATTCAAATGTCGTTAGTGATTAATCGTGAAGCGTTCTAGCACTTTCGCGATCCACTATTGCAACTAATTAAAACTTTAGTTTAATTTGAGACTGCCATTATACTTTTAGAATTGGCGACGGGTTAACCTACAAGTGCGAGTACCGCTGGCCTGCCGTCTATCACACCGTAGGCGTTGATGTCAACGTACTATTACTAAAAAAACCAACCCTTTTTAACATAAAATAGATTAATTCGCTTTATGCGACCAGATGATTGTATCTCTTGTTCAGAAAGAGTATATAATTATATATATATATATATATATATATATATATATATATATATATATATATATATAAAGTAGTCTAGAAGCCAATATGTCATTTACATTTATCCCGTGGTATTATTATCTCCTATGTAGTCATTTACATTGGTATATAAAAAAATTGACGGTGCAACAAACAGAAATCGTTTCATAAAATGCTTAAATTTTAAAGCGCTGCGCTATTAAGACAATACTCTTCAAATTCAAATCCAGGCGATCCTTATGATGATTTTAAACTTGTAACATTTATTTTTTGTCCAAAAACAATTTACTTAATTTCCAATCGTATTTCAACTTTTTTATTCATTCATAAATATAAAACAATATCAACGTTCTTGGTATACATATTAAGATTATATAATGTAAAATGTGTAATAGCTAAAAATTTAAATAAAATATTTTCGAGTAATCAGGCACAACGGTGTGAGCGTAGGTCTGTCCCTAATAAAAGCGGACGAAAACTGAGTGACTTAAATGGTTTCCTCTTAGCGGTGGAAATTTTGTAATGTTCCTATTTTTCCTCTCTCATCATTCTGAAAACAAAACATTGAACCTCCCTTGTAATTGGTCTGCAATTACAAATTCATGAAATTAGTTTTACTTTGTCATGTCACTATAGAAATTTATCTATTTGGAACAAAGTACGGATAAACCTTTTGAGCATTTATAACACGTAAGCAACGGGTTCGATTTCTACGATACAATCTTATATAATACACACTTTGTGTATTAATTATATAGGATTGCCAGTTTCCACAATATTGTAGCAGCGTCCTCTACACACCATAATACAACACTATTTTGGCTAGGCGCTTGTCTTGCAGTGGTCGTCTATCAGCTGAAAAGAGAGATTAATAACCTAGAAGTAACTCTTACTTATGCGAATGCTATGTTAGATATTTTCCTTTTTTGGAAAAAAATTAGATTAGAATTATCGAGCTTCATTAGACTCGCTTATTTTGAAAGAAAGAAAAACATACAAGAAATAGCTCAGAAAAATTTTACCTTCTTTTTTAAAGTGTAAACTTTTTAATGTCATCTTAACCTACCAGATACAAATAGTGCAACAAAAGAGATATGTGTTTGGTTTTTCATAATGTTTGTGAAAAGATTTTTTCTCCGACCTAAACAATCAATTTAGTATAAACATTTTTAACAATTGCATAACGTGTCTTTAGTTTGAGTGAACTATAAATATAATATGAATTATTAGTAACAATTATCAATTGAAGATATTTTTTTTTTCAAAATAACTCTTCGTTGTAATATATCCCACAACGACGCGACCGTGTAAACATCAAACTATTTACATAACTAGATTTTCAAAGATTTATCAATTAATATCATGCGTTTAAAGCTAAGATGTGCATCTGCGTGAATAAAACCCATCGCAAAAGCAATTAAGCTGTAAATAGCTCCGCCATTAAAAACTTGATAAGGCTTCATTCAGTTTCAAAACGGAACCGGTGAGTACGACCTGGAAAACTTAGTTCGCTTCATCTATAAATATGAACAAATCACTTTTGTGTTTTAATGAAGGCATTTTTACATCAGCGTAGTTGACATATATTTAATGTTTTTGTTATCATACTAAAGTAGTTTTTAATTGTAATTAACTAAAAATGAAATTTATGTATAACAGCATTAAGTTTCTCATTAAACGTATTACAATGAAATAATTCATAGACATATTAATGGCAAGGAATGTATTGGCTGCAATGATTTTTCTTTTTATTCAATACACGGTTAAGAAACACAAATACATCATCATTCCACCTTTATTCTTCTTTATTACGTCTGCCCATGATTACAAAAATAAATCCGATTTTGTTCTAGGCTCTTCTCATTAAAGTGCCCCTGGAACCTTCGCAACTTTGTGTTTACTGGAATTAAATTTGTGTAGTTTGTATCTAATTAAGCTCATTGTGAATGTTTAAATAAATTATTATTATTAAAAAATAAAGTGAGTAGATATATGAATAAACATGCAGTCTCGTATTTCAAGCGATAAATGTACGAATTGATTGTCACCCCTTGCGACAGAGATATTCTTTGGTTTTGTCAATAGAGTAGAGATACAGATGCTTCTAATAATAACACTCTTTGCTTTTCACGGTTCCAAATACTATGATAACAGAGTCTATATGATTTGCAATGCCGCCTCATTCCATCAACAAATATCCAAAAGCGTCACATTAAGCACAAACGGCGGTGCAACTTCGGTGTCACATAGGCTAACCAAGTTAATTATTACATTGACACACGTTAGACCGTCAACTGTTTTGCAAGGCATTCGAAATTTGACAATCATTTATCTGAGCTAAGTGCATGTGTTAAAAACTTCATAAGTGCGCTGAAATTTCGCGAAGATAGCTTTTTTGTATGACAGTTCATTACAGAGTTCAGAGTATCCAATAAATTCTGGACGAAATGGAAGGGACAAATGATTTTAGAAAAATTTCGACGTTTAGTTTTTTGGATCAAATGCAGTAGACCAAACCAAGCGCTGTATAGAACGTCTATCTACCAGGTAGACAGATGACCTTGTTAAGCCGTTAGTAAATGCTGGATGCTAGAACCATTTCCGACTGATTTTATTGGAAATTTATTAAAGAATCCAATGGATATCTAACGACTCTTATAAACTTATGTGATACTTAAGATACCTGTGCGTAATTTTTGTTAATAATATTAAGTCAATCTTCACCCAAAGTATTATCATTGCGTAATGTCATTGTTCATATAACTTTCATCTGAGTTGTTTATATTACTACTTTCAAATCTGCGTTATCCTCAAAAAAAGATGACTTAGCTACTGTATTTCCTCATCATCTTTCAACTTATCATCAGCCGAAAGACTTCTACTGCAAGGCATGGGCTCAAAGATTGAATATCGATCGTAGATATTGAATTAAGAAAATATCCTCCAACATTTATTTTATCGATATTTGTATCTAAGCGTAAGAAAAGGTTTATTAGTTATAATAGTAAGATATTAATGGTTCATTATTGGTTGTATAGCGCCCTTCTCGTCAAACTTTATCTCTTCACCCAACTCTACATTAAGAAAATCTATTAAGAAGAAAACAAAGTTCAAAGTCCCTAAAAACAAAGTTTAAATGGTGTTTAAAATGTAATCATTTGGGAGTCAAATTTTATAATGCTCTTAACCTGTTTGTCATTCAGCGGACAGAACTGCAAAAGTTTGGCTCTAAAGGGCGCACGTGACTCCTGTCTGCAAGTCCTGTGGTTCTTTAGTTTATGGTAAAAACAGAACAGTGTAAAGCATACTTTATTACAGTCATTTACCTACTATTTTATAACCATGCCTTAAAAAGATTTCTTTCGTCCTAACAATTTGACCATTGTAAAACATACGACCATAATATGGAATTAAAGTTTATAGCTAATTTATATCATATTTTATGTACAGGAAATACAAAATGTATCTTTGTATATCAGAGAGTAATTTGTAACTTGTTTAGTTACAAAGTTAAAAAGAGATCGATAACTTTACGTTAAGTTACAAAATGTCGGGTTATCTAGAGAATCTAAAAAAATTGAATTGAATAAATAGTAATCTTAAATAAAAATAATAAAAAAATTAAAGTGAAAACGTGGTAAAGATAATAAATGTGTTTTAATCCTTTTTTTCTACGCTTATCGCTGCTGTACCTGCTTGTACATATGCTTGCGCGCATTTGTATAAGTTTGAATATCAGTATATAGAAACCTTATGTTTTCTCTCTAGGAATATTGACGACCTGTTCATCATCAGTCGATTGACGCCCATTGAATGGCATAAGTTTTCTCCAAAGATCGTATCGATGATCATCACCATTTCCCTGTCCACGCCGCGTTCACCAACTCGCAGTTACCACTCAAGTACTTTTCTGCCTACATTACTGTCATCAAGTACGCCGCTGGTGCAGAAACAGACAGGCTACATTTCCCCACGACCCTCAATCGTCTTGCATTCTTGACGTATAATATCACATAATAATTTATGTTTATTCGAGGACTGGTGTTAATAACATAATAAGACAAAAATAAAAAAAAATGTTGTTTAATTACCACTGTTTAAAGCTTGATTTACAATCGATAAATTGTAGGTGTTTTATAAATATTTTTTTTTTCGAAGAAGTCCAAAATACCTATTTATATAATAAGAAGATATTCTCCGAACCAAATAAATATATAATACGTTATTATTTTCATTATAACATATCTTCCCTTACTCAAGTAATTACTATTTACATAAATTATTTGTAAACCGTCTAAAAATATTAAATCTAAGAAATATATTAAGTATACTTTTCCCGGAGTAATCGTTTCAAGATTTTTCCAGATGGATTTCGAGGTAAACTTTCTACGAATTCAACGTCGCTTAATCTCTTGAAAGCGGCCACCTTATCGTTGACAAAATTTTTAATACCGTCGGAATCTTTATTTCGATCGCTTTTAATTACGACGAATGCTTTCGGAACTTCACCCATTTTCGCGTCCGGTACGCCGATGACTGCTGCGTCGACAATATCAGGATGCTCTTTGAGGATACTTTCCAATTCAGCTGGAGCGACTTGAAAACCCTTTACCTAAAATAGTGATGTCAACATATTACAAAACTATATCATATTATATTATTACATATCCAGTAGGAGTATATGGCTTGTAGAACCGATGACCGCTGAGGCCGAAGGTTTAGTGGCAAACAGGACCCGATAGACGCGGCGTGTAGACCTCCTAGGAGGTGGACAAAAGGCATAGCTAAGACCACGGGAAAATGTATGCAAGAAGCAAGTCCAGACATCGCGGCGGTCTTGTAGCAATAATTTAAAATTATTAATGTTGTTCATATTGATACAGTTTTCGTGTCACAGAAGTGAGCTGTTTGTGTAATCTATAATATGAAAGCTAAAACAGAAAAGTATCTTGAAGGAAAAATTATGACTGTATTATTAAACGGTTTTATTTAGTTCGACCCGTACGGAATTTATTTGTTTGGGTCAAAATAAGAAATTTAAATTTAGCACCTTCCCGTTGTCAGTCTGAAATTTGGTACACACATTTAATTTAGATGACAAAACAATAAAATCAATAACATTATAAATCGGAGATGGCCGCCAATGCAAAATGGCGGATTACATATTTTTCCTTAACCCCTCAATATGGGTATCAAATAAAAGGGCTACACTAGTAAAACACGATGATTATGTCAAAATTTAAAATTCAAGATGGATGCCGTTCCAATATGGCGGACTAGGTACATATTTTTCCACAACCACCACAATATGGGTATCAAAAAACCGTTTAACTTAAAAGTTTTTTAAATTTATTTATATATGTACAAATACATGATGATTTAGTTTACTCGAATAATGGTATTAAATATAATGTCACTCACACGCATTTAACCTAACTAACTATTAACGCTAAATTATATATTTATATTAATATATGTTTAAGCAATGATAAATCTTAGTAATGTACTGTCTATAACTGTATTAAATATATTGTAAAATGTAGTTAAAAAATTTAACCATTTTACTGCTAAGCGATTCTTGTAAGAAAGCACGAAAATCGTGAGACGTCTAGACATATCTTGACTTGATGTTGTAAAGTAAAACACTCAATTAGAAAATTTCAATCAATTTTAAGTACTTTTCGTACGATTTATCCATACGATAGTTTCTAACAGTGATGCCTTAAAATACAAATTAAAATATGGTATTGGAAGCATCGGTGGGAGGCCCATATCCAGGCCAACAAAGATACGCTGAAATTTTCAGCACAAAATCGCAGCATCGCAGTTTTAAAGATAAAATAACGTAGCGCTTTTGCGCCGCGTAGCAGATTACTATGAAAATACGTTCTTTTTTTCGTTTTTTAAAATATTACACAAAGCGTTTACACATTTATATTTCTCTACAACTGCTGTCGTCCACTCCACTATATTTATCTGTGCCTATTATTAGCTTTCAACGTGCAGTTTAATAATTATGACAGTTAAAAACAAATGAAGAGATCCGTAAACGAACGAAAGTATCTGTTATAGTCCAGCGGATTGGTAAATTGAAATGACAATGGGCAGGCTGCGTGGAACATATGCGCAGCAGCAGAAAAGATGGCAGCTGGGGCTTAAAGGTTCTGGAGTAGAGACCACAGACCAGCAAGCTTAATCTATTGAAGGTCGTTGGAAGACGCTGAAGGGATCACTTTGAACGAGTCCGATTATAAACATATGAGGGGAGGGGATGGGCTTATGTCCATCAGTGGACGTAATATATGAAACATTGATGATGATATCCACCAAATATATTAAAGTGTAATTACTGGACTAATAAGATGTAATCTATCAAGCTTAGAGGAAACGAACAAAAGTAAGTAGTACCTTAATAAGTTCTTTTATTCTATCACGTACAGTAACCACACCGTCTTTATCTATAGACACCAAGTCGCCCGTACGGAACCATCCGTCTCGTGTAATAGCAGCTTTGGTTTCTTCTGGATTGTTCCTGTATCCTTTCATTATTTGAGGCCCATGTATTAATAATTCACCGACCTGTAATTATATAATATATGTGTCCATAATTATTTTCTGCGATAATAATTGACGTGTATAAAATGTAGTTAATATTTTTTTTCATAATAATTTATTTACGACACATTTTTCCTCTCGTTGTCCTTCGTTCTTTTTTTTTAATTTGCGAGTATTATATTAAAAAAAGTACATAAATTTTTATTAATAATTAAAATATACAGGTTGTTTTGTTATAAAAGTATAAAGTCTTTTATTTAATTTGCTGACAATTAATGTATAGTACACCCTATCTAAATATGAATAGTTTTAGAAATAATTAGGTTATCATACTATAATAACAAAAAGCGTTTTTAAAATTAGAATCAGTAAAATCAATAATAATTATTGTTTATTATCTGTTCCTGCAGGCTTTGTACTACTAAATGTTAATGGCCTGCCGCATGACACTAACAACAACATATACATTAAATAGGTGTAAAAGAATTAACCTTTTTGCTGACAAATTAGCTATACATTTACAAGTAAGAAAAGGACCAATATTTAGCCACTTCCGTACATGCAGTAGTAGTCGTGCAACAAAGTGCACCGCCCGCCAGCCCGCTAATAAATGCGTATGTGGTAAACAATGCGAATCACACAACTGCCACCGCCAAATCACTCAACACGTGTTTCACCCCCCACTTTAGTCGATTAGTGCCAAACACAGAGACTCTGTGAAAATATTGGTCCTTTTCTTACTTAGGATGGACTTCCACAAGGTAACGCCTGATTCTATTAAATATACATTTACAACTTTGAAGTTTTTTAATCATAACCGATGACCCTGTATACATTTTGTACTATAAGCTATAATATTGTTGGTATACATCAATTAATACGAAATTTTTATTATTGAAGTATACAATATCATTCGTCATTATGAAATCAATGTTTGTATATTTAAAATCCTTTGTGTATCTGGTTTATTTACTTTTGATATTTTAATTTATTCCTTTTATGCATGTGTAAATGCGAAACCGGTACTATTTTTATTACATTTCGTATTGTGACAGCACATGTAAACATGTTGCTCTCGTTACGTTTAAGATCTGCAAAATAATTTTAATCATCTTTTTATTTTGTTTTTTTATATCAGTACTTAGTATACATAATTTGTATACTTATTATCCTTAGCCTGCTTCGCAAACTTATTGTACGTTTTCTAAACCTTAATTGCGATAGGAATATTGTAAAATTTCTTTTTAGTTCATCTTTACTTGGCTAAAAAAATATTCATTTCCAATATTATGTTGTGCTTCTTGATGGGTTTTTGTTGCACAGATATGTCATCAGAAACGAGGGTTTAATCGATCTTTACTATAGTCGTTGTTTCAGTCCATTGACGCCCACTGTAAGGCAAAGGCCACCCACAAAGATATATATGGGGAGATGTACCATGTTAATCAATGTATGCAGGTGTCGCAGCTGCCTAAACTTCTTTATTAATAATCAATGTTTTATTTATTTATTTGTTCTTAATGAGTTGTCAGTTGTAGTCTTTTAAATTTGTATCGATTTTGATTTTTCATTAAAGAAAGTAAACAAATTAATATCAACGTCTTACCTCATCAGGTCCGAGGTTTTGATCATCTGAATTTACAACTCGTAGTTTAGTATTAGGCACAGCAAGCCCAACATTGGTGTATTCTTTGCATCCTCGCGGAATAGACGTGGCTAAAGGTGACACTTCTGTCAGGCCGTATAATTGCACAAAGTGAGTATTTGGCTAAAACATTACAATTATTTTTTAGTTTTTATAGTACAAATGTTTCTTGTTATACTATTTACACACACTACGTATATTTGTTCCACAGAACGTCTGGCCATAATGTACTCCCAAGGGCGGAATTTTCCATCTGATTCGAGGGTCCTCGAGAGTACCGCCCCATGAATGCTAATGTAATAATATTGGTAGAATTTCCACGGTTACTTTAAGAGTTTAGTGCTGGGAGATGAGAGCGATGGAAGCAACTCCGACAATGCGTTTTTTATAAATAGAGGAAAAGGTACTAGAAGCCGTTCTCTACGGTGAAACGCTCAAGATACTGATTGAATTTAATTCAGAACTATTTTTCCGTATTATCTGAAAATACTTCAATCATCATCTTCAATCTGCCCAACTTGGTTTGTCTATCAGTTGCGGCACCGACGAATTAGTAAGGTTCGGTCGTCAGCAAAGTCCAAGTTCTAAAGCATCACCTTTTTCAGAATAAGTAGCCCAATATATGAAGGTTTTCAAAACCCATATATTACGGAACGCCAGTGTATGATCCGCGTATGCAGTTATATAAAGATCGATAGTGTTACTTACACTTGATTTTTCCAACACCCTGTATATATCATGTTTTGGAAGCGGTGCCGCTGCGCATACGTATGTGTGAACACTGGATAAATATTCCTTATTAGACTTAGGATGACATGCCAGGAACGATGCTTGAAAATACAAAAATGTTAAGGTTTCTTCAATTGTATTCATTTAATTTTTAGATACACGCACAACTGTTAAAGATTGCAATCGCGCCTGAAATAATAACGCGATAATGGTATAGTTCCCATTAATTTCTTTGGTGGGTTATCTGCAGTGGGCGTCTATGGGTTGAAACGACGACTAATATTATATATATATAATATTAGTCGTCTAAATATATCGTCGACTATATATATATATATATATAGTCGACGATATATATATATATATATATATATATACATATATATATGTATATATATATATATATATATATATATATATATATATATATATATATATATATATATATATATATATATATATATATATATATATATATATATATATATATAGTCTATTGCCATCTACAAAGACGAAGAGATCTAAAAATAATTATTTTGTTCATATAATTTTTAAGTGTTTTATGTACTCTGTTAACATATTATAATTGTTATAATTAACGTCGTGTTTAGCGTAGTTCAGCGTTTCTTAAACTGTGTCTCTGTGGAAGGGTTCCGTGTAGATCACTCAGGGGTTCCGCGAAAGTTACTTCCTTTTTTTTAACATAACATAATACAATAATAACAACAACAAAATAACAAACAGTCGTAATAAAAATTTAACGTCACAACTGAATTACACTTATTAATACGGAGTCGGAGCAATTGCGACAATCCCACATTGCGAATTGTAACGGCACTGTCGGGATAATTTTTAGTATTTAAATACAGTCGCACCGATATAATCATGAGAAATCCCAAGTATCCGGGCATCATATTCACTTGCCAACGTGACTTGATTCAGAACCTAACAATAAAATATTATTAGGTATAATCGAGATTATAAAAAGCAATAGCACACATCCTATGAATACTAAAATTAAAAGTCCTTTTTTAATTATGTGTTAATTTTGAATTACTTTTAAATAAATACATTTATTTTATATTAATTGTCATTTTTGTTGAATACATACGTTAACAGAATGCTACATTAAAAATAGTATTGATACAAAACAGGGCTTCCGCGATAAAACTACTAAAAACACATCATTACATTTACATTACACTTATCTAAAAAATCAAGAAACGTTCTGAGATATCAACATTCCGAGGTTGGTAGTAATATATGCGGAGTATATGCGTAGATACTCTATGTACTTTTGCTGATTTTACAGAGGATCAATAGGAACAAACGCGTTCATCAATACTAAAAATATTAAAAATAAGATAATTCGATTTTTTAATTCCGATCTTTTCTAATCCGTAAGGCATGTCCTGACATGTACGTTTAAAATTATTTTAAACAAGTTTCGTTACGAATTATGATTAATAAATACCTAACGGAGGCGCAATATGCAATACACTTGCGTTGTATTTCTTGATAGCTTTCAAATATGTTTCCGTTTCAAATTTAGGTAACGTCACAATTTTAGCACCAATCGATAACTTGTTCAGCATCACAATCGATAAACCGTACATGTGGAACAATGGTAATATTGCTAAAACACATTCCTGATGAGAATCTGAAACAAAAGTTATAATATGTAAAAAAATTTTTACATTAAATAATTTAATGGTGTTAATAAAAAGGTCAGATTTTGAATAAAACTTTGTGTAGCTATGTTAGTACGTATAATAAAATTTCTGAAGTATCTGTGACGTCACCTAGTCCACACTAGTTTCACAGACAACATGTACTGTGCAAGCAGAAGCTTGTGTTTCAACAGTAGGAACACGTATAGCATATACATATGAACGGTCTATATTACTGGCCACTATGCCATCAGTGCTTTTTAGAAATTCGAACGCTGATTCGACCTCGAACGCCATTGTACCAATACATAAATCCTCACCTCAATTACACATTGCCTTCCTTTTTCTCTACCCGTAGCGGTGAGAGACCACCAGTTCCTTTACCGCTACTCGCATAATGTATATATCGTCTTTATAATCATTTCAGCATATATATTTTCAATATAACCGATTGGAAGCCACAAGGAGTACAATCGACTTTGTTAGAGTCGTCACTTTGCTATATAAATATTACAGAACTAATACATTATTTACGTAACATATATATGTGAATAAAGTATTTATTGAATAATCGACTGAATATTTCTGACGTCAGCATGTAAACAGTAACTTGCAGGAGGTCAATGCGTTTGAATACACGGTCATTGTCACGCGAAATTACTATATATGACAATTTTATGTATAAAATTATGTGTACTCTTGTTAATGTGTTTGTAATATTCGTATAAATATAACGTAAGCGGATAACAAAACTATATATAACTGTAAAGAATCAATTTCCGTCAAACTATAATTTTAAACTAAACATTCCGAAGTTTCTAAACAAATAAACTTAAGGATAAAGTGCGAGATAAGTAAATAAGGCATAGTTTGGAGCAGTAGCTGACGACGTCCTTAGATGAACAAATGAAAAAATAGAATATTGGAAACCACATAGTAAACAAAACAAGGATGTATCTTAAGCCCGCTAACCAAGTCGTCAACTCTGAACACCTTGCAGAGATATGTGCCGATTTATTCCACTTATTTACTTTAGTAAAAACATTTCTTATGTTTTTATATTGTATCATCTATAATTTTCAAGCCTCATATTTGGCGATGTAGCTATTCCGTTATTGTTCTCTATATGTATATATATATATATATATATATATACATATATATATATATTTGGTATTAAAATATTACGAATTTTATAGATTTCTTATTTATAATTACAAGTTTCTGTTTGTGAAATGAATAAATTAATCAAAAATGCATTAATCATTGTATTTATAAATTTTAATGACGTCAGTAAATCATATAAAAAAATTAAATCAAAAGCATTACTTACCTGTTGTATGCTCACAATGTCTAACTCCATCGTTATCTTGTTGGACAAAATTCGTCACAATAGATCGATGGACAAGTTCAACGCCCTTTGGCAAGCCAGTAGTTCCACTAGAGTAAGGCAATAATGCTATATCATCAACGTTTTTAATAACACCGTTTAAAATACTGATATCTTGGCTATTATCATTTATAAGACCTTCGAACGATATAGTTCCATTCGGTAAACTCTCTGACGTACTGTTTACAATTATAATCGGTATATTCATTTGAAGCATTTTACATGCTTCTTTAATTTTGTCTATAGTTTCTGGTACTCCTATTATTACTTTTGGAATTGATAGAAGTAATTGTCGCTTAACCTCATCTGTAATAAAAATTAAAAATTGTATAAATTTTTGAAAGTGAATCAAAATAATAAGATACTAAAAACACCAAAGCCTGAAAGTAGAGAAAGCAAAGGCAAGGCTATGAGATGGCCTAGATGGTTGTGTAGTGCATGCCCGAGTTTCCTCGGGCGATGTCGTGTTGGTATTCTCCTGTTCCCAAGAGGTTTCAATCGGAGCTACTGCCAATGAATTGCCAGCCTGTGTTTTAATGATGCCTCCATTAAAGCACACAGAGTCGCAAAAAGCTTTACTTCGTTCCTTAAACTACCAAAGCTATATTCTTCATCAGAAAAAGGAGGGCAATACCAACTAATTTCTATAAGGGCCAAACGACAGAGCCAACAAGGATTACAATATCCTTGATCTGAATATCGACAACTGGTTCTTATTCAATCTACACAGCGTAGGAGGTCACGACTGGGTCTGAGGCTACAGAAAACCTAGCTCTAGCTGAGCGAAAAGATTAGCTTCTGCTATTGAGAAAATCGACATAAAGAAGCTGCTTGACGCTATCCAGCTAGGAATGGCGCGCAAGATTTTCAAGTTTTCCGCACTGTCAGACTAAACGCGGCTACGATCCTCAAAGGGATCATGACACTGGACTTGTAAGGCTGCCAAGCTGTAACAAAACAGGAGACGACATTGATTTGGCATGAAGACAGCAGCGTCTCAGCTTTCTGGAGATGTCTCAACCCGCCGATCTTCCAGGGGTGGAATTTGGTTGTCTTGACTGCTCGAAAACGGGTAGTCTATAAGATCAGGGCGAGTATCTTCAAAAGGTTTATAAGGACGGTTACAAAATACAGGAGAGGATCGGTGCGGGAATCTTGCTACAAGGGTAGCAGCCTGGAAGTAGAGAAAGAAATTTCAAACTCTAGAACTATTGCACTGTCTTCCAGGCCGATATATGCGCCATCTCGAAGACTGTAGGAGACATTTCGTATTTTACCGATGAAAATTAAATAAGGACCAAGTGTTTTAAATTACTGTCAATTATAAAATCAAGTGTCAATTGTTACACTCATAGAGTTAATCGGACTATTAGTAAAGGAGTTGTTCTTTTTATAATACGAGTAGTAAAAACAATATGCAAAGGACGCTGTTAACCATTCTCTGGAAGATTAGTTGTGAGTGATAATGCTATGTAGCTAATGCAAAAAGTGGGAAAGTAAAAGATTGTATTCCGGAAATCGAACCCGCGTACTACGATCGTAAATCTCAATCCTCTATATCTAATACAATTTTCAAAGTATTTATATGAATTGTGTACTTACTAGCTGTATATGCAGGGTTTATTGTGGTCATTGTCGCACCAGCTTCAAGTGTACCGAGTGTAACTAAAGCGTATTCAGGATTGTTACCCATCATTACACATGTAATGTCACCTTCCCGTACACCGAGCTTAGCGCGCAGCATCGTCGCAAATTTCCTTGAGTACTTATATACTTGATTGTACGTGTAGAATCGATCGGTTACCCCACAAACCTGAATTAAAAAAATTACATATTTAATAATCATACCAACAATTACTAGGTACCTATTTCTACCATAGCGGGTCAAAAGACTCGACTTTGCGTTTACTACTTGAAAATATGAAAAAAGGTTGTGAAAAAGGAAATTATAATTAAATTTATAATAATTAAACTATGTTATATATGGACCAATTCTATTACAAACGCAAAATGTGCAAAGGCATAAATATGATACATGAAAGTAAAAGTTCAAAATGAACAATTTGATCCGTAATGGTATGTTTAGTGTTAGATCGATGATTAAAAAATTAAATCTTATTATCTTTTAACGTTCATAAGAATATTACCAAATAAACCACACGATGCCAATCCTGGATATAGAAATCTTTTCTATAAACTATCAATAGAACTGGTTGGTAGTGGCCGGCATTCAAAGGCTACTGACTTTGATAAAGTCTCCTGTCTACCTCCTGGGTGGATCTCTTACTCTTCGCTTGCCTATCCATAGGTTTTGCTGAAGAAGCCAAAGGCTCTAGTGGTCATCAGTTTCGTCTACTAAGGCCTGCCAATTACCACTTTTCATCCTTATTACTATAGGTATAAAGAGTTTTTTGGGCCTTTAGACAAGAAAAACGATAGGACTTAGAAAAAAAATTATCTCTCTAAAAGTGGATGGACGGCGACCATGAAGCAGTAGCCCCGTGGTCTGATTGGCTCCGAAACACGCACCATACCATAGTAGCCGAAGAAATACACGGCATCGAAGAACGACACTGATGGCGTAATGTAGTACACGAAATACTTTTTTAAAAAGGTCATATCCTCAATTGCGGGGATACGGTGCAAGGAGTTAATTAATGTATTAATAACTCATTGAAGCAGCCTATATATTTGTAACGAGAATTACTTTAGCTATGCATCTGTATATCTGGTCTCCGTTCACGAAAAAAGATCTATTATTAAAATATTTTTTTTTTATTAAAATTGTATTTCAAAGATAATTTTACAACGATACGAGTGAAAGTTCTGCAGTTAGTTTTTTTTTTTATTTTACCTTAATTTCGATAAATTAGTTTAGCTGCATTTCCAACGAGATTATTTTAAAGATTTTTTTTTATTTAGTTACTAGCAGTATTGCCAGAAGGAATTAGTTTGTTTCAATAAAAAAAAATATTCAACATATTTAATATTGATCAATACATTTATTGAATAAATATGAAATAAATAAATACAATATAGGTGTCAAAAGGCAATATTAAACATGGTGCAAAACTGACAAACTCGTGACATTAAGAATAATGCGCTATATTTTACCATTTAACAATCATTACATTTTGGGAAACATTTCATTTTATTGCGTAGTATTATTTTTTCGTACTATTAGAACCTTCTCCAAAGTATAACTAAATTTATAACAAAAGTTATGATATGATCAATTAAAATACGGATTCATTCTTAAATATTTATGTGTTTAATTTGTTTTTTTGCCATTGAAACCGTTAAATAAATTAATTAAGATGCAGCGTCTAATTAAAGCAACCAATTACTGCTTGTTAAATCAATACGAAATAATATAAAAAGAATAATAAACCGTAATGTATTTATAAAAAAAATACTTTTCGATCATTTTACTCTGTAACAATATTCTTAAATAAAAGTAAAAATTGTTATGTTAAATTACCATTGCCGGTTTATCAGCCCACTTTTCTATATTCTGCCATATGTAGTCGGTAATGGTCATCGAAGGAAACTGTAGATCTTTATACGGCGATTTTACTACATTTTCGGGGGTCCATAAACTCTTTGAGTGGTTAACTGTGTATTTACGTAAATATGATAAGGTTTGGATGCTTTTAGTTAAAACATTAATTCTTGACATTATATCTGTAAACAATATATATATGACGATTAAATATAAATAACAGATTATTTCTTTATCGACGTTAGAAAGATAAGTGTTTAATTGTCGACCTTCTATACCGTGCGGTACAGGCGTAATAAATAAACATAAGTGAATTTAGTCGCAAGTGATCATTCGCAAGACATCATCGAAATATTATTCGTAACCTTTTATTTGAGCCACTATTTTCGCTTATACAATATACTCCGGTATATATTTAAATTATCACGTAATAAATTTTAAAAGTTTATTAAATAAGATCTCACAAAAAATCCTTTTTTATGGGATTATTTACGTGATAATGAAGCTTGAATTCCTCTACTATTTTATCAAGGATAATTGAGAAAGTAACCACAAATAAAACTTAGTTTTGTCATTTGAGCTCATATACCATAATCGCCATACTTGGCAGGCGAATTGGCAAAATTGCAATCATATACAGGGTGGGCCTCGGAGTTTTGCGAATTTGAAAAATTCATAAAAAACTAAACAAAAGTAATACTAAAATAAATTTATTTTTAAATTAAAGTAAACATTCGGGAAAATCGTTTTTTGAAAATAAAATCATCCAGATGCGCACCATCCCGCTGCAAACATTTTTTGAATCTCGTCTTCAAATTGCCGAAAACTCGTTCGCACATGGCGCGCGGAATTGCGGCTATTTCTCCGTGGATATTGGCCTCCAACTGGGCAATCGAGGTCGGATTATTACTGTAGACTCTACTCTTCATGTAACCCCACAGGAAAAAGTCTAGTGGGATTAAATCCGGACTCCTAGGTGGCCATGGAATGTCACCTCGGCGCGAAACGAGTTTTCCAGCGAACTTCTCCTTTAAGACTGCCAAACTCTAGTTAGATGTATGGCATGTGGCGCCAACTTGTTGAAACCATGTCGCACTATTGTACCCTTGAAATTCTGACAGCTGCGGGAAAAAGAAATGGCGTAACATGGCTATGTATCGCTCAGTATTTACTGTCACAGAATTCCCTCGCTGGTCTTCAAAGAAAAAGGGTCCGATGATTCCGTGTGCTGAAATAGCCGCCCAAACTGTCACTTTTGGCGAATGCAAAGGCTTTTGGTGTTTGAAACGTGGATTGTCTGAGGCCCAATAACGACTATTTTGTTTATTTACGTGCCTATTTAAGTGAAAATGGGCTTCATCTGAAAAAAGAATATTGTTGAAGCGCCGAAACTGCTCAAACATTGTTTTGACGAAATCATGTCGTAAATTGTGATCATTCGGCTTCAAATCTTGCACTAGTTGAAGTTTATAGGGGTGCAATTTTAAATCTTTCTTCAAGATTCGGCGCAAAGTCGTTCTTGATACAGAGAGCTCTGCTGATCGCTTGCGAGTTGATTGCCCAGGTGGAAGCTCTGACTTCGTTTATGTTTTCCTCTTACCTTGTTGTCCTTTTGGGCCCCTTAGGTTTCTGATTGAGGGTCGAACCGGTAGCCTCGAACTTCCTGACCCACGCCCTAATCAAACTTTCACTTGAACACTGTTTTAAGTCATGCAATCCATAGTGAGAGCGAAATAAACGTCGAACAATAACGCCCGAATCGGCATTTTTGTAATAATTTTTAACACAGAACGCACGCTGTTCACCCTGGAAGTGCTCCATCGCGAAAAAATTTCCGAGAACCGAGCTACAGATCCCCACCTCCGTCACTCCGCTCCCTTACCCCGTTCCAACGCTATAGCGATTTTAAATTCGTACGCATCCGTGGCCCACCCTGTATAATGAACGCACGAAGTGTGAACTACATAAGATTGCATCCCGGGGGAATCGAACCTGGGAACGATCTCAAGTGTCAGTCCTTACCACAAGGCTACCACTGTTATATTCACAGATCAGGGCGCGTTTGGAATACTCGCAGCATTGAGTTGAAGAATGCCATCACAAATGGTCACTTTAAGTGACCCTAAGGATATTAATACGAATAAATAAATAAATAATTGCATTACTAACAACATAAATAATCAAAATAAAATATGTTAATGTAATGTATCTATATTAGCAAGCAAACTAAAATAAAGAAAGGAAATAAATACAGTAGTACCAAAAACACTGCAATAAAAAGTATAATATAATATGATAATTATAAAGAAAATATGTTTTAAATGTACGAACAATAAATATAATGTTGCAAAAAAATGTAAAATGTGATATAAATAAAATTGTAACGAAATCTAGAATGTAGTGGTTGAGGATGGATGTATGGCTAATGGAATGAAAGAGAAAGACTGGGAAAATTGTAGAACGAAAGAAGCAGTACGATAGATAATATGATACATGAAAGAGGAGAATGATAAGAATAAAAAATTATATGAATAAATTATTAGAAATAAAAAATCCCTGTCCCACACAAGATAGGGGAACGAGAGAAAAAAATGTATCTATATTTCTGTAATAAATACGTTACTGTATTATTTACTTTTAAATTTTGTCTATACTAGTATTTATTTATTTATATTTTTTTCCGGCCGACCTAGTCAATGTCAATTGACTGGATGCAAGCAGCGCAAAACCGGTCAATGTCACGATCTATCTTCTTACATGATGATGATATTTTAAACTTTTGAGTGATTTAAATTTATATCTTAATTTTTTTTTACACAAATAGTATTATAGATTGCCAACAGCTTTATGCGATTTAATGTTTATCCCAGCTAAAGCTTGCTAAAAATAGACGCTTGAAGATAAACATAAAATTCGTTTATTCAACATTGAAATTTTTAAAATAACTCTTATTAATCGTCAACTTATTATTTATTTTAGTCTATTTTATTTTTGACACTACTCAGCTTTACAAGGTGTTATAGTTGTGGAGAAGAAGCAGGAAGAAACTCCACAACAATACATCTTTTGATAAACTATAGCAATACAGATTAATACATATGTACTTAATCAGATGTAGCTTAAATAAAATCAAGATAATCAGTTGACATCACTAATAAGGATTCATATCATTTAAATATTCGTTTATTGAATAATAACCTTTCCCGTAAATTTACTTTTAATTAAATTTAAAATAAGAACACTTGTGAAAGTGACCCTTAAATTAAATCTAATAAGTTTATTGTGGTTGAAATTATTATTAGGAATTATTAAAAGTAAATAGTTATATAGAAATGTAGTTACTGTACAATAGAATTATATTAATTAGAATATACTTGGTATCATTAGTAAAAATATTGTTTTTCTTTAACTAAACATACACAATGTTTGCCTGATGAGAGTGGGCCTATCATATATGCTTAATTATACCGAAATCGTAATTTGCAAAACCCTCTTCATAACATTGTAATATTGAAACACTAAGTAAGCCCACTGCTGATCATAGAACTTAACAAGGTTGTCTATCTACCTTGTTAGATGGACACACGCCGCACTTGCTGATCCGAAGTTCACTATAGAACCTCAAAACCCCAGCAACCATTTTAACTTGACACTCTTTTAAGCGATGCTGGTTGCTTTACAGATGTTCTCATATCTACTTCTATCCGAAATAAATCACGAGCATAGCTCTTTGATTAATCGAAAGTTTGTTAATGATAAAACTATAAATATATTAATATAAAGGTAATTTACTACATTTCAATTAAAATACCGGATATTGTAAATAAATATGTGTATATATATACATTAAGGTGAATAATAATTCAATTAACTGTATAATTTTTCTATAAATATTAGCCATAATTTAATTTGTAAATAAGTTATATCAACTTACATGGTCAATACTTATTTTATGTTACTAATTATATCAATTAGATATTGCTTCTATGTACACCCATTCGAAACACTTATGAAAACTTTTTATTTAAATCAATCAGTACATATAATCGATCGTTAACTTTTTTAAAATTAATCTCCGATTAAAAACACACGTTCGATGCGAAGCGAATGTTTTCCCATACAATTCATTCATTAAATATAACTGAACGTTATATGAAGAAGTCAGTACGAGTTACGCGATCGGAGATGTTTAAAGTAACTTATTTCAGTCTTAATTATGATAGCAGTAAGATATAAATTCGTCTACATATTTATCTACGACGAGTCATTTAACCAGATGTACATTGATATGTCAAACACACATATATATGTGTGTTTGACATATCATATATGTATATAAATATTTATACATATATGTATGTAAATATATATATATATATATATATATATATATATATATATATATATATATATATTACGGATATACGAGTACAATAGTAATTCAATTTATAAACATAGAGATAAATAGGTTTATACATTGTTTACAATAACTTCTGATTGGGGTTAAAAGTTGAAACGCATTATGGAATTGTTTTAGTAACAATACTAATTATATTATATTTGACTTCCCTAACTAAAATTATTTTTATTCCTTAAAAATAATACACTATGCACGCCTGTTTAGTATATTGAATTAGGTTGATGAAATTTTTGTACTAGTTTACAGTATTAGACAATACTGTAAGAAGATTAGATAAATATAAAGATCTATATAAAGAACATTAAAACTAACGTAGGGCGTTGTAATTTTATAAAGGAGCATCACATCCAGTAGTAGACACTCTTCTTCTTCTTCTTCCTTCCCTTTTCCCTTTATTTGGGGTGCGGTCTCCTTATCAATTTGCGCCAGGCCACTCTTTCCTGGGTTGTCTCTGCATCAAGTTGAAGGGTTTCCAGTTCCTTTCTGATATTAGACCACCACGTAGCTTTTGGACGCCCTCTCCCTCTTGGGAATTCTGGGAAGCTTAAGGCAGTTTTTACCACGTGGTCATCTGGTTTTCGTTGAATGTGGCCATACCATCGCAATCTATTTTTCTGTAATTTGATACTGACATTATAAGGATGAGATGATGAGTAAGAGACGACAAGTGCAGCGTAGAACATCCAAGCACGAAATAAAAAAAAACGACTTTGCTAAAGTCATTAAAAGGCACTAGATGCAGGCCGCTTCCAACTGGTCTCATTGGAAATGTACAGGTGGGCTTATCTCCACCAGTGGGCGTTCTAAAGTTAAAATGATATTGAGTCAAAGACAACAAGCGCAGCGTAAGATGTTCACCCACAAGATGTACAAACGACTTTATAAAGGTCATCGAAAGACGCTTGATGTAGACCGCTTACAATCGGTCTTATTGGAAACATTTGAGAAGACATGTCCAGTTCTGGACGTCGTGCAGCTGATATAATGATAATAGGAACACAGGAAGAAATAAATGATATTCAGAAGTATAGGGTTAATCATGTTACGAAAATAGGAGTATATTAGTTTCGTAACTCGTACTGCAGTTGTTAAAAATAGGTTTTTTGAGATATTTTAATTTCTCCGTAAGTTATTACTAAAAAGAGTACATGCCGTCATATTTCTATAGATCTCATGTGAAATGGTAGCCAACATCTCTTTTGGTCTCCACGTCGTTGCACGGCTCATCTAGCAATGTTCAGTGTATATAAATAAAAACCTTGTCCTGCTATGATAGGGGTTGAACGAAATACCCCAAAAAGGGAACCATTAAAAAATTCCATTGAATTCCGATCCAGCTATCGCAAAGCCAGAAATGATATGGATCCATGATCATTTACTCTACATAAACAAATCTGTATAGCCTCGAGGCCATGAATCTTTTGGATAATTCGATCTTAAAATATTCAGGTGTACTCATTATGTTTTTGTTCCTCGATTATAATGACGCCGATAATAAGTCTGCGACCTTTGAGTAAACAACCCGATAGCCTATGATCTTGCGCCACAATCCTTTACTACTAGATAATAAGACACATATGTATATAAACTATGGGCTCAGAATAACGGTGGAAATAACTAAAAACCATTTTACTTTAGCGTAACTTATATACACGGGCCTAGATATTTTTTTTATAAACAGAAGCCTTTTTTTAATTTCGTTAGCCTTTATGAAATCACCTTTTCAAAACTGCTGGCAAAATCAAAAATTAACAAACATTCTAAATTGAACTATAATATTTTTATAACATTTCCGACACTAAGTGTGCTATACAATAATCATATGTAATAGTAACGATGTTATACAGTTTTCGATAAATATGGTTTATTTATTTTTCTTCAAATTTTCTCATATCTTTATCATCATTTTGTCAGTCTATCGAAGACCTAAGACTCCTCCCAGAGTTAAAACATATTGTCTAAAAATATGCCATAGCAATAAGGAAAGTCAGTATGCCCTATGTCACCTATATCTTAATATAGATGGCACGCATGCACACACGTATGTTAATAGGTTACTATTAAAAAAAATTGATAAAAAAATTGTTTCCTTTCGTCGCTATTGTAGTAACGAAGAAAATAACAGAAAAAGGTTATATATTATACAAATAAAAAATATCACCACCATTTATTTTTATAAAATGCTATGACTCAAAAAAATTACTAGCCACATTTTATTATTTATTTAGCCTATATGCGTTGGAGTCTTATGAATAATACGTTGAAACACCTAATAAAACCAAACCAAAAAATTAAAGAGAGCACCGATTAAAATATGTATATTGTAAAGAATTCAAATATCAACAAATTGCATGTAATGGTCTCTTTCTAATTATAATATGAATTATAGACAATGTAATAAAAACACATATTGTCTTCCTAGAATTCTTAAATGTTAACTTTTAAAACAAAAATAAAACATACGAAAACAAAAAAAAATATCAGTAAATAGAAAAATTATAATTAAAAGAATAAAATATAAGCTTTTCTTTCACACATATCTTTCTATAGGCTCCATGTACGCTTCCACAGTAAACTCTGATGATAATCTTTTTTGGTCTCAAGAAGAAATCCTATATAGTAACCTTCCATTGCAGCAACAACGAAATGGTTATGTTGGACCTACCTACCTAGCATCTTCGACGCTTTTGCTAATGACTATAGGAACGCTATTGCATACTACAGTAGTTTTAACAACTTAAAGCTAGTGCCATTTTTATTATGGCCCCTGTTATTGGGAATCGTACTAGCCTATCTGATTATGGGACGGGGCATTTACATTTTCTTTTTTTTTAATTCTCTTCACATTCTTTTTTATATCATTACTCTTCTTTTATTAGTCATATGATTAACTTTCCTCTTATTTCATTCTATAATTCTCTAGTATCCCTCTACATACTAAAATTAGTAGGGCGGCAATACATGAAAGGATTTTCTTTCATCTCATTCCTCAAATATCACAAGCTAGCAAGGTATTGCCTTAACCTCTTAGGGTAGGTTAGTTGGATTTCTACACTTGTTATCATAACGACACGAGAATCGGCTTACGTTGCTCTCCCTGTCTCAGAATTTTCATGCAATAAATCTAGAATAATTTAAAATCGAGGGAAGTTCTGTTTTAAATGTCATCCAATTTACGTTTAGCATTCCAATTTGAGACTGCACGAAATGGGCGAATCTCGGCTAAATAGTTCAATTTTGTCTAGCTACAGTATTTCAGATATCAATTTTTAAATAAAAGTTCAAAGTATGCAGTAAGCTGTTTTATAGTACTAAAGATTAAAGATTACGCCTCTGACGCCAGAATTACCTTTAAAAGGAAAATACGATGGAACAACGTAAACATTTTCATTCCTTTAAGTTATCAACGCTTTGTATTAGCTCTTTAGTCTCTCGCAGGTACACGTCTGAGTGCTTCGATTGCGACAAAATCGACTTCATACACTACATTTAACAATTGCTACTCGATTAAACTCGAAGGATGTTATTCCTTCAAGACGGAGGTGCGAAGTTTTGTGAGGTGAAACGTTTCGTTAACGATAACATCACATTAGCAAACATCCGAACAATAAACATTCTCATTTACTTAGTATCGTCTCGTTCTAAGTCTATTATCGTACACAAATATTAGAACGAATATTTTTATATAATAGCTCTCGCTAGATGTGTAATGTTCGTTCATAATATTAATATAGTGTTGGCATTATAATTGTAACCAGTTTTGATATATACATATATATATATATATATATATATATATATATATATGTATATATGTTCTGTGTATATACATATATACGAGTATGAGTGAGTGAAAGATCTGAGTAAAGAATAGCTATGAACGTGTCTCTCGACATTCTACTCGCATGGGGACGCCGAGAACTGGTTCATTTAAAAAAAATGTATATTTTTACAGTAGCTCACTTGGCACCTAACTATAGGTAATTTGGCAGAAACTTTTTTTTTTGCACCCAATTAATTTTATATCAAAATTTAATTAACAACCAGAAGAGGTACAGGAAGTTTTTACTATTGGAGTGTTCCTAGCGTGAGTACACTTCTGCCAGAATCTGTATATTTTTAGGATAATAAAACTATAAAATTGAAAACGACATATGGGAGGGATGATATGACGGAGAATGAAGAGTAGTAATAAACACTAATATAAAAGTGGATACATGCTGTAGTTGAATAGAGCTAATGTCGTCTAGAACTAAACATAAGTTAATACGAGCTGAGGTACGTAGCAGTGAAATTTATTAGAGAGTCGAACGCTGTACTAAATTAATTTGAAGCGTGCCAATGATTTACATCTACTAGTTCGGGGCACTTCGGTTACGAATGGCGCGGCCGGCTAGTTTACCGATCGTAATTAGCATAAAAACGTTTTAATTGTTTTGTCTTAATAATCTCAGAAGTATTAGAATCCTTTCTCTTTTTTAAAACTATTCTTTTACTATAGTCACGTATTTCTTAAGGATGACTAATACATTTGCATCTTTGCGTTCTTAAATTAAATTAAAGGGCTTAAATAGCGTCGACTTTTTTTAATTGAACACTACGGAAAGTTAATGATTTCACTATGTTATATTTCTATAGATATATATTCACAAATGTACACGAAAATTGAATAATAATTCTATAGAAATAATTATTATTTAAAAATAAATTGAATGTTTTAAAATGTCAAATTGGTACTTTTAACAGAACTCTTATTGATGGCCAAGTTATTTATTTATTTATAACCTATTTTATTTTTGAGACCACTGTTTTGCAAGGTGTTGTAGTTGTAGAGAAAAAAAAGAGGAAATTCGATCTCTATCTCCCATATATTTATTTTTATATTCACATTTATACGAAATTTACAGCTATGTACAAATCATTACATCTCTAGAACCATCAGGATTAGAGACTTGATATTTGATAGAAAAATATCTCTTTCAATAAAGCTTGGCTAAGAACGAATTTTACTAAATTCAATCCGCAAAGACGTCTGACAGGACGTTCGTTAAGAAAAATGAATATTTTCAATTTAAAGTTCTTATAGGTATAAAATTTGTCAGAACATTTATTTTTGAATGTTAAATATAACCAAGAATGGATTTTATGAAATCATTTATAAAAAGCAGTGCGGGTCACGCGAAGCGGACGGGGGACAGGTAGTATGAAATATTGCATTGATTGCAATTTTTGGTGTTAGTTATAATTATAATTCTTCTTCTTCTTCTTCTTGTAGTGCCTCTCCAACTAGTGGAGGTTGGCTATCAGCTTCCTGCTCTCTTCCTTATTTTTGGTTCTGCGTAATAGCTCAGCAGCGCTGGCGATTCCGGTCCACTCTCTAATGTTAAGAAGCCACGACTTCTTTCTCCTACCAACCTTCCTTTTACCAGCGACCTTTCCCATCATGATAAGTTGAAGGAGATTGTATCGTTGGTGTCGAAGAACGTGTCCCAAGTAAGCGATAATTCTGATTAAACCTAATTCTAAATTTTATTCCTCAATATTTTTTTTTATCGGCAATATTTTTTTCTTAATTTGTTAGCGGTGTTAAAGTCAATGAACTAGACTAGTCAGTCGTACGTCTGTTTCGAGTAACTGTCAAGTAATATTCGCATATATTCCATTTTAATGCAATAAAAGCAAGATTTTTTTTAAACATTTTAGGAGAAAAAAATATTAGAAAAAGGATTTTGATTTTGTTTTAGGATTAATTTCGGTCAGTACGTATAACTAAGACGCGAGTTCTAGCTTTCAAATCGAACCCGCTCTCAAAACACAAATTAAATCTGACTTCACTCAGATGGAGCGAGCAGTTAATTAATTTGACGTGCTCCAATGATTTGTTACTTCAATTTGCGTGTAATTTGGTTGCGGAAGGTGCAGCCGTCGAGCTTATTCCGATTTGCATTTTAGAATCTTACTTACGTTACTGCAGTCAAATGATCCAGCATTCATCTGAAAAAAAAATGAAATCTTTGGTAGATCTTGATAAAGAGTTACGTATGTATGGCAAATATAAATTAATTATGTTTTGCAGTCTTTCACTTGCTTGGTGTCTCTAAACCTTGATACTGTTAGCCCCGGTAATGTTACAGCTTCATAGGATCTGAGTTCACGGAACTGAAGAAATGTATGCATGGGCAATCGTACTCCTGATGCATGATGACGTTCACACGTATAAGACAGCTCTACCCGAGTAGAGATGAGTAGTATTATTGTTGTGCTAGCGGCTTAGGACGGAAGTGTGGGCCACTCAGTAGACCAAGAAGGGATCCATATCCTCGGTCTTCTACCGTCTAGTTATCCGGTATCATATAGATTTCCAATATAAACTGTAGAAAGTGACTTGCTTTCAGCATTTTACTACGATCTTAACAAGTCTTTCTACATTCCAGATAGATACGCTTCGTTTCGGTTAGTGGTACCTGGTCACCGTTTTCACACTTTCCAGTTGCAATCTGTTCTGCATATTTTATGCCTACTATTACTTCTCTTCGTTCATGATACGATTACTTAGAAATATCAGCAAAGCTAAATGAACGACTGTGGCCTTTCTAATGAGGCCTTTCAGTAAAAGACAACGTTTCTCTGCCCTAAGTCTTCATTGGTAACACATATTGGTAGTAGACCTTGGTCTCTAGGCACAGTCCATATTTAAACGGTAAGGTAATTGGTTAACTCAACTCCAGTATGTCTAACAGCACATGTATATGGTATATCCCCTCTCAGATATATTTAGAGAAGGACTATGCCTTGGAGTGGGCATCGTGAGTGCGTACTCTGATAACGATACAAAACTAGTTGCAAATCGATCTGCGTGATTCAGATGTTATATATATATATATATATGTATATATGAGTTAGGTCTTTATATATAAATACTAAAATAACTGTTATTTAACATTATAATACATTTCGTAATTATCTTACTAACTTAATAATATTTGAAGGACTACTACTACTAATTGATTGTAATTAGATGTAAAAAGTTTCAAGGCATATATCTATTGAGCACAGGCAAATTTTGGCAGCAAAGCTCATTATTTACTGCCAATTAATGTATGGTAATTTCAAATACCCTATTCAAATCAATGGTCTTAGGAATAATAAATTACATAGTGATAATATATTACAAAAAAACAACAGTGTCGAAATCTTGATTACAACATTAAAACCATTGTCTGGCCCCTCAGACTGCACCATTAGAATTTAATTAAAAAATTCGTCTTCTTCTCTTTCTTTCTTTCTTTCGGACGATAGACGCCCACTGGTAAGCATTGGCCTCCTCGACGATGACCGGTGTTGGAAGCCTTATCCGCGCCTTGGTCGTCTTTCGAGAATTTTTCGACGCTTGTCGTATTCATTGTTGTACATTTTTGAAAACATCGAATAGTTAGACAAATTTCAAATAAGAAAAGGACCAATATTTAGCCACTTCCGCACATGCAGCGGTAGTCGTGCAACAAAGTCCACCGCCCGCCAGCCCGCTGATAAATGCGTATGCGGCAAACGATGCGAATCACACAACCGCCGCCGCCAAATTACTTAATACGTGTTTCACCCTTCCACGGGGCATCTTCATGAGTTATGTTACACCGCAAACACGTGAACGCAAACCATGAAACCAATGCATGTGCGGAAGTGGATAAATATTGGACCTTTTCTTACTTAGGATGGACTTCCGAAAGGTAATGCCTGATTCCATTAAATAGACAAATTTCAATTTAATATGAATAGTCTTACATTTACAAAGATTGTTTTGCGTGGATTTTTTAATTGATTAATTGAATTTAACTTATTATTTTTTTTTAAAATATATATAATTATGATGAACATCTTCAAACATTTTGAAATACATAAATTCTCTCCATGTAAATCAATCATTCGTATTTTTTTCATTCAAACAACTTCCTTGATTGATAATACATATTATTGAAGTCAGAGGGCAAGCAAGAATGTACGCAAGACGTAGAAGTGTTAATATCTACATAATAAATCGCAGAGATATTTTATCACAGCGTAATTCAGAAGCGGCAAATCACTTTCGGGTTATTGGTTTTATGCCAAAGTTCGCGAAGTGGAAAATACGTCCTATTTGAACGGCTTTCACCAATGTTACACTTGAAATGAAAACGTCAAAGGAATTGATTGTACCAACAAATATAATCCTTCGTTTTGTCTTGTTTCTTGTTAGATTTTCATATTTTTTCTTTAGGGGCCAGTTGTATCTTTTTGTTTATTAACTATTAAAAGTCAAGAATAAAACGTCCGACTTTATCACGTATGATGTACCAAGGGTCTTCCTCCTTGTAATCATCAGTTTTATACCCTTCTTGTATTATTATTTTAATATTATCTTGAAATATTATTCAATGCAGTGTGTACAAAACATTCAAGGTACATACTTTCTCGCAATATTTTATTTAATTAATATTTTTATATATATATATATATATATATATTTATTTCGAACGGCCACTACTAGATATAGTTTTCCCTCATGGATTTACAGGATTGTTAAGTAGCAGTCTGTCAGATAATTCTGACGACCACCTTGATCGTCTATTCACATTGTGGGTAGACATCCATTGCTGCGCTAGCTGCTCTATGGCCCCACTCCAGAATTGTAAAGCCCCAGTGGCAAAGTGGTACGTCTACCAAACCCACTGGTACTTAACAGCTTCACTGTCGATGTTTTGAACATGTGAGAAACATGATCAGAAGTCAATTAACTTCTTGTAATTAAATTTTTTTAAGGATCCAAATGTTATTAATTAAGTACCATTTGCATATACCAATAAAATAAAAAATAAGAAATCAAAAATATCGCACACCGGCGCGATACCGGCACTGCGAAAGGAATTCTCTCTGTCAGTGCCCGATATCACATTTTTGCATGTGGCGGACCATTTTTCGAACTCAAATAGTAGACGCAATAAAAAATATATAAATGATGACCAAAAACGAAGGGTTCACCACGAGGTTAGAACTTCAAGTTCAGTGCAGACACGTTATGTCGCGTGATGCCGGCGACGTATTGGCTCATAAAAGTTGGTCGGTGGGCAACTTGCGCCGGCGCATGACTGGCTGTTCACTGTGCACTCGGCAGCTATGTTGTTAATAAGGCCAATCTACTGGGCTAGTTCAGTTACTTTCGTTCGTCTGAGGATCTTCTCATACCTAATTCGATTTCCAAAAAAAGCCCTACCATACGTTTTCTCAAGGTTCGTTGATCGACTGCAAGCTTGACAATTAGGCACGAAGTGATAGGTCACGTTTTTTACGTTGAAAGCGGTGAACACCTTAATTTATTATGTCTTTCGTTTTACACAATTTTTTTGTCATTGGACTCTGACTGCTGTTGAATGTTGGACGCGGCAGGACGTAATGCGCACCTAGCCCAAGAACTTTTTTTAATGCAGAGAAGCTCGTAGGCTTCCGCAAGAGCCTTATCTTGCGCTGCCACATATTACCATTTCACCGGATTGTGAAGAAGCTCAAATGTTAGATCCCTTCAGCAGACGCTCCACAGAATATTCAATCAATGAATAATTTAAAACTATGCTAAGCTGTGTTTATAATTTATAGCATAAAAGTCAGAACATTGTGCGCGTTTTTTCTATTACTTTCTCAAAAAAAAAAACTACATTATCTACAAACCTATTTTAGACAATAAATGGTTATGCTAACCTTCTTTTACGATTGTGCTGTCAATTAAGACAGCTTTTAATTAAAATTATGAAAGTTATGATTCCTTATTTATTTACAATAATCCATTTTATAATACTCAATACAAAAGCGTGGATAAACATTCCCATACAACGCGCGCGGATGTTCCCTTATAACGCGTTATGTACAAATGATTAAAGTATAACTTTTTTCGTTAATAAATATTTCAATTGAAAAGCTTATAAATACGAATGTTAAAATAAATAGTTCATTTCAAGTAAATAACATATTTCTGAGAACAGTTTTGTTTCATGTTTATTTGCTATCGTCACATACGAATTTATTTTTCGAAGTGGAAAATAAAACAACATCGATCGACTTCACAAAAGAGTTTTTAGTCTAGAAATACAAAATTTATGAATTAACTTTAATTCAAATTATATATTTTTTATTTCCTACGGTAAATGTCACGTGTTAATTATAATGAATGAATGGAAGATTAAAAATGTTAATAAATTAGTTTTTTATTAGTCTGTTTTATTGTAAAATAATTTATTTTCTAAAATTAAATACAAACAGAAATAAAGAAGAAAGACAAGAGGATTAAAATAATTTAATTATTTATTTGGACGAATCTCTAAGTTTCGTGTACTATGCCATTAATATCTATATTATATATTTATATTTTTGTAAACACTTACACTATAAAAATATAAAGGAACACGGCTCATTGCTATCAATAAATGTGGAGGGAGTAACACAATATACAAAAATAAATAATTAATGACATAGTGATAATATAGTAACAACAAGTATTTCAAAAATGCGGATTACCACGTGTTAAAATTTTCGTTTACTATCTGTGTGTAGATTTTATACTGACAGAAGTAATTGACCTATCTTATCTTAATAGGAAAAAATAAATGAATGTAACATATTTCTTAATCACCATTTTATACGGAGCGATTGTAGAAATACTACATATTCATTCCTATATAGCTTTTACATCTTCAATCAACCATCCTGTACATAGTTTTGGAAAAGTCTTCTGAAGCAGGATTACAAGGATTATTTAATATTTGGCTGTGTAGGAAGAGGAGTGTGGTTAGTGAAGGAGAACACAAATAGGTTGGAAAGAGACTTTGGATAGAATGCTTCACGAGTCGAAAGTTCTGAACACATTGTTTAGATACGTCTCTGATTAGCAAAATCATTCTAGAACCTGCTAAAGGATTTAGGTTCGTAAACAGCGAACATTAGCTTTTTGGGATCGCCTTTCAAAAGATTTTCAAAATATGGTATAGTAGGACCCTTGGCTGGCGCAACCGAAGACCGTAGCCGCAGAAGGTTGGAGGTTCATGGTCGAGTGGCGACCATGAACCCGTCGACGTAGGGTGGGTAGGCCTCCCTGGACAAGTTCGCGGGAAGTCGTGGGCAGTACATGACCGGTCATCATTGCCATCCTTGGGACATGCCTAGTAGGCTATCTTTCAGCTGATATGATGATGATAATGAAGGTGATGATTACAGTGAAAATACAAGCTAAGAAAGGACGTTAAGTAATGATAAAACCTGCACCTGCAAGTTGAATTCATGGAATGCTAAAACGTCTTTACTCCGTTAGGTCTCATCGAAATGATTTTGTTCATTTCTTTGATTGCGCTAATAGAATATTAATTATAAAAATGTAAAAACAAAATGTCCAAAAAACGTTCGTTCTGCGACAAAAGAAATAATTAAATATTAAAAAGGTAAATAATTGCCAATGTCAAGATGTTCAGGCGATCTGTCATGCGACATTGCAATTTGCCAAGGTAAGTAAAAGGTCTTACGTCATCATATCTATCAGTGTCGAACGTACTAAAATATATGATTAAATTGATGTAATAAATTAAAGGAAATAATCACGACTTTGCAAAAAAAATAATTTTAAAAATTTATTTTATATGTTAAATATTTTTTCTATCAACTTCTTTTTTTAAAACATAATCTGCGGCCATTGTCATGTTGTTTTTTTTTTATCTGTACCGTATTAATCTTATAAACCGGACGAGTCGTAGTAAGTATAGCGCGCTTTTAAAAGGTACAAATGAAATTAAATAAAGTCAATTATTTTATTGATATGTGGATATTTGTTTCATTGTCATCATCAGTCGATAGACGCTCTCCTCAAAGTAAAAGCCTCCGCTAAACAACGCGCAATAACCGATCTTGCGTTCTTCGTATCCAGCGACTACGCGTGATCTTAACTGTATCGCTGGTTCACACGGGGTTGTATATCCACGCCGCATCTACCAACTTGTGGTCACTACTCAAGAATATTTCGGCCTCAACGTCCATCGACTACACGAGCAATGTCCCCGCCTTCAGACGAGTATTTCTATGAGCTACGTCAGTAACCTTGGTTCTTCAGTAAATTTCCTAATTCGATCTGGCAGATTAACTCCGAGGATAGCTCACTTCATTTCTCTCTGGGTGACCTTGGGCCTTCTTATAAAGCCCGTAGTAAACGACCACGTCTCAGATCCGGATGTCATCACTGGCAACACACACCGGTAGAACCACCCTTTTCAGGTGTTGCGGTATTTAACATTCGTTAACAAGCAGTTATTTTTTTAAAGGTTCTTTTATAACAATTCAATAGCTATTTATTTTATTTTCAGTAGCCATTCATATCTGTTTTAAATCGTTAAAGACCTTATACTACTTTATTTGCAGTTTTGTTGCCTTCCTTAATTCCTAAGTTACTATTTCAAATCATCTTACCTCTAGTTCTTGTCATCGTTTTATATCAATATTAATGTCATAATAATTTATGCATGTCGGCTATTAGTTGAACAGATGGCATTTAATAAGATGGTATAGCTAATTGTTTAACCTATCTATATCTAATTAATTTATTTAACCACTATTTTATAAAATTGATCTTGACGAAGTGTAAAAGTATTTAATCAATAGACACTTTGTTTAAAAGTTGTCCCATAAATCAACGTCAAGAGAATACCTGATTTGGGCTTTATGGTTGAAATGAAAAAAAGCATATTTATTTAAAGGTTGGTTAAAGTTAAATGTGGTAATAATTTGAAATAAATAGTTTTACATAGAGTGTTTTCTTTGCAAATCAGTACAAGGCAGCGTGATTCATTACTAATCATTATCACGTCAATTGTAGAACCACAGATGGACATTGACCTCTATCACAAATTTACATAAAGAACGCTTGATAACATTTGCATCACAGGGTGTTTTTTAACTGATGATAATTGGTCGCTAATTAGTTACGGGCATTTTAAAATTTCGCTGATTTTAGGGGGCAAGACGCACATGGCGTTCAACCTGATCATTTACTAAGCTCGTGAGTTCCGTCAGGTGTAACACAGGTATCTGTTACACTGAGTTATTATCGGATAGGCTCAAAACTATTGAGTTTCTTGTAAAGTTGCTTAATGGAATGATCAGGCACAAGGGGTTCGAGAAAGAAGCTCGGTTTCAGATATCACTTATTACGTGTTTAATGTTTCGACTAAAAAGCACCTAAGAAGACCGCAACTCAAGTCAAAGTTTGTTCCTATTGACTGACTACTATTACTATCACTTTGAAGACCTTTTACGCAGGAAGAAGAAGCGATTTTGTACTGACTAAACGTTGCAGAGCACACCGGGTAGAACGCCAGTACTATCTGTACCGTTCCAGCAAGTTACTAAATAACATAGCACTCTGCACGATATAAAAAAGTTAAAGATTATATTCCTTAAAGGAGGCAGCATAAAGAAAATTTATTAAATTCCGTTGTACTGTTTAAAGCTCCCCAACGTGTAGTGAAGTTCAAATGAGAACGCTGTAAAATAAACGGACTAAAGTTTTATATAAAACATACGGTTTATTCGAAACGTAATTTTCTAGTATTAATAAATTTTAAGTCTATCTTATTACAGAGGGCTATAAATATTTTGATGCGATTTTGATCTATAAAGTATATATTTATGGAGAGAATGTTATATAATATATATATATATATATATATATGTATATACATATACATATACATTTATATATATAAAATTATATTGTAAGTTTATATATATACATGAACATCAAACTAAACGTTACAAAATACGGTTAGCTTTTTATGTACTTATTGCTTAATTAATATGTACTTTAATAAGAAAAAGAACACTTTTTAAGAAAATACTTCAAGGCCCAATTTTAGAGAAAAAGCCAACGAACGAAACTAATATATCATCACCAATATTTCAGTTCCGGCTGTCCACTATTGGACATAGGTCTCCCTCGTAGATTTGCAAAATAACCAGTAGAAAGCGGTGTGCAACTAGCGTCTTCCCATAACCTAAGAAAATCGGCTGTCCATCTTGTGGGCAGATACCCCAAGCCTTGCTTGCCTATCCGTGGTCTCTTCTCCAGAACTTCAAGGCTCCTGCCACCATGCATTTTTTTTAGTAAGAATATGTGTAATAAAGAGGTATTTATTAACGTAATTGGTAAAGCTTGTTTTTCTTACAAAAAAAAGTTATTTTTATTTGTTATCTGGGAGACGTCTCACTCTAGACACATTTAGTGTTAACTCAATTTTCTTATTAAAAAAATGTTAATTCAATAGGTTTATTTGAATTTGGAACTATTGAATACTGAACGCTTGCTTTTATTACCTATAGCTTCTGTATTTAATTTTGCAATAGTTGAAATCGACTTCAGGGGAGATATTAGAAACGTTACTGCAACGGAATTCATTTTCGAAATCGTAGTTCGTAGAGTTAAACTATTTTTGAAATTAATTTTTGAACAGATGATGTATCAGGGGGACTGGAAAATAATGTAGTTTCTGTCGACATATTTTACAGAAAAAGCGACTGATATTTACCGCTTCCGCATTAAAAAATTGTATACTAGATGGCAAAAGGTTGTTGATAACGAAGGTGAATATATTGTTAATCAGAAATAAAAACCTGTTTAAAATGTAGTCGTGTAAATTTAATTTAAGAAAGCGTCATTATTTATCGGTCCGGCTAATATATTTGTAACTATAGATAGGAAAAAATAACTATAATATCTAAATGTAATTATAAATGTACACCAAAAATAATAATTTGAAGAGTTTATAAATAATTAGATATAAATTAGAAACTTGCTGTACGGGACTAAAAGACAAAGTATGATAAAAAATATGATGAAATTCATTAAAAAATAAATAATGTTTTACAAAAGATTTTTTTAAAGGCAGAATAAAAATTTTTCATACAACGTAAACAGCTAAGTTGATGTTATTAACACTCTATTTTAACGGTCTATTCTAAGTTTCAAATCGAAAGAGCAGCGTGAGGGAAGCTCCAGAACATCTTGTTCAAAATACCGCTATATCTGAAGATGAAGGTATTTGACCAGTGTTTGATGCTGTTGATAAATTACGGATCCTAGACGTGGTCATTTACGGTGGGCGTTATTAAAAGACTCGAGGTCACCCAAAGAGAAATGGAGAGAGCTATGCTTGAAGTTTCGCTGCGAGATCGAATGAGAAATGAGGAGATTCGTAAAAGCAAGTTCATCGACATAGCTGAAGGAATTGCTCATCTGAAGTGGGCGATGGGCGAGGTAAATCGCTCGTGCAACCGATGGACATTGGAACCAAAGGGTTCTCGAGTGGCGAACCAGTAGACGTGGCGAATCAGATATTTCTGGCTACGTAACATCAGGGAAAGAACGGGGACTGACAAAACTCATTGGATCGGCTCTACAAGAAGAAAAAGATAGTCATTGTAAACTGAAATTACTAAAGTTATAATTATTGATAAGTAAACGAAAACCGGAAAAATATGTACTTGGATTCGCAAAATAAGTTTTATTTATACTTAATATTGATATCATCACATTAATCTGATGTTCGACGAACGAATACATTACATTTATGTATGTTTAATGTACATTTTTTTAATGGAAATACATATTGTACGGTGTATTAATTTATTTTACCGTTAAGTGTAAACTGTGGTCCAGTGGTAGAAGACTGAGACTTGATATAGTAGGTTACTGGTTCGATTAACGTAATACTGATATTTAATTCATACTTTATGCATTATTTATTATATATAGGATTGCCACTATTCACAACTTTTCAGAGGATGGGCAGCAATGCCTTCTGCGTATCATAATATTATAATGCGATCGCCAATGCGCCTGCCAAGTGTGGCGATTATGGTAATTTTCTGTTTGAGAGAATTCTTTGAGTGGAATTGTATTAACAATGATATAATAATTTATTTCCTGTTAACAAACACTTAGTTGTTTTTTGGTACAAAATTTGGAACAAAATTAATACCTTTCCGCTCTATTAATAGAAATATATGACCTGAATTTTATTACTTGAATAAAATATGCGTACAACCACTACATATTTAGAATTAAATGCATGAGATTCGAGGTTTTAAAATTATATGAAGAATTTCAAGTTGAAGTTTTGTCTGAATACAAGGACTATATATAAAATATTCCTATCTCTGTCTGCCATTCTCCATTCGTGAAATAGAAGCATAGAATTTTTAATCGAGCTCCGCCATAAATTCCAAAGGATAAACCGACTTTACATACATAAATTTGGTTTTCTAACTTCCGGCGTGATACTTGTTTTGACAAGTCACTTTGTTTTTATACAGTTTGATTGATTATAGGTATAAAAACTTTCAAGGAGTATTTTTCGTTTATCACCAAAAAAAAAGGTTTTACACCTAGTACCAATCACTTAGTGTATGATTTCCAGCTCTAATGGAAAAGAGGTAGCTGATGAAATTCTAGCAATGCTTCTATCATTACTAGAGGAACACTAACCCGGTATATGTCGGTATGGATAAGTAAGTGATTTGTTACTTAAAATATTGAATTATTACCTTCTTGCACTCAGCAACTTATTGATCGTTTCTTGATTACTAAAGATCATTTTCATCTTTGGCATCAATTCTAAAACCGTCCTATTCTCTGTTTTAATCTTGACAGTTTTAATAGGAGTCAATTATTGACTTGATTTGATAAGACCGGCGGCAAGGCTTCTCACGTGTCTTCTACTTTCTGCTTTTCCTACAAGTAGTAACTTGTTAAAGTTATCTAGTTAGTAGTGTTCTTACATGACCCCCGTTTTGGGGCCTCTCTTTCCCTTATCATTTTTTGTGACAGGAACTTTAATTTTACTAAGTTTTTTAGTACAGTTTTATTTATTTTTCTTCTTTCGTCACAATATCTGGTATTCTGTTTTCCTCCTCCCTTCATATTTTCTTTGGTACTTATTGAGTTTATTTACATTCCTTCTATACATGGCGTTTCATCCTTTGTCACATTTTTTTACAATATTTTCTTACTTCTTTACATTTTCTTTTACAGTTCTAAATTTCTTATATGTCTTCTTTGTATATCCTATTATAATTTTTTTATATGCCTGTTTATTTCTTTGCCCGACCTTAAAAAAAATAATTTTTATTACCTCTTTTACTTTAATTTTCGCATATTGAAAGAAAGTTTGGCGATACCCTACGTAATCAAAGAGGTGATGATGTCAATGTCATTTTTGACTCCCAATCCTATTTCCAAGTTTGTTCTCATGCCGTAAAATACGAGACAGTACCATCTTGAATTTGAGTTGGTTGATAATGGAGTAAGCTATCAAACTTTATTGTCCATGGTAACTCATTCCTTCAACATCACATCTCAATTCTTTTTTGGTCTGCTGCTTGAACAGAACTGAATTGAAATACACTTTAGTATAAATTACGAAATTTTTAAACAGTGTTTAAGTATTGTCTAGTGTTCGGTAAAAAAATTGAGTCTATCGTAAATACAATTGAAAAATATTTACGTTCAACCAACTATTGTCGGGTTATTGGCAACTTTTTCCCACATTTCAATACAGTTAACAGAGTGAAGAGAAATTTTCTCTTTCCCATCGCTCGGTTAGGTAAAGTTATACTGCAATGCTTTTACAGAGCTGCTTTAAAAAGCAACGTTATTAATTTGTATCGAGTGCTCTTAGGAAGCAATTGTAGAAGGAAATAATAATAACATGCAATGAACTATATTTTTACCGACGAAAACGAGAAAAGAAAATACAGAAAGCACTTTAATTTTACTTTGAAAGAAATATTAGTGTTAATATTCTAGTAACAATTAATTCACATAAAAAATTAGAGTTCTTGTTCCCAATGTGAAAAAGAGCAGAAACAAATTGTGCAAGGATTTAAGTGTATAACAATATAACAGAAAAGAACAAACTAAGTAAGGCAAGGACCAATATTTAGCCACTTCCGCACATGCAGTGGTAGTCATGCAACAAAGTGCACCACTCGCCAGCCCGCTGATAAATGCGAATTACACAACTGCCACCGTCAAACCACCCAACACGTATTTCACCCCTCCACGGGGCATTTTCAGGAGTTATGTTACATCGATTAGTGCCAAACTTTGTGTTTGCTCTGTGTTTGCTTGGTCCTTGTCTTACTTAGGATGGACTTTCGCAAGGGAACGCCTGATTGCATTAAATATTTAAGAACAAACTAATTTATGTATTTTGGATGAAAAATAAAATAAAAATACGAGTAGATAGCCTTTTAAACTGGCAGTAATGATTTGTTTTTAAAATGTAATATTTTTTAATTATTCTATCTATTTTTAATTTCATCTCCTTGACGGTAATCCTCGTCCAAAAAAACTCACTTTATCCAACACTTTTTCTGTCCTGAAACAATTGGAATAGGCCTTTTCTGGTAAAGTATTCTTCAATTTGGTTTTAATCTCTGCACTCTTGTGAAAACGGCATCCCCGTATTAGCCTTCTGGGTTTTCTAAATATCCAAAAGTCGCAAGAATATAAATCAGATATATACGGTGGTTACGGAAAGATATGAGTAGAGTTTTTGATAACTTTTATTTTTAAAAAATTGATCAATTTGGCACCAATAGAGATGACGTGTTTGAGATACAAAATATTCCTTAAAATAATTTTGGTTTAGCAAAATCATGTTCTAAATTTTGACAAACAAACGCATAGCAAGTATTATAGACAGTCTTACCAACTTAGGAAAAGTATTACCATTCTTCATTATGCAAAATAAACTTAAATATTGATTTATTCAACATTGGAACTTTTAACAGGACTACCATTGACTATCAACGTTTTCTTAATCTAATTTTTCGTTCCTACTTTGCTTTAAAAGATATTATGGTGATGGAAAAGAAGCAGAAAAATCTCCACAACAACACATCTTTTAAAAAAGCAATACTAACATATGCATATACACTCTCTGTCAGTTATAGCCTAAATCAAAAGAAAATTATCAAGCGACATCTTTACCAAGGAAATAAATAAATGTAATACATATAGAACAAAAAAGCCAAAAGATATGTGACATTCATCAATACTCACTGAACCCGAATTGTGAATTATGGCATGAACCCTTTCTTTGAGATAAGGGTCGCATCAAAGCAGGAGGTTTAAAAAGGTTAACAGTTACAAGTTACAAGAATATATCTTTTTAATAAACAATGAAGGGAAACAGTTGCAAACTTTAGTTTCAGATTTTTATTGTCACAAACTACACCTTACTGATGCGAATGAATGAAAAAAAGTTATGTAGAAACTTAAAAGTTCTGTGCATTTAAAAAAAGAAATAACAAGTAAGAATTTTTGCAAAATATTCTTATAACGGCTTAAACACCTTAATCAAAAAATATATGGATTATGTGCTCATAAATTAAATTTATTTTAATACAATATATCTTGTTGATTTAATTGTGTTAAGAACATACGGTTTAATTGGATAACTTTGCTACAAATAATAGAAGAATCCTGCTCAATCATTAACATCGATAATATCACAGAGCAGCAAAATAGCAAATAAACATTCCCCTATTTATGCGGTTAAAAAATTTTCAGGCAAAATTTTTGCAAATAGCAACACTTGATTTCTCCAAAACCGTGAAAGTAAGGGGCCAACTGCGAGACGGAGCACATCTCGACGATGTAATTTTTAAAAAATAAATTTTAATAAATGGTAATTACGGTAAATAAATCATAAACAAAATAGCATTTGTACTATTATTTCTACACATGTTTCAAAAGTGCAAAAATTTATGGCCCACCTTATACAATTAGTTCGCACAGATAATAATCTACTCATTAATTGATAAATATCTGGTGTGAATGACATTATTATATAGGTACTTGTAATACGGAAAAAACTTGTAAAAGACCACGACTTCTATAATAAAAGAAAACGATGCAAGGAATAGGAGAAACATGGGGCGTAACTTCTGGGTTCTTCGCGTTGTAGAAAGAAGCTGGGTACTCCGGGCAGAAGACCTTTGTTCACTTTAACCGACTAGACACCTCAACCTGTTTACTCCTGACAGGCCATAATTCTTTATCAAGTTATAGAGATATCCCTGTCGTTTCTCTCGTTGCTATCTTCACCGTATATAAAGTTACTATGAATTGATTTCTTTTTAAATTGATTTTACGCGGTAGGTCGTAGCAAGTTATGAAGATAAACAAAAAAATAGGATTATCTTATTTTGTCTTATTGATTTATTTTATATGGGAATTATAATAATAATTATGAGAACCAATTGTCATAATAATTAAAATAACCTTAGCCTGCGAAGATTTCATATATTTTTCTTTCAAAATAAAATATTGAAAAATATTAATAAATCCTCAAAAATTAATATAATTAACAAATAATCAGTGAATTAAAATAAAAACATAATCATTTCAGTCATAGCTGGTTCACAGTAAGATCGTAAGCCTGTTCCATAGATGTCCAAGTAGAACCAGTGATTTCCTAGCGGTAGAAGACTAAGACTTGCGATGATAGATCGCTAGTTCGATCACCTGGATACAATCTTATATAATCCGCTATTTGTGCATTAATTACATAAGACCGCTGCTCATAAACAAGTGTCTAAAAGATTTGCAGCAGCGTCTTCTTCGTACCATAATACCATACTGCTTGTTATGGTATCCCATAGATATCTTTGAGGGAAGCCTATGCCTTACAGCAGGCGTCTAAAGGTTGTAACGTCGACGGATATGCGATAACAAAGTCTTTGTCAAGGTTGTTAGTGAACATCCTCCACTGCGTTTCCCTGCCCGTGGTCTTTAAAAACTCAACGTGCCAGCGGCTATCTATTATGTGCGCCATGTAACATTGTCAGTACCACTTAAACCAGTGATTCCCAAAGTGGTTTTTATTGACCTCTAGGGGTTTTTGCAAGGTTTTGTGCAAGGTGTCTACGTCAGCGAAAAAAAATTTGGGGGTCCATGAAACGAAAATGGGGGTCCACGATAGTGGATCTCAACATATACACTGATAGTACCTATTTACTTACATCATACTATCTTATAATATCAAAACAGATTGAATTGATGCCAAATGTTGATAATTTATTATTAAAGCATCAGGTTCATTCTTCTCACTAAAAATATTGACTTAATGCTTATGTTATTTTATTTACAGTTTATTTTATATTTATTTAATGTTACGTATATTTTGCATGACAGATACAAAATTTTATTTTGAGTAGTTTTAATTTAAATTCAATTAATAAATGCATAAATTAACATGTGTTTTTACATTAAGTTTTTGACACTAAACTTCACTACAGTTAGAAATTTACAGGAAATCAATATCAGGTAAGTAGGAGGTCTACCCAACACAGAAAAACATGGTAAGGGGTCTACACTGGATTATCGGTTTCTCTCGTTCCCGTTCGTTCTTTAATTATTATTTTATATATACACAATATCCCTTTCCACAGACATAATCCATGAAAATTATCATTCACAATGAATTGTCAAACACTTTATGACCAGAGATCTGAAATAATGTAGATCAAAGTAAATATATAACATACACATAAAGATAACTTGAAGTTTGTGGTCTAATTAATATCGTCTTGTTAGTCGATTTATCAACCCAGTCCTTTGTATATGATATTTAGTATCTTTCGATACACGCTCCGATAGAAATGTGGTTGCTCGTGTATTGTTTTGTACTTATTTGAGTTTATGTTAAGATCAAAGTGTACATTATATCGTTTACTGTCTAGATTATTTTCTTTATTTCGTCTATACTAGATTAAAGACTAATTAACTACATATGAATTAAAAAAAAATCTATTTAATCTTAACTAACATATGTAACTTGCCAACCCGACATTTGCAAGAATACATATAATCATACATACAAACTAATATTTTAATATACTTACAAAGATATTTATTTTAGAAAAACAGCGCGATCTATATAATTTCATTTTAATTTCTAATTCAATTCAAATTATTACCTCTGAGAATCAACTCTAACCGACCTAACTTCCCCTCACATGAAGTTTAAAGATTTCGGCTGAACCATAGCTTTCACTTCATAAAGTCAGTTTTATAATTTGCCAACCTTAAGTACTTGAAACTGTCACAATACTTTACCCATAAGGCCACAGCTTAAATAGCATTAGCATATTGTTTATGTAACAGGGCATTAAAAATTCTTTGAGATTAATCGTATGCATAATCGTTTCTTTGCTTCTAAACAGGTATTTTCTTTATGAGATTTTCAATCACCTTTTAGCTATCTTTATTTAGGTTACACTATTTTGCCTTATTGTTACTTTTTTATTGAAATAGTAACAAAAAAGATAGCGTACACTGTGGCCTTTGTCCATAGTTGAACACGGGCCTCTCCTATAGATTCTTAATACGACCGGTTGGAAGCGGCCAGCATCCTGCTTCTTTCGAAGACTTTAACAAGATTATTGGCCCGTGGTCGCCACTCTGGAACCTTAAGGTTTCAGCGGCCATCTATTCTACGCGTTATCTGGTTATTGCCACCTTAACTTTCAAATACGTTCTATCTATATTATATCTTTAGTTATAACAAAAATACCATAAATTTTATTTCACTAATAATATTGCTTACGAGTCTAATGACATTTGTTTCGAATTGAAATAAAACACGAGCTGTGAAACTTCTAACGAATGTACTATAATGGCGTATAATGGAGATAGACCTAAAATAGGGTTTCTACAAAGATATAGATTTGCAATTACGTCGTTTCGTACGAAAATAATTTTGTAGTTTCTTATTAAACGGCATAAGTTTAGTGTTATAAAATGTCTTTTTAGTACAAAATAATCGTAAAATATATCCCCAGAGTTTCAAAGTTCTGGGACGAGAAAGCCGTTTTGTCTATACGCGAAATAGCTTCGTAGAATGCGCTGTTTTATTATTGCTTTTATTTCGTTAGCTTCGGGAGATGATACAATTTACATCTGTACTATTCTGAAAACAATAGATCCATTTACGTGTTGCATCTATCGTTTAATCTCTCAAAGGGATATAACAAATTGCTCTAAGCAATTACTATAAGTAATGGAGTATCATATTTTATAAACAAAATATTTTTTATTTATAAATTCAAGTCTTTGTGAATTCAAATATTTAATGGAATCAGGCGTTACCTTGCGGAAGTGTATCCTAAGTAAGAAAAGGACCAATATTTAGCCACTTCCGCACATGCAATGGTAGTCGTGCAACAAAGTGCACCGCCCGCCAGCCCGCTGATAAATGCACATTCACAACACAAGACTCTGTGTTTGGCACTAATCGGTGTAACAGCTCCTGATGATGCCCCGTGGAGGGGTGAAACACGTGTTGAGTGATTTGACGTTGACAGTTGTGTAATTCGCATTGTTTGCCGCATACGCATTTATCAGTGGACTGGCGGGCGGTGCGCTTTGTTGCACGACTACCACTGCATGTGCGGAAGTGGCTAAATATTGGTCCTTTTCTTATTTGTGAATTCAACTTTGTCGTTCCTGCCATAGAACGTTCACCGCTGGACATAGGCCTCCCACAAAGATTTTTTTTGGGAGACTGCTTGCAATCTCTCTCAACAAGCTTCTCCGTCCAGCTTGAAGGTGGGTGAAAGCCCTACACTGCACATGTCAATCTAGGTCCTCTAAAGTACGAAATCCAAGCAACTGGAAATTTATAGTTGGCAGTACTCACCCTCACATAATGTTCCGGCTATTAAGACACCATTTTTTTACCTGAAAGAAGATACGGCACGTACAGTCAGAGTCTAGCTGCGCCCTCAAGATTTATTCAAGATTACTCAATGTTTATTAATAACAACTCTATAATTCACACATAATGCGTATGCTGTAATAAATCTAACTGAATTCCACAGTCGTAGTTAATTTATGGACATTATATTAAGCTTAGAAAAGTTAATAATGATATATTTGAATTTAAAACAAAGCTATCGGAGTTTAAAATTCTAATTCGAGACGAACCCACAACCTATTGTAAATTTTTTTGTACATCATTTTAAGTGATGTCCCAGATTTAAAAGTTAGACCAATTCATTTATAAGCTATATTATTACCAAAAAATATTTTATATTTTGATACATACTTGGCAGTTTCTCTAACATTATTCTAATACTTCTGCTCTGCAAAACGTTACGTAAAGCAATCTGGTGATGATCGTATTGTCTCAGATGGTAATAAAAACCCTTAGAACTTTAAACAAAAGATACGGGTAAGGGTGAGGGCTTATAAAAAACACTATGTATTCACTGCCAGTCAGCATTAAGAAATAAATGTACAGAACCCATAATCAAGAAAATTAAAACTCAGTAACCGTTAATAAGACAAAACGTGTATCTATACAATGAAATATATTTCCGCTGTTTAATAAATATTTCTTTAAATGTTGAGTTAGAAATGCGTAATGAAAAATATATAATTCCTTTATTTAAAAGTGGCGATAGATTTAAACCCGGAAATTAAACCTACATCTATTTAGCCAACCTTAAGTAACATCGTTGGAATAAAATCAAATGACACAGTTACACTAAAGGTAAATCAACTACTGATACGGGAGCCTTTTCTTAAACACATCCACCGCGTATGGAAGAAGTCGAAGAATGTGATTGGGATGTTTTGCGATTACTCTTGGATTGCGTAAAGCACCAAATACTAAAAGTTGACTTAGCCATTATGGTGCAAGCAGTACCGAGCTTGATCTTGTGTCCTCTTATCTGAATAAGAGACTCCAGTTGAATTGGTCTCTTATTATTTTTAATAAATAAAAATAATAAATGTTCTAGAATTTTCACAGATTTTACTTGCAATGGTTTTTGTATTTAACAAAGAGACGGACAATATCTTAACTTCTTTTACTTTGATTAACCGACACAGACGGTTATTATTCTTATCATAAGTAATTATTATATCTAATGTTGAACACCTCCTATTCTGTTACAATTGTATAAAATAATGCATATTAAATAGTTGCTTTGCTTCGTCGTTGATGTTGCAAAGTCGGTCGTTCCAAGCAACAAATAAAAAGAAATGTAATAAAATTCCCGAACCCGCTCGTGCAGCAAATGGAGCGAAAATTGATATCGGTGTTTCTGAAGATCTATGTACTTAGAAACAAGTAAATATCGAAATAAAATATTATAAGGGATGTATGTAAGTAAAACAAAAGTACGGGTGAATATAAGAATACTACGAAAGTGACTACACATCGTTATGATTGTGGGGACACACTCGATTGTTTGATTAAATGTAAAATTATTATTTTAATCCTAGATTCAGTTTTATTATTAGTTTTATTGTTAATTACTTTAGTTAGTTTTACATTATATATTGGGCATACGAGTAACATCTGTAAAGTGGGTAAAAGCCGTCAATATTCTAAAAATAGTTTATAGTTATAGAAATAATAAATAATGTAATGATAAGGAAAATTGTTTTAGTAAAATCAAAATTCGGATAGCTACATATCAAAAGTAATTACTGTTTTCTATGTCACTAGAAAAAAATAAATGATTAAAACCTTTTTCTGTGTAAACTTTTTTTTCAAGATGATAGGGAATAAGTGTAAAACATCAACAAAAAATAATTTAAATGTTTTCTTCTTATAATTAAAATTCTATTATATTATGAAGGTCGGTGACCTATAGAGATTTCTTAATTTTTGACTCCACGGCTCTAGAAATCAAACGGGGGCAGTTTCTTAAATACATTTGTAAGTTTTATAGCTAGGATATTTATCTTTTACCTACGCTTCGCTTTCCATACGATAAGATGCAGTAGCTTATATTTTGAGTTTCTTATCATCTGGACTAAATATTGTTTGTGTATTGTAGCTGCTTTGTTTTAATTATATATAGCAGGGGTGAGCAGCACGCGGCCCGCGGACCACTTGTGACCCCTTAAATATGTTCTTGCAGCCCGCGAACCATTTTTACAATAGTGTTCATTTCTATTAAATTATAATAAAATAGTATTCCATAATAAACCGAAACAATTTTTTTGAAGTTACTCTCTTGTCGGTAACTTCGTCAGATTGCGAAGGAAATATTGAATTACTTACATTGTATAACAATTATTTTCAACTTTGACGTTAATCAAAAATGACCACCAATCAAGACTTAGCAGTGCAAGATTAGAAAGCTGCGTACGTGTAGCAACTTTATTAATTCTCGCTGACATTGATCAGCTTGTATTAAACAGAGCCAAATTTGTCATTAAAATTTCAAGTAAGCATGTTTTTCTCCACTTTCTGTTTTTTTTATTTTCATTTTAAATTTTGTACGTCAAATAGTGTTTTTTTTATTTTAATCTTTTATCTTAGGTTTCTGATAAATAAAGCTTAATAAATTATTAATAAAAAAAATTATATTTAAGCCCGTTAGTTTGAAAGGTTGCTCACCCATAATACATAGCCCTTACGATTTTTTCTTCATGCTTCTTAACAGTTTCATTTTTAACTTTATATCTCCATATCCTCAACATTCACCTGTATACCCACATCTCGAAGTATTCAGCTTAAATATGCTTGATATTATTTAGATTTCAGTAAAACAGCTCTTATATAGTAATCACGCACACGGGCCTCGTTTAAATGGTTTAAATTAGAATAATTAAACTGACCCTCATTATATGACCCTAACTACGAGAGGTCAATGATTAATTTAAATAATTAAGCACTTACATAATACCTATGTGGTAAAAGTTCAACTTAGATCAGACTATATAGATTTATAAGAGATAAAAAAAGAGAAGAAACAAAAAACGATGAGATTGTACTCGTATAAAAAAGGTCATTTACAATTCACGAGATTTTTTTAAGTAGAGATAATAACACAGCTTCGAAATAATTTTTAGGAATCGAAAACTTTATGCGCAGTTATTGTTAGGGTGTCAACACTTGAGGAATACATAGGAATTTTAAATATATGAAAAAGTTTTTTGTTAAGTAAACTGCATGACTAATCCGTACTTGATGAAGTATATCGCTATTCATAGACAACACACTACACTGACTAGGGGAAGCGTACACCGTGCGTTGTAAAGATAAAAGTTGGATACCGGTGTCAACGGAATAAAAAAGTCCAATGACTAAAAAAAAGTTGCCTGGTCATGCAAAATATGGAAAGATGATATTTCGAAAATCGCAGGAAGGTATAGGGTGAATGAGGTAAAAGACGGAGATGCGTGTAATATGTTCCAGCGTATTCCATTCATTCTTGTCTTATTTTTTTAACATGTCTCTTGTTGGCTAACTTTAAAAAAAAATATAAATATTATTAACATAATTTGAATATTTAATTTTTAAATTAGGAAACGAAGATCGTGTAAAGCCACTTATTTCACATCAGGGTCACCAGTGCACGCGTTTAAAGGGTGGAGATGAGCTACGACCTGAGCAAGTATTCTTTCTTAATGACAAAGAAGATCATTTCCAATATCGAGGAGGTGCATATTACAAATTCATGAACTATTTACAGTCGTGTATTATTTACAATTTCCACTCGAACGTAATGGCAGCGACTACAGATCTGACAGTATTCGAAATTCAAATCGCAGTTCGAATTAGAATTAGAACGCGAGAGAATCATTTAACATTAAACAGTATTGTTGCTGTAGTGGCCAGTAATATTTTATTCATATGATTACAAGTCATCATCTTCATCTTGGTTTATCATCGCTAAATAATCACCTTCGTTTAGAAATAGGAAATAGTGAAAAATGTATCGTAAAATCAGCTATAGATCTCCATATAGTAGAATCGATTGTAATTTATTTTTCATCCAGTCTGCAAAGCGTGCATGCTGGTTAAAAATGGTGGCGCATGAAATGTAAATGGAAGCGATAGCAGATGCTATTTAGGCATATAGCTCTCTCTGATAAATCTACACGTACTCCAGTCGAGAAATTTTATACCTTTCAATCTATAATAGCGTTAATGTACAGGATGATTCGTAAACGTGTAGAAGCTTTTAAGGAATATAAAGTTGTCACTCCAAAATATAATAAATTAATATTATTTTGTTGAAATCATCTTCTTATTCATGGACTTTTGTCAGAGTGGTCGTTGTCATGCTTTGGAAGATTCTGGCAATCCTGCTGTCTTTGCTAAGTTTAGGCATGTAGCTTGGTGTTTGGCGAGATCACTTGCCTCCTACTTGCCTTGAACTACCAAAACTGTCATTGATTCCTCATTACGACAAACCAATAACTTCTTGCAGTACAAAATCTTCAGAGACAGGTTGTAAACAATAATTAATTTTATTAGGAGGTAATCAACATTTTCAAAACGCGTATTGTTACTATATTATCATTATGATATTTATTATTTATGTAATTATTAATTTTTGGATATCGTGTACCTTACATTTATTCACAGCAATGAGTTATAAATGTACTCAGTAAAACCTTTAGAATTATAACTAATCAAAGTATATATTTATGTGATTAATGTATATTACAAAAATATAGATATATAATATAATTAACTTTAAAATGGAGTAAGCCAAATTTTAAAATTATTTATTCTTATTAAATTATTTTTGAATTTAATAATTTTTCGTTAGTGTGTATCATACAATAATAGATAGGAAGTAATCAATACATTCATCCCTTAAAGTTTTAAACCTATTACAAATCATCCTGTATAAATAAATGAATAACTCCCATATCAAATAAGATTTCTCTAAAATATTCCCTTTCGATAAATGAGTTCACAATCGTAATACGACATTATTCATTTGAAATGTTCCTATCTAACTTGGATTATTTATTCCCTGTGTTACCTTGGACGGTACTCACGGGAGGACAGAGTAATTGATTTTCTTACGACTGGACGAAAATAAATTAACGTTGAAAAAATTTAATAGACGATGTTGGGCAGGGTTAATCTTAAAAAGGTTTGTTACAAGGACTTTAAGGACGGATTAATTTGAATTTAGAACGACCCTTGTTCTGTAGTCGTTTAGTACAAGCTTCTGAAATTATGATTCAATTAAATAATGTATACTTTTGGAATCGATTTTTGCTGAACTAAATAATATTTATCATGTCATTGGCGTGAATGAGATCAAATATTTTGGGTCATAAATATTTAATGGACAGGCGTTACCTTACGGAAGTCCATCCTAAGCAAGAAAACGACCAATATTTAGCCACTTCCGCACATTCAGTGGTAGTCGTGCAACAAAGTGCACCGCCCGCCAGGCGCTGATAAATGCATATGCGGCAAACAATGCGCCTTCACCCCTCCACAGGGCATCTTCAGGAGTTATGTTACACCGATTAGTGCCAAACAAAGAGACTCTTTGTTTGGCACTTTGTTGCACGACTATCACTGCATGTGCGGTAGTGGCTAAATATTGGTCTTTTTCTTGATTTTGGATCATAATTTTTTAATACTTTCATCATAAATTTTAAATTTCAGTCTTTCTTGAACATCGCTGTAGGGTATTATATATAGTATGCAGGCGACGCTGCTACCAATCCTCTGTAAACTTGTTTGCGAGTAGTATATAAGATTGAATCCTGTGTACTCCGTGACCTACAATCGCAAGTGTTAATACTTTATCGCTGGACTCCCACTACTTTAAGTACCTAATTGAATTAATATTTAATTCAAATAGTTCATTACAAATCAGTTATCGTTGTTTCAACCCATAGTCATCCAATGCAAGGTATAGGTCTCCCCCAAAGATATATATGGGGGCATATCATAACAGCCAAGCTTGGTAGCCGATTTAACGATTGCGCGTTACCTCGCGGAAGTCCATCCTAAGTAAGAAAAGGACCAATATTTAGCCACTTCCGTACATGCAATGGTAGTCGTGCAATAAAATGCACCGCCCGCCAGCCCACTGATAAATGCGTATGCGGCAAACAATGCGAATCACACAACCGCCACCGCCAAATTACTCAACACGTGTTTCACCCCTCCACGGGGCATCTTCAGGAGTTATGTTACGCCGATTAGTGCCAAACACAGAGTCTAATTTGGCAGACAGAGGACACTACTGCACATCCTCTGGAAAACTGATAGTTAATAGTGATAATTTCTATATAATTAATGCACAAGATGTGAATTATGTAACATTGTATCCCGAGAATCGAATCAGCGACCTACGATCGCAAGTGTCATTACTCTACACCTGTGCAACCACCGCTCAAATCAGTCATATAACCTTTAAAATTACGAACACATATTAAAATTAAAGAAATTTACTATAAACAGAGTTATTACATTTAATATCAAAACTAGACAAGGCTTGTGTCTTGGAAAACAAATTGGTTACCTTAAATAATATATTAATATGTTTTATCAAAATTGTTTTGTGTCATTTTTATTATAGCGTATAAATTGTTGATAATCGCAATATATATAATAAATGAATTTTTTTTACACAACTCTGTGATGGACGTGTAACATCTTGCTCTATGTAAACATTTATAAATCTATTGAATCGTATTTATAATAATAATGTAAACTGCCTAGTACATAATACATATTTTAATTTAATTTTAATTTCAATAAATAATAATTGATCGTAAGTCACGTGCGTTTCCTGACTATGTTTTCATTCAAAAATATCCCGAGAATAGAACACGCGGCCTGTGATTGTAACACTCTACTCCACAAGGCTAGCATAGCACATAGTCATACAACATATGTACAGTAAGTACTGATATATCAAAGTATTGAGATCATTTTTCATTAGTCGAATTGCTACATGCCAGTCACCCCGGACGACCCAAATTTTTGTGCGCATGCGAATATATAACATGTGCGGCTTCAGAGCAAATAAATCCTACTTTGTCTCTTGCGTGTCGTAAACGAAGAGTAAATAAATAAAACAGTAAATGAACCACGGTATACTTTTAAGGAAATCTGTTTATTGCGGTTCTACGCTTTGAGTAAACGAGGTAAAGTTTTTTTTCTTTTAATACAAACTACCGAAGCAAAGCTCTCACATTGTAATGATACACTCGCATCTTATAAACATCAAGGGAATGCAACTATTGACAACACAAAACGCACATGAGATATTTCAGAACACACAGTTTGACGTTCTTCGACCTAGCCCATCCCACCGCTCAAGTACCTTAGGAGATGAAAAGCACAACATTTACTCCAAGTTTCAAAATACAAAATCGGCGCTAGATCTCCATCACAAGCGACAGCGTAAACTTTGTTAAGTACCCGGCATTTGATTTGCCACATCGAGCAAAAGAGTAAAGCGTGATGCGTTGATCAACTGAGTTCGGTTATGAATAGATTGTTATATATATAAAGTAGTGAAATCGGTTTATGTTTAACTAAGATAAATATTTCAGACGTTAGCACACTAAGTTTTACTGTGATACTATGTTGGTCTGAAAAAGGTTAACATAATCACGTGTAGATTTTTATTATGCTCGCGTCTTTAAGAGATTGTGTGAAGAGTTTCAGATGTACACTAGAACTTTCATCACTGGGCCACCTATGTGAAACCGTGAAGTTTTAGCTGATAGAAGTCGGGTATAATATGATGATAAAAGTAAAGGTAAAAGTAAGAGGAAACGAATAAAGAAACTAAAGCATACAACATCTAAAATTGAATATTAATAATAAAAAACAAAATTCTGAGTCCGAAGAAGCTGCAAAAGCCAGAAAGGCAAACAGCATCCTTTCTAATATAGCTATAGTACCGTTTTCTCTAACAGTGGTAGTTCATTTCGGCATAAGCGAACTTCACGAATTCCTTCACAAGAATACGACATCACCATAGAAGCCAAAAGACCTGAGAAACATTTTTTTTTGAAGAATGGAGATAAATAAAATATAAAATCAATGATAAATAAGAAAAGGACCAATATTTAGCCACTTCCGCACATGCAGTGGTCGTGCAATAAAATGCACCGCACGCCAGCCCGCTGATAAATGCGTATGCAGCAAACAATGCGAATCACAAAACCGCCACCGCCAAATTACTCGACACGTGTTTCACCCATCCACGGGGCATCTTCAGGAGTTATGTAACACCGATTAGTGCCAAACACAGAGTGTCTAATCGGCTAAATATTGGTCCTTTTCTTATGTAGGATGGACTTCCGCGAGGTAACGCCGGATTCCATTAAATGTTCAATAATAAATGTTTCTTTTTATTACAAAATATATTAATAAAGATTTCGACATACGTTAACTGCAACTCCATAAAAACCTTAGCCTCCTTTTTTCAGTTAGTTCAAAACAAAATAAAATACAGCCAATTACTTTATATAGTATTTTGTATAGTTATATGAAAATGGAATGAGCTCTTCAAGGAAACGTCGTAACCTCTTTGATGTGAAGTCGTTTAAATAATCAAGTTAAGATAAATAGACATTTCGAATAACGCTGTTTTTGTTAGCAAAAAGTTACTTTTCATTTATTGGTATACAGATAGTTTTAAATCAGTTCACGTCTGTTTTGTAACAGTATTTACTTTATTTTTTAATTACATATTTTATTAAGCCAAAAGTATATAGAATAACTTTTCAATTATTTTTGTTATTATTAAAAAAGTTTTCTATTATAACAGTGTATCTACAGAAAATCGTAATAATGTGAGCACCTATTCCAATGGAAAGATTAAACTTGTTGGAGTTGTTTTTATTGCCTCTTTTAAAACATCTTCCATAATTTGGAAGAGACCATTTGTAAATATGTTGATATTTGGATTGTTTACAATTCTTTTCTCTAGATGTATATTAGAATATATATAAAATAAGATTTTTTAGTTTTGGTATTATTAGGCGATCCAACGTATTACTATATGAAAGTATAAATGTAAAATATAGTGTGGGTTGGGTGTATAATATTTTTTGCTACTTTTATTTTATTTTATTTTTTTGCTTCAGCCATTTATCTTCTATTCTTACATATAATTTATTGTGTTATTTTCTTCGCAACAAAAGTGTCGAAGAGAAAAGATTTTTTTATCCACAATCCACTCACACGAGGGTGTATAAGTGCCATCTATGCTCGTGTATAAATAGCATTGGGCACACTGACTTTCCTGCTTGCAATGATACATTTTTAAAAGCGCCAGATTGCTGAGGTCTAACCTTCTTACCATCACGCTTTCTATCTCATTTCTTCACCGGCAGTACTTCGAACATTCCAATATAAGTGCGCCTTTCTTCATTTTTTACGCGTACACTGGTCTTCGATTAGTCGGAATTGGTACAAGTACAAGAAGATTTCGCCACGTCCTGTGAGCATCTGGGTAACTTGTTTTACATCCGGACACCGGAGTCACTTTACAAATGGATTTCAATTTCGAAATGGAACAGTTACTTCAATTACAAATATTTAAGTTTGAGAATAATAGATGTAAAGAATAAATATATTAACATGTAACGGATATAAAAACTATGCGATTAATGTCAGCATCTTAATAACAAACACCTAACTACGATCCCTTCGCCTGTTCCTCCTTCACCTACTTTACAAATACACGTCAATATTATGATAAATAATTTAAACACATATTAAGCGGAGAAAAATTAACACAAAATATCCATCGTAATATAATTAAAATGCCTATCTATTCGCTATCGTTTATATTCTCAACTTTGTATAATGATTTATTATAAAAAGATTTTAAATTGCAATGTACATTTTACGAACGATCACTTCGTTCTATTTCATCAAATTACAACTGTGAAAAATAAATATCATTCTTAAATGTATACTTACAGTTCACCTCGTCGCATTTAATGAACACTGTTCTATGAAGATTGTATTAGATAGCAGAAAAAGTCTTAGCAAGTAGTTGCAATAAAATATTTTTGCTGTATTGTTATATTGTTTTGCTGTACCTTGCGGTCAATCTCTCAAAAAATCAAAAGATGCCATTAAAAAGGTTCCATTGTCAAATCAAATTAGTGAAATTTAGATTCGAACAAATAAAACAAATTCGTGAAATTAGAATAAATTAGACATTGTTTATACTTCTAATTCAAAAAAAGGAATAATGCAACGCAAGCATTGTGCAAAAATCTTAACCTATAAGAAACAAATGCTGTGTAAGTGAGAGGTCCAAATATCTTCGATTTGGGAATTTTATATCAAAGATGCACCTAGCTCTGGTGTCCCTGAAAATGAATATCATCAAAGAAAATGGATATCATCTTTGAAAAATGAATAAAAATCGGTATATCAATAATCAAGACATAACGAGAATTAAAAATTGATTGCAAAAGATTTTTTAGCCATTTGAAAAAATAATAATAAAAAATATAAAAAAGTTTGAAATTTGTGTACCTCATAAGCTCACTAAAAAAAAAACCTAAAGTACTGTGTACTCATTTGCGATTCTTTTTGAGATGTACTAAACGAAACCTGTTTTTAAGATATTGATAATCAGTGGAAAAGTGGATCATTTATTATAAGAACGCGCGAACAAGATCGTGCTCGAAGACCCGTCAGATTTCACGCACTTCATAAAAATCCGCGTTAATGGCAATAAAGTGAAGCTGTATATATAGTGGAATTTTCCAATTCCACTTTCCAAGGTTTTCTAAAACCACACAATGGCATTGTTTATCATGAGTTTTTACCTCGAGGCAAAACCATCGATTTGAATCTCTGCTACAATCTACTGATGAAATAAAAGCTAAATTAGGGTAAAAACGTTCAGAATTGAGCAATAGAAGGAATGTGGTCTTTCATTGTGAATAAGACAAAATGGCACTAATTTATTCGTAAAATAAAAATAATCCTTAGTTTTATTCATTCCTGTTTCTGAACTAATTATTCACAGAAGCCGTGCAAATCAACAAGAAATATGTCTCGAATTTTCACACAAGGTCGGAACAAACTTTTTCCACGACTTATCACTATGCTTTATTGGATTTCTTGCTATAACAGCGTCTTCACACTGCACTGGACAACAACACAATGACTTCTTCCCACTAGTGGCTTGCTTTATTTATATTCCGAAACGATATATTGAAATAGGCGTAATTATATCCAAGTAGTACAAGTACTAAGAAATAATTAACTCATCGATGGCATTGTCACGATTAGCAATAAAAAAATTTAGCGCTACAACAGATTCTCAGATTTTAATTATTTATGACATTTTTGTGTAAATTTGTTTTACATCTTCCATGGCAGAGCAACGTAATTAAGTAATAAACAAATTTGTTTTTCTATTGTAGCACATCATGTGGTTATTTGGTATTTATAATTAGAAAACTTGATTAATTAAAATTTATACACGATGGTTTATAACTGCGTACAACCACAAAATAATATTAATATTTATAAAATAACTGTCATTATATATGTTACCCGCCTTGAGGCTTTTAATTTAAATTTCAAAGTTCTGTAATTTCGACATGCCATAATGCATACATCAGTGGTATGATAAAGTTACATTTCGTTCGGCGCTTGGTATTTATTTAACATGAGCTTTTATACATTAAGTTTATAAAGCTCATTTATTATTCGCAACATGTTTCTTTTACGGGCTTACGATATTTTTTTAAATAAAAATTCGTTATAACACATTGTTTTTTTTTTATTTTAAAAATATCGGATAGTGAAATGTCTCATAATTTTAAGCAACATATAATAAGTAGCATATTTTACGGCTCTACCGTACGGTATATTTTCGTTCGTACGCTTGCTTTAAACAACGCCATCTGTACGTGCCGTCCGAAGTTAAAACATTACATACGCCATCTGGCAATTAAAATATAAATAAGTCAATAAGTATGGATTAAAACGGTTCTCTTTTTTGGTAGTGTTTAATTATTTATAAGAGGTAGTTTTGTCTTTCTTAAATGGCAACACGATTCGACCCCGTCACTCTTTTGTGATAACTTCCAGTAAAAGGATTGAGAGTGGTGGGGTTAAAACATGGTTTTGACTATCGAGTCGGGGCCTCGGTCACTCGTTCGATGACCATCGAAGTGATAAGTTGTCTAGTGAAAACTATGTTAGATGGCCTATAAGAGTATTAAAAGTGTAATAAAAGTATTTACTGTGTTGTGAATTGGAGTATTTCCGATAAGTGTTTATGAGTAAACCTTGTAAAAAAACACAAATAAGAGCACTATGATTGACTTAACAATTAAAATGCCATATTGTTATTTATAGTGTACCATTTATCAATCGATATAGATCCTTTATGTTTCATTAGTGTACTACAATTCTTCCTACAGAACAGTACATCTATTTACAAAAGGTTATCTTATAACAATATGATTCTTCCTATAACGTGGCAATTTATCACTATATTTCTGTACTGTGAAATTTATCACACATACTGCTCATTGCTTTTACTTTAACTTTGTAGAACATGTGATGTTTTAAAATAGCTAACAGATATGGGACTCCATTGTTTGAGGGACAAATACGGGACGCACGCGTTCCTCCTGTTTATTTTATCTCAATTCCGAAGACGCAACACAAAGCGGAAGTCGGCTAGCAGCATAAGTCGCTCGGGGTGCAGAGAGAACGGCCCTGTATCTGGCTGCGCTCCATCGCCCGTCCAACTTGGCCCCACATACCACCAGCATTTTTCTTCTTCATTTTAGCAGATGGATGCCCAATGCAAGGCATAGTCCTCTACAAAGATTGCCACGATGAACTGGTTCTGCGCTGTCCGCATACGGCTCCTTCCCGTGACTTTACTACGGGCAACACACATTGGTCAAAGACCTTCGTCTCAACATTGCGCTATTTCGGACGAAAAAAGAATTTAATGGACTCAGGCGTTACCTCGCGGAAGTCCATCCTAAGTAAGAAAAGGACCAATTTTTAGCCACTCTCGCAATTGCCAATACCATTAGTGACTCTGTGTTAGGCACTGATCGGATCTCGATTCACATGTCATGCACTACTCACCTACACATAACATGGCGGCCGCGTCCGCATAACCCGCGTTCAAGCGAGGGCGAATGTATGTTCAATGCGAATTGCGAATCGCAAAGTGATCACTAACCGGTGGCACTAATTGGTGTAACATAACTCCTGAAGATTCCCCGTGGAGGGGTGAAACACGTGTTGAGTAATTTGGCGGTGGCGGTTGTGTGATTCGCATTGTTAGCCGCATGCGCATTTATCAGCGGGCTGGCGGGCGGTGCATTTTATTGCATGACTACCACTGCATGTGCGGAAGTGGCTAAATATTGGTCCTTTTCTTACTTAGGACGAGAAAAGGTTTGGAAGCTTCCCGAACGCTGCTCATCCGAGTTGGATTCGGCAAGTGATTTATTTCTCAAAGTTGGACTTTCCGAGCTGGACGGTTAATTCCAAATATATATAATCGTCTACAAGGCACAACATGGACATAATATGTCCCTTTCGTCTTTTCCATGTTTGCTTTAAGATCGACTTGTCCGGAGAATTACTAAAGTTTAAACGTATGAGAACAAACATAACATGTAACTCATTAAGCGTCTTATAGGAGAGATTCATTATCTCAGCCGTAAGACGTACTCTGTTGGATATTGGCCTTCTCTAAAATTCTTTAATAGACGGAAATACTATACTATAGCTTAAAGCTAAATATGTCGGTCTTAATAAATAAAATAAACTCTAGAACTCTAAACTAGTTTTTTATATAGTTGACAAATTCCTAACTACTAAAATAAACTGGCACAAAACTCTACTACAGTATAAGGCTAATTTCAACGAATTCTCTGGTAACGTTTCGTGTGTTAACCGCGTATCCGAACTTAGTACTTTTAACTTTCCCACATTGTGCCCCTAATGCTGGCCGAAAAAAAAATCAATTCAGTTCTGCTATGCCGAGTTCGAAAACTAAATAAGCTAGTAAATTTCTGCTTTAGTAGTAATTAGCAGAGAACGGAGTTAGATCTATTCTCCGTATTACTAAAATTAACTTCTAGTTTTTCGTATCAGTAAATATACAAATAAAAAGTGAAAACTGTCCACACATTATCTATTTTCGTTCCTTTAAAAATACCTCACATAGAATTAATTTTTGTGTGCAGGTATAGATGTAATAACTAGATTTTGATTAATTTAATTATTGTGGAAAATGTTTGTAAAGTAACGAGATACAAAAAGCAAACACAGTGCTTGTCTTATCCAAGTTTAACCTTAACAAAATTTTAATTAATTTATCTATTTAGTTAATGTAAATATTAAATCGTCATCATCATTTTATTAGCCATGGGACAAACACTACTAAACATGGGACTTCCCCAAAGATATTTTGTAAAACCGATTCAAAGTGGCTTGCATTCAGCTTCTTCCTATCTTTTTGATGGACTTCCTGCGCCGGCTTCTGGGTTCTTAGTCTCCGTTTCAGAATTTAAGTCGTACGTCTGTTTATCTGTTCCATGCGCTAAGTTGCCTGGGAACTAAATAAAATATGAGGTTACTGTTAAAATAATTAACAAAATTCTGTATAGCAATAATTAAGTGCAGACCGCAGAAGTTCGCTTTTTTTTTTTCGAATATGGTTTGCAGAAAAAACTTTTGTAGTCTTCTCACACTTGAATTGTGGTAAATATATAGCCAAGGTTATATGTAAATAAACGTATATATTGATATAACGAATTTACAAACAACATAAACTGTGCTATGATGTGAGTTAAATCGGCTAGTAGGCTTTATCTACCCCAGCGATACCTATATCTGTTAAATTTTAAAACACCATGCATCCTACAATAGTTTTAATTTTTGTACTAACGTGGAAAATGATTTTGCCAAAACATGTATGGATAATCAATAATTTAAAATGAAAGCTTGCGTTACAATCCAATGTACTGTTGACTAATGGCCTTTATTTCCGTTGTAATGAATTAACTATGCGACAGTTTTATCCGTATATTCATTGTCTTTGGCTTAAAACACAATCAGAGGCGGATTGCTTTTGTGACATTTGTCAACATATAACAATCTGGGAGACCAGATTATATATACTATATCTATATCTAATCGTTATTATTCCTTCCTAGTTACAATAGTAGAATGCTATGTAATAGACAAAATTTTCTAGTGTCCAAAACGCAGGCTAGGTTTAGTTCAGATACAAGAGACAACATGGTAATGTAACATATACTAGCAGTGTTTTTATAACCTATCATAACAATGTAAAAATTGCTATTGATAATTTTATTACTTAGTAGTAAACACGCCAAGAATTAGACGTTTCATAGTTCAAATTCAATGTAAAGCTATTCCTTGTATGTTTAGTTTTACCGTTACTTTGTGACATTAATTCATAAAATAGTATGTTTTTATTAAAACAATACGGTTTATTATTGAAATTTTTATTTATAGATAGGAAACATTGTTTAGAACATAATGTAATAATCTGCTTGTGGAGAACATGTTTACGGTCGCGAATCAGCAATTGGATTCCTCGGAGACAGCACACTATGAATTAAAGAAATCCACTAGTCATAAATCGAGGAAAACGTAACGTAGACAGCTTGTTCAAGAACCAATCTCTCTATATCTATCTATATTTCTACGAGTGTCGGCTTAGACGTCTCAAGTTTACACGATTAATTCCTTGGCGAAACAAAGACTTGACTTTACTTTGTTATAACTAAAACATTCACTCAGAATTTCAATAAATACAATACCCTCTATTTTTTCTCTGGCTCGGTATTTCTCGACAAGGTCGTTTCAGGAATGTGAAGATCGTTTGAAACGAAAGTAGGATGAAGCCCAGCGGATTGAAAATTTGAAGCGACAGTGGGCAGGCGATATATCGCGTAGAATAAATGACCGCTAAGTTTCTGGAGTGTATGTCAAACCAGCAGGTCCGCAAAGCGGGATCGACGATTTCGTTTAAGTCACCAGACGTCGCTTGATGAAGGCCGTCTTCTATTGCAAATTATTAGGGGTGACCTATGTCTAGCATGCACGCTGCTTTAAATAGTGACGATAAAGATGAAGAAAAATAATATGTACATGTGATCAGCGCGAAAATTCATTCATTCGTTCATGTCAGCTAACAGACGCCCACTGCAAGGAATAGATTTCGCGATAATATTGCCAAAATAAAAATTCATACACTGCACCCATCCAGCGACTCTCCGCGACCTTGATTATGTAATATATCTGAGGAAAGATAAAATATGTCAATAAAATTTAATACCTCGATATTATATCAGATTTTAAACACGTAAGGTTTTACAGAAAACAAAACAATTAAAAGAGAATAAAAGACTTAACTTACAGGTCTTTAACGTATCGTAGTGATATTATTATGAATATGTTAATATGCTAAGTGCTTATAAATAGAACAAAAATTTTTAACGAAGTAAAATGTAGATGATAAACGTGCGATACAAACAAAACAATAAAATATTTGTAAATGTAAAAGGCATTAAAATATATTAACTAACAAAAGTGCACACGCGAAAAAAATTCAGACTAAATTTTCGTTTTTCGTAACAGTTAAAAATGTAAACTATTTTGAAGAAAATAGATATTGAAATAGACAGAATTAGAAACTTTTGCGCTACATTTAAATTCTGTCACAGTGCTTAGACGATGTAAAATAAAAAAATAACAATACGTTAGTGGCACCAACAGTTTAAAGAACCGGCCAGTTTTAAAATAACAATATTCAAAAATGGAATTCTTCACAAATATTTTATAAAAATAAGATCTCTTTGTCATTTATTGTTTCTGCGCCATCGTGGATTTAAAATATGAATAATTTCGTTGTATTATTATTTTACAATTTTCTTTACGGTTTATGTCGGCAACAAAGTCCTGATAGACCTCGATTAGCTTTTTCTGATGAAGATCCATCTAATGGAGTAAAGATACACAGTTCAGATTTTCGCAGCAGACTTAATCAGGACAGTCAACATACTCTACCAAACAAACCGAGTAAACTCTGGTAGGTGTGGTAATGTAGAATCATTCTCATTACAGTTATGATCATGCATGAAATTTCAATTTAATCCCAAAGGCAATAAAAAAACTTCGTAGTATACTGTTTCAAGATGCCCAAGAAGCAGTAGCCGTCGTCGAAAACGTTATAGAAAAGACCCTCAAGAGCTTATTTTTACAAAGCGTTTACGGGATTCATCGATGCATAGATTGCCAAGGGGACTATTCGGAAAAATAGTACATGTATAATTTTATTTAGATCCAGTTTTGGAATGCTTAAATCTTTAATAAGGGATAATTATAGGGAAGATACTTATCTTATCTATAGATCAATTTTGCGTTTCAAAATAAAAGCTATAGTCTACTTTCTAGTGCTATTTATCGTATTTCGATTTTTTTCATCAACTAATATTATTTACTATAATGTTTTTAGCTTCTGTATATATGGTTATAGACGTACACTGTTATAAAACTATAAATTCACTAAAAGCATCATTACTTACGCTTAAGTTAAAAGAACCAAGTATTCATATATTGTTACGAAGTTATGAAAGGAAAAAGTTTTTTTTATTTCATTCGCCAAAGAAAATCACCAAGTTATGTATTCGTATCGCCGTCGTTGTGGATTCAGCTCATAGAAAACCTCTGCAAGGTTTAGGCCTGGAAGAGAGTAGAAAGATACCCTTGGGAAGATATACCATAATCGCCACGCTTAGCAGGCATGTTGGCGATCACAGTTTTGCATACCATAATGTACGCAGAGGACGCTATATATAATAGCAATCCTATATCATTAATGTATGAAGTGTGAATTACATTAGATTGTATCCCAGAAATCAAACTTGCGAAATACAATCGCAAGTCTCAATCATATACATCTAGGCTACCACTACGGTATTACACTGGGTTTCATAACGAAAATATAAATGTGTGTCGTAAAAGTGTTTTAAGCTATAACTTATGGTACTGGAAACTGTCTCTGGGCCTTATTAAGAAAATCACCGACGCATAACTAACCATGGAAAGAGCTATGTTCAAGATTTCTGTACGGATCGAATCACTGCTTGGTTTCGGTTGAAGTTAATGCTGTTACCCCGTGGGCTTTTACAGCTTCGTCAGAACTGACTTCACCGAGCAAAAGGGTCAGTGAACTTACAATGGGATCAGAAATGACATCTGTAGAAGAATGGACGAACCGTGGTAGCTTGAAACGACGGACCAGCAAGCCCAACGTAAGATATTCACTTACACAGTGCACAAACAATCTTATTAATGTTGAGATTGTTGTACGATCCTAAATATATTCTGTTACTAGGCCTATTGTAAATCTATGAAGGAATATTTATCCTACAGTGGATATAACGATGATAATTATATGTACGTAGCAAGTGTCGTGCACTAAATATTTGTCAACTGATAATTTAATAAGATATAACAAAGTAATATAATATAATTTACATGTATAGTAGGTATAAAAGAAGAACATGTCAAATATTTTTATGATATATAGCTTTGTTAATACAAAAATATCTTCTGTAGATATAATTATCACCTTATCTGTTCGCTCATTAGATATATATCACAATAGATGCCCTACAAGGCATAGTTCCCTCGTGAAAGATTGCTACGATGACCGATCATGCGCTGCAACCATCAAGCGTCTTCTTTTGACTTGACTTTGTCGTTCCATACTGTATACATAGTATAATATGTAACTATACATACTATAATATATACTACATAATATATACTACATAGTATAATATGTAATATGCAGCTATACTTTAATTCTTAAACCTTGAGCAATATTCAGCTTAGACACCTCTCTTTACGTTAGGTGACACGTGTTATTGACCCTATTATTGCCGTGTCTACAGCACTATCAAACTGAAACATATTATTTACAATATGATCTTTGGTGTCTGTTAAAACATTCGTTCATATTAGTATTAATAATATAAATCTCTAACTGACTTAATTTTGTATAATTTTAGTTAATTCTAAATTATCTGTTGTTGTTTATTATGTGGAAATAGTGTTACTGTACGCCATCTAGCAGAGTTGACGCGAAGAAAAGCCAAATGCAGAGCGCAGAGCGGTGTGCGCAGGCGACGAGTAGTTAGACATCATCGATGCTCGCCGCTAGAAACAAAAATCCTAAAGGCTTAAATAATAAGCAAGACCGATTCCGATGTATATATATGTATGTATACGCACACACAAATATATATATATATATATATATTACTTTGTAAAGCCGTTTGTATATATATATATATATATATATATATATATATATATATATATATATATATATATATACACAAACAGCTTTACAAAGTATCAAGATACATAATAAATACGATGGGTTTTAACTGAAAATTATGATGAGACAGAAGGATCTTCTACTAATAGATAACAGAAACAAATTTCTCTCTCTCTTTCTCTCTCTTCTGTGTTTATAATTTTCTTACTTTCATAGCCTATTTTACTTATTCTTGTTAGTGATTCTTCATCATCATCATTTTAGACATTGGATTCCCATTGCTGGACATAGGCCTCCGTAAAGATTTGAATTTGGGCCGGTTGTAAACGGCCAACATCCAAAGACCTTAATAAGTCATCTATCTACTTTGTGGACGAATCTCCTACGCTGCGCTTTGCATTCTATAGTCTCCGAGAGGCTTGTTCACTGCCACTTCTACTTACAACTATGCTAGGCTCTCGGTTATTTTTGTTCATCTACGAATTTACGACATTCCTGTCTCTATCTCGTATTTTCGTCTAGAATTATGTATACTTTTTAATATTAATTGCTTGAATTCTAAATTTATTATAAATCAAGATTATATTACAATTAGTCGCTAAAACGCCATTATTTACACCGCCGACTTCAGCCCGCCTATCTAACCACCGCAATTTAAACCCATTGTCTTAATGAAACAGGCCATTCCTACACATAATGGAGCTCTGTCTTGAGTCGTTTGTTGAACAAACAAGGTCTGCCAAGAAGTCCGCGTTGCATAACACAATATTGAGAATGAAAGGAAAACAATTAGTTTAAGTGAATATTTTATTATTACTTTTAAAAAGATTTTATGTTTAACTTTTTATTTCTATGCAAATAATGTTAAACCACAAGAGACCATAGCTTAATTAAGGAGAATATAAAAGAACAAGAACATTCTCTCACAAAAATTAGATTTTTGTGCCTATTGCCTATGATAATGATGATATATTTATATGTATATGCCGATTATTATCCTTTTGTATACTATTGAAACCTTTACAATATAACTCAATAAATATTGGATCTTCGACTATATAATTCAATATATATATATATAATGTAGCTCTATGACAATCTGCAAAAGGGTAGCATAACTCACCGCAATTTAAAAGATTGAAATGATTATAATAGAAGTAGGAACTAAGACATCTACAACAAAGTTTAAATTACCTTCCTAACAAAGAAAGCTATTTATGTCAATAGACGTAGTAGGGAAAACCTTTAGATTGTAATGAAAAAATATCATCAACTGTAACAGAACATTATTTTATTTAAACATAACATTAACATGATGTCGGTGAACTTTATTTACTCACGCTAAATAAACTAGTCAATGTGTAATTCACTCATTTCGCATTTATAGTTCTTGTCGAACCACGGCGCAAACCCCATAGGACACTCTTCAATCAAACCACACATGGACTTCTGTGTACACCATCCACAATTGAAACGCTTGTTCAGAATCTGACATTGATTACAGTTCTGCGCCAACGTCTGACAGTTATATACGATAACGAGAACATGGTTTGAATAGGGTTCCACGCTCTGCCATTTCAAATGAATCGATCCAAGTATAACACTTCGTAGTGAATTTAGAGCGACCGAATCGCAGAACACTGTTTTGTTATCCAAAAATGCGTTCAGCTCTATAACCTTCTGTTCGATTTGTATAACACATAATAGTTTCTCTTTAAACAGTCTAACGTCGTCAACTGCCATTTCTAATTTTATAACTCGTCGTACATTTGCTGGTACGAAAATAGGTCCTTTCGTTATTATCTTGGAACAATCATTTAAACCTTTATTTTCATTGTTGAATAAATAGGAAAGCAAAATTTTCTTCGGGCAATACAGATGTGGAAATTTTGTACAACCAAAATTGTGGCACCACTCGCATTCCAGGTCAGATTTTTTACAGTCTCGACACGAATGAATTGATCGACACGTTCCTTGCATCGTATAATCATCTGATTCATCCGATTCTTTCTGCAATCGGACTGATTGTATTATTAATAATATAAAGATACCGATTCTCGTTAAAAACAGAGGCATTCGTAAAAACATTTGCGTAACTTCTTTAATATTTAAGTTTAATTCACAACTTGTTTACTGATTCACTCGGTATAGATTACTAATTCAAAAATTCTAAACAAGGCTTTTATATAGAACACGAAGTAGAGTTTACACTTATATCTCATTAAAACAATGCATATTACGTCTAACAAACAACTCGAAAAGGTTCATTGAGTTATCAAATTTGAATGATATTGCCATTATTCTATTCTCCGTAATAAAAATAAATAATAACATTACTATATTTATAAGCGTCTTTTACTCGTATAAAAAAGAATATTGAATCTGAAATAAATAACACTTGATCTAGAGTTTTGATATTATTATCATTGTTCATTTAGTCGAATACCACTGATCCTACACATAGTACAGTTTTCGATTAAACGCGTCACAAGATAACCTATTTAGAGCCCATTTTATAAAATTATTCACACATTTATCGCCAAGTATACAAGAGTTGTATATATCACACCAACCACATCCGTACTCTGGAGGTATTACTCTGCAGGAGTCACAATCCTGTGCTAAATTTTCACATCTATAAACAACGACTGGAAGGACATTTGAATAAGGATCAGCTCCTCCCCATAACAAACGCAATAACCCGGTGTCAATTTCTCCATTTTCTTTCGCACTTAACGTCACAGGATAACAATGTACCATATTTTTCATAACCATTCCTTTCATGTGTATGAGTTTCTGTTTGAAATTTAATTCACAAAGTATCTCTTTCTCATTTGTTATCTGTGCGTTTGGTGCGAATAGTTTCACTTTTATATTTGTACGAACATCGGCTGGTAGTAGAATAGGCCCCGCGTGACTTATTGAGGGACAGTTAAGTCCCCTTGCGGTTAAGTTCGGGCTCTTCGTGTCTACGCTTTTAGGGCATGACTTTTCGGAATTTCCACTGCAACCGACGTCATGACACCATGTACAAGGGAACCAGGAGCTGTTCGTACAATCTCTACAGTTATTGAAGCTTCGGCAATAGTTATCCTGATTATCGTAACTTTTTGTTTCATTAAACGTTTTCTTAACTCCTTGGTAATTGTTTTTGAAGTCTTCGCCTTTGTAGAAAACTTTTAAATTTTTAATTTCTTGACCGAACGGACTGGCATGGCTTAACCCGAATATTAAAATAAACGTTTTAATAATTCTATTCATTATACAGAGCACACTTGACAGCATAATGTACGATCAGAATCTTATTCTTATTCACAATAGACTCACTTATATATGTCTCAATATTTTTATAGTACTATATTGTATGGAAAGACCTTTCGTATTTCATTTCCGAGTAATACAATGAAGATTTATGTTATCTATTGAAACAATTGCAGTTTCCGGTACTCTGAGAAAGTTGTCATAAATGAGCTAATGTTATATGTTTTAAATACAATGTAGATCTCCTGTGAATTTTTTTTAATGTAGTTGATTTAATATCTTGATCGTGAAATGTTTTATCAGCAGATAGACATCCTATGCAAAGCATAAGCCTCTCCCAAAGGTCACCATGATGATCGGCGTGCGCTGCTCGCAGCCAGCAACTTCCACGATCTTAACTATATTGTCGGTCTACCTAGTAGAGGGCATGCCCATGCCACGTCTACCGTTTCATGATTAAATTATCATTATATCCCCACAAATATATATATATATATAACATATAATATAACAGCACAAATATATATATATATATATATATATATATATATATATATATATATATATATATATGTGCTGTATTGAGGCGTGTTTGTTAATGTAATATTATTAGACTACATAGCTACATCTTGAATAAATTATTTTATACTAATAAACTCTCAGCTCTCTCTAAGCAGAAGTTTCAGAAGTAGAAGTCGTCATAATTATATTAAAGAAGACTATTAAAGAAGTCTCTGTCTGAAGTAAAAGATCAAGAAAAGAAGTTTGTTATTATTTGTTATGCAATCAGCATACGGCTTACTATAGAATAATACGCAAACTAGGCAAGAAGTTATGTCTATTTAGTAGACGATACTTTGCTAAATAAGCTGTCTGCAAAATTATTTGAACTTGAGGAACATCGGATGTTCATAGCGTCAGTTCTGGGTTAGGTTTCGGGAGAATCGCTGCTCGCCAGAGTGCTAGCTCAGACTCCAAACGAACTCTTATGGAAGTTCTTTTAAAAAAAGAAATTTAACTAGATGGAGAATATAAACAGCTGATACAAACAAAAATGGGCATGCTTATAAAATTGATACAAATATCTGTCGACCACGTAATAATTGTTACAAAAATTATAAAATAATGATGAAATGATAGAAAGTTGTAAAAGGCGATATACGATGAAAATCGTAAATATATATCAATGTTGATCTTGAATAAACATAAGTGTAAGAAAAGCGATAAGTTTTTGTAATTTAAAACGAATTAATAAAATAACTTAATCCAACTATAAGTCATTACGTATTATGTTAAAACTGTTTCGTTTTTCAATTCTAAAGTCAATTGGAAGGATATTAAACTCACGGCTACTTATTAAGTACACGAAAGAACTTTTTAACTTGATCGAGAAAATTAATTTAACTTTGGAAAGTTTTCCGCTAAATAGTTTTCCTTCGTTTCAGATTTTAATAAAAACGTAGATAGTTCGGGAAACGTAATGAAAATTTGCATAGTTTTTCTTTTTATTTTATGTAGTGTATAGACTACAACGTAGTTAATAAAATAAATAATAAGATTCTCGCTTACCCTATAGATCAGCGTTTCCCAACCTTTTTTTGTGCCATGCCCTACATTAGCATTTATAAAAATTCTTATGCTTCTTACGCCCCTTTATGTAACATAAAAAAGAAGTAACGAGAAAATTGTTAAGGAAGTACAGTTATTTTAATGAATACTTATTTTTTATATCACAACCATTAAAAAATTCGAATTTTTTGTTATATTTAGCATCGAAGCCTATCAGTGAAATTAAATGGCCCCGGAGCGAGTACAAACTTGTGTTGAGTCTATTTTCGAATTGCCCCCCTTAATAGTCAAATTGCCCACCTGTGGGGCGTGGGCCCTACCTTGGGAAATACTGCTATAGATGATTTGGATCCAAGCGCGCACTGTTCTGATAAAAACCCATAAAAAACTGATGGGTTTTTTGTGATCATTCTCACCATATCACTATAAAGTAAATCATTCCCTAGCTTTACTATCACTTTAAATCCTTCACGCCGTTTAATAAGTTTTTTTTTAAATATATTTAAAAAAAAACATTAAATGGTAATTCAGAGACATAACATTAAGGTGTATTATTAAACCGTACCCAGTTTCCATCTAAATTGTTTTTTTTTTATCTCTTATATTTTGTCAAAGAGCCCCTTCTGGCATTATTCTCACGATATATACGTGAGTGTAAGTGTTTTTTTTTCTTCTTAATTATGTCGTTAATTCATCTAATAAGCGATTATTATAAATTATTCAAAGTTGGAAATAAAATTTATAAATATATGACATGATTTAAAATAAATTTATTGAAATACTTTAATATGCAACATGTGCTACAGATCATAAATAAATAATATGCCTATTACATATTTTACTCTAGAAATATTGAATGCGTTGATATCTATTATTTATAACACATTGTTTTCTAGTAAATATTTGCTCTGTATACTTCTGGAGAGTGGTAGAGTATACTGTTCTACGTGACCTCGTTTAGTAAACCTGGAATGTTTTTACAATATTTTCGATCTCTTTATACTTGAAACGTGCATATCCAGTCCCAATACAGTAGAGAGGATTATGTTTCAATAAAGAAGAAAGTTGAAAAAGGGTCAATATGCAATAGTGGATTTTTTATATTGTACACATTTTAAACTCAAAAATTCTTTACACAAATTACAATTAATTACATATCTTATTCACATCAAATTGATTCTACCACAATTTCGGATAGTAAATATCTCAGATATGATAAAAACAGACGGAAGAAACTCGGCAAAACCATGTTTTTATTTAACCCTTAATTAGGCGCATGGGGTCAGCGCCACTTGAAATTCAAAAAATTATGGCTTACAGTCTTCAGAGCGTACTAATGCTCTTTCTAGCTTCCTCACTCCCCCCGGGGTACGCAAATTAGTCACATCCAGAACATTAACGCATGTGCATGCATCACTGTCCTTTAGAGAGCTGACCCCATGCGCCCAGTTACGTTCCATTTTTTGGCGAAGGTAAGTTTTTACTTTTGTGATTTTTTTGTGTTTATATTGGTATATTGTTTGCTATTTACCTTTGTTTGTGTGTATTTTGATACGGTATGATTTCTTTATGTATTGTTGAGTTTTTTTCTATGCTTTTTTTTTTGAATTGAAATGCCTAACGACAAACAAGTATTGCAATGGCTGGATGAAGTGCTTGATGAAGAGCAAGATGTTGCTGCTTCGGATTCGCAAGACGAAACTTTAAACGATGCTGTCATTGATAGTGATCATAATTCAGAAAGCGAAATTGACGAGTCTGAACATATGCAAGACATCCCTGTATCAACGGAAGATAATTATTTTTTATCTCAACATACTCAGAGAAATGGCCCGAAAGTGAAATGGTGTAAAGTACCATCATCGAACGCAGTAAGGACCCGAGCACAAAATATTATTTAACATTTATCTGGAGTATAAACATATCTGGCATCAACGCATTTGTCATACACAAAGCGAATACTGAGAAGACTTTGACATATTCAAGACGGATTTTCTTGAAGAAATTAGCTGCGGCACTTGTGGAAGATCACCAAAAACGTCGCATACAACTACGTGCTGTACCAGCGACAACAAAAAAACGGCTCCATGAAGTTTATAACGTAAACAAGGCGGTTTATCAATCGACAGCTAAGCGCGGGCGCTGTTCATCATATCCTAGAAAGAACGACAAAAAAGTGCCAACAAAATGTTTCAAGTGTCGTAAATTTATTTGTCAGCAACACTCAAGGATTTACTGCGTCAGATGCAGAACAGAAGATTCCGCTGATGAGGCTGAATAAACTTTATTTCTTAAGTTGATCTCGGCTATGCCAAAAAAATTAGTTTAAAGAGAGGTTTACTGTTTTTGATTTTTTTTAAATATTTTTAATGTCATAGTAAGTATTTGTTTCTTAAAGTTAAGTATATTAAAGAACTTTATTAATTACTATAGAAATCCATTAAGTTTTATTCCTTTTTGATACTCCTTTCCCAATGTTTTTTTGGGGTCATTTAAGACCCCATGCGCCTAATTGAGTGATTTTCTTAATGCGCCTAATTAAGGGTTAATCTTGCATACTTCATAAACATTGAAATAGCTTGGAGTCAAACACAACATTAACATTCTACTATGTGGACATTTATAATGCACTACTCTTACTACATAAACGTTCTTTGATATTTTTTTTTTCAATCTAGCAATATAAGCTTTCTGAACATATCTAGATCTATATTGAAGCATATAAATTACCCATACAAAGATTCTGTGAGGTACAGAGATTTGTTTTTGTTTTTTTGGATAAATTTTTGATTACATAATTTAAGCGTTTCACAAAAAAAAATTGTCGCATTTTAATTTAAATGCTAATATAAGTTCAGTTATGTAAGTGACGTAGAGAATCTAGATATGATCAGTTTTACTTCTTTTTTGTACTTTCTGTCTGTTCTCTACCACCATCGATAATAGTTTTGTATTGATGTTGTTAAGGCTTGCGTTTAGTTAGTGCAACATCAACACTATTTACTATAATAGAAACTATAAAATCTTAACAATTTCGCCTCTTTTTTATATCCGTCATTCTTTAAGAATATCCGTAGCGGTGACAAGGTTACCAGTTTAATGTTTGTTAACTGAAGACTGATAAATAATTTCAAAGGCAGTCATGTTATCTTTAGTACTAGATTAGAAAGCGGTTTAATACGCCCATAACAATGCAATATTTCCCAGGGTTTTAAACACAGAATACAGAAAACCACAGCTTATGAACATGTTCTCTCAAAATGCAAACCATCTGTAACAGTAGTGAAAATGTAAAACGTCAAACTTTAAACTAATTGAGCCAATTTACGCAACAAAAAAAAACTATAAAGATACTTATAATTCTTGTAGAGTGAATATCACAAGATCCAGCAGTAGCTTAGCTTGGGTTAGGTTAATGAAACCGCTCCGTAATGGAAGCGTGCATAGTGCCTCGGAGATAAAAGGGGGCCGGCGACTTTGTGAAGGGATGCAATGACCTCAATGGTCACTATTATGCTTAGAGCAAATAGCTACAAAGACCCACATATCAACATAATAAAGAGCAATTAAAATGGGAGAGTTCACTAAGCTCAAAGACTTCAACCGAGTTCCGCAGCGAATGGAGTTTCGAATGAGAAGACGAAAAATACGTCAAACCCACATGTCATACTGGCCATAAATTGCAGTGACTCGAATTTTTAGAAAGAGTACTGTTGTTGAATCTAACATGGATAGCCAACATTCGGGAAACTTGGAAGCATTTTCTTGTCCAATATACATAAGTGACATGACGAAGGTCTCCGTGTAAAGTGGTGACTTACGGGACTGTAAGTTGATCCTTCACTAAGGGCCTCATAGATAAGCTGACAGTCGTACAATGAGAGGAATTTCCTCAGGAAAGAAGGAAATTTCTCAAATTCTTGAAATTTCTTTATTTTATCGAGTTAGAGTTCAGAAGATTAGCTGCGCGCAAAGGGTCTGTATTAGAGATTACTGACCTGCAAGCGTAGCACCTTATATATATATATATATATATATATATATATATATATATATAATCTGTTCATCGACACAGAATGCAGGCCGGATATAGGAAATCTATGGAGGAGGCCTATCTTTAACAGGTGACATCCAAGGGCTGAAATAATGATGATGACCTCGCGAGTTCTGGTTGAATTCTCAATAGGAAATCCCGTGTAACACAATATTTGATTTCATCACCTTAAGGCGCAGATGGTGTGTTTAAACAGTCCAGATATCAAGTTATGCGTGTTTAAAAATTACTGTAGCACAAGCCTAGATGCGGTAGCGTCCTGAAAATATATATTTTCAGTAAATGTTTGCATTTATAACGATTATTGCGAGTTGTATGTTTGCGAAACCCAGTTTTGCGCGGACAGGGTCTTGGCCTGTATTAAAAAGGCTCTTGAAAAATTCTGTTATTGCATGAAATACGCTCCGGGCATATTTATTTTTCTGACAGCAAGTCGCAGGTGCGAACAAAAGGTCGAGATTGGAAAAGGTATTAAGATTATTCCGGTCTTTATTGCGCTGTCTCATTTCACTGAGAAGAGAAAATAGACAAACATCCTATACAGTGCCATTAATATTTTAAAAAGATTTTATCTTAAACATATTTAACACTTAAATAAAAATTACGAACATTATTACTAAATACTCTTTATTGGATACGACTGTAAAGATCATATCCTAATTGCATATTAATTAATAAAAAATACAATGAGCGGTCTTACCGCTCAAGGCAATTTCCGGACAACCATAGTAAATAAATAGAAGAAAGACAAGTAGCAGATATTTAACGTATACATACAACCATGCATACATGTATACTTTTGTTTACAAACTTATATTTACGAGTATATATTATTGTTTAACAAAGATGTCTACAAAGACATACCATAATGGCCACCCTTAGCAGGCGGCTTAACGACCGCAGTCTGGAATTATGGTACGCGGAAGATGCTGAACCTTTTGAAGCTTATTTCTGAGCAGTGTCAATACAATACAATTAATACACAAAGTGTTAATTATTTAAAATTGTATCCCGGGAATCGAATCCGCGACGCACGAACGCGAGTCTCAGTCCTCTGCCCCCGGGCTACCACTGCTCAGAGAAAATAAAGGATGAAGAGAAGAAAATAAATACATTATGAATGCATAATTATAAATAAAACAATTAACTTTTCTGGGCGAGAACATAAAAACAAATATTGAATTAAAGGATAAATAATTGTTTCAAGTGTTTTTATCCAACAGCATTGACATTAAATCAGCAAAGCCTACTTAAAGAAGAATACAATATAGAAATTGAGGCAGATATAATAATTTAAATATTTAAAAAGACGGATCAAAAGTAAGCATTATTTATTAGGGGTACCGGAAAGTAATGTCTATCTACATATTTTACAGAAAAATCGATTGATTTTTACCATTCCGGCATTGAAGATTTGTATACTAAATGGCAAATCATTGTTGATAACGAAGGTGAATATATTGTTGGTTAAAAATAAAAACTTGTTAAAAATGTAATCGTGTAAATTTAACTTAAGAAAGAGACATTACTTTCCGGTCCGGACATTAGACGCAGCGTGATGTTCTTCCATAGGGCCATTAGTTCAACGTAATTTAACAAATTTATACATGTAATGCGTATGTATGAATCCAATTAGTGTGTAATAATGCATAGTAAAATCAGATTCACACAGAGGAAGCTCCTCAAGCCAGAGCAAACTAAGGAAGTGTTCAAGAAGAGTTCCATGATACAGTTAAGAACTACAACGAAGATAAAGATTGTCCTAATGATACGAGAGCTAAGTCAATTAGCGATTGGAGAAAGCATTGAAAGAAATTAAGATTTTAGGCACATAACAAGTTTACACAAATAAATAATTTTAATTTGTTTCCTACATTGAAATCGATTTTGTAAACATACTATTACACGATTCCTAATTTAAATAAACAGATGTTTGATAATCGTATCACATTTGTTCGATGACATTTCATTTCAATAATTACTAAAATAAATGATTCACTGCATAAACTTGTCAAGTGCAGATAAATTAATCATTAGTATCGTAATGTCTATGGTTTGTGATATAAACATTAATTGAAAATTAATTAATTTAGCAACTAAACTTTTTGGAAAGACGTTGTTAAGTATATGGTAACTACGCGAGATGCAGCACTGTCAAATCTTTAAGTGTCATACGATACGGTAAGCAAAAAAAGACTATTTGGCCACGTATTTGGACGAAGTCATTAGAAGAAGAGAAACTTGTTAGTTTTTAGTTTTTTAATATTTGTGACGTCATAATCTCCGGACTGTCTGAGATGGCGACATATTATGACCGGCTTCTGTCCCTCCTGAGGGTCATACGAGAGACCTTAAGGTCTTTGACCCTTGACTTAAATTAATTACTCATATCTAATATTGTGTATCGTAACACTACGTTATGTTAACCCGAGTTTTAACATAGAAGTGTCCAATGCAAGGTCTTATCAAAACACAGGATATATTTCCAACATTCTAAACCGTTTGGCGTCTTGAAGTAGTTTAAAGGGCGAGCGATTTAAGACGTTTGATATGGTGTGGCGCTAGATATCTTCGGCCACTGTTGTGAAATTGGTATTTAATTACACAATATATTTCGTTGTTCCTCGTAAGAAATAGAAAAATTGTAGTATTCGCGCGCAACTATCGCGCATCTCTTAAATCACTCGTTAAAATTAAATGGTGAAAATTAGTAAATAGAAGAAGCAATAAGTAGCTTACTGGAAGCGGGAGGAAGTGGGAGTTTCACGTCAAGTTACTCAAGTGAGCATGGAAGAGTCAGCATAAACCAACGTACCACAGAAGCTTTTTCCCTGTATTTTCAGTGACTCAAGCCATTCCATGATCCGTAAAGTAATGCCTTTAATATATCTTTTTCTTATTTTCGATCGACGGACGCCCACTGCAAGGCATAAGCCTTGCTCTCTCTGTATTCTGGTTGTTGCACTTGTTGTTAGCCTTGTGGGGCTCTTACAACTTCGTCGAACTCAGGGCTCGCAGGTCGAAGACCGGGGAGCTAATAAAAATTTTTCCGCCTACTGCTTCATACTAGTCGCCGCCTCACGGCGCTTCGGTGCGCTGCGAGAGACTTGCTGTGTTACTGCTGCTGCTTTTCTCCTTCGATGGTGGTGTTGGAGTCCGCGTCGGCGTCGATGTTCTTCTTGCTGTCGTTGTTCTTCTTGCATCTACCTCCTGGTAGTTGCTATTCGGTGCGCACTCTTGTTCGGGCGTGTCTTGTCACCTTGTGCGTGACTTTCTTGGTGGTGGCCCCCCTTGGTCTTTTTGGGGGACGTGAATAAGCCTTGCACAATGATCGCCACGATGACCGATCTTAAGCAGCCCGCATCTAGTGACTTCCCCGTCTAGTCAGCGTCGGCCCAAGAATGTATACTAGCAAACTATTAGTTATTCAGTACCAACTAATATAAAATTGAGTAAAACTAACAAATTTTATTGTTAATATGTATAAATTTTAATTATATTTACCCATAAGAGAAAATTGTGTAAGAAAGATTGTAAAAATTTTTATCTTAAAACGAAAGGTCGAGTCCACTTACGAATTGCCTTTTAACAATCAAATTGCTCCTTGTGGTGTGTGGGTACCACCTTGAAAATCACTGGTTTAGCACTTATACCGCTTGAATTGATGCTCTATAAACAAGGAGTAAGGATACCCGTAGAAAAATGTCAACTTGATCGTCACTTGATATGTTCAGGATTTTAATTTCAGGATACGTGTGAGCAATCAACCGTGGCTTAATCGGTTGCTATAATTACAGTAAATGTAAGAGTATTACTAAGTAATACTTTCAATCGCAGTTTTTTTAATATCTTAAAATCTGATTTTTTATCGATTACTAGTCCGCCTATGACCAACTCGCTGGTTGGAAAGCGATATAGCCGAAGATGAAGCACACAGACACAACGATTATCTTTTTAATTTGACCTGGAAAGACCTGGGAAGTGGAACCCTGAATGTGGAGATCGGGATACGATCAGATGACAGTTGAGGCCTTGTAGTTACAGAGTGGAACCACGGACTATCAAGGCTTCCAACTGGTCCTCATGGAAATATATAGGAGGCCTTTATCGTCGTCTTACGGCTGAAATGGTGATAGTGAATTTGATTTAAGACATCTCCGTTTAAATAATAGCCGCAATATATAGATTTATTTAACTCGATACTATATGTGTGTATATATATATATATAGACTGACTTTGGAAGACACATATCAAACTTATTTGTAGTAAATATGCGCCTATAAAAAAACGGATCTTTAAACTGAACCTTAATAAAAACCATCAAGAAAACGTTAGCACAAAACGAGATTACTTTTTAAATTGAGAAAACGTAATGAAAGACTGCATTTACCAGTGAATACCTCGCGAAATAGGATAACTTCGAAGAGGACGCCTCTTTAAAGGCATAATAATCATAAAATCTGTCTCGCTATTACACACTTTATTGCGGACTAAGATTCGAAGGGGCCATTATTGTTTTGATTGTTATAAAAATAATACAATTTATAATAATATAAACTATAATCACCAATGAAACAGCAACACCACTAAAATATAAATGTTATTATTGTAACTAATAACCGAATTTTGGAATTGGAACTGTGGTCTATCGGCAAGTGCAGTGCAGAACATCCACCCACAAAACGCTGTTTCATTTCAAAAAACAAACAGAAACATGGGCTTCCACTTTAGACCACATTAGCAAGTCACAGTCGTTCAACGAGCCGTATAGAGAGCTGGAGGAATGGTGATATCCGTAGATGAACAAAAGTAGTTGAATAAGCACAGCAGACTGGCAAATATAAGTGGCAAGGACGCAGAACTGGTGGGCGATATAGCATTAAGATTCTGAAGTAGAAGCCATGAATTAGCAAACGCAACATAAAACTTCCATCTACAAGATAAACAAGTGATCTTGCGACGGTCATCGATAAACGCTGGTATCAGATCGCTTCAGAAGAGACCTGGATTGAGATACCACGTTTCTGTACCTCAAGTAATTACAAGATCACAGACCTGTATTCCCGTTTGCTCGATTTGGACAAAGCTGCACAAAGTCAAAATAGCTAGCAACTCTACAACACACATAACATAGCATATGATTACTGCTAGTTAACACGCATTAATTGTATAACTCAATTAATTTTTTAAAACCATCTATAAGTTTTTATTTTTATAACGTTAACTATGTTTTTATGGCCCCCGTTGTTGTCTCTCTACTACCTCCCTATCTTGTTATACGAGTAAAACATGGTTTGAGATTTTATAATTATTTTTTTCACTTTCTTTTCCTTTTATTTCTGTGATCTATCATTCTTCGTATGATCTATCATTCCTCTTCTTTCATTCTACAATTTTCAATCATTCTTTTTTCATACTTATTTCCGTTCATTCATCGCCTCACTTCCTGCGCCTTGTTCCTCAAATATCACAGATCCGGGTTATATTTTGTGCTATTTTACATTCTTATTTAATGTGCTATTTTTTTACGAATTATATAATATTTTATAGTTCACGTAATTACGTAAACTAAGTTACAAAGCCTATTCATGTTATCCTTATTAAATTGATCCATTTAAAATATTGTTCGTTGTATATTTAACTATGTTATATATGTTATACATACTATTGCTTCAGTCTTAATAAAAACTCTACCCGATAAATAGAAATTCTCCCCCCGCAATCGACGCAGCGAAAGCGAAGAATCGCAGTTATTGTTATCACAATAGATTGCTTCGGTCGCTATATTGTTTTTTGAAATACAAACAATACTATGAAAATATGCACACCAGTTTAATATAACGTATATGTCTGTATTATATATTTGTTTTGTAATATTATCACGGCTAGAACATGGGCTTGTAAACATGATTATTATGTCGCTTTATGTCGTCCACCGTTGGACATAAGCCAGTGTCTAACCTCTATGAAGTTGGTTGTCAACCTTATGCGTGAATGTTTTATACTAAGCTTTCCTTTCCATGGTATCGTCCTGCGTGTTATATGGCTTGTCCACAGTTCCTTCAAGTTATTAGTCAAGATATTCCAAGCTCTCTGCATGGCTCATTAAGCGACTGTGAGATTGTCAATGATACACGATTGCATCGCCACTATTAGTATGAATTATTTCTTAGATAGAAAACAAGGGTCGAATTCACCAAGGTCCCATTGCGGTATGTGAAGCACTTAATACTAATTGACGTACATTTCCGCGTTCAATATGTTTCGTATTAAATATGCATCCAAAATGTTCAATTCTCTACAGTACATATACGGTTTAATTAAAAATTTACAAGCGATTACAAACGAAGTGCACCAGACTTGTGTTCTACTTGTCGGAGAAAATTAATTTAACTTTAGCGTTAGAGCTTTTTTTAAACTTCGACAAAATTTTTTTTTAATAAAACAACATATGTATTTACCGCAAAATATTAATTTTCTCTATCATATCTAAGTTCTGTTATATTGCCGACAAGATCAGAATTGAGAAATCACGTGTCTGTACCGTATGTGACCACATGTAACACATATTGGTCGTAGACTTTCATCCGTAAGCACTAAGGAATATTAGACGAGATGTTTTATAGCTTACCGATTGACGGCTCTAAGTTATTCCTTTTATGATATTCGCCGTTTGAGTTCCGAGCAGCGCGATCGCGCTGTTCAGATTTTTGTCCAGAAAGCCCAGCACATCTTGATCACTGCGGACAACTGATGGTACGTTACGGATTGCTGTTTTGGAGTGCAAGTACATCACACAGCTCCTTTTGGAGTAAATAGTATATTTACAATAGGTATAATGGTACTATAAAAATACAATAGTACCTTAGAAAATAAATTTTTATTTTTGTTGATATCTTTTTAAAAAAAAAATTGCGGGCAAATTTGGAATTTATATTAACAAAGAATTTAATTAGAGAGTAAGCAAGCGTGAAACACATACAACAAGCGCTATTGCGGCGCTTGGTGTTTCTCGATAATAAATAAAACAAGCGCTATCGCGCTTCTTGGGTACTTTCGTACATATTTAGGGAAAGCGCGATCGCACTGCTTGGGATTCTTTAACAGCGTTTTTTCAATACCGTCTGGGATTTAAACGGTTAAATACGTCCATCGACTTTAATATTGTTACGTGTCAGGAAGGGGTCCCAAAATAAAATGCCACTATTAATCAAAATATGTGTGATAAATGTATATTCACGGCGCAATATTGTATCTACGCAAGCAATAGACTTATATAATAACTTAGCGATCACTCTTAGTGTTTAGGCCACAAACACTACTTCACTTTAACACATGGCAACATGTCGACTGCCGCTGGTAATATCACTTCGTTGTCACTTTTAATTGCTCTAAAACGTCTGCCAAAACTGTCAGCCTTCCTCGGGATCCCTCCATAAATACCTCATTTTTAGATTGTTAGATCAGAGGGAAAGGGGTGTAAAGAAACAATGAAGCCACCGAAAGACAAACCTCTATTATAATCTATATTAGATTTTATCTCAACGTCAGCTAGCTACAGTAAAGGTGCAATAAATCGAGTAAAGTACAAAAGGGCCCAAATAACTTTATTACTCTTATTACCCTACCTACCCCTTTTTGGTATCACACCTGATGGGGTAGTTGAGACAAGTCGTCTTTTGTATCAGGCGGTCACAGTCTAATAATATATAAAAATAATAATTCTGTCATTCGAGTAAGATATTTACTCGAATGTCAGAATTATTTTTAAATGAAATATTTAGAGTTTTGGTGCGATTTACGTGAATATATTAGGTTTTTTTAATTTTTTAAATACTTTTTTGTATCCCATTGACAATGGATAGAAGCAAAAAATAAACATGTGGTACATGAGACGGTCTTATCGCTCGAGGTGATCTCTACCAGACAACCTTTGGATGGAGATGAGAAACACGATGAAGAGGGCAGTTTAGGGGTATGTACATAAATAGATAGATATATACCAACACACCAATACATATAAACATACATACATACAAGAACACTTATGTATATATATGTATATATATATATATATATTTATATATATATATATATATACATAAGTGTTCTTGTATATATATATATATATATATATATAAGTGTTCTTCTATGTATATATGAATACATATGTACACATATATACATAGATAAATATTTACGTGGGGAAGGTACTACATAAATACTGATAATTAAAAGATGCTACACAATATCCTATTTTAGAAGCGAAGGAAGTGCTCTTTTACCATTATTTTAAATGCTTCTAGCGATTTAGCGCATCTGATTGATTCTGGTAGCTCATTCTATAAGCTGACAGCGACAACAGTAAAAGATTTCTCCGTAAACATAGTAGTATGAGCAGGCATGGCCAAATTCAAGTTCTTCGGTGATCTAAGCAACTTATAATGTAAGTCACGTAAGGAAAGAAATCCAGATTAATGTTAGTACTCTTAATCTTTAAAGTAACGCTTTGATAGATTTAGTAACAAACCAATGACTAACAGGTTTTCTTAAAGTACGAATTTGTTACATTTAGTCATAAATTAATTTACGAACCAAAAAATGAAACTGTGAACAGATGCTATCGTTCATAGAATTTGATTAATACACGAAGAGAGTGGTAGTTAGCTAAAACCATCTATCATATCATGTCGACGCCAAATATAAATCAATATATCGGAATATGAAACATTCGACATGTTACTCTGAAAATAATCTCTTATTATTTTAAATATTCAATCAACTGTTTTTGACATTTTTGATTAATTTAAGTTAAAGAGAATTTATTAAATAAATTTATATTCGGAATGCTGGTTAAAAAAAAACAAAATAATCGTAAATAATAACATAATAACGCTCAACATGTTAATGTGCTGATGAAACGGAAAGTTTTGAAAATAGAACATTACCAAAAAAATTCAAATTCGAAAATAGATTTCTTTATTTTTTCTTTCGCGTACATTATATTATTCTATTAATTACTTCCACGACTTAGCAGCAACCTTAAAATACTTCAGTGTTGTTATGGTTTCAACGACGTCCGCGCAGAAAAGTCCAAAGAGGACGAGAAAATCCGAACCGAAGAAGCAGTGACTGTTTTTGTCGTTTAAAAGGCCCTACTATAAAAGTAGATTCTTCTAACAATGGTTTGACAGGATATTACGATTCATAAACTGCGATGTTGACCATTTTGAAAAACTAAATCAATTTTGTACTAATATTTATTTATTTTTATATTTGTTATTCTTAACCTACCAGTATCGTTCCACATGATTGTTTTTTTTTAACAAATTTTGTGAAAAATGTTGCCAACCTATATATTTAAAACAAGATTTAATACTTGAATTTCCTTTATAAATTATGAAGAGTTTTCAATAATTACGTTGTAACAAGATTAGAAAAATTAAAATGCGAATATTATCGAACATACTCATATAACACATTTTCACCGTAAAAATATTTTTAACAATATGGTTATTTAAAACACAATTAACCTGTCGTGCGCTGCACGGTAACAGAGGTAGATCATAGCTATATAGTCGATCCACGTAGTAGGGGCTCACACACGCCGAATCTACTGACTCATGTTTGTCACTCGAGAAACTTTCGATCCCAACAGCAACGGTTTCAGGAGCGATATGCTATGCTCTCAGTTACTTCAAACTAGCAATTCTTCGAGCTACGTCGATTACCTTGGTTCTTCTGAAGATCTATCTTCTCTAGATTCTATCTCGTAGCTTAACAAGAATCATAGCGTTTTTCATTGTTGTTTGGGTGATCTTGGGCCTGCTTATAATGTAATAATATATATAGTTAACTAAATTTTGTATTACATGATCTTTATATAGGTCAACGTGGTCAACGAGGCATTCGTTTACTTATCGAGTTCAAAAGTAATAGTTAGATTAAATCACATGCAATGTCAACCTATATAAATATATAACAATGAAATTACTTTAAAAACGTATATCAAATTGGTGTCTTAAAATAATAGAAAAGAAAAAATTAGAACAATTACTATATACGTAAATAAGAAAAGTACTTAAAAATAATAAAATTTTATGTAGAAATGGCACTTTGGCATTTACCTTATCGTTGCAATGAAAGAATGTATTTAATTCCTTGTGTTGTCAGTATTATTTTAATAAAAAGAGGGATCAGATTCTTTAGCACTATTCCTAGCTCGACAATGCCATGTTAAAAACGTGTAGGTTTATTTTTAACAATTTTAGAAAATTTATTACAAAGCAAAAACATTGCACGAGTACATCGCAAATTTTGTTGATCCAGTCCCTAACGGACATCCTGACAACAGATTGCGTGACATCGAAAATGCTAAAAGTTTCATAGCCTTTCCCTGTTAGCATTTTTGAAATACTTAATTAGGTAAAGGAATTAACATGAACGCTTTATGTGTTAACATATAAAATTTTAATGAACAAACGTAATTGGATATTTCATTGCTAATTTTTTAATGTATTCGTAAACATATTCACATTAAAATGTACTGATGAATTCGTTTTGAGAAAATTAAATCATGATTTTAAAATATGTATTATATATGAATTTATTTATCGGTATAATAATTTGTAGGGATTTTTACGCTGGTATGTTCAAGAATAATGATTTTCTGGTGGCCCAAGATCGTTTATACAAAGAAAGAGTGCCACACCATTTTATGTACGCTAAGTACGGAAGACTTTTCAAGTGTCCAGTAAGTAAATGGATTGTTAAAATTGAGAATATTCTATGATAACAATTGTATTATATCATATAGTATTGTATCCTATTGTGTTGTACTTATAGTATCAAAGAAAGGCTTACTCCCACTCTTTTTAAGGAGAGGGTACGAAAAGTACGCCATTTTAGCTCATGCCAGGTTTTTCACTCATATCATTCGATCTTTTGTCTGTAATAAGTCAATCTCTCCATACGTTTTATTTCGATTATTCGTAACTTCAATCTGATTTTAGTTTGTTTGATACAAATGGTATGGTTTTTTTTTTTTTGGTATTCTTATAACATACACGAGTGAACATTATAATAATGTTAATTTGTTTCTTAACGCAGATAACTTACTTGAGAGTGGTCGACCGCTTGGGCGTAGGTAACGGACCACAAGTTCAAGTTATTCGTGGCGGTATTAGATATAAATACGTCGTGCTTCGACTGAGATCACCGTTCAGCCTTCCAATTTCCGTAAATATATACGTTGGATGTGAAAACAAAATGAAGATAACTAAATCGACTACCACAGTTCCAACCACAGATGGTCACACGCTGACAACGAATAAGGGAAGTGATTCAAAAATAACTGTCACTTCGGGAACAAACAATACAGCAAGTGCCAGCTCAGATAACTCCACGACAGCTGCTTCCGCTTCTACCTAGATAACTAAATTTAAAGTTGCACTTTGCGTTGGTAAAATTGTAAATTCAAAATTTTCAAATAGGCTTATTCGAAAATTAAAAAAGACAAGTTACCATATATTAAAAATATAATTATATAATGAAAAAATCTCTTTTTAGCTATGAAATTTTTATTAGAATTAAAAATTTTCTTTCCATATATAACATGATAATGAAAAAGAGTTATATTTTTTAATACTAGATTACCGTAAAATATGCTATTTGAGCATATATGAGCATATTTTGGTATAGCATCAAAAAACGAAAAATATAATTTAAAATGAAGCTAAATAGCACATAGCAAAGATCGCATTTGATAACAATGGGAATGAGTAATAGAGTTATTTTTTAATTAATCTGTAATACATTAAAAGTTAAGTGTTGTACTTCGAGTATAAATTAAAACAAACAATATTATTAAAATATATTTGATGGGTCCTTAAAAGTACTATATAAAGATTATTTTTTAATATATTTGAAGGATTAGCAAAGCATAGTAGGTGGTATTACTGCATTTGCTCTTATATAATTCCCTTCATACAAAAGGTAATGTCCGAAAAGTTACACACCTTTCTTGTATGAAATGTGGTGTAAATAAAATTATTTTTATTGTCAATTACATATACATTACGTTTAAATGGAAAATGGTAATGGCAGTTCAATTCCCGAAAGGCTGCACTACTTATGTTAATTAGATAGCATTAGTACTGCTTGTAAAGGATGCTGGCTAACATATTAAAACAACTGACATAAAAAAATAAAATATTTTTTTTATAAATGTCAAAAATCGTATAAAGAGTGATTGGATGAGGTAAAAAAGCTTTAATTGAGAATTCTCCAGAATAAAGAATGCTGTAAAAAGATAAATTTCATTATACCTCGTAAAAATCTCACAAATTTGTCTGTGCGTTAAATTAATCTGTCTAATTTTGAACAAAGCTTATTGAATTACTTTTTTATTCTTAAAAACATAAGATCTTTTTCGACGAGTTTTCTTTTTTTTTTCATTAGGTTCAAATTATTAATCGTTTCTTTTACTTTCCTTTCTAGAATCATAAAATAATGTTAAATCGTACTAATAGTAATAAACGTTAATCGTTTACATGTAGTGGTAATTTATAAGTGAAGCGTATTATTTTGTTAATTAATTTATTTATTTAATATTCTTTATTGTGCACGTTTGGATACATTTAAATAGTTTCACAATAATATGCAAAAGGTAGAAGTAAATATAATACTACAACTAAATAGGTAGTTGACGTTTACAAAACATACGTACATAAACGTATATACATATGTATATAAATATATTTGTAACAAATAAGGTATAATACATATTATAAATATAATACAATAATCAATAAAAACATCAAAACCCATTACAATAAATCAATAACCCATGACATTAATATAAAATTTATATTAATAAGCCTACTAAAATTATATCCAAACAAAAAAATGAGTTTTATGTTTAAAAAAAATCCACACTTCGAATTGATATTAAATGGCAATTTTTTAAGATTTCTATGTTAAAAAAATAAGTTGAATATGTTGATAAAAAGTAAATTATTGCGGATCGATATGAGTTTTTGACGAATTTATTAACAAAAAATTAAGTGATTTTGACACCAATCAAGATTTGATGGATGGACGGAGCGAAATTATATTCCAACTTTTGATAAACTTTACGTTTTGCAAATATTATAGACAGTCATAATAACCTAGGAAAAAAACTACCTGCCTTCCTAATGCCCTGGAGTTTTAAATGATCATTTCCCCTTACTTTTTGAACACAGTATATATACCAACACATTATTAATTAACAAAAAAAAATGTCTGCAATCAGTGAGTTTTTTTTTGCATTTTAAGTGACCCAGCAGACAACGTCGTGTCTTAGCTAAGAATAATCAATTAAAACTTTAATAGAACAAAAGTTATTTCAGGTACAGTGTTTGGTAGGCTTTTTTGGTATATTGCTTTGTTAGGTCTATTCAAAGATAAGTAAGTGAATAAATTTGACGCTTTTCTCATACGGGAACGTGTGATATACAATAGATCATTTGAAAACAAGGATTGATGGTACAAATACTCATCGACTGTCTTAAAAACTTATTAGTCGACAATATATAAAGAATGCATTTAAATCAGGTATTTTTTTTCTTTTTTCTTTTTTAAGGTTGTAGCGTTCACTCTTTATATTACTGGCCACTACGACCACAATACTTTTGTGCTACCCAACTTGGGATCACCAAATATACGCCATTAGCGGACGGAAGTGAGTTACAAACCGAGCAAATATTTATTCCTGTTTCATGGAGAGGAAATTTTTTTTTTTTTTCAGAAATGACCCCTGCTATTCGGGGCCTCTCGCTCTCCCCTACCATAGGCATTACAATAGGCATAGGGCATTACAATCTACTTCTTATATATCCTTAATTAATCTTATATCCTTCTGTAAAATACTTATTTACTTTCACAATTGAACAATTTTTGCATATTTACATAGGTTTCTGTTTTGTTTACTTTAGCTTTATTTATTTCACCTTAGTGTTTTTTCCTATTCCTTTTCTTCCCTTCCCGACTTGTACTATTTTCAACTTTATTCATATTATTTACGTCATTAATTATCACTCTACAACATTTTAGGCAGCCTGTCGCCAGCACTGTTTATCAGTGAGGCGATGTTATCCTGACTAATCTTTTTTCCTAGCAGGCGCTCGGAATCGCATCGGAACGAGGAAAATATTAGTTAACGAAGGTGTACTAACGTATATAAAAAGAGTATTTATAATTTTCACGAAGCTAATACTATGGCAGCGGGCAAATCACTGATGGAATTCGATTTCAAATCGGCGTTCGAAATTTAATTTGAACGAGCAACAATGATTACATTTTTAAGTGTTGTGGTCTTAGTGGCCAGTAATATAGAACGCGAACGCTACAAGGTAATTAATAGGTTTTCAAACTATTACATCTGTCACGCCTGTCTTATCTTAAAATTGATGGAGCAAAGAGCGAAATTTAACCAACCGTTACATAAACGATGATTTTACATTCACTCCAGCTAGCAAAGCAACACCGCGAGAACAATGAACTAAATCGTTTAATGTTCTATATTCTGTTTCCGGTTTCGTCGGTGTCCAATTGAATAATCGTGGGGCGTCCAAGCCGACGCGGAGCAATGGCTTTGGTCGGATAAAATAAATGATGTATTACTTTGCGGTGTCCATTTAATTTCGAACGTTTTGCGTTTTAACAATGCAACCGGTTCATTCGATTTTTAATGTATCGTTCTATTTATCTGACGTGTTGCTAAGAGAATATGTAAACTTTTAACAATGCACTTAGAGTTATTTTTACATAAATAATAAATCTACTTTTCATCACGTATAGAATGATTGTATGTAGATGTAAAATCTTTAAACAGGTGAATGTTCGCAGAAAAAATAGTTCACTTACCAGCAAAAATCTATTTCCAATAATCCTGTATTAAATAATCTCACTGAAATACATAACAATTATTTTTTAACGGAATGCGACAGGCAAATAACTTGTAACAGCACTTTTTTTGGAAAAAAATAGTTCATTTACCAGCAAAAATCTATTTCCAATAACCCTGTATAAAATAATCTCTCTGAAATACATAACATTCATTTTTTATTGGAATGCAACAGGCAAATAACTTGTAACAGCACTTTTTTGAAGACTTTTTCCGTATTACCTTAACATTGTTTATAATTAATGAAACCATTGATTTTTGAATTGAATGATTTTTAAAGATTTTATACCTATAGATGACAACAGCTGGACATAAGCCACTCTTGTTATAAGCTGCATAATGAGTATTTCGTCGACTTTAACATCCTAGGCATCCTTCGCAGGGCTTATAGGTACATTTTTTCTATCCCAAAACCATAAGGCCCTAGGGCTACTAGTTCTTTGCTTGTGACTTGCCCCACAACTACTTTAACTTTAGTCCATCAATTTGACCATATTGGTCACCTTCGTATATTTACTAACATTTAAATTACATTTTTATTTTTTCTCTGACCGCTAATCTACAATTTTAATGTTATTTTAGTTTGAGCACATTATTTATTTTATACATTTAGAAAAGTAATTCAATGCGTAGAGACAAAAGAAAATTTCATATTTAATTCGATATGTAAAAATTTATGAAAATCAAAACGACCCTCATTTCTAAAGGAACACAGGACGTGGTTCTGGATAAGTACATGAGAGCTATTTTTAATTAACGAAACAGCATACAGATAATAAACATAATTGTACGAAGAAAATATCGAGAGATATTTTTTAAGATTTTCCGTCACTTACAATAATTATTACGGAAGAATATTAAAAATTCTATGAAGCAAAATACGAGCACACAATATTAATTATAGGACTTCCGAGAGAAACGTAATCTACTTAACAAGCTTGTTGCGAATTCTGAAATTAAAATGTAAAACCATTTTTTTCGAACTAATAAAAATTCGATGTTTTCTTTTACGTACAATCGCGAGCGTATTATTACGTATGGTTTACAATGCGTTGAGCAATCATAAAATTGAATATCCGCTCTGAATATTGTTACATAACTGTACTTATATATGTAGAATGAATCAATGTTTCATTGTAAGTCTTTTGCACAATATTAAACCAGATTTGATTATATATTATTTATTATTATTTATTTAGACCATCGAATTAGAAATAAGGAGGCGTAACTCGAAGAATTGCTCGTCTGAAGACAGAGATCAGGGGACATCACTCATGCAGCCATCGCCATTAAGAAAAGTGACCACGAGTCAGCAGACGCGGCGTGAATAATTCCCCTAGGTAGACCGTCGACATAGCTAAAATCAGCATTATATGACGCCATTACAGCGATAAAAATTCTGATATTCACACAATAGTCCAATAGAGCTGTCAAAGACTAACACTTGCGCAGGCGATAATATGCCTAGCTACTCCTAGTAACGCGACAATAGTTGAATGCTGACAAACGAAAAGTCAAAATCATATTAATACATCTGACTCACGTTCCGTTCAACAAATGTCCACATAATACAACTAATAAGTCATTACTATTCTATTATAATTCACATTTACGTATTTAACATGAATCAATCGTGTTTACGAGTATGTTAAACATGATTTGAATTCTGTTTATTTATTGGCTGATATTATTACTCGTGGGTAATATAACACTTGAAATAATCATGCAGACATAACTTGTTAAATTACAAACAATTTTAATCAGAACCTGAAAATAAAACAGACAAATTCAGTCTATTCCTAGGCTTCATTGACCTGAAAAACATAAGAAAATTTGCTTTTATGTTCAATAGCAATTTTAACTAAAATTGATCGTTATATGTAAATTTCAATTGTTTCTAATGTATTAAGATTACGTAGATAAATAAATAGACGAATATTGATTTTAATGCGGTAAAAGTTCGCAATCGCGTGGAACCGAAAAACGTGGAGGCCTATACTTTGTAATGGCGTCTATCCGGTGACACGATGTTGATGATGAACATCCTGACATATGAAATTAATATGAGTATCACAATCTTTTTTAAAATAATCTATTTTAAAGAACACTGTAGTAAATGTAAACAACGAAACGAAAAACTAAGTAAAAGTTTTCCCACAGCGTACAGTGCCACTGCGAAAACTACTTAAGACCTGTATACGGGTAGAGTTAAAGGATTAAAAATAAGTTTAGACTACACGGAAACAAATTCTTTTCACTATTTTAAGGTACAAAATTGAATTAATTCACTACATAGTAATAAAATTAAGTTTAAAGTTCCAAAATGCATCTATTTATGTAAAACCTTCATTAAGTACTGAAAGGACTCAAAATGGAAATTTTTTCCCAAATAAATTTTCTACCATCCGAGTATTGGAACGATAAAATATTATAGAATCCTGCAAAATAAATAATTTTAATAGTTAAACGAGTATATAAAAGCAAACAAAGTTTTTGATAGTGGAAAAACTATTTTGATTCAAAAATAATATTTATGTAATTTATACAGGTTATTTGTACGTTTTTTGTAGGGTCAAAGTGAGTACATAATGATTTCCTTTTTAGCTTTGTCGAACAAAGATCAGTTTTAACAGACTGACTTATCACGAGACACCAGGACCTATGGTTATAGGTTTTGTGGCTTTAAGTGCAAATGCCTTGTTCATTTATCAGCAACAATTTTAAAGCTTATGCGGTTGTTTCCAATATTCCTGTACAAAGTTGTCTCTCTGAAGTATGTTACATAATTTTTTTTCTATTGGATCTCTTACAGAGAATACTTATTATGTGTAATCGAAATTTTAAAATAAAAAAATTCTTACTATGTTTATTATTTTATTTACTATTTTTGAAGTGATCGCTTATTGTTGGGTATACCATACTTCGTAGTAAATAGCAGTGTCCTCTGCATTTTATAATACACCAATCCGATCGCTAAGCCACCTTCAAAGCCTGGCGATTATGGTATATCGCTTCATAGATATATTGGAGGGACACCTGTACTATGAGGATCTATTACCTGAAAATAAAATACCATGCTTTAATTATCAATCAATGAGCTATACATCCATCTCTTTAAATATTTTACACCTGTAACTAATTTTATTTAAATTTATAAAAACAGTTATTACACTGTCGAATTTGCCACTGTTTGAAGCTTTCGAGCTAAGTTATTTATGCTTACGCTTATAATAAACTATAAATGCTACAAAGGCCAACACTTATGCTATGTCACAAAAAAAGAAACCTTTCAATATTTAAGGTGAAAATATAACATCAGTTTTCATTTTTTAATATTCTAACACGAAAATATTTCAGAGAATCCAACATAAATAAAGAGAAAAACTACAAATTCACTTCAGACATATAACATAATTCATTTATGTCCTACATCATAATAAGGAGATCTAGTATGCCAACTTCGAGAGTAATGTAAATCAAGTTATACAATAGAAATTTTGAAGATGGCGGACGCTGGTATCTACGGGACTCTATTGTGTGGATAATAGATATGAAATATGTCATCATTAATTTACAATCAGGAATTCCGTGTTACGTTTAGGTATTAAGTTTTTGACAGATTATCTATCATTCCATACAATGTCAGCTACGCAATTATTGGCACACCAATTGATATATCATTTCTTAGTATTATATTATGACCTATTTGTCTCATAAATTTAAACATCAGTAAATCGTAATGTATCTGTAAAAATCATAAAAGTACAGAGCAATTATTTAATGAAATCAGGCGTTACCTCGCGGAAGTCCATCCGAAGTAAGAAAAGGACCAATATTTAGCCATATGCCATATGTTACACCGATTAGTGCCCTACTCTGTGTTTTGCACTAATCGGTGTAACATAACTCCTGAAGATGCTCCGTAGAGGGGTGAAACACGTGTTGAGTAATTTGGCGGTGGCGGTTGTGTGATTATATATATATAGCTGAGTGTATGTAAATATATGTATATGTAACTATTCTTGTATGTACGAGTATGTATGTGTATGTAGTAATGTATGTATTTGTATGTACGTACACCCCAAACTGCCCTCTCCTTCATGTCTCTCATCTCCATCCAAAGATTGTTTGGTAGAGATCGCCTCGAGCGATAAGACCGCCGCTTGTACCGTATGAATTGTTTCTTTTTTCCTCTATTTACTGTGTATGGCGTACAAAATCACAGCCGTAACATACAGGGTTTGCCATATTTCCAATCACCTGTACAAATTGATCGCTTTAAAACTTCTTCTCATTCTTGTTTATTCTTCTCCGGTCTGTTCTGGTACCCCCGCTACTGTCGCTAAATATCGCCATGAAACTCGGTGTTTAACGGAGTAAGAGTATTTATTTACAAACTTATTAGAGTCAAATTTTATGACATATTTCCATCTCGTTAAAGAGCGTTCAAAAATGGCTTGCCTTCCTCTTTTCCTCGCACAACCAAACGTTCCATTGAGTCCTTATTACGGGTGATATGTTCAAAGAACTTTAGGAACTTTTACAAAGAATTTATTTTTGCATAGTCGATGATAACTTCTCTTTTATATTGAGTTATCTGATGATCGAAATGTTGGTTCGGTGCCACTTTGAAACATGTTACATCAATTATTTTTTTCCATTGGATTTCGATTTGCTATTACAGGATTAGGATTCGATACCTGTGATTCAATCTTGTGTAATTCACACTTCGTGCATTTATTCTATAGGATTGTTAGTAAGACAAGTTTCAAGATGGACGGCAGCGTCCTATGCTTACCATAATACCTCACTGCGATCGCTAACTCGCCTGCCAAGCGTGGCGATGCATATTACCCATAGATATCTTTTGTAAAGACTCATGCCTTGCAGTAGGCATCAAGTCGCCACGTTTTATTATATTAACCTTATTTCTAGGTAGGGTTTAGTCTATAGGGTAGGGTATCTAGGTAGGTAGTAGGTTTTATTTTCCTCACTTCTAGTGCGATCTCGTAGCGATATAACATAGCCGCTTCTATTGCTCTCCGGCTGACCTAGAGTTTTCTTATAAGATCCACTGTAAGTAACCACGTTTCGGATTCATGAGTCATCACCGGCAACACACATAAAAACCTTAGTCTTCAGACATTCTTCTACGGATGCTAATTACATGTTACGCAATAACAGATATAAAATAAAAAAGAGAAATCCATATACTCGTACAGCAAGTTAATTCGGTACAAAATAAATATTTACAAAGTGAATACGCTAAAGTTAGCTTGCAATTAACATCCATACACATCTCATAAAAGAATGCAAAACGAAAACCATAGCCACCTCACCTCTATGGAAGCAGATCGAGTTGGCAGAAAAAAATGCATTCAAAGAAGCGATCGATCGGAATTTCAAATTAAATGTATATTTTCAAATTTCGAATGAATTTTGTTTGTTCTGTTATTATATTTCGACTTTTATGAGAGTTTTATGTATTCAATACATATGAATTTTAACTTTATTTATGTCTATTGTATTTTAATTTTTGAAGAAATTTAAGATGGCGTATTTACAAGCTAAAATATATGAAGCATACGAATGTATGAACGAAATGAGTCAACTTCTAAAATATAGGAGCTTCCACTTCCCGTGCACCCATTGAAATATTTAAGCCTATTAAAATATAGAAACTTTTGTTTCGAAATTTCGCTGGAATATCGGACACAGAATACATAGTACTGTCATAAAAAATATTTTAATGAAACTAACATTTATTTAATAGTTAATTAATTTACAATAAATCTCAGAAGTATACAAATTTGATTTGAACATACAGGGATTGCTCGTCTAACTAATGGCCGATGGGGCCGAAAGACTCCTGAGTGGTGACCACAAGCCGGTAGACCTGGCGTAAGTAGACTCCCCACTTGGTAGCTGGATACAGGAAGCGGAAGACCAGTCATCGTGGCTATCTTTCTGAGAGCCATGTACCTTGCAGTGGGCGTCCATCAGCTGAAAGAAAGAAGAATACTGGGATTGAAGTACTCCGGATATATTTGCCGAAGGAGACACATATAACTTCTTTGTTTTTAGCGCAAAATGACTGCTTAGATGCACTGCCGAGTGCAAGTTATAATTAAAATCTAAAGATTTTTGAAGTACGTCTTACTTCCGTTGCACCATTGAATTATTATTATTATGCACCTATTGAGTAGTTTCCCCACTAGCTGGACTGACGATATAGTTAAGGTCGTTGGAAGTCTTTGGTTGCGGGCAGTGCAAGACTGGTGATCACAGCGATCTTTGCGTGAGGCTTTTTGCTTGCTGCGAACGCACATCGGCTAATATAATGATGATTATGATTATGAATATTATTATCATTATTGTCATTATAATCATTATTATGATTATAATCATTATTATCATTATAACCATAATTATCATTATAATTATTAATATACACTGGTTTAACTGACCGAATTCCAGGTATTTTCCATTAGACATGTAACCTAATTTCGGGTGAAGCCATATTATAACTTACTTAAATATGATATTATGTACACTGAGTGTAGATATGAAAGAAACATGTTATTTTTTATAAAAATTATTTTGTGATTTTTTCCAAAACTTCGCCTTTTAACTCCACTGAAGCTCTATATCACTGGTAAATGAAAATGTGGTGCATATTTCACATGAATTCATATTCCCTTTGCCGGAATACTACCTCTAAAAACTGTTCTTTATGGATACCATACACAATCGTTGTTTGTTCGTTACACAGTACGGTTACAATCTTTCTCTTATTTACAATATTCCTTTACCAATGTTTTCTTATCATGTCTTTGGTGACTTATTGCTTTATTTATTATTTATGATTATCGCTTGAAATAAATTTTGTTCTAGTGATACGGCAAAAAAAAATCTTCTTAATCTTTTATTATTAAAAATGGCGTAAATATTTATCTCTTAAACACCGTAAGCCTCGAGTTAAGTTCACTTTAACAATTTATTTACACTTTATTGACCACCAAGACCAAAAATATCATAAATAATAACTAAATAAAAGAAATAATTTATATACAGATACAACAGGCGGTCTTATCGCACGAGCTGATCTCTACCAGACAACTAATGGATGGAGATGAAAAACATAAATGAGAGCTCCTTTATTAAATATTGAAATTTATTTGCATCATCAGGTGATAAATTAAGTCAATACTAAGGTTTTCCTTGGTTTAGATAGAAAATGGAAAATGATGTAGGAATTTTTTGGTATTCAACACGTGATCGTTTTTAATTTTCATCATCACTGAATCCATATAACATCCATTACTGAATTAAAACCTCCTTCATAGCGACCGGTAGGAAGCGAGCGACCTTGACAAGGTTGTCCATCTCCCCTTGTGGATGGACGTTGTGCCTGCTGGTTTTGTGGTCTTCAATATTTATTCTGTGCCCTCTGCAAGTTCGAATTACCAATCCGGCTTTGTCACTACCGTAAAGGTAAGGTAGCAAATTAAAAAAAAAAAACATTGTCACATTTCTGAAAGTCAATGTTCCAATATTAAAAAACAGCTTTCATTTTACATACGAAGTGTTTCTTTAACTCACGCTACGTGATAAAAGAACGCGCCTTGCACTGGAATTTTGTAATCTCAAACTTTCGGTGCATCTGCGTTATGAGATGAAAATTTTCTTCCTCCATTCACAACTGACAACGCGACAATGTTATCTTCTAAAAATGTGAAATTTGACGTCGGTGCGAGCACGGCCCGAGATTCGCAAAGTAATTTTCTAGTGCATCCAATGTCAAGCCTTCGTTCCGCAGCGATGACATTTTTAAAATGCTTTTTTTTATATTTTCTGAATTACTTGCTTATATTACCTTTATAAGTATAAAGTAAAGGACGAAAAAGTCTATTAAGTTTTAGTGGACGTACAATATTTTTTCATACTGGTTAATAATATAAACATTAAAATAAATTAAATATTTGCAATCCACAGAAATTTTGTTTGACAATTCTTTTTATATTTTTGTTCACTAACAATAGTAAATGTGGCACTCTCTCAATAGTGTTTGTACCGTGTGGATGTAAAATTTTTAACAAAAAAAGGTTGCATTTTATTTAACAAAATACAAAAATATTTACGCAGAAAATAATAAAACCAGGGCTATTCTTCATCTCATACAAATACAGTAAATAAAAATCCTTTCTCTAGTTGTCAAATATTTAACATTCATCTCTTCATCCCTAAAATATTACGATTGCAACATAATTTAATGTTTGTATATATTTTTTATAATGAATATATTAAAACAGAGAATGAAGTGATTATTATATAATTACTTCACCATCTTCACTTTCATCGTCATTTCCAAAGACATAAGTCTTCCCCATAGATTTCCAAATGGTCATCATCGTCGTCGTTTCAACCCATACTCTCACTGCAAGGCAAATATCTGCCACATAGTATGGGGGACATACTATAATCGCCACGCTTGTTAGACGGATTAGCGATTGCAGTGGTATAATGAATGCTAAAAGTGTGAATTATATAAGATACAGTCTTATTTCTCGAGAATGGATTCTTTGACCTACGATCTCTAGTCTCAGTTCTCAACCTTGTTATGAATAAACAGAAATTATTGCTTTATCTCACAAACGTTATTCTATTGTTTCTGAAGATGTTAATGCTGTTAGCCTTAAGGCTTTGATAGCTTCATCGGTACTGAGTTCACGGAACGGAAGGATCCGTGAACTAATAAACGTTAAAAATTGCATAGATCGTATTATAGAAATTAAATACACTTTTCTCATCAGTCGACATACTTCTATTAAATTACAATTCTTATTCAATCCATACGATTTATGTTAATAAATAATTGCAGAATACCAGACCACCTGTTGTACTCCTTTATTGGAATTGTAATGTTTCTATGTTTGAAAACTCGTTTGTGAGCAGTAGCAATCCTATGTAATTAATGCACAAAGTGTTTATTATTACATATAACAATCAAATCCGAAAACTACAATCGCAGTATCACTCCAAATGATAACTTAGTGTTATTTTCTTAAGAAATTGTTATAAGCCATTAATTTTTAATAGTATAAAGTCTATCGGAACAAACAGGAATTTATAAATAACTAAATCTAGTTCAGTAAAGTTTGTTTTGATTTGATTATTGTATACACAAGTTGTGTATTAAGAAAATATAAATGGATATTCGCTCTACAGATTTAATTAATATTATTGAAGACGGGCGCACTCGCCGGAGTAATAACGTCTTGAAGTGTTCTCGTCGTTAATTTCAAAACTCGAGCGGATAATCTATTTTAAAGATATATTCATATTCCAGTAAGAATAAAGACAAGCTTCACCGTGAAATTTATTTTCATGATGCATGTCTGTTTTACTATGACGTTTATTTAATTTTTTTTAGTGTTCGTATCGTCGATCCAGCCTATAAACGCCTCCATGCATATATTAATAAATATATATATATATATATATATATATATATATATATAAATATATGTATATATATATATATATATAAATATATGTATATATATATATATATATATATATATTAATATCATCTATGATATATAATGTACTTTCACTTATGTTGCGCTATAATTTTGGAATACTACGCACATGTTCAATTTTTTAAATTACGGATTTATCCATTTATTCAAAAACTTCTTCGTATAGCAGCGAACTTAATGCTGAAAGCATTCTCTGCCAGATAACCGTTTGGACAATGCGTAGATAAATTAATAAGGGTTAAATTAATCTATAGCAGTAACATAAATTAAGTTCAATAGTAAAGTTAAATTAATATACATGTGTGTATAATATGTGAGAATATATATATATATATATATATATATATATATATATATATATATATATGTATACATACATATTTACATCATATCATTGTTTCAAACGCTCACTAGCTTGGCCCCTTAAAGATATGTATAGAGATATACCATAATGCCACGCTTGGCAAGCGGATTGGCGACCACAGTGTAGTGTTATGGTAGACAAAAGGCGCTGCTGCCCATCCTCTGAAAACTTGTTTGTGAACCTTGGCTCCCCTTTGTGAGTTAACTAACAAAGCGCCAATTATAGAGGATTGTATCCCGGGAACAGAATCTACGACTGCTACACTTATACAGGATGAATAGTAATAGTAGGGAAAAGACCAATATTTAGCCACTTCCGCACATGCAGTGGTAGTTGTGCAACAAAGTGCACCGCCCGCCAGCCCTCCAGACCGCCAGTCTCTGTCAGACTCTATGTTTGGCACTAATCGGTGTAACATAACTCCTGAAGATGCCCCGTGGAGGGGTGAAACACGTGTTCAATGATTTGACGGTGGCAGTTGTGTAATTCGCATTGTTTGCCGCATGCGCATTCGTCGGCGGGCTGGCGGGCGGTGCACTTTGTTGCATGACTACCACTGCATGTGTGGAAGTGGCTAAATATTGGTCCTTTTCTTACTTAGGATGGACTTTCCGCAAGGTAACGCCTGATTCCATTAAAGATTAGTAATAGATAGAAAAATTAAAGGAAATTAATTTATGACTATTTATTTGCAAACATTTTAGAAGCTTTCACATATATTTTTAATTGGACAATAACCTGTACAGTTATCGTTAGTAATCGCATAGTAAATTAATAAATTAGGGACACCGGAACGCAATGTCGTTTTCTTAAGTTAAATTCACATGTATTTAACAATATAATCAACATTCTTAACAAACGTAGTCTTTATAAGTGTAGTGTACAAATATTCAAACCCGGAGCGGTAAAAATTAATCGGTTTTTCTGTAAAATATGTCGACAGAAACTACATTACTTTCCGGTTGTCCTAATATATAGCTTACTGTATATACAGTAATCTCTGTATATTTACATACATACATAAAATACTTTCAGGTCCCTCTTCTAGTTATCCAAATATAGATTCTTTTTAACTATATTATAATTACATTATTTATTGTTTCTAGATCCAGTGTTTTTTTTTAAATAGGGTGTACCGCACATTAATTGATAAGAAATGAACTATTCACTCAACTGTTTAAAACTACATCTCCCATATCTGCATCTATAATTAACTAATAATGATTGGTTGGTGAAATCAGGTTCTCTGTTAGAAGGCCTCTTGTTAAATAAACCTTGGCTATTTAATTAGTAAAAGTGATGAATATGTACTTTATTTGACATTTCTAATAATATTACGCTATGCCTACAAAATATAAATTACATTTTTATACAAATCTTGAAGAAATAATACTAAAATTTCATATTTACACGGCCTTATTCTTCGCTTGGGTAAAAATAATAATTATTCTTTTTACGAAGATTTGAATTTCTATCCGAGTATTTCTTAACCGGTTCGAAATGAATAATTTCGAATAAGGATGGCTTAAGGATGTCAGGCTAAGTCTTGACAGGATAATCCAGGTAAATCCGAGTTTTATCTCTTCCTTACAGAACCGAAAATATAACGCAATCGTTACTCACGACGTTAAGGGAAACGTGTACCGTAAAAATTTTATTATTAATTTTTCTAAAACATTTCCATGAGACTTATTATGAAATATTTAAAATTTCTCACATAATTTCGTTGTAAAACTGACAAGGATGCGATTTTAAAAGCGTGCGAAACATTGCACAGCGCGTTAAAACTAACAAAATAGAACGGTTTGGAAAAAATTGCTAGCAGAGACACGTGCTTTTTTATTACTTTCTTGACCCCCGTTATAGGGGACCTCTCCTACTACCCTAACTGATTATAGGGACAGGGCATTAACATTTTCTTTTTTTTAGTAATAATTTTCACATCTTTTATAATTTTTTTTACTTTTCTTTTGTTCCTCATATGATCTTACTTTCCCTTCTTTAATTCTATAATTCTCTTGCATTCCCCTAAATACTAATCTCCTTTCATGCATCGTCTTTCTCGTTCCTCAAATATCACAGGTTTAGATAATTATAACATTATTTCGCTTTTAGCTTTATTTATATGTCATAGTATTTTGTATTCGTCTTATTTATAAGAAAGCGGTCATAAGAAAGCGACTAAGAAGGATATATGAAATGGAGTTGGCATGGAGGATTTATGTATGCCATAATAAAATAGTGGAAACGTTACTTTTCTTATTCCAAACAGACCATTGGTTATTTAAAAAAAAAAACCTTAACCTATTTTTTTTTGGTTAGCCGACATTTTTCCACAGGATCTGTTGGAGGCGCCCTGCATCCAGTGTCTTCCGTCTGAATGTGGTAATAGCGGAAGTTCTAACGCTGCGCTTTCAGGTTCGTGGTCACCACTCCAGAATTTTAATTATTTCTATGATAGTAAAATAAAGACACATTACATATATAATTTTATAGATACATATTTTTTATGAGCTAGCAGGGAATAATCACAGTTCACGCGGATCAAAATGAGTGTGTAAGTATGTGCTTAGCATATTAACATAGTATATTTTTAATGTTTTCACTACATTACAATTATTGCGAAGCAGTTTCGTTACAAGTTGGGGACCACATGATAATATTACACGTACACGACGGCAACCAGCTACATTAGATTTTTGTAACCTCATGTAACCTTTACATGTTTAAATTCTTACTATGATGTTTAATTACTGTGAACACGGTTCATTGTATGTTTTTTTTCTCTTTCTTTCCAGATAATGCACATTCCACTAAGCCTAGGAATTGTTTTGTCCTTATTCTGCGAGACATTATTAAAAGTTTAAATTTGTTTCAAAAAAAATATATTGTTTGTATTTTTCCGTGACGTCACAGGCGACGAGATACATTCTAAAGTCTGTGTATTTTTAAATTCCCGGGCGGTGTGTGGTCGTTTTTGTAAATACAAACGGCTTCTATGCTGTTATCGGCGAGGTTTTGCCCGCGGACTGTGCGGAGGACAATGGTTTGTCGTGTGAAATAACAGATATGCGGTATCGATATAAAAACTATTCTGTTTGTTGTTTCAAAATTTATGAATCCATGCGATTTAATGTTAGCGTTAGGTTAAAATTTCTATTGTGGATCTCACATTTCACAATCTTTTTCTGTATAAAAAAGCAGTTATAAATGTTGTCAATATTCACGCTTTTTTGATAGAAGGTTTCTGGCATTTATAGATTGATTAAAATGCATTTTTTTATTTCAAGTAGCTAATATGCACTCCAATAAGATTACAGGTATGAGACACAACAAAGCTAGTAATATCACTAAGCAAGGGAAAAGGAAAGTCGAAGGAGGAAATCGGATGAAGCATAAACGTAACTTGATATACAACGGAATTTCTTTGTAAAATATGGAAGTATCATAACAATAGGTAAGTAATCATGATTCGCCTTCCTACTCCACGGTGCAGAAAGACCGATGACAAAAGATAGAAAACAGAATCGAATCGATGATTAGGGAATGTGGCGCTTGAAAAATATTTCGCTATTTTTTTTCCATTCACTCAAAGCCGCACGGATATCTCTATTCCTTAAATACTTTAGACCAAGAAACGCCTTTCGGCTAACCATCCTCAACTTTTGACGTTACGTGAAATGCTTTCGACTCTATATGTAATAAATGAAACTTTATCTATAAACTAGTGCTCCAGGGTAAAGTCAATATTCATTAATTGACCAGGTATGCAATGGATAGATCATAACTGGGCGCTCAAGGAATCGCGTAATGTGCGAAGTGCTTTGGAGCGATATGTAGAGGGCGCTTGTGAGAGGTGCCATATAAAGAGCCTGATGATCACGACAATTCGACCAAGAGCATACGACATAATCATTTTATTTCCATATAATCCGAAATTACAATATAACTATCAGAAATTATCTTAACAAAACACTAAATCCTATGTCATAGAGTGAATTACATTTGAAATAATATTTTGAATTGATCTGTACATGTTAAACAGTTCTAAAAGTTTAAAGTTTTTATATCGACTCAGATGGTTCTCTTATATTCGACAAGCTGACGTCATACGTTGGGCGCCATCTATCGACTATATCCGAACTAACAGCGTTCATACCTAATATTGTAAGAAAAATACAGAAACTGACACAATTTTTAATCTTTCTAGATACATTACTCTGTGACAATATTACGTTGACAGTTATAAAGGAAAATTCATAAAATTTCGTATTGACGCAGGTGCTTCCGAAGTGTGATGTCTAAAAGATCCTTAATAACTTAGATTTGTTTTTCAACCCTAAACTTTTTGTGCGGATGGAAATGTAAAAATACATAGAAAACTGAACTAAACAAATTCTGATGGATCAAAATAAGATAAAGTAACTGACTAAATACGGGTATGTTTTTATTTTAAAGAACATTGAACACTGATAAAATCGCCGTAATTTTAGGAAAGAAAGTGACTGGCTGTTTCTATCAACTTGAAAACCTTTAACTAATATCATTATCATCGTCATCATCATTTCCACGGCAGCAAATTTTATTTTAAAGTGGATTAAAAAAGAAATTTTAAATCAGAAATAACAATAATTGAAATAATACAATAAAATAAAAAGGAAAAAATTAAAAATTGTAAACTCAATTATGATACTAAAAAAATAATATTTTCAATAGGTCCGGTTGAAATTTGTCTGCATCTATCATGTTTTTACTTTCGTTAATTCTTTTCGAAATGAATGTTTTTTAAAAACGTATTAAATAAAGAAATTAAATGTCAGAAGAAATACAATACAAGTATGTGAATATAAGTTATATTTATTCTTAAAAAAAATACTTTTCGTTATACCACATATTAAATAATGTGTTTACATTTAATTTAAATAAACGTTTGCAATGATGACATGTTGCTTGAGAATTCTGTGAGAATGATTAATGTGTCGTTTGATTGATTGATAAATAATCTAATTGTAAAGAAGAAATCGAAAACGTCGTTTGGGAAGTTGGATGATGAAGGTTCTTTACAAAAGTCTATATATGAAAAAGAATTCCTATTTCACTTGATTGTATCTAAAACTTGAGAAATATTTTGCAAATTTTTTAACTATATTTAAATTTCGTAAGTTTTTTTTAAATAGCTTCTTACGAAAAAATATACAACTTCTGATATTATTTACATTTGAAATGTGTGTCTATAAAATAATCGCAAGAAAAATCAGTGGGTGTTTGTGGCATTTTGAAATGTTTTTGACATGGTCAATGGTACGTCGCCTGTTCCTGTGCTGGAAATACATCAACGCTATTTATTTACGCACCAAAAATTTAACTAACAATACTGTATATTAAAAACACAATCATTCACAATCAACAAATTGTTTTGTTACTCTAATAAATATAAAAATAGTCATATTTTTATATTTATTAGAGTATTCATAGCTAAGTAGAAATCAATTAATTTTTATCTTTTACATCTTGTCTTAAAGAACAGAAATATTTTTAGAGAACTTTTTCAAAACGTTTGTATTATATGTTGAACAAAATAAAAGAAACAAGGAAAGAAAAATTCACTTTCATGTTATTCCTCTTTTCAACCAAAAAACGCCCACTGCAAAGCGTATGACTCCCCCAAAGATCGCCAAGATGACTATATGATCGCCACCTTCACTATACTGTCGGCAAACGTAGTAAAGGGCCCGCCTATACTACTTTTAAGCTAAGAATACAATTTCTTAGCTTAAAATTGGTACTGACAAGATATATAAGAGTGCCAACAATGGGAACCCGTACCACAGCGCCGATTTTAGTAATGGATCCAGTAATTCTTATTTTTCTATTTATAAGGCCGGCATCTACTGTTCACCCTAATTAAAGAAAAAAATTAGAATAAAAATTAACAATGCATGTTTACGAAAATACCACGCCACACGCTCCAAAGGGCGATCCCTAGAATGGAATCCTCAAGAAAAGCGAAAACGTTTCCGCCCAAAGCAATCCTGGCGGCGGACAATCGCTGCAGAAGTGAAGGCAGTTGGAATGACGTGGAGCGAAGGTAACGCGAAGCTCAAGACCGCTCGGGATAGCGACGTACTGTGGATATATCTTAAATGGATATATCTTGAAGACATAGAAATAAATGAAGATGTTTACGAATTTCGGTAATTCACTGAGGTCCACGGCGAGTATTTTTTTCTTCTTACACACGTGTTATTCAATTTTACAGTTTGTTTTTTATTTATATTTTTAATGGAGCAATATTCGCCGCAGAAAACGACGTCTATGATCTTCAAGAAGTTAAATAATTTGCAACATTCAAATATTCGACATGAAACTACATGGTTTAATTTTAGGTAATGAGTGAAACTAATTAAGTTAATTATCTTATTATATTAAATCATAATATGAATACGCAGTTTTCTTTTTAAAGGAATTATTGAGCACATGGTTTTTTGTGTCAGGAATAAAAAGAAAACGTTTGTTCAATGTGTTAAAACACCGCAGGAAAATTACCCACAGTATACTACGAGTGGTGATTATTTAGGGAAATTATGCGAAAGTAAAGTCGTTAGCGACTGCGGCGTTGGCTGTTATTTCTGTACTCCGTGCGTGGACACACAGCGGGACCGTCCCACAAATCACTTTAACGTTTTGCATCGGTTTAGTAAAGACTAACTGCGATTTACTAGACGCTTTAGGCACTCGTTGTTCAGCAACTGTTTGTTGAAAACTACCATAATCATTTGTTAACTTTCTATATGAGCGTTGCCGGTTTCCCGTGGCTCGTACTGCTTTTAAAGGATGTATTTTCCTAAAATCTTGTCAAGTTTACCTACAGGAGCTATAGTACAAAATTAAACAGTGAAAAATAGTAATCCAACTTGTAAATAAAATTGCATAAATTCCGTCCTTACCTGATGTTCACTTGATAAAAAAATATATCGCGATGAGTTAGTGTATAGTTAATAATCTGTTATGTATACTAGGTGATTTATTATTGAAGTAAGTACTTTAAAAAGTACCTAGGGCACTTAGTATGAAGTCTTGACTGAAATATGTAACATTATTTTTTTTTTATTTTTAAACAGGAGCCGGCGACATATTTAAATAAGTTGTATGCGGACAGTGCAAGACTGGTCATCGTTCAGATTTATGTAAGAGACTCATATCTTGCAATAGGCGTCTAAAGGCTAATATGATATTTGGAATGCGATAGGACACAATTTCTAGGAGTACATTCTTAATGGCTCGTTGAGTAAATATAACTTAGTTTAGTAGGCCTGAAATGCATCGTCAATGGTAAAAAAAATTATTTTAAAATATTATACGAAAAATATATGAAGTAGTTTGTAATCTATAAGGGAGGACTACATTCAACAAAGGATGTTCTACGATTGAATTAGCGATCATGAAGATGATGACACGTGTACATTGCTGAGTTTTATAACAAAAAAATATATATATTTGTTCACAACGTAATGAATAATTAAAGTAACATATGCACGCATTGTGTAGTTCATATTTTAATGAATGATAACATAGTAGGTTTGTCAAAGTAGATTTAGGGTCGACTTGAAAACTGTATTTTCGAACAATGAGTGGGAGGCAAATTACATTGCTAACAAAGTTACTTGAAAACTTGAATTACAGGAATTTAGTTAAATAGTTTAAACACTTTCGTAACATAAACTCGGTGTGAGTTTTAGTTCGATCTTAATCGATAGCGTAGGAGTAATGTGCCTAGATATTGTAGTGCCTAGCCATTTTCGTAATCATATATCTATTTTACATGTATATTATACATATAAAGAAGAAGATATTCGTAATAAAAGTGTGCGGGTCAGAACGAGAGTTATAACATCAAAATATTTCTATAAACTACTGGGCAATCTACCTATATTAGAAGCAAACATAGCCTCTGTTAAAACAAATTTTTGAAACGGACTACCCATATATTTATGATAATAGTTTGTATCTTAACAATAACCGCATTCAATTAAAAAAATATATGGGACGTCCATAGTGTATTCACAAGGAACCGTGAAAAACTGTCTGTACCAAAGTTTCCACTGCAAAAAGAAATCAGTTTTTTAATAAAATTCCGCGAAACATTAGACTACCATTAACAAAATTAGAAACACATATTAAAAGTAAATTGACGATGAAGGCTTATTATTCATTAAACACACTCTTTAATGATAAAAATATTCGGGAATGTTGTCGCTAGATTTTTTTAATTTAATTTAGGCTATATCTGATAAGTAAGAAAAGTAGTTGTGTAATTTGCATTGTTTGCCACATGCGCATTTATTAGTGGCACGACTACCACTGAATGTGCGGAAGTGGCTAAATATTGTTATTAATAAATTAACTTACGCGAAGTAACGCCTGATTTCATTAAATATATATCTGATAATTTGTATATATATTTATATATATATATATATATAAACTATAACTTTAACACTATATATATATATATATATATATATATATATATATATATATATATATATATATATATATATAGTGTTAAACTTTATTAAAATATGTATTGTAATGGTGTTTCTTCCTGCTTCTGCTCCATGAATATAAAGCCTTAAGCAGAGTAGAGTCAAAAATAAAAGATTAAATAAAAAAAATTATAAGAATTTGACGATCAGTGAGTTCTATTAAAAGTTACAATATTTAATAAATTAATTTTAACTTTATCTTTATCTTCAAAGCAGTTTTTACCACGCGATGAACCCAGAACTAGCACTGTGACTCCATGCAATGTTATAATATCCTTTCCTCACATTTTTAGTCTAAAATTTAAGTGGTTTCGATATGATATTTTTGCTTCGACCCCCGCCTGGAATCAAACCTGCGACCTACAGTCTAAAGTAGGTTCTACGTCATCAGGCTACTGCTCCTCGTGTTAAACCGTACACTATTATTAATGGATAATTAGACCAATAATTTTACGTACAAAATATAACGTACAACAAAAGGGTTTAACTTCTTGGACATTAGCCATTGTATGAAGTGAATTAACTACAGACGGACTATAAATCGCAAGTAAAGCGTGAATAGAATTTTCTGAATTATTCCTCAATTTATTATTCCTTATTTAATTCCTCCTAGCCGACAATATATAACACTGCAAAATGGTAAAAGAAAAATTTACCCAATTAGCCTTAACAAATTGAAAAAAAAATCTTTATTTAGACTTAATATTTGTCTACAATACCACTTTGGTATGTCTCATAATCAATGGTTTTCTGATATTGCGTACAGACAAGACATATGTTTAAATACATATTACTATCTGATTGAATCAGTTAAATACGTTGATTTTACGATACAGTTGGCATTAATACATCTCTTCTGTATGTTTAATCTAAAGAGGCGCAGTCAAATCAGTTTGCATTTAAATAAAGCCGGCCGTACTCCGACTAACTCAGAGAATCTATTTATTCATGGCAGTGAAGGAAATAGAGCGAATTTTGGCCAGCGTAATTGAATGTGTTTGCTTTATCTGGATCAAATGGAGTACAGCTGAATAATTACCAAGTGGGGTGCGGCAAGGAGATTTGCGACATACGTTTTATTTTTCGCTAAAGTTTTGATAACAAGGTTGAAGGCTCGAGATAGGCGACGAAAAGAGTCGTCCTCTGTTCCTGAAGTACAGCTATGAAGTAATTAAAAAAGTAATAAATTTTAAAAAAGTTAGGATATATAAAGAAGTATTTCAGGAGCAGTAGAGAAAGAAGGAAGCCGGTGTATACAATAAGGCAAGTAAGCAAGGAGAGTGTGAAATATTGTGACGAAAAACAAATGACGAATGAATGGATTTGTGAAGAATAAAGGACATAAAGGGATTTAAAAAGAGGAACATTAAAAAAGTGTTATCCTAGATAGAGACGATGTGTGATTTAAAAAAAAATGCTTTGGGTTATTCTAACACTGAGTACATTGGTTTATTATATGGAATCTAAAAAAAAAGTAATACAGTGTTATTTGTAAAATTAAGACGTCATATGTTTGAAATGGCAATTATGAAAGCTTTACCAATGTTATTGCTTGATTGGTTTAACCATTTTTTTTAATAAAATGAAGGTGTTATTACAACAGGTGTACAAATAAATTTCGCGTGCGCTAATAAAAGGTAAGATTGTTTATTTTTATCATATGACACATGGGAGCAATAAGAAAAGTTGGAACGGCTATAAATATTTAGGTTAAGACATTCCAAATATATTTCTTGTACGCGGGATTTATAATACTTTTAAGAATCTTTAAAAAAGTTCTCTTGTAACAAGTGTACTTTCAAATTGAATTTAGAAAAAAAAAACAACGAAGTTTTTGCCACGATGTGGAAATGTCGTTGTTTCCAACAAATTCCGAATACGTAACTGTCGAAAACTTAATTAAGCTGTCGATCAAGAGTACAGCGCAGGCAGGAGCAATGGCAACTGTCGATACTTTACAAATCATGGCTGTTATTTTGTAATGAAGGAGAATGAAATTAGGCCGTCTGTACACGTATATAATCACTCACACACGCGCACAGGTTAAAGCCAGATAACATATGAGGAAGAACGAGATAAATTTAGCTCTGGTCGAAACCATCGTTTTTAAAGAGTCGCCTTTTGATATTTTTAATATTCTGTGTAAATGCCTATGTATGTTTATGTATGTATTTTTATATGTATGTATGTTTTTTACACGTTATCTACATATTATTAATACTTATACTGTTTCTTATCCTAGCGTGTACAATGCAGATTATTAAATAATATAAAAGTAGTAGCTATTTGTTATTAAACGCAATAAATAAATTAATATTTATTTTACGGTTGTACCGTTCTTCGCGGGTGTTGTAGTTTGTAGACCAAAACTCCAACTTGCACCATCAAATCTCAGGCGCACGACATGACGTGGTGTTGGACCATTGCGACGCAGCAAGAGTAAGGCAGTAGTCTGAATAACGAATACCTCGGAAGTCGTCATCATTTTTAAGATGTTTAGCTTTAGTCGGCCACTAGTGTGTTCTGAACAGGTTATATTAACCAATAAAAAAGAAAGGAAAATTAGGTATCGATGTATATGATTATTATATATGTCCTCCTTTAAAGGATAGAGTATATTGTACGAAGCAAAATATTCCCTCCCATGAAACATTGCCATTTGATGTATTAGAAGTTAGGCTGCTAGCTGATCTAGGCTTCGTGCAGCTTCACCGAAATTGAGCCCGTGGAAACAGAGTTCCGCGGACTAAAAATTTTACGCTGGGTATCGTACCTCAGTCACGACGAAGACGTCTACACGCGGAGAACTATACCCGTGTAGGTGTATAATGTAGAGTGTGGGGTGAGTATGTTGCACGAAGCGAGGACTACTCGGCGGCCGGGAGAAACACGGGCCTCTCCGGACCGCCCTCGCTTAAACGCGGGTTAGGCGTACGTGGCCGGCGTGTCATGTGTAAGTGAGTAGTGCATGACATGTGCATTGTTGAGACGAGTTACCAGATATCATTTAAATTCCGCTTTAAGGGCGGCGAGAAGAGCCGAGTGCTCCGCAATACAGAGAAAGCGCTCCGAGGGACCGGGTGCTTTGCGGAATTTTGCGACGAGGATGCAGACATCCCATGAAATAAAAAAGTGATGGACATATATATCGCCCATGTAAGTAATCTTGCTTGACATTAAAAGAATGAGTCGATACAAGGGCTTATCTTCATTATCAATATATCAATCGATAGATGTCCACTGCAAGGTGTAGCCTCCGTTTAAGATCGCCATGATGATGTCTTGCGCTACTCACATCCATCGACTTCACGCGACCTTGACTATATCGGTCCATCTAGAGTAGGCTTCCCCGCACCGCATCTCGTGGTCGCCACTTGAGAACCTTTGCGGCCACAACGGCCATCGATTGCCATCGATGTGCCTCGCCTACTAACACTTCACTTCAAGAGCTGATAGAAACTACAATTACGTGGAATAGGAAGTTGTTAAGTAATAAGTAATATGTTAAGTAATGATGCCATTACTCATGAGTAGAAGCAAAATATATATATATATATATATATATATATATATATATATATATATATATATATACCCTAATAATAATGAAAATCATGGTTGATAAAATCATGCTTGTCGTCAATTAAAAAGATATTGTCCTAAAGTTAAGCCGTTGAAAGATTCTGAAGACAATATGAAATCAACGCGAGTTGAATTATTAAGGAATAAATATTATCAAATTATTTATTATCGTTTTTGGAAATCAAATTAAAAGGCACGGAAAGTTGTCCGTATGGTTTGTCGAACAATTCAAACAGTTTTTCAGGCATTCTTAAAATCTGAATTACCTGGAAGATGGATGAAATATGTAAGAAATTCGATGCTAAATAATTTGTGTATTAAAAATATTTACATGTTTAGTGTGCAAATCAAAACCGAAAAAACTTACAAAAATAACTAGAAATGACGGTATTTTTAGCTTGCGATAAATAACAAACACTGTCTATACATGTTACATTATTTTTAAATTATTCAGAATACACCCTAATTTCAAAATCTAATTCTTATATAAAATTCACGTAAAAATTCCGGTTTTTAATAAAGACAGAAATAATGTTGAATCTCGACGCAGGTATGAGAGTACGTACAGGGTCACTGCCGACACTCAGCGCCACCTGTCGACCATTACCGACGTTTATTAGAAAGGCCGGACCATATTCACCTTTCCTTTATCGTAGATCAGCTAAATTATGCTATAGCTTATCATAATGTATTATTCTTCAAAAACGGGAACTATTGGAGAGTTAAGAATTCTAGAAAGTTCCACATACAGTTATGGCTCTTATGTATAAAAGCATAAGGGTATGAATGTACAGTTCATCCATCACTGCTTATAAACCTATTTCCAATCACTTTGTATAGAATAATCACTTTGAAATATGTTACATTAATTTATTTTCTATTGGAATACGTCAAGCCAATAACTTGTGGCAGCTGTTATTTCAGAAAAAGAGATGAAGGAAGGCAGGCGATGTATGAAAGGAAGTTAGTATGTAGAAGAATACTAGAGAGCTGTAGAATGAAAGAAGGGGGTTAGATCATAAGACCAATGAAAGAAGAGTAAAGAAATAAAATAGTATAAGAAAAGATTTATTAAAAAAAAATGTGAAAGCCCTATCCCTAAAATCAGATATAAATACCAGAGGTCTCCAATAATGGGAGCCAATAAAAAAGTAACTTAAGTAAATTTGGCCAACGACCAACGACGCCACAATAGGGTCGTGCTCAAAATAGTATAAATAGTATCGCTCAGTTGCTGTTGAGTTCGACGACAAGCCAACTAGACGATAAACTTGACAAGCCAAGTAATCCGAATTAGCGCTGCCAGCGCCAAGCCAATAAATTTTTACGAAAAGAACGGCAAAGTGCGGACGGTAAAGTGTTATTTGACAGCGAATCCGTAATATATTAACCCTTAGAGAGGTTTTGCATCTATTACCAATCAACCATTGGCTGATACTATTACCGTTATGAAAACCTACAAAAACAAACATTAATTTTTTATGCTAGTCCGCAGTTAAATACTATAGTGGATAATAAAAATTAATGAACTCTCAAACTTTTAACATTTACACTTAAAACAGCACTCATGAGTATAATAAGACCATTTCATAGTTTCGTAACCAAATGAAAAACAACCTAAGGGTGTTAACAAACTAAAGATATTCGAATATTTTTTGAACGTAGCGGTCAAGTAGATATGTTTGACCGCCGGTTCTACTGCAAATCTGAAGGGGCCTATTTCCAACGTTGAACATGAAGTTGTATTTTTAGCTTTTCCTGCTTTTACAAATTCATCTAACTTTGGATCAAAGTTGAAAATTTTATTACTCCTAATTATTTTGTAAAACCTTGGCATCAAAAATATCTACGGAAAAGCTTTATATATTTATTCTTTATATTATTTATTCTAAAAGCTTTTAATAGATTTAAATAAAATCTGTCGGAAATTAGTAAGCGATTTTCAAAAGTTTTCCTAACAATTCTTTATATTACTCCTGTCCAAAGAGCATATAGTACGCATTCGCGTCATAAAATACGTACACATACATACTTCAACAGAAACACGTGCACAAACACCAACATATACACATAAACAAAAAATCAGCGAGAAAAGCCGCGCGGCGAACGAGTGTCACTGGGCGCGAAGTTGCGACAGCCACCGAACATCGTGCACTGTACGTATCAAGTTTAAGGTCAGTTGCACAATGATTTATCTTTTTTACGTGTGACATAATAAAGACTTTGTCCCCGTGTACACCAATATACTTTTAACTATTTGTGGAGTTTTATTCTAACAAGATAGATCCCTGCAAGCGTAAATAAGACTTCATCAATATATCTGTTATTAATACTATTTTTTTATTTTACATAAAACCTAAGCAGGGTATATCGCACAGAGCAGAGGGCTGCTGGATCTAAAAGATTCCGAGCGGAGACCATTATCCAGTATATCCAGCGTTAGACGCCGAATTCAGGCTGCTATTGGATCTTATTGGAAGTCTATGAGAGAGGCCTATGTCCAACAGCGAACACACACTACGCACAAGACACTACAGTTAAAATAATGAATATGACAACCAGTGAGTCGTTAGTGTGTTTCAGCCCTAACTAGCCTATGGTATATTTGTGTTTATTTGGTATCGCTAGAAAGTATACATACATCTGTTTAATTATGATAGTTCCGGATAGTTAAAATAATTAGATAAATGCATCTAAACGATATATTTTTAAGAAAAAAAATATTTATGAAATGCAACATAATGCACGATTACTTCCTCACGTAGGTGGTGGGTGAAGCGACGGAAGTCGTCGACAATGGGCGTGCTAATCATAATACCAAATGATATTTTTAGCTCTTGATTTGTTCATCTCGTTGGCGAGGAACCACGAGTGTATAAATTTCCACGCTTGTTTGTCGTGGAAAAAGACGACCGGGGGGGGGTTGTCCCATTTTCGGGAGGGCTTTGGGAAGCCACTTATTGGGTTGGGGAGGACTTGCGTACGGCTTTTTTAGCCGGGCTAGCCTATGGGGAGGCAGTTTTGGAGGTACTGCCTCGGTGAGTGGGGGAGGGAGCAGCGCGAAGTGGCCTCTTCCTCTTGCCGGTGACGAAGATGAAGTTGTCGGTTCGGGGGGCAGGCTTCGGTCCGTCGATCTCCATCTCAGAGTCCGAACCTAGATACTCGGACCCGGAGGTGTAGTCCGACGAGATTTTTATGTGTACAGTAATGTACGTATTTGTATGTATAGGGTGTACACCCTAAACTACACACTCTTTAATGTCTCTCTTCTCCATTTAAAGGTTGTCTGGCTCAAGCAATAAGCCCGCCTCTTGTACCTTACGAATTGTTTCTGCTTTTCCTCAATTTATTTTTTGTCGTGTACAAAAAAGTGTTAATAATTAAAAGAATAAATGTAAAAAGACGTATCTTTGTGTGATATCTATATAGAGCTTTGATTTTCTTTCTCTCTCCCTCTCCGCAACCTCTTTCTCCAACCTTTTGATAGCCCTGGTGTAAAGCAAAATGTATTATGTATTCGCAAATTCTTCTTACCTTGAGTTCCCTAGAGTATAGAGTTCCTCGGTGCGAGAAATGAAAAATATACAAAAATAGAACAAGAGATGATTTATTTTTATATACATATTCATATGATACAGAAGCACTTCAAAAGATATGAAAATATTACTAAGTAACCATTTTAACATAATTGTTTATTTAGGATATCGCGAGTTTTCTCAAACAATAGTAAAGCTTTTCAATATTTAGTCATGTATTGTTTTTGTCTGTCCTTTTATAATATTATTAGTAATTTGTTATATATATAGAATAACATATATGCTCTGAATATTAGCTTATTTTCCATTAACTATTCTTATTTCCATTGCAGAGATTTATACCAGTATTAAAAAAATATTATCGATAAATGTATATTATTCTATCCAACAATAATATACTGATGTCAGTGTGGAATTAAGTATTGTTGATGCTCACTTAGACAGGTAATTTTTGTCAAGTACCCCTTATAAAACTGTATTTGTTAAGAGCAACTGTTGAATTTATCGCCGGTCTTCTCAACAGAACTACCTTCCGAGCTGGTGGTAGCTTCCTATACCTACTATGCTAAACTACAATGCCAACCGACATTTGTTGTTAATTGACGATTCGAAAGTGATATTAACAGTTTATTCGAATAAAGAATATTTTGATTTTGATTTAGTAATGTTTCTACTGTTTGTGTATAAACCTTAATAAAATTAAAAAATTTTGCATTACATAGACTGCGAATTTGTTTACGGATTAATTATAAATAATACACTTATTCATATGCTGTAAAGAGGTCAGTGTAGATCATTTGTCAACCAATCGTTTTAAACATTTTATGCCTATTTCTAATGAACATGTATAAAAAATCACGATAAAATTGTTACATTAATTTGATTTTTATATCGAAATGCATTAAGCAATTGTTGTCAGTATAATACCTGCATAGACAGAGAGTTAACATCAATTAATTTTAACATGTTGTTATCCAAATTTTTGAAAATGCTTTTTCTAACTATACTAAGCTTGCATTGTTTCTAAAAGTATTAATTTTTAGACTCGATTTATCATACATTAATTGACAGCAAGGGAGCAGTACATTCAATCCTTTAAAGCCTTTTATTTTCAATCAACTTTTATATCATTATTCATCGTTATAACCAGTGTTCATCTATGCTCTGTAGTATTCCGCTTCCTACAAACATCTCCTACTTAAATCGTCAGAAATGGTTAAAAATAATTCTTACGCAATCATGTCTACACGTTTTTCGTTCATCATCTGCCGTCATCATCATGAGATTAAGCCGGGATCCTGCCAATCAAACTCACTGGTTTTGAAAGCTGCATTGATCACATCAGTTTTTCTTCAATTTCTTTAAATTTTATTACTCCAAATCAAACAAATGAAATATCTATAAGGTTCTTTGTAGTTGTAACAAAAGTATTTTTATTGAATATCATTAAAATGATTAAATTTCCTTTTATGCTTTACCTTGTAACACAGTTAGTTCACCTGCACGGAAGACTAAAAATTTAAGCGTATAAGATGCGTGGTGTTTTAAACCTTAACAGATGTGGATGTCGTTAAGAGTGTAAAGAAATCCAGTTCCGTACCTGCATTCGATTGCCATTCTGACTTGGACCCGTGTACCGCAAGAATTACCCCAAAGTTTGATTATATCACAGTTTTGTATATATTGTAAAAGGCATTACAAAGTACTCGACAAATAACGTGTCTATCGTTTTGTATTCGTTAAAAGCAACCGTGCAGGATTATAAATACTAAAAAAAAATAGAGCGGATTAACCTAGAAGTTGCTTTGGCTTTTAGCTTAGGAATAATAGTCATTTTTAAGTTTATTTATTTGTAATTTATGTATGCGTGTAATTTGTTGCAATGTAACGCTTATAAATATATGGATTTTAAAGATTTTAATAAATTAAGCGTTGCAGAGGTACACGCACAAACGATCTCGTAGATTAATCCTTAGTAGCCTGATTTAGAAAAGTGATTTTTTTTAAATATTACTGTGTTTACTTGAGGGTCTAGATGAAGGGAAATATAGATTTTTTTTTAATTTCGTTGGAAAGAATATTATACAACAGTAAAATAAGTACAGCCAACCTATAAAAAAAACTAATAGTAATGTGAACATTCGGTTTAAAAGATTGATATCAAAATTGAAACCCTAGGTTATTAAGGGTTAAATATTCTTAGATTTTATATAAGTCTTTCTTTTTTTATATAAATTTTTATTACAATGAACGTAGATGTATTGTGTAAAGACATTATTAAAAAGCCAACGCCGAATTTGTGATCAAATGTAGCTACCAAACAAATTGATTTCCGAACTCTAAGAGCTGTCAAGAATTTAATTAAACCTATCTATCAATGGCAGACGATGGAGTTTACGAAAAGTGGCGACCGTCGAACCTGTGCCAACTGAGAGCCAGTTCGAGAGATCTCGTCAATATTTAAACAATGTCCTTTCATTGTCTCTAAAATACGCTTTTGTATGTGAATAATATAAAACGTCTATACACACTTTGTACGGATAATAAATGTAGTCACTCGTTTGTATTTGGAATACTGGCTGGCTATAAATTAATTTTGAAATAAGAATGTTTGCATAATTTTATGTTTTAATCGATTTTCACAACAGAGAACATTGTTTTGAATTAGGATCGTAGTCATGTCAGGATTTTAACTTACTTTTTTTTACCTTTTAATTTTTTTATTATTTATTTTATGATTTATACTTATATCACCTACCTTCGCTAAATTATTTCTATGTCGCCCAAATGATTAAATGATTGAGAATGACTGACATTTAATTTGCCATTGTTCTTTTTATAATCAATGTATTACCTATTTTGACAAGGAATTATATTGTTTTAAACATATAACTAAATCTGGAAATTGCTTTATATTAGCTTGTATATTATCTCATTTATTATAGGAACATTTTTTTTAATTTATTTCATTTTCAAAATCAGGAGATCCGTGAACGAATGAAAGTCGCAGAAATAACTCAGCGGATCGGTAAGTTGAAGTGATAGTGAGCAGACTACAGATTGCGCAGAATAATAGGCACCAGGGTTTTAAAGTTCTGGAATAAGGACCAGGAGTTCGATTTGTTAAGGTAGCCGGAAAACGCTGGATGTATCTGCTTCCTACTGGTTTAGTTGTAAATATAATGGTAAATGCCCATTTCCAACAATACAAGTCGTACAACTGAAATAATAAAAATGAAGTTCATACAAGGATAAACAAATGAAAGTTCGCCAATGATATTAAACTGATTTGTATCACAATCACATTCTCTACTTATTTAAATTTGACGATTACCAGATATTACTTGATTTTTCTCACCAACAGCAGCGTTAATATCGTACGAACTTTTCTTTAGAATATCGTGAATAAATGTCACCCCATCACATTTGCTATACCAAACGCACAGGTGCTTGAGAAGGGACCCGATGTAATTTTCAAAAAAATTTCAATTCGAAACTAAGATCATTATTATGGTTGTCACCTTTTTAGCTCTAGAAGACTCTCTGCTGGACATAGATCAACTGGAGGCTAAGTTCATCTGTCTGCATTGTGAGTGGACATGCTCCTTTACACTTGCCGGTTCATAGGCTCCACTACAAAACATTAAGAACCCAGCCGCCATTTGTTTTGCGCGCTATAAAGTCTGACCACTCCCACTTCAACATGCCACTCCTATGGGCAATGTCTATAACTTTCGTTTATCTACGGATCTCCTTATTCTTGATTACCGAGTTGGTCAATTTAATTTTACGCAAAATTTTTAATTAAATTATTATGACTTTGTTGATTATTTAACAAATATTAATTCGCTGATTAATATTTTTATTAAAACTTAATTATGAGAAAAACTATTAAACAACTTTGTGAATTTTCAAGAACACCAATACAGGCTTCCTTACGCCCACATAAACAAAAGCTCGAACCATAAGTCACAACCAGTTTATATTACCAACGTACTTAAAGCACTTAACTAAATTTACATAATCCAAGCTTCCAAGTACTTTATTATTGTGCCACCCACGCGGCTATCAAACGCAGGTACCAAAGCCTACCCGCTATTTAAATATAATATAAGCCATATTCAACTAACCCTACTGATATTAAAAATATCTAAGTAAAAAAAGGACCAATATTTAGCCACTGCCGCACATGCAGTGGTAGTCATGCAATAAAATGCACCGCCCGCCAGCCCGCTGATAAATGCGTATGCGGCAAACAATGCGAAACACAACCGCCACCGCCAAATTACTCAACACGTGTTTCACCCCTCCATGGGGCATCATCAGGAGCTATGTTACACCGATTAGTGCCAAACAAAGAGTTGTTGTTATTGCATGACTACCACTGCATGTGCGGAAGTGGCTAAATATTGGTCCTTTTCTTACTTAGGATTATATACTATATATACTTCCGCGAGGTAACGCCTGATTCCATTAAATATTAAAAACGTCTATCTATAAATTTATTTTTTTATACTATTTATACAATACCCGGCGATACTACCTATGTGACGTTTGGTCAGTCGTGCGACAGAGATAACGCCCTACGAAGCCGAAGTTAACCGATTGGCTCTTTGCAAAGGTCGATGTGCAATATTTATCGCCGGGATCTGTACAAATGACGCGAACTTAGTTCCATGGACTTTTTATATCTGTTTGCAATCGCTGTATATATTACCTAGTTTTGTGCTAAAAAGAGAGAGTTTTTCATGCGATTTACAATATGAAAAAAATATAGATAAGAAAAATTAAAACAATACTTAGTATATACATCTATAAATACATTCTTTTGTATCTATAAATAATTTAAAATATAAGAAAATAAAATGTCATAAAGGTGATATAAAATCACCGGAAAAATTGTCTAGAAATAAAGAGACAATATGAGTACGACAGCGTACATAAATTTTTAAAAGATATTATTTGACATCAACTCCTATTAAGATAGAGCTAGGAGAAAGGATTAAAGCAATGTCGTCTCCCTGGTGGACGACGAAGAACATCGCCCCAAATTCCTTAGGTTGAGGAGAACAATAGAACATAACGCCTTAAGTGGTAATAAGACTTAGATACGTAAGGAACTAATAAGACCTCAATACTAAGATTTATAAATGAAAACTGAGCTTAAATATGTAATTTATATTGATCTTTACTAAAAACAACAAAATAAAACCAGTAGAAAAGTCTGTGATACCGAAGGGATGTGATAGTTAAAACAAATCGGTGATATGATATAATGCAGAGAATGTATAGAGTGACAGATATTCTTAATAATGAAAGATGATTAACAAAATAAAATATGAAACACGAAAAAACATATTTTATTAAATTTTAAAACTGAAAAAAAATCAGTTACTCATAAACAAAACCCTTACCGACTCCATTTACAAACAAATTTTATATAACAACACTAAAAAAATAGTAAAAAGTCGTTGTTATTAAAATTATCTCGCGTAATAAATATATATTGAAATTATAACTATAAAATTTCACGAACCAGTCATTTTCATCATAATAATAAAAGTAAATATCTGGTTTATTCCAGGTAAGGGAAATTTATAAGCACTCTCGCCTACGTTAAAAATTATCAGCCGGCACCATAATCACAATTCATTAAAATCAAAATTTAATAACTTGATACTTAGTCGGTAAGCGATCTCTATTTATAAATGGATCAAAAATTACGTGATAAATTTTTAGGACACTTATAAAGTCTTGTACTAAAACAATAAGTTTGAAGCAGCTTTATCGTGATCATCATGATTTTGGTCATATGACTTCCAATACTAGACATAAGTCTACCTCATAGATTTCCAATAATACCAGTTGAAAGAGCCTGACTAGACCTGCATCCGGCATCTTGATGAACTCAACAAGATGTTCTTTGCATCTTGCAGACAGACACACGCTGCTCTTGCAGGTCTATGGTCTCCACTTAGAACCTTCGAACTCCAGCGGCAATCAGTTCTGCGCACTATGTGACGTGCCCACTGTCATTTCAACTTGCCGATCCGCTTGACTGTATCAGATACTATTGCACGTCTACGGGTGTCATTCTTGATTTGAATCATAGAAAAATCCAGAACATTGCTCTTCACATCCTTGCCGATCCTTACTCTCCACTCCTGAACCACAAGGCAATAGAAGTCTAATATGCTGAATCAGTCAAAGAGTCATAAATAAACATGTAAATAATAGAAAAAGTAATTTAATTTTGTCTCTGTCAGAATTTAACGCTTCACCTAGTTTGAAGTGGTAAAGCGCTAAAGGCGTTTAGCCTAGACCTTTTAATAGTAACTAAGGTCGAGTCTCACTCTTTACCTCGACTCGGACAGTTCCTCAATTTAATACACCGGATTCGAAGGTCGCCAAGCTCTTCGATCAAAACGACTTAGACAATTGATACAAAATATAATTAAATACAAGGTATTTGGTTGTAAGTAAAAGTTAAAACTTTAAAAACGTGAATGTACAACACTTTAATAGTATGTTGTAGTAGATGGTTTCTGTAAAAATAAATGACGTATTGGTTAAAAATAGATTTTCAATATTTGGATTACTGTGTATTAAAATTTATTATTTTTTACTATCTGCCAGAAATTATTTTACAAATTCGATAGAGAAATTTATTAATATACCATATTTCAGAGTGATCACTTCATATAGGATGTTTGGAACTAGACATAAAATCTTTAAAGTCTTTTGCTAACAAATAGACCTTACTTTTATCCCTTTGAAGCTTTGACATCTTTAACCAATCATCCTGTATATTTAAACTCAATAAAATTTTACTATTAACAGACTAAACAGATATAACCACAGTAATAGCCATTATTTTGTTAGTTTCGTTGTAAGGAGAGATGCCGAGTACAGTTCTCGGGGCTGACGACCCTTGTAGCATGTTAAGCGAGGCCGTGCAATGCATTGACTTTCACCTTCATTCCTCTCCCTACCTGACCAAATTTTAAACTATCCTACCAATGCTACTTAAAAATGATATGTTGCCTCTTACCCGTGATCACTTTTCTCTTTGATCACCTTTCGACCTTTTTTATTTGACCTAGTGAATTTTTAAATTTGTGTCACCTATAAAGCAACATATAACAAAACTTTTATTCATACATTAACTTTTAATGCAATTTTAACTTATATGTACTGCTAGTGTACCGAAATAAATAGGCAGAAGTTCGCTCTTGACTGATCTAAACCCTTCTAATGTAAGTATTTTAATTAATGAAGAAATTACCATATTAACAACACCTATCGCTGGCAATTTATAATGGAAGTATAGCAGTGCAATGTACTCAAAATATTAATTCTTACTAGTACATGCATGATAAAGACCGCTTGGTACACTAAGATGTGTCTAAAACACCAAAACAGTAAAACTTTCTGAGAGCCCCTGAGAGATTTTGAAGGCATCCTAAAACTTTACTCTTGAAACTTGTACGATATCTCACACTCTTAACAACACAATCCGCGCTAAGGCAAAAGGTTTTCCTTGTGCGGCGTTATTACCGGATAGATGATATTTGGGACACAACTGGGAATAGACAGAACTATATTATGTCATGAATCTCTTACAAGTACGTTTTATATTTCAATATACTTTTCGGCTGGAGAAATTATTAAATAACGCATAGCTTATGAATTTTCCGAATCAAGATTTTAATTCACTTTACTTATTCTTTCTATTATTTAAGATCATTATTCATTATGATAAACTTTATATCATTGTAAATATTTTAAACATCGTTACTATTACTTTCAATATCAATATCATTAATAACTTTGCTTAATTTTGAAACTCAATGTCCTTGTTTGATTCACATTCATTTTAACAAGTGTTATCTTACAAGTAACCATAAAAATAACTATATTACTTGATTATTAACTCTTAATGAACATTGTGAACTCTCAAAGTTTTATATCAAAGCATGCCATTATATAGGAATTCTTCTTACATTTTAATTTTGAGTCTCGTAGCATTGTTGCATCCAAACGGTCCCTGTACATAAACTTAAGTGGATAAAAATATTAAATAAATAAATGAGTACCTGTTATTTATTTTCTGTTTATATAATTTTTTTGACCTCTAAAGAATAGAATAACTGTATTTTGTTTATATAATCTGTGTGCATATTTAATTCTATTTATAAATTCTTCTTCTATTTACAAATCCATAAAATTAATACCCTCATTACTTACCGTAACGGCTGATGTTATTCTGACTTAAAAAATTATATTTCAAAATACTCGTATAATAAAAGTGATAATATCGTCGAAGTTAGTTGAACGACATTTTCAATTCGTTTAATGTTTTTTCATTATTCGTCGATCAATCAAATGGCACATTCGTCATTCTATTAACAGTGTGTCATTTGATTATTTAAAGTACGTGTTACATTTTTTCATGTTTGTGTTAGATGAGATGTATTGAAATAACGAAAATAATAAATAAAAGTTATACACTTACTTAAAATTGTACATCCATTAGGTTGTCGACATTAAGTTATTTATTTTGAGTAAATTACATTCTACTTTAACACAATTACTATTATAGGCCAACAAATAGGTTTCGTTGTGAAATCCTTTACCTTTAAGACTGACATTTTTAGTACCTTTGTTATAAAGTTTATTCGCAATACATTAAAATTAAAAAAGAGTACAGCGATAAGCAAGGTATTAATATGAGGAATAAAAACGGATTACCAATATTTTTCTTTTCAAAAATTAAAAACAAATCATTTATTTCACAACGTATACGTATGTGCAAATATAATTCTAGAAGCGTTTTAGATCTGCCACTGTAGAGCTTTAAATATTATTAAAAAGTAAATTATTCTATCGAAGACTACTATAGTTATGTTAATGCGTGTAATTAAATGTTGTTAATGCTAAATTAGGTAGCTAATAATTTGAAAAGTGCAACTGTTTGAGTTTCTAGCCGGTTCATGTCTGCAGAACTGCCTGTCGAACCAGTGGTAGGTTCCTGTAGGCTGACAATGCCGATATTTTTTTATTAATAGATAATTTGAAAGTGCGTGTAACTGCTCATTTGAAAAAGGAATATCTTTATTATGATTTAGATCAGTGTCTTGTTTCTGATATAATAATAGATATATATGGACGTAAAACTTTTAAATGAATACAGCTTATTTACTTTCAATTATTGTACCATTTTTTTTTTCAGAAATAATAAAAAAGTTGCTATGTTATTTTTTTTAATTAATTATTGTTTACTATGTGTCCCTGTGCTGCCTGTAGTTATTAACCTTGGAAGTTAGACCTAACGCTCTCACAAAAAAATAACTATCGTAACATGTTTCAAAGTGTCCACTTCATACAGGATATTTGAAATAAGAGTAAAAGCTTTTTGATGACATATAAGATATATATTATCTCTTCAAAGCTTTCACAGCTATAATCAAACATCCAGATTATTTACCTCACAACAATCCCTCTGGTATATATATTATATTACCAGTCTATAGTTTATAGTTCATTATTTAAAATAACGATTATAAATTTCTCTTTTATCGATTTTAGATTCGATTTTTCTTTAATCGAATCCTATACCTATGATTGTAAGTTAGAGCCCTTTCTAAATAACCATTCCTTAACTTTAACCTTATATCCATTAACCGAAACAAAAATGGTTTTAAAGTACCAATACTAACATTAAAATGTATCAATTCATTCTTCCAGTTGTTTTTAAAATTTTGTTGAATATTTCCTTCTATTCATAATTCCTATCGATAAACGTTAACCTGTATATTAAAAGAACTAAAAAAAAACTCTTAACTGAGTCCGAAGCAAGGTCCAATCTATTCACTAGTGGATAGAAAACAGACAGAATTGCGAATTGTACAGTAAACGACTGTTTTCGCCGCTCGTGTAGTTCAATTGAATAAGCATCCGGAATGGGATTGAACAGAGATTTGGTGCGAAATACAGTACGGACATCGTTCTACAATGTACCTACGCAATGTACTCTTAGAGCTTAATTAAAATTTAACATTTATGTATCAAAATCACGGTTACGTAACAAATATTTTAAAAGTAGAATGAGAATTAAAACAGTTAGTGAAGAGTTTTAAAATTAAATTGAAATACATATATCAAAAATCAAATCAAAGTACCGTTCATTCGTTAATATTCTAAGCGGACTGCGGTTCATCTATATAGTATATACGACCTTGTTAAGGTCAAAAAAATAACTTGAAAATCTTCTTAAACATCATATGTCAAGCAGTGTTCTACAGTTCAGCCATATATATTAATGGATTAAAAAACACTTAATTCTTCTTTCCAATTTAATATCAAATCAATTGAATTTATTTTTCTGGTATTTCCCTCTTACTTCCATTTTATGCATCGATTTAAGATTACTAGCTCTCTATACATTTTTATACGTGAAGTCTCGTATCAAAAGCAGTTGGTTGGTTAACGTTATTTGATTTTTTACTACCACAGCCTGCTTTTTATTGTAATCCATCGACAAAAGTACCTAATCAAAACTACACTACAAATACATTCGTTAAATATTGTATGACATTTGAAACCATTTGTAAAACTTAAAGCGCGACCACAATATGACATTACTTTGATTTACTTTGACACCACCTATAATAAATACGTGAATTTTTAAATTAAATGTCATTGAAATTTGTAAATATGATCTCGAGATTTAAATCGTGTTTTAGTTTTCGTATTTTAAATGTCATCTAACTAATAATCAACATCCGTAAATTATATATATATAAAGCTATTTTTTTTTCTTTATAGTTGTGACCATTTTTTCAACAATTTGACATCCCGATTTCAGAAGGTTCGCCATGATATCTATATAGATATAATGGCGAACCTTCAACAACATTATTTTTATTAACATATACATATGTATATGTTAATAAAAATAATGTAACAGTTGATTAACCAATCTTAAATTTAATCTCCACAGATGAATAAGATTTTAAGGCACAGACATTATGAGACACGAAAGTCAAAAATTAATAGAAATATCACATTATCCGCTTTCCACAAATATCTCCAGCTTTCATAAGCACCTGCGTCGAGAAAATGAAAATTTTATGAATCATTCTACATAACAGACATCGCAATATTGTCTTAACCAAAGAGATTGGATTTTTTTATTCAATTTAAATCGATCAACGATTTCTACGAAAATTTGATGGATTTAATTTAAATATATATTTTTTTAATCTACCTTTACTTGTTTAAAATTAATTCATGAACGGTAAATGCTTTGAATCGTCTAGAAATTTCAAGATTTTCTCTTAATCAAAATATTCTTTATTCAAAAAGCACTTTGAAATCGTCAATCAACATAAAATGTCTGTTGCGCTTTTCAAATATTGTTTAACAATGAACATTTAATTCCAAACATTTACATCAGTATTCTTGGATAGAATAATATACCTTTTTCATTAATGTATTTTTATATAGATTTTAAATCTCTCCAGTGGGAGATATAAAATTGTTTGTGTAATATTATTGTACATACGTATACCTTGGAACATTTGTAATAATTTTATAAAAGTTAGTTTTATTTTCCTTAATGGCAACACTACTTGACCCCGCACTCTTATGTGACAACTTCCGGTAAAAGGATTGAGAATGGAGGGGTTGAAACAGCGTTTTGATTAGTGAGTCGGGAGCTTGGTCACTCGTTCGATAACCATCGAAGTGATAAGTCATCTAGTGGAAACTATGATTGTTGGCCTATAAGAGTATTAAAAGTGGAATAAAAATATTTACTGTTCTGTGAATTGAAGTTTTTCTGAAACATTATCGGATTATATTTATTCTTTGTATTTATACCGTAACTATCACTCTTTTTATAAAATATTTTAATATATCCTGCGGATTAACAAAACATTATTAAGATATATTGCCTTAAGAATATATGCTTCATTAAAATTTTCTAGCAAAGAATCGCTCTTTTTTTAAAAAATATAAATATTTACTTACCTTTTTTATTATAAGTATATATATTATATACGTATGTATGTATGTTTAAGTATGTATGTCTATGTATGTTTATGTATATTTATGTTCATTTGTTTGTGAATATGTATTTTTTCTTTGTACACGTGAACTACCCTTTATAAGTACTATTATCTTTTCCTTACTATGGTTGTCTGTAAGAGATTGCCTTGAGTGATAAGACCGCCCATTGTACTTTTCTGTATATTATTGTATCTGTATACTATGTATCTTATCGTGTACAATAAAGAATATTAAATAAATACTTTATCTGCAGCATTGCCCATAGTAATATTTAAATTTAAATTAATTAGAACAATATTATACAAAGCATATAATAAATCATTTTACTATTGTCGTAGGATTACGTCGTTTTTTTACGACGTAATCGTAGTCTGAAACTGGTTTACTAACAGTACATAATTGTAGAGATGAACGCTGATCTGATAAGTATTCCTAAAAAAAGGTCAAAGGCAATATAAATCTCGTATCGTTGTAAATTCTTTCGTGTTAACGTCGATTCTATCGCGCGGTGTTCTCATGCGTTTATGCGGTGATATACTACTAGCGCCATCTGTCGATGCCTGACGAAACTACAGAGCTTTGACATATTTTAAGCTAAACAGTAATATTTCAATACCAAATAATCATGTCAATAGGTTCAATTTATGAAGAATTTAAAGGACTCTTGTAATAATATATAAAAAAACTATAAACTTCACATGGACATTATATCGGTTTATACGAAACAAATACAATGATCAGCTCCTTAGACGAAATAAAAAATAAAAGTTATTTCATTTAAATTTTACTAAGCAAACTTTATTTATAGATTATTCACAAGAAAATTTAAGCAAGTTGCTTCCAAAAACGCACACAACATAGAAGTATTTAAAATAAAATCTTTAATAGTAAATATTTTAATTATGAGAAAAAAAATATGTAAATATCACCGCATTGTAAAATCGATCTTGCGTTATCTGCACCCAGGGACTTCCTGAGATCTTAATTAGGCCGTCGATCCACTTTGTGGTGGGTTTACCACGCCGCCTCTACTGTTGGAAGCAGCAGAATGAGTAAGTGTAAATAATACCGCAAGATATGATCGTTTATGGATCATCGAGGCAGTATATTGATGATTATTGTGGTGTAATTTAAAATTAACTTATCTTATGTTTTTTAAATAAGCCAGTAGTTAAACTAACATGTGTTAGTGTCTTATTTCTCTGTCTACTCCCTCGTTGTCGCAATTCGATCAACCTTTCGGCCCAAACGGACACGAATCTCTCTTTACTCTTAGAGTTTAGTCGCCCACTGCAAGGCAAACGGGCTCTCGTCAATCCATCGTTGGTGCATCTAGTTGGGGGCCCTCGTCTAATCTCTAAAGCTCTCTACTGTTTATCAATACCTCTATAATACCAACAGAGAAGCCATTCGTTACAAACGCACAAACTCTTAAATGTATCCCGATTGTTACGTATTGTAAAAGTAATATTAAAACTTTATATATACAACATAAATTAAAGTATGTAGCGTGTGCGTGTAAAAATTCTTATTACTTACAGAGAATAAACTGATTCTTCTGAAATCCTATTACAAGCTAAACTAAAGCCTTCGCGACTTGGTTATGTAATACAAAATATTTTTGGTTGCCATTTTACCGAACAAATGTGGAGCAATGTTCTTCACATTAAATATTTTGTTAATACTTTAACGAAATAAAATATGTTAGCTATGATGCATGCATGTTAATATTACTTTTTTAAAAAGTTACACAATTTTTTATGTATTGTAAATTAGTCGATTTAGTAAAATAAGGGTATTTTTTAAGTTTAGTATCTAATTAATAATAAAAAGGAGTAACTTCACTTCACTGCAAAGTTTTATTGATATTCGGTGCTTTAGAAATCTTAAGTCTACCCATCAGACTTTTTGGCACCGAGTATTAACCTGCCAACAAACGTGTAAAAACTTTGATAAAGCAAGTTACATAAAAACACTAGTAGACAAAAAATATTTTGGATTTTCAAAGTACGTTATATTATTACTTTTTTATTGTTATGTATTCTCATTTTCTATTACCTCATGTGAAGTTTTTGCTGTTAGCCTTGCGGCTTTTACAGATTTATCGGAAACGAGTTCACGGAACGGAGGGGTCTGTGAACTATATAAAATTAAAGGATTCGAGTTTCCGAACCCATATCAGCACTTGACGGGATAACGAGGAAGTCACACGGGTAGTGGACGCGAGAGAGTAGCACCGGGGCTCACCCAGCCAGCCCTCGAGGATACAAACCCAGCGTGACCCAGTCGACCGGCAGAACTCGCGGCTACTTATTTGATTAATATACTGTTTCTGAACTATTTACCCTACGATGCATATTTTAATGATTTACACAATGTACACTTGATTACTTAAAGTAAAGATCGGTATTGTACATAGGCCTTTCGCATAGATTTCCAACAGCTTGGAAGCGGTCTTCATACAGCGTCTTTCGAAGACCTTAACACAGTCTTTTGTCCACCTCTTGGGAAAATGACCTACGTTTCACTTGCCAGTCTGCGGTCTAAACTCTAGAACCTGGAGTCTCTAGCGACTATATATTCATCACCGTATGTAGCCAGCTTATTGCCACTTGTCAATTTGCCGAGCTATGTAGATTCATATTCTTATTTCTGATCCATTCTCGTAGAGAAAGCTGTCTCCATGTTAAGCGATGAACTGGCCAATGAGGCATGTTATCAGTATCTTTTTTAAAACAAAATTCATCTATGTTATAATGAACGCAATAAATTATTTTTGGTAAACATTTTTCCAAAATTTTTTTTTAATAATTAAGAGCCTGAAAGGAAGAGATAAAATTGGGATTCGCTTGGATTATTTAACCTGTCAAGACTTAGTTTGGCTACACCTAAGCTGCCCCTTCTCAAATTTATTAAATTCGAACCGTTTAAGAAATATTTCAATAGAAATTTTTTCACACTGAATCATTTATGTCTTCAATTTTTCTTTCATTGATGAAACATTATTAAGGGCAGTGGTAGTCTAGTGGTAGAGGACTGCGACTTCCAATCGTAGGTCGCGGGTTCGATAATTTAATGGAATGTTGTCAACATATGTGAAAAAAATATGATGAAATATTTATTATTTATATTGCTAACAAAATAAAACAATATGTTTTAATTATTCATACTATTTTTTGTAGGGTAGCACAACGGCAGACGTCTGAAACTTGCGATCATAGATCGCGGGTTCGATAATTTAATAGAAGGGCGTCGACTAATGAACAAAAAAATATAATAATCTTTATAATTTATAATGCTAATGAAACAAAATACTCCACGTTATTTATTCATACTAATTTTTGTAGTGATAGCTCAGCGGTAGACGACTGGAACTTGCGATCATAGGTCACGGGCTCGATTTTCCGGAATGAGGAAGTAGTGGAGACACGGGCTTCAGGCCGCTTCAAATCGGCAGGAAATCTGGGGAAATCTATATCTGGCAGTGGCTGAAATTATCACGAAGTAACATATTACTCTCCTCCCAGAAGGTTTCCTATCTTGTTCACTCTAAGAAAATATCTCTTGCGAATCCCGAGTAAAAGATATAGATAAACAGTGCAGTATTACCAACACTAACCCCACTATAAATACCGAATACCGGTATCTAAATGAAAATTATACTCGCAGCCAAACCGATGCATACATTAAAGTGATTTGTTGGATCATCGCGTTATGTATCCACGAATGCGGCTCGAAAATTACTGCTCATGTACTGTCACTAACCGCTTTGAATTATTTCACTAAGCAATTAGTTTACACGGAACAGTTTAAACGAACATTACAAGTCCTGGGGCTCGTTAGTCGGAGTATTTAACTTTTTATACGAATTTTTTTCACGAATTGAACACAGTAAATAATGTTTGCTGCTCTTAATGTACCGTTGTAATCTATACTGTGGTTGGTTATAAGTTTAAAGGCTTTAAATGGTTGAATATGAATGAAATTGAATGTTTTTCAGCAAAAAGCTTCAAAATTTTTACAACCTTTTCCAATAACTTTTATATAATAACTAGCTGATCCCGCAAACGTTATTTTGCAAAAAAAATTGATATTTTAATTTACAAATAAAAAATAAGGTAATTTATGGTTGTATGTATTCTTGTATGCTGTATCATAAAAGAATAAAAACAAAAAAATTCGTTAAAAAAATAAAAAAATTTTTTTAAGTGTGAACAAACTTTATCACTTAGGGGTATAGAAAATAGATAGTAGCCGATTCTCAGACCTACTGAATACGCATATTAAATTTGGTAAAAATCAGTCAAGCCGTTTCAGAGGAGTTCAAGTTCGAACACTGTGACACGAGAATTTTATATATTAGATAATAATAATAATAAAGCTATATTTCACTTCAGACATATGTCTTAAAATTGGTATTTTTAAAAACTAGTTTTGATAATTTTGTACCAAGTTTGTATGGACTTCCTCAGGGTAAAAGCCTCCTCCAAAGCTTTCCATCTTTGGCAACTTGGAGCCACCCGTGAACTGCCGTAGCCACGATCTTGTCAGCCCATATGTTATTAGGTTTGCCTCTTGCTCTGGTACCTCGTGGACTCGTTCATTTTATGACCAAGTAAGAAAAGGACCAATATTTAGCCACTTCCGCACATGCAGTGGTATTCGTGCAACAAATGCACCGCCCGCCAGCCGCTGATAAATGCATATGGGGCAAACAATGCGAATCACATAACCGCCACCGTCAAATCACTCAACACGTGTTTCACCCCTCCACGGGACATCTTTAGGAGTTATGTTACACCGAGTTATGTTACTATTTATTAATATTAGTCCTTTTCTTACTTAGGATGGACTTCCGCGAGGTAACGCCTGATTCCATTAAATATTTTATGACCCTTTGTGTCCACCTGTTATCAGCGAACTTTGCCACGTGACCTGCCCAGCTCCAACTCCACTTTCTTTGGAGGGAATAGGTAAGTGCATCTGTTATACACGTTTTTTGTGGATAGCTGTATTCCTTACTTTGTTTTTTAATTTGATATCCAAGTAGCTTCTCATCATTCTTCTCTGAGTGGTTTGGATTTTGTTCCTAGTCTACAGGTCAGACGTCCCAGTTTGGCATCCGACATTTATTTTTTACATCTTTAACCAGTCACCATGTATATAAGATTTTGACCTATGTACTGTATCATCTTATATATCTGGAACTATTACACTGAAAAACTTGAAATTAAGTAAAAATATTTCTTTCACTAAGTAAAGGTCACCTAAATACAGATTTAATAAAATTCCACCCTCATGGATTGTTGTGAGGGCGTTCGTTAAAAATGTTAATTTTCAAAGTTATGAAATACATTAAATAATTTTAACAAAAATATTATGAAATTATTTTCATGTTTTTTTTTTAGAAATATTAATATATATCCAAAAAAAGATTTTCTCTTTTTTTTATACTTGACTTACAAGACGCAGCGTGGGCCACGAGAAGCGGACGAGGGACAGCCAGTACTCACATTTTTTATTGGCCGGTCATATACATGCCAATAACAAAAAAAAAAACAAATTTGAATTTGTAAAATTGAACCCCAAATTTACAATTATCATAAAAAAAAAGTATCAACAGGTTGAAATCCACAGTTAATAACATTACTAATGCTTAATCATGCACATGTACGTAAATACGTACAATAGTTTATATTTTGACTTTTCTCAAACGTTGTGGAATAAATAAAATTCTTTTAGTACAGTCGAGACGTAATTTTTCTATTACATACTTCAACTTATATATATATTATTGTAACAAAATAATAAATAAATCGAAATCTATTTTAAAACAATGTAACTGCATATATGTACTCGTATTTGTCGCCACGGTCGTTTCTGCCCATAGATGTCCACTACAAGGTATACGCCACCCCCAAAAATAAGTGAACAGGACACGACGTTGACAAATATACCCTCACCGAGCTAGTCATATGCCATGCAACTTTGGGAATAATAGTTATATAATTCTATCAATATAAACATTCCGTAATAGCGCTCCGTATGGAATTACCATGCGGTTTATTTTACGCAACAATCTTTTAAATCCTTTGGAATGGAGACACTATTTCATTAAGCAAAGTTATTATTATGCTTATGCCTTAAGAGATTTAAAGGTATTTTATAATCTGTAAGTATGTGGAATTAGTAATTTGGTTTTAAATGAATAATGCGACAGGAATTAAATCCTTGTTAATAATTAAACAATCAGAATTGTTGATAAATGAACAAATAATTAATAAGTCATTTTGTTTAGAAATTAATTATAAAAAAGTAATCTATAAATGTACTCCTTACTTACGACGTACCACCGCCTACACGCGCGAAATGAAACTCAATTTTAAATACCTGTTGCCGATTCTGGGGAAATTAATTTTTTCGTGGAAGCCATAATACGCTTAGAGAAATATAAGATTTCTCGAAATGTTTTTTGAATGTATTTTTTAATGAATGACTAACTAATTTTATCTTGATAAATTTATTTTTGTACAGGATTTATATAAGATAAGATGATATAAGTAATGTAGATATCGCAGTGGGTTTAAATTATGTCTATATTTATTCAGTAAATTAACAAATCTATTATAGGTCTGAATGCACACATAATAATGTTCAACAAGATACCTTACACATTCCTTTACTTAGTTTTAAATCTAATATTAATAAATAAATATTATTATAGCATTAAAGTTTTTAGTTGACCCTATCAAGTGGAACTTGGTCTGTTCACTCGTTTACTAATTGACATTATAATTTATTAGTTAAATTTAATTTTAAAAGAGCAAACGTTGCGTTTCTGACAGCCTCTTTACAGCAGGTGTGCATTTCACTTACTACTTATAATATAAAAATAACTGACGATTCGAAAGTGCATGTAAATGCCTGATTGGATACATATTGCCAGAGTCTATTTTTCCCGATGAGTTGAACTCTAGAGCAGTTAAGAGTAGAAATAACAAGTTTCTTTTTGATAAGCGTGTACCACCTTCGTCTTCATCTACACTTATCATCAGGTGAGATGGAAGGCAAACGCCTATTCAATTACAACTATATATATTATAAAAAAATATATACATCGAATTTAAGTTTTTACAGGCGGTTTTCATATATAGGGTAAAACAGGGTAATGGGGGTCACTTAAGCGAGAAATCAAATAAAAATTAATTATAAAACAAAATATTTATTGCAACCGCCTTTAAATATAATATAACTAATATACTATCAATTGAGATCAGTTTCAATCACTTTGGCAATCAACTTTGAAAATTATTCAAGTTTAAAAAAAAAACAGATTTGACTCCCATTGCACCGATATGAGGGTAATGGTGGTCACCCTGGGGGCAATCAGAGTCAATGAAAATCTAGCACATATCACAGACCTAACCTTGAGCTGAGTCCCACCCAGTGCATTCCGAGTGAGCCCATGACCACATGAGGTACATCTGAACCATATCTCATTGTTTCTGCCGAAATCGTTGCATACTGGGCACTTGTTTCCCACATCTTTTAGGTCATCATCCTCATCATGCTGGCACAAATCGTTAGTACCAACATCAGATACAGAGGTTTCATTCGATTCTTGAAGTATTTGACGCTTTACCTTTTCAGGAGTCTTCTTCACTACTTTACTTTTTTTCCCTGACCTTTACCTTTCCATTTCTTATTTTCTTTCTGTGTTTCTCTTTTTTCCTTTTCTTTCTTATTTTCTTTTTCTACAAGGTTTTCTTTCAATGGCGTTGAAGTTAAAAGTGTTGCATGTTGTTTTTTTCGGCATTGTCTTGTATTAATAATACGTGTCTTCTCTGGTAACTTGATCAAATCATGCAATGTAATTTGACTTGAAGTGCTAGGATCTGATGAGTTAATCGAAGACACTGACTGTTTTGGTGTGCTCGGTACTATGGGATGAAATTCTTTTGATGTGCTCGGAACTGGTGATTATGATTCTTTCGATACATGATCATTCGTGGGAAATGGGAGTCACCCGACTCTCATTACCCACGAATACGATACACAAATTAGAAAAAAAATGAATGAAAATAAAACTGTAACATATTAACACGCTAAGAACTGCACATCACAATTTTGAATGTCTAACTAAGCACGTGTGAATGTCTTAATCGTATACTGCAAATTATTCGACACTTACCTTTTAATTTACATTGACGAAAAATTAGATCAGCGGAGCGAAAAAACAAAATACAGCCATATCTCAGAAGTGCGGGCGCCAACTGGTGCTAGACTTTCGAGGCAACGCTTGGGGGCCAGGGCAGGGTAGAGGGCCTCATTTACGAGTCGCTCTCGTGTACTGTTTTGTGGATGTGTGGGTGATTCTCATTACCCACTGACTCTCATTACCCTACTCTCCCCTACTCTACAACTACTATTTATTTAAAATTAATTTATACCATTATTGTTAATCTTATAGACGTAACACGTAATTGTAATGTTTCTACATTACAATTACAGTATAGGATTACAACAGAGGGTCTGGTATTCTGCGATTTATTATTATCATCCTTTGTATGGATTGAAAAAGACTTGTAGTTTAATAGAAGGATGTCAATTGTTGTGAAAAAAATGCTAAATTTTTATAATGTGATCTTTGCAATTTATGTTTATACGATAAAGTAATAGTTTTTGTTCATTCATACAAATTTTTGCATTGGTAGCCCAGTGGTTCAGGACTGAAACTAATGATCGTAGGTCGCGTATTCAATTCCCGAGATAAAATTTTATATGATTCTTACATTTTGCGTTAATTACATAGGATTGCCATTGCTTACAAAGAAGTTCCCACAATATAGGCAGCAGCGTCCTCTGCGTGCCATAATACCAATACCACACTACCACCTACCAAACGTGGCGATTATGGTATATCGCTCCATAGATATCTTTGGAGGAGGGATATGTCTTCCAATGGACGTCTATGAGCTGAAACGAAGACGATGGCCTCCAATTTTTAGTTTTTTTCTGCATATCGTTGACAGGACCAATATCGATTATCATGTACCTACGAATATTAGAATAAATTACAACCTATTAAGAAGGTTTTACAACGTGGTTTATAATAGGTGATTGGTTATATGTATTAAAGATAGGGGGATTAAAAACCTAGCCAAATAATAACTGTTTTAAAAAAAATGAATACAAACCAAAAAATAAATAAGGTTTTTTTTTTACTATTCCTTGCAGACTTTGTACTAAATATAAATAAATGTCACACATATAGTAGTGATCACTTTGTTTAGGATGATTGAAAAATATATATGGAATAGATGTAAAAACTCTAAAGGTTTTTGTTCACAAGTGAATGATATAAAGATGGTACAAAAAACACACCTGTAGTTATTCATCCTTTGTAAAATGTAAAACAAACCTGCTAAAAAGTTTTTTTTTTTTAAATAAAGGAAACAAAGGCATCCGTTTACATCCGCTTCAAATGTTTAGAGAATTGTGGCCGTGAACAAAGACGAGAAGTTTTTAAAAAATTCAAATTACGAAATTAATTTCTGGTGCTTAAAAGCGGATTCGCTGTCGGGGTGATGAATATTTATACCTCGGTTAGAAAGTTTGAAATCATTGTAGAATTAATATAAACATAACTGTCAAAAAATAATTCAAAAGTGCCTAGTTAACCATTAACGGACTAAGAATAAATAACAAAGGGACAATAAACACTTAACGTACTACGTGACCTTATGTGAAAACCTTAATATACCTCTGTTCAACTTCCCGGACCTCCTCAAGAAAAGATCTACAGCAGAATCTTTTGATGAGTTGGCCCGGCACATTGTCCTAAACCTCAATGCATTTAACGATCTGTAGCGCTTGGGCAGCGACTTGAAATAAAATAATGTACCAATTAATGCATAATTTAGTAAAACTTTCAAATTGTATTGTTTGTGTATATAAAATTTATGTGTATGTAGATAAATCTTAAATAATGAGAAATCGCTGTCGTGACTCGCAGCTGGGAAAAGAAAGATACGTATCAAATAGTGGCTACCTTCTCTCAACTTTCTGCGTTCAGTAAAAGCTAAAATAAAAATATTGTAAACAAAGCACAAGCGATACAAATTGAAATAAATAAAAAAAAAAAACAAAAATACTTTAAGCAAAACACTGGCAATACAATTTGTAATAAATAAAAAAAGGAATTATGACTCATTGAACAAAGACACACACACGGTCTCAGATGTCGTTATCAGAATTTCGTCTTCTTTTGGATCTCGGGCAGGTGGTTGAATGATTGGATCTTTTTTTATAACTCATACGTTTTAAACTTATAAGAACGATCAATAACAAAATATTTACAACTGCAACCGCTTCGAAATCTAATCGATGATTGTAATACAGTCTTACCGGCCGGCTGAATGCATAAAGACTGAAAGAAATTTGTTTAATCAAATTTCTTTCAGTCTTTACGTAACACGACCTATGCGCAAACAAATTAACTAACCAAACATAGACAACTGGTCTCGTAGTACCGATATATGCATAGGGCCACTAGGAGCACCATACTATGCATGAAGACTTGGAACTAGCAGCGATAGCTCAGTTGAACGAGCGTCCATCGTTTGACTTAGCCGCTCTTCAAGCTTGTCATGTATTAGTGTCGCAGCTTGTACCGAAATTAAAAAATATTTAAAATGGCAGAAGGACTAGTCAAATATTACACCGCAGGTCGGTACTCCCCTGATGGTGGTTGTAAGAAGCTGCACTATTTCCAGGGCCGGACAGGCGGCAGCAGGTCAGAAGGATGAGTTTGCACAGGTGCGAGGTACAAATAAATTCAACCTCAATGACCAAAAGTTTTTAATAATAAAACATGCACCCCATTGGAGTGCGAGGCGTTATAAAGATTGTGTCGTGAATTTAAAGAAGCTCCTAGAATGAAGTTGAAGGATCGAAACGATAATTTTTAACGTGAATTTAAACTAGCCTCAGCGCGTGAGACGTCACATAGCTAGGGAACGTGACTGAGATCAGGGTCAGGTTCTCTCGGGCAATGGATCTACACTCTTACGGCTAAGACGCGAGCGCATTGGAATACCTCTTATAAACAAAGATCCGAAGAGCCAATAGTGCGTTTCCAAGACCCGACGCTAGTTGAGATTTATGTTTTTTTTTGTTAAAATTTTAATTTATGCATATAGAACGCTGATGTGTAACGTTATACGGTAACAAAATAATCACCAAGGACATTCAACCATCGCACCGCTCTGAAGTGAAAACACACTCTAGACTTTCCAACGCTATAGTATGGCAAGTTACAAAGGAACTCGCAACTAATCAAACGTAATCAATCCTCTCCAGTGAAAATGGTTAAAAATATTTAGAATGAGACAACGCCCGATGATTCTAAATACAATTGTCGTTCGAGTTTATTTCACTACTTCTTCTTTCAGTGCTTACGATTTCCGAAGTAGTATTAATTTTATCCAGGCAATAGTAAGCGACAAAGTTGATGTTTGGCTCTTTAGGAAGCCTTTGATTCGAAATACGATACTCGTATTGAGTGACATCCCAAGCCTAGGTTCCTTCAGGGGGGCAGGTGTAAGGGATATCTAAGAGCACAGAGTGCCTCCTCACCCATTTATAATGCATATGATTTAATGGACAGAAAGACAGACCCAAAGCAAAGTTTCGTAAACTAAGCATTATATTTAGACCTTCCGCGCTTTCCCTTCTCAAAGCCGCGGAATCATTAAATATCAATAAAGGAATAGTGTATATAAAAACTATAAATATTTTTTTATGATAAATGAAATGAATCGATAAATGCTCACTGCAAGGCATAGATGTCCTCCAAAGATCGCCACAATGAAAGGTCTTGCGCAGCCTGTATCCATCGATTTCTCGCGACCTAAAATCTCTTGTTGAAATCTCTGTTGTTTTCCAGCTCGTGATAACTATCCGAGAACCTTTCAACAATCGAAGTACTGTAATATTTAAAAATTACGATAATAGTTTCTCTTGTTCTATTAAGGTAGAGAAGGGGACGGAATATCCAACTTCTGATCATAACATACATAGACAAAACTATAAACGCCTCTACGAGTCCATTTATCTATCGACTAAACCAGTGATTCCCAAAGTGGTCTATATCGACACTTAGGGGTCTATGACAACCTGCAAGGTGTCTACGTAGGCGAAAAAAAATTTGGGATCCATGAAATGAATATGGGGGTCCACGATAGTGGATCTCAAGACATACACTGATAGTACCTATTTACTCACATCATACTATCTTATAATATCAAAACATTTACATTATTTATAAAAGTACCTATGAGATTTAAGATTAACCCTTACAAAATTGACGCCAAATGTTGATAATTTATTATTAAAGCATCAGGTTCATCCTTCTCACTAAAATTTGACCTATTGCTTATGTTATTTTATTTATAGTTTATTTTATGTTTATTTAATGTTACGTATATTTTACATAACAGATACAAAATTTTATATTGGGTAGTTTCAATTTAAATATAATTAATAAATGTATAAATTAACATGTGTTTTTACTTTAATTTTTTAACACTAAACTTCACTACAGTTAGAAATTTACAGGAAATCAATATCAGGTAAGTAGGGGGTCTACCCAAAACGGAAAAACATGGCAAGGGGTGAACGACACAAAAAAGTTTGGGAAACTGGGCTAAACCAAGAACTAGTTGAACTTACACGGTAATGAAATATAAAGAACCGAACATATGTAATAAAGGGGAATCCCCGCACATAGCTGATAAATTCGAAATCTCATGTTCTAAAATCATACCTAATCCCGTGATTTTACTATTCCCGTGTCGTCTGACTAAATTAACTTACTTAAATCTCTTCGAGCTTATCTTCGAGCTGGCTCCCGTGTTCGCTTTAAAATTATGAATAGAGTTATAACCGCAAAGAGGAAATTTAAAAAATAAATTTATCACACGATTGTGCTCGGGGCGAGCTATCTTTAGTGCGATGATTGTGTTTTGTGACGTTGGATTGTTCTAGAATTTCTTATATTCCTGATTTTTATGTACCTATATATTACTTTATTTGGAACTTATTCTTCTATTACTGAACTCAAAAACTGTATGAAACATTAAGAGGTACTAAAAATTGTTTTTGTAATTATACATGGGATATTGCTTCATTATTCGTGAAAAATATGATACATTTTTAAGTTCAGATTTAATTTAGAAACTAGAAAATCAGTTGAGTTATATAAAATATCTAAATTCTTTCTTTGGTGATGAAAAGAAAACATTCAACTAACCCGACCCATAGCCAGAACAGATCAACGTATACACATTTTCAATGTAAATGATCCGGTTTATCAAGAAATATTTAAAAATATTTAAAAAGATATTTTTGTTAAAACAAAAATTAATGTAACAGTTCATAATCTGTGACAGCAAATGATTAGTCGGCGGAATATAAAGATAATTGCCTACCGGATTAATCCGCTATACTATAGTGCTAATCGATTTTGTCTGTAATAACTTTTGATTTTTTTAAAGATGTTAATGGCCAAGTACTAATTTAAATTGTTCATAAAATATCAAGTTTAACATTTTAATCTCGTTTTACATTTAGTTTAACGCCTTAACATATGAAGTACAGCCGTGGTGGTACCAGAGTATAGAATGGTGGCCACCAACTTCTGCTATGGTTGCTGTAAGAGTCGGCTAAGGGGAAAATATTCAAGGGCAATAGGCAACAGCAGCTCCCAAACACATTTGAATAATTATATAGTTTATTATTAGGTACACACTTTCTACCCGAATCACTTTTTTGAATAAAAAAAAAGTTCATAACCAACTGTATTTTTCACTTGAATTTAAAAACCAGAGGTAACAAATATAAATTAGTCTCGTAAAACCCTGAAATATCGTTCAGCATAATCTTTTCGGAACTTTGTAAAACATTAAAATGGTTGAATAAGCATGTATGTTGCTATTTACGAAACAAAACGTAGCAAGTATGCACTCTATTGTGAAATAACAACGCCTTTTATAATTATCTACGCTAAGTGCCTACTTAATGCTGTGCTTAATTTTACTTATACAAGGCAAACTCCCACAGGTTACATTGATTGTATTTCATTCAAATCTAAACTACAAATCTAACGGTGGTACGTTTTTTGGTTAACTATGTCATTAATGAACTATAGAAAGCTTCTAAGTTGATAAAACTGAAAAGTTTTTTTATTTTTAATAATTCAAAACACTTTTTTATACATCCTTACAAGGTTGAGAGATAACATTGTTAATGTCGTTGGAACACGCAATATATAGGCCATTTTCAAACGATCCTATTGAAAATCTATTAGAGAAAAGTGAAAATAATACAGGTCAGGTAAGAAAATAAAAGAATAGGAAAAACAACACGTATGTGAAACAAATAGATCTAAAATAAACAATACAAAAACTTAAGTAAATATGAAAAAATTGTTTAATTGTGTAAGTAAATAAATATTTTAATTAAGGATGTTAAATGTTATAAATAAGATTGTTATGCTCTGTATCATAAATATTGTAGAAGAGAGCGAGAGGTCCCGAATAGCAGAGGTTATTTGAGAAAAAAAAAACATTTTCCTCTCCATGAAACAGGAATAAATATTTGCTCGGGTGGTAATTCACTTCCGTCCGGCTTATATTTTTTGACCCCACATTGGGCAGCACAAATGTATTGTAGCCGTAGTGGCCAGTTATATGAAGAGTGAAAGCTACAACCTCAATAATAATAAAAAAACCTGATTTAAATGCATTATTTATATATTGTCATCACTAATAAGTCTCTTAGACAATCGATGAGTGTTTGTGGCATCAATCCTTGTTTTAAAATGATCTACTGTATATCACACGTTCCCGTATGAAGCATCAAATTTATTCATTCACTTATCTTTAAATAGACCTAACAATGTCATGTAACAAAAAAGCGCACAAAACACTGTAACTGAAACAACTTTTGGTCTATTAAAGTTCTAATTGAATATTCTTAGCTAAGACACGACGTCGTCTGCGGCCATTTAAATAAATCTATGAAACAGGTGTATATATACAATAGTGGTCGTTTTATGTCAGAAATGATGACATTTATGAAAATTATTAACATATAAGTATTATGTTAAGACTAAGTATCAAAAGTTCCGTGGTTTTATCGCTCAAACAATATAATACTATAAATGAAAAATAAGTAAAATTAAATAAGCTAAGGAAAGAAACAATTCCCTGTTCAATCAATATCTTACAATGCGGTATCGATGTATTAGTGTCCGTGACGTCATATTTCCAAGGGAGTTAAGTTGAAAGCAATTTTGATGAATAGCGGTTTATCTCTGCAGTCTACGAACTTTTCATCTAGGTTTAACTGATGAAAATGAGATGAAAAGTTCGTATATATATGTTTGTATATGTATATATATATTTATACATACATACATACATATATATATAGATTTAATAAATACAAAGTAATGTTACCTAAATTAATTATCAAAGTAATTTGTACTTATGTTTCATCCTATGAAGAATATAACGCTTTGAAAAACACTTTATGATATAACTTTATTGCTATTCGAAAAATATTAGAGGTACCAGAAAGTAATGTCGCTTTCTTAAGTTAAAATCACACGACTACATTTTTAACAAGTTTTTATTTCTAATCAAAAATATATTTAAATTCGTTATCAACAATTTTTTTGTCATCAAGCATATAACGTATTTAACTACCAAATGACAATTAAATATTTACATGCGCAGAAACTACATCACTTTCCGATCCCCCTAATATAATGGGACAATAGGCCCGTCAATTACTTATTTTACATAGTAGTCCTACCACTGCAAGTGCGGAAGTGGCTAAATATTGGTCCTTATTTTACTCAGGATGTAGTTCCGCAAGGTAACGCTAACTGATTCCATTAAAGATATTTTACATACTAATACTCGTATGCAAGTAAAGAAAAAAGCAATAAGGGCGTTGCAAAGACTTGGCTTTCGTTAATTAAAACGACAAGAAGGAACATTTTTATTTACCTATTTACACATACACTTTTTATCGGGACAGAAGTGTGACAAAGGGCGGATAGAATCCGGCGAACTAATCAACCCTGGGAGAGATAGCAAGTTATTGGCAGGTGTATAAAGTGCTAAAAATATAAGACCCATATTTATGTTCTGATTTTTATTCTAATATAATTAAAATTCCAAATTAAATTTGTAAATACTTATAAATGGAGTCGTTCTTTATGCTATTGAGGTATGAGAAAATGAAAGTGTGTACAATAATCAACAACCATCAATTTCATAGAATTGGAGTTTCACATATCTGTTAATCAAAATAAACGGTGTATGTTATGTATAGTATATATATATATATATATATATATATATATATATATATATATATATATATATATTATATACATACATACATATATATGTGTATGAATATTTACAAATATGTATACATATATATATGTATATCTACTATTGAAATACAAGCCTTCTTTCCAGGAAATAATACAGAGCGTATTCCACTAAGTGAGTATTTTGGAAGTGTAGAACACGTGTCTTTTTATAATTTCGAGATATACGTATTTCTTTAAGATGTTTTTCTTCAACTTCTATGAGTAGTGCAGATGATATTCTACTAACAAAAAATACTTGCCTTTCGGAAATCGAATCCGAGACCTATAATCAAATTCTAGGTTCTAAACTATTAGGCTGTCATTGTTTTGTATTTGATCCGTTGATAATATAATTTCAATTTACTACTCATTAATTATGATATTTTAATTAGTCCAATTATGTAAGGATTATAATTCTGCATCATGTTTGTGCGTTATATTTATTAACATAACATGCCATCGTTGTGTGCGCCTACAGAAGGCAAAATTATCAAAAATTGTAAAAAAGAATACAGAACTACCAATCATAGATCGGCTGAACTGTCATATAAAATCAGAAAATTGTTGGCAATAAATGATTGTAGAGCAGGCATATGTCAATATTTTTTTTTCGAATCGGAAATGAACAAAACCGCAAAAGAACCAAGGTTACTGACCTAGCTCGAGTGGCTCTTCTGAAGTGTCAGTGGCCAGGGAATATTGCCCTTGCAACTGATGGCCATTGAGGCAAAAGCTTCTCGAGTAGCGACTACGAGCCGGTAGAGTAGGATAGGCAGTATGAGTAGATCTTTGAGGTTATCAAGACCGCAAGAAGTCGCTGGAAGCGGGCGGCGCAAGACCGGTCATCTTGGGGGAAGCCTATACTTACTGCTTCCACTGCGGTAGGACCGCCCAGGATTCCGCCTCGCACACGCTCGCGGACTCCCCGGCGTGGCAGTCGGAGCGGCGGATCCTGGCGGACGAGATCGGACAAAACCTTTCCCTACCAGCAGTCGTATCGGCGATGCTGAGCGGGTCATCAGCGTGGAGGGCCGTGGCCTCTTTTTGTTAGGGACGCGCCTCGCGACGGCCCTCCGGTGAATGGTGCTCTCCTACCATAAACGGGGCCTTCGGAGTCGGGAGAGTTTAGGGTGGGGGCCCCAAACTCCCACTAGCTTCGGCGACTCTGAGGCGGACAATGGTTCGACGTGGTCACGAACCATCGTGATAGCACCACGAGGGTTTCGGGAAGGACTATCGAAAATAGCACGGCGCAAGGGAAGACCGCGTGGCGATCCCTGACCGGGAGATACCGCGGTCCCCCGTATAGCGCAGAGGGCGATTACCCGAGGGGGTTTTAGTGGGTAGGAATCCCACTTACCCCTGTCCTCCCTGTCATCCCTGTACTTTGCAGTGGAAGAAGACATATATTTTATAAGCACCTGGTTGTTTGAAAGTAATTATTATTGACTATGAAATATAAGCAAGTTGCTTGTTATTGTATATATTTATTTATATTTAACAAAAAGTATTGTCTATATGATCTATCAAGATGTTACAAGTTGCATATAATAAGATTCTATGAAACTGTGTTATTTTATAAGTTTATTATAATCATTAAAGTTAAGTTAGTGCGTTCGACAAAGCTGACTTTACATACTATACTTAAGTCAGAGCTTTCAGATAGATGGAGCGGAACTTTGGATTTATATTATTAAATATAATTACTTTCAAATATTCGTTATCAAGTGAGTTTGGGTTAAAATACAAGTTTAAATGCGTCGATATAATTCTATAAAAATTTTTACTTCCGTAAAGTCCCTGCCTTTTAAAAAGTTCTCAAATCAAAGGAATATTAATTGGTGAATACACAAAAAAAAGTCATCGCTTCTCAGTGAAACGATTTTGTGGTATGAAATTAGACAGCTTGACAATCTTGTTCTTAATTAAATGCAAAACGCTCTAAGCTTTTTTTCATTACTTAAGTCTCATTTTGTCCAATACCCTTGTCCTTTAATAAATCATTCAACCTTTAAATTGTTACCCCGGGAGTATCTTAGACAAATTGACTCGTAAGCCGTTCCCGTAATATTTTAAATTTTTGGCCAAAACCTTTTAGATTTACGAGCGGATTGTGTAAATTGGAAAGCGGTAAACGGACCGCACCGCAATGACTTTATTTCGTTTTCGTTTAAAATTTTCCATTGGATTTTTCGGAGTAAACATTTCGTAGCAAAATTACTGTTAAAATATTAATATTTTCGTAAAACAGCGACACTTATGAATGTATTTCGAATTTTTATTTCATTTGCACACCAGACGGGTTAGTTGACTATAATAAGGAACAGACGATGTCGAAAACTCACAAGGCTGACAAGTTAATCAAACTTAAACCAATCAGCATATATAATCATTTCAAATTAATTTTTAATTTGTCTCAGAGTCAATTTGTTCAATCAGATAAGAACATAACGATTGTGAGATTATTTTCCTTTATTTAAATGGTGTACAATAAAATAAACTCATCTTTTTATACAGGATGAATGGTTAACTTCAAATGTGTCATTGTTTAAAAAACTTGTCCGCGATAAGTATAAAAGCTCATAATTATTTCCAATCACCTGTATAAAGTGATCACTTTCAAATAAGATACATTATTTTTTACTTTTGGAACGCGACCTGTCGATATCTTCTGACAGTAGAAAGTATGCAGGTACTTATAGTAAAAAATTAATAATTTAAAAAAAATTTAATTACAATTTTTAAGATACTTTTCTTACTGTATTATCATTACATAATTAATAATTTCTGTAGCTATTGATTTATACAGGGTGTACCATACATTAATTGACAGCTAATAATAAATTTACAATGTATTCACACATTTAAAGCGTTTGCACCTTTAATCTATCATCCTGTATACGAATCCTATATTCTATTATATAGTGCTTAACTGGTTTTTCAGATGCTATCATTATAACCTTCTCGTAGATATAAACGGTTGATAAATAAAAACTAAATAAATTATAGACATGGAGTATCCTTAGAATTTTAATTAAGTTGTTACCAACTGACATACACATGTGATAGATATAGTAAAACGTTATATAAAAGGCGTGTTAGTATTATGTATATCTAGCACTAAAGACTGTATTTTCTTTTTCTATTTGTTTGTTAGTATATACAGTAACTTGGAGTATGCGTTTATTTTTAATATATCTAATTATTTATTTTTGTTTTTATTTTTATTTAATATTCTTTATTGTACAATCTAGAATACATGTAAATATTTTTATAATAATAAACAGAAAAGTACAATGGGGGGTCTTATTACACGAGGCAATACCTATTTTTATTTATTTAGTGTTATTTCTTTAGTTTAGATAGATTAATAGGTGGGAAAGTAAATATAATGCTGTTTTATTTTACCATTTCTATGCAACTAGAAACAGTTGCATATGCATATTTTAGTCAACTTTAACTTTTTTATTGCAATTTTATTATACTTTAAGAACACAAAGACCGATTGAGGTATATACGTAAACTTATGTTGTTTTTAAAGTCTTTTTCATACGAATACTTAAAAAAATATACTTATTCTAGAAACAAATTTGTATATCGCAGTATATGAATTAAATCGATATTAATTTGTAAGTGAACTTTTAACTTTAAACTTTTCAGCCGAACTTCAAAAAATTGTTGGAAACTATAATTTTTCATATATATATTTGCATATTGGTTTAGTTCGTTTATTTGACAATACATAGATTGGGTCTAAATGTAATATTGAAAATAACAATACTTTTGTCTAACCTTAAAAATACTTTAGAAAATTTGGTACATACATCTACCATAACTTCTTTTTCTCTGCTTTTTTCCGATCGTGCGCCGCCCGCATCCAGTGATTTACCGCGACCTCCATGTCGCTGGTCCACCTAGTGGGAGACGTGCCCACGCCGCGACTACCAGCTCATGGTTGCCACACGAGAACCCTCTTTATTTACCTCTTTTTTAGTTTATTAGCTCGCGGATTTCGGATCCACAAGCCCTGAGTCCGTCCTTGTAAAAGTCAAAACGGCTAACAGCGCCCATCAACATAGCATAGCAACGAGAACCTCTCAGCCCGAACGGCCATTGCTTGCACGAGTGATGTCCGTCCCCCCCCCCCCGTTACTTAAGACGAACAATTCTAAGACCTAGGTCTGTGTCTGTAGATCTCTACATTTCTTCAATCTCGCAGCGAAACTATAAGCATAGCCCTCTTCATTACTCCTTGGGTGATCTTCGATCCATCGTAAGCGACCACGTCTTTGATATTTATGTTATCACTGACAACACACGTTGGTCCAAGACTTTCATCGTCAGACATTTCAGTGTTTTTTGACCGAGTTGATTTTTCAAAATTTTCCGAACGCTGCCGATCCGATTTAGATTCATAGAGTCATCTCTTCCTCAAAATTGGACTTACTAAGCTGGACTTTTTGTCCCAGGTATATATAATCACCTCCAACTTTTGAAATAACACCTCCGACTACTACTTGAGTAGATATGACATGGACGCTAAACGTCAACGTCGTCTTGTCTAAGGGTTACTTGTTTGGAGGCACTACTGATATCACCGAATATCCAGGTCTCAGTCATTATGAGTATATCATCTGGAAACCAAATATGAGTGGTGTCCTCTCCATTTATGTTGATGCCGAGTTTGCACAAGTCCGTGAGTTTGAAAGCATCTTCCAGTGCAGCATGGTAATTTTATTGAAATAGATTAATATTGTTTATCACTATGTACATTAATTGTAAATGTAAATTTAAAAGTAAAAATATTGTTTTGTATTACCTTAATAATTCTATAGAAAAATAGTGGAACAAACATCGTAGAAAAAATAAGTAAATCATGTTCCTTGCGATATTCTCTTTTACTATTTATTTACCAGCACGACGGTTAAGATAACGATTAAGTATTCATTAGAAAGTAATGTACATTGTCGAATTTTAAAAACGCTTCAAATGATAGAATAAATATCATATCAAAATCCGCATGTCGGTTTCCACACGACACTTTACACAGTAAGAATAAGTAATAGCTCGTAAGTAATATAACTACTTTGTCTTAGTTCTTTTATAAAGAAATACTCAAGTAAAATAGTATGAATCTCGTTTATTTTAGCTTTGTGCGGCCATGAATAAAGTTAACCTAACAGTGGACGAGGAAGCCAATTTAAAACAGGTCACGCGTGGCTTTACCAAATGATCTTTTCTTCTACATTAATTTGTAATTTAAAGTCTCTAGTGTATTTAAAATTTTATATATTCACCATTATTTTGCGCTAGTAACTAACAAGAGAAGTAGATCGTTTATCATATTGTTTTTTTAATTTCATAACAAGGTATTGTTGTCCTCCGACAAAGAGACTTGAAATACAATATTTAAACAGTGAATATGTTCATCACAGGTTGACTTAGTATCCAATGATACAATAATGATAACGTGACACAATCATCATTATTATACTAATTTTAGCCACAGAACGTTCACTGCTGAAAAAACCTTATCTGATTAATAATACCGGTAGAAAGAAGCCTCCATTCAGTCATTTGAGGACCTAATCAGTCCACATACGGATGAATCATTTCTACTTTCAGTGTGAAATGAATTTTATAATAAAACTTAAAAAGAATCATGTAACAGTGTTAATAAATTATTAATTAAAATGTGAAAGAGATCACAAAAAAAAATCTATTTAACCTGTCAACTGCCTATAGACATATCTGCTCGTAACGCCTGGATGCCTACGGGTCAGATCTTCCCAAAAAGCAGTAAGTCATATTGTTTCGAATTTCGTTAAATATAAAGTTTAAAATCGCTTGCTATGAATATACAACAGACTACAGGATCATAAACAATAATATTTCATTGCTCATTTTAAGAAGTTCGTTCTCGACAATTATACACGTCATTAGGTTTGTTATGGGCTCTCCTAAGGACAGGACGGCAGGCATTTATAACATCCGTACCTTAAGTTAATGTCTTAGCTCTATTTGATAAATAAGGCTCTTATTGTTTAATATACTTTTATGTATCATAGGGCCTGTCGGTGGTGCCCTACATGTCGGACTCGATCTAGGCATCAATATTGACTAAAAACCTCTTTTTTCAAAATCCTCTTTCTTCGGTATATCTGGTCCCCACGGCATGGCCGCTAGCCATTACTTCGCGGGGAGGATTTAGCCGCAGATTTCCCTGATAAAGTACGTATACTATATGTATTACTATATGTATTTATGTGTAAGTATATATGTGATCCTAAGTTGATAATAATAGAAATAAATAGATGATTATCAGCAATCTGCATTGTTACGGTATTTTTCAGGTTAAATATTATGAACTGAGTACTAAATTGTTCTCTGACAATAGCAACTGTGCGTTGAAATTAAATCATCTTGTTCGGGAATAAAAAAAAAACCTAAATACGTATTGAGTTTTTTGACGATGTTCTATCTCTGGTGCTAAGTCTATTCACATACTATTCGTTCAAGTGACTTCGATCACCGAATCAAATATATGACGGCAGCGCAGATCTCGAAGGGAGCCCTTGCGCTCTCTTACTAAATTGTCAGTTTATGCTAAACGACTTAAACGTTACACCACTTTAATACTGTAAATATTACATTTTTTTCAAAACGACTAAAAAAAAGTTAAAAATAATTATCTAGGGTACAAACAACAAATATTATATTTACTGTTTACTTTGTGTACTGTAAGTTATTTTTGCGACATGTTTCATCATAATTAGTCTTTATTTCAATATGTATGTAGGTGTAGAAGACGTTACATTTTATATTACTTGTTGACCGCCCACTCTATTTTTCGTTGGTAACAAAATTCGTCCAATGATTGTCTAAAAGGAGTCGCCATGAGCAATAAGACCGACATACGTACATTATTCTTTTCATATTTTATAAAAGATCTATACTGTTTGTATATACGATAAAGCGTAAATGTTAATCAATAAAAACTTCGATTTTCATTCAGGGAAACGCTGAATGCATGTCTCTTTTAACTATTTTTATTGTAAATAGAGGGGGATGGGGCTAGATGGACCTGAAGGCAAGCAATGGACGCCTCACGGCTGAATTGCTCACGGTAATGAAGAGCAATAATTTCATTTCGTACTTTCACAGATATAGGATAATTAGTATGTAATATAATGTTATAATAAGAAATTTAATGATGCATTATTAATTGAAATATTTATTTTCTATCAACACCAATTATTGAAACGCCATATTTTTTGCAATTCAAAAAAATGACGCTTAATTTTACAAAGCAATAAATTCGGATACGGCGTCGATTCGTTAGTCGCGATTCATTTGCATATTCAATTAGGTTAAAAATATATTAATATCCATGTTAATGAAATAAAATGTTTTATTTTAAATTTTGATATGGCATATTGCTTTGCTTTTAATATGGACAACGCATAATGTACACGATATCATATTTCATCATAAATGTCATTGTAATATTAACACACGTCTAATAGTATCAAAACATAAATACACTTTCAGAAAAATTATTATCATATAACGTTAGTTTCACATTATGTTTGGTACGAATGAAATTAATTTATTACAATTAATTTATTCATTTATTGAATCAGAAATTAAAAGATCCGCAGAAGAATCAATGTCACGTACGTAGCTTGAAGAATTGCCTGTCTTAAGTGGCAGTGGGTAAGGCACATCGCACGTGCAATTCAAGGCCGTTGGGTCCGAAATGTTCTCCACCACGAGCCGGTATTTTATTCTTTATATAGATTGTTGTAATTACTGGTAGCCACCCAAGGCTGTGACAGTTTCATCTGTCTTGAAACTCGCGGGTCTTTGACCTGTGGAAAATAGTAGTGGTAATAGCAGAAACCTTACGATACTCATGAATCGGTCGCCTGAAGGAGCAAGCGCCCTAGATATTTTAAGATATAGCTCCCCAAGAAGACTCGTAGTGAGAACGGGATTGACGGGCTCTTTGAATTAATAGAGCATATTCGTAGAGTGTATTAAACCCTCGTGCGAGTCTTTGACGAACGCCTTCACAACATTGAAAAAGACAAAGCCAGTAGACACGGCGTGGGTAAGCTCTTTCAACCTTCTTTTACCTAGTGGGTAGACTCTCGTCTACCAATTATGTCATTACATAATTAAGATCACAGGAAATCTTTGAAAGAGGCCCTTTACCACACATTACAGTCTAGTTTGTATTTTCTGTAAAACGGCTGGAATAAAAATCTTAATATACACTTGTTATTTTATCTAATTGATTTAACATTGGGTTAAATCAATTAGATAAAATAACAAGTAGTAGTAGTATTAGATTTTTGTTACCGAGAAGGAGGAGGAGGAAAGGATCGCTCGAGTGTTCACTATACCTTTACTTAGACTCCTGTCTGTCCAAGTTACTATAAGTTCTGATTATAACATCGGTTTGTTGTTCATAGAGCCTAATCCGACGTAACAAGCAAAGCCTACAAGTTTCTCTGTAAACAAGTAAACCTTTGTTCAGTAAACAGAATCATCAAATCCGTACCGCAAGTGAGCAGTGAACTGTGATCTTGCACAAATTAAGATTATATAAAGTGTCTACTTCCACAAACTGTTTATTATAATGTATAATAATTTAACTCTAACATTTAAAGTAATTCTCATTGTATAATAAGATTTAATAAAAAATCGAATAGTGTAATTGAATAAATTCCAGCTTTGTTATCATCATTCCACTATGTCATCATCAAAGAAATAAAAAAAATTGAAACTGTACTCTGATACACAAACATACAAAAGGGTAAACCGTAAAAAGAGAGGCAAGGCGAGAATGGAATGTAAATAAGTGGTAAAAGGGTGAAATAAAATACGAAGAAAGGGAGACGAAGAGTAATAGAGATTGTAAAGAACAGGACAGTGATAAGAAAACACGAACGGAAAAAATATTTAAAATAAAAAGTCATGTTCTCAATATGACGTAAAAGAAAAAAAAACGCCGCAACCAACTAGTCTCATTAGAAATCTATGGAGGAGGCCTATGTCTATCACGAAAGTTTCTACAGCTTTTTAGATGGTGATGATGAAAGCCTTATTAGATAGAAACTAAAATCAAATTCAGCTCTTTCATAATGGCATCATTCGAATCATAGTAAAACTCACCCTGATCTAAAAGGAGTCTACAACAAACGTGATGTTGTAGACTCCTTTTAAATCATTGTTGTTGTAGATGGACTCTGTGTTTGGCACTAATCGGTGTAACATAACTCCTGAAGATGCCTCGTGGAGGGGTGAAACATGTGTTGAGTGTTTTAACGGTGGTGGTTGTGTAATTCGCATTGTTTGCCGCATGCGCATTTATCAGCGGGCTGGCGGGCGGTGCACTTTGTTGCACGACTACCACTGTATAAAGTGGCTAAATATTGGTCCTTCTCTTACTTAGGATGGACTTCCGCAAAATAACGCCTGATTCCATTAAAAACTTAGTTGTTATTTTATTTTATTTATTTATTTATTTTAAAGCCACTTTTACAATTATATTAAGTGTAGAAATTCGAACGTTTGTTTATGATTATAAATGATAGAGCCCTTGACTATGATAAAACGGTAACATCTCAGTATTCCATGATTTGACCAAGCGGATGCCGAGCCCATTATGCTATAGGGTGAGGGCACGGTGCTCGCGTACGACCCGTGTAGCAGGTTAAAAAGCTTCGTGTCTTGAACATGAGAGTCAGTCAGAAGTTAACTTTCTTTTTAGTTGTTTATTTGCTTAACGATTTAAATGTTATTAAATGAGTACCATTTGCCATAAGATAATAATAATAAAAAAGTACACATTACAGACACGTTAGCATGTTACTACGCGTGATGCCGGCATCGTACTCACTGATATAAGTTGGTTGGTAGATATCTCGCGCCGGCGCGAATCCAGCAGCTGAGTTGTTAAGAAAGTCTCCTTGCAATGTATTTACATTTACTTATATCTTAAGCCTATCTATATATCCATGTACAAGATTTCCTACAACGATCATAAACCTTAGCTTAACTCGCTTTTTATGTAATGTAAGTGTTTTATATAAACATTTTTAAAATATTCTTAATACAGTACTCAGAGCAATTCATATCTAAACAATACTTGCAATACCTTAAAATTACATATACTCTGTGATCAAAAAGTAAAGTGAAATGGTCATTTGAAAATCCCGGACATTAGGAAGGCAGGTAGAGATTTTTCCTTGGTTGGTAGAACTGTCTAAAACATTCGCCAAGTGTCTGTTTTTCAGAAATTGAATACCATTTGGAATTGTCCAAAACAGTTTGAAAGTTGTTTTGTGCATTAAAATCTCGATTGGTGCCAAAATCGCATAATTTTTTGGCAAAAAAATATCATATCGTTCTGCAACCAGGGTATACCTGATTTGGTTCCGTGCGACTTTCTCCTATTCAGCGATCTAAAAAGGCCAATGCGGGAAGGCCGTTTTGACACGATTGAGGAGATAAAAACCTAATCGAAGATCTTGAATGCTGTACCGGAAAAAGACCATTGCGACTATTTCAAGTATTGAAAAAGCATTGGCGAAATTGCGTTTTATTGGACACTGTTTTGAAAGGGATGAAATCGATTTCGAGGAATAAATAAGTAATATAAATTTCAAAAATTTCATCTTACTTTTTGATCACAGTATTACGTATGAATGAAATAAATACATGTAATTCTGTACACTCGTCGGATGAATTCAAAATATTTTTTTTAATGTATAGACATATAAAAGCAATCTTGGATTTTAATATTTAATCATAAAGGGACGAGAAATTTTAATGGTCATCATAACGAAAATGGGCGCTACCGTGGGCGCACCAATCTGCTGAATGTCAGCAATAAACGCGACAGATGCGGCGGAGTGTCAGTATGACGATATGTGACAAAAATATATTGCTCTGACAAATTACAAATGGACGTCAATACATGGTTTGGTTATAGATCTAAAAGTTTTAATGGGTTGAATGTTCATTTGCTGTCAATTAATGTACACTCTATCCAAGATAATGTCACGATGACATAAAAAGAAAAAAAGTTTTCGAAATTCGGTTTACATATTAAAATAAATTATTATTTACAGTCTGTCCTCTTTTTACATTCGACGTGTTTAAAGTTATGCTGCTAGCCGATTTAGACTTTGTACAGCTTCATCGAAATTGGTTTATTTTTTTTTTTAATTTACGCCGGTCGTATTCCAGTAACATCGAAGACTCGCGCCTGAAGAGGGACTATAGCCATGTAGGTGTATAGTGTAATGAATGAGGTGTAAGTTATGCGAAGCGAGGACTATTTGGCAATCGGGAGCGACACGGGCCTCTTCTGACCGCTTAAATGTTCGGTAGATCGTGGTCGACAGGGACGTGATATGAGGCAAATGTCCTGGCATCGATATGGAAAGCGGAATTTATTTAAATTCCGCTTTAAGGGCAGCGAGAAGTGTCGAGTGTTTCACGATAGTCTGTCCTTGCAAATTTTTTACTGCCAGAGATAATTGGTGGTCGAATTTTGATAGAGAAAAAAATGTTTGTAACTTTTTTTACCAATGACCACTTTATTTAGTTTTTGCTGACAAATGCGCTATGCATTCACTTCTTTAAAAATGTTACACCTATAATCAATCACCCTTTATTCTTAATGTGTTTGTGTGTCTTGACGGTTTGGGACACAGATAATTTATTTAAGGAGTAGATTATTTTGTTAACTTTAAAATATAAATAATAAATTTCTCCCCACGATCGAGAATCCTTAAGGTTTTTTTTAAACAAATAGTCATTAACTATACATTATTACACACGCTATGTTACTTTAGATGAAAAAGAAAACCTCACGTCTAAAACAATTCAATAAACATTATTGCACCTTACTCTGGGCTCAGTGAAATAATTTTCTTATAAGCAGCTGGATTGGATCAGAAATGAGAAAACCCGTAGAAGAACTAGAAAAAAATGCGTAGCTCAAAAAATTGATCGTCTGTAGTGACAGTGAGCGGGACAAAAATATATGTTCTTCTCATTGTTTTACAGTCTATTGTAGTTTTTGTATTATAACACTGTCAACAACTTAATATTGTTTCAATATTATACATCGCATGTACAACCGTTGGCCGCTAGGGCAGGAAAGTTCTCGAATTGGGACCACTACGCGGTAGACTCGACGTAGGTAGGTAAGGCCAGGCTCCCCTATCTAAAATCGGTGCTTTGGTACGGGTTAAGCTGTATTGCAATATGTAGCTAAGTATCGGTTCACTTTTTGGTATTCTCATATCTTGCTTTTTAAGCTAAGAAAACAATAGGTCGCAGAAAGTCGCTAGATGCGGGCAGCAGTAAGCATATTTCGTCTGGTAAGCTGATGAAGCAACTATATTGACTTTTAAATAACCCTTATGATATATCAAAATCACAGTACAATGTAAAGTATTATTTGAAGAGTAATGAAGCATGAAAATAAATGCTTTGAGTAATCCAATATGGAGGAATTTTATGACCTTTTTTAAGTATTTTATGTTTATTTTTATTTAAAAGATTTTGTTCCAGTACTGCAAAATCTAAAAGTGGTTTATTTTAATTTAATCTTATGAAATTCTTCTTTAATATTATTGTATCATCATCGTCGACGTTTCAACTCATAGACTTCCACTGATAGTTAAATATTTTATGGAATCAGGCGTTACCTTGCGCAAGTCCATCCTAAGTAAGAAAAGGACCGATATTTAGCCACTTCCGCACATGCAGTGGTAGTCATGGAACAAAGGCACTCTGTGTTTGGCACTAATCGGTGTAACATAACTCCTGAAGATGCCCCGTGGAGGGGTGAAACACGTGTTGAGTCAATTAACGGTGGCAGTTGTGTAATTCGCATTGTTTGCCGCATACGCATTTATCAGCGGACTTGCGGGCGGTGCACTTTGTTGCATGACTACCACTGCATGTGCGGAAGTGACTAAATATTGGTCCTTTTCTTACTTCCACTGATAGGCATAGGCCTATCCCAAAGATACCTATGTGAGGATATATCATAACTGCCACGCTTGGCAAACGAATTGGTGATCGCAGTGTGGTGTTATGGTATACAGAGGACGCTGCTGTTTATCCTTTGGAAACGTATTAGCGAGTAGAAGTGGTATATTTATACAATTAAAACAGATTGGAAATTATTTAAAATTTTATCTTGGAAATCGAACCCATGTCCTACGATTGCAAATCGTAGTCCTCTGCTGTTCTGCCACCACTGCTAATTATCAGCGTAATTGATAGTAATGTGAAAAAAAATAAAAAAATTACACAAATACCTTTACACTTTTATTTAGAGCAAATAATTCCATTACCATACCGGTGTTTAAAAAAATGCATTTTGTTAGTTTCGTCTCAAAATCACTGTAATCTTTTCATTTCAGCACTGATTGCCACGTAATCATAGAGTTTATAACGCGCTCATACATTACCCGTATCGCATAACGTCAGAAGTACTAAAGTCGTTTATAACTCCGGCACAGACAATAATTTTCAACGTTCCACTGCCGCGCATGCAACGCTGGTCAAACAAATCACTTGTCATGCCCGTTTCGCCGGAGCAGCAATCTATTGCGATTTTGTTTAACGCGAACTTTCGCGAAGTCAATAATGAAAATAGTAGAGGTTTGTTCTGGTTAAAGGTAATAACTTAGTATAAGGTAAATATTATATTCTCTGACTTAAATATTTATACACAATTAACGAGTTCATCTTCTTCGATAAGAATAAATGTGGTTATAAAACTAAATCTTGTCTACGGGGTGAAAATCTAATTTGCAGACAAATATTTTTATTTATAATTCAAATGCTATCATTCCCCTTATTGGCGAGTGTGTGGACTGTATAAACGGATTGAATAAATTCAAATGATGGTGGTAATTTAATTACAATTTTACAAAACTTGACAAAAGTAGGTAACAGTAAATTAAAGCATAACAATGGAACAAACAAACATGAAGAACGCCTAGCGACATAAACTGTCAATTTGAAAAGTATAAAAAAGAAGTAAAAATATAAAGTGGTTTTAAGTGGCCATCTAAAGCTTTAGCCACTTATTTCAAATCATCCTGTATAGAGTGTTCACTCTTAAAGATTTTAACAGATAAATGAGCAATACATTCACTCCTTTAAAGCCTTTGTATCTATAACCAATCATCTTGAATTTTTAACCGGATATTACCAAGTATCTGTGCGATGTAGTCAGTAAATAATATCTCAGATGCTGCTGGCGTCAAAGAATATCGACTTCAATTTTTTTTTTAATTCCAATGTTGCTTTATAATCAAGCATAAGTTATAGATTACCAATGATGGTTTACGGCGTTGATAATCTCTAAAATCCACTCTGGGCCTCTTTGGCAGACTAACATCTACGAAGAGAGCTATGGAGAGCTATTCTTGGACTTTCTCTACAATATCAAATCAAGAATAAGAATATTCGTAGAAAATAACAGACGAAGCCCAACTAATTTGCTAGATGAAGTGGCACTAGGCAGACGTAGCCTGTAGAACAGATGGCTAGGGGAGCTTTAAAAGTCTGGAGTGGCAAAACGGATTGACAATTGCAGCGTAAGACGTCTACCCACAAGGTAAACAGACGACCTTGTTGAAGTCCTCGGATGCAGACCATTTTACCGGTCCTATTGTTAATTTATGGCGAAGTCCGATGCCTAGCTGTGGACAAACTATAACAGTAATGATTCTTATGAATGATGTATATTGTAGAACGTTTTTCTCTTCATCATAAACAGAGTAAAATAATACTGAAAACATACAGACGTGCAGCAAGTAGCGAGTATTTTGTTTAAACAATGTTTAATTTAAACCTTTACCCGTGGACCAACACTAAACACAATTTTCTCTTCTCTGCTTAAACTTTCCAACAAACTAATAGAAACGTATTTGCTGGAACATACAAATAAATCTTTCATTTTGCTACATACACGACAACGTTGGTGCCCTAGTGTTTAGTACGTAAATATTATGTTTTTCCTTTATTTATTTATTTAACATGGTTCTTAATTATTATATATTTCATATGTATTTTAATATTAGATTTTATAATGCAATTCTTAAATAATTAAAACGGATATACTTATCTAGCCTCAAACCAGGGTCTTTGGCCACAAATTTTAACACGTTCATTGCGTTAGGAGATGTGAAAGACCCCTTGATTTTTGTTTTATGTGACGATTGATATCGTGTCACACTCTGGAATAGAAGCCACGTTTAAAGTTCCTACTGCATGACTGAATTTGATTCGATTACATAGTAAAATAATATAAGAGACTCATCAGTTCTCTTACGTAGTAGAGTAAAATTAAGTTATGTGGTATTCTTCCCGAAAAAACAAGCTCGCAGTTCTTATGAAAAATCATACTACACTGTACAGTAGTTTATAGGTATATAGTCCGCAGTATTATCTACCTAGATGTCCTAAAATAAGGAAGATCTACCAGAAAGTACCCGAACATTTACAACGATTGTATTACACTGTACTACGAGTAAGATAGAAGGAAGTATAGACCCCGCGGTCTTACATACATATAATGCCTTATATAAGAAAAACTTGCCACAAAATATCCACAAATCCAGTGCATCCGGTATTAAATTTTAGAAGGGTAGAACACAATACACAATATCTCAGTCTGTGCGAATTTATAGAATATACTATATTTAATAATTATGATACGATATACAACGTACCAATTTATGCATTAAACATTCATAATAAGGGAAGTATTATTAATTGTATTGGAGTCAAAAAATTGTGTCAGACGCGAGAAATTTTCGTGTAATTATGTCGTGACCTGACTTAACCATTTGAACATATTTAAAAAAAAATCTATATACAACTCCAAAGCTAGATTTTAAATTTAATCGAGTGGGGACCACAAGTCGGTAGATGCGGAGTGGGTAAGCCCCACACTGGGTAGACCACATGTATAAGTCGCTAGATGAGGGCAGCACTAGGCCGGTCATCTTGGCGATCTTTGGATGATGCCTGAGCTTTGCAGTGCGCTTCCATTTGCTGAAACAAGAAAAAAAAAGAAATGGTTTTTAAATGTAACGGATAATTATTGCTTTAGAAATGGTTGCTACCTCTAAGAACTGTTACATAATGCCTTATTACTACCAACAGGGTCTTTTTATGTGGTTTCTTTGCGAACTAATGGACCCCTGCCTACTTTTATTTCTCTCATAATCAATGTTCTCATTATATCGACGTAAGGTTTTATTTTTCCTCGTAAAATATAAATGTAATACGTTTGATTCAGCGCCAAAGCCCAATAAAGTTTACGATTATTATGTTCTTAAATATAGCTTTCTTAGAAAACGATGAAATATTACTTTTAAAGAGTGTTTGTTTTACCATCACGTAATGTGTTTTAAATGAAACTTCATATGGCTGAGATAGACGAGACACGTAAAAATATTATTATAATTCCACGAAGGTGTCTAAAAGATAAAAATTAAATTACAAAAATATTGTTACAAAATCAGTGATATTGTGAGAGATGCGAAAAATCGCCTTCAAGAGATAGACTGTCAAGATTCACGTTAATTGGAGTAAGATTATAGAGGAACCCAAAGTCCATAAAAACACAACCCTTACCATAAGAAGAACAGAGACTTTATAAAAATAAATACATTTAAAAAAACTTTTAAGTTAAACGGTTTTTTGATACCCATATTGTGGTGGTTGCAGAAAAATATGTACCTAGTCCGCCATATTAGAACGGCGTCCATCTTGAATTTTAAATTTTGACATAATCATCGAGTTTTACTAGTGTAGCCCTTTCATTTGATACCCATATTGAGGGGGTTAAGGAAAAATATGTAATCCGCCATTTTGTATCGGCGGCCATCTTATATTTATAATGTTATTGATTTTATTATATTGTATTGTCATCTAAATTAAATGTGTGTACCAAATTTCAGATCAATCTGACAACGGGAAGGTGCTTAAATTTCAATTTCTTATTTTGATCCAAATAAATTCCGTACGGGTCAAACTAAATAAAACCGTTTAAAAATGAACTCCGATACTTTCAGCCTTGCACTTTTTTTTTTATTCTAAAACGTTTGTAACTGCTATAATTTTATCAGCACCCATGTTATACAATTGATTTGATAGCAATAACATATCATTAAACGGTGCTCAAAGAGTTTATTGCGAAGCTTATAGCTAAGGATGCTTGAACAACCTTCTTTAATAATCTACGAGTACGGCAGTTTAGCTTTCAAAGCCTCCACGACCACTGCATTTCTTCTTTGAACTAACGAGGAGGTTTCGCTCAGTACTGTTGTAGAGTCACTCTTTCTTTAATGAGATAATAAGTTTTTGAAACATCTAGGACACAAGCCAAATCTCCGAGAGTGTAGCGAGTGTTACATATTTCGAATGGTCCCGTAGTATACGGGTTCCTTTCCTTCACTCCTAACATCTAGTAAATGCTAAGATAGAGAGTCCTTTATCTACAAATATCAACAGGTCCTGTGAGTCACAAATTGTCCTTATCCAACAGATCACCAACGCTATTTACAATTAACTTAAAAAAGAAAACAAATATTTTTTTATATACATGCTGATCAGCTATAGATGGGGGTAATGTATTGCATATGTTGTTAATTAAGGTATAGTATACGCTATCTAGTAATCAATGGTTTCAGGATCGATAAATATTGTAATGATTTATTTATTATTTAATTAATATACTCTTTATGCACACAAAAAAATGTACAATAGCGGAGTTAACGCCATAGGCGTTCTCTATCAGTCTACCCTAGGTCAGAGGGGAAATAATCGAGGCAGCTGCTTAAATTATAATAAAGTAGAACATGAGGCATGTTCTACTAAAGATACAATAACAATACTTACATATATACCTCGTATAAATATTTATACACTATATATAAATAATATATACATATAAAATAATATATATACTTCGTGTAGATAAATATAAATAATAATAACTAATGTTGTGTGGATTCTGCTAATTTCTGACACATATTTTCCCGAAGTTTTCGTTTAAGACTGTAACGGCTTTTTACCATCCTGACTTCCAAAGGCAGCTTATTCCATACAAAAATAGATTTCACAAAAAAGAAGAGTGAAGAAAGTCTGTACGGTGAGGAGGACAATAAAGAAGATTATCTGAAGAACGCAGGACGCGTATATGTTTAGCACTTAAGTACTAGAAATGAGTGACAATATAGTAAGAAAAAGCATTTTCAAAATACGGTTAACTACATAATTAAACTACATATTTTAATTATAATATATTATAACCAGTCAACCCGTATGAGTATAGTTCTAGACGTGATTTCTAGCATCTGACGTAGAATTTTTTTTTTTAGTTTATTACCTCGCGGATTTCGGATCCTCGAACCCTGAATGAACCCTGATGAAGCTGTAAAAGCCAAAACGGCTAACAGCGCGCATCAACATTCGAATACAGCCGTGATTTATACATGTATTAAATTGTCAAAAATTTGGTGTATTAGTATTATTTACCTTAGCAAACAGAAATTGCGGTTATCAGGCATAGGTTTGGAGCATTTGCATAGAACACACTTAAATTTCGATAACGAATTTAAAGCGTAATTTTCGGAATGAAACTTTTTTTGGTATTTTCACCAAATTCAAATTCATGACATTACAAATAAATAACGTAAAAATCATAAACAGAATACGTGATAACATAAGGCAAAAATGAAACAAATCATTCGCTCTAATAATTTCACATTTTCTATAAATTTGAACAAAGCTCGTTGCCAGTTAGTTTGCATTTCCATAGAATATTTAATATTAATGTACAATAAATATTTTATACAATATAAAAATAATGATTTATAATGTATTATGTGTAACGACTCTGTGCAACGTTATTTCAAAATCAAAACGAGTTTCCGCAGTCTCTTTGCGCTGAGATTTCCAATATTTTACTATAGCCAGAAAGAACTAACATGACCACCGGCTGACGGTGGACTTAAGCTATTTTGTCTCATAAAACTGATGCTATGTTACTTAAAACAAATATCTTACAACTTTAGGTTAGATACCACGTATGCCACTTTAAAAGATTATTTGAAGCTCTCGATAAATATACCCGAGTTCCCTTTTAATTTAAACAGTAGTAAAGTAAGTAAATAAATTTAAGTAAGTACGAGTAAGTAAATAAATTTAAACACGGATCGGTATTTACTAACCAGCGTCTGGAAGAATTATGAAAAAGTGACGAAAGACACATTTTTGACCCATAACAAACTAGGGCGGGTTTTTTTTTTATTTTACAATCGCTTTCATAAATATATACATAATCAACTAAATAATTATCAACTAAAAAATATTTTTTCACAGTTAGATATTAATTCATGGAACTGATGGGTTAGTCCCACTGACGTTGACTCCTCCTTTTCCTCGTTGTACATACGTGGACCATAAAACACCACATGATCTCAATATGATTTATAGAATGTAAAAATGTACAAACTCTTTATATATCATATACCTCCTTACGTCTTCAGCCTAAATTCCAAGGCTCTTTTTACTTTCACTAACAAAAAGTGTGTGGGTTTTTATTCACGAAACAATACACACTAGGCATACAGAATATAAAAATTAAGAATTATTATAAATTACTCAATTGACATATTAAATTTAATATACTATACCTAATATAATATAATTTAACATACCAAATTTAAAAGAGTATTCCAAACAACAATGACAACAAAAAACAAAGTTTTTATATTGAAAATATTTTATGTAACACTGTGACGGGGGGGGAGGGGGGGAAGAGTCGGTGTAAGGAGATTCGCAAAAAGGAATCAGAGATAATAGAAGAGTGATTTATTTTGTAATAATGGAATGTGCAATCAATTAAAATATATCCCTTTTGCATGACCTTTGAAATAAACCCATCCTGTAAACTGTGGTTATTATGCCAGATCCCGAAACTAACAATAATTACCTAAGCGTTCAAAGAAGAAGTCAGAAGGTATATTAGACAGAGAATATTGCAAATTAGCATTCCTATGTAAAAATACAATTAAACATTTGTCTGAGTTACACGTTTTCGGCAGCAAACAAATAATAGCGCGATCTAAAATGCAACTAACGCCATCTAGTACAGTATAGATTAATTTCATAGTTCTTGTAAAATCCCATGTTTTAGTAAAATAGGTATATAATATGCGTATAACTTAAGTAAGAGATTTTCTTTTAAGATAACCTCCAGCTAGTAAACGCGGCGTGAGTATAGTCCCCATTACGTGGACCGATGACGTAGTCAAGAATGCGGGTAATCCCTGGATTCGGAAAACGAACGAACGGTCGTTGTAGCGGTCTTTGGGAAAGTCCTATACCTTGCATTGGGCGTCTATCAGCTGATATGAATGTATGACTGAATGAAATCGTTACCAACCTTAGATATACTTTTTCATCAATATATCTTATGAATAAATATTATCTTTGAAGAAACGTTGAATATTAACACAAAATTTACTACAGAGTTTATAGTTTTCAAACAATAAAGTTGAACGATATAACAAATGATTTCGCGTATTATCAAATCACGTATTTCCCTACAATTATGTTAGCGAAGTTCAATTGAGAGTTTAATATCCAATTTTATATTACGTCATAACTTCAAGGGATTTACGGCACTGCTATCACTTCGGGCTATAAATCTGGATTCGCCTTATGATCCCAGATTTGGCTCATATTTTCATTTTAGCGTCTAACGCCAATAATTCGTAATTCTTAGCCAGATCTTTTAAATAGAATTTTGTTCTACAATAATTCATTCTTTAGTAATTTGATAATCATTAATGCTAGAAAATCGATATCTAACCTGTAAACAAAAATATGTGCTCGATCGATACTTTTGCTTACAGGTTAGATCGACTATGTCCCGTCATAATTTTTTCTTCACGAAACTTTCCTCTGTAAAATCTATCTAGGAAAACAATTACTCATAATTTGAATGTTATCGATTCCGGAGACTCTTTGTGATCCTGATATCATATAATGCACAAAGATATAATATCTTAAGTTATAATACTTAAACACGAAACCATTAATCATAGTCATTTAAAAGTACATTCACTAGCAAGCTAGGAAGCATCTTGAAGTTGTGGAAGTCCTGCGCTTCACATGCCAATCCGTGGTCTCCTCTCCATAACCACAATATCGCATCGGTCATCAGAGGTAATCCATTAAATAAAGCTATCCACAAAAACACTAAATTTCACAAGTAATATAAAAAGATTTTTAAGGCTATTAAGTAAAATGCAAACAATGTATTGGATAAAAAAAAAACAAAATAGATATGTTCTGGAATAAATGTAATATTTGTGATTGAAATAAAGAAATAAATTCGTTAGAATAATAAATATTGTGATAAAAACTCTATACTGTGATAATTGAGGAGAGGATGAAAGGTGATGCAAGGAAGAAAATTAAGAATAAATGGGTATGTAAGATCGCGTGATGTATGCTAGAAAAATGAATTAATGATTATGTGAAAATCGAGAGAAAAGAACGACAATAAAAATAATTATTAAAGGTCCTATTACCTAAAACAAGATATGGCTGTACGAAAAGCAATCATAAACAAAATTCTTAAAAAAAATTAAACAAAGAACAGCTTCATTGTACCATTTCGAAAATTCGTATAAATTGCTTCCGAAATTGACTTCGATAAAATATTTATACATATCGAATAGTATATAAATCACAGCGGCGCCGTCCAACCGGCCATGCTTGTTCCAAAGTGTAATTGAAGCCATAAAAATGTCATCACGGCGGCGCCAAAGGAGTGATCTGCTCTATCATCACATAATTAGTTGCGATACACCAAAACACACCGGTCTTAATAATAGGGACTTAATTAGAACTTGAACATGTAGTCACTCAAGGTTGAATTCAGTAAATATAACAACGGAACGACAATGTAAAGGAAACGTCTATATTTAGATGACACTTTTACAAATAACAGTAATGTATGTTAGGTGAAGTTAGGTAACATAGACGATTCGTTTTAAAACACCGCAATGTCTGAAGGCTAAGGTATATTGGCTTTTGGTCACTTACGATGGGTCTTATAAGAGCTCTTGACTTATTTTAACACGAGGTCACCCCGAGAACAATAAAGTGAGTTATTCTCGTAGTTTTTCTGAGATATGAATTAAAAATAAGAGGATTCGCAAAAGAACCAAGGTCACCCACTAAACTCGAAGAATTGCATGTCTCAAGTGGCAGTTGGGGAGAGAGAGAAGCACATCGCTCGTGCAGCCGACGGTCATTGGATCCGAAAGGATGTCAAACGGAAACCACGATTATAATTATGGTTTAAATTTAACTTTGCGGTTACAATTGGTTAAATTTATTTAAGTCCTCAAACTAAACTCTTGAGTATATTTGTTAAAAATTTTATACAGAAATACATTTCAATTACACATAAAAAAAGTCACTGATGTAGCTCGAAGAATTGCTCGTCATGTGGGTCAAGTGGTAGTGCGTGGGGTACATTGATTGTGCTACTGTTAGGGTCGTAAGGTTCTCGGTGGCGACCACTGGCCGGTCAACTCAACGTGAGTGGGCCCCCACCAGGTTAACCGATGACGTAGTTAAAGTCACGAGATCGCTGAATACGGGCAGCACTTATCGGTCATCGTATTATGGTCCCATGTTTCCGGTTATCGCATCTCTTCTAATGCTGTGTGTGTTTATTTACCTTGTTCCGCATAAACTAGTTTAATCCTAAAAAAATAATTTAGTCTACAACTTGTACAAGTTTAAATAATAACGCGATAGCTTTTGGCGATAAGAAGTTAAAACCAAGTGAATGCTTACACACATCAATTGTCTATGCCTAGGGTCGGCACACCTTTCGACTCCTTATGTGCTTTTTAGTGCCTCTCTCACAAAATGTTTAGTTACAAGAAGATTTCAGAAAATTTCTTAAAAAGGTAGTATTATGAAACCTAAATAACGACATCATCACTTCAAAGGATAATCTTTACTGAGCGTCGTTTCGATATTTTTTATTCTTACGTAAAAAAATAGTACAGGACATCCTAGAGTTTGCATTTGTAACCAAAAGTAAGTTTACATATAAATACTATTTTAATTAATTTATAATTAATTTATCTTTCATTTACTACTCTTCAGGGTCAAGTTTGCAGACCTCTGGCCTTCGATAACCCCGACAAAGAATAACTGCCCTGTATAATAAAGACATACATTTTAAGGAGTCGGCATACTTAGTGATGCGTGAACACTCCACCCACTCCCCACACTCCCGTAGCATATACCTGTGTTACTTATATTTGCGTATTAATTAAAGATAAAACCTAGTGAACATACTGAACTCTTTAATCAACAATTTCCCCGCGTTCAAGCGAGGCACGGCCTCTTTTAATCACCGAATAGTCCTCGCTTCGCAAACCTATGTGACACTTTATTCACTACAGTGTATAACTACATGTGTATAGTACCACTTCATGGGAACGTCATCTCACAGACCTGGTAAAGCCTTAGTCGACTAGTAGTTTCATATAGTTATTTTTCAAAACATCTTTAATTGCGTACCTATTGTAGTACAAACTTAAAAGTAACAAAATGTAAATAAAAAACGTATAACACAAAAAAAAACATTTAATTAAAAAAATAAATAATTTCAAATTTGGCGGCAAGATAGCTTCTAGTTAGAGTTACAGCTAATAACTCACACAAACACGTCTACAAGGAACTCTATCACTAAGTCTTCAAATAGCGTCAGTAACATGTTGGCAATAGGAAAGAAAAGATTATTTTTTATGGAAATTCTGTATCACAGATTTCTAAATCACAATTAAAGAGAGCCAAAAAAAAAACAGTGTTCAGTGTACAACAGTCAATAATTAATAATTATAAATTTGGTTCAAGCCTTTTTGTAAAAGTACATCATGCAACTAACGTATACCATATTTGCCAACGTGTGTTACAACTTATTTTTAAATTATATGAGAGTGTTGTCGAGGTCGCACTTAATGTCCGGACAACATTCAGGATAAGGAACGCGTAGATCGATTTCTGTAATGTAACATTTTGGATCGTCTGTATGCACCGCACCGCATCTGTAACAATACAAGTTAATTTTTGTCTCATTGTATTATTATCATTTCATTATATTAATCATAATTTCCAGAGGTTTCCACTAAGACACCTTACGTTTGGCATATCATGGTCTCCATGTGCACTATGTGGCTTTCTCACTGCCAATTCAGACGAGCAATCTTTCGAGCTACGTCATAACTTTTGTGTTTAATCGGTAAAAACTCGTATTGTGAAAACAATGCTATATTTCTACCTGTCAAACCTAATATGGGTACATAATATTGTCAAATTATTTTTTTTCCAAATTAATACAATCTAGAATTTTATGATATTACATTTACGATGATGTAATACGTACGAAATACAGTAAGTCAAGTGTTATGTAGTAAATTAGTGAAGAAAAATTGATTATTTCTAAATAAGATTTGTAATTGAATTTACAATGTAATAAAAAAGTCATAAATAAATGTTTTAAAGAATTTTTTGAATAATTTTATATAAAGACACAGAAGACGCTGAATGTAGTCTGCTTCCGACTATAAGATCAGTTGAAATCTATAAGAGCGATATAGAAAGCCTATGACAAGCAGCGAATGTTCGACTGAAATGATAATGAAACATTTATTTCTAATATGAAAGTATACAATGAAAAATACATTTCAAAGATCTATAATAACTGTTAATGTATTACTATAGTTTGTTTAATGGGTGAAAACTGGTCAAACGATAAATCAATATAAGCCTAGAAATAGAGTTGAATAATATGCAGTGTAGTGTAATTATGTTACGTTACATGAAAGTAAAACTTACGAAGCGTAGTGCATCATATGCTGGGAGCAACTGATGCTGTAACAGTAACCAATCGGTTTTATGTCCGTGCCGTAGGGAATGACGTCATTCACTTCCTTGACGTAGCATCCTTCTTTATTTGCTGTAAACAAAAATGATAAGTTAGAAACACTATGAATCAATGAATCATTAAAACTTTTACATATACCAGCATATTGTTAAAAAGTAATTGTTGAGGTTTAACAGTGTTTTTCAACCTTTTTGTGCAATGCTCTGCCTTAGCCTATCTAAAACTCTTTTGCCCCCTTTGTAACACACATAATTTTGCAAGAACATAACAGCTAAAATATTGTTGTGTCGATTTTAGTTGCTGTAATTGCTCCTCTGTGGGGCATAGGCCTCACGTTGGGTAACACTGGTTTATTCAGATATTTGTAACTCTTATTGGTGGGTGTAAGACACGACATACCGACAGCACAAACGGAATTGTCAGCTGGACCGTTCAAATATTTTAAGATGTTACGCTGGTAGTCTAACAAAAAGAGATTCTTCGATAATGTCCTATTGTAAATTTGTTGGAATCACCAAATTTATGTTAGTGATGACGGCAAAGCCAGCATATTAAAAAAACACTTACTATTTCTCTGTCATACAAATATATTTTTATATATAAAGCTAAACACACTTGGAAGTCACAAAATCCTACACAATATATCACCAGCTTAAGAAATAAGATCTAATTAGTCAATAGTTACATAACTACCGCGCACCATAAATGTTCGTACGATCGTTCCAGCCCATAGACGCCCACTGCAAAGGATAGGCCTTCCCAAAAGATATCAATGGGGAAATATAGCTTAATCGCCATGCTTGGTAGGTTGGTTGGCGATCGCATTGTAGTATAATAAGACGCAGAGGACGCTGATGTCCATCCTCTGGATTACTTTTTTGTTAGCAATTGCAATCCTATATAAATGATGCACATTGTGTGAAATATGTACAACACTATATATAGACTATCTCAGGAATCGAATCCGCGACCTACGATCGCAAGTCTCAATCCTCTACCGCTGGGCAACAATCCCTAGTAAAAGTAGAACACAGTAATTTTAACGAATTATTAAGCAGAAATTTTTAAGAGTAGTTGTGGATTACTACTCTGAAAACTGTAAAACGATTTCAATTTCTTAAACCTACAGCAATAAAACCGTATTGTTCAGATATTATGAAAAAATAATCGATCAGAGACACGTTAAAATAAATTGAAAAAGTGTTTTTCGAGTTGTTCGGACATGAACAATGTATTGGTAATAAATAATACATATTCAACTCGCCATAAAATTATATATTCAATTATGGTTTTGAATATTACATTAAAGAGACGCTTATCAATAAAAAATATTTAAATGTATTTTAAATTATAGAAATCATTTACGTGAAATCACATTTAATTAAATAAATTTAGTAAAGATATTAATGAAACCGCTTTGTATTCTTATAATACTGATCGCATCATTTTTTTACTCTCAAATATTTATTTACTTTACGAATCTTAAATCTTGAGCTTTACTCGCATTTTATGTAATTACTTTTAAAATATTTTTAATCCAGTAGTAACAGCAATACATATCCAAATATTAAAATATCTTTTATTTACATTTACGTTGCAATAAGATTTAAACAAAACACTATAATTCAGACTACACAGGAGTAAATTATAAAACCGTACACATTTAACAACACAAGACTTTATTTATATCAAAGAGGTTTATAGAAAGATATAACAAGCTTTTTTCTGGAGTACATAGATGGGAATATCATACATTTATCTATTATGTATTTTATATATTTTTTATCGCGTCACTTCCCTCATATTTTTAAACTTCATGCTAAAGTCTGCATGAACAACTCTCTCGCACCATTAACTTATTTATTCTGCTAAACTTTAAAGGATAAATACGATCCTTACCCTAATAGTTGCCCCATAATTTTGTTTTAATTAAAATCAATGAACTAAAATTTAAATTATAATTTCAAACGCAGAACGTCAACTGTTTTTCATTGGTCTCCTACATAGATTACGAATACAATCGGTTGGAATCAGTCAGCGTCTTCCGATGACGTAACTAAGGTTATCTGTCGACTTTGTGGATGAACGTTCTACACTGTGCTTAACAGTCCGTGGTCTCTGCTTCAGAACCTTGAGCTCCTAACGGCAATCTGTTCTTCGCTATATTTGGACCGCCCACCTTTCCATTCTAATGGGCATTGTTTATTTCGTCTACAGATAGTCTCACTCATAATTTGATCTCGTATAGAATTTACAAAAACAACTTTTATTAACAATGAATAATCTTATAGATTATTTAAAAAAATCAGAATCGAATTAATATTAAAATGACCCCCGAAATGGAAATCGATGAAACAAGTAAACAATCGATCTGTACATAAATCACTGCGGCGCCGTCCGGTCGGCAGCCGTGCTTGTTCCGACGCGTAGTTGAAGCGATAAAAATGTCATCACGACGGCGCCAAGTGCGAGTGACTTGCCCCATCGTTCCACGTTGAGACGCGCGCCAAAACAACAGTCAAAATAATAAAGATTTACTAATTTTTTTCAATTATAAGACGAATTGCTTTTCTTTTTTTAACATATACAAAACCATAGGAATAGTGTAGTAGGAACACGCACTTTGGTTCATTTGTACATAATTTCTTATTAATACAAAAAATGCAAACTTAATAGGTTGTACGGTATTAAGTTTGCATTTTTAGTTATTATTGTTTACTTATAAATTGACCAGCGTTCCTGTACCTTCTTTTCAGAGGAAGCGTCCCAGAAACACTAAAATATGTTACCTTAACATATATTTTCATTAGAATTTCACAGACCGAAAACTTCTGCTAGTAAAGTCTGCAGGAATAGATAAAAATAATTAATTTTATTTATAACCCGGTTTATTTAAAATGCCTTTTCTTTTAACATAATAAATATAATAACATTGTAAAAATGGCAATGTTATACATTAATTTAACAGCAAATGTAAATAAAAAATATAGATATATAAATACATTCAGATCGCGATCGCCAATCCATAGATATCTTTGAGGGAGGCCTGTGCCTTGCAGTGTGCATCTATGATTTTATATAATGACCACGGTTCATCCCTATAAAGCCACTGAACTCTATATAGAAACGAATTAATATAATGATCTTTTATGACAACGTAAAACTGATAAAGTGTCAAAGAATTTTAAGTATTAATACGCTTGGGAATAACTAATTCACCAACTTAAATGTATGTACAGTACCCGGCGAAAAATATTGCACACCGTCATTTGGAAATAGACAATCGACTAATTTCGGCTTCTTAGAGCACTGTCGTCGTCCCACACTACCTATGTGACGTTTTGTCAGTCGTTGTATTTCGTGCGACAGAGATAACGCTCTACAAAGTAGAAATTAGCCGATTGTCTCTTTCCAAAGGTCGATGTGCAACATTTATAGCCGGGTACTGTACTGACTATTGTTAGTATATGATACTGTTTATATACGTCTGTTACTATTATATAAAATAATTTCGTAAGTAACGAAGTTATAATGAAGATATCAGGCGAGAACAATTTTATTATTGTTTCAACCAATATGAGCTCTTCTAGAATTGTTCTAATGATTTACAAGTAATGACTATTAATAAGCCTAATTGCTAAATGCGGGCATCGCAAAACCGGATATTGCTATATCTATGCCTTTCAATAGACTGTTGACTTATATGACGATAACAAAGATGACCCTTATTATGAATCATTTACAAAGTATTAGGAAGCTCATTAAAAAGTTAAATATAATTGTTACAGTGTTTCTTAAGTTATGATTAATATTATGTACATATATAAATTCTTATACACGTCGAAAGTTGCATTATAGTTGCTCAGTTATTTAAACCATAAGAAGGTAAAAGAGAAATCAAGGTAATCAAAATTTAATCAACAAATAATCTATTTTTTACGAGAAAACACTTTTAATAAACCCATAAAATTATTGTTCAACATGATATTACAATGTAAAATAATGACATGAATCTCAATAACTGGTAAATGAATTTTTTTTTAATGTCAACACATGTAACATTGTCAAAATGAGCAACGAATACGTTAAAAAAGTATTTATAAGTGTATTAATCAGCGAGGCCGTGAACTAAATGTTAAGTGAGTGGACTGACGTCGCCACAGTTGGACATGAACGGAATATTCGAATTTTTTTAATGATTCTCACTCGACACAAATAATTATCGAACGTCTTCAAAATTGGGTCCGTGAAGTAATTCTCGGTGTTTAAATATGAAATGATCTTTATAAAATTTCAGTAAAAACGATTATTTTATGTCAATGTGTCTTTTTTAAATAAAATTTACGTTTTATTAACTGCTAGACAAATATGGTCCACGTTTTAATTATAATATTATAGTTAATAGGACACACGATAATCTTTAAAGATATTTATTATGTAATAAAATGTATATAGTTGTATGATTTATTAAAGAAGTTTCATGAAAATTTGGCTTGATATCTCTACTTACTGCTATTATATTTTAACATTTTTTTAAACTTTATCAGCGTTTTTTAACCTTTTAATACGTGGAAACCGTTTCAGTAGTCACTTTTATTGTTGAACCTCTGGTTTGTTTCAACAAGAATTTCAATTAATTAAAGACATTTATTTTCTTCAAAAAATATTGACAAAAAATTCTTAAAACAATTTTTTTTTTATATACAGGACATTTTAATTTTAATGGGATGATAAAGTGAGCTGTGGTAGCCCAGCGGTAGAGGACTGAATCTTGCGATTATAGGTCGCGGGTTAAATTCCTGGGATACAATCTAATATATAATTCACACTTTACGCATTAATTATATGGGATGCCACTGCTCAAAAACAAGTTTTCAGGGGATGAACAGCAGCGACCTCTACGTAACTCACTGCGATCGCCAGCCAGCCTTTGGGCATATGAACCTAAGGGCTAAAACGATAACGATAACAAATATACTTAGTATTATACAAATCGAATTCTTATGTCAGTTTCGGCATCAAGTCACATCAGCAATTAATTATTATACTCGGATACATGCATTGTAATGATTATTAAAGAAATCAATTATTAAAGAATCACCGATATCGGGATTTCCCGTGATTATACCAGAGATTATACTAATTCACGACATCGGACTAACGCCTTTGCACGGACAATCCAGATAACAAAGTAAAATTTAGTTGTGCCGAAAAATTGTTATTACATTTTTAATGTTACTTCCTTCAATGTATTTTCAAAAGCACACAACTTTTTCAAAACCCCTGAGTAAACTCTTCGCAACCACCAGGTTCTGCGGAACACAGTTTAAAAAACGCTGAATTAGCTATAATCTACTAATTACACTTTATTTCAGGGGTACCCAAGCTCATTGATAGTACGGGCCATTTTTCAATGAACTATCGCGAGTCGCAATTAAATACGTTTTTAATGCGAAAGATATTCAAATGTAAAAATTAATATTATATGATAATATTTAAATATATCCTAGCATTTACAATAAAAAATATTAAATTTAAAAAATAAATAACTAACTTTTTCATACGCACAGAAATTAAATTTATTGTAAAGTGGTTGAAAATATACGTATTTAATTTAAATATTAAATTCATTTCCTCATTTCATTTCCGTGAAAGTTCTTTAAAAATTTGTTAAATAATTGGTAACAACAATTTTCAGTAATTTTTTCTTTTTTTGATTGGCTTAATAGTGGCCTTTGTTTACTACAATAAATATTTTTTTTCATTACATTGAAAACAGAAAAATTAAAAGGTAATTCGGGTATATTTATCGAGAGCCAAAAATAATCCTGCAAAAAGCTTCATGTGGCTCGCGGGCCGCAGGTTGACCACCGCTGCTATATTGTATTAAAATTTAACATATAATGCAGTTTCTAGTTAAGTTCATTAATCAATTTTAATTTAGCTTTATTAAACTTATAGCAGATTGATTTATGAAACTTAACATTTTTTATATATAATTTGCTATATGTGATGCAATAGTATTTCTCGACAGAATCAGCATCAAAACTATTTATGAGAAAAAAACGCGAAAGAAGAAACTACATACAGTTATTTTTAAGCCATTCGCATTCGCTACGTGTATACCTGATTTTATGCAATTATGCACAAATTATTTTATATTTAATTAGTGTATTGACACGCTTTCCGTAATTACAGATCGTGTAATATGATTTGTAAAAGCAAAATATTTAGCTAATTAGATTATTTCTTTTTTAACCTATGAAATTATCGCCGTGACTGTAAAATTTGACGAAAGATACGATAAAGAAATTTTTTTTTATAATTATAAATTCAAAATATGCCACGAGAACCGTGTTAATGCCTATATATATGGCCTATCAAAATAAAATTTGATAAAATTACCGATCATCTATTTATATCGATAAAAATCACAAAGTACAATTCGTGATCTATCTTTAGCAAGCTCAAAGTCCACGGAGAAAGATTTCATTTTGCAGTGATCGCTCAGGATTTCTCTTTAAGATAAGAAAAGATAGCCTGGCAAATCGGCAAGATATACGTGGCAGTGGGCAGTCCACATGGCGCGTACAATAGTTGAACACTGGGGCCTTGCAGCCATGGAGTGAGATCACGGACCAGCAAGCGCTGTGTACGATTTCAACATACAAGATGTACAGACTACTTTATTAGTGTGGTTGAATGACGCTACGTGCAGAGAACTCCTAACTAGACTAGATCTAGAGCAAGAAAAAAACATTTGAACCATTTAATTTTATTTGTTTATTACTATGTCGCATTACTTCAATATCTGTGGTAATAGGTAGTAAGAAAAAAGTAAAAAAAAAAAATAAGTAATACGACGTTAATATTAAATCGATCTTAATATTCGTCTGACACAATTTCCATAAATAACGTTATAGTGACATTTATACATTTGACTGACAGAAGTTAGACGAAAACATGTCCAAAACATTTTTTTAGCATTTTTACCGAATACTGCTATTTAAGTCACGTGAGGTTGGTATTTTTACCGAATACTGTTATTTAAGTCGCGTGAAGTTCCAACTAACAACTTACATCATTCTCTTATTTATTCATAATAATGTTGTCAACGTATGACTTCTGTCTTATTTGTCGGCCTTCTGTTTGTCCGTCAAATGTCTGTCGCCATAATGCTAGGATACCGATTGCAAATAAATTATAGATAGATTTAAAAGTTACTTTTCATGTACCATTTAAAATTGATGTATAACTTCATGAAATTACGTTGTTAATTGATACTTTTCTATCCTTTACTATCATGTTATTGTAGATTAAAATAAAAACAAAGTTTCTTATACTTTACGACGTCTCTACTTACTCTACCGATAATGTAATTTATACTATATGATCATAATATGGATAATTGACAGTCTACAAGAGTTCGAATACATTAGATAGTAATAAGTCTAACATGACATTTATATTTACTTATACTGTACGTATAATAATCGACACTAGATACGTCCAATATTTTTCCTTTCATCTATTTTTACACTACAGTTCGATTATTTTTATTATTTGTGTACTTCAAGAGTGTCGGGTTAGTCCAAGTTTAATAATAAATTTAAGAATCAATATTTACAATCTCAAATTTAAAACCTTCAATCATCTTCATCAGAATTGCATCATCCGTTTGGAAACTTTTGTGAAACTACGAAACATTTAGTTTAATACACCATAATGGCTTAAGAGGAAAGTCTGAGACCTATATAAGATTATAAATAAAATTATAGATATGATAAAAAAATATTTTTAAAAAAGATCGTTAAAGGATGTTATTGACGATAGTTGAAAAACAAAATTAAAAAAAATATATTTAGATTTGGAAATAAAATGTTACAGTTTAGGTAGTCACTTGTTTTTCTTGTCTATTTTTATATATGGCTAACATAGCACGTGTCATTGTTGTGTATTTATCTTTACATCTGTATTTACAATAAGGCAGATCGTGACTACAACTTTTTAGATATTCATTAAGAATACCTTGACAAATATTGGTGTATCTGTTTATAATATTGACATAACCGCTTTACAGGAAATGCTTATGAATATATGTAACGATATATATACCAAAATAAAAGTTTTTATTTGTCCTGGAATGGTGGGACGGGACTTATACTGCCAAACAAGTGATGTAATAACGAACAACTTAGACTAATTTTATTTTAGAAAAATATATAAACGAAAATAAAAAGTAAATAAACAATTTTGTTTCAATCTCACGGGAGCGAAGTCGCGGGTACCGCTAGTAGTAAATATTTGACCAGTGTACACAGTGTGTTTAAATATAAAAATGTCGTAGCCATAACAGACTGACAATCCTAACACAATACAAATTATAGCATTACGAATAAGTAGAAATATAAATGTTGTATTTAAAAATATTAATCATATAATTAAAATAGGTTTGTACATAAAGGGAGCGCTAAAAATAAATATAAGATTGTTTTACCTTTCGCTAGGCTTAATAAACTAAGTAAATCTTTTATGCGAATCTATGTACTATATTACAATACACTCCTATATATTATCTCTAAAAGGTAAAGATAAAATTCGTTTATTCAATATTGTAACTTTTAACAAAACTCTTAAATATCGTTTACTTATTATTTATTTCTTTTTTAATCTGTTTATTTTTGATTCAACTCTGCTTCGCAATCTGTTATAGTTGTGGAGATTAAACAGGGATAAAACTCCATAACAACACATCTTTTAATAAAGTTTAACACACACACACATTTATCTATATATATATATATATATATATATATATATATATATATACACACTTTATCAGACAGGCTAAATGAAATAAAAAAACAGGCGACATCACTGCCAACGATTCTTATCATTTAAATATTCATTTATTAAGTAATAAGCTTTTTTCTTCAATTTATTTTTAGACCGCGTTTTGAATTTTGTTAATGGTATTTAAAATTAGATATGGTGGCATTTTATTTAAAAACCTGATTATCTTTATTACTAATGATTTAGAAACTTTGTTGTCAAAACTTTGGTAAAGACAGTTTTTCACGGTACCTTATAAGGTACACTGATACACTGTGGATATCCCTTATTATTTCTTAATTTGTTATAATAATATAATTCTACAAAATATTATCATAAATATGTTGTGAGGCCACTGTAAGAATATTAACCGCTTTAAATCGATTTCCCAATGAGATAATTTCTCTCTAAATTATCAGGTCATCAATTTGAAAAGTCAATTGAACCTTGTTAAAAATTACTACTTTAGTGTAAACCATTTTTAGTAATAATAAAATTTATACTATATATACTTATACTTATACATAACTACGGATATTGTAAGTTACAACAAAATAGACCGTCTAAGTTCGTTGTGAACTATAACTATACTATGAAATGGAGGAACTCAATTAGATTCTAAGTCTATCAAATTTGGCTAATGATCCTATACGGATAAAAAAACGAATATATTGAAATATGAACACAAAAAAGAAAGTTTTGTGAAACTCACCGAATTCCTTTGGCTTTTGCGGTGGCCTTCCCTGCCAAACAGCGGCGAATGTTAAACCCACCAGCAGTGAAAAGCACAAAGTCTTCGCAATCATGTTTCTAACTGCACACGATCGTGTTGTAAGGAATAATGTCAAGGCTCGCTCGCTCCGACGAGATATATTCAAGCCCCGCACTTCGTCACAGACTGACCCGTAGTTTATCGCACACTTGTTTATATTCTTAATCAGCCATCTGTAGACTAGCGACTACAGTTTTAAATTCATCTCAGTATGTGTCGTCACATTTTCATCATTTACAAATATAATCTTCACTTTTGGCGCGACAATGGCATTCGTTATTTTTGACTTAAAATCACAAATAGACAGGAAGTTATTAAAATTTAAACAAACGTAGCGAATAAATAGAATAATTTCAAAATAAAATTTGAATAATTTATTGTTATCCTTATTGATAGTGGTTTTCGAAATTAGGAAGTCACATAAATCATATAATCAAAATTTAATTCAACATTTATCTTAAAAAATTCATCAATTGCTAATAATATTTCTTTGTGATAACACACGTATCTTTAAACACGACCTTTTTTACAAATTAAGGCTATTGTGACGAAATATGGATGATAAAAATTATGTACATAGTTTATTATTAACGACTCTAAAAAAATTATTACATATTTAGAATAAACGCCTGTTATCGAAGGACATCTTTGTAACGTGAAATGTTTCTTTGTTAAAATATATTTGAGATACATATTATAAGTTGTAATTTTAAAATAGATTGAAAACTTTTTTTGCAATGTTATTAATTATGAAAAACAAATTTTAATTGGAATTCGAAATAAATTTGAAGAGAGAAAAAAGACTCGAAGTGCACAAATGCCCTTGAAACTGCCTTTTAAAATTAATAATCAAGTAAACATTATTATAACTATGAAAATATTTTTTTTTTTGGTATTCTAAACTGATGTTTCAATTCGTTAATAATTCTGCTTAAATTTCTGCGCAACGTCACGGAAAATAAAGGGCCAACAATTTCGTGAAAAAAAGTAAAAATTTTAAAAATACAAAGGCCATGTCCCATCCTAGAAATATGGACACATATAGATAAAATTTATATTAGGTAGGAGTGTAAATAAGGGTGACTTCTTCCCTAATTATTATTAGGATCATAAAATGATTTAAAATTTCTTATAATTATACTTTCTTTGCGAAACTGAGTAACCATATCGCTCCTTCATTTGTACTTTTGTAAATGTATATAAATTCTACGTATGTATAGACGCTATGAGTTTATTTCTATTTTTATCGTCGATTAAGTCAGAATACTTCATCTTAGTTGCGTAGTCTTTTGGTATATTTGTTTCCCAGTAAATAGTAAGTTTTAATACTGTGATCATAAAGTTAGGTGAATTTGTGTACAAAATGTAAATTTTTTATTCTTTCGAAATCAATGTCATTCCCTTAAAAGTAATCCCCGTCAGATAAAACGCGCTTTAACTAACACTTTTTCCAGTCCTCGAAACAGTCCTAACAGATTTTTCTAGTATAGCCTTCAAGATTTTCTTCGATTCGATTTTTACCTCCTTGATCGTGTCGAAACGTCGTTCCCGCACTGGCCTTCTCATTTTGCTGAATGGCCAGAAGTCGCAAGGAGACAAATCAGGCGATAATAAATTACCAAGCAGGAGCTGCTTCAAGTATCTAATATATAAAATTCTCGTGTCACAGTGTTCGAACTTGAACTCCTCTGAAACGGCTTGACTGATTTTTACCAAATTTAATATGCGTATTCAGTAGGTCTGATAATCGGCTACTATGTATTTTCTATACCCCTAAGTGATAAAGGTTGTTCACACTTAAAAAAAAAATTATTTTTTTAACAAAATTTTTAATTTTTATTTTTTTTTTATGATACAACATACAAGAATACATACAACTATAAATTTTCACCCCTCTACGATCAACCCTTATTTTTTATTTGTAAATTAAAATATCAATTTTTTTTGCAAAACAACGTTTGCGGGATCAGCTAGTTATTTTATAAAATTAATAGCTATTTATTTGAACGCGACTTTTTCTATTTTAGCTACTGAAAGACTATTTCGAATTCACGTATTTTTGATAAATATCCTTTCCTTACTGGTATGGTATCATCATTATTTCAGCTGAAGAACTTCCACAACGGGATACTTGCCTAACTGCAAGGTCATTGTTACTTTATAAGCATTAACTGGTTCCGCCAAGACCTCGTTTAAAGTTACCAAGTTCTCGCATTTAAAAGTATTGAGCTTGTTATAATCAATAGTCTAGTATAAAAAAACTTTCTCTTTCCATATTTATAATTATATTTACTTAATTATCTGTAGATAATGATAAAAGGACATTGCCTCCACAATATGCTAAACATTATTTTTTAGACTCTAATAGCAATAATAGAAATATCTTTATTCAATAATTGTGTAAATCAATACATTGTTATTTGTCGATAGTACCTGAATGCAGACTCTTTCATACCGGCCCTATTGGATTTGGGGGGCTATGACCAGCAGTGGACATCCTGCAACTGAAATGAGGATGATAACGAATTCATATTATTTGCCACATATTCTTTTACAGACAAACCTTTGTCTGTAAAAGATCACTTTGTCTACGTTAAATTGTGCAGAAGATAAGTTTCACTTTCTCAAAAAAATTGTTGTTCATAAAAATATTTTTCTAAGTACTTTCAGTTTAAACGTCTTATTAGCTAAATTAGTCAGGTTAGTTTTTTAGGCAATTAAAATCAAACCTACTTTTTCGTCAGGCTTTTTGTCACCACTGTAAACACATCCTTGCAGGGTCGTCTTTATTTCAGCCCATAGATGCCTACTGTAAAGCGTAAGTCTCCCCAGAAGATATCTATGGGGAGATATACCATAAGGGAGCTAGCGATCGCAGTAAAATGTTATGATTCTTTGGGGACATTGCTGTTAATACCCTGGAGACTTATTTATGTGCAGTGGATAATACAACCGTAATTAATAAAAAAAAATTAAAATTAGGATTGTCTTCCGGAAATCGAACTCGAGATCTACGATCGCAAGTCTCAGTTCTCTACCGTTACTCTACCACGGATACCTTACGTTATGATTATGCAAAATGACACAAAAGTGGATACAAAAAAAAAAGAAAGTTTCAAAAACTTCGTCGTATCGTGTGTAGGTGTCCTTACGAAGGACGTTTCTTTGGAATTTTAGCCATGGGAATTACACGTAATTCATCATCGAATACAAACAAACGTCAGCCGTTTTTATACGATATTAATATGTATATACAAGTTAGATCCGCGTGTTGATATTCAAAGAATTCAACTCGTAAATTCTTTTCGATACTTCAATAGGTGAATCACCTTGTTTACGAATACGTTAATAGTTTTTTAAGGATATGAAACGTATGCAATAGATAATAATAGACAACTTCTGTTTTATTTTCAAATCGTAATCTGAAATTTCTTTACAAGTTTTTAATTTTAAAACGATTTTTTACATATAACAAACCTAATGTACCAATTTTTATTTATCAAAATACTCCATAATTTAAAAAAAAGTTTTAGTTATTGCATACCGGATAATATTTTGCATTCGTTTTATACATCGATAATACTTTTAGCAATGAATCATAAACGACCTCTTACAAAAGTGACCTTCCTTGACCTTGCAATAGGCGAAACCTCAATTCACGCTAGGTTCTATTGAACTAACAAATTGGTGTATAAAGAATTTTTTTTTATTTAAAAAAATTATGTTTTAGTTGTACTGTTCCTATTTGAAAATTTAGAGACGACTCATTTTTTTATTTATTATTTCAAATAGACTTTGCTAATCAAAGTCATAACATTGTTATATCGTACATTTAAACAGACATGTATTTATAGACTACTGCCAACTAAAGTATGTTGAAACTCCATAGTTACTCTTTCAACGACAATTCAATCCAAGATGTCACCTCCTCTGGTGCCGAGTTTATTATTGGTAAAGGAGCCAGGTTTGGTAACCCTGCCAACGCTGCTTTGGAATCCCATACCAGAAGTAAGCTGATCTTAGCTTTTCACAAGCCTAAATCATCATATTTATATCTAATTATATCACTGAATATTTGTGTGTATTTTAGATAAATTTGCGAGTACTACACATTTTTAAATATAAGAATAAGTTGGGAACAGTACTCGAAAATTAAATTATTTTAGATCATTGGGAATCCATATAAAAAGTAGCATATGTTGTAAGTTAAAACACCATAACGTAAATCTTAAAAGGAAATCCATTCGAGTTAATACTATGTAAAAGAAAAGAAAAGGTTCGTTACACCCGGGACATTTGTGATAATTAGAAAATCCAACGGAATGATATTTCATACGGCATCACATCTTCACTTTCAGAAAAGGGGATCTCCGTCATTCGCGCCTTGTAACCGGATCCAGAAGGAATTTAATATTTGGGGTCATTGAGACATCTCGTGTAGTCTAAATAAATAAAAATAATTTAAGGAAAAACGCTCACGTTCATAAATCACTTGAGCATTAATTATTAACTCATTTATTGCCATAGATAGATTTTAATACGAGTGGCGTTTTCGTTTTATTGTTAATTTCTTGTACTTCAAATGAGATTTGAGGACGAATGAGTTACCGGTTTTTCGGAATTCTTTATATCGATATCTCGATATTTTGTTTACATTTGTCTAACTTAATTTGCTAATGAATCTAATCTGACAGATAGGAGGGGTATGAAAAAAAGTAGTCAAGCTTTACGGAATATAGTAATTATAAAAAATTAGTTAGAAATACATCGCTCGCTACGTCTTCCATTTTATTTATTAATGCCACTTTTATATTAAGATAAAAATGATTTAACAACGAATAATGTTAACTATAATATAAAGATATAAATAAAGATAAGATTGTTATACATACCCTTCACTAGAATGTAATAAATTTAAGAAACTTATTGCACAAAAACTTTCCAAAAAAAATCCTAAAACAGTGTGATTTTTTTTTTATTATAATAAATCTCAGGAATCAATTGCTTCTAATACTGTATTAAAGAAGTTTGTTGCGTGCTCTTTTCAAATCAAGTTTCAACCTTGTGCGAATAGCGAGGGCGATCCAAGATAGGATCCGTATCCTACCTTATATTGCCGTGTAGTACTCGCTGATATCCCAAGACAAATACATAACACTCCACACGTGTAAACATATTGCCTTCTGAAATACGTCTATCCAGTGATATGGTCTGATAATTTTTTGTTAGTTCACATATCCTCCCGTTTCATGAATTCGGTTCCGATGAAGCTGTAAAAGCCAGAATAACAGCTAAAACATCATCAAAAACAATAATAGCTTTAAGCTGAATAATGCAATTAGAGCAAATGATCCTCATTTCCTCTAATTGCATTATTCACGACGTGAAATATAATATGAATCAATGTTTTAACACAAAACATTGATAAAAATTTAAATGTATTTAACACGTTCACTGCGGCTTGAGGTCGATTCAGCCTCATGGTAGACTTTGCACTGGTGCGGCGCGTAAAACTCGTGTTTTCTCTCTAGTGCGGCGGCTGTTTACACTCAACCGTATGAGGTATGACAAAGACAAATATAGCTTTCTTTATGTCTGCGAAGCATTGACTCAATATTGTAAAAAAAATGATTGAAACTGCACTACTAGGAAGTTCAGCTTGAGGCTGATTCGACCTCAGCCGCACCAGCTGAAAGTTCTTCAAAATTGGGCCCGCAGTGAACGTGTTAATCGAACATGTGACTGGCCACAGTTTCAATTTAGTAGAGTATAAATAATAGAGGTTATTTGCGAAATATATCGTTTAACAGTTTATGTATTAACAAAGCACAAGCTTGTATAATAAACTTTTTTCGAGACACTTCATTTTTACGGACGATAAAGTTCAGTTCATCTACTTCTTTAGATAAAATAGAACCTTGACGTCTGTTTCAATATGCTTGCAGAGAATCCAAAAATTAAAAAAATAGAAAATTGGGTTGACAGATACAGAATGCCTATAAGGCTTTAAGTCGGGCATTACATAATTGTAAAATTGGTAAATAAATGAACAGAAATTATGATCATTTATTGGAGACTAACAACGTGTTTTATCTTTCCTTATAACCAGCTGATATTGAGAAACTGCTGTGATTTCTATGCATTAAATTTATGTCGCTTGTGATCAGTATGAGTAACCTTAGTTAGCAATAAGTAAGTTATAAAATAATAAGAAAATACGTAAAACTTGTCCATGAAATTACTGTTACATTAATTTAAGAAAAATTTCTTTTTAATTTTTGTAATTTTCTGACTCCTTTCGTTGTTGATAATGACCAGCAAAACTTTAAGTTTTAAATGAATCGCTCAATAATTTTGCATACTTTCTCTTACAAAAAAGGGAAATACCGCGACATAAACTGGCGTACAGATTTCTCTTAAACATTTAAGATAATATTTAGTATCAAAGCTCATATTTCACGTTGTCCTAATTTCACACAAAGACCTACTTTATTTAGCATACAGCTTGCGTTCCACCGAAACAAAGACTGTCAACGGTCCGAATGCGAAATTGAAAACTCAAATGGCTGTTCAGAAAAAAATTTCAAGCAATAGCTTATACATTGGCCTTTGTGCTTATAAAGGACTGCCTTTGCATCAAAAGTTCTTTCTAAACGTAATGAACAGTGCAGTACTGTCTGCTCTTTGTATGCTCTTTTATCGTTACGTCATAATTTTCTCTTCCGCTCGAAAGAAAATTATTTTAAAAAAATATCATTACCGCTTTTTAAATTACGGTTTCATTTATATATTTTCTATTATTTAATATATAAATATATAATATATATATACTTACTTACGATCCGAGTTCTTCTAAAAAAACTTGAATTTACTTTTTAGAATATTCATTAGTCCCTTTCTATAAAGACATTTTTACCAAACAAGAGCTCGTCGTTCCAAACTTTTCGATCAAATATACAATTTAGATGCAAATTAATATAACTATGAATCAAATGCAACGGAATTTAATCCCACACTCGGCAGTGATCTGGTTCCACTGTTACCGTTTAATTATTAAATACATAATTAAAATTGATCTTATATGTCCAGTATGATAACTCATCTTGGCGTATTTAATCATAGCAATTTCGGAGACAATTTATGACGGTTGTTTAGTGAGAATATAATCAAAATTGTAGATGTTATTAATTATTATGTCGGAAATATTAATACACATAGCGCGCAGAATGGTCTGGACCTTAAGATTTTGAAGAAGAGACCATGGACTGGCAAGCTCAGGATCGGAAGTTCACCTAAGAGGACAGGCGGCCTTGTTAAAATTACCAGAACACTAAATCGACTGGGCAGATCTATGTTAATATGGCTCAAATTATTGTGATGGCAATACTCTTATTATTCAATAATTATTTTCCATTATCAGCGTAACACTGTCTTCTCCGCCGTGCCGACGGTGAGACCCAACGCAAAATGTCCACCAACACAAAAAGCCAACGCAAAAATTCGTCCAATCTATTTATTACTTTTTAACAATAAAATGTTAACAAATTATGTGTCTACAGTCTATCTATCTATAAATTTTCAACAGTTACGCAATTTTATAGCACCTACTAATATTGTCTATATTAATATTTTATTATTTATATTTATTTTATTAGTCTGTTTTTTTTTAATAGTATGCAATGGGATCTTCAAGATAGATGTCAATGTGAAAATATGTAGATGTTTTTAATATCTTTCAGATTTTTTACTACAAAGTATTCATGTTAGTTTGTGATGTTATATAATTAACACAATGTCATTTATTACTAGATTACCGCTCACTGTAAATATAATCATTACATTTTAAATTTAACTTTGTGGTTACAATTTAATTAAATTTAATTTATGTACGGAGTTATAAATTTACTTTGACTTTTTCATTGCTTTCTGTTTAATTTCTTTGATTAGTAACAAGCATCCATTGATCGTGATTGATAGCCATTCAAATTTGATGCAGAAATATTTTATTATACTTTATCAAATGTCACCGATGTAGCTTAAAAAAATTTCTCTTCTGAAGTGCCTGTGTAAAAAATTGCTCGTCTGATATACCAGTGCCTGTGACGCAGTGCCTGTCAAAAGGTTTTCAGGTAGCGACCACAGGCTGGTAGACGCAACGTGTGTACCCCACCAGGTAAACTGACGGCATAGTTAAAGTTGCGATAGGTGCACAAGACCGGTCACCCTAGCGATCCTTGGTGGAGGTCTATGACTTGCAGTGAGTATCTAACAGCTGCTATGATGATGATAATACAAACTTTTATTCTTACCATTACATTGCTTGTCAAAACGTTTTTTGGATGGCGACCACAGGCTGGTAGACGCAACGTGAGTACCTCATTAGGTAAACTGATGGCATAGTTAAAATTTCGATAGGTCACTAGATGCACAAGACCGGCCTATGACTTGCAGTGAGCATCTAACAGCTGCTATGATGATGATAATACAAAATTTTATTGTTATTATTTTAAAATGTAGTATTTCATCATTATTATATCTAATTTTAGCATTAGAGTTGTATTTTTACATTTTTAAGACTTTTTTTAAATAACAACAACATTTCAAAGCTCACGTTTGGTGTTAATATTCTTTTTGTATAAACATTTACACGCAAAAACGTGTCGCATTGAAATTATCTATAACGTTTTTATACTTTTACGTCGGAATTCAAAAACAAAGGTGATCATGTCGAATGTTTTGTGTCGAAGATTCTTAATGTGAAATCCTTGTTTCTTAATAACTCAGATAAAAAGTTGACATAGACGTTCATATTGCGGACAAAAGTTTTAAAACATTCGCAATAGATGAAAAGACATTATTTTATACAATAAATAAACTGTCTTTATCGGTTTTCGGGTTTTTACACATTTTATTCTAATTTAAAAACTTTTTTTCTTACTTACCTACATATTTTAGTAAATTTCTTATGCCGCTTTTTTACTTTTTTATATTATTATATATAATTTGTACTCTCTGAAAAAATAAATGCTTTGAAAACTGCAGAGGTTAAATAAGAATCATAAATACATATGAATAAATGCTATCTATTCCCACTCTTTTTCATTTATTTACATTTATCCTGTCTTATATGCTAACTTCCAGTTACTCAACATAGACTATGCTATGAGGAAATCCGAAAACGAACGAAATAACCGCGTTAGCTCAGTAAATTGATAACAAAATATGACGCAAATTTTTAACACATTACGCAATTCAAACTTAGTACCGTATGGAGAATCTCAATTAGTCAGGCTTAGTCTTCTTTGACACCTTAATTACGGAAATTCTGACATTAGCAACTTATGTGATCCTCCTTTTTTACTATGAGAGTGGCAAATAAATATAACCTTACTCTACCTTTCTCTAGGCATCATAAATTAGTAACTCAATTAGGTTGATAGATAGGAATGACTAAAGGCATAAAGTTCGCTATAACAAAATTTGTAAAAAGGGTGAATATATAAATACACATATATATTCACCCTTGTATATGTATAATATTAAAATACACATATATATTTTTTTATCTTGTGATAAGTTTAAGAAGTTAATCAAATAAAAACTTGTAAAAAAACCCTACGGAGTAACGGATTTATTAAGTGATGATAAAGCATGAGAATTAATTGCTCTGTTACTATGCGAAGGTTGTGTTGTTAATTTGTGATAACATTAATACATTTTGGAGTGCTTTGTTAATTTAGATACAGTTCTTAAAATTCCTATCTAAAATAAATATTTTCAATCATTTTTGTGTTCATTTTTCAAAACTTTATTCTGGGTTCCGTACGGACCCCACGCGACTAACAATATAAATGTTTAGGTGCAACTAACTCATGGTTAATAAAGTGAAACAAAATAGTTTATAAACACTTTATATATTTGTTAAAAAGATTTTATCGTATAACATTACTATAATACATAATAAAGATAAAAGTCGGGAGGCATACCTATGACTAAAGATAAAAAAATCTTGTCATCTATAAATTTGACATTTATTATGATTATTGTCTGGAAAAAATATGTTGAAAAAAAGGTTCTTCGCATTTTATAATCATGATAATTAATTGGTCTGTTACTATACGAAGGTTATTGTGAAAGTGACTACCAAAAAACCTGTCTAAGTTTTATGAAGACTCTTCTCAGATAAATGCACTTAGATTTACGTAGATTTAAGTAAAAGGATGTCATTACAACAGAGTCCAATTCGATTCTAGTTTTGTTTTGAATAAATTATTCATATATCTTCGACGAATCGCACCAATATCTGCTAGTAATGATCCGCGAATGCTCAACGTAGAACAAATTTAAAATTTATGCGAAGATCAGAAAAAGAAATAAATACAAACCAAACTGAAAATCAGTTTGAACATGTTAGCGGCGTACAAGAAGCGCCCTACATCGAGGGTCATAAAAAACATTATAGATAAAAGTAACCAAGATAGGTTCAATCGAATAAAACTTTCCACCAATAACTAAGATTTACAAGAATAAAATGTAAATCAAATAAACAATCTCTATGTCCGTTAAAATTTTAAAAAAATATTTGTGATAAAAATACGAAAAAAAAAACGTCATAAAATTCAACATACAAAAATATACGTCGCACATAAAAACTTTTATAAAAGGATATTGCGCGTGAAATGCCATTAGCTCCTCATATCGCACATTCCAAAACGAAATTCGGACAATAAGTAGTCGCTATATATTATGTTAATTGAGAAAAACAAAAAATTGGCGCCAGCGGCCCACATGAGTAGACTGAGAATTTAAATCTTGTGCACACTGGAACGTATTTATGGATAGGTAACAAACAATAAAATAAACTAGTTTTTACTAGCTTCAACTTTTTTCATTTTTGTTTTATTGTATTAATTTACAATATTTGGACAATAATAGCGTTGACGACTGTTGCTTTCAAACTTAAGCCATGGATTTCAATTGTAAACAATTGTTACAAGCCTTTTTTAAATATCTCTTTCAAGGTTGACAGTTTGTATTATACTATTAGTATTATATCGAAACTGTTATCCGAAATAAATTTTCTTATTTCGCAGCTAAACCGCGTTTTAAATCGCTCTTCTTTTTATCAACTGCTAAGACAAATTTCGGTAAACATGCACCCTTATATAGGATGTGTAATTTCCGCAATTCATATATTAGTGATATTGATATATTCTCGTGATCTCTTGTATCTTTCAAAAGACAATTTCATTCGAAATTATTGGATATACACAATACAATTTAAACCTCATTGAAACATGACGGCTTGCTGTGACTCGTAATTATTGCTATTTTTTCTGCAGAATGCGCTGGATTATTGATCCCTGTCTAGAAATGTACTTGTTTTGTTTTATTATTGTCTGACTTTGAGTCATTAAATGTTCTTAGTGATAGTAGTTTTACGGTAACAATTGTAACTAACTTTATATTTCTAAGTTTTTAATTTCTTACTGTCTTTTGTTTCTGTTTATCTTCAATAAACTAAAAAAAAAATAAAAAAACGATAAATAAAAAATTACTCCACATACAAGGTGGACAGATGACATTGTTTAGCATTGACCTAGGCCAAAGGGAGAAGCCAAAATTGTTAAAAGTAAGACTGATTGACAAGTTTACGAAATTCCATAAGTACCGATTATAGATTTCCCTGAAATTACCGATAAACCCACACCGAAACCGATGTTCCTGGAGACAGTTCACGTTCTTCCAAAGGCAATGGTATGTGTAAAGGCAATGCAATGTGGCAAAGGTGCAATGTCGAATAATAGAAAACAAAAACTAAATAAGGTAAATGCATCAAATTCATGTATAAAGTACTCCTTATAAAAATTTGTGATCTATGTGCCTAATAATTTGTGATAATATTAATACATTTTGGAGGGCTTTGTTAATTCAGATATAGTTATTAAAATTCCTATCCAATATAAATATTTTCAATCATTTTTGTGTTTATTTTTCAAAATTAATTCTGGAGTCCGTACGGACCCCACACGACTGACAATATAAATATTTAGGTGCGACTAACTAAAGGTTAAAATGAAACAAAGTGTTTATAAACACTGATATATTTGTTAAATAGATTTTATCGTATAACATTACTATAATACATAATAATGATAAAAGATGTCTCACGACCTATGACTAACGATATAAAAAATCTTGTCATCTATAAATTCGACGTTTATTATGGTTATTGTCTGAAAAAAATATGTCGGAAAAAGTTTCCTCTCATTTTATAAGATTCGTTTAAATATATTCTTTTAAAGTTTATTTGTACATTTTATTCCATGGCTGCCATCTGCCATCTGCGATAGTGATATGGTACCGTTGCTGTAGAAATTTTTGGATTTCTGACTTATTGATTAATCTGACAAAAGCTATTGATATGTCCAAGCATACCACAGAATTTTTTGGCTTCGAAACACTTCACAAATACGTCGATTAGCCTGTGAACTTTGCTCTGTTGTAATGATGTTTCGAAATCCTTAACATTTTTTAAAAATCTTATTGTGAAATGTTTATTCTGGGCTATGCTCTGTACATGCTAACTCTACCTCACCTTTCTCTCACTGTGTTTTCTATCCTATACAAATCCATGTTTATATTCGCAGACACATACCGATTAAAACCCTACGATGTTCCTTTATGTATGACTTTACCTTTACTTATTCGATGTCCCGCCTCACCGCAGCCTGTAAGGAGGACAAAAATATATTTCCTTCTCCTCCTAAGCAGAAGTGAACCTAGCGTTTCTTACTTCTCGACGTCCGACTAAGCTGACCAAGAGACTGACGCAAGTTTGTTATTAGCATCTGCCGAGGGGCATATTTCGGCTGTCATACTCCTCGGCCAAAATTATGGTTCTACAATCCCCCACAGACACGTCAAACGCTATGAGTCGCAGAAGATAGGTCGACACCCGTCTTCTTCCACGACTACGCCTTAGCTGGAAACAAAGACAGATGCCCTCTGCTTTGTAGCGTACTTGCTGGTCTATGAAATGTACAAACTCAGTGCGACCACCCTCGGAACAGCCCTTCAATTCGTGCAGTGTAGATTTCTTTTAATCTTCAGCACGGGAGACCAAGTCACGGTTACTAAATTCACCCGCATAAAAAAACCACAACCGCTTTCGACACGATCATTTAAATACTTAGAAGAACTTAGGATAAGTTAAAGAAGAAATGTTTACAATCAAAACTTGATGTTATTTTCGTCATCACAATTTAGATCCGGAACGACAGTGCAGTTGAATCATAACTGACTGGTAAAAACCTTATCGTTTTTCTTAGTGGGTTTACACAATTGGGTTTACACAATTGGATTTACTGGGTCAAGTAATAAGATTGCTTATGTTTTGTCGTAAAATCGAGACTTATTAGTTACTAAAACGTGAACAAATGTCGTGATACAATATTATCAGCTATTAAATAAAATTATTATTGACGATACTATAATTTTTTCATAACAATGGATGCAGTAACGTACATAGTTCATTGTTGAAAGATATTTTATTACGTTCACTTCACTTAGCAATATTGGATGGATAATTTTAATTCAGGTAACGTGAATGTCACAAAACAAAGCGTAATCAAGTGATGTCATTCATAGCAATACAAATCTTTATTTTATACTAGCTGTTCAGATATTATTTTTACCGACAAAATTATTGGAATATCGCATTTAATGAAAAAAAAAATGTAAATAAAACATATAACATTGATCACTTTATTTATCGATTAATTTTCTTATTAATGAACACTAAATAAACAGATGACCTTGTTAAGATCGTCGAAAGACGCTGAATGCAGTTTCTTTCTTACCCATCTTACTATAAATCTTTGGGGGTGATCTATTTATATATATATTTATATCCGGTAAAGGACTACCTTACTTTTTTATTCCGTATTACGAATACATATTCTATTTCGCACACTGCAAGATTTCAGTAATAATATGATTTGTATTACGATTTGTGATATTTTTGTATTTGATTATATTCTAACACGCAATGTTAGTTTTTAATTGAAATCAAATCAATGGTAAAAAATAACACGGATAATAACTAAAAAGAGAAGCAGTTTATGTACAGGTACAAAAAGCGGTCTTATCGCTCCAAGCGATCGCTACAAGATAAATTTTGTATGCAGATGAGAGACATGAAGTGAAGTGAAGGGTGTAAAAACATAAAAAAAAACATTAAAATGTACTACACGATTCCCATATAGTACACCTCCACATATACATATATTACATATTCATATATAACATGAAAAATTACATAAATACGAATAAACAACAAATGCTATACAATATCCTATTTTAGACGACAAGGAAGTGCTCTTTTAACGTCTTTTTAAAAGTTGACAGCGATTTAGTGCATTTTATTGTTTCTGGTAATTCACTCCGTAACCTGACAGCGCTAACAGCGAAAGATTTCTTCAAAAATATAGTACAATAAACAGAAATAGACAATGTTATTATTAAAAGGTTCATAAAGTGCGAGTATAGTTTTAAAAAGAAAAGCGAAGTTAACACAAGATTATGGCATGAGTAGCTACTTAACTATTAACTTCATGTTCAAAATTCGTAAGCCATGGTAGTATACAGTTGCAATAAGCAGCAATTGATTGTTGTAATAAATATTTTTTGTATGGTGAATTTCTTGTTAGTAGTCAAAAATAAATAAATTAAACTGTTTATGCTTCACCTTGTGTAATATGAACGCTGGAACATACAATGAAACATCTATATCAAGGCACCAGGGCCGGTGTTGTACGGAATATAGTCCTTGGAAAACCTGGGTATTGCAAAATATTTAATAAAGCAAAAGTAAAATTAACGAAGTTAGATTTATTAGAGGGATAAAACAGTTAGAGATTATTTATCATATATTAGTGTATTATTTGACCAGCAATATATAGAGTATATATTATCGTTATAATATGTTATAGTAATTATGTAAAAATGAATGAAAAAATTGAAAGAAAAATCATATCGCATTGCGAGTTTCACATGAATTTTATCAGTAGGGGTAACGTGGTATTTCTAATCATTTTAGCATAAGTCATACGAGTTGTTAAGGATAATAGATGCAACACGACTTAATTCACGTAAATGAATTCATTGTTTTAATGAAATTTGCATCTCATGCAAATTGATATCCGGACGGCGTCGGGTGGACTGTAATTAATGACCTATAGTTTTTAAAGCGGTCTTGAATTTCATTTTGTTGAACCGCGTTAAAGGCTTCATTTTAAGTTTCGTTGAAAGCTACGAAAAATAATAATAATAATAATTTTTCATATTCGCCATATTTCTCTAAAGATTGACCTTTCTAAATACATCTCCTCCTCAAGCATAGTTACGTCATTTCTGGGTGAATTTCTCCCGCCCCAATATAATATCTTTTTTAAATACCTCCATCCAGATCACCGCCTCGCCTCCTCTTCATCATATTAGCCGAAAACGTACACTGCAAGGCATATGTCATCCCGAAAGATCGCTTCGAGAACATTGAATTTAACCACCGCTTAATCTTCGGATTTTATTTACGTCTATTTAGGTCTCAGGACTCGTATAGCAATAACTAAAAATTATAATAACACGTTCGTATTTTTAAAGCACTTATTTCAACTGATCAATGTAAACATGGCGTCGCGAAGCGGAGTTACAATAATAATTCACTGAAAAAAAAAAAACAAATTGAACCAATTGAAAAGAATATAGAATAAAAAGTGAAGTAATAATTGTATAACTCTTCACAGAACATTGTTATTGTCAGGTCATTTCGTACGTTTATGTCAATGCCCTCATTGTAAGTATTAAAAAAGAACAACACATGAGGTAAGTACGCAGAATTTCTAAAAACCCACTCGCAGCCCACGTATTTCGACAATGGAATTCCCTCTAAAATGGAATCTCTACATCCTTATACATGCCTAATATGGTAGCGATTCATTTACAGCCATCCTTTCTCGCATGTGTAGTATAAATAGATATTACCTTTTTAGTTATGTAAATATAACGCTCTTGACTATTATCGCTGAATAGAAAGTGAATGACCTCAGCGATTTTTTCTTTGAAGGTTTTTAACTAGAATTTTTTTATTTTTATCATAAATTTTAGTAAATAAATTGTCCCCTGTTATGCCAATGATTACGTTTTTTTTTTGTATTTCAAATTCAAATAAAGCTTTCATTATTCCAAGATAACATCAACTTAGAAACTTCTATAATTAAATGGTCGAGATTTCTTTACAAAATCGACTCGGAAAGATGGAGATCCTTATACGAACGAAAGCACCGATATACCGCTGGGGATCGGCAAGTTGAAATAGCGTTGGCCAGGCCACATATTGCACAGAACAGATGGGCGTTGAGAAGTTAAGGTTCTGTGGCAGAGACCGCGCACTGGCGCGAGACTGGCAAGCGCGTAGTACGTCATCCGAGAGGGTGTATAGACAACTTTGATATGATCGATGCACAATGGATCGAACCCACGGTAAAGCGGACTTAGGACCTTTTTGTTTTTTTTTAACTCGTTTTTATTGCCAATCGATAGACCTGGTAAAATTCCATCAAAGTTGTTCTACATATTTTTTAAGTAAACCTAGTAGTTTAGGCAAAAAAAAATAGTTTTTTTTTTGTGTGGACCAAGAGAAATAAATTACTGAAGTAAATCAACCTTTGAAATCTTATATATACCCTGGATACTACCTATGCCTATAGTAGGGAAGATAATGAAATCTAAAAAATGTTATTGATATATAAAATGAAAAAACCGAAAAAAGTCCGAAATCCGCTCTACTATGGTTTCGATTCACTGTTCGATGAAAGAAGGTGGAACTACTTTCAATCTGGATGACGTATTACCATAAATTATATATCTGGTGTATTAAAATAGAAGAAATAAATTAACATAACATACATAAGAGTGATCAATTGTTTTATTGATTAAATGTGAAATAAATTAATCAAACTTGTGATCGGGAAATACTGACCGGCGCTGCTGTTAAGCGTCGATATAAATCAGAAAAACGTAAACCGACAAACGCTCGTAATTCACAGCAAACTGTTAAATGTGCTGTTTCAGTAGCAAATATATATATATATGTATATATATATATATATATATATATATATATATATATATATATATATATATATATATATATATATATATATTTAATATTTCAAGATTTTGTGCAATTTTGCTTTTAATATTCTACTAAATTCTTCTTCAAAGTATTTGGAGATTTTACTATGAAAAATATGAAAGAAATATTTAATGTTTTCACTAATTCGTTAATTCACCCTTTTAAAGCTTTTTTATTTAAAATCAATCATTCTGTATGTAATATTTTTTATAAAAAATACTTGCATTTTTATGATTATTGTGAACGTCAATGTCATGAAGGACAACACTTTTGGTTTATTTCTTAAAAAAGTGCTGTAAATGTGATATCATCAAAAATACACTATTTTCCCGTTGCAGATGTTATAAATAATATTGTTTGCATTAAAATTATCGTTTAGTGTAAATATCCGTGTCACTTATGTCATTTTAATGCTACAGTTGAATTACAATTTGTGTTATATAACAATATTTAAATATATTGACAATATATGGATGATATTCCTGCATTTCGTATACTTTCAAACGAAAGCAAAACTATTCTTGTGTGATTTTTATAATAAAGCAGTATTAATGCGAAAATAATTGGTCTCAACAGATCAAATAATATTGATTAAAAAAGATAGTAGCGACTGTATTTATTCAACACAGAAACCAATTTGCTCAACATTTGCTATTTTTTTGTTGCAGGCGTCATTAAGTTCTCATTGATATGAACTAGCGACCTTATCAGACTTAGTACTGACTAACATTCTAGACATATCGTTATTCAATAGAAAAACATATATTTTGATTAAAAGTCTCAATAAATGATTACTTTAAAAATAAGTTACCTTTTTCGTACACTACAATATAATTAATACTGCGCATAATTTCATTACAACGCTTAGGTACAGGGCATTTTTGTTTTTTATTTTTTGTTCCTTGATGTCTAATATTTGACAGCTGTTGGTAGCTGTTTTATTTTGCTGTATTTGAAAAAAAAAATTGCGTTTTATTTTGCACGAAATGTATCTTTTTTCTACATCAATAATTTTACGTGATTAACAAAAATATAAAAAAACAGCCGAAAAATTAGCTAGCTACTCCCCAGTTGTGGTCTTAGCAACATATAAAGATAAAGATTATTTTTTTTTATATCTTGTAAAAGATCATCATTAAGCAACCCGCATTGAATCCAAGTGTTAAATTACGGAATATACCGTTTTTTCTAGGGGTCAGTTTTTTTACTTTATTTTTGGGGGCCTCTGGTACATTGCCCCGTCTTTGGTACACAGGGACGAATTTGGATTAATAATTTTTCTACGTTCTTTTTTACTGTCTCACTCTTCTTATACACATCTGTATATCTTTCACTCATTCATCTTTTTATCCATCATATTCATTCTTTTACCTCTATACATCGCCTCTTTTCCTTCAACATTCCTTCCAGACTGCTACTTTACAATTTTTTTTAACCATTTCGCACCTTTAATTATTATTAATATCTTATATCTATGTCATATTTTAATTACATAATTTCTATGTCATAATTTACAATTTATCTCCTTTTCCAAATATTTCTTTTTTTTTTATTTTTGATTACGTTCTCTATAACTTTTTGTTAGTAATCCAGAAAGTTCTGGCGGATTTCCTCTTTGGTTACCAATGAGGCGGTTTTCCTTTCTTCTATCTTTTCGAGCAATTGAAATTGGCACTCATTTTTTAACGCGCTTAATACAGGACAGCCGGTCACAATCTTGTCCACCGCAGGGTCTCAGGTGCAAGAGGGATTCTCCTTGATTTTAAACCTATACAGGTTCTCATCTAATGGACAGTGTCGTAACACAAAGAACTTTACAAAGGTAATAAAAGGAATTATAAATTATTTTTAAAGACTAATAGATAATGCAGAGCAGCGTTAAACTAGTAAACAAATAGAATAAATACTTATGCATTTATAGGTTATGTAGGGCGACAATAAATTCCATTCATTTATTCATCATTTTAGCCGTAAGTCTTTCACTGCTAGACAGTGACCTCTCCCTTCGATTTTCTATAAGACCACGACCTTCTATAGGAAAGAACGCTATTATAATTATAATAAAGTATAACATACCCGTTTACCGCTATTTAAATCGATTCAATAAACATAATTATCTTATCTAGCATTACATTGCTTGGGGCTATATGAAGAAATATTTTTTGCGAGCGACTAATCTATTTTTGTATCTTGTAATTTATTTTTTGTTAGAGACAAATAAGATAATAAAAATACACAATTCTTATTGTAATACCTGCTCGAATGTTCGATTTTGTTCCCAGAACTCCGATGCCTGTCTTGTTCTCAGATCGGAACATGTAGATAAACTTTCGAAACAAAAGAAAATGTATAAATACATAACATTATTTCATTCGACTTAAAAAATTGATACTGTGATATAGAGCACCGTCAGACTTTCACGAAATACTATTGGAAGGTGATAGAAAAAGTCATAAAACAATATAGTCGAGTAATAAATACAGGAAGAAACAGACTCAGATAAAAATGGTTAAAATAAAAAAGAATGTGATAGATATGATAACAGATATACATATAATTAGAAAATCCAAAAAAATGTGTAGGAAAATGTTACTGTTACTAAAAATAAAATAAAATAGAAAGAATATAAAAATAAAATAAAATTATAAATTAGCAGTGTCCAGAAGGAATAGCGAAGGATGAGAGGCGATGTATAAAAGATAACAAGGTACGGAAAGGAAAGAGAATGTGATGGAAAAAAGAACTAGTGAAAGAGACAAGTAAAAGAAAAGCGAGGATATAAAAATTATTATGTTAATAAATTATTTAATAAAATAATATCCTTATCCACCTATGACAATGAAGATACGAGAGGTCCCAAAAACAGGACATTAAAAGAGTATAAAGGTTTTTTTTTTCACTAACCTTTGGGTGTGATATAACAACTTTTTGACCATAGCCTTATAAAATTATATTTAATAAAAACGATAAATTGTACAATTACACGACCATACAATAACTATTTGTGTAAACAAACAAGTTTGTACTTATTGGACCTTTTTTTGGTTTCAAATCGAAACTTCTGGTGCTTCCGATACCCTGACACTGAGGGGAAAGCAGGGTCTTTTAGAGTTGTAACCTATACAAATCGCCAAGATGCTTACTACCGCCACGGTATCCTATGCACGGTTTGAAGGACTCCAGTAACTCCTTGTTTTTTTTTACAAATTTCCTGCGGCTGAAATGGTGATGATATTTTGTTTAGCAAGACATTAGCAACCGAATAAGTTGATTTTCAGCCTTTTAAGGCGCCCTTCAGTCGTAATGCTAAACGAATATTATCCACAAGTTAAAACCCAATCTGAGGTCGCCTCGTGGGTGCCTTTGACTGTAATCACTACATGAAGCATCTACCAAAGCGATCTAAGAACTCGGCGATCTCGTATTCTGGTAAAATAATAGTCTGAAGGTCTGAAGGCCCAAGCCAAGGCTCCCTCGATATCCTTAGAGCTTCTCTACCTCAAAAGAAGTCTTAAGGTAGGCACCCTCTACGCACAGCTGTCTCGATTCCGCGGAATCTCTAAAAGCCACTTGGACAACAGTGGAAGTCAGTCCAAAAGGAAAAAGATGATTTGGACTCAAAGTATTAACGGTTAATTGCAACATACTATCTTTAAAGTTTTCTATGTATAAAAAACCCACAATACTACCTCTTTAACAATGTTTCGCAGACCGCTTAACTATCGTATCAGGAATAGTCCTATGTTTCATATTGTCGATTTTACACAAAGACCTATTGAAGCGAGAGGCCGAGCGCAGTGTAACAAAGACATTCAACTATTCTAGTGAGAAATTGAAAACCCAAATCCTTATTCAGCAAAAAAGTAACACACCAAGCAATAGCCCACAGAGCCTTTGTGTACATAAAAGCAGCCTTTGTACCAAAAGTACACTGCAGTAACATAACAAAATGTACACTCGCTTATATCAATTTTGTAGGTAAATTTATTTGGATGACTGGTAAAATTAAAATGGTCTTTATATAGATCATGTAACTAGGTAATAAGATATAATTTGTGGGGCATTATGTGGTATTATTTGCAGTTGTTACTGTAATTGAGTCGGTACAACATATTTGAATTGTTTTTACATTATGTGACTAGACGAAATAACGTTTGCAAGGTCAAATTCAAAACTGTACCCATAATAATACGTTATAACCCAATGATTTCAAATTTAAAGTCACAAAACTTAAATAACGAGATTATTATGTAATTTTGTACTGGTATAGCATAAACAATTTTTAAACTGAATATACATTTGTCTTGAACGACAAGAATCCTTGGCTGTGATGTCGCTTGATTATTTTGATTTCATTTAAGTTATATCTGATATAGTGTATGTGTATAAATCTGTATTGTTGTAGAATTTCTTCCAGCTATATCTCCACAACTATAACACCTTGCGAAGCATAGCAGTCTTAAATAAAATATATTAACATATAATAAAAAACAGTTCTGTTAAAAACTCCAATATTGACGGTAACGAATTAAATCTTTTTTCGTTTATTTTTTATCTTGGATATTCATTTCTCTAATTTATCTCTATATGGTAATACAAAGGAGATTTTAAAATGATCGCAACTGAGTTAACTGTGAACGCTTCGCAGATTAGGTCGCCTTTATAACTTTAAGTTAATAGATATTGTCACACCTTATTATTAATTCGAGCTTAATTCCTATCAAATTGCAAGGTTTTGATTTTTCTGTTAACCTAAGCAAGTGATCATAAATAATTAATATAAACAGAAAATTGTTAATTGTATAATATAAAGAAAAGATTTCAAGCAATTTTACCGAATTTTATATACCTTTATATGTCGGTACATATCTGAATATTCCAACAATAAGTACTCGTAACAATATATTATACAAGTTTCTTAGCAAGTCCCATCAGCGATCATCAGCGACTTTAAATGGTTCATAAAAGTTAAATGACACGTTCCTTACCGAGTAACCGGGGAACACAGTAATGTTTACGATGTACTGTTTGCAGGCAAAAATAGGTAACGAGTTTGTGCCTTTTACGTTACCTAAAAACACGTATTATTATCGATGGATTCATTTTCCCTTCAAATACATTGAAATGGTTCCAGTTTCAAATTAAGGATATTATATTGCAAAAAAAAACCATGCCATACAAACTACACTTAAGATAAACAAACGTGATATAATCTTATAAATGTAACGTATAGCTGTGTCTGCTATATGTTTACAATGTTTTTAATTTTTAAGTAAGAGTCGAATTTTTTTTTAATTTCAACAGAAAACACTTGCTTCGCAGTGAAAATAAGTTTTGATAACCCCTGGTCTAAATGAAGTAAGCGCCTTATTTCATCAAATATATTGTGCGAGAGATATAGTTTTTGGTATTAAATACTTAAAAAATATGCAAATAAATTAAACAGTGATAAGGATATTTCTGTTTTTCACACACTGTCATTACAATAATACAACTTTATTTCATCTTTACTTACCTATTGCTACAGTAGTGTTGAGTTAGAAATGCGACTTATGAAAATTTCTGCCTTGTTTCTCTATAACAAATTAGATCGTAGCAATTTAGAAAGCCGTGTTCACAATGAGCTGTTTAACTAAGCCCTTCTAAAATCTTTGATGCGTTTAAATCTAATTAAAAGCAGAGTAATAACGTGAAATACTGTAGTTACATTGTAGTATATAACAATATCCTAAGATGGCGACTCATTACTAACAAATTGACTACAATCCCGCACTTTGATTGACACGAGACGCAAATTTAACTAATGCGGTGAATCCATTTACGGGCGTGTCCGTGTTACATTAATAACCGGTGTTAATTGTAACTGACATTTCATTTGAATTGGAAACAAGGTTTAAATTATTCATCGGCGAACTAACAGTAGTCTTGGTTGCTTTGGATCCGACCTTTCGCAGTTACATGTCACGCTGGCATCACAGCAGTGTTAACCAAGTATTGATGGCTAGAAATAGAACAAGTAAATTACGTAATATGTTCAAAATACGATCACACACACGAATACGAATATACAACTTAAATATATTTATTTAACAAGTATTGTATTAAGTTTACAATGCATTTTAATTATTATAGAGCTAGAGGGAGAGAAGTAATTTCATTTAAGTTAAGAAAATAAACCTCTGATCAACGATCACCTTTAACTGTGTTTGCAGACTAGTTTTATAATTTCCTCCATCAAGTTTGATGCGCAGATAGACGCCCTTTACAAAGCTTAGACCTCCTCTCGCAGATATCAATGGATATACTATGATCGCCATGCGTGGCAGATGGTTTGGCGATCGCAGTGTGGTATTATGGTACGCAAAGGATGATGCTGTCCATCCTCTGGGAACTTGTAAGCAGTGGCAATCCTATATAATTAATGCCGGTAATAGAATCCGTGACCCACGATTGCAAGTCACCGTCTTCTACCGCTATGTTACTACTGCTCAATATTTAAATACATGTAATATGTTATATTTATATATCATTATAATAAACATACTCATTAGTATATTTATTACTCATTAATGTTTTATGTGTTTTTTTATCTTAGTTATTTTTTATTTTAAAACCTATTACTTAGGTAGTTAGTAATTTTTATTAAATTGTTATAATTGTAGTATCTGTATTGTAGTTGGTCTATTAGATTTAATAGAAAACTTTACTTTATAGAAAAAGTTGTTTAAAATTCAACCTTTAAAAATAATGTAGTCTAATGTACACAAAAAAAAACATATAATTGCCCGCTCATCATTACTATTTGTTGTGAAGGAACATAAAATATGATTTCTATTTAAATTCAATTTTTAAATTAACTTATTTTATCTTATATATAAAACTAAGGAGTAGACTTAGGATCTTGAGTCGCAGGTTCTGTTTCTGGAAAACAATCTTACTTAAATCACACTTTGTGCATTATTGTGTATCCCTCCATACATATATTTAGGGTAAAACCTATGCCTTGCAAAGAGCGACTATGGGCTCAAAGACGACGATAATTAAAAAGTATTTATTTAAGAATTATTTATTAGTTACATAGTTACCGTTTCCACGGCCATAAAGTCTAAACATTATTGTATGTAAGAATCTATTCTTAAAAAATAATATTGCACTATAAAAATGTACCGTGTATTACAACGCAATAATTTTTTTTTTCAAGAGAATAAATTATTAAAAACAATTATTTGTAATAAAAATTAAATATTAATCACAGGATTTATAAAATGCATTAAATTAAAATGTTACTGGCATTTTCTGTAGAGATAAGTAAAAAGACATATAGTAAAAAACTTCCGAGATAATACCAGACACCGTATTATATATATTTTCTTAAAGTTTAATTGTTGGCTTAATAGAGAGAACACTTTTGTTTCTATATACAGGGATGCATATATCCTAATGCGATATATAACCTTCTTTAATAAGACGACAAACTACGAAGGCTTTTTGGAAACAGTTTACATTGTTAATATATGTTTAAGAAACTAATTGAAATTCACCCCGTAATTCTAGTCTTTAGACGTCCACTGTTGCACAAAAACCGTTCGCATAAATAAATTTTCAATATAAAATCAAAACTGTTTTTGTGCAGATTTTTTTGTGCAGATTTTTTTGTGCGATTTTTTGTGCTGTATAATTTGAATCAAATTGGAACATATTTGATGAAGTTATTAGTAAAAAATATCGTAGGCGGGATCTTGTATATATATCAAATGATACAAAGAAGCGTCGCAAAAACTGAACATCAACTTTATAGTAACTGATAAAAATTCAATTCTAAATGAATGCAAGGTAGTATCTCTAAGTGACAATAGCGATTTCGAACCAATTTACCACAAGAAAGTTCACTTATTGACCGAGAACAGAGGCTAATGGTTACATGTTTTAAGTCTTCCTGGTTATATATATATAGGTGTGTGTGTGTGTGTGCATGTGTTTGTGTGCATGTGCGTGTGTGTGTGCGTGTGCGTGTGCTAGAGCGTGTGCGTATGCGTGTGTGTGTGTGTATTTTTTATCTGTTTTTCATATTGCTACCTATATATGTATTTATAATCTACTAGTACCAGGTCTCCTTTAAGGCAAGCTTTATAAATATCACAAAAGTTCGTATCGGTTTCGTATCATTATGTTTATACAAGTTTCATAAGCCAAAATCTACCAAAAACTACAAAATCACTTCTTCGTCTTTCTTTTTTCTTTTTGCTGTCTTATTTACCTCTTATTGTGCATTCTAATTAAATAATTTCCTCAATAAATTGGTTAGTCATTAACAATATTTCTCTTTAATGACTCGTCTCAAAATCTTTCCCGATGGATTCTTCGGTATTGAGTCTATGAAAGCTACTTCCTTTATCCTTTTGTATGGAGCGAGGCGTTCCGCAACAAAGTTTATAATATCCTTGTCGGTTGCTTTAACGTTGTCTTTCAGTACTATGAATGCTTTTGGTTTCTCTCCCGTATCGACGTCTGGAATAGCAACGACCGCCGCATCGAATACCGCGGGATGTTCTTTACAAACGCTTTCGATCTCTGCCGGAGGTACTTGGAAAGCATTTACCTGAAATAACACGATCATTTTATATTCAGAGATCAAATCAAATATTATAAACTGTGTTTAGCAAATTCAAACCCATAAATATTTGTTTGCAGAGTTACTTATGCTACTAATATAAATGGATAATATGTGAAACATTACCATCACATCGGGCAATGGTAGCCCAGAGGACTGAGATTTACGATTGTAGGTAACTGATTCAATTCCCAGGATACAATCTTATTTAATCCAAACTTTGTGCATTAATTATACAGAATTTCCATTGCTCACACACAAGTTTTCAGAGGATATGCAGAAACGTTATCTGCACACCAGAATACCACACTGCGATCGTCAACCTTTTGTTCAAAGCGATTATGTTATATCCCCATGTAAATAGATAGGTTCCCGAAAGAGCCCTCTATATTTGCTACTATCATCATTATCATTTCAGCCGATAAGTGCCTTCTGTAAGGCATAGACCTCCCTTAAAGACAACCACGATTACCTCAGCGACTTCCCACGAACTTAACTATATTACTTAACTATATCGGTGCTTCACCTAGTGAAGAGCCTATCCAAGTCTTGTCTACTAACTCCTAATCCATGCACATGAACTGCACTGAAAAGCAATTCTTCAAACTTCATCGGCAACTATAGTTCCTTAGGGGATCACGTCATTTGTTTAGTTTAGTGATCCGTTACCTTCAATAAGCAAATATTGTGAATGCAAATATGCAAGAAATCACTTTCACACAAAAAAATCATTACCTTTATCAGTTCTTTGAGTCTATCAACAATCGTTACGGAGCCGTCTTTATCTATTTTCGCCAAATCGCCAGTCCTCATCCATCGATTTTCTAGAAATATTTCTTTATTCGCTTCAGGATTATCTTTATATCCTTTCATCACATTTGGTCCCTTTATTAACAGTTCTCCAATCTGTCAATATAAAATTAATATATATATATATATATATATTCTAATTAAAAGTATATAGTAAAGAGCGATAAGAAATCCTTACTACCTTTCTGCATCGCTTAGTTATTAATGGAAAAAACTTTGACACAAAATTTTATTTTTATTACGATCTAATTATAACGCTCATACTAATAATTCTTACCTCATTAGGTCCCAGATTATTCAGTTGATTATCAACCACTCTTAATTCTATATTGGGTAGTGGAAACCCAACTTTCGTATAATCTTTGTAACCAAGAGGGCTCAAAGTCGATACAGGAGCAGTCTCTGTCAAACCATAGCCTTGGACGAAGTGAGCATCGGGCTAAAATGTTACATTAAGATCATTAAAATCCTATCACAGATTATACTATTGGTTGACGTCTATCAAAGGTATTTTATTGCTTCTCAGATATCAATTCAGATTCGACACATAATCCAGTTTACAGAGTGATTGATATAGAATTTATATTAAAGGCAACCACTTGTATGCCTCGTTGGTAAACAAGTTTTCACAATTACCCTGTATAAAGTGATCACACTAGAATATTTAACATTAGTTTAGTTTTTGTTGTCATAATAGGAATGCCAGTGACCAATAAATTCTGGTATTACAAAGTCACAGAATCTGGTATTACAAAGGAACAGATAGTAAACAATTATTTATTGTAATGCGTAGTAATCCGAATTTGGAAAATGTTTTTTTTTTACTTTATAATCATCATTTTATTATTTCTCCAAAAAATTAACAACAACCTTTTGAACATGGCATACCATATATTAATTGATGTTGTATATTAGTTGACAGCTATTCATTTACCCTTTTAAAGATTTTACACCTATCATATAATCTTATATTGTTGATAGGTAATATCTTTTAGTAACGAAGATTGACTTGACTTAGAGACAGAGTATTTATTCGTTCCTCGCTCTAAAATTATTCTTTTGAAATGAGACAATGTTTTTTATGCACAAATTCACCCAATAAATTGTTACATTCATGTTATGAAGATATAATTATATGTTATTGCCTCCCAGCGTTTCGCGTGGCTTGTTTTGAATGTGAGATTTAAATGTTATCAAATTCTTATACTCTTGTGTGTAAATATGTGATAACGCACTATATCAACCCAGTGAGAGTTGTTGCAAAAAAATTGCATTAAAATTTTTGGTGCTATCTTATATTAGTTTTCTTACAATAATTCATCCGTAAGCATTCTTGACCAGCTGAGAATGAAACTAGCAATCTACCAACGTGATACATATAGTCTTTAGCCATTATAGTACTTTTAATAACAATTAGTACTTGTGCTGTTGTGTGTTGATTGTATTTATCCGACTTTATCACCTTTATATATATCGTCATTAATTATAATTAATTGCAATAAAATCTTACGCTAGCTTTGCTTAAAAATCGATCTATATCCACTTGGGGTAATGGAGCACCTCCAGACATTATTCCTCTCAATCGTTCAAAATGTTTAGGTAGCACTTCTGGGTGTAATCCAAAAAATGAAACTAAAATAGAAATGAAAACAATATTATAAAGACCATCTGAAAACAAAGATTTCTGAACCATCTGCATATATTCCTCAAGGTGTCTGATGATCTAGTTGAGGTCGACAGAAGGCAATGGAAGCTGGTCGCCTGTTCCATCTGGTATTGGGAATTGGGTAAGGCTATCCAGGAATGAACGTACGGATGATTACTGCTACGTTAAACGATGATTATGATGCGTAGTAAAATGTCTATTTCTTAATTCAAAATAATCATATAGGAATGATTTATGATTTTGATACCTTTATGGAGACGTCATTTTTAGCCACAAATTAGAAAAAAACAAAAACTTGAACCAAAGTGAAAAATAAGTACACAAAATCAAGTGTAACAAAGCACTTAACTTTTTACATATCTTTTAGTTACAAGATACAATAACAATAATGATCTTCTCGAGATATATTGAACGAAATACACAGAGAATAAAATATCAGTGTGAATACTACACTTGATCACGATAATTGTTATGACAATAACTAATATACGCTCGTTATAAAAATATATAAATAAATAACACAGTTTCTAAATACAAAAACCTTAGTGGCATTAATCCGAGCGCTTGAATAAATCACCTTTAATAGCAAGCCTAGAATAGACCTAGTAATAAAAAAGTAACGAAAATTTCTACGATCAGAATTTTTTTTTCTAAATATTCAAACCCGTATTCGATATCGTAAACTTAATCCGGTCGTCTAGGTGACAAATCCTATCAAAAATTTTAGTAATGCGATTATCGACGTAAATCTTTTAAGAGCTTTTTACTACGTTCTTCGAGATACGTTGAGTAAAGAAGTGCGTATTTTAATTCCATAAAAATTTCTAAGAAATTTTTTATCGTAAATATTTATAACACAAACAATATTAATTCACAAGCTTTTAGTTTCTATTGATAAATTTAAATTATAATATAAAGTTTTTCTTGCAGCTGGAATTTTTAGTAAGCATTCGTTTTTACTTTTAACCCTTAAACGCATAATAAAAAACTGCAACACACCACTTTGAATACAATAATGTACATTAAATTCCTAGTGTTGTATATTTGCAACATAAGGTTTTTTTACAAATAAGTGTGAAAAATATACTTAGTTTCTTTTTTTCTATGCATTGTGGTGTACTTATCTGTAAGACATATATTTTTTTTAAGTATAAATAAGAGTCATGCATTTAAGGGTTAAGATCACTAAAGTGTTGATGTAGGTGTGTGTATCCGCCATGTTGGCGAAGAAATTATGAAATTATGGACGCAAAGTTTTAGGTTTTTGTTTATCTGTTAAGTACGCGTTTTCTATACTTAACTTACAAAGAGCTACAGGCAAACAATTATTAATAACATAACATATTAGATAAATCTACTTTTTGTATTTCCTAGGCATTATCTTATATATTTATTTTTAAAACTATGTTATACATTGCACATTCTCGTCTATTTATAACTAAGAAGAGTGGCATCTTAGACATTACGCTTTTAGTCAAAAATGAGAAAATTCTACCTAACTGTTTTGTGTTGGATATTTTTTTAAGTCAACGAAATAACGTTAGTTAAGCTATTTCTTTGACATCAAATATCATCATCTTTGGAATCCAACACAATAAAACAATTGACAACTTAATATTTAAAGAAAATTAACAGGGTTATAGTCATTGAAATAACAAGCAATAAAAAAAAAACATTTTCTATTTTTTAAAAGACGCAACACGCTTGTAAATGAATATACGAGATATATGGTGAAAAAATTATTAAGACGAAGTCCTTGTATAGGTTCATCTCCAATAGATAATGTTTAAATATTGTTAAAATTGATTTCAAGATACAGACGTCAGATATCAACGTATGTATATAAATTAAGAGAATGACCTTTTCATCTTGACACAACGTATCTGTTAATTCGTGTCATTGCAAATTTATTAAAAAGACGCTGTATTTATTTATCCACTTTTAAATATTACCGCTTTAATTATTTATATCATTTTCGAATGTTTATTTTCAATGATTCTGAAAAAAATATTATAAGCTAATGTGAATTAAATTCGAATGATATATAGTAGAAGAACTTACCTGTTGGTGGAGCAACTTGAATAAAATTGATACTATACTTTGATAGTACGTCGATCATAATGTCGGGCCGAAATCGCGGAACTGTCACAAGTTTCAGCCCCGCGGACATTTTTTGAAGTGTTGATACGTTTAAACCATATGAATGAAAGATTGGCAATGATACTAGAGAGCAATCTTGATTTGATTCTGAAAATTAGCATAATATTTAGAATCATATTTGTCACTCGTAGTCGCGGAGGAACGGAGGGGGTGGTGCATGAAATCCGACTAGCTTCAGCACCATGCGAGTTTCAAGGTGTGAACAACGTATAACCAGAGGCCAGCGGCAAAAAAGTAGTAGGCGACCACCAAAGTTTAAGCCAGAATCAATCCCACATAGCCCTGTCTTCCCCCAACGACAAAGTATCTCTTGAATGTCCAAAAGATTCTCCTCCGAAACCATAAATAAAAGTTAATATAAAACTTCAGAAACCAATAATTTTTCTTATCCGACAAAATAGGCTTCCGTGAGAGCCTTCAACCATAGTTACTGATAAAAAGGTTAAGACCCAACGCCTTTAGAAAAAAACCGAAACTCAATATGCTTAAAATTTGCTCTTTAGCATGGTTCGCGATAAAGAATAACACGTATTTGTTTTATAATTAATATATTTCCCATGTAAAAAACACAGACTGAAAGAATGACATGTTTTCGTTTTTTTTTTTGCCTTTTTAAGATTCAACGTTACGATTTCACATGAAATATACTCGAGCTATTTAAATTGTAACTTTATTATGACTTTGGTATAAAATTTTATGAAATAATTTTGTAGGTATGCCATTTTTAGGCCAAAATATTGATATTAGATGTCCAAATATATGAATATTTGGACATCTAATGGTTTTTTAACGGTCATTCCGAAAGGCAGTACCGTACATGTTGCACTCGATCCTCAGTGAAGCTCGGCTTGCGTACCGCAGATAGTATTAATACTTTAGTAGGGGTCTATTGTAAAACTTCTGTCTAAATGTACATTTATTTATTAACAAATTTAATTTATTTTATAGTCTGGTATGGTGTTTTAATTACTCAATTCAACCTTAAATGTTACATTAAAAAATTGTTCTAAAAATATATCTATTTAATTTATTCCACACTGCCTTTGTTACACTGAATAATTTCGATATATAGATAACTTCATTTACAGAGACCATTAGCGTATTAATCGCAAACTTATTCGTAATTTTTATTTATCGGCACAGATAAAAAAATAGTATTTAAATATTAGCTTACCTGTTGTAAACTGGTATGGTCTACACTCTGTTGTCTGTTGTTCGAAGTTGACAACAAGATTTTTGTTTGTTAGTTCAACGCCTTTAGGTAATCCAGTAGTCCCACTAGAATAAAGTAAAAACGCAACATCCTCGACACTTCGATTAACTTGTTTTAATATGCTTATGTCGACGTGGTTATCTTCAACCAATTCATTAAAAGATATTGTTCCTTCTGGTAAACTGTCATTCAAGTTTATTACAACCTGCGGTATATCTTTTTTGGATAGTTTTAATGCTTCTCTCACTACAGGAACAATGTCAGGGAAGGCGAAAATTAACTTTGCGTTGGATGTCGTAAGCTGTCTTGAAATTTCAACTAAAATTAAATAAGAAAAGATGCAGAAATAATTCCTGGAAATCCTGAACACTATTTTTAAATAAGGCTTATTGATAGCAAACGGACCGGCAAGGGCAGCATAAAACCTCAACCCTTAAGGTCAGATGACCCTGTTTATCGTCAGAAGACGTTAGATACAGATCGCTTCCAAACTCTTCAGATTATTTTGGGAATCTAGGGTAACCTTAGTAAAGCAGTGGAAATCTTTGTTAATATTAAATAAAAATACTGACATAAATTTAACCCGTTAAGAACAAAATTTGATGATGTTAAGAATAAATAATTAAAAAATTTGGTAAGTAATCCAGTCAATAATTTAAATTCATAAGTTTTGCGTGAACATTCTATTTTTGTATGTTTTATAAATATAATTATTTAACTTACAGGGTGTATAAATTGGGTTAATAGTTGAAACCAACCCTCCCGCATTGAGTATTGCCAACATGATTGTTGGATACTCGGGTAAATTAGGCAACATCACAGCCACAGCGTCGTCGTTTTCAATTCTAAACTTTTTTCTTAAATTCGCTCCCAAAATTTGTGACTGTTTGTATATTTGTTCGTACGTATACTGTCTATCTGTTACGCCACATACCTTTAAATAAAATTAATATAATATTTCACTAACACATAACATCCTAAAATATTTTTATCAGAATACAAAAATTTGTTTGGACCAAAATGTGCATTTTCTCATCTTTACCTCGAAACCAATCAAAAAAGAGTTTTTAAGTTTTATAATATATTACCTAAGAGACCTGTCATTTAATTACAATTTGCAGAAAAAAATAACAGCCTTTTAAAACGTTAATAATTCTTGCGCAGTAATAATATTTGTTTAAGAAACCTGTAAAAAACGAACAGTTAATTTTTTTTAAGTTATTAATGATAAAATGCAAATTGATATCTCTCACGATGCCGTCAAAAATACAGCAATGAAGATAAAAGTATGTGTTGAGAAAACAATTTTACAAGTAACACAATCTATACTATGATAGGCGGCAGTTGAAATAAATATTCGCTGTACGCGAAACCTTAAATAATAATGTCCGTGCATTATCCTATATCTGTTAAATTAAATAATACCATACAATCAACATCTCTTTTATTCCCATTAAAATACTTCAAATCGCGTAAAAAAATAGCATAGCCCTTTCCATCGCTCGCTGAGCAACTGTAAGCTTGTTAAATATATGTCTTAAAATATTCTAAAACTAATTTCTTTACAGTAATCGTATTAAGATGATATTACTGGTGGACAAAGATTTTGTCTCGATACAATTCATCCACAGACCATAAATCAAAGAAGAAACATTTTGCATGTACGTAAACTTATAATCCGATGAGGACTTTAATTTATGTTTATAATTTAATTACATCATATAATTTTCCATTGGGTCATAATTTCGATAAATTTAATACGCTGTCTGTATTTCGATGAGTCATGATTATAAGTTCAAATATAATTTGAACGTCAATGATTATAATTGTTTTGACGAAAAAATTACAGAAAAAAACTATGTTGTATGTATATTGAACTAAGAATGTTATTTTAATTTTTTTTTTCCGATATCATTTGTATAAGATAAACTCCTATGTTTAAGTAATTTTTTTTGTCGAATTATCCGGTTTTGACAATTAGGGTTACGTAACCTTATTATTTATAAATAAAATTATATCCGTTCATTCTATTATCAAACTTTAATATCTCAGTAACAATTACCTTTTTGGATTACAAATATTATTTAACTTCTAATTTGAATTATTTTTCGTAAATTATTCCTAAAAAATCATTCTTAATACTACAATTCGTAGAGACTATTTCCTCTCCTTCATAAATGTTTTAAGAACACCTGATTGTTATAACGTACATATTTAGGATAAACAAATACTTGTAACGAAAAAGAAATAGCTGTCACTTGTATTGTCGAAGCTTAGTAAACACGGGCATGCAGAAAAGTAGGCAATAAAAAGAAGGAATATATTATCTTTTATTACAAAAAGAAAAGAACGGACGCCAACGTCGGCGGTATTCGGTAAATAAAAAAGTTCAGAAAAAGTTCAAAAGCGTTCGAATCTCTATTTTGATTATAATGTTTTCTAGAATGTTATCAGAAAAGAAAGAAAATAAGAAAAATTATATTAGTGCTGTCAAAACTGGCATCAAAAACTATATATATAAATGTCATATATCATCAAAAAGCTTATTGGATCTCTGCTACATACTATCTCACTGTTCAACATAAACAGTGTTGATGTACTCGTCTGTCATCATTTTAACCCTTTATAATAAGCGAACTTTATTATTTACCATGCCAGTTACAATATCATCTAACATATTAATGCGCAAGACTTTGAAACACTACAAAAATTATAGTTATAAATACTGATTATGTATTGGAAAATCGAATTTAAAAACTCAAACACGAACAGGTATCAAGGCCATTGTTGACATTAACATTAGAGCACTATTCAAATATGTGTCCATTTGATTTGCAGTCAAAACCAGTTAACTTATTTCCGGATCGTAGTTTAAAAATAGTTTAACACGTGATGTTTTGTATGTTTTCACACATGTTTTTTGACTTATTTATTAGGGGGATCGGAAAGTAAAGTCGTTTCCGCGCATGTCGATATTTGATTGTCATTTGGTAGCTAATTACACACTCGGAAGACGTATACTAGATGACAAAAGGTTGTTGATGATTAAAGTGAATATATCGTTAATTAGAAACAAAACCTTGTCAAATATGTAGTTGTGTGAATTTAACTTAAGAAAGCGACATTACTTTCCAGTCCCTCTAATATAAATACATAATGATCTTTGGTAATGTGTCAGTCGTTCGACGGGCCAATAAGAGCTCTATACTCGAGATAGCTCGACATATTCGAATCAGAAATATATAAAATATAAATACATCCGTAGACCTACGAAAGTAATCAACTTAGCCAAGCAGATTGGCAAATTGAAATGGAGCAACATAGTGCGCAGTACAAATGACTCGCATATCATCAGGTCACAAGGCAGTCAAACGAACTGATTAAGGTCACTGGAAGACACTAGATGCAGGGCGCTGAGACCGGTCTTTTAGAAATCTTTGGGGGAGACCTATGCCCAGCAGTGGACTGCCTGTGGTTGATATAATGATGCTGACATATGGCTACATTCGTCATAATTGCTACTAACATTGCACTGCTATTGAAAGCCTACAATATGGACAGACGACCTGCTTAAAGTTTCCGTAAAACACTGGATGCAGGGCGCTTAGAACCGGTACTTTTGGAAATATAAAGAGGAAACCTATGTCCAACTGTGGACTTCCTGTGATTAAAATAATGATGATGGCGAATGGTTAAATTCGTCATCGTTTCTACTAACATTCCTCTGATATTGAAAGCCAACAATGTGGACAAACGACCTGTTTAAAGTTGCCGAAAGACACTGGATACGGGTTTCCAATATCTATATGGGAGGCCTTTGTCTAGCAGACGAAGTCCTATGGCTGATATGTTAATGAAGAATGGCTACACTATTACACTGTACTGAAATTACGCATTTTTTTCAACAGTCTTAAATAATCTTTGTTCAAGATAATATCAAAATCTAAACCAGTTTTTTGAAACTTTCATTGTTATTAGATTTTATTTGTAATTTAATGGCGATTTTTAACAAAAAGTTATAAAGCACCTACCAGTTTTGAAACAATTGTTATTATTTTTAAAAATTTAAGTCGGGGAAATAGTTTGTATGTAATGTACGTACAAATAAAATCATAGCATTATAATCATATATTTTTAAAGTACGTGTTATTTTTAGTTATTGTAATCTTAAATTAAAAAACATTTAGATATGATTAAAAAAATACGAAATGATGTTTAGATAAAATTTTGATTGTAATCAAAAAAAAATTAAAAATCGGAACAAATATATTGATTAAACAATTTTTATTTATTCATTATAATTTTACCGTAGCCGTCTTCGTCGCCCATTTATCCAAATTCCTCCAGATGTACTCCGTTACTGTTAAGTTTGGGATCTCTACATCTTTAAATGGAGATTTTATTACTTTTTCACTAGTCCACACGTGTTTCTTATTTTTAAAAATAATTACTAAACTTCTGCAGTCTTGCCGACGGGCGTTATTCACTAATGTAGGTAACCTAAACATAGTTAGAATACGACACTTATTTCCGTAGATATCTGTTGTATTATAATTTACGAAAAATTTAAAAGTGCAGGTAACATGTGTTATCCGAAACACAGTCACGCAGAAACTAACTTTAAACAACGTTGACCGATAATACCTTAATAGGTTTTTAAATATGGAAACGATAATTTTGAAACGAATTTTCATGCATATTTATTTTTTTAATTAAATTAATTTCTCTATGACTCTTCTTTAATTTGGTTTAATTAAATGTAATAATGTTCTGATAAAAAATATATAGTGTACTAAAAAGTCTTCTATTAAATTTATTTATTTTATATGAGCCTCAAGAGAAGGCTCGAATTAACCCAAAGTCAGAAAGTAAATTTTTTTAAATACTATTTCGGCCATCTTATTTTTGGAACAGGGATATATACTTTCCTATTTTCACTCTCTTTCTTTCATCCTTCACAATTTATCTCTTCTACCCTCTTACATCCTCCATGTTTTCTATCACTCAGCATAGATTCAGCATACAGCATTTACCCACATTATATTCACGCAGAAAGTAAAGTTACCGACGTAGCTTGAAGAAATGCTCATGCTCATCGAAGTGGCAATAGGCGAGGCAAATCGTTCGTGCAACCGACAGCCCTTTAGGTGAAAAGATTCTTGAGTGGTGACGTTTAGCTAGACGCGGCGTGAGTAGGTCCATCTTTAGCTGGACTGGTGACAGTCAAGGTCGTGGAGAGAAACTGTTGGCGGGCAAAGCAATTTGCCTTTCAATAAAGGGCTATCGGTTGATATGATAAAAATCTTTCTACTAGTCTAAATTATTAAAAATTGTTCATATAACAATAATAAACTCGTAAACAGTAAATACGACCACGAATGAATGAATTTAATAAATCTATTATAAAACTCACTTAACAGTTATAGTATTTTATGCGTATCTTTCGACAAAAACTTAAGATGTCTATGAACGAGAATATAACGTAAATAAAACATTCATAAAATTCTAATAGATTCAGGTGTTACTTTGCGGTAGTCCGTCCTAAGTAAGAAAAGGACTAATATTTAGCTACTTCCGCTATGTAGCAGTAGTCGTGCAATAAAGTGCACCGCCTGCCAGCCCGCTGATAAATGCGCATGCAGCAAACAATGCGAATTACACAACTACCACCTTTAAATCACTCAACACGTGTTTCACCACTGCACGGGGCATCCTCAGAAGTAATGTTACACCGATTAGTGTTCATCACTAATACATAGCGGAAGTAGCTATGTATTAGTCCTTTTATTATTGATAAAGTTTTTATTACTGAAAGAAAGAAAAAAAAATTATTTATCACAGTGGCAACGTAAACATATATAGATTATATAAAATAACAAAAATCATTGGTTACCATCATAGATGGTATATAACCACTCAGTATAATATTGTGATGTGGCGTGAATCAAATCGTCATATGCCTTCCCCAAAGATCGCTACAAAGAGCGGACTTGCCCGCATACAGCACAATGCTGTTTTTCAGTAATGCAGCAGTAATAAATTTAAAGATATAGATACTAAATAGAGTATATATCCAACTGAAATCTTTCCGTCTTTACGGAAGATATAAATATATCAAAAAATAAGTCTTTACAGTACGGTGTGAATGAAGACATATTTTTTTTACCGAAAGATTACAATTACGTGTTTACTGCGTGATAACAATGTATTTATCACAATCAATAATTTTAAAAACGGAAACTTTTATATTATGATCAACAGGTCAATATTTTATCTATTAATTGGTATTGAGGAATATAACTTTAAATAAACATTTATATGAAACTTTATGTATATTAATATATTACACTGAGGCAACGCTGCAGATATTGAGTCAATAATTGTAAATTCAAAAAATACCAGTGCCTACCATTTACTGCAGGGGAACTTAGTATTCTTTACTAGAAGTTTTTAATAAAACTAGTTTTCTTAAGTCACAGTTTACATACGTAATAATGTTTTTGCGGATCAATATAACATTATTATGTATAAATATTATGACACAGACTTTAAAAAAAACAGCTTCATAAAAATTAATAAAAATGTTTTTATTTGTCCGCAAAAAAACATTCAAAATTATATAAAAAACACTATTAGCTACTGTATTAGTACAATATAAGGAATAAAAATCAGCTGATTACTCAAAGTTTTTTTTAATTAAATGAATCATTTAATGCACAAGAAATTATACAGTACATACGGATAGTATGTACAATAAGATTTCACAAATAATTTCACATCTCCCAGAGAAGGAATTTTAAATCTGTAATAAAAAAAAAAGTATTAAAAAATTAATAGTATACTATTCAATAATAAATAATGATGTTAATGTGTGGCGTTAAATGATATTGATGTTTACTCAGGAAAATAATCACAGTATAATTATATTTGAAATGAGCAACTGTTGAGTTTCTCCTCTCAGCAGAACTACTTTCCGTGCCAGTGGTAGCTTTCTGTATGGTTAACATTGCCGACATTTTATGCCAATTGACGGTTCGAAATTGCTTGTATCAGCCTTTTTTAATAAAGAATATTTTATATTGATTTTGAAATATTTGATAATATAGTGAAAATAATTTTGTCATAACATTATCTCAAATGCGTTTCGGTTTAAAAACTGGATCCCATCGCAATGCCATTATCTAATAAATTATTTTGTATTTTGTGCGAATTAATCGAGCTCGGCTCGCGTATTACAAGGGTCGCAAACCGTCGTTCATTCTTATAATAGATAGAAGCGTTGCTGGAGATTCTTCCACCGCTTCTCCCAGCGCTAAAGCTTTCCCAAGTGTTAGTAATTTTAGTCAGATAATAGCTACTAACCAAATCGAGGTCCGACGCTCTCTGTAGGATATTATCGACGAATGACCTTGGCCATTGAACATAGTTACTTCAGGAAGTGTCCGCCGAAGTGATATAAGAGTTTGACGGCTTCCCAATCTAATGATATCGTAGGATGTAGCAGTGCAAGCCGAGGCTGTCCAGGGAGCCTTCGAGTTTACCTACCTTAAAAGAAGTTTAAGGGTCTCCCTCTGCGCCTTATCCCGTTGCATCCGCCGAAATAATAAAATAGTTAATAATTATTGTAGGGTAAATATTTTTTATAACCGTCTTATATGGAGGACCGAAGAGTACTATCGTTTCTGTCGATATATTTTAAAGAAAAACCGATTAATTTTTACGGCATTGAAAAATTGGATACCAGTTGGCAAAAGGTTGTTGATGACGAAGGTGAATATATTGTGTTAAAAATAAAAACTTGTAAAAATGTAGTGGTTAGAATTTAACATAAGAAAGCGACATTACTTGCCGGTCCCCCTAATAGTTAAAAATTTGTTGTAGAGAAAATTAATACATAAAATTATTAGATGTCTCGAACGTTATATATAATGGCGCACCGAAATTATAAATGCATTGTAGTAATTCAAATAATGAAGTGATTTTTCTGTTACTAAGTAAGAAAAGGACCAATATTTAGCCACTTCTGCACATGCAGTGGTAGTCGTGCAACAAAGTGCACCGCAACAGAGTGTGTCTTTGTTTGGCACTAATCGGTGTAACATAACTCCTGAAGATGCCCCGTGGAGGGGTGGAACACGTGTTGAGTGATTTAACGGTAGTAGCTGTGTGATTCTCATTGTTGGCCGCATGCGCATTTATCAGCGGGCTGGCTGGCGGTGCTTTTCGGTGTTGGTCCTTTTCTTACTTAGGATGGACTTCCGCAAAATAACGCCTGATTCCATTAAATATTTTCTGTAACTGACATTACGCTTTTTAAAAATATTATTTCTCCGATGTATGTTATAGGTTATAACAGTGTTTCCGAACGTAGCGGCCCACGCCCCACAGGGGGGCAGTTTGATTGTTAAGGAGAGTAAATAAAAAATTATAATTATAAATTATAATATAATAAATTATACATGGTACAAAAAAGGTTGAGAAACACTGGATTATGAAATTCCAGTATTTATACAAATTTTAAAGCTATGGAATTGTTTTTAGTAAATAATATGTACACCTGTTTTAATATGGTTCTTTTTTGTATAGTATATAAAAATTTTCATCAAATTAAAACATACATCATTACGTTCGCCGATCCGTGGTTTCGATCACCTGATTGAAACTGAAATTTAAAATTATTTATTCAAGGAGATATTTACATTAATTTGAATTGTTAATTATCTTAACTTTATAAGTAGTAAGCTACCAAGTTCGGATAGCTGATCTGAGAAGAGCCGACTTGAAACTCAAGTTGCTCCTTTTAAATGAAATTTAACAATTAATAATGTAACCAATAATGTAAAGTATTAGTAAAGTATAGTATAAGTATAAAGATATACATATATATATATATATATATAATTGTGTGTGTGTGTGTGTGTGTGTGTATTATATGTACAAATGTTCACACAGACTCATGAAGGTTTTGTAAAGATTTCGAAAATTTTTTAATTTATGTATTTATTTATTATTTTATCAGTGTTATGCACAAAGTGAGTTTACAATCGAATATATAAAATTCTCGTCACGTTGTGCGTGATTGAACTCCTCCGAAACTTTTTTGTAATTTTTTAGACAAAATTTTTTGTTTTTTTTTTTATGATACAGCATACAAAAATATATACAACCCTAATTTTTTTCCATCTACGATCAACCCTTATTTTTTATTTGTTTTGAAATGTTTCCTAGATATAATATACATGCTCAGCTAGTGTCATATAATTATTTCAAAATTTGTTATATTTGTGTATTTCAGATAGATGATTAATTTCTATGATCATCATCATTTATAACCCCCACCCCCATAAATTTCCAATAGGAACGGCTAGAAGCGGCTTCTATCCAGCGTCTTTCGACGAAGACTTTCTTCAATCGACCTTAAGACCCCAGCAGACATCTGTTCTGCTCACTTTGTGCCCTACACCCAACTCTACACCAAATTATGCGCCGGTAGGGATCCTGCAAATAGTTCCTTGTCTTAGTTTATATCTAAAAAAACTCCATGGAGCCACCATATTTTTTAAGGTTAAAAAACTTTGACAAACTTTCTTGATTATCAGATGTCTACTTTTACATGATTTATATTTTAATAAATAGCGTAAACATCTTCTTTTCAGTCGATAGAAGCCCACTGCTGAGCATAGGCCTCCCTCAAAGATCAGCGTCTTCCGCGACTATGTTATCAGTCCAACTAGAGGGGGACCTAGCTTCGCCGCGTCTACCGTTCTGTGGTCCTATAGAACCTTTCGGCCTCAAAAGCCATCAATTACACAAAGGATGTACCCCGCCCACTCCACTTCGACCTTCGTCGTTCTTCTGTGGATCTCATTTCTGATTTTATCTAGCAGCGAAACTCGGAGCCTAGCAGTCTCCATTTTCTCTGGGTGACCTTGAGCCTTCCATGAGGCCTATCATAAGCATATAAACGTCCATAACAACAATATGGAAAATTACATATACAGATACGTGCCTATAAAGTAGGGATTTAGATGGTCGAAGGTAACCGAAATAGACCAGCGGATTGGCAAGTGGCATTAGACCACAAAGAGCAGAACAGATGACCGCTGGGTTATTTCAGTTCTGGAGTGAAGGTGGAAATATAACCTTGTGAAGGTCATCAAAAGAAATCCAAAAATATAAATAAAGTGACCTTACATCACGAATGTGGTGTCATCGAAAATTATGTGAACATTGTCCACAATACTATTCAATTTTATTGCGTGTTGATATTAAATTTTAAATGGTTTGGTTCTTTACTGTTTTGATAAAAATCACAAATCTGTGTAATTAATAAAACAATACATAACTGCCATCAAGACTACAATTCTAGTTATGGAAAATGCCCAATATGGATCCAGGAAGCGCAAGAACGGTCATCGTGGCGATGTTTGAAAGAGATGTATGCCTTGCAGATGACGTCTGTAGACTGTAAAGAAGAAAATATGTCCAAATAACAACAAAAGACATAAAAACTATTCAAAATCCGATAGTACCCCCTTAAATGTACCCATAATTCTGAAATAAATGACATTATTTTTCAAATAAAAAAAATTACACAGAATTTCTCTGTTGCACAGATTAAAAAATGTCAATGAAACTATCACTTTTTTTCAGATTTTCATTTGATCGTCTAATATATATATTACGGCTAAATTAAAAAAAAGCCCTGGTTAATTTCTAATTAAGCATATTTCACTTCATAGTATAAACATTAGACGATTAAGACTTTTTTTTTTACTTTTACAGATATAAGCTAGACTTTTTTGGGTGCGAGTAGTAGAGGCCGAAGTGTCGCAAAAGGAAAATTTGAAAATGTCAAAAAAAAACTAAAGAAATAGAAAATATTTTTTTTTTCGTAACGTTGTATAATATTGTATTTTATAATATGATATTCAATAAAGTATTATTACAAATATAATTTATAAAAATATAACATTTTCATTTCTAAACACATGTTTTTAAACAATAAAAGCAATGTTTGAAATCGATTCTTCCTCCAAAACACAATGGCACCTTTCGATTATTACCGTGTCCCAAAAAAAAGTGGCCAAGCATTTCTCGATATCAGTAAATAAAAAATTGTATTACTAAATGTAATAATTATTTTTACTTCTGAATTGAATCGTGTTAACAGTATTTTTCTTTCAACACCCTTCTTAATATCTTGCCTGCCGAACTTTTAGGTACACTATCTATAAAAACAATATCGTCTATCCTTTTGTAAGAGGCCACTTTTTTGTCGACAAATTCACATATTTCTTTGGCTTTAGTATTACAATTAGATTTTAATACGACGAAGGCTTTAGGTGTTTCGCCCGTGGTGGGGTGAGGTATCCCCACTACCGCCGCATCCTTTACGTCGGGATGTTCTCTGAGCACTGCCTCCAGCTCTGCAGGAGGCACTTGGTAACCTTTGACCTATAAATACATGCAGAATGATTAATATGTAATATAGTATATATTCAGGGTACATTGTAAGTGTAAAACCTTAAAAAGGGTGTATAACTCATTTACTTACAATAACAAATGCGTCTAACACTTGAGCCAAAAATAAATGATTTCAGAAATTCGGATTGATATAACTTCATATTAAAATTAAATATAATTTACTATCCATCCATGCAGCCTTCATATTGCCAGAATTTATTGGCCTGTTGCGTTTCTACAAAATCTAAAATATTTCAGAGCAATCACTTCATTGTTATATTTCATTTAAAAATAGCAACTGTTGGATAAAAAATATTCGTATGAATAGGATTGTTTTCTATCCAATATTCCACTGCATTCGTACAAAGCGTTTCGCTTTGCCCTAATGTTCACGATATTAGAACAGCTTGACGTTAGTGATTTCTCAAAGTTAATGCAAACGCCTCTCTCCAGAGAATATTAACTGCATACTATACTATGCACCTATTTCAGTGAATGCAACGCATATTAACATCCTCTGAAATCGTATTTAAGTGTCTGTCTAAATTCATTACGTACAAAATCACCTTCATTATACATTACATCTACCAATCAACCTGTGATTAATTGAAAAGTGGTTATTGTATATATACCTCTTATCAGCAACAAGGTCTAAACCTTTTACACCTGTTCCAATCACAATATTGTCATCATCATGGCAGCCGAAAGACACCCGCAGGCATAGAACCTTCCCCCCCCCCGCAAAATTGACCACTGCCACTTCAGACGAGGAATTCTTCGAGCTACGACGATGAACTGGGGTCCTTTGCGGATCTCCGAGCATATCACCTTATTTTCTGGGTGACCTTGATCCTTTTTATAAGGCCCATCCTTAGTGATCATGTTTTAGATCATTATGTCATCACTTAGTTAAAGACCTTCGTCTTTCATCCTAAGATAAAAAAATATAATCTTCTTCTTCAACCGATGGACGCCCATTGCAAGGCGTTGATCTAACCCAAAGATTTATTATACATATTTATTATACAATTTTGTTGCGATACTTTTCTATACTATTGCAGTCATTACCGAAAATTTTTACTATGATAAACTATATGTAGTATACTGCGATACAAATAAAAAATATATCTTTTACATTTTTATTATTAGTGAAGAGGCATTCCACGTAATTTTTCAATAATGCAGCCTGCATTCAGGGTCTTCCAAGGACTTTAACAGGACATCGATGGACATCCTACGTTGACATTCACTTTGCCAATCCGCTGGACTATGTCGTTTACTTTCATTTGTCTAAGCATCTCCTCATTTCTAAATCTACCTCGTAATCAATATATTCATTTAATACAATGTAATCAAGACTCATAAACAAAACCCTTCATAGTATTTAGGTCGTAACTTAAACAAACTTAATGTTATTTAATTACACTTGAACTATTGGATAGAATATTCGAATAATTAGGTATCGAGGCGCCCTATTTACTTAGCGCCCCAAGCCAACTACTCTCTGCTAGGTTTAAATGGTAAATTAGAGAAGTTACGTTGCGTTATTTGAACTAAATTAAACACACACCACAGCAGTGACGTCACTGGAATATTCTAGAAACTAATTTGAATAATTTATTTATACTCTTGATAACATGATGTTTCCAGGTTTCGTATATGATTTTTAACTATCACATCTCTCGGATTAATACTTACGTATTCGCGGAAGTGATAATCCAGGTATATAAGACGACAGAAAATTTTACAAGACACACACGAGATATTTCAGAATATATCTCCAAATTAACGTACTAGAAACTGGCCTTTCTATTAGTATTTATTATTCCGTATTACGCCCAAAATTTTTGTATTTACAACAACGTTTGATTAATTCTGAATAAGTTAGATTTGTGTATTTCAGATCGTTTCAGACGTAGAACTTCTACCGTTGGACATAGACTTCACTCGCAGATTTAGAATACGACCAGTCGGAATCGGTCTGCATCTAACGTCTTTCAATAAAGTCAACTTTAAGGCCACAGCGGTAATCTGTTATTCGAGTGTGAACTACCTACTGCCACTTTAACCGGCTAATCCGCTGGACTTTAGATTACTTTTGTTAGTGTAAGGATCTCGATTTTGTTAAGAAATCCCGAGCATAGCCCTCGAGAGACTACGTTTCTAGTCATTATTATTATTACTAAGTCACTACCGCAACCGCTGTACCGCGCATTAAGTATAAGCGTAGCAAGACGAAAAAGGAGAAAATGGAGGGGGTAGGAGGTTTCAGCGGCTCCGTTCGCCTAATAAAACGCAAACATGCAAAAAGGCGCGCAAAAAGTGTAATTGTAAAAACAAAGGCAATGTCTGTGCAATACAGGTAAAAAGGACTACTATAAATTAAAATTAAATATTGTTCACTATTTGATGTAACATATTTTTACAGCCAAAAGTTATTAGCATTTCCATAGAAAAAAATAAATGAATGTATATTTCTGAGTAATTGCTTGATATACGGTTATTTCAAAAACGTGTAAGTTTTTTAAAAAAAAAACTTACTAACAAATATGCTATACATTCACATGTCTGGAAGCTTCCAAAGAAAAGTTACTGGAGCCTTCGCTTACCACCTTACACTTTTTTATTATTATGATCAATTTACCACAGAGAACACAGTCCTTATGGACTGTCTATTATTTCTGGTTCTAATATTTTTGGTCACGTTTTTGCATATTGTAGTGTTTGAGTAAGTCTCTTAATGTATCTTAACGACGCCCTAATGTCCAGTTTTTAAGATTACGTTTCGTGTGACCACTTCCTCACACCTACTCCAGTATTTGTGCGGCGGTTGCTGTATTCGCCACATCTGTGTAATGCACACCTGAGTTCGTGTGACGTGACATCGTTACCATGGCATGATGGACACTGTTACACAGCATCTTGTACTTTAGACTTATTAAAAAAAGTTTCTTCGTCCGCGATGTACATAATAAGAAATGTTTTACCTTGATCAGTTCCTTTAGTCTGTCGGATATAGTGACGTTGCCGGTCTCGTCTGCGACCACCAGGTCGCCAGTTTTGTACCATCCGTCCTGGGTAAAGGATTCCGCGTTCGCTTGAGGATTGCCGAGGTACCCAAGCATTACTTGAGGACCTCGCACCAGAAGCTCGCCTTTCTGTGAAAATTATGATCAATTTATTAATTGATATATTGTTGATTTATATATTATTATAATTGATATATTGTTCTAGTAATTTGTCTTTACATGCCTAAAAGAAATACCGTATGTCGGATGTTATAGTACAGAAAATAGATTTAAGAAGATTTAAACTTCCGCACTTGCTCGATCGTCAGTCCGGTTCGGCCCGCATACCCCGAATTTCACCTAACATATTGCCAAGCGTTAATATAATTTATGCCCCTTGCAAATCCTTTTACTTTGTCGTTTTGTTTTTTTTTTTTGTTAATTCTACCTTGAAAGAATACAAAATGTACATATTTATTGATTAAAAGATTTATTTATTATTTTGCTTCATGTATTTATAATTTATGCTTTACTAACAAATTTGTTTTTTAAACTTCTTCGTATGTTGCGGATTTAATACTATTTAAAATTTTTCTTTTTGTTTCTTTAATATTCAATAGTTTAGCAGTGAAAATTGATAAAAAGCAACAACACAATCAACAAAAAAATTCCAAACTTATTTTGACTATATAAAAGTTTTTCTTTAATAACGCAAAAAATTTTAAAGTTTCGGATTTTTTGATTAGTTCTATAAAGATTATATTTACCATAGCACCTACCAATAGTAATCTGCCTGTTAATGGGCCAATTTATGTGCAATAAACTGCGTAAATTACCAGATATATATTTTTTTAACTTTGGCACCATCTTTTGAATAAACTTTTTGTTATAATATAACGAGTTATATGTAATATTTTACATTTTTGTTCATTCACACGGCCAGCCATTATTGTTTCGGATTTTCAACCGCATTTATACAAAGCTTGCTTTGTCCAAATATTTGCAGTATTAGAATATGAGTTCAAAATTTTCTATGTTTCTTTTTGAAATATGCTACATAAAATTAAAAGTAATTGAAATATGTAACTTACTTCATTGGGTCCCAAACTCTTCATATCGGTGTCAACAATCTTAAGTTCCGTGCTTGGGATGGGGTATCCCACGCAACCGTAGTTCTCCATGTAACGAGGTGACATCGTCACGACTGGGGCTGTCTCAGTCAAACCATAGCCTTGACGGAAATCCAGCTTGCGCTATAAACATCGTTTTTAAAATTAAACACTTCAACCTGAATAAGCGTGCTGACGAGCACCGGCTTTCCACGACCTTGGTCATCGATCTACTATTATGTAATTTAGAAACAATATATGCCTTTCACCAGCACATGGCGTAGGGAAGTAAGTCGCAGAGAAATACACACTTTTAAGTGTCCTCCAAAACTATAATCTGTCGTAATATACAACTGAGCTTTACCACATCAGTAAATCACACGAATATTTACTTTGCTGAGCTCATATTTACTAGTGAGTAATACATATTTCGAATATACGATAAAAAACAACTAAAAAAGTATCTAAAAACCTATCTGAATTGACGTAACTTAAAATACACGACAAATTTTACACTTTCAATTAGCATGACTGTGTCGGTAGGAAAGACTAAATCTCTACCAGTATTCTAAACTAGTAAAGCTTCAATACGTACTGTAGATATTTTGTATACTAATATAAAAGATAGAAGACGGAAGTTTAATCCGCTTATACATTATTATACTAGCAGTCCTTAGTCCGTTTAACGAACTTAAAAAACGCTTGTTCTACCACCCTTGCGGGTTGAATTACTCTTTTAACTGATCTCTTTTCAGCGAAAAGGATATTCATATCAAATATCAGGTACCTAAGCCTTATGGTACCAGAAATATCGTGATGAGTCAATTGCATAGGTCAGGGTTGTCCAGATTCCTTGATAGTCGCGAGCCGCAAAATAATACAATTTACAACAAAAAAACTATTTTTTTTTTACAAAAATTATACGATAAAAGTACAAAATATATGTATTGAAGTTAGATATAGTGGCACCCGTATATCAGCACTCCTAATAATACTTAAAATGCCGATTAGTTAATTATGATCGGTGTTTAAATTTCGCTAATTTTATAGCGGAATAATAATTATTGCTATTCACACCAGTAATTTGTTTCGATTTCCCAAGAGATGACATAGGTTATATAAATTTAAATATTGAAATAATTCAACAATCAACCGGAGCCAAAAATAACAGTTCAAAGAGCCGCATGAGACTCGCGCGCCGCAGTTTGCCACCCCTGGACGAGACGTACTCCAAAGATATCTATGGGAGGATATATCATTATCGCTATGCTTGGTAGACACGGTGGCGATCGCAGTGTAGTATCATGGTATGCAGAGGAGACCGCTGTCAAACCTCTGGAAACTTGTTTGTGAACAGTGGCAATCCTATATAATATATATAAATAAGAAGCTGTGTTTGGCACTAATCGGTGTAACATAACTCCTGAAGATGCCCCGTGGAGGGATGAAACACGTGTTGAGTAATTTGGCGGTGGCGGTTGTGTGATTCACATTGTTTGCCGCATACGCATTTATCAGCGGGCTGGCGGGCGGTGCACTTTATTGCATGACTACCACTGCATGTGCGGAAGTGGCTAAATATTGGTCCTTTTCTTACTTACGATCACAAGTCTCAATCCTCTACCGCCGGGCTACCACTGTTCAAGGCACTACTACTAACAATAGCACTATAAGGAATGTAAAATAAACATTAGTACACGACAAGTACTGTAATATACTCAGAAGTACTATCAGCTATATAAGATAAGCACCGTTACACTGTACATCGTCATCATCTGTATGATAACCAACCGGTCTCACCGGAAACGACACCGCACCGTATATCGCAGGGCCAATCCCACAGCATACTATATAAAACCGTTTCTGAAGTTTCTTCTGCAATTTCTTCTTCTAGCTCTAACGCTTTCCGAAGTGATAGTTACTATCCATGCAACATCAGCTGACCAAGTTGAGGTTCAGCCGTCTCAGGGCCCTTGTGACAGAATTCCAAACGAGTATTATCCTCAAGTGACAACCCAAGCTGGTGTCAATAAGGATCCTTGAACCTAGTCACTTCATGGAGCATCAGCCGTAGCGATATAAGATCTCAGCGACCTCCCATTTCGGTGATATAGTAGTATGTAGCGGCTTAAGCCGAGACGAGAGCCTTCAAGATTCGCGACCTTAAAAGAGTACTTAAACTGAATCCGCAAAATTTTCAAATACTATTTGTGCAGCAGTGAATAAACATTTGAAAAAAAAACGGAGAAGGTAGACAAAAGTCAAATCGTCTGTTAACAAATATCTCGCGTGATCATTAAACACCCCCAATGTTCATAGTTGTAAAAATAAAAATTTTTAAGATTCTGATTAATGAATCAAAACTTGGAATAATATGTAAGGTCTTATAATATGCTTTCGTTCCGCGTGGCCTATTAAGACCTGTATTAGCTTTCTAAAATAAATTTAATGCGGATGGGGCTAACGGACGGTGCACTTTGTTGCACGACTACCACTACATGTGCGGAAATGGCTAAATATTATTTCTAAAAGAAAGCTTTGGTCTTGGGTGTACACTATAAATCATCATCATAATACTTGCCAATAGACGGCGTAAGCCTCCCTCAAAAATCGTCACGAAAGCTGATCTTGCACTGCTTGCATTCAGCGACTACCCGTAACTTTAACTATTTCGTCGTTCCATCTGGTGGAGTGGATACCCACACCGCATCTAGTGACTCGTGGTCATCACTATAAGTTCTTTCGGCCTCAACAACCACGAGCGATTGAGAGCACCTATATACATATAGGCATACAAACGTAGCGTTCATTCGTTCGTTCATTTCACAAGACTGTTAAAAATATTTGCACGTTCGAATTCGAACAAGAATTTAAATTCGGAAGCCTCCAGTAATGCTACCGTCGTCTTTACATTTAGCCTTAATTTTAAGGAACAAATACGTGCACCGGTGGTATTTTCCAACTAACCGCTAAATGCGTATATTGGAAACCCTCGTTCGAATATTGTGAAAATATATGAGGCTATCTCAGCGGCTAGCAATATGACGCATTCTTAAATGATCGCTTCACATATATGCGCATATGCATATATAAATGCACGCATATATGCACACTTGCATATGTATACATTTATTTATTAATATCACTGTTTACTTAGGATCAGTTACAGTGAATATTTGTGAAAGTAACAATAATGCCAGAAGGTAGAAAATATAACCAGATTGAGCTATCCTCGAATCAAAGCTATTACCTTTTTTCCAAAGGCGCCTTGATCTAAAAAGAACCAACAATAAAATCAAACGTTTTTTGTGGTCACTTTTTGCAATATCCTTAACACAATTGAAGAGTAATTTATTTCTAAGATTTATTGTCATTAAAAAAAACTCTTTGGACTATTATGGTATATTTTTATATTTTTATTTAAGGAACGTCTTCAATTGATTACATGGTAATTCAGAGATATTACATCAGTGTATTATAATAATGTAAACAGTTGTTCACAAAAGGTTTACGAGTTTTTAAAGCCTTCATGTATGTATGCCCACCGTTACTCCTGTGATCTCAAACCTGAAGAATCTTTTAAATCAGGACACGGTTACGTTACCGAACTATTAAAAAACAACATAAGAAGGCACCATGGGGTTATTATAGAATATAATGAAAGAAAACGAAGATTTTTTCTCACCTTACATCTCGTAAAAAATCTCTCTGCGTCAGTATCAGCCAGTGGAGCTGCACCGTTTATAACTATTTCTAAGTGCTGGAATTTCTCCCAAGTACCGGCTGGATGGGTCGCCATTGTTATCACTAAAATTAAAAAAAAACATGTCAACAAACACTTTTTTTTACCTAGCTTGCACTGCTGCCCAAAAGATATTTGCAGTGTCCACGGGTTCATAAGAGCAAGGCACAAAGGGCACTTATTCTAAAACGTTTTTAAGATTGTGAGGCTCGGTGGTTCCCTCCTTCGCTTCGGTTCGGACCTCTACACACAACAGTTTCATCAGATTGCAACTAATAACCGGATAGTATACAACTTAAAACATTGATCAATCAGGTTTCAATCACGAATTCCATTTTTAAATTTGAGAACAATGAAGAATACAGTCATCTAGAAGTTTAAAAAAAACACCTACGAACGTTTAAATTTTGATTTCTTTTCTGGCTGCTAAAAATGCTACGAATAAGTTTTTAATCATGTGAATATGTTATTGGCCAGCTGCAGAAGTGCGATACTGTGTTTAAAAAAGGACGTACCAATGATTAAAACTTTGAACGGCGGATATTTTTTTTAATAAACGCTTTTTAGTTAATGGCTCGATTTTCCGGAAAAATATTCACTTCTAAGTTATCCTGTAAACGTCTTTTGGATAATTTTCAATGAAATATATAATTTATCAGACAGATTTAAACATTTTTTTTTATTTTTAACTATTATTTTAAAGCGATTTTGAATATGGAAGATGTGATGAAAGCCAGTAAAAAATTTTGCTTCTTAAGATGTGCAGAAAATGCTTCGTGACTTAGCCACTAAGTTGAACGACAGTCCAAAGAACCTGGCAACACTAAGAAGACATGGATTCTGTTAAGAGAAGGCTTGGTTCTGGAAGAACATGTACCAAAACACGGGACGACAGGGCTATTTTGTTATCACCCTTCTGTTATCTATGATTTTTTGATTAAAGTTAACCTAAAATTATTGGCTTATTATAAAAGGCAGGAAGACGGTTATGTATACTATTACTTTTATTTATACTACACTAAGTCTACTAGACTATATTGCGACCAGATTACATCTATACTATACTAAGACTACTTAACTATACTGCTACCAGATTACATCTATACTATACTAAGACTACTAGACTATACTGCTACTAAATTACATCTATACTAATTATTTTGTTAATTAATCAATTACTAATTAAAACATAGCCTTAGAATATTATATGTATACTTACACTTACTATTTAATTATGTTAACGTCTATCAATTCAAAATTAAAAAGTATATAGGCACTTCTCGAAAATATATTGCACGTTCAGAAATTCATCAAGATGGCGACCAATGACCAGTGATATTAAGAGAATTGCTTTTCTAGCGTGCTTTGGATAACGTTGTAAAGGTGGTGATTACATGTGAAAGAATTAGTATTAGTTAAAATTTCAATTACTAATCAAAGCATAATACTAACGGTATTGCACAATTGTTCATCGTCAATTTACCCACGCATTATTTATTCGCATGAAAAGGACAGAGCTTAGAACAGCAGAACGGGTCGAAGAGTCAACAAACAATAAAAAAATATGTTGAATAGTTGTTTGCGACATATATAAACAATCTTTTGTAGTCTTTTCATATATCTATACTTTTGGTATCATTATCATCACTATCATTTAAAGGTCCACTTCTGGGTTTAGACCTCCGCCATTGATTTCTAATAGGATGGGTTGGAAGCTGCCAGTATGTAACGTCTTTGAATAACCTTAATAAAGTTCTCAGAGTGTTTTACGCTTGCCGACCTTAAGGTGGTCTGTTTGATTTATTTTCTTCATGGGATTCGCTTTTATATTCGCTTCATCGCTCGTAACGTCAACTGTTTTGCAAGGACCTAGGATCGGACCTAGATCCTTGCCAATGCATGTTTGAATAGCAAATGAATATTACCTAATGTGACATTTGCCTTCTATTCTCTAGGCCCTTTTAACTGATATTATGATACTTTGTAAAATGTGCTCGAGAAATTCAGTAATTTTATTAAACAAAATTTTAACCATACGATTTAGATCAGTGTTTCCCAACGTGAGGCTTAGCTATGCCTCACAGGGAGGCAATTTGATTGTTAAGGGGGGGCAATTAGAGATTTTAATTTAAAAATTACATAAGGGGATAAAAGAATTTTAAAAAAGGCTTAGGTGGGGTATGACACAAAAAGCATTGAGTAAGTTGGTTTTAATTATGCTTACCAAGTGGTGGTGCAACAAATAGAATATTCGCTTTGTACTTCTGGAGCGCGTCAAAGAAAACCTCTGGCTGAAACTTAGGCAGGGTCACCAGTTTAATTCCTTGTGACATCTTATGAAACATGAGAACACTTGCCCCATAAATGTGAAAAAAAGGTAGCACACACATCACGACATCTTGATGTGACACTGAAAAGAAATTACAGACAATCGTTACCTACAGAATCAATTTATAAATTTTAAACTGAAATATCTGGTGTGATTTAACAGTTGAAACCAAAGAAAGTAATAACATGTTTTTATAGCTGAATTGTTCATACATTGGGACATAAATTTGCTTTAGAGTATTGACCGGATGCACTAAATCTAGTGAGCGTTTCTAGGTAATAGATCCTTTTAAATTCTCGTCCAAATTACACCAGAAAATCATACTTTATGGTTTATTTCCAGTGTCTTTCAAGGTATGTAAGCAGTGGCATTTTTTTAATCATACAAAATATGTGCACAAAGTACCATGGTAAACTTACGTATGTATAGACACAATCTTAAGCAATAAGACTGTCACAGAATATTGAGGATGTTTCTTAACTTAGTTTGTTTTTAATTTGAGTCTTTTAATAGTTTTTATTTACTTATCGTCAGGATTCACAACCACACTATTGTTTCCATTCGCATTCGCTTTGGACCAATATCGTCTAACTATTCTTTTACTATCGAATTTTAAAATACTTTCGACAAGCTGTTTAAAGAACGATGTGAAAAGACTTATTGGACATGGTCACCCATATTTACAATAGACGGATCAAATAAGGGTCACTGAATCACCGTTCAATAACTAATCACCCTATCGATTTAGACAGGCGATTAGTTATAGGTGTAAAAGTTTTAATAGGGTGAATTTAGCTCATTTATCAGCATCCTATCATCCGTTATAAAATGATCACTGTGAAATATGTGACAATTTTTTTTTGTGGGTCAAACCAATGACTTCTAGCAAACAATAGTTCAGCCCGAATTTTGAAAACACTTTTTATTTCTATCATAACTTTTATACCTATAACCACCTCGAATGCATGCGTAATGCCTAGGTGAGACAGATGCGACCACGATTGCTAAGTCAAAAGCACACAACTAAGAGAAACAATTACTTACCAGTAGTTTCGTTGTGGCATTTTATTAACGGTTCGTTTATTTGTTCGCAATTTGCTATCAAGTTTTTATTCGACAGCATGACACCTTTTGGCAAGCCTGTGGTACCGCTTGAGTACGGAAGAAAACAAACGTCATTGACGCCTCTTCTTACTTCCTTTAAACAAGATATATCAACATGAACGTCTTCAGCTAGTTCGTTAAATGCAACGACGCCTTCGGGAGTCACTTCTCCGTTGTTCTTCACAATTATCACAGGAATATTCAGCTTGGCTAATTTTAAAGCCTCTTTTACAATATTTACTAACCCAGACGTGGCTACGATAATTTTAGAATTACTCATCAATAGTTGTCGATGTATTTCGTCTGTAATTCAAATACATTGCGTGTTAATCAAACAAAAATATTATATCCAATATTTTCATCATGTAAAATTTGATTAGATAGGCAGTGTAGTATGGTCATTGAAAGTGATACGCGGGTCGTCAGCCCCGAACGCAGCGGATTTGGTACCGGCACGGTGGATTCATAGAACACTGCGAAGTTACGTCACATCGAAAAATAATTGTCGTTAAGAGTAATGTCACTTCACGATGAATATGCATTTTAAATATTTTTTATTTACGATTCATAATTACGTTATGTTTACAACAATAAATTACTCGTGATTTGCTTATCACAAATAATAGTTTTACATCGATATCACTTATCGAATGCTATGATAATGCTAAATCTATTTTATAAAAGCGTAAGGGACTTATCACTATAATGGCACTAACGTCTCTCGAACCAAATATTCATAAAAACTGGTAGGTGAATGAATAAATGAAAAGTGAAAGAATGAATTGATTAATGAACTCTCTCTAGTGAATATATCTTGCAATATCATAACATCAAACTCGGTTAATAAGAGTTGAAAATCAAAATAGTGAATGCATACGTTAGAATGCTTTCTCAGTTGTACAAGACCAAATTTTATTAAATAAAAAAGGATAGATAATGGTATGTGTCCTCCTGTTTCTTTTGTTATTAGCAGTCAATATTTAGTCTTAGCTGCTTCAGGTAGATATCATTTTTCCCGTCGTAATCATCATTGCTGAGGGTCATGATCCCTCCACGGATGCTTCCATATGGAGGGGTTTGGGAAATTGTGGTTGGTTCCCGCGTCCTTCAACTCTCAGACTTTTAGGACTATTTAGCTACTCACGACTCCTGTAGCTACCTTGGGGCTTTAAATAGCGATAAATTGTTACATGACCGCCACCAGCGCTGACTGGTTTACAACCGGGTTTAGTCTCTCACTTATAAATCATCATCCTGTTGCATCCGGAGGACTAGCACTAGTAGAGGTAGAGCTATAGTGTCCTACCACATGCCTTTTATCTCAGGCAGAGCTGATAAAGTGCTTTTCTTCAAGGACCCAGCCACCAGACTAGATGTCGCCTAATAAAGGTTCGAAAAAGTAGTTGTATTTAAATTTAAGAGTGCCTAAAATTTTAAAAATACAGATTAAATATGACAAATCATACGTCAAATTTGTTTTACAAAAGTGTGTGAATATCACTTGACGTATTCTGCATTTCATTTACAAGTGAATGACCTCCTGTATTCGTTATTTATACTTTCAAAAGATAAGTTGTTTAATAATCCGATATTATCTAATAGATACGATCATAGTCAAAATTTGGTTTCGTATATTAATTATAAATTTAAATCCACCGTCTTTTCGTACTTACAAGCAGTATAAGCAGGATTTATTGTACTTATGATGCCGCCAGCCTCCATAATGCCGAGCGCAACAAGAGGGTAGTCAGGTATGTTAGGTAGCATAACGGCCACTGTGTCTCCATCTCGCAGTTTAAACTTAGTACGGAGATTTGCAGCGAATGTATGTGACAGTTTAAAAGCTTGCTCGTATGTGTACCCTCTTCCTGTCAGCGCGCATATCTGCAAAAACATAAAATTCAATACATAATTCAATAGATTCAATACACATTTATTACGCAAGAATCTCGAATCAAAAAAGCACAGTGAAAAATATAAAATATACAATTGTAATGGTCTATCTATACAGATTGATTGGTTATAGATTAAATAGCTTTGGGGTTAATGCATTGCTCATTTATCTGCATAACGTTTTAAAGATTGTACACGTATTTACAATTAACCTGTATAATCACTATTACATAAAACATGTTAATTTAGTAACTTTTTTATCTATAGAAATGCGACAGGCCAAAATGCCAGTGCAAAGTCTGCAAGTAAAGATAGTATAATAAATACTTCTAATATATTTCGTTCTTGGACGTTTATCATCATTACTGAAGGTCGTGCCCTTCCTGGAAAGTCTTAGTCGAGTATTCTTGCCTGGCCCGTCACCACCTGCACAGTCTGTCTATCGTGCTGGTGATCGCCCTTTTAGTCTCTAAGTCTTTTCGGCCCCAATGACTATCGGTTGTTGCAACTGCCACTTCTGAGGAGCAATTCTTGGAGCTACGTCAGTAATCTTGGTTTTTCAGCGGATCTCCTCATTTCGAATTCGATCTCGCAGCGAAATTTCGAGAATAGCCCTCTCCATTGCTCCCTGCGTGACCTTGAGCCTTCTTATCGTAAGCAACAACGTCTCGGATTCGTATGTCATCATTGGCAAAACAAATCGTTTAAAGAGGTATCAAAGAGTTTTTCTTTGAATTTTGAATACAAAGGTATCATAACGTTATTTATTTATTTAATATTCTTTATTGCACACGTAAAGATACGTTTAATAAGTTTTACAATAATATACAAAAAAGTACAATGGGCGGTCTTATCACACAAGGCAATCTCTTAAAGACAATCATAGTATAGAAAAGGTAAAAGTACTAATAATGAGTAGTTTACGTGTACATAAAATACATATTGACAAACAAACGAACATAAACATACATAGACATACAAACTTAAACATACATACATATGTATATAACATAACGTTATTAGCGTCGGTGACTACGTCAGTGCTTATGTACGGAGTACCCATATGGTCCGACGCACTGAGCAAACAGGAGTCCCGACGCAAAATCGCCTCTGTTTATAGAGTCAGCACTCTACGGGTAGCTAGCGCCTTTCGTACAGTATCGGAGGATGCGGCATGCGTGTTAGCAGGTATGGTTCCTGTTGCGCTTCTTGCAGACGAAAGAACTGATCTGTACCGAAGCAAAAAAAGCAAATCAGACCCAACTTCAGCTAAACTTAGAATTCGGGGAAGACTGAAAAGCTTGCAACAGTGGCAATCGTCCTGGGATAAGTCGACGAAAGGAAAATGGACGCGTAAGCTAATACCAAACCTAGAGCCATGGGTGAACCGAGATCATGGAGAGTTGAACTACTACCTGACTCAGATGATATCCGGCCACGGCTGTTACCGAGCGTATCTCCATAGGTTCAAATACGAAGATTCCCCTGACTGTCCTAATTGTGTCGGACTGATTGAAGATGCAGAGCATGTCTTTTTCGTCTGCCCCCGATTTAACGAAGCCAGGAGGTCTTGGGAAGAAGGTGTAGGATGCAAAATGTATCCTGAAACTCTGATAGCTACAATGCTATCCTCGCCTTCGGCCTGGGAACTTACGAGCGCGTACTGTACGACGGTGCTGAAGGAGTTGCGAAAAATAGAGCAGGAGCGGAGGAAGTTGGCCTGAACAGCCACTCTATCAGAGAAAGCTGCGGGTAAATCCCCCCCGCGAAGTAATGCCTGACGGCCATGCCGTGGGGACCAGGGATACCGAAGAGAGAGGATTGTTTTTAGTCGGTATTGATGTCTAGATCGAGTCCGACATACGGGGCACCAACATCAGGCCCTATGATACGTAAAAGTATTTTTAAACCTCTATAAAAAAATATGTATATAACATATATACTTATAATAAATAAGGTTTAATACATAAATATATTAAGTATTATAAATATAATACAATAATAAATAAAAACATCTAACTGACTTCGATCAGTATTGGTTCGATCGCATTTGCCTCAGAAAGGAACAGAAGAAGAAAAGGAAATGAATTAAGAGATAAATAATTATAGTTATTTATTATTTCTGAAACCATTGACTTTTGGAAGTGGTGTACCGTACATTAATTGACAGTAAAACAGCTATATATTTCTTCTAAGGTTGTAACAGGTATAAAAAATCAACCTGCACAGTTATATTATAGCATAATTTATCATAAATACTCTTTTATTTCTAACAGGTTTTATTGTACATTTAAAAGTACCTATAAAAATATGATAAAATTAGTCACGCCATTGTTTCAAGCGACGTACGCAATACATTACATGTGTTAATAAATCACAAGGGTTATTTTATAAAAATTCCAATCGACGTTAACAACGATACATACAAAAACGTAGCAATAAAAGCGTACGTTACTAATTGAATAAAAAGCAAGACGAAAAACAATGATATAATAATTTTTTTATGTTAGCATTAAATACGAAAAACAGTGTAAATTAGCAATTATTTTTAAATGATCTATTAATTCGGGGAATTAGGATTTATCAGAATAAATAGTGTAAGACAATACAGACCTTTTAAGATTATTATGTACCGAATAGCATAGACGGCTTCTTGTTATTGTTGGATTTTAAGAAAAATAGTATATATTGTTTTTTTTTATCCTCTCGTACTGCCCTTTCTGATTTTGGTACAGGGCATTTACATTTTCTTTTTAAATAACACTTTTCGCATACTTTTTTATTTCTTTACTCTTCTTTCATTCTATAATTCTCTAGTATTCCTCTACATACTAATTTCCTTTCATGCATCGTCTCTCTTCTTCACCTCGTTCCTCAAATATCACAGGATTAAGTAATTATCACATTTTTTCGCATTTAGCTTTATTTTTATGCTATACTATTTTATATTCTTATTTATTCAATACAAGTTATCAAATTTTATCGCAGATACGATTTTCAATTTATCTACATTACTTGTGTTTTATTTTCGACTTACTATTTTGTATGTGATTGACATTTTTTTTTTGTTTTGATTACCTACTGTAGTATTGTATTGTATAACATCGTTCATTTTTTTAAATGGACTGTTTGGGGTTCCCCCATCTTATTATTGCGACAGGGAAGAATTTTACAAAAAAAAATATAATTTTCTTTATTTGCATTCTCTTCACAAGTCCTTTACAATATCAATCGCTTTATTATCTTTCAAACTTAACAATTAAAAGAAAAAAATTAAATAAAGTATAGAAATAAAAAAGTATGTGAAAAGAATTATTAAAAAAATGTAAATGCTCTGTTCCAAAATTAGATATGGGAGGAGGGGAAAAAAATACAATATATACAATTTTTTTATAATCAAACAATAACAAGAAGCCGTTTATGTGATTCCGTAGATAATAATCTTGAGTGGTCCGTATGTCTTGAACTGTTTATTCTGATAAATCCTATATCCTAATTAATAGATCATATAAAATAATTGCAATATTACACTGTTTTTCGTATTTAATGCTAATATAGAAAATTTATTATATCATTCTTTTTCGTCTTGCTTTTTATTCAATTAGTAACGTACGCTTTTATTGCTATGTTTTTGTATGTACCGTTGTTAATATCGATAGGAATTCTTATAAAATAACCCGTATGATTTATTAACACATGTAATGTATTGCATACGTCGCTTGAAACAATGGCGTGACTAATTTTATCATATTTTTATAGGTACTTTTAAATGTACAATAGAACCTGTTTGAATTGAAAGAATATTTATGATAAATTATAAATATACATATATATATAAATATATATATATATATATACACATATATGTGTGTGTGTGTGTATGTGTACATATATATATATATATATATATATACACAGCACTTTTGTTACCTATTAATATACGGTATACCATATTCCTTCAGTGGTTTCAGATATCATAAATAACCTGATTATAATATAGTAAGAAAAAGCGTTACAAAATTTTTGATTACTCGTATTAAAATTAGTTTTGTTTATAATCTGTCCCTGTAAATTACACTGCCAGATTGGCCTTTTTAATAGAAAAGATAGATTAATGTGACATCATTTCAGACTAATCACATAAAGTAATTTCTTTGTATGTACAGCGTGATTGGAAATAAGTGTAAAAGCTAAAGGTTCAACAAAAACAAATGATCTATAACTTTACCCCTTTAAAACTTTTACATATGTAATCTATCGATCTGTATAACTATTAGTAGTCTGAACAACTGTATTTTGCTTTCATTTTACTTTGAGGAAAAGTAATGAAATCTTTGGAATGTTATCTAACTTGTTATCATCCGATTGCTTACTGTTTCCCTCCTGAGCGTTAATTCGTATTAATATATTGAAGATTAGATTAGTCTTATCAGATTAGGAGAAACCGAAAACTTAATAACTGGATTTAGAATCAAAGGTAAATCAGATCTTTATTTATACAACAAAATCATATTCCATAAATATTAATTTATTCCGATATCAAGAGATTCCTAAAATAATATTCAAATTTTAAGAGAGTTTGTCCATATACGACCAATTGGCTTTCGTTTCTTTTAGCCAATTAATATTGCCGTGGCTATAAAGTATGATTAATTATAGGATTAAAATGTATAGGCCATATAGCTTTGAAGATTTGACACCTAATTACAATGACCCTGTACAAAGAAATCACTCTAAAATTTAAAACATTAATTAATAATTCTTATGAAATATTAATATTAAAATTTATATTTTTATTAATTATAATAATAAACTTCATATGAAATATAAAGTAATTACAAAAGTATTTATTAACTAGCTGAGCCCGCGACTCCGTCCGCGTGGAATTTAAAAAAAAGATATTTGGTTTGTTTTATTATGTTTTCGTTTAATAATTTTTCCAGAGTAAAAGTAGCCTAAGTTACTTATTACATCAGTTACCTACCAGTATAAGTAAGACAGGCAGATAAAAACAATTTTTTTTAAAAATAGAATGAGCATCGTATAGATGTAAGTATATAGTTAAAAGGGGTTATTTTAATATTACAAAAAGACATTCCAATTTTAATTATTTATGTAGATAAATTTATTTTATTTAGGAGGTAAGGCTGATTAACTAATTTAAAGTCTGAAGTTGCGGTTTTTTTGTTTTCAGAAGAAAATTATAGCCAAAAAAAACTAGAACTCCTGTTGATTTTCAGACCTCTTGCTTTTCATTTACTTTCGTTTTAAGTTCACTAACTAATAATCACAGGACATCTATGTCTCTTTTAGTTTTATACACAGAGTTATACACTGTGATCGTTAAAGAAATATGGTGTAACATATTAGCCAGGCAATAGCAACCTACCAGTTTGGCTCTCTTGGGAGCTCTTGTTTCGTAATGCTTAACGGGTATTATTGACGAGTGATAGCTTAAACTGAGGTCCCCCGAAAGCCTTGAGTCTCCTCACTGTATGCAGATTTCGCAAAAGCGACCTGAGTGCTCGACGGCCTCCAAATCCGGTCATATAGTAATATGTAACGGCCCGAACCCAGGTTTCTCTGGTAGATATCGAGCTTCATTATCTTAAAACGGGTCCCAGGCTAGAAGAACCCGCGGAATCTGCAAATGCCATTTTGGTAGCAGTGAGACTCCAGGTCAATAAAAAAACGTAACATTCTTCCACCAACCCAGTGATCATAATCATCATGAGAACTATACCCTACCTATACCAACCGCAAAGCATAGACCCCATAAGATCGTCAGTCTCCCTAATATAGTTACCCACGCCTTGTCAACTAGCTCGAGCGAAAATCTGTCAGCTAGATAGCCGTAGGTGTCACGAGCGATATGCCGCCAATAAAACAACAGTGTAGAACCGTACCGTGGAAAAACTACATTTGCAACTGATGTTATACAAATTTGTAGTTTTTATGCAATAACTAATATGCTGATATTTTCTATATTGGTTTTATAAATACAATATATTATAATGGAATCAAAAACAAAGGTGAATTTGTTTATAATATATTAAGTCTTTATTTATTCTTCCAAGTCGCTATATCCAGTCCTAAAACAGTCGGAATAGTCTTTTTTCGGTATAGTCTTCTTCGATTTATCTCCTCAATCGTGTGAAAACGGCGTCTCCGGATTGGACTTTTAAGTTTGCTGAATAGCAGGAAGTCGCAGGGAGCTAAATCAGGCGAATACGATAATTGCGGAACAATACGAGTCGAGGTTTTGACGCCTTTTTACCAAATAATTGTGCTATTTTGGCACCAATCGAGACTTGACGCGTTTCAAACACAAAACATACTTCAAAATTATTTGGGCTCAACCAAGTATTCCAAGTTTTGATAAACAGATGTTTGGCAAATGTAAGAAAAGTCCTACCAACTTCTCTTACCTTCCTTCCTAATGCCAGAGAGTTTTAAATGACAATTTCACCTTACTTTTTGATCGCAGTATATATATCGCAATTTTCATTTAATTATTGACTTACTTGTATTATTATTTTGATAAGATCATTTTTAGTTATAACTCGTATACGTCACGTAAAGAAAGACCGAAGATCCCAATTCGATAGAAATTATAACCAGATTGAGTTCGCTCTCAATGACATCCCTTAACTTACAACTACAAAGTTTCTAAAGCCGTCCTGAGCTGAGAAAAGCCAGCAAAAACCAAAAGGTTTTTTTTTTGTTGTTACATTCACAATATTATTAATACTGTAGAAGAGTAATTAAATTCCATGCGTTAATATGAATTAAAAATATTTATGATATAATAAGATTTTTTTTAAATTAGGATGTCCATTGCACACAGGCACATGCATATATTTTCAAGAGGTCCGGTTGAATTGACCTGAATCCACAAGTCATGAACAAGGTCTCCTATCTACCTTGTCGTAAACATATTAAATGAGAATATAATTCAGAGATATAATATTCAAGTAGTAGTACCACACGCAGTTTCCCATAAATATGAAACTAACCACATCGCTATTATATATCTTAAGTAATTAAATTCTTCTTATAATTAATAATATTCTCATACGTATAGACTAAATCAAATAGCGCTTAAAAATGATGGTCGCAGGTGCCTTTAGGTTCTGGAGTGAAAGGAACCGTCTAGCAAGCGCGGGGAAGGACGGTTAAGATCATCGGAATACTCTGGAATACGCTACTTTCGGTCCGGTCTTATCAGGTCTTATTGGAAATCTACGTGAAAGGCCTATGTATAGGTGGATAACTAAAATAATGATGATGGCTTTACAATAGAAGAAGAAACAATATCATCATCAAGTCAGCCGATACATGTCCACTGCAAAGAAAAGGCATCACCTAAAAATCTTCACAATGAATGATATTGCACTGCCGTCGGTTTACCTAAAGGAGTGACCGAATAAATACCGAAAAGAGTATAAATATGTTATCTTTAATAATAAAACTATAGATACTCACCGACACTGTTCGTTCCGGCCATTTTTCCAAATTCTGCCACACGTATTCATATAGCGTGCAATTTGGTATTTCTATATCCTTGAACGGCGACTTGATCACTCTATCCTGCGCCCACGCGTTCAATCTTCTTGCACCCGAACATCCAAATTTTGGTAAATTCTCCAACACATTTATAACACTGTTGATAGATTTAATTTTTTTCAACATTTCTATTACACGTCGTTGTGCACTTTACAATGTTGTTAATTCAGTTTAAGTTCCGTAGCGTCGCAAACGGTTTCCTTAAGAACACTAAAACACAATGTAATGTACATTTACAACACTGTTTTTACGATCGACCTTATCTTCATTGCATATTAGCATTATTTACATTTAAGTGGTACGTTCATTATCTCATTATTCGATATTAAATCTTCAATTTATTGGGACAAACAAATTGCGATAATAGAAAATAGATTATAATGTACCTAATCACATTGACGACTTTATACATTTGTTTGATTCTCTATAATAGTAATTGTAGCGTAATGTATTTACTTTATCGAATATTCATTTATTTATAGTTTAAATGTAGCATTTTTTTGTTACTTCAGCATCTCTTTCTTTCTTCTATACTCTTGAATATATGCTTTGTTATAACGCTATCGTAACCGCTACACCGCGTCTTATAAAAACGTAGAGATATGATGACAGAGGAAAAAAATACACGAGCGCTATCTGTCTTACTTCCCCTTCTCTCACCGCGCGCATTCCTAAGGCGTGGTACTGCAGTTTTGGTAGCACTAAAGTGATTATTTATTTAAATTTAGGTTAACATGACAATGAATATATTTTTAATTACTATAAATATAATACTTTGCTCAGTACTTGTGATTTAGACTCTAATTTGTTAAGATGCTATTAAAAGGAAGTTCCAATATGGTTCTTATTTATATCAAACTGGATTTTCATGCTATCAAAATTCTTCTAAAGATGATACAGATGATCACTGTAATATATATTATGTGGTAGATAAAGTAATCTTTAAGCTTCTAGATTTATTTTTATTTTTATCGTCGATAAGGCAATAAGAACACGAGACTGTAGTTATCGGTGATTGTGACGCCAGCGGCTTCCAAGGATATAAATATTTCATTCATAAACATGACGTCGCACATATGAATTAACTTCTAATACGAATGACTTCCAACATTTGCATTAATGACTTTGATTTAAAAAAAATAATCTACTATATTTATACCAATAAAGTGACAGTGCAAATTAGTAAACTATAAATAAAGGTATAAAAAGTTGTTTTTCAATAACAGAATAGCCTATCTTTCAAGGAGAACCAGACGCTGACAAAGGTTAACGTAATATATGAATGCACAGTGAAGTGAGTGTAAATGAACCACCTTTTTATGATAAGAAAATGAGGAAGTAATCATAAAAATGTTTATAACCAATGCATAAAACTAAAAATATGTATATATATATACTAGCTGATCCCGCAAACGTTGTTTTGCAAAAAAAAATTATTTAATTTTCTATTTAAAAATAAGGGTTGATCGTAGAGGGGTAAAAATTTAGGGTTGTATGTATTTTTGTATGTTGTATCATAAAAAAATAAAACCAAAAAATTTCGTCAAAAAAATAAAAAAAAATTTTTAAGGGTGAACAACCCTTATCACTAAGGGGTATGAAAAATAGATAGTAGCCGATTCTTAGACATACTAAATACGCATATAAAATTTGGTAAAAATCGGTCAAGCCGTTTCAAAGGAGTTTAAGTTCGAACACCGTGACACGAGAATTTTATATATTAGATATATATAAGAACAAAAGTAGTGCTATGTCACTACCTGATTATATAAATATAATACTACCTGATTATTTAAATAATAATGGTAAAGAAATATTTACTAGACCTATGATTACATTTTATCCTTTTATTATTATTATTTCATTCTCTGTTTCTTTATTCTTTCTGAGGCTAGTGCAATCCAGGTTAGATTGATGTTTTATTTATTATTGAATTTACAATTTTGTATTATTCTGTATTTATAATAAGTTTATGTAAATAAATGCGATATACATATGTATGTGTTTGTCTATATGTACACGTTAACTACCCAATATTAACTCTAATGTTTCCATACTGTGGTTTGGTTTTTTTTTTGTGCGTACTTTATTGTGCAATTTTTTTGTACGGTGTATGAAGTAGATCAGTTCTTGTATATAAGGCCATGGAGACATATTCAAGTGTAGTAAAAACAAGTCGTCATCTTAAACTAAAAAAGTTAACTCAAAACGAGTGCGTGTTATCTTCATGTGACGAAAGCGATTTTAATTCTGTTACGTACCTGTACCTTAAAAAAATCGCGTATTTTTAGACTACGAAGAACAATGGTAATACGTTTTTACGATTTCTTATAACTTTGTGTAGTTTTGAATTATTTCCTGCATATTTTGATTGATAATAATGATAATAATAATAATAATAATAATTGATTTGTTAATAATTTTGCGCAAGCTAGTTTTTGAAGCTAAACAAGAATTTTTTTTGTGATTTTGTTGTGCTTTTTCTTATATGCGGTGCCAATCCATCGCCGAAAAATAGATTTGAATGTACTTGCCAACATTAAGGATTTTTTTACTGAAGTCATATGGTTTTAATAGGATAATGCGTAATAACTCGTTTTTATTGAAACAATGAGTTCAATGCATCGAAAAATTCTAGATCGCGTTTTCAGCTGCTAATTGGCAGCCTCATTCTTGCAATTATTTCTTTAATGGAGCTTTGTTAGAGTTTATACAGAGCGAATCGAAAAGATTACATTATTAAAACTTAAACTCCTTGATTTTATTTACAAAATATTAGAGGGACCGGAAAGTAATGTCGCTTTCTTAAGTTAAAGTCACACGACTACATTTTAACAAGTTTTTATTTCTAATCTAATATATAAAATTCTCGTGTCACGGTGTTCGAACTTGAACTCCTCTGAAACGGCTTGACTGATTTTTACCAAATTTAATATGCGTATTCAGTAGGTCTGAGAATCGGCTACTATCTATTTTCCATACCCCTAAGTGATAAGGGTGGTCCACCCCTAAATTTTATTTTTAATTTTTTTGACAATTTTTTTGGTTTTTATTTTATTATGATACAGCATACAAAAATACATACAAACCTAAATTTTCACTCCTCTACGGTCAACCCTTATCTTACATTTGTTAATTAAAAACTTTATTTTTTTTTTTTTTGCAAAACAACGTTTGCGGTTTCAGCTAGTAATATATATATATTTACCTTCGTTATCAACAACCTTTTGCCATCTAGTATACATATTTTCAATGCCGGAGCGGTAAAAATCAATTGGTTGTTGTAAAATATGTCGACAGAAACAACATTATTTTCCGGTCCTCCTAATAGATTAACGTAATATTTGATATTTGATTAAAGAATCAACATTTGCATGTCTTCTCATTCGTGGAATCTTCTCAGAGTGGACGTGGTCGATTCTGGCCCCTGCTACTCGCAACGTCTCCGTGTAGCTCGGTGTTTGGGATAGTGAGATCATTTATTTACAGACAGTTCCTTGCATCACCAAACGTTCCATTGAGTCCTCATTACGAGTGATATGTTCAAAGAACTTTCGTAATTGCGCACGATAACTTCTCTTTTATGTTGAGTTCTTTGAGGATCCGAACGTCGGTTCGGTGCATGGTCCTCGGGATTCTGAGCATCTATCTCCAACACCACGTATCTAGGACGTCAACTTTCCGACTATCCAAATTCTTCAGCGTCCAGATCTCTATTCTTTCTCTCTCGTTCGCATGTAAATATTTTTAACTAAATTTTTGCTCAAATACTTCGTTTTATCTTTATATTTTGAAAATAAAAAAAAAATATATGAATATATTTACAATTTTTTTTGTATTCTGATATATTACTCATGCCCAATAAACAAAATTACTTAGCAAATGTGTTTATTTTCACAATTATTGTCATGTACCTAAAGTAACTTCATATTATTTAAGTACATACCACATTTATTTACTACGTATATATCAGTTTTTTTTTTCTTTTGAAAAAATATATTTACGTAAGTGAACATAGACGAAACATGTATGTGTAAATAGACGAAATTTGTTAACCTATTACTTTTTTACCGGATTAGTAAGCAACCGTGCACTTAAATCGCGAACGCTCCCTGCACTAGGGTTAAAGGCCCATGAGAGTGGTTTAGTTTTAGCTGTCACTTATTGAAAATACCCGCTTAGTATTCCAACATTAGGGTCCCTTGTAGGCCAAACTTAGACTTGGTCGGTTGCTCTTCTATCGATTATTTATGTGGGTTAGCACGAGAAAAAATCCATCAACGCTTCTATCCAGTATCTACATGGGCTAGCTTTACCTGTGATCCATGATACTGTCAGTTATTGAATGGCGACGATGACAGTGTGCAGTGTACGTGGCTTGTGTTATTATATATTGTAGTTGAATCGAAACTTTAATAGGCGTCTTGGTCTCAAAACGATGCGGCTTTTGAATGTATCGGATGTCATTTTGTAGTAAGTAGCGGTATATAAAATATATATATAAAAGCAGTGAATTTCAGTGCTGAGCGGCAGAGTCAATAAATCGATGCCCGTTTTTGATATTGAGCAATCGTTAGCAATTCCAGGTATATATATGTGCGTGTGTGTGTATGTATATATCTAATATATAAAATTCTCGTGTCACGGTGTTCGAACTTGAACTCCTCCTAAACGGCTTGACTGATTTTTACCAAATTTAATATGTGTGTTCAGTAGGTATGAGAATCGGCTACTATTTATTTTCCATACCCCTAAATGATAAGGGTTGTTCACCCTTAAATATTTATTTTAATTTTTTGTTTTTATTTCTTTATGATACAGCATACAAAAATACATACAACCTTAAATTTTCACCCCTCTACGATCAACCCTTATTTTTTATTTGTTAATGAATTTTTTTTTTGCTCAACATTGTTTGCGGGATCAGCTAGTATACATATATATATATATTGACCGAATATAAATACAATACAAATAGACATTACAAATAAGAAAACACAGACGTTGTGCTCATAACGGCCTTGCCGTGCCCATTCAACCGATACGTAGTTACATAAGACACATCACTACCACGTTTTTAGTTCTCTCACAATAATATTATTAATCTTTAAAATCTTTAAAATAACATATCATCATATCACCATACTGGCCAGAGATCGCCACGATGACTTATGTTTACCGACCCGAGTTTCAGCGACCTCAACTATGACAGGTGGACATAATAAAAGTCGCGGAATTAGGGACTTCCCCGCGTTACGCCCACCGCCTCCGGCCGCACAAGCAATGTGCCACTGCCACTTCAAACACGAGCAATTCTTCGAGCTTAGTCGGTGAACTTGGTTCTTCAGTTCTCATTCCTAATTTGATCTCGCAGCGTAACTCGGAGCACCAAATTTACTATCTGTTATTGTTTGATTACAGTATTTTCATAACAAAGCGTAATGGATGGAATATTTTATGTACTCCATGGTTAGTTTTCTACCGTGATAACATTCGTTGTGATAACACGTGACATCGACCTTACAAGTTAATATAACAGATATTTGGTTTTAAAGTTTTAAATGCAAAAACCCGTTTCTATTCTTTAATGTTTTAAAAAACTTTAAAATAACCATTTTGTAACTTTCTTATGTTAATTCGATCTTGAACATAGATTTATCGGTTTCTTTAAAGATATATAGGTAATAAGTTACTTGTTTTTATATACACCATTAATTAATATTATAAGAAGTAGAACTTGTACCATCCAATGGATATATAATTGAACAATTGTAGCGGCGATCTTTGAGAGGCATATGCTTTTCACTGGGCGCTTATCGACTGACATTATTATGACTTCAATGCAGTACCCACTAGTTAAAAAACAAGTTGTTTGACTTACTTTTATGTTTGAGTAGTAACTAGTTGAAATCACAAAGCTAACTCAAACAGACGCGCACGCGCAATTGAATATAGGCACACGGAAACATGTACGCATTGAATAATCATCATTGTGGTGTCATCTAAGAGACGCATATCGCAAGGCCACAGATCGCACGATGGCCGGTCTTGCGCTCCCAACATACGTTTTCCCACGACATTGGTTATGTTGTTGGTCTAGTGGGGGGAGCGGGCCTACTCACGCCGCGTCTACCGGCTCTTGTTCACCAGTCATGAACCTTCCAGCTTCAACGGCAGTTATTCATTACTATCAACGAATTCGTATTCAATTAAAAAGATATATTTTTAATTAGGGATAGTGAAATGCAGACTCTCTTCTCACTTCTCTTCAGGATTTAGACTGACTTGTAATCTCTATTGTCTATTCTACTGTCTCATGAGAAGTTTTTGCTGTTAGCCTTGCGGCTTTTACAGCTTCATCGGAAACGAGTCTACGGGACGGAGGGTGAACTATATAAAATTACAGGATTTGAGTTTCCGAACCCGCATCAGTACTCGGTGGAAGGACGAGGAAGTAACACAGGTAGTGGCCGCGAGATCGTAGCAGCGGGGCTTACCCAGCCAGCCCTCGAGGACACAAACCCAGCGCGACCCGGTCGGCCGGCAGACCTCGCGGCTAGCGCGCTCAAGTAAGTCTTTCTAGTCAGTGTTACTGATCGTGTACTGAGTGAGGAGTTAAATGTGGAGGGCAGCGTGAACCACTCGGCAATCTAAGGAAGTATACTGATACTACCTCGGATCGCCCACGCTGTTCGCGGCGGCGACGTCGGGAGGCCGACGCCGTTACGTAACGAGCGGTAAGAAGTATGGTGAATGATTTTTGACCATCGCACGCGTTTTTAGTGAGCGATCGCCAGTGCAGTGGTTGCTGTAGTTGGGGAGTTATCGCTTGCAGTGTATTGAGTATCGTATCGTAGTATAAGCGTGAGGTGTGTGGTGAGTGGATTGTGGGAACCCTGCGACTGGATCTGTAAGGACGTCTTTAAGACGCCTTACGAGGTTGACTTATAATCCCCCCATAAAAGATTTTATAGTCGTCAATATTGAATCGGGCATTCTAGTATGTAATCATTTTGATATTTGCAAGTTTGAAATTAATGACATTGTATATTTTCTTTAAAGCCAGATGTAGCATAAAACCTCTGCAGTCGTTACAAAACTATAATTTGGATATTCCTTCTAATGGATTTTATTCATACCAACTTCTCGGACCTTTTCCAAACATTTTGCGAGTGTCAACTATATTGACGTTTCCTTCGTGACAATATATATGTATGTATAAACAATAGTCTGATTAAATCTAGGCTTTATTTATACAAAAAATGTTGTTAGCTTTGCAAACAACTAGTGACCTTGAAGAAGATAGGATTAGGCATATGTAAGGCTTGCTGTCCACAACATGTCTTCATAACTTTAAGCGGAGTAGTCGTGCCTCACTGCCTTAAAAGATGCCCTCTCACACCCGACAAATTTGCAAATCCTACTTGGTCAGGAGTATGTAGTAGGTGGAAAAAAATTAAAAAAGTCGAAGGAAAACATTCAATCTTGCACATGGGACGAAAAAGCTATCGATCGAGACACCGGCCAATGGCCGCTTGGGATTTTTTGCGCTAAGCTTCGGATGTTCTTATGAATCTATACAAGAAAGAAATTAACCTTGCACACGTTTAAACATAAACTCAAAAGTAGAGAAAAAGACGTGGCTCACAGAAGAGAATGCGCGGCGGTGCCGTGAAGTTTTGCCACCATATGTCTACAAACTCCCACAGTGACACATACAACACTGATAACCGCGAATGTACAAAAGGCCTAACTTTAGTAAAATGACGTATCATCTGATGTCGTCAGTTGAAAACTTTGTTTGGTTTTATCAAACCGAAGATTTTGCAATAAGCTTAAAAGACTGCTATATAGCGACTAGCGATTTAGCTGCCGGTCTCTTACCGGCGCGAGACGCGATGTGTATGACGAGGGGCCTATCTCGCACCGGCGCGAGATTTCCGCCTACTTAGTTTTATGAGCTAGAACAGCGCCGGCATCGCGTGAAGTATCATGCTAACGTGTCAGCACTGAGCTTGAACGTTCTTACTTCGTTGGGGAACAGTAAGTTTTTTAGTTATCTGTTATGTTTTTTTTTATTATGCCTGCAATATAAGTACCAGAAAGGGTTCGCTACGATCCAAAACACGCGGGACTCAACACTGATAATGAAAATTCCTTTCATAGTGTCGGTTTCATTATTTTTAATACCTTATTGATGGCACATATGGTACTTAAATAATAAAATTTGAATCCTTTTTATACAAATAATCAACAAAAAAGAAAGTTGGCTTCTGACTGACTCGCATGTTTAAGACACTGGCAATGAAGTTATTAATAGCAACATTAATTTAACCTCTCTCAACCATATCATGACACAACATGCATACGATATCTGTTTCTTTTATTTGATTCATTAAATCAGTTGATTGTACAAAGGACTTACTATAAATAAAGAGGTATACATTAGAATCGAAAGTGTACAACTTTTTAGAAGTGCAATAAAAAGTAAAGTAAGAATTAAGTTATATTGTGGTTGTTTGAAAACAACGAATGATATTAATTATTCCAAGCTTCTTAATTGACTGATTAAGCAGTACTAGCCCAGCGGTAAAGATCAGACTTGCAAAAGTAGGTCGCGAGTTCGATTCCGAGGATACATCTTATATTATTTATCCTTTGTGCATTATTTGTATAGGATTGCAATTGCTCACTGACAAGATTCCTTAGAATGAGCAGCAGTGTCCTCTGCGTACCATAATACCGGCCAACTCATCTATAAAGCGTGGCGATTATGATATACTATAAATAACTTTAGAACTTAACATATCTAATTATTCCAACATACGGTTGTAAAGTTTACACATACGCCTCATCGGTGAGTGGTTATTTAAAATCTATTTAGAAAATTTTATTTAATTTTACATACTTTTTGATTAAATTTTCAAACAAAGAACAATTGTATTTAAAATTTTATTATTTACATGATTTACTACTGAATACTTTCAACCAAAATTTGTGCGGTTTCCCGATTTCCGTGAAAATATACTAAAATATAAATATTAATAATGAATTGGGATAAATTATAAAACAGAGAAACAATTTTATTTTTCATATAAATGTGCATTACGTAATATAAATTTCATATTAAATGATACATCATAGATACTATACAAATTTTCCGTTTAAACAAGTCAATCGTAATAGTTATTTAGAAGTTTATCCTACTAAATAGACAAGTGCCTGTGTATTAAGCTCACAATTGCTCAATAAGCAGAATAGAGAACTGCTCGAGATTTCTCTATGAAATTGAATCAGGAAACGCGGAGAAAAACAGAAGAAAATGATATATCCAAGCGGATTGGTTAGTTGAAATGGCACTAGGAAGGCCACAAAACGCAGCTGGCCGCTAGTCCCTTAAGATTTTAGAGCTGATACAACAGACCAATATGCGTAGCGCCTGCCATCACCCATAAGGCTGTCAGATGACCTTTATTAAGTTGCAGAAAGGTGCAGGATCCAAGCCGCTTTCTACCGTCCTTATGGGTTATTAATGGGAGATGTCAATGTACAGTAACAGTGTACGTCTTACGGCTATAATGATGACGATGAAATGAATAAAAATTCACTATTATCTCGCAAAACAAGGAAGATTTAATAAAACAAATAATTATTAATAATCTTGAGGAGTATAATTTAATTACGAGGTGTACTCTCAAAGAATATGTTTTCGTGCCGACTATTCAATTATACTGATTACATTAGTGTTTTTAATTAAATTATATAAGCGAAAGATAAGAGTTAAGTTGTTTACACGAACCTTATAAGAAGGCAAAAGGTCGCCTAGATGCCTTCTGGAAAGGGCTATTCTCTTTCTAATTTATTATTTAAGTATGAAGTGGCAGTGGGGGTGCCCTGTAGTTCGCGACCACAAGCCGGTAGACAAGGTGTCGGTAAACCCCTTCTAGGTGGAACGGCGACATAGTTTAGGCTGGTCATGGCAGCTATCTTTGAAGAAGGCCTGTCTTGCAGTGGGCGTCTTTCGGCTTACATTATGAATCAAAAAGTATAATGAATACGGTCAACGATCGTTCATTGATTACAATAAACTATTTGATTTACTAAAACATCCGTAATACTCTAATCAATTATGTAACTGAAAATAAATACTTAAGAATGATAAAAAGCTACAAAAACAGTGCTTCAAAATTCCAAACTGAACAGCAAAGACTTGAGAAAGAAGGCGAAACGATTTCCTTCTCTGTTACTCTTTAAAGCAGTTTTACAGAATACATTCAAATATGTAATTCGGGAAGTTTTCGAAATACATGTAGATAAAACACATGTAAATGATCTGGGGTCCTTCTAACATTTGTCAAAACCCTCGACCGAAACATTGTTTCAGAAACTCGATTATGATGAGCAGAAAAGCGACCTTAACTATAAATCCAATAAAATCATATGTGATAACTAATGTAAGAAATAGTAAAAGAGGAATAGGATGATATAAGATGACAAGTTCCAATATTCGACTAAGATTGAGAGAACAATCTTCAATACTATTACATATATACCCTATTGACGTTTAATAGTAATTATTAAAACAAGCAATTGCTATTAACATAACGACTGACCTATGCTACTCAAAACACTACAAAAGCTAACCACACAGTATGAACAACCTACACCTGCAACACTCCGCACAGGACATCGCTTCATTTACAATAGAACAAAACACTACTCACTACACCACACCTGTTCCTATGAGGCGGCCGCCGCTCCCTAACCTCGAACAGCGTAGGTGACCAGAGCTTGGATCTGGATCTCTCCTTGGCTCGCCTGTGGTCCACGCCTTCGTCCCAAGCCGCATATACACAACATAAACACTACACAGCTCTACTCGAGTAGAGCGGTTTACTACGCGGGAACATCATCGTACAACTGGAATGCGTCTGTATAACTTCTGTTTTATTTTTAACTTCACGGACACTTTCACTCCGTGTACCCAGTTCTGATAAAGCTGTAAAAGCCACCGGGCTAGCAGCATCAACTTCAACCGAAACAAAGCAAGCAGCTGACACACGCGAAAATAATCAGAAAGTTTCAGCTTGTCAATGCAACAAAAAATAAGCATATTTATCGGGGCAATCGATTTCTATTACAAGACTATTGTGTTCATCTTATATTGTCTTTACTATTTCCGCAAGTACCGTGCAGTTTGCAAATGACACCATCGTACCTGTAAGTTAGTTTGAACAAAATTGGCATTTGCCCTATCAAAGTGAAGAATTGTGGTGACCCACAAGAAATTAATATATGTCTGAATATAAGACAATAGCACATAATATACGATATATAATAAAAGATAGTCTTTAAGAGAGTAAACTGCTTAAAACTGACTTAGACCAAAACTGACTCAACAGCCTGGAGGTTTTTGACCTATTGCTTGAATACACACTACACGGAAAGTAGTTGACTTGTCGTAAAATGAGCGGAATGCTGATTGGTTGCAGAAACCAGCCCGGCTGCGTATGCAACGCGCTCAATGATACTAGATATGATAGTTTAATTTTTTCTTGAATTTAATTAATTAAAAGAAAAAGAAAACGAAAGTATCCACATTGACGTAGAAAATTTAAAAGATAAATGTTTCGTAAGACTTAAAATATGCAATGGGAACAAGGTTAGGTGTGTACGTAATGTACACAAGATTATCTTGTTTCAAAACAATGCAAATAAACTTAATGTACTTAATAATACACAAGATTCTAAGACGATAACAAGAACCAAACTATTTTTTTATTGTTTACGTCCCCATTTTTATCTCGTTCCCTAGTTAATAGTTCAGCAATTTTTTTAGCATACTCTACTATCATTCTTCACATTATACATTATATATATATTATTTTGCTAATAAAATATCTACATTATTAACCAGTTTTTTTGTCCTTTTTTATTAAAATATAATCCACCGCGCATTTAACTGTCCTATTAGAATTTTTACAAATTAAAACTGCTCAAATTATTTCATTACATTGCATAGTAACTGCTTAAATATTTTTTTAATTAATTCCATTTCCGGATTCTTTTTCTCACAGCAAGTCAGAATACAATGTAATATTTCAATGAATAGTTAAAATCACGAGATACATTACAATTTATATTATAATACGTCTCCATATTTAACTAAATCCACAGACAGCTTTAATTCAGATTTAACCTGCACATTGAGTCCTGCACAGAGTTGTCTGTGTAAAAAAGGCGAAATCTCTGCCAGTCTTTGAAAGGCGACTTAAACTTCTTACCACTGTACACTGACATATTAATATTAAAAAATTGTTTTTTTTAATTATGTAATTTATATAAACCAAACTCTTTATTTATATAGTCAAAAAATCGTCAACAATTCAAAAACTTTACAAAAATTTTATAAAATGAAAGAAATCTAAAAATTTTTACTAAAAAAAAAACCGTCCAAAAGAAGTAAATATTATATCAAATTTATATATGTATTTATAAAGTGAAAATAAGGAATTACAATTTCGAAAAAAAAATTAAATTATTGTACAGTAGACCATGTAAAAACATAAATTTAAATTAGGAACTAAAGTCAATTTTGCAATTTGCTATTAGCAAGCGCGCACGTTTATTACGGACTGTACCAAAAATGCTATCGACAGTAGATACGTCTGATATGCAGATGTCTAGTATAATTGTCGGGTTTGAATAACTTCCCATTCCGTTCCATCAGTGGGCGTTCATCCACTGGCATGACAATATGAACCAGATATAACCCTGTCCTCTTTCCAGAGTCAGGGCATCTTGAATCCAGAATATTGCCCCCGCAACCAAAAAAGTTTATTATAGCAACATTTGCACCCGGATAACAAAAAAGTAAGAAAATTTTTATCAATATTTTAAATTTCTGAACTTCGAAAAAAAATGAGCGATCATCGTAGTTTAGCCGTATAAATACAATATTGAAACATATGAGGTAATTTAGTAAGTATCGAAGAAAATAAACTTAATAATAATAAATGCTATATAAATAATAACCTATGTTGAATTATAACTTCGCCATACGATTTATTCGAAAATCGAAGAAAATTTTTTATTCATGTCAACTCACATTGCTTCGTAACTTCTATATTTAGCATTCATTGTTCATCATTATATGAACAAAGAATTGTATTTATAATCAAGGCGTCATTATTAACGTTTATGTCAATAATTTTTAATCCAGAATAACATAAAATAAATTTATGTTACTAACAGATAATTGGTTATAAATAATTAAATTGTAAAATAAAAAAATATATTTCTTGGACGTTTGAGGAATATTACAAATAAGATACAATGTTATAGACGTCAAAATTAAGATAGTCGGTTGTTTACAACACCTTGTTTACACTGAATTATCACATCTTGAATTAACAGCATCGGTGTTTGCTATTTATATTAAGATCTTTGGTATTACATAATTAGGAAAACATTTGTTGTGAAACGATTATTGTTAAAAATATAACAATCATACAATAAAATAATTTAACATTATTAATTTTTAATTTTTCTATGATTAAAAGTCACAAAATTGACAAAACAATAAAATTCTAGATGACCTGACTAATGTTGAAGTTCATTCAATTAAATATAATAAATATTGTGTTTAAATTGATATCTTTCTCTAAATTTGTAGTATTTTATATAGTTAAAAACATAACTTTGAAGGAGTGTACTTTAAAACATTTTAAGAAATATAAAACCTTTTTTGTAAGAAGTTTATAAAGTTTAATTGTTATAATTTTCTTGTTGAAGTTATTGCTCATAAACGCTATATTCGTGATGAGCGTCACATAAACAATAAGCCCTTTTTGATTCCCACGAATGTAAACTGTATTGGAATATCGTCGCCATAGCTCGAGACATTACTTTAGTTAAAACATACTCTACCTTTATCCAAATAGCACTTAATAACTGATTCTATGCACGATTTCTTTATTTTTATTATTTCACCGAGTCACGTTTCGCGATTTGTTTTTGTATCATTAACCGACCTATTTATAATAACGTATAACTGTCTCGATAAACTGGCATAAACTGCGTTGTCGTTGTACGCACGATTCACTCACGACCGTAGTGTTGGTAACTATGTTATTTTCTAAACAATACATACCGGCTCCTAGAACAAAACTACAACGTACTTGAAATTAAACCTAATGCAGATAAAAATAAGATTCTTTATAAGTTTTAGATCAACTAACGGCTACATAAAGCCATACTTAATATGCTGAACGCGTTGATTTATTTATCTAACGTAATTAATTTATTGCTTAATTTAAAACTATCAAGCCAACAGTTACGCATTTAGTAACCAATGCGTACATTTTATATTATTTTGATGCAGTTAAATAATGTAAATTGGGGCGTCATAGTTAAAATTGGTAGATTTTGAAATAGATACTTCGATAATTAAAATGCAAGCGAACGCATTGTTGAACCCATCACTAGACCTTGTGTACATAAAATTGCAGCCGACGATCGTAACGCAAGAAATAAAACATGTACGCAGTTTCGAAAACGATAAACAGGGATATAAGTAAGAAAGTAGAATTTTTAATGAAAAAAATAAAATGTAAAGGACACTAAGGCAATATTGTTCGTCTTTTTTCGTTAATTATTTAAGTATATTTATTGTTTTAGATAAATAGAGTTTTTTTTATCATAAATATAATATTCGAAAGTCGGAAATATATTATTATTAATATATATGTTAGTTCTGAGCGTATGATTTACATTATTTAATACCTAGTACACACTAAGAAAGACGAAAAACAATTTTTCCTAATAAAGATTTTTTTTTGAATTACGTTCATTTGTTTTTTGATTTACAAAAGAAAACAAACATGCTCAAAAAATTATAATCAAATTATTAATGAAATAACACCAGAAGAAGTTTACATCGTCACATAATCTTGGTATATAAGTAAAATTTTAATAACCATTTTATTTATTTATGGTCTTGTTAAAAGATATAATGATAATTATGCAACCAGTAATGAGTTATTGCGTTTAATTACATTTTATGCGAATAATGGTATTTGATTGTTTTAATAACAGCGACATCTCTCGCTTTAATGTCACACTACGATCTTGCCCTAAAATCCAAATAGTTACTTTTATATAATTGTTTTTAAAAATACACAGGCGCATAATATGCCTTCATGTCAAACCAAGATCATAGAGGAACTATACTGGCCTAACAGAGGGTTATCTTCCATACTTCAATTGGAATCACGCTAACTCTAGCAAAAACAGTGCCAGCACTAGCAAGAGGAACTGTCTCTAAGTGGTAGTTAACTTTTAACTTTTATTGCTAGTTTTGTATCTAACACAACAGATGGCGTTGTCGTCAAAACTAATCTTTCATTTTGATATAACCAGTATTGCCAGTATTAATAGTAATCTGCCTTACGCCAGTATCAAGATCGAACATTTGCAACTGTAAAGTAATATTAAACTTGCCTTTGTATTTTACTAATTACTTTTCGTTTACAAACCAAGTGATCTAGTGTTTTTAGTTCTTCTTCGTTTCAGCCAATACACGTTTAATGCAATACATGAATCTCTCGTAAAGATCGCCACGATGTCACGATGATGATATTAACTATTAACTTCTAGTGCAGCTCTTTTGACAACTAATTAAGTAGACATTACATGGACAGAAGACAGTTGTAGTTTTTAGTCTTTTATAATATTGCACATCGACCTTTGGAAAGAGACAATCGGCTAATTTCGGCTTCGTAGAGCGTTATCTCTGTCTCGTATTTATCGCCGGATACTGTACAGATGTAGTACAGTAAGATTTCTGAAGTAACTGATCAAGTCGGGTTTCGGACCCGACCCGTCGGGCATCGTGTAATTGGAATGCTAAACACGTATTGAGTGATAGCCCGAGCTGTGATCGCCTCCTGGAGCATCTGCATTAGTGGCCTAAAAATTCGTCCTTCTAATGCGGTAAAAGTCTATGTTAGGGACGAGGGTAAAATTTTACATTGATGACATATGCAGCTCAACTGCGCCTGTCTTTAAAATCAGGCACATGTTCCACAAGCAAGAATTGGTAAAATAAAAAAGTTATTTCCAAACACATTTTAATACGTATTAATATTAACAAAATAACTTGCTTATATTATATAGAGACCCACTCTTAATAGTCACCTTATACAAAAATAAAGTAATATTTCATATATTATGCATCTAGATGTTAAATTTATTAAAAAAATTTTAGGCTTAAATTACGAAGATTTATTTGATAGATTCCTTTTCGTAATATCCTGTGATATCATCTTTGCATTTATTTTATTGCCACGGAATATAATTTGTACTTCCAAACGACTTAGTTTCGATTTATTATTTAATCATCTAAACATAAAAGCTTTATTAATATAAAAATATATTATATACAGATACTTGCTATGGTTAAAAAAAAAATTTGGCATTTGATAGTTTGCAATGAACTTCGTGCGTGTGCCATTTTATCTTGATTTTCGCGCGTTTGACAGTTCGCGCGCTGCAAATTTGTATCACGGTATAATAGCGCCATCTGTCAGTATTTATCGATTACAAAACTAATCAAGTTATTTCACATTTCAACAATAATTAAGTGATCATACTGTAAATAGAATTTTAATAACATTATAGCAGTACAGACTTCCGGAATGGCCAATATCTTATATATCAGACTTATTTATCGCATCTAATAACAGATGGCGTTGAAAAACGTTAGCATAAAGCCAATGTATATAGAATAAAAATTTATTCCTGTAACATTTTTAATAAATAATATTGTAGTCATTATTATTTTTTTGCGTATAATTAAATATATTTTTATTATTCCGTCAAAACACGGTTACAATAAACTTCAACATTATAAATCTTCCATAAACGTCTTGTTGCCGTTTTTGTAAAAAAAAAATAGTCGATACACGAATGTGCAGTTGTTAGCAGAAGTTATTTAATAACAAGAATCAAGCCAAATGACTTTCAACTTAAAGTTAATAACGCTTTTAACCAGAAAACTAATACACCGTATAAAATATATTATTAAATCCGATCATATCTTCACTCTCCGTTCTTCAGTCTTCACTATTGTTCACTCGCAACGTTAATCAGTTTTAAGACCAGTTACAACTTAGAAACATATCGCTTACATTCCTGACATTCCATTTAATTGATAAAAATAACCCATTAAGACAGTTTCCATATTCAAATAATATTAATCAAAAACCCTAGTGTGTTACTTTTTAAAAGGAGACAGATAAACATAGATAATATAGTGTTGTATGTGACTTTTTTTTTTAATCGAAACAAATAATTATTTATCGAAGGGTTGAATAAGACAGATTTACAAATGTAAAATAAATACAAACATGAAAAGATATTAGATTTGTTTTTACATAATATTGTCACTTCATTGAATATTAAGTTTTTATCACAGTCCAATGGTAAATTAAAAATTTACGCGTACATTTTTTTCAAGTCTTTTCTCAATATTTTCCCGGACGATGTTTTTGGGATATCCTTTATGAAGACCACCTCCTCTATTTTCTTATACACTGCGACTTGGTTTGCTACGAAACTTTGCAGCTCTTCCTCTGAGGGATTTTGTCCAGTTTTGGGTATCACAAAAGCTTTCGGGGCTTCCCCGTAAAATTCATGTGGGATTCCCACAACGGCAGCGTCCTGTACCGCCGGATGGGAGCGGAGTATACTCTCCAACTCGGCCGGGGCTACTTGCATTCCCTTCACCTGAAATATTATTGCGTGAGAGTGTAATTGCCAAACAAAAAATATTTTTAATAATTAAAAAAGGTATAAGAAAAAGCTTATCGTATATTTATTACTTCGATAAATAGAAAAAAAGGAAAATTTTCGAGAAAAATAATATGTATAACAATTACCTTTCCCATACATCAATAAATTAAAACATCCAACCGTCGAGTTGTCATACATTTGACGCCATTCAAAAATAAAAAAGCAGAGTTAGGAAGTAATTTAAAAAAAAATCGTGTACCATAATTATAATAATAAAAATATAGTGACATTATCACTAAAGTTTTAAAGTGTGTAAAATAACAAACATATTTATATAAGTAATCTTTGTTAATTATTAAATCAATAATAAAACGATAACCCTGAAATATGTTTATTAATTCATTTTAGGAGTCTATCTAAATTCGAATCTGGTCTGTGAAACGTAAAATTGTCCAACAATTCTAGAACAATCTTACCTTTATAAGTTCCTTGATTCTATCGGTTATAAATAAACCAACGCCGGGTTTATAGTGACCCAAGTCGCCCGTTTTGAAATAGCCATCGTCGGTTAGGCTTTCCTTTGTTGCTATTTCATTCTTATGGTATCCTTTCATCACGACTGGTCCTTTAATATACAATTCCCCAGACTGCAAATTAACAACGTTTTTATTCAATACAACTTATGAGACAAGCTAAGTTTTGATGAAATGTGAGTGTAATTTACTGCACATATTATGTGTAGTTGCTCTCCATATTTGTGTATACAGGATGTAATACTACAGGCGAATCAAACGTGGCCCAGGGTTTTCCATGGGCCGGCAGATTTTAAATTTGTGATTTTTTAATAAAATCGCTCTGGTTTTAACTTAAAACTAGCTGAATACTACATCTTCTATGCCGTATAAAATATATAACATTTAGATTGAAATTTTTATCCAACGTTAATTTTGAGAATGTACACAATAAAAAAATCACATAACCTATCTCGAAAACTATAAGAGTTCATATAAAATAATTCCTGAAAATTTCAATAAGATAGTAATATACATGTTAAAAATATAATTTAGTGCAGGAGCAACAAAAAATAAAAAAAAAATATTTAGGCGAATTGACTAGATTCAAAGTTTTTAGCATATTACAAGAGTATTAGCAATTCGTATTAATAGTTGATATTTTATGTTCAGAGAGTGATAAATTAGATTTCCATCTATTTCAGGGTAGGCCAACATATGGCTCGCGATATTAGTCAAATATTGAATTTATTCTACTATAAAATTTACTTTCGTGCATTTTTAATAACTCAAAGAATTACTGAGAAGTATTGTCACCATTTGACACCTAATTTTAAAGAATTATAGAGAAAGAAGTAAAATAAATAGGTGTAGTTTTTAATATTTAAATCCAATACACATAATTTCTACTTTTACTAATATCTTTTTTTGATAAATATAATTCTTGTAAGTAAATTAGTAACTTTTTGCTTATCTTTTTTAATAATTAATGCACGGACTATCAAGGACCTTGGCTACTTCTAGTTTATAGTAATAATTTAATTCGAGGTATATCGTACACAGATGATCTTAGACTCAATGATGACGATGATTTCTTACCTGTCCAATGGGAACGGGATTCCCCGTAAGAGGGTCGACGAACTTCATTTCAATACTACTCATAGCATGTCCGCAAGCGGAATAATCAGGATTCTCGGTACCTTTGAATGTGGTAGTCGCCAGCGATGATGTTTCCGTCGCTCCGAAGCCTTGGTTGAACTCTATTTTTTTCTGTAACATGTTTTATAATATTTGTTAACTATTCACTATGTCGTTTCAACCCATAGATGTCTACTGCAAGGCATAGGCCTTTTCCGAAGATATCTATGGGGGATATATCATCGCCATGCTTGACCGCATTGCAAGCTTTGGTCGCAGTATGGTATTATAGTTCGCAAAAGACGCTGCTGCCCATCTTCTGGAAACTTATTTGTGAGCAGTATCATTCCTATATAATTAATGCACAAACTGTGAATTTAATTAGATTGTATCCTGGGAACCGCATCCTCACCGAAGTCTAACATCGCGATCGCCAACTCTCCTGCCAAGCATGGCGATTATGATTATGCCTTCAGTAGATATATATGGGAGATTCCTATGCCTTGCATTGAGCTTCTGTGGGCTGAAACGACGACGAAAATATTTAAGCATTATTGCGGATGTAATTGTGTGTTGCAGTAGAAATAGGCCATAATTCAATGACCATAATCACCTAGAGAGCGAGACACAGATTTTGAATTATAACCCTGAAAATCATCACTAGTTGAACACTATAAAATGTAAAACGTTTAAAGTCAAACACACATCAAGCGTAACAAGTTATTCGCATCGTTCTCGTATATGTATATAGTCTAATGCGATGTAATGAGGTATGTGATCTATTGTGTAGTTTTTAATTTGTAACTAAGCTAAAACATGCATTATCCTTATATGCATAGGTGTGAAAATTATCTGAACTTACATTACATTTCTTCAGAATAGCATCAACATCAGATGCCGCCAACGGCGCCGCACCGCAGATTATATTCCTGACATTTCCGAAATGTTCTTCTTTTACATCTGGATGCTTTCCAAGAAGGATTGCTTTAAAAGTAATATTATGTTATCAATATACTTGTATATATTTAGCTGTTGCTAATAACTAAAGATGTATGGTTTCTTTGTGAAAATCTGTGTTTGAAACACAGTTATATGTGAATATTACAATTCGGTCTAGTTAAGAATGCGGCGAATCTTCATTTTCTACCGGTCTACATTTCAAATCATCAAAATTATATAGTTCAGAGTTAGCAGTTACAGTTTTTGAATTTAGGGGTTAATAAGGAACAATGCCAATTAGTTAAGATGCGGCGATAGCCCAGGACAGCAGTACTATTGCTCTATGTATTACTGTTACCATGTTTTTTTTTACGTTTTTTTTTATATATATCTGGATACTTGATACACATATTATATTAATTGTTGATTAATACATACACATATATATATATATATGTAAATACACCTCTCTCTGTTTTTACACGGTCGATACGTTCTTTATAAATACGTTCCACTGAAGAATCTTATCCAAATTAATGGCCCAATAAAACCGTAGAGTAATAAATATAGAAATCTTTTACGCCGAGAAGATGGGTGAATATGAAAATAGTAACAAATGTTCTGGAATAAGCTGCAGTATTAAATACATACCTACTGGTGGAACTACATACAGTAGCGAAGGCTTCTCATTCCTTAACACGTTGAGGTACAAGCTCGCTGAGAATTTCGGCAAGGACAATAGCTTGCAACCTTTACCCAAATGTCCTATCAATGTAACCACCAAGCCGTATATATGGAAGAACGGAAGTATACATGGCACCACATCTTGGAAGTCACCTGAAAATTGCATTAAGTTTTTTGTCACATAGGCCTCCCCTGTAGATTTGCATAAGTTCCAATGATCCTCGGCGACATTGACAAAGCTAAATAGATCATCAATTAAGTTCTTTCGACTTACATATATCATTAATAATTTCAAATTTATTATTGTTCACCGTTTTTTGTCAGGGGACAAATATATATATAAAACTGATAACAAAAAAGATACTTAAATTGATTTAAATTAATTTCCTAAATAAAAAATGGCTTGGAACATTTTCCATTTATTAAAAACAATAAGGTTTTAAACTTTTCCCTTTTTAAATTTTGCATTTTATCGACTACTCTTTACTTTTAAGTATTACAGGTTTCATAACGAGCAGAATGGTCCCTGGTGCATTAGTACGGGAGTGGACCACGGACTGGCAAGCGAAGCGTAGGAAGACCACAAATTCGTGAATCCGTATGGGTTGTGTGTTGTGTTATTGTGTTCACAAAATAAAGTTTATATAAATCGATTCTGTGTGTTTTGTATTCTTATGAAGTAGAAGACATACTTCTTAAAAAAATGTGATTTTATTAAAGTATTTTAAATTGTGATTAGGAAATTCTAGAAGATTTTAGATACTCCTGAATGGTTCATTTTCACTTATTATTTATTTTATTTAATCATTACATTACAGAAAAGAGTATAAATAGCTATTTTTTTATTGAAGAGATCCTCGAGGCTGACGGCTTACGTGAAAAGTTTAGCTCCTTAAAAGCGTATTTGAAAGGGATTGACCTTTCAAAAGGTCAAGACCTTCATAGACCAGACTCCTCCCACTATCTATTCAAATATTAAATGAACAAATGCTGTAAAACCCAAGTTCCTAACATGAGCTTTTGTTCGTTCTTGACAGGTCAAAATCTTTAGGTTACAGAAAAATTTCGCTGCCTTACCTCTCGCTTTTCTCTACCGTTACTATCAAACATTAAGCAAATAGATACTGTAGTAAAAAATAATTTTAATCTTACCTTGTGTGAGAATTGGAAAAGCTGTTTTCTCCTGATGCATAATTTCTATAGCTGCTAAGAGATTCCCATATGTTATTTCTACGCCTTTAGGCAAACCCGTTGTTCCACTTGAGAATGGAATGAAAGCTACGTCATCGTTTTTCATTTCCACTTTATCCAGTAATTCAAAGTCAGCTTCACTTGACTGTATTATCTCCGAGTACCTAATCACACCTTCTGGTACAGGAGCTGATGGATTATCAATGATAATAATCTTCGCGTTGCTTTTAGCGTTATTTTTACCTTTAACCACTGTATCATAACACTGCTGGATAGTGACAATAACTTTAGGCTCTGTCGTGGACAATTGATGAGTGATTTCAACTGGAAACAAAGATTTAGGAAAATGTTTGAATTTTCGAAATAAGATAAAATGCACTGATTGATTCCTACTTTAAAGATCATTTAACATTATTTATTTTAATTTGGCACGCCAAACGCAAAACATAACATTCAATTTCACCAGTTTTACATATGTGGTATATACAGCTTAGATCATATATATATATATATATATATATATATATATATATATATATATATATATATATATGATATATATATACATAGATATATTATATCCTTTATATATGTAGGATCAAAGTTTAAGAGGAAATAGTCGTCGAATTTCGCTATTTTAGTGGTCGAACTCAACGCATTGTTATTTTTTTACTATCTATAGATTTACTACTATCTATAGATTCATTAATAATATTGTATATTTCTGTAAAAGAATGAAGTTTTATAATTGACTTTAATAGTATTACAAATACAAGTTTATTGTTAAACCGTTGCGTTATATTGACCATTGTTTCTAATTAAACCTTGTAACATTCGTCATCTGTTGCAAAATCGAAGAGAACAAATAATAATGGTAGCTATTCTCTTGTTTACTTTACATCGAGTATTGGCAATGTTTTCACCTCGATCGTCGTAATGTGAGGTCATGCGGCCAAAGTTACCTTTTAGTATAGCCGTGAAAAAAGAATCACGGCCACCAAACAAATATCGTAACCTTACAATATGTGCTATTTTGTGATTCTTATGTAACACTTTTAAATCGAATCAAGGTCGAGGATGACGTTTTAAAATATACAATCAACGTTATGTATAGTTTGGTTAGGTTTGAATAATATTATAATGAGAATACGAGGTATTTTTTGGTCTGAATTTAATATTAATTTACTAACCTATTTTAACAGCGATATAGGGTGATGGATTATTGGTGTAACAGCTAGAAAGTGTAGAAAATAGAGCTAATTTTTCAGCGAGAAGCCTTAAACCTATTTCCAGTTTTCAATAATCCGTATAAAATGATCAGGATAAAGTATGTTACATTTTATGTTTTATTAAAATCCGACTTCTAGATGCACAAAATCTCGGGGGCAAAAATTAAACAATTTTGTTATGTAGTAATCCGATTTTTGAAAAGCTTTTCTTTATTTTTTATCATTATCTAAGATCGCTTATTTTATATATAGCTATAAATTATATTATCATAGCTATACATTTAGCTCTTGAAAGCTGGTATCAACCAATCACCTTATATCTATCCATTAGTCGAAACCACTTATTTTACTAGATATAAATAAAATAAATAATATTGTATACGGGTAATGTTAATTCTTTTAATTAAATGAATCGCTACATGTGTTGTTTAGCTTTTAAGGTCGACAAATTCAAAAATTTGTCTTGTTTTTCACGTGTTCGTAAAGACACGAGAATGACACACGTGGAAAGAAAACTTATAAGGTAATTAGTAAAGATAACATTTTTCTTATCTTGTAGAAACCGCAGAATTAATAATAACTAATAAATAAATAAACAGCTATCAAACGTTTGACGACAATCAAGACCGAAGAAGGCGTTTCGGATAGATTTTGATAGCATATGAAACAAAAATCATCCTCTACCGTTACAATGAAGATATAAATTACATTGTTATAATTTTTGTGAATAATCGTCGTTTCTGAGATAATTATAATTTTTTTATTTAATATAAATTTATGTTAGATTGAGACAGATATAATATAATATAATATAATATAATATAATATAATATAATATAATATAATATAATATAATATAATATAATATAATATAATATAATATAATATAATATAATATAATATAATATACTATACTATAATATAATATAATATACTTTTGTACGAGGTCAATCAAGACAGTTATCTCTACAAACAAATAAATTAAACAGGAGTGATTGTTTGTAACATTGTAACCGCTTTTTACTTGCATATGAATACATACGATGTATATATATACTTGCAATGTATATATATGTATAAATTAATTTTTCGTTTCTTCGTTTGTTTAAGCTAATTTATCTCTGCAACGGCTGGATCGATTTTCACGAGACTTATACTGGCATGTAACTAAAGTAATAAGAAGTTACTATTGCTACTTTTATTTTAGAACAGTTTTTTTTTAAAAAACTAATTTACGTTAAAATTTACTTTGTTAAATGCTACGCGGATGAAGTCCGGGGCACAGCTATTTATAAAAATGAATATTTGCAATTCACTTTTTAAGAAATAAATAACATAGAGTTAATATTATTTCTGTCAATGGTAAATTTAAAATATGACTTCGATTTATAAATAGCATGTATGATAACAATGTTTACAATAACAATATTAATGCCGCGGAAGAATAATCTAGAGGCGTAAGATATGTGTGCTTTAAACTGCTGAACGTATAGTTCAATTATCAGCAAAAATCCTTAAAAACTTTTATAACTATTTCCAGTTACCCAGTATAAAGTGAAAACTCTAAAATATGTTACATTAATTTATTTTTGTGTTGGATTGCGACGGGCCAATTACTTCAATCAGTACAAAGTCTGCAGGAACATATAGTAAACAAAGATCAATTTTAATATGTAGTAATTCAAATATTGAAAACGCTTTTTCTTACTAAACCATCATTACATATTTATTATTTCTATAATCATTAATTATAGACAAGGTAAGAAAACCTACCGTTAAATCACTCAACACGTGTTTCACCCCTCCACGGGTCATCTTCAGGAGTAATGTTACACCGATTAGTGCCAAAAACACAGAGTCTCACTCTATGTTTGGCACTCATCGGTGTAACAACAGTGGCAGTTGTGTAATTCGCATTATTTGCCGCATACGCATTTATCAGCGGGCTGGCGGGCGGTGCACTTTGTTGCACGACTACCACTGCATGTGCGGAAGTGGCTAAATATTGGTCCTTTTCTTACTTAGGATGGACTTCCGCTAGGTAACGCCTGATTCCATTAAATATATAGACACGGAATCATATACATTAATTGACAGCAAACATGCAAAACATTCACACGTTTAAAGCTTTTACATCTATACCCAATCACCTTGTATAACTTAATATGCAAAGATGCTATTGTAACAGACAGATTTAGTTCGTTTTGGTTTGTCGAATATTAATTAATACTAATTTATACTAAAAATATCTACTTTTATAATAGATATGATGTCAGCTGCCTAATATAAGTAAGATTTGTTTTCTAGTCTCAAAAGTCATGATAAAAATAGTTAATCAAATATATTGTAACGTTTTAACATTGTAATAAAGGATTACGTGAGACTTGCAGCGATATTGTTTTTAATTCAAACAGCATTTTGTTCGCAAAAAGTTTTAATGCATATTAGCGAAGTTTTAATACACGTTACTGGGTAAAGAATTTTCTAAGTCACTTTTTTTTACAGTCGTGCTAAGGTCAAAGAGAAGTAAACCAGTGCCTAGTGACACGCGTAGCGACCAACACCCTGAGTTGTCCGGAAACCAAAGGGTCACCACGGGTCCAAAAAAGAAATCTACTCTTAGTCCGTCAAATATCAACCTACATGGCGACACGTAGCAAAAGAAGCGAAGGCACCAGAACTGACCAGGTCAGGACCACGATCACTCTTACAAGAGTGCACGACCGAGGAGAAGATGTTTGGAATCGAATTGTTCTAACTTGCTGTATTAAAGATGTTTAAAAAAACATTAAACCGGCCATAGTTTGTTATATGCTTTTTAGAAAATGGTGCACTTAGAATCCTGGTAATAATGTGAGTAAATAAATATGTATGTATACTTACTATAATAAATGAGGTATTTATGTACATATAAATATATACATATATATTTAAATATCTATACATCAAATCTTGATAATTGGTTAATTATAAGAAAAAAAATATCTTACATTCTTTGTAAATAGGGTTGATGGGTGTCAGGACACATCCACCTTGCAGCGCGCCAAAGGCCACCACTGGAAACTCTGGGCAATTGGGCAACATGGCAGCGATCACGTCACCGGGATTCAAACCCAACTTCTTCCGCAGCGAAGTAGCGAAAGCCGCCATGTTTCCACGCAGCTGTTTGTACGTGTAGCTCCTCTTCGACTCGGCGCATTCCTGAAAAACAAATAATTTGTTAAAAATTAAATTAAAAACACACGACAAAAGGATGTACGACTGCCCTCTTATACATTCGCTCTATTTTAACTATCTACACTTGAAAAGGATTGTTGATGTTTATTAAGTAAAACGCAAATGCCCGAAGACATTACAAATAGTTTATACACCCTTTAAAGTATTTTAGTTATAAAAATTATTATTATATCATATTTATCCCGTACGCTGTTAAAAATGGTCGGCTAATACATTAATTTTAAACTGATAAACAAACGGCAATTTATCTTTATGTTCCGTTGTTTATTAATATGCAGGAGACAATATACGGAATTTTAATAATCTAATTATATGAATAAAATTCAATCGCCAAATGTAACACGTGAGAAAGGCTTTATCAAAAAAAAAAGATATAATACTACAATATTTTTTCATATTATTGTTATAGTACAAGGTGGGTTTTTTTATGTAGAGAAAAATTGATTTCGAAAAATTGCATTACAAAAATTTAAAATAACATTATTTTGTTTTTAAACGATTTAGTAAATTAAATCATCTGGTACACATATGACGCCAATCAAATGTTTGGACGTCATAAAGCGAAAAACAACATCAACTGTCAAATTACTATGTAAATATAATCGCATAGGTACAAGTCTTTCGATATACGAAAAACAAGACTTGTTTATGTAAGTAAATGTTTTTTTATTATTAGGACATTAAATAGATAAAAAAGTTAATTTTAAAATATTTTTTTTTATTTATTTTTAACCTGTAACATTTGTGGCCCCGCACGGGCATATTTCTCGTGCTACACATGGTCGTTAGAGGTGGCTAGGAGAACCGTCAACATAGTGAAGTCGAAGTCCCTAAATAATTTTCGATTAGTCAAAGGAGTAGCTAGTTATGAACAATAAAGAAAATACCTACGCATTTATGAGTTGTTATAAGGTGTTAAACAAAAATGAAACAACACATCTGCACATTAAACAATATTACATAAACATGGTAAAAAATTAACCATTAGCATTACATAATATAAAGATAAACAAAAAATTTTTAACGTCGTTGCATAATTGTTCAGCACAACTTGGGAGCGATCTACGAAGAACTCACCTTGGAAATATTTTAAATATTAATTCAAACAATTAATCTAAAATTGAAACCTTTATGCTATACTTGTGGTTTTTGAACAAGTAAGGTGAAATTTTCATTTAAAACTTCTGGGCATTAGGAAGGAAGATATTTTTTCTAGGTTGGTAAGACTGTCTGCAACATTAGAAAAGCGTCTGTTTTTGTCAAAAGTAGGAATATCATTTGGCTCAGCCAAAACCATTTTGACAAATATTTTTTATCACAAATACGACAAAACTAGTACCAAAATCGCTCATTATTTTAAAAAAAGAATTGTCAAAAGCTAGACGCATATCGTTCTGCAACCTCTGCGTTCGTCAGATTTGTCTTCGTGCGACTTTTGGCTATTCAGCAAACTATAAAGGACAATGCGGGGGTCACCGCTTTGATACGATTGAGGAGATAAAAACCGAATCGATCTTGCAGAGTCCAGAGAGTTCTTGAAGGCTATACCGGAAAAAGACTATTCCGACAGTTTCGAGGACTGGAAAAAGCGTTGGCAAAAGTACATTTTATCGGACAAGTATTACTTTGAAGAGAATGAAAATGATTTGGAAGAATAAATAAAGAACTTACATTTTATAAACAAATTCACCTTACTTTTTGATCACAGTATTATATATGTTCGTACATTACAATAAATAAGACCAAAAAGCCTCATCACCTTTTTTTTCGATACTCAAATGACACTGTCATGGGTGAGTCTTTAGATTCCTATATTGCTTGCTTGACTTATTTATGCTAACTTATTTAACAGTAAGTAACATGACTTAGTAAAGATGTAACTAATAAATAGATTCCCATATTATTGTCACCGCTAATCAACTTAGATTAGCTTGGCTGGGTTAATTTCAGCTATAGGACATTCACTGTTGGATATAGGTCTCTGTAGATATTAAGAGATCTGCAACCAGCTTCTTCCGATGACTTTTATAAGGTCATGTTCATCTTGTTTGTTACGATGCGCTGGTGCTTGTCTCCACTCCAGTACCTCAAGCCCCAGCGGTCATCAGTTTTACGCACCATGTGGCCTGCCTAGTGCCATTACAACTTCGTTCATCTACAGATCTTTTCATTATGTATTAATAATAATAAAATAATAATTATGTTTGTATCTATATATTACATTATCGCTCGTATTGTTTGACACAAGTGTTGTTGTCTATTTATAAACTTTGAAGAGCTACTAATGATAAAGTCATCATACATAAGATAATAATAATGTATCGTCCAAGCCCTGCTCAGAAAGAGGGTATAGGGCGTAATAAATTGTACATCTAGTACGAAATGAGAGGTGCCATCTCTCTAATTTTTAGTCCAACGACCTCTCAGCCTTTACACGAGGTTTCCCTTACTGTTTATGTAATGGTGATTGGATTGACTTGGGGTTCAAGTATCTCGAATCAGTTCAACCACGATAATGTATTCTTTTATACAACTAAGATAATGTATTCTTTCATCTTCATCAGTTAAATCACCTTTGATAAGTTCTAGACCTTTCTTTTTAATATTATTGTCTATTGTTTCATGCGAAGTTCTTGCTGTTAGCCTTGCGGCTTTTACAGCTTCATCGAAACGAGTTCACGGAACAGAGGGGTCCGTGATCAAATTTTACCTACGATCGAAGATTATAGGTCGGACCCTTAACTATAATTCTTGTACTGGTCATTGACATAATTTAATATTTGAACTGGTAACTCAATGTACGGTGTAAAATTCACGTAATATACTCCATGATATGTATAAAGGCCATCTCATTGCTTTTAAAAAATGAGTAATGTTTATAAAGATGACTTTATACGTGACTATTTTTATAGGGTGTAACGATTAAAATTTAAATTTTTAAAACCACTGATAGCGTATTCCACCTAAAAAGATAGAGACTAGATTCAGTCTGAATTAAGTCCAATTCGTTTAATGAGACGTCACATTTGAAGTGATTCGTCTCCAAAATAATCACTAACTGATCAACAAAGTAAATTAAAGCCAGCAAGTTGTGAGGAGAGAAAAAAATGCACATTGATATTTTGCTTTAATGTAGACATATCCTTACATTGATATGTCTATCTCATGAGATAAGTTGTCGTTATTCAAGTATTAACTCTGTGATGTGTGTACAATAAATTGTTTGCACCAAACCGCAATAATGTAATATTAAAGTGTTACTTTTAGGGTGACAAAACCGCAGTTTTATTAGATATCTATATGACCTTTAACAAGAATGACCTTTCACATAAGGCCAACCTTTTTATGCCACACCTATTATCTATACTCTTCTTTAATAAAAAAAAATATATATACAAAATCTTATCTAGTCTACTGTACTACTGTATTTACATTATTTGTTAATATATCCAATTGAGCAATGAGACTTAGCGGTAGAGGACTGGGATTTGGGATCATAGGTCGTGATTTCGATTACCTGATTACAGTCTTATATATAAATCACACTTTGTGCATTAATATAGGATAGCCACTGCTCACAAACAAGCTTCCAGAGGATGGGCAGCAGAAGACGTTTTGCGTACAATAAAACCACACTGTGGTCGCCAACCCGCCTGCTAAGCGTGGCGATTATAGTTGATATCTTTGGAAAAGGTCTATCTATGTTATGCAGAGGGCGTCTATGGGCTGAAACGAAAAATATCTACTTAACATCAATATTAGTCATAATTTATATACGTCATAAGATAAATAGACGCAGATATTCGTAATAATCTAAAATTTAAATGAGCTCCTCCATAATGGCTTCTTTTATCAAGGTCACAAAAATTAAAACAGTTTTTTTTGAACAGTTTTACGAATATTCTAGTAGTTAAACCAACTAATTCCTAAACTTTTTTATATATTTAATATGTTACACTATCACAGGGTTTGAAAACGAGTTTTTGTTTAAAAACCATTTAATCATGACTTATCATTTTTGCAAAACAAACAAAAAGAAAAGAACGTAGAATAACAAAAAAATACGGTAATTTTTTTTTTTTTTTTGGATTCGTATGCATAGTTTAATTTAAGATGGGAAAAACAATATTATCGTTAAATAAGTAAATGACGAAAAAGTTTTTTTTATATATTAAGTCAAGTTATAAGCTACAGTTTTGAACTACAAAATACGGGGATGGATTACCTATGAATTTTGGCCAAAAAAAAGAACGAACAGTTAACGTGACAAAATTGTATTCGGATTTATTCGAGTGATTATGATTCATCTAAATATAGAGGCCGTGACGTGATCTGTGTCAATATGTGACGTCACACATGAACAAGTCGTCGAAAATATTTCACAGCCATCTAGATCGCTTGTAACTACGTTTTGTCTTCAAATTAAGCATAATTAAATCTTTTGTTGGCAACTATTTACGGCAGGGATGACCAACCTGCGGCTCGATAAATATGTATATGCGGCTCGCCAAACATTTCGTAAAATTGAATTTATTTTATCGACATTCTCTGTTTGTCATTTAATCAATTGTAATTGAACGGTGGTACATGTTAATCCGAAATATTTAATTAAGCCACCGATTAAAACAGGATGCCAATTTCCTCTTCAAATTTTCAGGTACATTCGGTTTTACATTTTAATCATATTTATTTTTATTTTTCATTAAAATTGTATATATTCTAATTGTAATATTCATCAAAAATATAGTTTTGTAAATTATTAACGGGTGTTACATTGTGTACGACGCGCCAAAAAAGAAATTAAAATTGAAAGTGGCCCTTTGACTAAAAAGGTTGCTCACCCCTGGTTGACGGTATTACGCAACCATCCCGTGTATGTTAACGTCTCTAATTAATGTTGTACAGAATTTAAGAAGTTAGAAACTAAAGCATGTGAAAACCTAATTACTGTGTTCAGGATTTTTCATATACATTTCTTTTGTTTTTATTTTCATGTATATGACGATAATAAATCTAGAGAATAAATTGGAAATAATACATCTTGTATTAAGTATATTGTAAAAATCGCCACAAAAGAACCCGTCTAGGTTTGTAGGAGGCTTTTATCAACTCAGGGCGCGTTTGTACCTTCGTGGCTTTAGGTTGAAGGATACCGCAGAGGTTTTCAATCCTTTTTTAGTTTTTATCAAATTGGGCGCTACTGGAAATTTCATCAAGGCGTGTACGAGTGGTAACTGTATCTTATATGGATAAATAAATATCCAAAATCGTGAAATAATTTAATAATGGAAGTAATTGTATATAACATTTATGCACAGATAAAATAAACCACGCGTTGATGATGGTGAAGAATGTGCCGATTTTCGTCATGCGCAATTCAGGCAGTCATCGCTAGATAAAGTGAATAATTGTTTATTTTGTTATCTCGGTGCCTATATTTCGTATCTCCGCGCACACCTGTTCTTTAATCTTGGTTTAAATATAAACCAAAAGATTGATCTTTACGTGTGTTGACTTTTTTTAATATTAACTAACTATACTGAATACTGCAATCGTTAAATATTTTTTTTATTATTTCTATTGTTTCCAACAGAAATATATTTGTACCTTAATATAACACCAAGTGGCACCTATTGTTCGATAGCATTATGTCGTTGTTACTGTATATTTAAATAAACAATTAAAATCTAATTATTTATATGCTAAAATATTCTTGAAATTCTTTTTTCAAAGTCTAATGTACAAGGTTTATCACGAGCACTACCGGTAGAATTAAAACTTTATTGTTCTCTTAGCGACATAACTATAAGTAATATTTTATATTAAGTTACATTTTAAGTAAAGATCGTTGATTACCTTACTGTTAATAAGTTACAGATTCTAAAAAGTGGAGATGGTAAGACAATGCTGGTACCTAGTTTTAATAAGTAACCTAAGTGGCTGACTTACTTCGGGCTATTTAGCTTTTAAGGGGCTCGTGGACCCCTTAAAAGAGTCCTCAAGTTGAACTGTCACTCATTACGTGTTTTTAATCTGATTTAAGGCTGTTCAAGCCTAACTACAGGATAAATGAACAAATAAAAAAATTACAAATTAAATAAATCTATAAAAGTAAAAGTAATTAAAAATATTAAGATTATTATTTAAGGAAACAAAGTAAAAGAAGGTGTAAAAAACCAAATGTCACCAGGAATGAAGAAAGGGGAAAAAAGATGATGTGTGAATGAAGATTAGAAAGGAATAAATAAAAGAAAATGTATCCTTGTCTGATGATGAAAGAGAAAAAAAAATTGTGTGTAAATAAAGGATAAAGATTAAAGAAAATGCATGTACAAAATTTAAAAAAATATTTTAACCCGAAACTGTAATATTCTTGACCTACACAAACCAAAAACGTATAAAAAAATTAAAAAGCTGCCCCAGAAATACACGTCGACTTGATTTGTTTATATTAACTGGATACCATAACTTCTTTTCTTAAAACTTTGGAAGAAATTGCGGAAGAAAACCCAACAACACTCAATCTAAGGTAGAAAAGCGGTCCAGTGCTTTATCCCGTGTACTCGTATTTCTAATTAGACCGATTGTAAGCGGCTTGAGTCCGAGGTTTCGGTGGACGTCCTAAGCTTGCTGGTTCTTGGATTCTTCTTCATCTGACATGCTATACGGCCTGCCCATTGCTTCTATCGCCCTAAGGGCATATTACGCAAATTTTTTGTAGTCGGATGAGTATAAAAAACCTTCCGAATTTATTATGGGTGCGTTGTGTTGCTTAGGTGCGTTTGGATCTGTCGTAATTATAAGTTCAAAGATCTCATTATTTGCAAGCTCGATCTATTACTAGATTCTATCAAATTTGTTTCATCTAACATTCTTCTCACGACGGATAATAACCAGTTGTCACTGTTTTATATTAATAAAAGAAAATATTCTATTATAACATAGCTTTTTTACAATAATTAGTATTTCTGACGAAAGCGAATTATTAGAGACTAATTCTTAAATTATTCTTTTTATAAAAAAACAGTATTGTGCGTACAATGTGTTACACGCCTTTTAATACTGATCAGTTATTTCTAATGAATATTAAAAATGTTTTTTTTTTTATTTCGTGTACATATTTAACAGTATTATTACATAATGACTTAATGGATTCTTAGCTTTACACGAGCAATACGATAAAAAATTAATATTTTTAAGAGAAAACATCGCATTAGTTTTTATCTTTTTTAATTCTTGAAGTTTGGAATGCTTTTTAGTATCAAATTTCACGGGCAGGACTGAGGTGTTGAATCCATGCTATAGTTATTCCGTGATGAACGTTTTAAGATTCTCGAGTGGTGATCAGGAGGCGGTAGACGCGGCGTGTGGCCCCACACTGTGAGGACAGAAAGCACAGCGGAAAGCTTATGTCGGGCAGTGGATGTCTATCAGACAGATGATGATGACAATTCCATCACAATCAAATTTTTATTAAATAACATTCACATTAATTTATTATAAAGTTACAATAATTACAGAAGTTGATGTTTAAAATTCACTTTAAATTCCGGATCCATTTCTTAATCGTAATTATTCGAACGAAGTTTTTTACACTCTTCATTGATATTGGCTTTATATATTATATAATTAGATAAATATATATATTTTTGTATATTTATATACATATATATAATAAGAAGTATTAAAAATACTGACATTTGTATTGTAAAAATTTAATAAGTATGTTGTATTTTTAAAAGAAACCGAGGTTATTTTAAAAGAATAAACATGGAAGGTATGAATATCAACCAGTCCGTTGCAAGACTGTGTTGATTAAATGTCTCCAAAAAAACTCAATTATTCAACTTAACCTAATATATTACAGTGTACGTAAACACTTTTTTTACTTAGTCTACAAGCATTTTGTTGCATTAAACTTAACATTTAGTTGTTTATACATTATACAACAACCAGCTTAACCAGTTTTTCTTTTTTGTCATTGGCAAATTTGTTACTTGTCGAATGGCATTTACAACTACTTAGCGCGCAAAACAAAATGCCGCTGGAGCCTTAAGGTTGTAGAGTGGACATCAAGGACCGGCAATGGTAGCAAAGGACGTCCATCAACAACGAAGACAGCGTGAATCACGGATTGACAAATTTAAGAGGCAGCGAACAGACCACATAACATGTAGAACAGATGATCACTGGGGTTTTGAGGTTCTGTAAGAGGTACACCCATAAGGTGTAATAGAAGAACAGGGTCGCTGTTAATGTCGTCTAGAGACGCAGGATGCAAGCTGCATGAGAGTGATGATGATGAAAAGTCTCCAAGGACATTGACAGTACCGTCACATGTTTAATTTTATCAAAAGTAATTTTTAATTTTGACTATTGTTTGGCCCGATTATTACTGGCCACTAAGTCTCTTACTGAAAATCAGCACTGATGACTCATGATCCTAAGACGTAGAGGCATTAGGTCAACGCCGTCGAAACTAAGGTGTTAAAAAGGCTGTATCGCAGTACATAGCTGAGTAAGAGTTCCTAATATTAGAGAAGAGAGAGAAGAGACAGGTGGTGCACACGTTCGTGCAAATTACAAGCCGGTAGTCGCGGCGTGGGCAGTTTCCAATTAGGTGGCGGTTCATCACTGTGGCGACTTTTGTAGGGGGCAGGAAGAGGTCATGTCTGCCTCGAAGATGAAATGGACAACTATCTGCTGACATCATGATGATGATCTTTCTAAATCAAATAATTTTTTTTATATTCTTTATTTGAATAGATTTTTTTCATTTCGAATTGTAAAACAACATGAAATGTCGGTATTTTTGTTCCAACCGAAAGCTACCACCGGCTGAGACGGCAGTTATACTATAAGAGAAACTCATCAGTTGCTGGTTATAAATATAGTTTCATAACGAGTGCTTGACCATAATCACCTTCCTGAGTGAGCATCAACAACAGTTAATTCCACGGATTAACATCTGTGTAGTATTGTTAGATAGAATAAATACTGTTTTTCAATAAATATTTATTAATTTTGGTTTTAAATCTCTCCAGTGGCATTTCTGAAAGTGATAGTGAAATTTTATTGTACATATGTATACCCTGTGCCATAAATGATTTATTTCATTTTCGAAGGTCAAAACTAGGTGTATTAAGGTAATTTTTATTTCCTGTATTAACACAGTATATATCATTGTTTTTTTTTTTAATATTTAATAAGAAATTAAGTAGGCTTTAGAATTACAGTCTCATTTTCCTTGTAAAATAATCTTAGTAGGTATAAATTTTAGGTTAGTAGTACTTAGTAGGTATAGACTTAGATAGCACCTAAAGTTAAGTATTATATTGATAACAGGCGTTATCAGTTGAACATTGCACACTCAAGGCTGTACCCCTGCGTGCGAAAGATTATGATAAGTGGATTTAGAAAATATGAGGAGCTCATATCTATTTTCTAATTATCAATAACTATGTGATTCACCTCGACAATTGACAACAGTATACATAAAACACCATCATAATTTGAAAACAATTTTAGCTATTTTACAGATCAAATTGTTTTCATTTGTGAAATAACAGTTTTAATGTAAGAATACACTGGTTTTAATTTTTCGTAAATTGTTCTGAATATTGCGCCTGTTTTATTTGTTCCACAGCTTAAAAAGTGGAAAAAAACGTGTGTCCTTAAATAAAGTAAACATATTACATCCGTATAATATACAAGATAATATATGAATCGTATTTAGAATTTCCCAAACATTACTTTTAGCCAGAAAACGTGATAACATATAAATTTTGATCTTATTCAATTCCTTTATTTACAAAATATAATAAAGAATGTGGACATATATATATTTTGTTGTTTTCAAAATAGTAACAATTTTATAATGATTATACGGCAAGGAACTTTGAGGAGATTTTTGTCACTATCGAGATAGAAGCTGGAAGATATCGCACCGGACAGACAAAATACCATATTAGACAAAAAAAAAGTACATGAAGCCATATACTGTAAACCGCAACCGATAGTGCAAAACCACAGACAAAGACGCGACCACAGTGATGAGAAAAGGATGTGTTTTATATTCCAATTCATTGTGACCCATACCTGCTAACATACAGGCAACATATTCAGATAGCTTAAGAAAAAGTATCCGTTTACACATGAATGTAATGAAGGAGACAAGAAGAAAGAGTTACCTGAAGTCTTCCAATTAAAATTAGAAAATATGATAAAGACACAATACAAAGATAAGGAGGTAAAAGTGTAGTGATATTAAGATCCGTTTGTATTCACTCATCGAGCAGTGTTAGCCCAGTGGTACAAGAAAGAGACTTGCGATTGTAAGCGGCGGGTTTGATTCTCGGGATTATACATATTTCACACTGTGTGCATTATTTATTTTGGATCGCCACTGCTTATATACAAGTTTCAAGAATATGGACAGCAGCGTCCTCTGCGTATCATAATACCACAACCACCAACCCGTCTGCCAAGCATGGCAATTATTATATATCCCCCCACAGATACCTTTGGGGGAGGCCTATGCCTTGTAGTGGGTGGATGGGCTGAAACGACAAAGACGACGATAGAAACTGGTAACACACATTGGACATAAACATTTGTCTTTAGACATTGTGATATTTTAGATGACGAATTAGGTGTCCAAGACGTTGTCGCTTATGACGGGTCTCATAAGACACAAGGTCACTCAAAGAGCAATAGAAAGAGCTATGCTCGGAATTTTGCTGCGAGATTGAATCAGAAACAAAAAGATCTGCATAACAACTAATATCACTGAGGTAACTTTAACAATTACTGGTCTGAAGAGGCTATGGTTGGTCAAATTGAACGTGCAACTCACGGCTGTTGGGGCCGAAAGGTTCTCGAGTGGCGACTTGGTGTTGATGAACCCACGACATAGTTAAGATCGAGGGAAGTCGCTGCATGCCGGCAATGCTAGACCGGTCATAGTGGTGATCTTTGGAGAAGGCCCATGCTTTACAGTGAGCGTTAGCCAAACATTGGGCCCGGTTAGCGCGCTTTGAATCCATATCAGCCTAGGCAGTTACGTCTCCAACTTAGTGAACCATGGCAACAAAAAACACTTTGACTACTTATTTGAAACTCTTACGTAACATGTTAAGGTAAGGACGGAAGGGTTTATAGTTATGAAAATGTCCTCGATTTTCATGGGTCACATGAGATTTACATTTAATTTCATAAAGAGCGTCATTAGGAAGGAATTAACATACTATGTCCTGCGCACGGTCAACTTTAATTTGCCAATCACGTGAATTATGTCGGTAACTTTTGTTACCATATAGATCTATAGGTCTCCTATTTCCGGATTCATACTTGTAGATATATTCAGTATAGATCTCTCTCCATGGTACAGCTGTGAGCTTGCCAATGAGACATGTAGTGAGAGACCACGTTTTTGCAACGTAACTCATGACTTCTAACTCACATTGGTATTGACCTTCGTCTTTACGTATTGAGGAATATTAGAATGATATACAACAGTGTACATATATGTAGCACTAATGAGTTAAAAATGTCTTGTTTGTTTCCAAAATATTACTTTTCAAGGTATTTTAAATTTGATCCTAATTATATTTGGCAATTTTGGATAATAAATTTGACGACACCGATCTAGCTAATTAGCAGAAATATGTTTGTTTTGTGTCATTCTTGTATTTTAATCATATAAGCTGTAGTAAACATGACCTCGAAATTATAAAGGCAGCAAAGTTTAAGGCCAGACGATAAAGACTATCCAGCTGTAGCTAACTGCATTGTTACCGCTATGACAAAATATTTAAATGAGTTAATTTTTTTTATAATATACGTATGTTTATAAATATTTCTCGCTGATTTTGTTTTCCGCAAACATTAAGGCATACCGGTTCAAACAGTCAAAATATTATTTTTGATCGAAGGTCATATTAGCCTTTCAAGTCTTCAAAACGGCAAGGCGCAGGAGGCTGTTATCTTAAACCTTGTTTTAAGTAAGCTAGGCTCTAATGCTTCCTTCGGGAGCTTCAGTTCGAAGCTCTGTGAACAATGCCAATTTGCACTAAACCCACTGTAAATGTTTTAACTTTGAATGATTGATTTATGATCAGAGAGCGTATACTTAGTGTTTGGTAATATGGAAAGCACTTTTAAGTTAAAAAAAATCAAAAATGATAGTGAACGAGTTAGAAAGATAACTATATTATATGCTAATGAGAGTAAAAGGGCAAACAACACCGCCATTTATAAAGAAATTAACTATGTAAATACTTCCTTTTGTTAATTTATACATTAGTACATTTATTGTTTATTAAATTAATGCAAAAATAAAACCTCCAACATCGGAAATAATTTTGTTTATCAATTTATCTAGTAGTAGCTAATTGAAGCACGTCTAGATAAATTATGATTTTGTTTCGTTTTTTGTGACCAAAGTTCATGTTTAAAATGATTCAATAATATCCTAAACATCTATTAGCGTAAATGTTTCTAGACAACCTTAATTTCAAATACCAAAATAATTAACGTTCTTTTTTACTTAATCATCGTCAAACATCAAATATACATTGTTATCAATTATGTATGTCTGTGGACGTGATGCGAAATGTAATAAAATAATCAACAAATTTTTATTGTGTTTCGAACGTATCAATTCCTTTAAAGTTATGACATAGTTGTTAATGAAACGTCGCGAATTGTTATCTACTTATTTGGTATAACTTACACAAGTAAATAAAATGCAATGTATATTACAGTTTTTTCCTTATTAACGATAGAAGCGTTGCATGAATTTGTGCCGTTGTTTATTCGGCCTAACTTCAAATGTTTTCGAACTATTCTCTTCAGTGATAGGTTAAGAAGTTCTCTCTAAAATTACATAACACCAGATATTTTTCGGGTTTTATAATGAAAAAGTAATACATTTTTAATGGAAATATTTTATACAAAATACTAATTATCGGTTTCTAAACATTTTTCCTATCGTTCACGTAATTAATTATTACTATGCCCGAATTTTTTGTATTTGGCAGATATAAATGGCAGTTAGAACTTTTGGTTCTGGAGTAAAGACAATGGTCAGGCAAGCGCAACACTTTGTCAGGTCGTCGGAAAACGCTGGATGTAGTCTGCTTTCTCCCGGTCTTGTTGGAAATTTACGCAAAAGGCCTATGTCCACCAGGGAACGCTCTACGGCTGAAAAGATGACAATGATGATTCATAGAACCGAACACGAATAACAAAATGGCGTCTGTTTTAAATTAATAACCTGCGTACTTAATACTGGTGCCAGCTCTTAATTAGAACGTCAAAAAGATATAGCATCTCTTCGAGTTGAGATTTGACCAATGCCTGAGAAGACTTTTATCACGGTTGACTTGACCAGAGGCACTCCTTGCCCCTTGAATAGCCTTCGAGTATAGTAATAAGATAGAGAATCAGACTTAGGGTTTTGTTATACCACCGCAAACGCAACATCATTACATGTCAACGGAAAATAGTGTTGTAGATGACATAAAAAAATTCTTGTATTTTTTCACTGTTGGACGATAAGCCTACGCTCGCTAAAAGAGCACGGATATAAATTCACCGCAATAACATCAGCTCTGTATTTAAATAAATTATGTTTTAAAGTTTATTTTAAAACAGAATATAACAAATGTATATAATAAGAATGTATCCCAAAAAATGCAGCATTGTTTCCACTGATAAATGATAAAGTTACTGGACTGAAAATAATAGATGTAACATCTCAATATTCCATGGATTCATCGTGGGTGTGCTAGGTGTGTCGCGTTATAGGGACCAGAGACTTGGTAGGCTTCTTCGTAATGCATTCATATTTACTGACTAGACTCCACTTCTTACCTAACCGACACACTCACCCTTCCATTGCATCATTACATGCCCGTTCCATGAATTATGTACCCTCTTTTCTGAATCCTTTAGAATCTATAGAAAGATTACTCTATTTCACCTCGCTCCTACCTCCACGATATACAAATTCACTCTATTCATTTCTACTTATTACATTAACTAGATCGTAGTGCATGTCACCTGTATTGAGTAATCTGTACATTAACATGTTGGTATTCCAAGGAATAAGAAACTAAATTAAGATTTTATAATAGATATTTTAAAACTATTGATATTTATTTGAAAAAAAAAACTACATCTTATGATTATTACTAGTTTGTTATACGAATGGATAATAACCATAATTTTTTGGACCTTATTAATGATTAGTTGCAGATTATGTTTAATTTGTTATTATTATTAGGTAAGCACGTTTTTTATAATTGATTTATTAAAGTTTAATTTATAGATTAATGTCCAGGGCTGTGTATGAATTAGGCAAACATATTAATATTTGAGCTCCTATATATACATCTCAGTAAAATGTAAGTTGTATGTTACTATTAGCATATCTTAGGATATTAAATAAATATCTTGTAGATTTTTATCCTATGATGTATTGTGTAAGTAGCAATGACCCTTGAAGTTGAGAATCGAACCTTTGACCCACTATGCTTCTTCAGAGTCTAAACAATTTTGCGACACATTTCTATACTATTGTTTCCTGTCTCTTATATTCAAAGTATGCCACAACGCCAGCAAGTACGGTTGGTGTAATGATAATAAAAATAAGTTCATAGTCCAAAATAAAATCGTACGGTATTATCACGCCTGGTATACAAATTAATTACTTCACGTTTATATGCTAAGTAACTGAAGTTGTTGAAGTAACTACTGCGTAAGTGAAAATTTAAAAAAAAAGTTTTTTTTTGCAAAAAGTTCATTATGTATTTTAAAATACGTATAATTTATTTTGAAAATGAAAACTTGAAAATCAAAATTGAAATATATTTATATTATAATGAAAATTGTCACTTACGATGGCTACGTGATCGTTGAAATTTGGGGAGTACTGCCATAATCGATCAAGAAATCTCATTTTAGGTATTACAACATCTTCTAGAGGAGACTTGATCACGTATTGTTCGTGATTTCTATGAGTAACGCTCGCCGAAAACTCCCGAAGCGATCTCAACTGTTTGATTCGACGCAATAATAATTTGCGCGCCATAATTGACAGTTCGCGCGCGCGTTCGTCGACAACGGAATGTAGACTGATCGTTTACCGATTCGCGAGCCCCAACGCTGTTAAACGCGATAAAACTAATGCTTATTTAAACAAAAATATAGTCTCCGAGACGATTTTGCGTAAAAAACAAAACGTCAATGCCCATTGCCTACAAGAGATACAATAAAAAAATAATTAACAAGTATATTCATCAATATTAAAGTAACCCAAGCAGTTTACCTTCCATTGTTTTTGTCTATTTGTTGAAAGTCTTTAGTTTAATATAATTTTATTCATGAAAGGTTATATGAATTACTAAAATAATACAGAACTAAATGCTATTTGAAATACATAACATACCACACATATGCATAGTAATAAAAATTTTGAAAATAAAAATCACATCAACAAATAATATATCTACATATTTATATCTTATTTAAAACTTTGTAAGTAAACATTATTGTTTATTTAACTATTTATTTATTTATTATAAAAATGCTATTTGCTTGAATTAAGCAAAAATATAATGGTAAGTATCTAAACTATTTATTGTTATATAGAGCTGTTATTTGATGCATTTTTATTTCCCGATTTATGTCAATAAGCGTTTAAATATTGAAGGATGTTTTGGGTGATGAAGTAATGCTATCCGGTTATTATAAAGACGGACGTTTGGCCAACATACAAATTAATTTATTATATATCAACATGATTTAAAAATACATCAGATGAAAAAGGCCAAAACCAATTATGGAGTACGGTCTTATAGCAAGCTCCGATTTAGGACAACCATTTGATGCACTTGGTTAATAAAAAGAAATAGACCAGACTATTGTCAAGGATAGGTATATTGTAGGATATTATTGAAAATGGATACACACACATATTACAGATTATCTAATAGATTCAGGAGTTACTTTGCGGAAGTCCATACTAAGTAAGAAAAGGTCTAATATATAGCTACTTCCGTTATGTAGCAGTAGTCGTGCAATAAAGTGCACTCAGGATGCCCCGGGGAGGGGTGAAACACGTGTTGAGTGATTTAACGGTGGTGGTTGTGTAATTCGCATTGTTTGCCGCATGCACATTTATAAGCGGGCTGGCGGGCGGTGCATTTTATTGCACGACTACTGCTACATAGCGGAAGTAGCTATATATTAGACCTTTTCTTATTTATTACCGATTAGTTATAGTATTACGTCTACGTTTGGGACTTGCGATCGTAGGTCAAGGGTTCGATTATCGGGATACAATCATACGTATCACTTTGTCCATTAACATTTCCATTGTTTACTAAACAAATAGAGTCTGTGGCTCGCAGTGGGCGTTCATATGCTAAAGAAGTAAAAACAATCCTAACCTAATTGATCTATTCGATAAGATGTTCATTGGCAAAAAGTCACTTTGTTATTATGTTAGAGTTAGTTATTATGTAAAGAATATACGTGTTTACAAATTTCTCTTCATTGAATTTTAAAATGTGATGTTATGTTGGGCTTTTTATGGGTTGAATGGCCGACAATTTCATGTAAATGTAGAAGAAATAATTCATATAAACAAGGTCAGTAACGTATTCCTCTTACAATACTTTAAGAATCAATGTCTGCAACAATATTTGTACAGTTTTTAGGGATTCTAAGTTTTTTTGAACAGAAAACATTTTGAGGATCATGAGATTGAGTCTTATTTTTTACCATTACCTTGATACAATAAAAAATTTAACAGAAGGTATTTGGTAACTCTTGATATTAGTGATAATCTTTACAAATAGCGAAATTATTTCATAATTAATTTATTTGTTTATTTCAAATCACATTGGCAGCTAAATTACTAATTTATGTCGGACATATTGATTCAAAAACTTATCTAATCTATTTTTGAAAGAGTTCATTATCGGTAAAATAACAATAAATTTTGGAAGCTTAATTTAATAAGTAACAGGATTCTTCATAACATATTAATTGGTATTTCTCTAAAAGATTCTTCAGATAGTTTTAGGCCTTATTGAAAGTCCGGCTGAAATTATCTTGGTTTATCAACGGTTGCTATATAAAAAATATTTGTTTTTTAGGTTTTCTTATTAAGTCTCTCTTAAGCCTGTATTCTGCAAAACGCATGTCGTAATACGATTATCGATTTAATCTTTGTAATAATAAGTAACAACAAAGAGGTGCAATATTGTAAGTTAAATTTAGTACACCGGACTACTGGTGTACTAAAAACTAAAAACTATTTTTAAGTCTGAAACTGAAAATAATTAATACTTCATACTGAGCACTTGATAAATTGCTCTACAGCAGTGATAGCATTGCGGTAAGGATGAGACTTGCGATCGTATGTCACGGGTTCGATTCCCAGGATACAATCTTGTGTGTAATTCACATTTTGTGCATTAATTACATAGGATTACCATTGCTCACAAACAAGTTTCTAGAGGATGGGCAGCAGCGTCTTTTGTGTACAACAATACCACTCTGCGGTCGCCAACCCGCTTGCCAAGTGTGGCGATTGTGGGATATCCCCCTGTAGAAATATTTGGGAGAGGATTATGTCATGTTGGGTATCTACTGTCTGGGGTGACACGACGTTGAATCGCTCTAATACTGTATTAAGGATATTGTACAATAAAAGTGATAAGAAAACCCGTTAGAGTTTTGTGGGCTCTTCTCAGGAAATGACGCGTTTGAAACCCTAGCTTTAAGTTGAAGGACGCCATTATAATGGAGTTTAATTTATTTTATATTCTGTCAAATTGGACTCATCTGGAATTATTCTCATGACGAATACAAGCGGTCACTGTCAAAGATAGACATAAGGGGGTAGTAAATAAAAAAATACATTGTTAAATTATTATAATAATTGATAAAGTACCAAACAATTTCGTTACTTGAAGTTACCTTTACCTGTTACTTATAATAAAGTAGACAATTACGTTTAGTTCATGACGGTTCATAGGTTAACAGGCATAATATATAACAATGCTCTGACAATTATATTACACATAAAAGGTCACTTGTACACGAAATTTATATGTATATATACGTGTAACTTACTACTTACTAACTAACTTACTATAAAGTATAAACTTACGTGTATCTATACATCTTTTGCCCCAAATTTTTCGAAGTTTTTTTTTTAATTTCAGTCATTTTTAAATTCAGTCATTCAATGCTGGGTTAACAAAAACTTCTACAAGCTAAGTATTGTGTTCGAAAATTTGTAATCATGGCTTATGATTCACTAAGACGAAAGATTATTGTTTCCTTATTTAACGATATAAAAAAAGATATTTATCATAAATATGTTTAAAAACATATATAAAAAATATTATTCCAAAAACAAGTTTACCTATGTTCATATAAATGTTAAGTATCGAGTTCACTATTTATTATCTATGAACCAAATGTAATAATTATAGTAACATTTTATTTAATTTAAAAAAAAAAGCTTTTTAAATAACTGGTCGATCAAACTTCCTGCTCTTTCTGTAAATAATATATATATATATATATATATATATATATATATATATATATATATATATATATATATATATATATATATATATTTATATATATAATTTTAAATTACAATTTTATGGTTTAAGCAATTTTGATACTTATATATTTTTTAACTTTGTATCTTATAAGTATCTTAAAATGCAATAATGCCATTACGATTATTGCACTTCGATTTATGTGTGTGTGAGCGTGTGTATTCATTATTGTAGTAGTGTGTCTGTATCCTCGTTGGCATTTCTGTCGTTGGACAAACACTGGTGTACACAGGCCTTTATAGATTATATATGCCTTTATAGACAATAGGGTCGATTGGAACTGGCATTCATTTTGCATCTTCCGAGGATCTTAACAAGGTAGTCTGTTCAGTTTGAAGGTGTTACGCTTGCCGGTTTTTATCTCCAGAACGTCGTATTAAAACTTGTAGTGAAAAAATTCTGGAAAAAAATTTGTTGCTTCTAGCGTTTGCCAAATTGCATGTCCTCAAAATTTGTGTTTGATCTTGGTATTTTTGCATTAACATGTTTTTTTCTTTCAGTTCATTTTTCTTGGTTATAATACCTAGTTTCGTATTTTTTTTAAATTATCTGATTATGTATCTGACATGCCTTTGCCTCCAGTCCGAAAAGCCCGAAAACGTTGTTTATGTAACAAATTTTACTTAATAAACTAACATAACTAACGACAAGGTTGTGTACGCCTATAATCATCATCTTCACCATCATTATGACAAGATAGAGGTCCACTGTAAGGCATAGATCTGTCCCAAAGATCGCTATAAAGACTGGCCCTGCGCTGTCCGAATTCAGCGACTTCACGCTGACCATGATTAAGCTGCCAGTCAATCTAGTGTGGATACGCCTACAATAGGAAAACATATTTAATTTTGTACTTAATTTTATGAAACTAATGATAATCTTTACTATTTAATGGAATCAGGCGTTATTTTGCGGAAGTCCATCCTAAGTAAGAAAAGCACCAAAATATAGCTACTTCCGCCATGCAGCAGTAGTTGTGCAATAAAGTGCACCGCCCGCCAGCCCGCTGATAAACGCGCATGCGTCAAACAATGCGAATTACACAACTACCACCGTTAAATCACTCAACACGTGTTTCACCCCTCCACGGGGCATCTTCAGGAGTTATAAACCGATTAGTGCCACTGATTACAGACTTTGTGTTTGGCGGAAGTAGCTATATATTGATCCTTTTCTTAATCTTTACTATGTATTGGTGCTGGCGCGCCTATTTGAAAAAATTAGATCGCTAATAAAAATTTAAAAATATATATAATTTTTTACTACAAAAGAAATAATAAATTGGTATAAAAAGGTCTCCGAAAATGTTATGGAAAACACAGAGTAACTACAAGAACGACGAGTTTTAATCGTCTGTACTAATCTTTATCCTTGTCTTTAATTGTATTTGTTTACACAACAGTCGAGAATGTTATTTTAAACTAATTTAATCTACGATGCAGCCTTTTCTTAGAGTAGAACTTTGTTACACAGTAACTTTTATTGTAATTATAATGTTATATAGAGATAAATTTTTGTTGTTAATTTTAATTTTCACTAATTTTCTTAAAGAATTTAGATAAATTTTACGATTACAAAAGTACATAGTCATGTACATATTAACTCTAAAAAAAAATGTTACCCGGAAAGTTATCGTGCCGGATAATATGTTTAATTAAGTCATTGCCCCCAAATTTTGTAATCTTTGATGATAATACTACTTTCGGTATTATCTAAATAAAAACGTCGCTCAATGCATTATTTTTAATACAATTCAAGGAATATGAAATTGCTTCGTGAACTCATATATATAATTTCATCGGATTCTTATATATTATCATGTCGAACGACATTGATTATCGGTCTTGCACTGCCTAGCGACATCTCGTGACTTTGATTACATAGTCTACCTAGTAAGGGGTATACCATAGACACACACACACTCCTATATATATATATATATATATATATATATATATATATATATATATATATATATATATATATACATCGTTCTATAATTTGCTTAAAGCTTCATGGTTTACTAATCACAAAATTTAATTATTAATTTGTACTTTATTTGTCATTCTCAATCTGAGATATGTAACGCTCTTAATTTTTTCCACTTTAATTCTCCTTCTCATTCTTGTACTCTTGCTTGGGTCGTGGTTGTGTCCTGGTCGGTTCTGGTGCCCCTGCTGCTCTCGCAAAGCGTCGTCGTGTAGCTCGATTTTTGGTGCATTCATTTTCTGACTTATAAATCATTAATAAGTTAATAAATTAATGTTATATTAATATTATACCTTGAAATTGCGGGATTAATTCTACTGGAATGCAACAGTTTAATAAATTCTGGCTTTACAGTCCGGCAGAGCAACTAGTAAAAAAAAAAAAACTGTGAGGTCATTTGACACAAACAAACATTGCATTACCTTTCCAATTTTTAAACCAAAAATAAATACTCTTTGCTTTGTTTACGTGATCTTTATTAAATGTCAAATTTATCTTCTGTAGAAGTTGGTGTCATGCGATGTAAGTAGTTCACATTTATTATTACAATTTTATCGTTTACATTAAAGTTAACGAACTTGTGGTCATTATGCTGTCTTTGCAACGCCCACTTTACTCACACACCCATTTCCGATAACAGTTAAGAGATTACCGAAAATTGTTTTAATATCTATTAAGTGATTGTTTATCAAAATGCCAATGTCTGATAAATGAGGAGGTAAATCCTTTGATTCCGTTATACGCAAAAAATATTTAATAATTAACGTAATATTTTAATGTAATTCAAATGATAGTTTACGGCTTTAAAACATGGAGTATCACTCCGGGCCTCATTGAGGAGTCCGCAGTCGTGTAATGAACCATGGAGAGGATATTCTGTATCTGGGATTTCTCTACGAGATCGAATCAGAAACAAGGAGATATGCGGATTGGCAATTTGTAGTGCAGAGGGTAGGCTACATAGCGTGCAGATCAGATCGCGGATGGGGCCTTAAAGTTCTGGAGAAGAGATCACGAACCAGCAAGCGCAGCCAAGGACGTACCCTCATATAAGGTCCGCAGACTGCTTCCATGCGGTCTAATTAATCTAATTCTATTGGGCAGGTTTATACCCATGTAAATCGTGATAATAAGGTATAATAAGGTAATTTATTAAATTATTTTATATGATGCAATTGGTGTCCGTAAAAAGATATCATTTTGTATAGGAAATAGTAAAACTTAGTAGCAAATTGCACAAATTGCTAATTCGCGCAAAAGTAGCTCACGTTTGTTGGATTTCACACACTTTCGTTTATCAATTCTCGATTTATTTTTACGACAACTTGTTTGTGTTCCGTTACAATTTCATCTTATCACGTAAATGTTTCACTATTATTTGTACTTTTGATATTTACTTTCGATTTATGGATTTTAATTTATATACGACGGACATTTTAGACGGACAGATAGCCCACAAACAAAATCGAAGTCATTTTTAGGAATTATAAAAATAATTTTTAACTTGTAATTTTACAGGTAGTATGTGTAACAGAATTGACATTGTCTCGAGACCTCATCGACTGGTGTTCGATGACATCGATTATTCATTAAATATTTTGAGAATGAAATATTAATGTATGCACTTAACCTAAACCTCCTTTACATCTCTCGGCCTTTTTCTGAGAATCTCAGTTCAGACCGGTACATCACATGCAATATTACCGAATTGAGAGACAGCCGAGCTTCTTAGATTGCTTAGACGGGCGTTTCATGGAGTGACTAAGGGGGTGTCCCTTCATTCTGACCTGTCACGTTAAGCATGCAGACACCAGGCCCCCCGAGAGGGATGAACTTCGACTTGATCGACTGCCTATAGCCTGGCTAACATTACTTCTACATTTGAAAGCGTTAATGCGGGAGAAGAAGTGTAGAAAGAAATAAGCAATGCTCTGCTCGTTCTAAATAGAGATCTAGGCGGAAGGTTTGCAAGACAATGTGAAAAATAACAGAGGAATAAGTAAAGAATGTGAAAATATATTATAAAGAGTATGTGAAAAAATATTTTTATGATACTAGTCCTTGTCTACCCAAAATAGGAGAAGTACGGGCCCCGATAAATGGTCCTGAAAAATAGGAATTTAGGATAATCGAGGACAGCCCTGTATTCTTTGTTCTATATAAAATGTGTTATAGTATATGCTAAGTAAACAGTAAACGTTATTATTTGGTAAAAAAATATCATTTAATATTCATAGAATATTGTTTTATTCGATATTGTTGTTTAAAGACAATCAATAAATAACATGTTAAGGTAAACTTTACTGCATTTGACTATATAATAATTAGTAATAAAAATATTAGAGTTCTGGTAGATAATTACATTATAATTGCAAGATTTATTCTACAAAGGTGAAGGCAAACAGGACGGATGTTAAGGTTATTTGTATTATAATTATTGTATCATAATTATTTCATTATCATTATTTAATTTTTTATTCATCTAGAGAGGAAAGATGAAGGTCTTTGAATGTGACCACCAGTGATGACATTTGGATCCGAGACATCGTTGCTTACGATGGGTCTTATGAGAGCGATCAGGTCACCCAGAGAGTAGTGGAGTTGTGCTGGGAGATCAAAAAAAATTGCACGTCTTAAGTGGCCTCACCAAATAGGCATCGAAAGGTTCTTGAGTTACAACTACGAGCCAGTAGATGTGGCGTTTCTTTAATACTTCTGTTTTATGCAATATTTTTGCGAAATACCTTCATTATAAACCATTATTGTGAAACATCGCAAAGATTACGTAACTAAATCTGTTATCTAAGGGGATTGAGGTAGATGGGATTGTTATTATCCAAGTCACTATATATATAAGTTTATTGTGTTGGTAAGGCACGCAGAACAAATGGCCACTAGAGCCTTAAGGTTCTGTAGTGGACACTACGATGGGCATACTTCCACTTACAAGGTGCACAGATTTCGTTGTAGTTGGAAGACGCTAGTTACAGGCACTTCCAACAGGTCATTGAAACCTCTGGGGAGGCCCATTTCCTCCAGTAGACGTTCAACAGCTGGAATGATGATGGTGATCAACCCGCGAATTTCAGTCAAAATATAGAAACAAAAGAGTTCTATATCCGAAATGAGCAGTTGTATTGATCAAGTAACCCAAGTGACTCCAGGTCCTTCTTTCTTTTACCTTTAATGGACTTTTTTCTGGACAAGATGCCATTTTTTACTATCCAACATATCTGGAAAACTAGTCTTCGTATAAAATTGCGAGGCCATTTGGAAATAAATGAATCATTTTTTAAAATTTGCTGCCAAGTATAATATTTTGTTTTATCATAAACTCTGCAATAATAAACAAAGTAATTTAGTTTTAGGTTCGCTGATGTGATTTTTATCTTGTCTTGTTTTTTACGTATGATTTTCCTCAATCCTTCGAGTCTTATTTACATTTTGAATAATAAATGCAAACAAGAAAAATATATTATCTGTGAATATTACTAACATTTAAGGAAATTTACAATAATGTTATTTAAATATTGTTCTTTCGTTTGTCATGGCAATGATTTCGAATTTAATTTTAGGATAACCTCGCATTAGGTATATATTTCTGGCACTGACAACATATTATTTCAGTTATAGATATTTTCTCAATGTTGAATTTTGAAACCCTGTTTAATTTTATTGGTTATCGATTTTATTCAACTTTTGATAGATTTTCTAATATTTTGTAGATGGTTATGGAAAAATATATTAGAAAATTGCGCAAAAACTTGAATAAATATTGAGATTGCGCATTTGACAGTTCGAAATGAAGTTCGCGCGTTTGACAATTAACTCGCTGCAAATTTATGTTGTCATTTAAAAGATGCTGAAATTAACTAATTGATTTCTCATTTATTTATAAAACAAACTGATCACTCTGAAATTACGTTACGTTTATTAAATTTTCCCGATAAATTGGGGCAGTACAAAGTTATTCGTTACAGTTAGAAATTGTAATTTCATCACATCGAAAGTATCGGTAAGCATTCTTTCTTTTTCATTTTCCACATACCCAGACAGTGTTATATCGACAAATAGAACGGTTGTTGAACCTTACGCGAAACTTGCAGCTCGTTCGCCTTGAATGTAAGGAATACTTTCCCCTTTGATCAAAGTACAGTCACGTACGAATAAAATACATGTTAGTTACAATCTGCCTGTAATAATAATGAAGCATGAGTTATCATCTGTGTTTGATTATATAGTATAGCTATAATAGCAAATAATATATAATATCTGGGGTGGAAATGTTCGTAAATAATCTGTGAAAACGTTGTGAACTGTACCACAATTAATCACTTGTTTGTTTTGGAAACAAAATAAATATACCTACGCACTACAATTTGGCAACAGGTGTTAATGGAACATATGTGTCGTTTAATAACGAACAGATGTAGGCTTTAAAAGATTTTTAGTTGAGTATATTACAATATATAATCCGAAGAAAAACCATGGTCGTCGACGTAATTCGAATAATTTCTCGTCTGAAATGTTAGTTAGGCGGACCACATTGCACAGGTAGAAATCGATCACTTGACAATCATTGGGAAATGCTTATGCCTTACTGTCGGCGTCTATCGGCTAGTATGATGATGACGAATAATAAAGAATAAATCATATAGCATATTTAATCAAATTTGACGTCTTTACTTAAGGTCACTTGTATACGGTAATGCTGCTAATATCAATATAATTTTGGTAATAAAAAAGAGAACTGTTCGCGTAATTTATAATATTATATACAGAGACTCTCCTAAGCCTATTTCGGACTATGTTAGTATTTTAGTAGAGTAGTGAGTAATTTAGTAGCTGAACACCTTAAATTTAGCCGAGTAGTTATGTAATTAAGTAGAGTTGATACATTTTATTATATTTTGGAGATATATCACCTGCTACAAAGTGTTTATGCTTCACCGGCAAAATAAGTCCGAGATATCGAATCAAATTAGTCGAGTTCATTAGTTGCCGGAAAAATATGTTTACGATGGAGATAAAAAACAACTTTAAAATTTGTAAATTATAAAAAAAATTGATTTAAATCAAATTTAAGTTAACAAAGTTAAAGTTAGATATTTTTTTAATTTTTTTTTCTTTTAAAATTGCCATGCGTCGTAAGTATGCCTCCCATTAGGCAAATTGACGACATAGTTAAGGTTGCAAGAAGTTGCTACGAAACCGGTCTTCGTGGCGATCTTTGGGGGAGGCCTATGTCCAGCAGTGGGCGTCTATCACTGAAAAGAAGAGGCAGAAGAAAATAACCATTACAATTAGTTTAACCTGTTTGTTATTATATTGTAAGCACTTGTAAGCTGTACTCGAACTAATGCGAATGATTTTTGGACAGAGGCGAGTGTTTTAGCAACTAAATTACTCGCTACTCGATTAAAATACTACCATAGTCCGAATTGGGCTTTAGATAAAAGTTTTAATTGGTAAATTATATATTATAGCGGCACCGTAATAGCTGTATCATACTTTGTGATAGTGAGGTAATTGTGACTTGCAGCGTACAAGATACGTATTTCTGGCTACTATGGGAATTTATTCTTGTGCGTTTGAATTTAATTTCGAGCCGATTTTGATTCTAACGACATCAATAATGTGGATTTTTTTCCTCCCCATCAAGGAAGTACAAATACATGCTCGGGTGTAACTCATCACAACCCTCTAATCGCGTATGTCTATATTTTGCAATGGATGAAGCTAATTGCACGAAAAAAATCTTTTGGTTCTAAATCTTTATAATAAAACCAGATAATATTACAAGACTAAAAACACAAATTATTTGACATTACTGCAGATTGATAAGCGCAACGTAAGACGTGGACCCATTAGAAGGACAAACAATCTTTTTCAGGTAATCGCTTAGTCGAGGGCGCATGTTACAGGCCGCTTCAAACCGATCTTGTTACAAATTTATGGGACGATTTATGTCCAGTAGTGAACCTCTTAGGAATTAAATGATTATGATGATGAAATAAGATTCATTTGTCCATTTTGAACAAATTGTATATTAAACAAGATTTAATAACATGGTTTGTAAGAGGCCGGATATTTCTTTGGGCCACATTTCTTGTTAATATTTAAAAACGTTTATCAATATTTGCTTAATTAAGGAAGTCAATGGTTCTTTTGCAAAAATCAGAATTGTACTTGGCTAAGGGTCACTCATTGACATAAAAATGGACTGAACAACAATTGTCACAAGAACGAAATATATACATGATAGATAATAATTTTATAAAGAAAATCTGAACGAAATTCGTCTAGACAAAAATGTTCGTGACACTGATAATAATTCGTAATCCGTCACGGGGTCTGATTAGTCGGCGAAATATAAAAACAGTTGCCGACCTGAATTAATCGCTTTACTATCATGTTGTAATATTATCTGATTTTGTCACATAAAATTCTCTATTGATTTTGGAAAAAATTGTTACTTGTTAATTTAGGTTATTTAAAATAACAAGTGGCTCAAAACAATATCATAATGTGAAAGTGATTTAATTTTTATTAATGGCGCCAAATGTCACTGCCATGACATTTATGACGTAGACATATAGAGAATTAGTTGTCAACAAGCGATGGAGTGTATCTACATTATGATGACATTACTTTTGCACCATCTTATATATAAAGTTACTCTTTTTAACATTTAGTTAAGTACCTAAAATGAGGTTGTTTATCATTCAACAATAACGAAATAAGACAAATGCAAAACGAAACGTCATTGTAATAATCGGAAATGAAATAGATAGTCATTTTCCTTCTATTGTTATTTCTTCTTGCAAAAGTGTTCTCTGAGGATTATATTTTAAAAAATATTTTCAGGAAATGAAATGATTGTCATTAACAAATGATTTTTTCTTGTAATCTGTTTTTATTGACCGTTATTAGGCTCCATAGTGTTTCTAATTCAATGTAAGCGATAATTATGACAAGCTTTAAATTGAAGAAATTTATTTGGCATAGGCTCAGGTAAAATGCGTATTACTTTTTTTCAGAGTATGTTCACGATAAAGATGTCTAAAAATTAATTCTTGAAATTTTAAGGTTTTTTTGATACTATTATCAAATAAACATTACAAACTCCCCTGAGTTTCTAGTGATTAACTCTTAGTATGTGTTACGAACTAACGTAAACTTAATTTTTAAGCTGACGTTTATGATTGTCATGATCTGGTATTCTTTCTCTCCTTACTTAGTTTTCAGACAACTGCAACCTCTTAAAAATTACATCACTAAAACTAAGCCCCTTGTAAATAATAAAACTATGTAACTACATAGATTAATAATAGGTGAAACTGAGCACAATAAAAACTTTTTTTCTTTATATATAAACAAAATAGTTTAATATTTCCAACGTATTAAATTTAATGCCCGTTACTATATTTACAGCGTATACGCGTTTGAGGTGTCGGAGCATAAAGGAATTATAAACAACTATCTTATGCAATATACATGTCAACTACCTTCTTCTCCTTATTCCATTCCAATATTATTGTTGAGAGAAGTTGCTTTGGGTGACCGCTGTATTTTTTATGTATATGAGATTTATACCTATGTAGACTCATCATAATATCTCTCCAACTATAAAGTGAGATTAAAATTTTTGGTACCAATATCCTTTAGTCTGAGTAATGAAAGCTGTAAGACTGAGATATGCATTTGTAAGTCGCAGGTTTGACTCTCGGGATAGTTTTAAATATAATGCACAATGCATTAATTATATGGAATTGCCATGTTTCCAGAGTGTGGACATCAGCATCCTCTGCATACCACACTGCGATTGCCAACCCGCTTGCCAAGCGTAGGGATTATGGTATAAACCCTGTTATCTTTGGAGGAGTCTTGCCCTATGCCTTGCATTGGGCGTTCTTTTTTGAGAAATTTGTGTAGTAAACATTACTACAAAGAATAGTTAACAGACCATTCTGTTCCCTGAACTGTTAGGATGAAGCCTTCAGGGCTAACAGAAATAACTTCATCCGAGACAATAGTAGTACAATACTCCCACTGAAAAATATTTCTGAATAGAGAAACATAGGACAGGATACAATAATGCAATATGCAGGATCATTAAAAATAAATTTAATAATAAATGAAATAAAGATTTATTATCAAAGCAATATACATGCCAAATGAATAGGCCGTTACATATACAGTAAAATAATATTTAAACAATAAACAAGATTTATATTTAAAAGCAAATAACAATTACCATTATTTCATTTAAATAATTAACAAATTATGAGTATATATAAACTCAATATTTAACCCTTAGTACCATATTCATAAAAACAGACCCATAAATCTTATAAGCAAAGTCGTTTTTTATTAACTTTTATCAAAAAGGTTAAAATAATTAAAAATTTTGCATTTATCTAAAAAAACGAATGAAAAAAAATAAGACAATACATTCTTATGTATAAAAAGTTGTATAAAAGTCATTTTAAGGCAGATATAAAAAGGGGTCCATATTAAAATTAACTGTGAATTGAATAAATTGACTTAGCTAAGTAAATGCTTTTATATAGTTTATGTTTGCAGTAATTGTATATGTATAGAAATGAGTAATATTTATAAAAATGAACGTGTGTTTGTCTGTCATTGCTCAATAGATTCAAAAACTATACATCCAATTGCTGTGAAAATTTGGCATATTATAAGGTTCATCTTGGAAAAGTATTTTTGTAAGTTTTTTCAGTCAGTTTGAGTATCAAAATTGCCTTTTTGTTCAGATTTTTAATTAGATACAAAACAGCAACACATTAATGGGTAAACCTACTATTATATAAGCATTTATAGGAATAAAATTACATTGACATTTGCTTAGTAGTACACAACATGTTAGGTTACAGGTATAAAAGTTTTCAGAGGGTGAATGTATAGCTTGTTTGACATACAAAAGGTTTTTTTTGTTTAATCTTGACATACAAAAGGTTAAAGCGTTCACTTTTAAATATGAAACACAAATTTATTTTTCTATTGGAAAGTGACAGCCTAATAATTTTTGACATAAGTAGGCAGGAATAGATAATAAACAATAATTTATTTTAATTAACAGCAAATAAGCTATACAATCACCCCTTATATCTTTTACAGCAATAACTAATTAGTATGCTCTTTAATTATTTTTTTTTCATATTTTGTACATTTATTTAGACCTGTTATAAAAATGTTAACGATATAAAGGATTTAATATATTCTATTTAACTTAAAGTTAAATTTATTAGCATTTATTGTATCACTTATCAAAGCTCTTTTCATTTTAGTCTAAAATGATAATTTAACAAACAATAAAATCGTGAAAATTGAACATAAACATAAACACACAACATAATCTATAACAATTGGATATAAGGATGTATAGCCTAGAGCTATTTTTAGGCAAGAAATTATGGAAGTACCTTCAAATTTACTAGAATTAAATATATCTATGTTCAAGTAAGCGTCACACTTAAATCGTCAATTATTTTAATATTATAAGTAGCAAGCTACTAAGCTCGGGTTTCTGATGTCTGCACATATAGATATAGTTTGTCCTCTCACTCACACTAGAGGGAATTGTTATCTGTCTCACTTGACTAATCAAAAACCTACATTTTATTGATAAGAAAGTGTTTTCCCTAGTAATCCAACACCTATTTTTTTTTTTTGGTTCACAACTATATCTTCACACCAATCTTTCTAAATAAAATATACACCTGATATATAGTAAATATACATAAAAACAATCACTGATCAAATTTCTTTGCTTAAATATAAAACTAAAAATAATAGATATTATTTTTTAAAACAAATTTTTTTCAGAAAAATTATTGAAGAATCAAAAATTATATACTATTGTGATGTTGCGAAAAAAATTTAAAATATAGCATTTTTAATAAACTAATATTAAGCGGTTTTAATGTTTTTTTACACATTTTAACAAACATTAAGTTTTTATTGTTCTTGTTTTTTTTAAATGTTCAGTAGTATTTCCTATTCGCAATTAAAATCCCATAAATGAGTTTTTTATACTTATTAATTATTGCTATAAATACGACATATGTTTTGTGTAAATATATAGCCCCATTTTGAAAAGAATTACTAAATGTTCACTCTATAACAGAGTGGACATCAACATTATTCTTTATCCACTTTACTCTAGTCTTTCTTTCACTGCACTTTTGTAAGCAAGTGAAAGGGACAGATGGTTGTTGGCGTCAACATTTGTAAAGATGCGTTTACATGAAAACTTTAATTAGTGACAAGCTTGACATATCATACATATGTATTTTGATTTTCATAGTTCCCTTTGTAAAATATTCTTAGACATGTATCAATTACGTATCATTAGTGTTATAAAAATATATGTCTTTATAAACACATTTTAATAACAATTGTATATGAAAAAAAGGTATAGTGAAATATATTTTGTTCTTAAACTGTGTAATAAATGAGTACACATAGACATTTATATGCCGAAATAACAATGAATATGTATATATTTATATGTATAACAATGTATATAAAAATGATTTAAAAATTTGTTTTAGGGTCCAATAACAGACCGATTGCACAGTTATCCGACCTTGTAAATAAATGCTATTTTATATTTTTAATATTAATTTGATATTGGCAAAATAGTTTTTATATGTTGGCTTCATTTTTATAAAAATCGTCTTAAGTACTATGACTATAAAGCTCGGTTTTGCATGCACGTTATACGTTAATAGCATTTAGCATTTAGTTCTTAAAGTAGATTATATTGATTTATAATAAATAGCATAATCCCGTATTAGAGGCTATGTTATCAACCATGTACATATATAATCCACACTGATTTTTTTATAGTTTCTTAATGAAAACGTGAAAAGAGTAAACATAAAATTTAATTCCATCACAGTAGAGATTGTTAGACTTATATGTGACCGCGACGTTGTGTCTCTAATGGATATATTTAAAAAAAAATCCACCAAGGGCGTGTGCTCTTTCATTTTTTTTCATACAGTAGGGTGTCTAAGAGGAAATGGGTATTATGAAATACCTCTATATTTCATGACATTATAATATGTTATCCAGCCGTTAAAGTTAATTATCTTTGTAAGAAAGGGTATAATTTTTTTTCTTGTAAAATGGATAGCTGTCTTACATGACATAAATACTGTTTTACTTTTCAAACTACTGTGACACAAATCAATCGTACTTGCTACTATTTACTTTATTAACAAACGCTTAATTAATAAAATTATTAGTACGCATTTTTTTTATTCCAGTCGTTTATGATGCTCATTGTGTGACTAGATCATTTCTATTTTTTAAATAAATGATTTGGTCAATTATATTTCAAGTAGATTGAACTTTTTATATACAGAATAAAATAATGCACAAAAATTATTTGAGGTTAGTCTAAATATATTATTACATTAATTAAATTGTAAAATTTATTTATTTTATCCATTTCATTCCATTGTCATGCTTGTGCTTTATTCCTACCTACAATTGTTTTTCTTATTGATAGCTTAATCAGTTATGTTCTAAATAGATTGAACTATTTATATAATACAAAAAACTGTTTTAAGTGTAGTCAAAAGATATTATTTCGTTTATTATTTTGTATAAAAATTGTTTTTTTTTTACATATTTAAGTAAGTTAGTGTGATGCTTGTTTATGTGTTAATAGAAGTAGTAGCACACAACGTCACGAATATTTTAGTTTACTTTTTAACAATATTTCTCTTTTAAAACCTTCCTAAGAATCTTACCGGCTGGATTCTTCGGTATCTCATCAACAAATTGCACTTCCTTTATGTTCTTGAACGATACGACTTTGTCGTTGACGAATTGTGATACTTCGTCTTGTTGTAAAGTTGCTCCTTTTTGTTTGACTACGAATGCTTTAGGCGCCTCTCCTGTTATAGAGTCCGGTATGCCTACTACAGCACAGTCTAAGATCTTCGGATGTGTTCGCAGGATCGTTTCCAGCTCAGCTGGAGGTACTTGGAAGCCTTTAACCTGAAAGTATCCACTTAGTTTGTTATTTTCTTGTAAGTTGAGTAACAGTTGATCGTAAAAGCGCCCACATTATGTGAATAATACAAAACTTTTAAATCCCTGGCACATATTATGAATAAATATACTATAGAATCGTGACAAGCCCAAAATTATAGGTGATAGAGTCAGATAAAATTAAAACCTTATATCTATTCATAACTATAATTGTCGCTGAAAGATAACTATATGAAATTTTTGTTAAGCATTTATAATTTCTCTATAAGATTAAATTAGGAATGACGAGATTCGTAGACGTAAAAAGGTAATCCATAAAGCCCAGCAAATTAGCAAGTTCAATTGGCAGTGGGCGGGTCACATAGCTCACAAAAACAGATGGCCACTGGGACCTTGTGGTTTTGGAATGAAGACCAGATTGGCAAACCCAACATGGAACGTCCACTTATATGCTGTGCAAATGACCCTATATAGGTCATTGGAAGAGGCATTAATGTTAATCTTTGTCCAGTGCTGGACATCCTATGACTGGAATGATGATGATGATAAGTTTACAAGTAGATTAGTTTTGATTTCTCTACTTATTATATATATTGGTCGTGATTTCAATTCACATTAGTAATCCTGCGTGAGTGTAGATCATGGATGGCCAAGTTCCTTAAGAGTTCGAACCAACGTTCGAAATTTGAAATTTTTCGCGAACTTTTACAATTGCATGCACAAAATATGTGTATTGAAGTTAGATATGATGACACACATATATGCCAGCAATCTTAATAATACTTAAGATGCCAGTTATTTAATTATGATCGGTATTTGGATTTCGCTAATTTTATGGTTGAATAATAATGATAATTAAAGCTTATGTAAATTTAAATATTGAAATAACTTGACAATCAATTGCTACCAAAAATAATCGTTCAAAGAGCCGCAGTTTGGCCACCCCTGATATATATCATTATAAGAACATAAAATTAATTATCATTATACACGTTTTAAGATCCTTCATATGTTTGAATTCTTGCGAAGCTATTATATCATAAATTTAGCCGATAGATGCCTACTGAATAGGTCTCCTCTCCTATCTTGCTACCTGCATCCAGCGACTTCCAACTACTTTGACTATGTCAACAGTCTACCATTTTTAATCATGACAAACACTAAATACTTTGGTTGCATTGAAAACCATAATGATATAATTTAATCACTGATCCTTAAAGTTTTATCTAGGGCAATATTTCACTGTATGAATGCCACTGTATACTTATGGTTGCACAGAAATAACCACTTTGTAAATACCGTTTTTTTTTTTAAATGGCCCTCGCTATTGGAGGCGTCCCGTACCCCTAATTAGTTGGGATCAGGGTCTTTGTTTACAATTAAGTTTTTCAGATCTTTCATCTTTATTCTTCACTCACTGTCATTCTTCTCAATTTCTTTTATTCTTACCTTACTTCCATCACAATATCTTTCATTTTGTTCTTTCATTCCTTCTTGCTTTCATCGCCTTCCTTCCATCATCTTATTACTCTTAGGTGGCTAGGTACATTTTTTTATTCTTTATTTTATTATTGAGTTATTCTATTTTTTATCACAGTTTTCTTTGGGTTGTGCTTTCTTAATACATTACTACACGGAAATACCGTTTATTTAATGGGAGGCCTACCTAAGCATCGTATAATATTTATAATGCATAATACTAAATACCTTAATTAATTCTTTCAGTCTGTCAGTGATGTATAGATATTTATTTTCATCATATTTTCCAATATCTCCTGTTTTATACCAGCCATCTTCAGTAAGAACCTCTTTCGTCGCTTCGTCGTTTTTGAAGTAACCATTCATAAGGTTCGGACCTCGGAACCAAATTTCACCTTCCTGTGAAAAACAAAGCAAATTTTAAAATAAATTGTAAATTTAAAAGGGATACTATAGTTAGTATAAAAGATATTGACAATCCGTTAAAATAATAGTAGGTAGCGATAGGCTTCCCAAGGAGCCGTAGAACTTCGCTACTTTAAATCAGATCATAAGCTAGGAGCACTCTGCACTTTGTCACTTCAAGCCCATGTAATCTGCAAATGCCAGTTCGACATTAGAGTTCGGTTAAAAAAAAAGAATTTCACAGGTTTCTCGAAATGAAATATGATCATGCCAAAAAGAAGTACCGTATGTCGGACGCTATTGGGTATAACAGATGTAATCATACATTTTAACTACATATATGCCTCAAGAAAAACTTAGCGACTGTGAACTTGCTGAGGCTTAGTGTGAGAGACCACGTTTCTGTTCTGAAGGTCATCACTGGTGTACATAACGTTTAGCGACGTGGTTCCAGCACGGCTTGGTAGATGGCGCCACAGCAAACATAAAATATTGACCGCGTATCGGTTGGGGTTTTGGTTGAAGAAAGCAATATTACAAGAGAAATAAGCAAATACCCAAGTCAGTTAATAGCACGCAAGACGGAACAATGGAAGATATAATCGGAAACAATTAAGAAACAAGGTAAATTAGTTCTTTGAAGAATAAAGTAAATGCTATGGGCTACACACAGCGGTTAAGACCAAGAACAACCAACGGTCGCGAGGGGTAAGCGCGGTGTGTGGAGGCGTGAAATATATTTAAGAAAGAGTCAGTACGAATATACGAGCATTACAAACGGTCGACGCCTCTGTTCATTGTAATTGTTTTAATTTGTACCCACTTATAGTGATACAAAAAAATTCTCGAAAAAAATCCAGGAGTTACTTTTTCTATTCTTTCTGCGAGACTTGGGTAATCTACACTAATCTTACGCCAAATGCGACGTGTACGACTGGTAACATACTATATAACATACATTTTGATGTATATGTCATTAAATAAATATACATTTTTATCATATTAATAAAATAATCGTCGTCGATAACCAGCCAGTCTCGTCGGAAGCAAGTTCCGATCGTATATCATGGGGGACGACAACTTCCGATTATAGTAAACAGAAGCGTTGCTGGAGTGTCTTCCGCCATTTCACCCCGACGCTTTTTCGAAGTGATAGTAGTTATATTAATCAGGCAATAGCAACCGACCAAGCCAAGGTACAGTCCTTTTGGGCGGTGTAGGAACGCCATAAAAAATATAAAGCCTAGTCACTCCATGGTGCATCCAAATCGATCTACGAGCACGGCCACCCATCCAATCGAAAAAAATGTTATTATTTATTATTATAAATAATTAGCTTATAGGTTGTAAGAAGTGAATTTGTCAGTACCTTTCCAGGTCCTAGTGCCTCTTTAGTTTGAAGATCAGCGATTTTTACTTCACAGCTCCCGAACAAGTGGCCCACGGCTGCATGGTTGGTGTCTCCCAACCTCCCTATCGATGTACCGCCATTTGTCTCAGTCAGTCCGTACCCTTGCCGGAAGCCTATGTTTTTCTACAAAGATATATTACATGACATATTAAAAACTTTGGTTTCATTCTAGAGTAACACGTTTACCAAAAAAGTGGACAAATGATCCAAAGTTCCTATTTAAAATCTATGGGAGAGGCTTATGCCTAGCAGTGAACGTTGCACGTCTGAAATTATTAGAAAACAAAATATTACATTAATGTTTTATTATTGTTACAAAGAATGACTTACAGAACCCTCTAAACAATAAACACGGAACCCTGGGATCAAGAAGTGCTGTAATTGATTTTTGTGTACGGTTCTCGGAAATTTTAACCGAGTACTATCTCGAACTTACTAGAACCTTCTCGGTAGTATAAATAGGTGTATACAATGTCGACAGTTCGGTGTTGTTTTTCGAGTTATTAGATTAAGATCTACGATCAGTGATACAGAGTGACTATTTGGTATGTTATTTGGACAGTGATGTCTTTAGCGATTTGGAAGCGAAGTTTGGACTAAGCGAAAGTATACTTTGTGTTAAAGTAGGGTGACCATCTAATTTGTGAATAAAGAACTCTTTGTGAACTAGTGGTGTTTCATTTAGAGTCATAACTCACAGTGCGTAACATTACCATAACCTTCAAAACTACACTTAATCAGAATTAATACGAATTTCAGAAATTACATATTATTGTATATAGATATTTATAATATTTAAACATGATACTAAAGCAGTTTTTATTATAAATATACTGTTTGCGATTAACTGGGTCATTTAAAACCTTTTCACATTTTTGTTATTTTTTACTTTTTATATTGACGTTTATGTCGCGATACATTTTTGCTTGTACGTTTGTTCTGACAGTATATTTTTACGTATTATTTTACTGTTACTTAGTTTTGTAAAATTATAAATAAATTAACACCATCTTTATTATTGATTTAATCCTTTTAAATAGTCTACACGATCACGAACATATAAATATTCTTATTCGTAACTCAAAAATCGTATCCGACTATAATGGTGGTTAATTTTTCGATATATAGATATTTATATTTTTGTTATTAATATAGCAAATCCAGATATTGACTAATTATATAAGCGGTCATGAAAAAAGTTAAACATAGCATAATGTTTATTACACATAGATAGGCGTAAACTGACTATATCTCAAGTTGACGGATTGTTACAAGTATCATTATCTGTTATTACTACTTGAACTCTCTGCAATGATATATTATCAGTCGTATGCATTATTTGATATATAAGATATATTAATAAATGTCTTATATTTGAAATACTGCAATATCTATAGATGAAGATCGATGATGAGCATTTGTGTTACTGGTGATGACATAGATACTGTCGTTTGATAGGCTTTAAAGGTTTAAGATCACCTAGAGAGAAATACATATGATTATGCTGAGAGCTTCGAAGCTAAATCGAATCAAAAATAAAGAGATTTACCAAAGAACAAAGGTCACTGATGTATCTCGAAGTATTGGTCGACTGAATTGGCACTAGGCAGGGAACAACGTTCGAGCAATTGACGGCAGTCAAGGCTGGAGATCGACTCATGATGGTAGAAGAGGAATAGGTTCCTCCTAGTAGATGGATCGGCTACTTAATAAAGGTCACAGGAAGTCGAAGAATGATATAATAAGGGCTCTTCTCTGACAGCTAAAGGGTGAATGTACAGCTACATTCAACCCTTTAAAGCATGGTTGCACAGATTTATTAAGACTAGGGGCCACTCGGGTAAATCATGAACTGATGGCGGGTCGACCGCCAGAAGTATAGGTAATTAATTTTTTTTTTGGTTTTATTCTGGAATAGAATTCAATATTTTTCGAACGTACGAGAGTAATATTTTTGCTGTCGACGGGCCACCAGTATTCGACCGGTGGGCTGCATGCGGCCCGCGGGCCGCGATCTGTGCATCAGCTTTGACATCTATAATCAATCATCCTGTATGACATATGTTTTTCAAACTTACATTTTTATTTAATACTGCCATAGCATCGCTTGCTGATAAAGGCGCCGCTCCACTAATAATTTCTCGTACAGATTGTAAATGATCCGGTGTCACCGCTGGGTGTTTTCCAAGGAATACCACTGTAATTATATAAAAGTAACTTTAATAATTTTGTCATAAGGTTCATAATATAATGCAAATTAAATTTTATTAAATCTTGCGCGGAATTAATTTTAATTATGATTATCTAGATTATGCGACTATGAGATACAAATGCCTTTGATAAAAAATGTTTTATTAAATAATTAATTTATGTGGAGGTCATATCAGGTCTGGGTGTGGTAGATACTGTTGGTTTGTTTCCATTTCAATTGTTTTCTTTAAAAAGAATAATAGATCTGTCGTCTTCAAATTTAACAAATCCTTCATAGGTTTATTTTTACACATATATAATAAAGTTCCACAACATATCTAAGACCATCCTTTTCTTAATTTCAAATCTAAAATTTTAAATTTATTCAGAGATTTTTAGTTGATCGACATGAATTTGTTCTGTTGATTCATATGATTATTATTAAAGCGTACATATAAAAATTGTTAAATTTTATTTAAAAGGAGAGACTTGAGTTTCTGATAGGCTCAATCAAGATTCTGAGTCGACATACTATATATATCGCTAAATAATTGAAGATTTAAAAGTGCGTGTAAATACATACACGAATAAAGATATTTTGAATATGACTTTGTTTACCGTCGACAAAGTGTCAATTAATGTGCCTGGTTACCCTGAATATCTGAATAACAGAGAATCAGGTTTGTAGCGTTCACCCTTGTATTGTTGTCCACTATCGCCACAATACTTGTTTTTTTTTTCAAAAATTCAATTTGAAATTCGAACGCCAACTGTTATGTGTAAGCTGTTGTGTTAGGGTCGTGTAAATTGAAATGGAAGGAGGCTACGGAGGGAGAAAGAACATGAGACGAGACACAAGTACAAAACAAGAGAGAACATCTGAGCTCCTTATCCTAGTCCGACCTAGGATCTGGATCTGGACATCGGAGGGTGTTATACCGCGCCCTTCTCCAACCCCCATAACTTGGCCTTAGCGACGGGTTCGGGGTGATTCACCGCACGTATGATCTTACGGTGCTACGTAAACTAAATCTCGTGTATTTATGTTGGGTACGTGACTTCAGCTCTAGTCTAAGGAGTTAGGCACTAGATCACCGCCATAGAAACTACGGCAGTATGCGAAAGCGTTTAGGTTTAACAAAAGGCTTTCAAGAAGACCGTGGGGGTTTAGCTGGTGGGAGTCCGGTAACCCTTTCGTTGCCCCCGCAGCGGAGGGTTATCCCATGCAGGATTTCCCCACGAGAAAAAAAAGGGTCTTGTAAACTGTAAATACTCTTTGTACGTATGAATACAGCATCGCGTACAATCTTCTATTATTTACCTTTTCAACGCTTTAGGGCAGTAACTGCACTCCTGCCTGCTAATCGCGTATAGGTTCACCTATTTTTATATTATCACATAGTTATCGATATTTTATTTAAACACCCACATACTACCTCTTTTTTATTACTAGTAGCAATACGAGCTTGGCATTATTTCATTATTAATTATAAATTAATCAGGCATTATACACACGGACATTTGGCCGACATATACGAGTAATTTATAAAAACTTAGTAAAGTTTGAAAAAAAAAAATTACACCAAGTTGATATATATTAATGCCGTCTATCGTCAAAATGTCACTTTACTAATTATATATCCCCCTTAAGGTTCCATATTGATCTTTGAGATTACACTCGATACCTCTGATACATAATTACGTAAATATATCGTGTTTGGAGCATATAAAAAGCATGAAACTTCATTAAGAGTTAAATTACGAAAAAGAAATAAAGTAATGCATGGCACGCGCGATTGTTACGTACTTTTCAACGCTTTAACAATAAGATTACAAAACGGCTGTAAAACGAAATATTTGATCTTGACGAAAATAATAAAATTATACATAAGTAATAATAATGGTTGAATATGAAACTTTCATTTATTTATAATATACGATTTAAATTTGAAAATTTAATTAACGCGTACTAAGGTCATCGACGTAGGTCGAAAAATTTCTCGTATGAAGTGAAATTTTGAAGGGCACATCGCTAGTGCAAGCGACGGCTGTTGAGGCTGAACTAGATGTACGGACGACATAGTCAATGTCGGAACTGGCGATTTATAATTTGATTCCAGCGTATCAAGATCATTTGAGACTTATAGCAAAACTTTCAAGCAATGGTAGCCTAGTGGTAGAGGACAGAGACTTGCGATCGTAGGTCGCGGGTTCGATATCCGGAATATAATCTTAAATAATTCACTCCTTGAGCATTAATTACATAGTATTATCACTGCTAATAAACAAGCAATGAGAGGGCGGGCAGCAGAAATCTCTGTGTGACATAATACCAAACTGCGACCACCAAACTACATGCCAAGCGTGACGATTATGGTAAATATTCCCATTAATATATTTGGAAGAGGCCTATGCTTTGCAGTGGGCGTCTAGTGGCTGAAACGACGACAAATTTGTTTTGTAATTAAGATATTAAAGTCTTCGTCTTACGTATATTTTCTTTATGTCTGACAGATTTATCGAAGTCTGTATTTTTAATTCTCCGATGTAAAATATTTGAATATTCTCGCGTCTCAAAAACTGTATATAGTTAGGTACAAAAGTTGGACGATAAATTAGTCTGAATGTCACGTGTGGTTATTGAATTAAATGAATATTACTTTTATTGTTTAAATACATACCCATTGGAGGCACGATGTAAAGATGTTCAACCTTGTGCTGGACTATGGTCTTCAGGAACAGCTCAGGTTTGAAGCTGGCGAAGGTGATCAGTTTAGTGCCTCTACCCAATAGATTCAACATCACTGCATTGAAGCCGAAGATGTGAAAAAAGGGTAATATGGCTGGAAGCGCAGGCTGATAGTTCGCTGGAAATATTACATAATTATTAGTATCGAAGTTACGCAAGTGGCATTTGGGTTCGAGGTGGCAGGGTGCATAGAGCCCTTAACTAAAACCTCTTGAGATAGATCACGCTGCGCCTCCGCACTAAACAGACCTATCCGCGACGCTCCTGCTCACAAATAGCATTCTGTTCTGAGTCTCCATTTATAAACCTTTTTTAAAAAAAGATTTTGTAATAATAAGATGTAAAAGGCAACCGTTCAGTGCAATAGATGGACTTGGCGAAGTGGTAGCGTTTACGAGACGCAAGGAAATGCAGTCGAGAGTGGGAATTTGGATTTCAGGCTGGATGAAACATCTCCCCGCGGTTGACTTAACATGGAGGTTTCCCTACAATGTTTAGGAAGAAAAAGAAGAAGCATAAATGTATAGGAAGTCAAATATGTAATGTGTAATATGGGCTCTGAGATAGGATTCATTGATTCTGTCAGAGTTGGCAGATTTAGGGTCTTGTAACAGTTGCGCGATCTAATTTATAACACAAGAATTGAGTGCAAATAAATGTTTATATGAGGGTGACTTAATAACAATTATTTAATATAGGTATACACTTTGTAGTTTCACTACAGGCTTTGCTATTCAAAGGGACAGTTCATATATATATATATATATATATATATATATATATATATATATATATATATATATGTGTGTGTGTGTGTGTGTGTGTGTAATATATAGACCGATTTTAATAATTATTTTCGTATTATAAAAAACAAAAAAAATAGTGTATGAAAACGTTAAAAACTTATTTTAGAGTGAAAGGTGTTACAAAGTACGCGTGAGGCCAGACTGCGTATACTACCACGGAGCAACACAGACACAGACTCGCACGGCAGAAGCTCAGAAGCATTAAGAACAAAAAAAAATTATGACCCTAGGCTATATTCGATTGGTGCCGGACGCTATCAGCCGTTCTGGCTTTTACAGCTTCTTCGGACTGAGGGCTCGCGGAGCCGAAATCTAAAAACTACGTCAGAGAGTCATTCATAATTATGATTTCACGTCAAGACACAAAGTCCGTGTTTTAAGCGATATATTCGTCCCTTGAAGTTATTACGCAACATTTTAAATAATAAAAACTTTACAGCGTCATCTTTGTTTCACCTTTGAATATTGAAATAAATTTCAATGTCAAAGTATATCTCAATAGAGTAATAATAACGTATAGTTAACTATGACTAGTAATAAGCAGCGCTATTAATTTTTTAGACAATTCTATGCGCAAGAAAAATATTTAAATAACAAAGCACAAAATGTTGCCATGCACAAAAAACCGATATTAGAATTTTTGTTTTTTCCATTCTATTATATAATATACATGGCACTCACAAAACAATATTATTGTCGGACTTGTTTATCTAATCTTTTGTTTTGTTTTTGTTATTAGCGTTGTTACTATGGCAAATACACCTTTACCAAGTTTGCAATGAAGAAGCTTAATTTAAACCTATGTATTACTAGCTTCTTGGGATGCTTTTCACAGGCTATCATTTCAGCCTTAGGAAGCCCACCGCTGGACATAGGTCTTGTAAACTTCCCAATAAGATCGGTGAAAAAAAGCGGCTAAGAGAACCAACGGCATAGTTAAGATGGTGGGAAGTCAATTGATACGGTCAGCGCAAGATCACTCATCGTGGGGATAAGGATTCTTACTGAGGACCTATGCCTTGTATAGGTGGTGATGGGCATATATTGGTTGATATGATGATGATTAAGTGCTTTCCGACAATCGAACACGTCGTACGATGTGCTCGCCTATATTTTTGTCATTTACTTTTTATTTGAACTATATCTGGTAAAATTACAGGGGTGATAAGAAAAATGATACAAAATATTTTTGTATTTCAAAGATTGATATAAGATTCAACACAAAATGTGATATATTTATAGTTTTTGAATAAAAGCGATTTAAGGAGAATATGTCAGTCTCATATAGGAATATCGATTTTTATCCGAGGCATCGAAATTTAATTAATTTTTATATATAAAAAATAATTTTTCGCTTATCTAATTCTTTTTTTTTTCTAATTTCCTTTTTTAAGTTTCCTTATAATTTATGTACAATTTATAGGAAAAAGTTGCTATTTCCATTTAAACTTGCATTTGTAACTACGATAAATAAATCGCAAAGGGTTTGTGACATCAATAATATCAAATTCAAGTATTTTATATTAATTAATTGTCGCTCATTTCGATGTTGGAAAAATATCAAGATTATTTATTTACGCACTAAAAAATATAAGTTATTGACGCTGTATCAAAACGGAGAACGCTGCATTTTTTGAATAACTTTTTTTATTTATTTAAAAAAGGTTTTAGCTGTTAGTTGTCCATGTTTTAAATTAGACAAATAAATTAATTAATACTTAATTATTCATAGCTAAAACAACATACGATAATAACCGACATAGTCAAGGTCCATGTTACCGGTTCAATTAGCAATCTCTGGAAGAGAGATATGTCTAGCAGTGGAAATTTTATGTCTTTGCTGAATAGGCGCGTTCACACATACACAAAATATAACATAACACTACACACACATCTGCAAGAATACCATTTAGTTCGGAACAATTAATAAATGTCTTCATGTGTGTGTATATTTATTATGAGTACAGTTTTTTTGTATCTGTATGTTTGTATTTTTACAAGTTAAATTACTGTAATTATTGTGTGCAATAATTACTGCAATTTAACTTGTAAATATATATTATAATATATGTAATAAAAATATATTATAAACAATAAATATATATTATTAATGATTCTGTTTGTAACTTTAAATATAGAGAAACACATTATAGTTTGTATATCAATGCTTGAATATTACGATTTTAAATTGTACATTCGAAAAAATATGCATAATTATATTAAATTAACATTAAAAGTATCAAAAATAACTACAAGTAATTCACTGACAGGAAATAACGAATGTTTTTATGCGAATTTATTTCAAATGTTAATTTTATTTCGTATAAATCAAACAAGCAGTTTATTTGATTTCTTAACGTAATTGTTGATTCAAGGTAGCAGTTATTACATTTGAAACTATGTTTCAGTAAAGGATTTCCAAATCAGTATCCGTGTTAATTGCGACAAGTTTTACCTAATTTGATTAAATTATAATGAAATAAACTATTATTAATGATATAAAAATTAAACTTGTTTTCTTTTAGTTACGTCACTTGAAAATTACTACGCCGATTTTATTCATTTTTTTAGTTTGAATTTTCTAGAAAGTTCTTAGGGGAAATATTGAGAAAAAATATAGCGTTTACATCAGCAAAACCTTTTTTTTTATTTATTTGCTTGTTTCAAATTGATTATTCACAGTTAAGATGCAACGTTCGTGGGATCAGCTAGTAGATAAAAAAAAATATCTTTTACGTTAAATTTTCTCTCGTTTACCACATAAGTTACACATAAATACCTTAGATTATCATTTAATATAGGAACAGTATATAATTGATTCTTATTCATGAAATTTTTAAAAGATGTTATATTCTTCAAATATTTTGGAAACTATACTTTTGAAGGTATTCCGCATGATGACTTGCATATTAGGAAGCACTATCGCGTATTCGCGTAACTAAATAGAATATACTAAATTGGAAAGAGATGTTCCCATTGACCATTTGAATATACGGACGCATATTTGTCAATATCAAAAAAGAGTGACCATGATCTGTGACTGTTTTCTTAAAGCGTATGCACTATAATGTTCGTTTAATTAATGTCAAAATATAACGTAGGCTTTTTCAAACAATTAGAAATTAAGATACGCTCGTTAAACCTTCCTCTAGGCTTAATTAAATTAATAACTTCTTTGGGCATAACAATATACTGCCGTGTAACGACTCTGGATTATTATATAATATATTTAAGTTTAAATAAATATTGGTATTTTTTATTAAAGTGTAAAGATTTTAAAAGAGCAATTGTTGACTTTCTTGCCAGTTTACCTCAGGAGATCCCGCATTACGTGCTTAATCACAGATTTAGTACAATTTTTTATAATAATAAAAATAATTGACTATTTAAAAACGCGTGTTAATGCCCACTTTGCTATTTTATACATCTGCAGTATACATAAATTAAAATTACATCAAGTTTTCGCATAGGTAATGTTTATGTATGTGTTCTTTGTACAGGTAACACAACATTAAAAATATACTTTATACAACATTGCAGAAATATTAGACCAAATGGAATAAAAAAAAATATTAAAGAGAAAGTGATCGCACCTAAGTTTAGATTGACTTCCTTAGAAATTTCTTTTCCTGATTCTGAAGGCAATATTAAAAGTTTGGACAAAGTTACCGGTGTTTTAATTATATAATTCTGTATTTTAACATATCTTCAAAGAATCCTCAAAATAACTTGCCAATCAACAAATAAAAAAAATAAGAATATAGAATTTACAAATAATATATGTAAATTAAATTTAGTCAATACTTCGGAGTATTTAAATGAAATTGTTTTTAGTGTATCTATTCATTTTACTTATACATCTGGTTTACTTTAGACCAAAAGGCCTCTTAATATTAAAGTGTTTCCTCCGGTGCGCAATCTTTTTCAAGGCTGTGTGTTTAAAAATACTCAATTGAAATTAAATATCTGTTATGTATACAGTGAATTATTAATATGGTTTCTAAACACTATAAGAGCCGCAAAATAAATCAAAGAAAGAAATGGCAGACAATTGTTTATACATTCCGTTATAAGAACTGCACATTCATTAGATAGGATAGTGTAACCAGAAGTTTGTCTGATAATAGGGCCTTCGCAGGCAGGGGCGGCTATAGCTCGTGTAGGGCCCGTGTGCAATGTAACCCTGGCCTTCAAGACGCCCCCCCCCCCTTCTGCGGCGATACCTATTAACTTTGTCGTAGTCGCAGCAATAATTTTTTTTCATATTCCAACAAGCTATTTTATAAGTAGGTATAGCTTACAGTATGGTATTAGTTACGGCCTTTTTTCTTACTACGGCAGAATAACACTCGTTGTTTTTATGTAAGAAAAAGACCAATATTTATCCACGTCCGCACATGCAATGGTAGTCGTGCAATGAAATGCACCGCCCGCCTGCTCGCTGATAAATGCAGCAAACAATGCGAATCACCCAACGGCCACCACTAAATTACTCGACACGTGTTTCACCCCTCCACGGGGCATCTTCAGGAGTTAATAACTTTGTTTTAACTCGTTGTTTTTATGCCTGTAGCACCTTTCTGTTGCGAAACTAATCGGCGAATCGTGATAGATTTCAAGACGATGCTCTTAGCTGTCTCACTATAGGTTAAGCCGCCCCTGTTCGCAGGAAGGCTTTCATGGGGCGTCGAGGCAAATGTCACTGAACTTGCAGCGCATGAACTCTAAGGTTGACAGCGATGACAATTGGCCATTCAATATTTTATACGTGAAAAAAAACATTTCGAATTAGAATTTGAAAATGGTCACAAAAAAATAGAAACCTGATGAAGTTTGTAACGCGCTCGGATCACATCGGGTTAGGTAACGGACTATCGAGAGATGTAAATCTGATTCTAGTCTCTATCAAATTGGGATCAAGTTATCTTTTGGTGATGTAAACAAGTAATCACTATGAATGATGATAAGTGAATGAATGAATACACTAAAACAATTTAATTTAAATACTCCGAAGTCTTGAATGTGTTCATTTTTACATTTATAATTTGTAAAGTGTACATTGTCATTTTTATCTCTGTTGATAGACACGTTATATTAAGGATTTTGATGATATGCTAACAACAGAATAATATACAATACGACACTGAGCAAATAACTTTGTTTAAATTTAAATTTGCCTTCAGACTCAGATGGAGAAATTTCTAGGGAAGACATTCTAAATGCAAAATAAGCCGTGTTTTATATATATATATATATATATATATATATATATATATATATATATATATATATATATATATATACGTAAAGAAAACTATACTTGAGCAAATGCAAGATTTATATATCTTTCAAAATCAGAGGAAATAATAAAACAAAGGGAGGGAAAGATGTCCGCGATTTATTGATAATAAATGAAAACACAAATTCTCTCATGCCTAATTTTGAAAGACTGAAAATGAATTTCGGAGGGTAGATTCTATATCTAGTTTGCGGAGTAAGTATCTCAAGAGTTTTGGTGACTTACACGATCGAGAGAAGTTACCTATATCAAGATGTGTATCTAAACCGAGGAAAGAGAAGGAAAAAGAATCTTTTCCAAAACTACCCGAACTTGAACTGTTTGACGGAAACAGAAAATTTTACTACGTTTTATGAAACATTCTGCTCTTTGGCCCATAATCAATTTTATATTTTCAATATAGATAAATTTTATTACTCATTATCGTGTACCCAAGACGCTGCTTTACAAACTGTACGCAATCTTCCAGTAACTAAGATTTAGTTTGGCAAAACCTACTTAGTAAATATCAAGATGATAGCATTTTAGTTGGTTGGTACATATGTTGAAATTTTCGCCACGTAATAAAGTTCTAGTCTAATTTAGAATCATTTGACTATTTACATAAAATAAATAAATACATTTAAAAAACTTTTAAGTTAAACGGTTTTTTGATACCCACCCATATTGTGTGGGTTGTGGAAAAATATGTACCTAGTCCGCCATATTGGAACGGCATCCATCTTGAATTATAAATTTTGACAAAGTCATCGTGTTTTACTAGTGTAGCCCTTTCATTTGGTACCCATATTGAGGGGGTTAAGGAAAAATACGTAATCCGCCATTTTGTATCGGCGGCCATCTTAGATTTATAGTGTTATTGATTTTATTATATTGTATTGTCATCTAAATTAAATGTGTGTACCAAATTTCAGATCAATCTGACAACGGGAAGGTGCATAAATTTCAATTTCTAATTTTAATCCAAATAAATTCCGTACGGGTCGAACTAAATAAGACCGTTTAATAAATAAACAAGCGAACTTAATTTAAAAGCGTCATATAATTTTTTTAACTTACCAGTCGCTTCATCAACCCCGAGAATGTTCGGATCATAAATCATCTGGTTCATTGAAATAACAGATTGATGCGTTAGTACAACTCCTTTAGCAAAACCGGTAGTACCACTCGAGAAGGGCAATATCGCGACATCATTTTTACTTCTTTGTACCGATTTCAGACAATCAGTGTCCACTGTTACATCCTCTGCGAACTCTGCAAACTTTATAGTACCAGCTGGTAGCTCATCATTGTCTATTAAAATTATAGCTGGTTTTGTTTTAAGCGATTTAATAGCTTCCGCAACGTTCGGGTAAGACAGCTTAGACGTCACGATCGCTTTGCATTCAACTAGCTGTACTTGTCGCTTTATCTCGTCTGTTAAGAATAAACAATTATGATTACAATAAAAAAATATTATTTCTAAGATAATATAGACAACAAGCGATTAACACAATTAAAAAAATATTATGCTTCTTATCTAAATAGCTTAGTTGGTATCACTTATAAAAGATCTGCATTGTATTGAGGTTAGCAGTAGTTTCAATCGTCTTTGTCAATAAAAAAATTGTCTTTACAGTTACGTAGAGTCAGATACACAAATCTTTTTCTTTTCAGCCTATAGTCGCCCACTGTAAAGCATAGGCCTTGCCCCCAAAGATCGCCACGATATCTTGAGCTGCAGCTTCAACGACTTCTCTTGACCCAGGCCGCGTCTACTGGCTCTTTGTCGCCACTCGAGAACCTCGAAGCTCCAACGGCCATCGATTGCATGGGCCATGTGCTTCGCTCATTGCAACTTCAACCAGCAGTTCTTCGAGCTACGTCGGTGACATTCTTTTGCAGATCTACTGACTTGCAATTCGATCTTGCGAAACTTCGAACATAGCTCTCTCTATTGCTCGTTGGGTGACCTTGATTATTTTTATGAGGGCCAAGCCATAACACAAAGCTATATATAAAAAAGTTTCATTTGAATCATCATGATATTTTGATCCATTGGACTTCATCATCGTCATATCAGCCGGTAGACACCCACTACAAGGCCTAGGTCTCCTTCAAGGATCGCCATGATGAACTGTTTTGAGCTGTCCTCAACAACTTCCAGCGGCCTAAATAAAGTTAACATTAGGGTAAGAAGTTGAGGATGTATTCATTAAATTCGCAAAGAGGGCTGTGGACAGCTAGTACATATATGTATTGACTCATCACGATATCTCAAGAACCATAACAATTAGAGACTTGAAATATAGTAGGATTATTGCTTTAGCAGAGTAGATATCCGCTAAGAACAGATTTTGCGAAAGTCCATCCGCAAGAGGCGTTAGGGTTTTTTTTTAATAACAAAAATGACTGAAAATATTTTATGAAATTATACCAATAAAAGCGATGCAGGCCATGCCTAATAGACGGGTGACAGGGAATAATAAAAACAATTCATTTAGTTTGTTAGGCGACCGGGGGGGTTTATTACATAATATATATAGAAACTGTTCACTACCGTAATGATTCGATACTTTGTAACGCTAAAAAAAAGTGATAAAAAATCTAAGTACAATTACCCACCGGCAGTGTAAGCTGGGTTCATCATACTTGCAATACAGCCCGCCTCCAGTATCCCCAAAACTGTACATGGATATTCAGGAACATTGGGTAGAACTACAGCAACTACGTCATCATTTTTTAGTTTCAATTTGGTACGCAGCGATGCGGCTAAAGAGATTGACATTTTGTGAGTCTGAGCGTAGGTGTATCCGTGTCCTGTTGCAGCACACACCTGGAACGTGTCTGAATTTGTATTAAATATCATCGACAATAGTTAAAATCTTTATACAGAGGAGATTATATTATGTTATTTAGAAGAGAAGATTTCTTGCAGTAGAGCTAATCATGCTCAAACGTTTTGTATTGTTTCGATAAAAGTTTGTGCTGTTAGCCCTGAAGCTTTTACAGCTTCATCGGTCAAAAGTTCACGGATCGGAAAGGTCCGTGAATCTTCTTTCTATATAATATTTTTTTCAATAACTTTCTGCATTGTATCATTTTTTTTTGATGAGTTTAAATAGTTTTGTGGTCAATATCTAGCTTTACTTCATCAAAAATAGAATTGTCTTTATCCTTACCAGGTCTACTGTAGCAAGATTAAATGTCCTTTAAAAATAGTTAATTTTTAATAAATGTATGTACACTATTTTTCATTTTTGATGACAGATAACTAAACTAACATATATACTAAATTCCTTCTATATATGTACACATTTGAATTAGAAATACATCAAAATTGGTTAGATTATTTTAATACCTAATTGGGTTTTTCTGAAATTTATTGATTACCAAATATGAAAAAAAACTTTTACTTCAAGATCAAAAATACGATTAAGACACGGCATAAAATGTTTTATAACAGACACATAATAAATCAAAGAAATCAAATTGTCAAAATCTGGATCTTTATGTCAGTGGGAGGAGATTTAGCAAAAACATAGCTATAAATTATTAATATATATTAAAATATACAGAAACCTTAGTGAGTTAAAAATTTATGTAGTATCTTTAAAATAATTTTTGTATGTATATATTCATATAAAGTAGTTACACAGGTTTTATTTTAATAATGTACAAAGTTCACCATATAAAACAGACATTGTAATAACACTATTTCTGATGATAATTACATAAACTTCTATAATATTAAGTGTATGCCAGTAATATATTATTAAAATACGAGGTCATTACAATGTACTGTTTCTGACATAATTAATATGGACTGAACAAATAAATGTAAACTACACAAAACAAAAGCAGGTATTTTGTGTCAATATACTGACAAAAGAACAATAACACTGCAATTTTGTTTCAAATAAAACTTAAATGTTGAATACAATTTTAAGTAGGCAAATTAATATCATAATAAGTGTATATGTAAATAATTTTTTTTTGCGATGGTAATTTTTCTTGATAATATACTAAAAAAATAGTAACTTGTTTATGAGCAGTAGCAATCCCATATAAATAATACACAAAGTGTGAATTAATCAGAATTGTATCTCAAGAACTGAACTGCAACCTATGATCACAATTCTTCACATTCTACTGCTGGGCTAACACTGTTTAATGTGATATGTAATGATCTGTCATATAATAATGGCTATTAATGTAACACATAAACAATATATTTTTCTCTAATTCATGGTAAGAATTTTTTACATGAGACACATTATTTAAAGTTTTACTTCTACCATATACAAAAGAATCATAGCAGACAATATATTCAAATAAATATAAATGAAGTGTATGTTAAAACTAAAACAGCTGTTTTTTACCACATGCATATGAATACATAGATTTTTTTATTATTTATATATATTTGTCTGTCCCTGGCTAATTTCTGAAATGGCTAGACAGATTTTAACAGGACTTATACTGGCAAGTAGTTCATAGAATAAGGACTAACTTTTTTAACTTTTGGCTACTTTTACTTTAGAAAAATTCTTATATTATAATTGTGTAATGACTTCCACAAAAATCAGTATGAACCATGCGAAGCTGGTGGGGGACAGCTATTATACATAAAAAGCTATGAAATATTGACTGCTTCATTATATATCTACTTAAATCAAATTTATTATTCTTACTTTGTGTACAAAACAATTGTACAAAGTTCTTTAATCAATGGATGAAGTTTTTACTATCACAATTAACAATACTGAGTATATTGGGTGTAATAAAGAAATGAGAAAAAATACAAAGTATGGTTTGGCATAAATAAAATATAAGTAATAAGTTATGCATGTAAACGATCATACATAAAAGGTGACTGGTTGGTAGTAAAGCTTTAAAGGTTTTTGCGACTAATGAACTATACAGTCACCCCTTTAAAGCTACCAAAATTAAAAATAATCATCAATGTAATTTTATATAAAGTTTATATATATAAGGAATAATTATCATAAATCACATTATGATTTTAAAGAACATTAAATGTTATAACAGTACTGATCAATATCAACATTTACTTATCTTAGTAGGAAATTTTATCCATTTATCTGATTATTAAAGTTGTTTTTTTTTTAAATTATAAATTGTATCAAAGTTTCCACTTACAATGTATCTTAACATTAAAAGATTTTAGATATTAGTAAACATATGAATTAAAATCAAATTTTAAAATATTGCACTTACCACTGCAGTTTTATCTGGCCACCGATCCAAATTTTGCCACACATATTGATTAACTGTGCTATTAATAACTGGTACATCATCATAAACAGATTTGAGGATATTTGGCTCATTTTTTTTACTGTATTGTTTAACACATTGCGTTGAGATCACTTGTGTTTGTTTCCTTAAATACAGTACACTTTGTCTTAAAGCACTAGCCATGCTTTTTTAAGAACTGCAATCAAAGTTTTGTGTTTATAATGTGATTAAATTATATTTGTCATTTCAGAAGAGATAATATTAATTAAAGCAATTATACTTTAATTAATATATAAATAATAATATATTTAAAGAGTTAATATACTATAATAACAGAAAACAGCAAAACTACAATTATGCATAGTCAACAAAAATTAAATGTTTAAAAATTAAATATGAAATAATATTTAAAAAACGAACACGTACCTTGCCGGCGGAAGTTTTAAACGGAGTGCGAGAAGAACAATTCGAACAATATTGTCAAAGACAGCAAGTTATCAATTTAGACTTTGAACTCCACTTTGTGTAACTATTTTAAATGTATTCACCTGTTGCTAAAAAAATCCTTGGATGTCATGGGATACGTATACAAAACAACTTTCAAAACTCGTTTTTTTTTCTTGTAATAACCGTTTACGCAAAACTAAACTCGATAACATATTTTTATCTCATAAAAGTTCAGTGAGGGAGTGAGAAAAAAAACGTAAACAAGTACTTGTTTTCATGTTTATTAATGTAGTGACATTCGGGACTTCGAGACAAAAATAACAAAGATTTGTTCAGAAACAAAATTTATATTTAAGAAAACGATTGTTGAAAAATAAATTATATTTGCTATCAACAATAATTAATAAAAGTCGACATAATTAAATACACTTTGTTGTGTGATTAATTTACCATTAATTCGATCGCTGTACATTATAAGCACAGACAATGTATACAGATTACTACTAAATTCATAGGCTATAATCTATGGACGTTTGCAATATTAATGGAGCATAAAAAATGTATCACGAATATATTTAATATTAAATTTTTATTAAGACAGTAAGTTAATTACCAGTTTTTTACGACTTCTCTTATTGATTAGTTCCAAGCTAAGAAGAATTTACGTCCATTCGTCATTGATATAAGTGCAGACGTATTGTCCTGTTATATTACCGTTTTGATTTGACTTTTTTTCTGATTTGATTCTTGTTCAATTTAATTTAATTTTGGCACATGCATCATCATATGCGGCAGATGTGGGTTACGGATGCAGCGATGAAATGTCACTTTGGTGCGTTGCTCAGCAGGGGCTAGCGAGGCGAAGACATTTTTGTTCTGGGCTTCAAGCCAGGACCTCATCGTCCTTTAACGGTTAAGCACTCTGCTTATTTGAGATCAAACTTGGCCAAGCCCGGAGGTGCCAATCAGCTTCTTGAGACTTTTACACCCTTCTGATCGATTAGGTTTGGAATTTTCGTGCCTGGAAAAAGTTCGGTGGAATTTCAAACTTGGCACCGCGGCTGCCGGATCGGAAATTTACACCAACGGCAGCCACATTGAGGATGAGGTAGGTGCGGCGTTTTGCGTTATGCTTGGTGCCGCACAGTTGTACTGCAAAAAACTCAAGATGGGCAACTTTTGCACTATACACCGGACAGAGCTGTTACCATTGTGAAAGTGACAGGGTACGTGGCTGGCGGATAGGCATAATGAGCGTCTCACGGTCCGCCCTCAAAACTGTCGCACGATTAGACACTCTCCATCCTCTAGCGTTGAGATTAAAAGAAAATGTAATGAAAGCCTGAGAAAAAGGGAAGATTGTAAGGTTATATTGGGTAAAAGCGCACGCGGGGATGGAAAAGATCGAAAGGGCGGACCTGCTGGCCAAGGACGCGTCTCTGAAGAATCAAAAGAAATCAGAGTACGAGAGATGTCCTGTTTCATTCGTCAAGCAACAGCTTAAGCTGGACACGCGTGGCGAATGGAATATGTGGTATGCGCAACGCACGAAGGCTTCAGTGACGTGGATATTTTTCCCGAACGCCGTCTCATCCTACCGCGTACTTCGCTGGTTAGAGATAGACACGGTTTTGGTACAAATATCCACGGAGCACGGGGGATTCGTTCCTCATACATTCGTGACCCTGTAGGGGACCAGACCGTGGTGCACCTGATGTCATGTAGAATTTAACGAAGCAAAATAAAAAATGTGAATTAAAAAGTAAAACATTTTAATAAACAAAAGTAAATGAATAAAAATAAAACGAAAGTAAAAATGTAAAAGTACACTGTAGGTGGAGGCGATGTAAGAAAGGTGACATAAGGAAGGAAAATAAAACATTAAAAGTAATGGAAAAGAGTGTGACGAATAAAAAAAAGCTGTGTGGAGGTAAAGGGTAGAATATGAAGATCAAAATAATTAACTCAGTGAAAAAATTATTGAGAACATATAGTTCCTGCGTACCTAAGATAGGGGAATGTACCAGAGGTCCCATATAATGGGGCCATTAATAAAAGATCCCCACAGGTACCTTAGCTACGGTCCCAGCACAAATTAATTGGCCGACGGTCCTCATCGATACTAGCCTGGTCTTGTCAGCTCCTGTCTTCGGTATTTCCTCTCTCACCGCAAATGTGTCCCCACGAAAACCCTCATTTCTACAGTCAAAGGCCCGAGGTCCAGACCAGATGGACATCTCGTCTATTGGACGCACTACATAGTATTCAATAATCTAACGTATGTCTTCAATGTTTTTTTTATTGACAAAAATTTCCTCTTCCAATTTACTTCCCAGAGTGTAAATTCTGCTTATGTCAACAAATAAAACACATGCTTTTTTATTATTCGAATATTTTTTTTATTTAGTCATCGAATTTTTATGAAGATTTGTGATGATATAAATTTTAAAACAGAACGGCTATCGAACACAAATATATGAAGTGATATTAAATATTTAATACTAATTTAATATAATTAACATTAGTGACAATTTACAATAAAATTAAATTGTAAATTTTACAAACTAAAACAAATATACCAGATAGAAGAAGAACTAACTTTGAAGATGTAATATGAATAAGTCTAAGGGCATAACCATAGCAATGTTATTACAACAGCTTAGCTAGCTATACTACTAAAAACAACAGCTGATATAAATTTAGATTGTAGCAAAAAAAATTGATATGTGTGTCTATATTTACTTCTTTTATCTGTGTTTTTTTTTTACCCATTTTTAAAACATCGTCTACATTTGGCCTAATGTGACACTTAGAAAGACATTTTTAGAATTTAAAAAAAAATGTAGCCCAGAAGTGTGAAAAGTAACTGGCGTGCTACATTTTTTACAATTTATCTAAAGCAACATATTTAAACAAATATATTTATACAGCGAAAAATACTACTGATTTATGGATATTTTTTTACTTTTACCAAAGAGGTTTGTTATTTGCACATTGAAAATAAATAGCTGTTGTCGAGCTCTTCCTTTACCTTTTTTGTATTTTATTAATGCATCTCACATCTAGACACTCTAAAATCTATACAACAGCAGATAACAAGCAATTAATTTTGCATTTCAAACACGTTTGTGCGTCAAATTGCTTTGATACGCTGCAATATTTTTTTTTATAGCAATGTAAGTTTTATGTCATGGAGTCACTTAAAGATATTTCTTATGGTAACACCACCGCGTTTAAATAAGGAATATCTTTATTATAAATAACTAATTACTACTAAATACTGAATGAACTGCTAATGTTTTATAATTACAGCGAACTGTTTTTGGATAGCTAATTAGCTAAATTATTATAATTAACATATGAGTTATTATTATTCATATTCATTGTATAAAAATAGTATTGGAAATGCATGAAAATTGCTTATACTTTATTTAAGAATAGAATATCAATAATATTTTCGTTAAAGATTTCTAATGATTTAATAGAATGTAAAGAATATGGCACAATGTTTAAAGTAACGATAGTTAAAATTTGAGAATGCAATCAAATTAACTTTGTAAATATGTCCACAAAACAATTATAAAAGAATTTAAATTATGTAAATGAGCAATTAAATTGCATATATAGTTGGACACTAATTATGAACGATAAATCATGATAGACGTACGCTTATTTTAATAATTCGATAAGCGTCTTCGTTATTCTTATCATGTTTTTGAGTTTATTGTTATCATTAATATCATATAGCTAATACTCTACTTTCAGTGATTTATGACTTATGCTTATAAAGTAAAATTGCAAACTAGATCCTCCATTTTTTTGAAATGTACATTTTTTTTTATTTAGAGTATTTTGTCCAATGACGAAGTTTTATTCCCACTAGACTACAAAATGGCACATAGCACAGAAAACACACAAAAAAATAATAAAATAGTATAAAAGTTATTAATAACGATGCGAAATTTATTTAGAATAGGTACGTTTGATTTTGTATCTGGAATATTTACTTTATTTATATTGAATTAATGTCCTTGAAATATTACTCTGCTCGTCTAATTATGTGTCGATGAATGCTATAAAATAATTGTCTATGGTAACGCGATACAATAAAAAGTATGGCAGCATATTTTAGATTTTTTTAGTATATATACTTAGTATCTTTGTCTATACATACTAAGAAATTTATATTTAGTGATATTAATGTTGTGAGTTTGAAATTAAAAATTATTTCAATCTGATCTATGGGAAATAACGTGTCCCAACTTTGATTAAATAATTCTCATGATATAGAAAATCTAGTGCATTCTTCGATAACTAATATCTATATAATTTATTTGGTGACACTAAAAACTGAGATCGCAGTCCCGTCTGCTTGTCCGATCAGATACGAACAACGTTCGATACTACAGCAGTCGGAACGATACACATCGCCGAAGACCAACATGAAAGGCGTAATATAGTGCGCGACAATTTTTTTCAGAAAGCGTCCTCAGAAGCGAACTTTATTAGTAAAGCGATATACGTCTCCAGAACAAAGATTTATTTGATGTCCAATTTTTAACAGTTTTAAAACCAGTGGGTTAAAACTATGAATTGGTAGTACGTTGAAGAATGATCTGTAGAATTAAAAAGTCGTATATTCTTTGCGTAATAATGGAATAGCATTGTCTTTATTAATTTATTAGATATTCTGCTTTGTCCTCTATTAAAGTATAAGTAAAATGATTGTGCAGTGTGATCGTTATAATTCTTTTGCTTTTATGAAATTTCGGTCAAAAGAAAGAAACATAATTATCTTAATAACTATTTATTTATTATAATGACTGTGGGATTAAGTTAACACTATAACATAGTAAGCTATTTAACTATACCCTAATTGGTAACCTAATAAAATAGAAATCTAACATTCAAAACAGTTACGAATACTACTGTTTTGAAGCTACCTTGGAAGTAGCTATCCGCACTTCCAAACAGATCATTATAATCTTCATCTTTTTCTTGTACGCTTCTATGTGCTACCACAGTGAATGATTTAGCTTCATCAGAAGCCATAGCATCCTGTGTATCCGCTGTTTTTTCTTCCAAAGGTTTAGCTGAAACTGTTGCTAAACGTGTAGTCGTGTAAATGTTATCCTTATCATTCTTTTCTATATTACCTTCCTCTTCTTTTCTCTCCTCTTGATTAGCTACTTCATGGCCGTTGCTGTTTTTATCCGCTTCTGGAGCTTTAGTCGTATTAAAGATACTTTCGTCGAAATATCCCGCATTTCTGTTATCTATTTCCATAGTCGTTGTTGTTGTTGGTGGAGTAGTTGGTTTGACAATACCCTGTTTGGAGGGTTTATTATTCGCTTTTAAATAAGCGGTGCAGTTCAAGTATTCTCTTATATCTGTATAAAATAATTTTCCATTAAGTTCAGTTTCATCGTAATAATCGTAGTCTTGGTTTTGTGCAGGCGGTTCGTCGCCCTCAAACACTTTAAGGTTGTTAATTTTTTCAGCCTCAATTTTTTTCATCCATCTGTCACGGAGCAAAGCGTCGGGGAGGCATTTGAAGTTTTCCAACATCAGTTTCAATGGTGCACTTTCAGTTTTGTTCATTAATTCCATGAACCATTCGAGACGGCAATCGCACGGGAAATCGTTATCTGAAAAAAGGAGATATTCAATTATTAACAAAGCGCCTGTAAGTTTGTGTTAAATATTTCTAGAGATAATAATTGCTGTTCTGCTTTGTGGGTTTTATCATTTAATCAAAATCAAAATTTTAAGCTTTATTGGCTAATGGTAGATTATACTCATAATGTGACTTTGACAAGCCTGTGGGATGATTGGTGGTAAGTGATACGTTAATCACGAAGGAGCAAACGTCTGCAATATAATTTTTAACTTAAATGTTAAAAAAAGAACTTAAACAAGAAGATAAAGAATTAATGACTACGTTTTTCTTTCAACAGTGATAATAAAACTAACTTTCAACGGATTTTGAACAATAAAAACCGTAACGACTGTTTATTTGATTTATGACCTCATAGAAGTCATTATAAAATTTCAAGATCAAAAAAATACTACATATACATGTAAAAGTATAAATTAACGAGTCTTACCTTCAACGTCCAGAGCCGCTGAATTAAGATAGAAATTACTTAATATTGGCGCCATCACTTCCTGTTGCAACTCACGAATTCTGTTTCCTTTTAGGCTAAGCGAAGTCACCGAGACTAACCCTTTGAATACATTCTCATTATCGATATCTCTGAGTTCATTGTGGGCCAAAGAAAGTAATTGAAGTTTTACTAATCCGTGAAAAGCATTTGAATCTAGCATCTGGATTTTGTTGTCATCTAAATTTAATGATATCAAGTTAGTGAGTGGTTTGAACGTGTTATCTCCGATGACTTCTAAACTATTTCCGCTTAAATCTAATTTCATCAATTTAGTCAGACCGGAAAATGTTTCACTGTTCAAACTGAACAGTTTATTTCTGTCAATCTCTAATTCTTTTAGGTTAGATAAATGTATAAATGCTTTGTCATGAATAATGGCTACTTTGTTGTTCGTTATAAATAGTTTCTCCAGACCGGGTAGATCTATGAACACGTCTCTATTTATTTCAACTATGTTATTGGAATCTAAGCTGATTTTATCTAATGTATCGTGATGGGCGAAAGCGAAGGCCTTCATTTTCTCTATTTGATTTCCACTCAATTCTATTTCTTCTAACAAGCTTAAATTGGCAAAAGCGTACGAGTCTATGGTTTTAATATTCCCATATTTAAATTCTACTTTAACTAGATTTTTGGTGTACTGTAAAGCGTGCTTCGGTATATATTTAAATGATATGTTTCTGGTGTTGGTAAAACTCAATTTAGTAGCTTTTTTCAAGTAACTAAATTTCGCCCAGTTCGGGTCATCTTGACTTATGTTCTCGTTAACAATGTAACATTCGGCGCTACGCACTACGTCACGTGAGTCTTTGGAACAAAAGCATTGTATTTCACTGGTGCTGTTGAATGCTGGTGCGCATATGCTGGAATCATCGAATCCAGGAGAAATCTTCTCATTACTGTGATGGACTTTTGATTCAGCTGATTGAAAGATGATGCAGGTGAACGCGATGATCTTCCATAGAGCCATCGTGTAGTCTTTCATTATCTGAAAGGAAACAGATATACTTTTATTAAAAAATCTTTAAAGATTATTAAGGATGTTTTTATTTTAATGACGGATGGTCATAGTTTCTCTAGAGTTTACCGTTTTCCCTGGTTTGAGGGCAAAGCGTAGATAGCGTCTAGACTAAATGTCTTTTTAGATAGCTAAGCTCAATAGCTTCGCCGCGTGACTTTCGGATTTTTCTTTGATATTATTCCTTTAGGTATATAAACGGCCATGCAACTTTGGCATGTACAAGCATTTCATAAAATCATTCCTCGAACAGCCAGTCATTCAGCTTATTTCGCACTCGTAATAGTCTTTTGTTTTAATTACTATCAAGAACCCTTCTACTCTTAAATATTATTTATAACATCTTAAGATAATTTCGGTCAAAATAGAACAGCTCATAGTTCCATGAGAAAATTTAGTTGACACAGAACTAACAATACTGAACCGAGTCATACAGAGCAAACAAAGCCACGGTTTATGGAGCAAATATTTTGATAGCGTTTGACAAGGCAGGTCTTATTTTTTATGAAAACTATGCGGTTCGGGAAGCCTTTGTTTTATTTTTTATTTAATTTTGGGACTGGCGACTAGATAGTAAATTATAAAAAAATAACTTTGTAATTAAATGTTAAAATAAATAAGAAACCAGCGCAAATTTTTTTTTAAAGCCATATTTACACACCATTGGCTGCTATGTTCGCGCCGATTTTATTAATACCAAAATGACGTTAGAAACTGGTATTTTAATTATATCTATGAACGAAGATGTCTATCTACGAAGAGATTTTTTCTGTCGAATGTGTTAATAAGAATTCTTGCCGAGGTTACTTTTGCTAGATATTAAACAAAATGGAACATCCACAACAGAGTTCATGTGTCATTACTAACACAACTGCAAAATAATGAGTTACAATGGCCAAATTGCCCACAAGGAACATTACCCACGGATAACTGCAAATAAAAAAGTTAATAACTATTACGGAAGGCGAAGACTAGCAAATACTATGCCCGCCGTACTAAATGATATATCCAAAGAGTTTTTACGTATTTAAATATATAAAAGCTTTTTGGGTGTATATAAAAAAATTAAAAATTAAACAAAGTGATATACAAACAATTTATTTTTAATTTGTAGATAATAGTTGATGTTATTAAATTAAATGTAAATTGTAAATTAATTTATTTACTTCATAATGTAAGTGCAGATATAAGTAAACAACAAAGAATGTAAGCACCAAAAACAAACAAGTACGTTGTCTGGTACAATATTTAAAAATACTACATATTTTTGTGAAACATAATAAAAATATTAAAACATATAAAAAATAAAGATAATGAAATACAACAATAAATTCTATGTAAATATGGTATAATATAGCCAACGTCATTCCAAAATTAAAAAGCTTTTTTTCTATTAATTTTATTTGAGAGATCAACTTTTAAGCATTTTATAAAATTATAGTGCAGGTTTCCAGTCCATTCCGTTTTTGGAGAGATGGCCAGATGAAGTTCTCGGGAGTAAACGATTTTAGGAGGATTCTTTGGAATGCATTGGCGTTCATATTCCTCTGCCTAACTAAACAAATTTCAAATGATTCTATCAAAGCTGCTTCAGAAGCTCATTGTCTAGAATAGGCTGATTTGTCCATGTTTGCTCTTTCGACGCAATACGAAAGAGTTTAAAATATTTACTTCAAGGATATCGTTACAATTTATCATTATCTTAGTAAGTTTATTGATTACTATCCTGTTGAACCGAATCACAGTATTGATTAACTATTTACAGGATCTCTTGCAAATAAGAGAAGAAGCATTATTTTAAAATAAAAAAGACTGTGTTCACATTTGCAAAATTGTGTAAGAATTTAATGTACCCGTGGGTGAAGCCGTTCACAGAAATGACATCATAAAACATCCGCCCATTTATAATTATAACAAAGAAATCGTTTTAGTCTGCCGCATACAGTCGTCTTTCCGTTCTCGTTAAAGGCATTAAGATAATGTTGTTTGCAGATAGTTCGAATATGGTCTCATAGAGTCGCATTTACATATGAGAATATTGTATATACATTAATTAATATTTTCGGTTTTTTTTTTAAATTGAAAGCGTACAAAGATTTCATTAAATTTACATCAGTAGTCTATAGAGTCATTAAAATTGCCAGTGACAAACCATACAAAGTCACACACTCACCCATGACACTCACACTATCATACATACATGCACATTCAACGTTGCACAAGTTTGGCTAATATTGTCTGAATATTGGCTCTCTGTCTTTTTGTCTGGCTAATATTGAATGTTGTAATTATTCATGTAAATTAATGAAAAATAAAGAAACGTAATTGTAACGCGTGTGTAAACAAGCAACTGTTACGATTTTCATGAGTGTGAACTAACCTTTATGCGATAATCTAAAATGTGATGTCATGCTGTTATAGCGAAAACTATGTTTCAATGTGAACCACGTCCTACGCTCGCAGTGACCGATATAATGCAATTAGGATTGTTCTCCACGGACGTTTTAAATCATTGAAGATTAAATTTAAAGCTATAAATTACAAACCGGTTAAATTACTGCAAGATTCATCTTTCATTTCTATTTGAAGTAATGGTCGTGTAATACCAGCTTTTTGTACAAAGTCGATTTTTATGCGATATAATTTCGTAATTTCAGGCAAAAGACACCGGCAGCAAGGCGTAGGCATTCCCCAAAAATATCTATAAGGGATATACCATAATCGCCACGTCTGGCAGGGAGATTGCTGCATGTGCGGAAGTGGCTAAATATTGGTCCTTTTCTTACTGAAGGATCTCTGTCAGAGACCCTATGTTACCTTATATCTGTTACCCTATGTTTATCTATAACCTTTAGCCTGATAGGATCCATTACTAAAAGAGGTCATTCAATAGTATCGTTTGAATGGATACATTGATTTAAAACAGTGTTTAAGTTCATCGTACAATGATACTAGCAAAACAATAAAGATTAAAATAATTGTAAACATTTGATGTATTGAATCAGTATGTATCATGTATTTTTGTATCCTGGGTCTTGTTCAGTGACAAGACCCAGGGAACGAAACAAATCACGTAAAAATAGAAAAGAAATAAATGAAAATGGCGGTTTATTTGCAAACTGCGATTTCTTTGACACAGCCATTTGATAGACTTATTTACTAAGAAAATATATAGCGGGCGGTGAAGGCGGTTTATGAAGATATAAAAGGGTTTGATAATCGGATGTAAATCAATATTTTATAATTCAGAAGTAATAGTTATGATGAAAGAAATTATACGAAATAGCGCAGAGGATTGGTACGTTGGAGTAACGATATGTAGGGCACAAAGCTGTTTTCTTTATATGGCACGCGCTATTGGGACCTCTTGTACCCCGAGCTTGCTTGGGTCTGTGTTTTTATTCTCCTTTTATTATTTTTTTACTATCCATTTTTAATTTTTTGCTCTTCTGTCATTCTTCTTCTTTTATTTTGTAATTTTCTTTCATTCTTTGCTATATAGCAGTTAGAACAGATGATTTTTGGGGTCTAAGTTTCTGTAGTGAAGACCACGGATTGGCAAGGGTAGCGTAAGAGGTTCACCCACATAGTGAACAGATGAAATTACCGGTCTTTTGCTACTGAAATAAAGTTGACGATGACAAAACTAATTGAACTGTTATATTTGCAATACCAAATGATACTTTAAAAAGTACTGTAACATATCTTATGAATCTGTTCATAAATAAAACATAATAAATAGCACATTACGTTAGAAATTTAGCAGGAATATAGCACAATACTGTGATGGTGACTCAAGTAATAAAACGAGTATTTATAGGCGTCATGTGCCTCGTTTACCGGACTATTTTTTTTCTCGTGTTACATACGATGAAATAGCGCGTGGTAATTGCTTTATCTAAAACGATTTATATGCTCATTTCACGCCTTTGCTATAAAAATATACAAAGCTATGAATGTGATTTATCATATGTTGTACGATTATAAATATGCATATTAATTTTATTAAATTGCAAAGGAAGGCTCAAGGTCACTCAAGACAGAAATGGAGAGAACTATGCTCAAAGCATTGCTGCAAGATCGAATCAAGGATCTAGGTCTGACGCATCTGGAAGAACAGCTCGTCTGTATCGTCTCACAAAGAAGTTGCACATCGCTCATGAAACCGATGGATGTTGGAGCCGAAAGGTTCATGGGTGATGACCACGAGGCAGTAGATATGGCGATGGTACGACATAGGGAGACCTGAAGTCGCTGAACGCTGATAGCGTAGGACGGTTCATCGCAGCGTTCTTTGCGGCGTCTATGCTTTGAAGTGGACTTGTATCGGCTGATATTATGATAATGGTGATTAAAAGGAAGTTTACAGAGTGTTCTATTTTCTTCGTTTTCATAGGAATATGTCATATTATTCACATCACAAAATTTCTCTGCAACTTATTGCATATGCTACTCTTATGTGGGATAATTTATCTGCATCAATAAATAGGACCCAAATCTCTTTGGACTTTTAACAGACTTATAAAGTTGTTATATTTGACAATGTCTTAGAATTATATTTTTCTTTTTTCTTTTATTGTAACGTTTTTGACTTCTCTTTTTTTTATTCATTATTATTAAATAAAATAATAATATTTAGTACTAATTTCTTGTTTTTCTTGTAAATTATGTTTCTGTATTATTATTGTAATGTTTCTGAGTTAACCTTAGAAGGATTAAACGAAATTATTAGCCTTATTAGTTAGTTATTTACTTAGCGGGATACATTTTAACAATTTTTCATTCATTTATTATGTCAAAAACATAACAAGTAATTCACATAAGGAAGAGAAATATCGCTGAACTTTGGATGTCGACTGTTTGTTAGTCGAATATAAGAAGATTCTCAGAAACTCTGTTGTATCGAAGGTATGTTGTAAAATTGGTGATGAAAAAGTTGCAGGTTTCAAATTTTTGGAACCAATTCACTGGCGCTGTCATCAACAATATAATCACACCTATTACATTGAAATACCGTACCCTCCTAGACCTGGACACATACTCAAGTTTCCAGACGAAATGACGACAATAAGACAAATTGCCTACTGTCATCATCGCCATTCGATAACCATTAGGTCTCGCCGAAAATGAGGTCGGATCGTACATCACGGGGACGCCAACTCCCCATCATACTTGATAGAAGCGTTGCCGGAATTTCTTCCGCCAATTCTTCTCCTAGGACTAACGTTTTCCAAAGCGGTAGTAGCCTCTCTCGGGCGCCCTTGTATCGGAATGCTAAGCGGGTACTATCAAAGAGTGACAACTTAAGAAGAGATCCCCTCGTTAGGGCTCTTATTCCTAGTCAATCCATAGAGGCGACCTCCCTATCCGCTGAAATAGTAGTATCTAGTGGCCCGAGCTGAGGCTTTCTAGGAAGCCCTCGAGCTTTCCTTTAAAAGAGGTCTTAGGTTAAGCGTCCTCTGTGCCATGCTATTTAAAAAACGCGGAATCTAATGCCATTTAGGCAGCAGTGATAGTCCAGTCCAAAAAAATTAAATACAATATTCAGGCTATTTTTCCGACATCATACATGTATATAGATATACGTCAAACCAATGAAGAGAGAGAGTACGCAATCTACATTAAACAAGTTGCAAAAAAGAATAACGGCTGTCCCGAGAATGGATATCTTAGGCGTCGAATGTACATAAATCGTTGATTCATCCAATTACAAAACAGTTTTCGTAGCGCAAGAATTGGGTTATTCAAATGTTCGGGCTCTTTAAATGCATGGCGATGTCGGCTGTACCCTCGGCCGGGTGATTGATGGGAACGGGCGGATCTGTTTGCTTCACTACGATAGCAACTTACGCATTGGGAATTTTTACAAACTCAAAGCGCGAACATTTTCATCACAGTGTTACAGATTTATTTTTAAACGTTAATGTACTTCGATCCGTTGTAGGCAAATTCGTTCGGAATAGCAAAATATAAATACAAAAGTTTGTTCATTTTTGCAGACATTTTTTATTCATACTTTGGTTTAGGAGCTGCTTTTAAGTGAATATATAATTAGGTCTATAAAGTACTGGAGTAAAGACCACGCACAGAAAAGCGCAGCTTGGATTAAACCACCTTGTTACGGTCTTTGGATAACATTGGATGCAAGCCGCTTCGAACCGGTCCAATTGGAAATCTATAGGAAAAACCGACGACGACTATGATGATGATTATGAAGAAGAAGTAGAAGAAGATGATGATTATGAAGATGAAGAAGATGATGATTATTATGTAAATGATGATGATGATTATTATTATGTAAATGATGATGATGATTATGAAGAAGAAGAAAAAGAAGATGATTATGAAGAGAAGATGATGATGATGAATTATGATATAGAATACACTTCTATTTTCATTTGTTAAACTTGTTTTTCAATAACGGCACAGGATATAAAACGAAGCATCTTAAGAACTAAAATTACTGGAACGCTATTAATGTGACCAATAAGAATACACTAATTTTTCGTAGATTTGTTTCAGGGTTTTAATCGTCTTATACCTTTCCTTAATAAGTAATATTCTGTACTTGTTCTAAATATTAATTAAAACGGTTTTATTGTTGAAACTGTGGATTTTGTTACTTATTATTTATTATAATAAGTCGTAATACATTATATATTTTCATAAATTTTATGGATGTATTCGTTATAAGGTCGCCAGAAGATGTGAAGATATCAAGAACGCGCCCTGATCTAAAAAACAGAACAAACTCGGATGTGTTTTCTTTTTTGTGGTCACTTTTACGATATTTTTAATACAGTTAACATTTTTTAAAATAGAACCTGTATTATCCGAACCAGCTACCGCGTCGCGTCAATATATCAAAGTTGAAAAATAGACTGTTTCTAAGTCTTTAATAAAATAAATATTAACTTACTATTTCTTTTAATTTTTATTAACACAAGTTGTTTCAGTATAGGTGTAAATGCTTTAAAAGGGTAAATGTTAAGCATACTTGTTGTCAATTAATGTATTTTACAGGCGTGTGTAGGTGACAGAGTTGTTGAAAAATAAATGATTTCAGCAAAAATAAATAACATTACAATAATACACAAAAACGGGGTTTGCAAAACTTGGATTAATACACATAAAAATTTATTACAGTTTTTTATCCGTCTGTGCAGGCTTAGTAGTACTTAAAGTTGTTTGACTGTCGCATTCAAATGAGAAAATTAGATAATATTACATATCTCAAAGTTATAACTCGTATCGTTCATTGAAAATAGGTGTGTAAGCTTTTTGGTAACAAACGATATACACATTCACTCCTTTTAAACTATTACACTTTTAACCAATCATCCTGTGTAATTATATTTATTTTGTCCCTTTTTTTACAATGTTATGATATTTGTAATTCATAAGTAAGGTGTATTAAATACTTTAATGAAAAAAATATTTTTAGTTAGAAAGTATTTTTCTGCTTACCTTACTTTACGTTGAAAGTTGTGACGTTGAAGTCGCTAATATACTGGCTGCAAACTAATCTGCAAAAGAAAATAAGGAACATGAAAAAAAAAATATAAATTTCTTTAAAGAAAAATTTTCAAGTTTCTTCAAAGATGGGATAAAGGTTAGTCATCTGGGAATTTCGGTGTAATTTAAAGCAACATTATAAGGTCTTAGTTCTCTTAACAAGGTACCAGATAGATATAAATAGGCAGGAAAGATAAACCTTTTTTTAAAACATTTTTTTTAATATTTGAATAGACAGGTAGGATTATTTTACCTTTTTATTAGAAAAATATTCTTATGAACTAGTAGGCAAGGCATTGACCTCCCCCCCCCCCCAAAGATCGCAATAATGACTGGTCTTCTTACGAACTTGAATATGTCAAAAGTCCATAGTCGGGTGTCGATCCATGTCTCAAAATTAACTGTACAATTTGTTTCCAGGAATATATTCCAGGAAATAATAATAAAAGGCTCGGTATAACGAGTTTTCTATTATAACGTTATCAAGTATCTAATAGATTCAGACGTTACTTTGCGGAAGTCCATACTAAGTAAGAAAAGGACTAATATATAACTACTTCCGCTATGTAGCAGTAGTCGTGCAATAAAGTGCACCGCCCGCCAGCCCGCTTATAAATGCGCATGCGGCAAACAATGCAAATTACACAACTACCACCGTTAAATCACTCGACACGTGTTTAACACCTACACGGGGCATCCTCAGGAGTAATGTAACACCGATTAGTGCCATGACTCGGTGTTTCTTACTTAACATTATCATGGTTTCGAATCAATATAGATATATACTTAATAAATACTGGAACAGTATAGTATATGGAAGACGTCTTTTACATTAGACTTATTCATATTTTAAACAACACAGAAACATGTATCTAGTTGAACCTATTGTTCTTTGGGAAACCAATATATATAAAGACCATACAATTCAACCGAACAAGGACTTCGATATAGTCAATGAAATAATTGGAAATAAATTTATATTAAATTGGTATGGTATGTATTAGTAGTAAGAAATGGTAAAGAGAAACAATATAAATAAATATTGTAAAAAAAGGTAAACCTAAAATAGGTCAAATGCAAGAAATAAAATTAAAACAAGAATTGTAATAGTTGATATGAGAAAAAAAAGAATGGTCGAATAAAAGGAAAATAGATGAAAGAAAAGGTAGAAGAACTGTAGAGAGAAAGATAGTAAAAGAATGAAAGATCATATGAGAAACGACTGAGGAGCGCGTGGTAAAAATACTATGTGAAAAAATTATTAAAAAGAAATGAAAGTTCCTAATACATAAATAAGTTAGAGATACGAGAGGCCTCCAGTAGCGGCGGCCATTAAAAAATATAAATAAACAAGTAGTTCCTAGAATAAAGTATTTTCGTGATATGAAAGCAGACTTCTCCGTAGGGGTAAAGTAATATAGTCAATACCAACCAGTTATTTAATAAAATCAACGTTGTGTACTATATCATGGATCACGAAATATCTTGATACAACTTCTCTCCATCAATTCCAGAAGAATAACACTCATCATAATAAGTACATAGTTATGTAAATATCTAATAAATATTTATATGTAAACATATAAGAAAACGTATGTCAAAGATTCCCGTCAGAAATAAATTTGACGCGACAATCGTCTACTCTTAGGTTTTTATTTGTCTTTAAAGAACGACGAAGGTTTTCTTTTGTAAATATTTGAAGATCATTTGAAGATAATACGCTTGAAGCGACATTATTCTAAATGAAATTATTCTTTCACGAGGCGATATATTTTATGTTGTTTTTTTTTTAAATTATCTGCTGCTCTAGTGGCATTTGCAAATTCTTAGGTCTGAGTCGGCGGGGCGCAGAGGGCGTTTAGCCGGGGGACCTTTGGTTAGGGTCACTATATACTAATTTACAGGATTAGGAGGTCGCGGAGCTTTTACATCGCCTTGGTCGAAGGTCTATGGAGTGACTTTTTGGTATTTTAACCCAAGAATCGATTCGGATCTCGACTTGGTGCATTGCTATTGCATCATATTTTTTAATAATAGATCTGCTCATATATAACATAACTGACATTTGTTATCGTAATAACACAGTTGCCTTAAAATTAAAACCGTTCATTGAAAGAGCGTCATTAATGTAGTCGAAATATACTTCTTTTTGGTTTGGAAGAACTTCGACGCTGGTATCAAAAGCACGACCTGAAGAGGTAATGATCTCAACCTATCATCTGCGGATCGAACTCGACACAAATCCATTGACTGACGTCAACTACATTCATGGCATTCATTGAATCCTACGTCCGTATCTTTCACTGAGGTAAGTTGTTCCAAATAGTTTCTCCGTAGACACTAATGAGAAGGAAGTTTGTTTAGTTTTTATGGTTGATTTTATAAGCGTTATCAATAAATAATAAAACGCCCTTATCGCATAACACGGATAATCTTAACATAAATTATGTCCCACCTGTTCCTATCCTTGGCATCGTGTAGCGCAGCAAGACATACTATATTTATTTTGAGGATAATACAAGGCCTGGTTATTGTATAGTAAAAAACTATTTGGTTAAAACGGATCCAAGTTTATTAAATACTACTTTAATTCAAATATTAACTAGAGAGAACGTAGCTTATTGCAATAAATCTGGCTATAAACACTGTTATAATTAAAAAATATATATCACTTTTGAATTTGGAATCTGTCATTTTTAAATAATTGTTCATTGTGTTTTCTTTTTCAAGATATTTTAAAATATTTAGTGACATTAAAATGGAGTGGACTGATAAAAGGAACCGAATCGCTGTGATTGCATTACATAAAGTAAGTATGGTGTTAAACAATTTTTATAATGCTTCATACGCTTGGTATTAGTCAAATGTTTATGTACCGGGCTATATTAATAGGTATAATGAAATCTGCTTTGTTTGTGACAGGAAAAGATCTAGCCGTTAGTGTTCGTATGAAAAAAGAGATCAAGGTTATAAGAGAAGTAATTCGATGAAATCCTGTCCGAAAGTAAAAAGATTGTATCTCGGCAGATGAAGATAACATCGAGAACCATGACGCGTATTCTCAAAGATGACTCAGGACTTTACAGCCTGCAAGAGCCACATTGGTAATTTTTTTAACAGATAATTTAAAAAAGGATAGGATAGTAAAATCAAAACAACTACTTAAGCGGCATGTAATGGGAAGTCACAAATAAACTTTGTTTACTGATGAGAAAATTTCGACATTTGAGCAATATTTTAAGAAAGGAAATAACCGAATTTATGTTGAAAACTCTAAATAACTTTCCCAATTATTCAACGGAGTACAACGTGGCATAATTCGACTTCAGTTATGATTTGAGAAGGTGTTAGCTATGAAAGGGCGATGAGCTATAACTTTGTGAAAAAGGTAATTAATATACGCACAGGTGTACCAAGATAGATTCTTGAGAAGGTGGTTAAGACTTCTTAACAATAACATGTTCAATAGCCAAGAATGGCTCTTTCAATAAGACTCTGAGCCGGGTCTACCCAATCTTAGTTAGAAATTATTATAATTTATGGTCATTTTTAGAGTAAGGCTTGCTTTAAACGTCATAATAATTTGAAGCCCCTAAAACAATACAAACGGTTAGCAAAGAAGAATTTACCAATAGAAAGAGTACGGGCTGGTATTAATTACTATCCTCAACGATTAAAAGACTATATTTCAGTCAGTGACCACATGGAAAAAGCTTTATTTATTTTTATAGTTATATATTAATGTATTAAACTAATACATTACAATAGTTATAAATATTACATATTATAAAATAAACATTTTCTTTGCAGGAATATTTATGACTAAACTAAGGGTAGACATAAAAATAAAATAATAAATTACGATTATACTTTCAGCATTGAACTGATAGAACTACGAGCATTATTGGTGACATTGACTTCGGTGACATTGCCACCGGTATCGGTTTTATTTGGGGGAAGCACCGTTCCGTGAACTCAGTTTCGACAAAGCTGTAAAAGCTCCCTGGGCCAACAACAACTACAGACTATAGTCTTGGATATATGATACTCGTGTTGAATCGCTTATCTTTAAGAATATGATGTAAAAACTTTGTATTATAATTTATAGTATAAACTGCAATCACTAGTAAATGAAATAAAATTTGTTCTAATTTTGAAACGTAAAACTAAGATCAAATTGAGAAATTGCTTTGCTATTTTTAAAAAAAGAATGTTGTAAATATTGCCTTCCACAATCGACAAATAATAAGCGATTCAGCTGTTAAACGACAGTAATTATCTGCAACGAGTGAACTGTTAAAGGCTTGCGAACTATCCAATGTGCAAAGTTTCAACAGTCATTATATTTTATGTTTATTTTCAAGTGCCTGTTCTATTTTCTTCCATTTTAAATGGATATATTAAGAAACACGATTACCTAAGAATTACCTTATAAAATAATACCGGGGAAACCGTTAAGTTTTTCATCTTGCCGGTTCAATGTGGATTGTGGAATTTCAGTTATGTTTCACATTTTGGATTCTAACGCACTATCTTCACGATGTTATGTTTTATTTTATTTACCCCTTATATGTGTTAAAAATGGTGTACATTTTACAGGGAAATGTGTGACGAACAAGAAAGGAACTTAGAAAAAAAATTATGAACATATTTCGATGTTATCGTATCTAGACGAAAAAGAAAATACACATGTTATATCAGTATTTATTTCATTTCACTGGATCTCGGCAAAGATAGGTAGCAATTATAAATAATTGCACGAAACAGTTCCGATTTCAAAGAGATGTGAAATGAATATTTTACTAAAATTCCAGACATCAAACGGAACTTTTCAATCACATAACGAAAGGTATAGGAGCTTAGGTGATTGAACATCGTTTCAATTTGAAATGAATGTGCGAAGTCAATGGTTATTTTTTTAATCTCCCATTGGAGTAAACATGATACATTCAACCCGATGTATTCAAATTATAAAGGAAGATCTTGCTTACTGTATCTGTATGGTTTTTTTCATACCAAAAAATGAAAGGTCTGTTATACGGAAGGAAGCCTCTAAGATCTTTATTTATTGTAAGCTATGTGATTTTAATTGAGGTATATATTACATTACTATCGTCTGAAAAGGTGCAGAGCAATCAATGACTTTTTTGACAAAATCTCATGACATTTTTAATCTGTTCCTTAGAAATTGCTTTTACCTTTTATATTATATTTTCCTTTATCTTTTATCCATATATTTTATGTGTCGATTGGCCTAGGTACTTGTCTAGAACTGAGTAGTCCCACAAGGCGTTTACTTAGTAGAATGGTATCGGTATGCTTAAACGTAAAAGAAATTTGTAAGTCCGTCGTTATTAGTTTAATTATGATTAGTGTTGTCGCAAAGTCGTTTGTTTTGTATAGAAAAATATTTCTGATACATTCTATTGCATTCTATTATTAAAATGTTGATATCTCTGTTTGTATGAAAGTTTCCAATAGTTCGATAATAATTCAATTCATACTTTAATAAGTTAAGAAACGTTTACATTTAAATATCATTAAGTTTATTGATTTTTTGCCAATTTCGGAATAGTGACATGATACAGTTGCTGTAAATATTTTGATTTATATACGTCACAATTTTTTTCCAAACATGCTTTGCATTTTTGTTTTTTGATATGAAATTTTAAAATATATCGAATTTCTTCACTAGATTCATTAATTTTATCTAAAAGAACAAAAAAGGTCACAGCTGAAATCCAAATTTTAGCAACTTTAATTTAAACTTGAAATAATAACCTTCTAGTGAAAAACCAGCCAGATATAAATAGAAAACCTTAAGGGATTTTATTACAAGTTCATACATACTATTCGAGAAAAGATTTTTCTTACTTAATATTTTAGTTTAACTCATTAGTTTCCACAGATCCATTTTTTAGAACTAAAACTAAAAGTAGTGTGTATTAACTAGATGAATATCATGAGTATAGTTGACGTCAAAATGATTGGATTGACGTTGGGTGCGATCCGGAAGTGACTCGTTGATGTGATTATCTCTTCAGTCTATGCCTTCAATACTACCGTCGATGTTCGTCAAAACAGAAGTACCTACCGACTGCATTAATTACTCTTTGATTGAACTGTCGTAATTATTATACAGTGATTTCGATTAAAATGCTTTATTTTCTATTTTCTTTTTTATATACGTAACACTGTGAATTTTCTATAACGATTTGAGTATTAAAAGCTGAAGTTTGAAACCTGTTTCTTCAGATATTGTCGATAGATGGCGTTATTAGTCTATTGCCTCGCACTACAGTTTATATGGCATCGTCGGATCGCGTTAGTATTTTATAAAGAATAATTTAAAGTTATCGAATTCAAATTCAAAAAATCTTTATTCAACATACGATGAAATTAAGCGCCTTCGCGGTACGTGGGGTCTTCCATCTGACATGAAATGTCTCTGATTTTAGAAGAACAAGCTAAAGAAGCTTCACTATGTATTTTTTGTAAATAATATAAAATTATCTCATTTTATTAATTGAGTCAGTCTGGAGGCGAACAAATGATCAGTGTGCTATATTCTACAAAGTCATGATTTGACATATTTATTAATTTGTGCAATGATGAGTTACTTGCTATGATTTACATAGACATCTTTCACAATAAGCAAAAGAGTTCAAAACTCTGATAACAAAGTGTTTTATGATTTGTGAATAATAATTCTAATTGATTTTATATGTTTACAAGCTTTCGTCATTTATTTGTTTCTTATTCATCTTTTCGGCTGATGGACGTCCACTGCAAGGAATGGCCTCTTCCAAAGATAGCAACGATGACCAGTCCTGCGCTGCGAGCACCTCTGTATTCTGGCTGTTGAATCTGTTGTTAGCCTTGTAAGGCTGTTACAACTTCGTCTAGTCTTCGACCCGCGAGCTAACAAGAATTTTCTAATGCTATACTATATTCGCCTCCCGGCGCGTCGGTGCGTTGTGTGGGACTCGGTGTATTGCTGTTGTCTCCGCTGCTATTCTCCGTTGTTGGTGTTGTCTTCTTTCTTCTACCTTCTAGAAGCTACTATTCGGTGGGCCCTCTTGCTCGGGCGTGTCTCGTCACTTTGTGTGTGACTTTCTTTTTGGGGGCCCTTTTGGTTTTTTTTGGGGGGCGTCTTTTGATCCCTTTCGGGATCGGTGCGTTCTCGTTCGGTATTGCATGGCGTGGCCTATGCTTTTCTGTTATAGGGTTTTCTTCTGGTATGTAACTGGCCGCTTGGGCCACTAGATGGTTCGGGTGGTGTACGGCGTTTTGGAAGTATGTCCTTGACGCCTCCTTGCTGCAAGCACCCAGCGACTTCCCGTGATCATAACTATGACGTCGATCCACCTAGTGGGGGGACTACCCACGCCACGTCTAACGTCTAGTGATTGCCACTCGAGAACATTTAGACCCTAACGTCCATCGGTTGAACGAGCGATGTGCTCCGCTATGATTATTAAATATCATTATTTGATTATTACATTGTTATTGTTGTATATGGTTCGTTTCATATGTTTCATTATTTTAACTTTAAATATATATTGAACTATTTATGTAATGATAAATAGATGTAATGATAATTGTGTATTACACATGATTACGGAAATAAATAAATTACAGTTGAGATGAGGTAAATTTAAAAAGAACAGTAATTTATGTTACAATTATTTTAATTACAATCAACGTTGCATGTACTTCGGTGTTTAAAAAGGTATTTAAAATGTCAGAAATATTAAAGGAAACGATTTTAATCATGTTTTACTGAGAATGGAAGCAACGTATACATCATAGGTTTACATATAGGTTTAATAAACGCTGTAAAAAGTTGAAACCAAAACTAATAAAAATTAAAATAAATTTAAATTACCAATATAGAATTCGATTAAATAATATTTGTTTTATCATTTTGTAATCTACAATAAAATAAAAGTTATTATTTTATTTTATTTTATTTATACGATAGAATGAACAGGAATTCAAAGTTAGAATATTTGGTCAGAGTACCTCTTTTTTGAAAACCCAATATTTCAATTATCTTATATGGATTTTATCGTGACTTTTAGCTAAAAACCTTTCAGTATAATGAAAAGTGGACGGAAAAAATTAAGACAGTTTAAATTACCTGTGTCATATGTGCAAAAAAACAATGTTAAAAGTTAATGGATAAATATGAATTAATGAAAGAAAAAAACAAGTAAACTTCAGGTGATCCTAGAAGAATGTTATTAAAAGTGTTATTACATTTTTTTTGACTCGGTATGCAATATAAAGTTTCATATTATTATTAAACCTCACCGGTAATATTAAATCGCAGGTGCAGTATATGGGCTAACTTAAATTTTGTAACATTTATTAAACATATTACTCCACGGAAAGTTTCGCAGTAAACGCTAGTGGAGGATAAGCTATGGTGTTGCTTGTACGTTCGTAGATTGGAGAAATTGTTTACTCAAACAAACAATTGTGTACAAACATGTGTAAAAAATATTTATTTATTTACACATGTTTGTACGCAAAAGATAATAAATAAAAAAGAAACAATTCACGTAGAGGTACAAGAGGCGTTCTTATCGCTCGAGGCGATCTGTACCAGACAACCTTTAAATGGAGATGAGAGACATGAAGGAGAGAGCAGTTTAGGTTGTACATATATACATAACTATATACACATACATAGTTATTTATTGATTTGAGAATTATTTTTAGGATAGGCTTATATTTGAGATACTTCTACTGATATTTTTCATCATTGTCATTTTTCTCTTTTTATATTGTTTTTCTTTATCGTACCTTCTTATTTTCAGCCGGTAGATGCTCACCGCAAGGGATACGCCCCTCCAAAAGATCGTCAAGGTAACTGGTCTTTTGCTGCCCGCATCAGGCGATGCGTGAATTTGACCATGTCATCGTTCCATCTTAAGTAAGAAAAGGACCAATATTTAGCCATTTCCGCACATGCAGTGGTAGTCGTGCAATAAAATTCACCGCCCCCGCCCGCCAGCCCGCTGATAAATGCGTATGCGGCAAACAATGCGAATCACTCAACCGCCACCGCCAAATTACTCAACACGTGTTTCACCCCTCCACAGGGCATCTTCAGGAGTTATGTTACACCGATTAGTGCCAAACACAGAGTCTTTACACGACTACCACTGCATGTGCGGAAGTGGCTAAATATTGGTCCTTGTCTTACTTAGGATGGACTTCCCCGAGGTAACGCCTGATTCCATTAAATATCGTTCCATCTAGTGGTAAGTATGCCCACGCTGCGTTTACCGGCTTGTGGCCGCCACTCGAGAACCCTTCGGCCACAACGGCCACAGGCTGCATGAATCGTGTATCACGCCCGTTGCCACCTCGGACGTGCAATTCTTATCTCTGCATTCTTAATTTCGATCCCATACACAAACTCTTAGCATATCATGGAAAGGCCATTCCTCTCTGCTTGTCCTTGAGCCTTTTTAAAACGTCCATCGTAAGCGCCCACGTCTCGAATACGTAGGTTTACTTTTAGTTTCTATCAAATGGGGCTGTTCTGGCATTCTTCTTATTATCATCGTCTTCGTACACAATTGCACATTTTAATTTCACATTTTCAATTTAAATCGGTACCCTTGGTTTTTCAGCAATTTTATGGTCACGATATTATTTATTTAATTACATGTCTATACGCCTTTTTTGTTAGCCGTCAAATGTTTGATTGCTAGCGATATATTGATTTACTTTGTGGTTTGTCTGGAAAAAAAGCATTGTTTTACAATTTTATTCTTAATTTTTTAAACAGTCATGAGAATTTTTTTTGTAAATAGGTCAAATAAACGGACATTTCATCTATATGTTAATTATCAAATCCGCCCAACAATGTTCGCAGGATATGATAGCCTGATAACGGTCAACAGGGAATTTATATTATTTTTCAATAAATGTACTTCCGGTATACAAACAAATAAAACATTTGTTTTTCGGAAAATTTCCATTCCATGACGAAATGAATGGATCAAAATATTTAAAAATTTTAACCCGTGAAAATTAAAACATAAAATATTACTTTCATTTCTACGATACAGAGTTATCCACTAACCTATAATTTATTTTCCAGCTAAATGTTAATACACTCTTGCTTTAGATTCATTACTAAATAAATTTATGAAGCTGCTTAATTATAAATTAATTAAACGCTATAAATTAGGATGGAATATTGCTTGATATTTTTTAAAATTTCTTTTGCAATTTGCGGTTGATGTTCTATTTAAAATCTACAGGAGAATATTTTTGTAAAAATTTAAATAAACTTATGAAATATTAAAGATTTGTAAATCCTTGCTAGTTACTAAACATCACGTGAACGCTGTGCTTGTTGATCCTTGGTTACCACTTAAACTTTAAAACCCGAGCGACTATTATTTCCGTGCACTGTCTTGCCTGTCCACTGCCACTTAGACCTAAAAATTAGCTGGGTTAAGGTCCCGTGCGTTTGTCTACGAATCTCATAATTTCTTATTCGATCGCGTAGAAGAAACCCGAGCATAAATCTCTCCATGGTTAGTTATGTGATTGTGAGCCAGTGGAGCCTAGAGTGAGTGTCCACGCTTAAATCATCACTAGTAATACATATTGGTCATAGACTCTCATATTTCTGAGGAATATTGGACGAGATGTTTCGTAGTTTTTCGCTAAATAACAAAACTCTTGAAATATTATAATGCTATTTTATTATTTCGCATATAATGCTGAGAGATTGGTCTTCAACCTCGCCGATTTGCAAACGAAAAGCGTCTTCATTTATGTTACTTTAAAATTCACATCCTCAATAACGAAGTGAAAATCTTAAAGAAAGAAATTCGAGAGCACGAATCTTGCGATTACCTTCGCCCAAGTGATACTCGAAATGTTCCATTAACATTCAAAGGAATCAATTAGATGAAGAGCACAGGTGAATGCTTTCGCGTTTGATAATTTAGATGCGTATGTTTTAAAATGTATTTCTTTGTAAAAAATGTTTTTAACGTCAGTTTTTTTACCAATCCGTGTTACACGTATTAGCTGGACAGTGCTTCTGTACTTAAGCGACTTAAAATCACTGCTAGACTCTGTATATATTCTTCAAACGAATGTTTGATATTTTGGATATATTGCAAGAAATACTACACCTTGAAAAGTTGACAGAAAAGCGGCGATGAAGATGATCTTTAAAGTAACGTTTAAGTCTGCTATACTGCCGTTATAATTATTAAAAAAGGTATTGACATACTTCCTTATATTATAACCTTTTTGGGTACCATTTTATAAAATACGTATGTTGTTACAAACCTATTTTCAAATAACAAGGAAGTACTAATTATAAAACGCTGAAGGAATGCACGTCTACTAATATGAAATATTAAATAAAAAGTATAAAATATTTAATGGTATCAGGTGTTACCTTGCGGAAATCCATCCTAAGTAAGAAATAGACCAATACTTAGCCACTAGTGCCAAACACAGAGTACTAATCGGTGTAACATAACTCCTGAAGATGCCCCGTGGAGGGGTAAAACACGTATTGAGTGATTTGGCGGTGGCAGTTGTAATTAAGTAAGTAATTCGCATTGTTTGCTGCATACGCATTTATTAGCGGGCTGGCGGGCGGTGCACTTTGTTGCACGACTACCACTGCATGAGCGGAAGTGGCTAAATATTGGTCTTTTTCTTACTAAGTATAAAATAATTATATAAATATTACAGGTACATATATATTTATTGGTTATAGATATAAAATATTTATAGGGACGAATGTATAGTCAATTTGCTCTTAGTTAATAACATATATGGTGGAATATATCCAAAAATAAATTCTTTCAGAAATTTAAATAAATACGTGTTGATATAGTAAAAGAAATTGATTGTTATATTTGAAAATTAATTGTTTTATTAAGTTTACATTTTGTCATTGCAGATTTTGTACTGCCAGAATTTGTCAGCCTGTCGCATTGTAATAGAAAAAAATAAATAAATTAATGTAACATATTTTAAAGATTACCTTATATCGAGCGGTTGGAAATAGATCTTGGTTGACAAAATGATTTTTGTCTTTTACACTCCGTATGTTGATTTGAGTTCGGATAAATAGTGTTTAGATATAACTTACATTTATTTCAAACAGGTTTCACACTAGTCTTTTAGCTTCGTAAAATGAGTACCTCTTTTATGGGTAATTGTCAAATATGTATGGTTTTTTTGTATTAACTTTAATAAGATGTATATAAAGGATATTCTGGAAGTAAACTGAAAACAAAAAAAATTGTAATATTATTATTATCATTCTTCTTCGTCTTCTTATTATTCGATAGACGCCAACTGTAAAACAAAGGTCTCCTCCAAACATCAGGGCACGATACACAGAACAGTCACCATACTTGTACACACGACTCAGTTACCGCGCCCGCCTAACCTGTGTTCAAGCGAGGGCGGTCTAGGGAGGCCCGTGTCGCTCCCGATCGCCGAGTAGTTCTCGCTTCACATAACTTACACTACACCTCATTCACTACATATACATCTATCATCACCCGGGTATATGTTAGTTCCTCTACGGGTGTCTGTCTTCGTTGTAACTGGGGTACGATCATCCAGCCTAAATTTTTAGCTGCAAAAAGCCTAAATCCGCTAGTAGCATAACTTCAATACATCAAATGTAATGGCTAAAGATCGCCTCGATAACTAGTTTTGCTACCCTGTCCTCATTCAGCAACTTCCCTCGACTTTAAATATATCAACGGCCCTCCTAATGGGAGGCTGGTCCACGCGGTGTCTATAGGTTTGCTGTTATTCAAATTATATGATTTATAGTGATCACTTGCGTACATAAGAAGAATACAAGTTTAGCTTAATTCGATAAAAACTAGTTTCAAATTGTGCTCTCTTATTATAGCATCCTTCAACTTCAACGAGAAATCCCAAAGCGCCCTGATTTACGCCTGCAATAAACTCAGAGGAGTTTGTTTTTAAATACACACAATTATCTTTATTAAAATAGTTAGAGTAACTCTTTACTAAGCTTTATTATCAGCTAAAAATATATTAATCTCGTTTTTGTTTAATAAACACGTTTAATTTATTTACATGAAAATGAGCTCACAAATTTAGATATCTCGTTTGTACAAAGCGTACGTTACTCAAACTTGAGTAATTACAACTTTATGAATACTTAGACAAACACGTAATCTCGCGGTCGCTGAAACATTTCACATCACTGCCACGCAACAACAACGAAAAGCTTTGTCCCAATTTAACGGCTCGAGTGAGTTCTCCTTATTTGTTCTACGTCCCCACTAGACGAGCAAAGGAAACTCTAAATTACAATAGGATTTGTACATATGTGCTTAAGTTTTGTCTGGAATTTATGTCTTGTCTATTTAAGCTCACTGAAACATATGTAAGTATTTCTCCAAGGTTCTTTTACAGACTTTGTATTGACTCAAGGTAAAGTCCTATTATATTTCAATTGAAAAAATATATGTTACATTCTCAAAGGAAACACTTTTAAAAGAATGTAAAATAAATAATTTTATTTTGTAGTCGATGATCGACTTACCAGTTGAATAAAAATATTTATTTCTACCGTAATGAACTGTCAAACGCGAATAGTACAATTTGCACTGACAAATGGGCGAAGTTCATAGAGAGCTGACAAACGCGCGAAACTCGAAGTGAACTGTCAAACGCGCGAAGTTCACAGCGAACTGTCTGACATGCTAAGTTTCAATAGTAAGTAGTATTGATCTGGAATAATTTAAAGTTGTGTTCAATCTTCCCATATTACATTTACAAAATATGACAAATTTTGTAAAAGTAATTGGACGTAATTTTTTTTGCAACTTATAGAATGATGAATGGAAATAGGAATACTTTAGCAAATCTTATTTCATGGTGAGTAATAAATTTAACTTACTATGAACCTTGCGAGTACCGTTTAGGGTTTCTTTGTATTATATTAAATAAAAAGGCGAAAAACCAGAGGTATGTTTATAACTAATAGAAAAAAGTGACAAAAACTTTAACCACTCTTAAAAAAAAGTAATTAATAAATTGATATGATAAAATCTGACGCATCTTCTTCGTGGCATAGTACATAGCATAGGAGTTATGTTAATGGGGGTGGTTGCACTTTCCTTCTCACAGTCGATAGCTATCTGGACTCAACTAGGCATTTAAAAGGAAGATACCCAAGGATAATTCAATGAGGGTATCTCTTGATTTCTTCATTGCAAAGCTGATATACCAGTGGATGGTTGCTAATGTATTTCTTAACGTGAACAATTCCCGAGACGCGCAGCTTGATCTTGTGATTCTGGAGAATGTAGAATTTAGTGAGTTGCCATATGAGGAGCAGAACATATGACCGCTGTGGCCATAAGGTTCTGGAATAAAGACCCCAGCATAATGATTGTATGACTTGTCTATATCTCTTGCAATAGCAAACGTTGTAAAACTTTTGTATGCGTATCCCAGAAAATATGTTATGATAAAATTTTCTTACTTATAAGAAGTAAGAAAATTTAATGAGTTTGTTTTCTCCATATAAATAAATGAATACAATAACTGTCAAATTTTTTCATCTAGTTAAATGTGTCCGAACGTGTTTTTCTTCTGGAATTTTCGGTTGAGTAATTTGAAACGTCCATTGCTATATCTATAAACTCTATGATCGATATAGTTTCTGTGTATCATACGAATCTAATGTAATTGCTCTTTTGATCATTTCACACTTCACTTTTAGTTGATTCAAAGCCAAGACATGATAAAGGTTGAAACAGTATATTTCATGTTCGTTATTCACATCAATACATCAACATACTGTGAGTTCAAGTTAAATAGAAGTATTATGTGAAAGTATTGTCTCTCTTAGTTGGCCTCCATTATTCAGCTCTACCAAAATAATATGTAAATATACCATTTTTTATAAAAGCACTGACACTGACAATGAGGTTGAACAAACATTGCGGCCCAAATGTATTTGAACGTCCTATTGGCACGTACTATAAATGAAGTAGCCGCTAATTCGCATGCAGCCCACTGAGATGACGTCATATAATATGAGATTGCTGGGATCAGTGGTATAAGTTGGTTGGTTCGTTGGTTGTAAATCAAATATCAATTATTAAAACTAACTAAAACTGCCTATAAGTCGAGAAAGTTTATACATATAATATACATACATAAAAGAAGGAAAATAAAAACTTGTAAGAAAATATAAGAATTAAAATATAAAACATGTACACGAAAAATTTACATGTAAATATACATAACGCCCGGCCTTTTCGCTAATAGAGTTTTAGTAGACAACCTCTTTGTGAGAATGTTTTACGTTTAAATGTATTCAATGATACATATTTGAATATAATTAGATGAACTCGAATGTAGTAAGTTATTTTAACATTATTTTAAAAGTTAAATATTTCTGTCTAGTATTCGTCTATTTCATCAGATATCAGATCCATTAACCTGTTTTATCAAATACCTTAATTACACAGACAATAATTACTAGTTGCGCTATATTACACCATTCCTGTTATGTGGTGACACTAGGTGAACTATAGCTATATTCAAATGGTGATGGATTCCGTTAGCGGTTCCGGATTTTAAAGCTTCTTCGGACTCAAGGCTCGCGGATCCGAAATCCGCGATATAATAAATTAAAAAAATATGTCAAATGCGTCGCCTTTCGTATTGTATTGACTAATTGTTATCTACACGGTTTTCAGAGAAAGGTGGACTTAATCTAGTATAACCCAAGTAAAAAAGTAGAAGTAGAGTAAAAGTAGTATATGGAGGGCTTAGAGTGGCTTGCGAAGTGAAAATGGGTCGGAGCAATGCTTGCGGCAGCGTCGCTTCCCTTTTGGAAGACGAGGAGAGACGCCATGCTTTCTTAAGGTTTTGTCACAGGGTGGCGGGTAACGTAATTAGGCAAAACAAAACCGTGTAGCAGGAAGTGTGGTAAGGGATGGGAAGCGTTGCGAAAATTAGATGTGAGTGAATGCTGTATGTTGAATGTATGCTGAAGGATAGAAAAAATGAAGGATGGAAAAAGGAATAAAGAGAGAAATTGTGAAGTATGAAAGAAAGAGGATAAAAATTAGAAGCTAAATTTCCTTGTCCTGAAATTGGATAGATCGCTGGATGCGAGCAGCGTAAGATTGGATGTCATTGCGATCTTTGGCGGAGCCCTTCTTCTTGTATCCGCTGATACCATGATGATTGTAGAAGTATTATAACAAAATAATTTTACTTATTCTCAGAAATTTCTGCATCCGATGTAACGCAATACGAAACTGCAAATATATCATGATGAATGGATGACGTCATCGAACTAAAGTTTACACAGATGTCAAGCTCAACCACTCATACCCAGTTTCTGTGTCAGGGCTGAAGTACGATAAATAAACGTATTGTTATAAAATCAGCTTAAATCGTGGGCACGGGCTTTTCTGACCGCTCCGGCCGTGAATGTAAACATCATTCGGCTGCGAAGCAAAATGGGTTTCCTTTGTCCAACTCGCCTGTGTAAATGTAACACAAATAAAACATTTACCGGATGAAATAAATTCACTCGCTGTGAGCCCAAGCTGAGCGTCGCTGGTGCGAAGTTTTCGGATTACATACAAGTATATATTTTTATTTTCTTGTTTTGCAATTGGTATCATTTTGTTTCTGTTATCTTACATAAATTTCTATCAATTTTAGTATCTGATTTATTCAAATCTACGTTGTTTTTTTTCAGGATACATTCATTTAATTACCTTTGTTTAGAATGTATGAACTGATTACCAAAAGATAAACATTTCTCATTTCCTCCATAGCAAAGTTATCTTTTACAACTTTGATCTTCTCAGAGATCTTCGTTCATTCTTTTCTTGTCTTAAGTGTTCTAACTTAGAATTCTCACTTTGAAAATTAGAGAACCAAATCGTTACATGTTTAAAGGTACGCTTGCCTCGAATCTTCATAGTTTATTGGCGGAATAACCGACAAGGTTTCTCTCCAATTGTCCATTATCTAGTAAAAATATGAACTTGTGTATGTGTATGTTACATGTATTTATATATCTATTTAAGTACATATACATACAGATAGGTATAGCATCCGTCGTTCATATAGGATGATTGGTTATGGTTGTAAAAACTTTAAAGGAGTGAGTGTTTAGCTTGTCAACAAGTCTTTTACTGCTATTTCCAATCAAAAAAGTGATCACTCTGAAATACGTTACATTAATTTGTTTTCTTATTAGAATACGACAGCTATACAGACAGACAATAAACAATAGTGAATTAATAGTCGTATTCCTAATTTTGAAAGCCTTTTCCTTACTATATTAACATTACGTTATATATCATTTTTAAAATTCTTATTATACATTAATTGGCAACAAATGAACTATAAATCTATCCTTTTAAAGATTTTTCACATATAACCAATCTCCCTGTACATGTATGTACAAAAGATATCCACCTATGTACAATCTTGGAATTTGGTGGGGATATTTTTTCCGCTAATTTGTGGTCAGCTAAGAAGGGATTTTACGAAATTCTATTCGCAAAGGAGTCTGAAGCAGCATTCATTAAATTCGCGAATTGAGCGGGCGACAGCTTATAATCAATACAATGAATACCAGATAGCAAGTTGTAACTAATACAATAGCAGTTCGAAATTATAGAATAGTTACATAAGATTGGGACCAATGGAAAATGGCACAAAATCGGAATAAAATAAACGGCCTATTTTTATCATTATTATAATATTTTAAGAAGTGCTATCACTACCTATTTTTAAGATGATGGTCTTTTGTGTGACAGGGGCGTTATAATTAAGGATCATAAATATTTCAAATATATTTGCTGCTGTTTCTTTATGCATGCTTTTTATGTTTTTTTCTTTCGTTTATCCATCATAATTTTTTTCACAGCATAAGCATTATTGTTATTTAACCATCGCCTTTCAACCTTCTCTGTTCCCAAAGTATCACAGATTATTTATAACATTATTGTTTCCTAGTTTTGTCGTTTGAATTTTGTATCTTACATTTTATTATATTCTACAACTAATTTATACTTATTTATCTTTAGTATTATATCTATTCTTAAATATTTTAACATTTCTTCGGTGTTACCCGATCCTTGATTAATTGTAATTGATATATATATATATATATATATATATATATATATATATATTTATTGTTTTTCTGCAGTACTTTGGAAATGGTTGGAAATGGAATGACTCATCGTCGTCCAAAAAGGCAACATTATATCTTCCGACAAGAATATGGTTTAGAACTATTTATTATACCTATGATTTTTAATCCTTTAATTTTTTTCTTTCGCTGTTTCTTTTTTCCTTCTGAGGCAAATGCGATCCAAGTCAGTTTAATGTTTTTATTTATTATTGCATTACACTAACAAAATGTATTATACCGAAATGTAAATTATACCTTAATTATTACAAGCATATATGCAATAAATATATGCATGTTTGTATATGTGTATATTTAGTACACGTTAACTACCCATTATTTATACCTATACTGTTTCCATACTATGGTTGTCTGTAAGACATTGCCTCGCGGGATAACTATTTATAATAATTTTATAAAAGGTAGTTTTATTTTTCTTAAATGGCAACACTATTCGACCCTGTCACTCTTTTGTGACAACTTCCAGTAAAAGGATTGAGAGTAGTGGGGTTGAAACAGCGTTTTGATTATTGAGTCGGGAGCTCGGTAACCATCGAAGCGATAAGTTGTCTAGTGGAAACTATGCTAGTTGGCCTATAAGATTATTAAAAGTGGAATAAAAGTATATTACTGTGCTATGAATTGAAGTTTTTCTGATATATTTAAATGTTTTCTAGCGTGTACAATAAATAATATAAAATTAAGACAATTTAAAATTAATGTTCTCTGTAGCTGTGTTAGGTATCTTTGATATAGGAACACTTTAAACAAACACAGTACACCTATTTCCCCCGATTTACATGGTAGATACGCTCCTGAGAAAAACGTGTAAATCGAAATTTTAAAATTTTCAAGTTAAAATCGTGTAAATCGAAAAACTTGCAGAAAATGCATAATTTTGCTATTTAACAGTTGTGATTTTTTTTTATATTTTTTGGTGTACACAGAAATAGAAATAAAATGCATTGACAAGTGAAAATATCAATTATATTACGGAAACACTGTTATTTATTTAATTACAATACATTAAGCAGAAGAACAAAAATCCAAAGCAAAGGTGTTTTATTATCCTTCATCACTGTCAGAAATTACTCTCATTCTTTTTTTGGAATCGAAGGTTCGAATTCACTTTCATCACTCTAAGTAATTTGTGCCGGTTCGATGTTTGAAGCAGAAATATTTACATTATGAGAGATGGTAATAAAATCGGTTATTAAAACAAAAATAAAACTTATTCAGAAAACCGTGTAAAAGCGAAAACGTGTAAAACAAGTACCGTGTAAAACGGGGGATAGGCGTAATTATATAAAAAGTTAATATACTAATAGAAAGTGCGAACAGACATGTAAATACACACTTAGTGCTTTCATTGTGTAATTAGAGATGTTGTATAATAAGGTTAACTAAACAGTCTGCGTTGTGTTGCTTCTATTTATTTGCATGCCCTTACCAGCGATGTTCGCAGTTGATGCTAATTTGTACGTAACTTAAATGAATGACGTCATCATACTCTGAATTGCAAATTATAGTTGTTATGTAATATTATATTTTAGTTTATAGAAGTTGCTTTATCATCATCACCCTTACTTCAGCTATGGGACATTTACTGCTGATCATAGGCCTCTCTGCCTGCTACCAGTATTTTTAATGACCTTAACAGACTCCGAATGCCGGTTAGGCACTAAGATCAGCGAGGACTAAATAGCTTCGCTAATTGAGAACGATGAGATGCGATCTGAATTCCTTAAGCTATGCAAAAAAATTATATCACAAATAATAAATAGAAAAAAAGAATTAATTTTTTTTTAGAAAGTAAAAATAATTGTAAATAATAGTAAAATGTACATAAATTAAATTCTGTAAAGTAAAATAATGATAAATATTGTACAACCAAGGCATTGGAAAAAAGGGAAAATTTAATGAAAGGGTAAGACAGATGAAATATAGGAAGTACGGAAAAGAATGAAAGATCTTAAGACGCATGGAAGAATAGCGCGAAAATAAAATAATGAATGTGAAAAAATTGTTTAAAAGAAAAATAAAAGTTCCTATCCCTACGTTAGGGGTACGAGAGGCCCACGATAGCGGAGGTCATTAGAAAATATGACGTTAATAAGGTCATCCGTCTACCTTGGAAGCGGACGCTCTTCGCTTCACATGTGGGTCCATGGTCTTTACCTCAGAATCTTAAGATTCCAACCGCCATGTGTTCTGCGCTATGTGATTTCCCATTGCTCCATAAACTTTATAATCCAATTGGCTGTGTGTATTTCTATTCGTCTAGACATCTATTGTCTACTGAATTCGTGAAGAAATTCCGATTTGCTTAGTGGTAAACAATTGTGACTTATGTTTGTAGGTTGCGTATTACTAAAGGAAATATTGCGGATATAATAAAATATTAAATGAATAAATAAAATGTCAAATATTTTATGGAAAAAAAAATCAATATGCATGTAAAAATATTAACAGATAAAATTTAGAACATAGGTCAAATTAAATAATTTCAGTGTAATTTTAATTGAAATTTTAGTTCAATATTTATCTAGATTGTTGGTGATCTTTGTGTTAAAGTTAAAAAATCACTTCTGTTTACTAACGATGAAAGAAAAACCGAAATAAACCGAACTGTACCACCAAATTCTATGAAGAATACACGACATTAGCCTATTCACACTATCCCGTGACACAATACCTTGTATATATTTATAGTGCGCTTCCATTATATATAGTAGGAATATAAATAACAAACGCAATTAGACACTACAAATAAAAAATATGTTATAAATTCATTTCTAGTCTGTGCAATATTGTTTATTAAATACACCGCAGTGCGTGAAGCGTGTTACATAATCTGTGCTTCAATCATTCGGGTCACGTGGTACGCGTGACGTTCGGATATGGCGGCGATGAAAGCACTCTAGAGTTTTGTTTAATTTGAATTCGACGGATAAAGTGTGTGATGAAAACCACATACTTTTATTACATCTGTTTTTTTAATTTTATTGCTGGATTTAGAACAGAAAACCTTTATGTAATCATTAGTGTTGGCTTGTTATTTTACCGATATTGACCTGCGACTTTTTATTTATATATTTGTTAGAATACCCTCAGTACAACAGTTATGACCAGAGCCCCGTATGGATTGTTTATTTTCGACGGACTAGACAGTCCATTTTAGCCTGTTTTAGCTCTGAAAGTGCCTTGCCTTAGTTTCCTTTCTATTAATGGAACACAAAACAGCACCTAGTTTTAGTCTCATTTCTAATAATGTAACATAAAGAAACGCCTAGCCTCAGTCACGTTTTTAGTAACGGAACACAAAGGCTTCTTGGCCTCTTCTCAGGCCGCCTTTAGTTTCCTTTGCCTCTCCTCCCAGCACTAACGATTTCCGAAGTGGCAATAGGTTAGCCAGACAATAACAACCACCCATGCCGAGGTTTCGAGGTTCTTGTGCCAGCTCCTTCATGGAGTGTTTGACCTAAGCGAGCTAAGACGAAGCACGGCGATCTCGCGGACCAAGTCAAGTACAATGGCTGAAATGATGATGGTGAAAGTGTTGGTTTATTATGATAGAAATTTATGAAATGCATTTTATAAATGGCCTATTAAAGCGACCATCTTCTGTTTGTGAGCAGGCAGAACAGCCATAATCCCTAAATTAATTTCAGAATCCTATTTCCAGCTAAAAACTTTGTACATATGCATCAAATAATTGGCTCTCTGATAATAATGTATGCTTACCAACACCGACTTGAAGAATAATAAATGTGACACTATAAGAGTAATGGGTTTTACCGATAACGTAATAAAATAAAAAAATGTACATTTTTCATTCCCTTTGTCTCCTTTATTCGGTACATGTGTTTTGTTGATACGTATTAGGGTAGTAATATCTTAATGGAAGCCGCAGATTCTCGCTGGGTCAACTTATAAAATGGATTATGGTTTAGGAAAACATATGAAGATTCTTGTGATTTAATATTTCACTCAATACCTCATTAGCTTAAAAAATAATCAAATGTATATTCATTATTATCCACTTAAGATTATTTAAACTGATCACTTGTTCGTGGAGCCCAATTTCATTGAAATTACAATCAGATGGTTCTCCCCTATCAAAGCATTTTTCAAATTAAAGCTGTGACGGTTACCAACAGCCCTCACCTGAAGAACCTTCATCAAAACTCAGACGGTTTTATGTTAATACAGTAGAAGAGGAATTCATATCAAGCCTTTTTTGAGGTTGGCCTTTCATTGCTACCTAAATGGCATTTGCTGTGATATAAAAGATGCCGCGGGTTCGAGCCGGCAGGGCGAAGAAGGCTCCTAGCCTAAGACTTAGACTGAATTGGGAGACCGCCAAGTTCTTATTTAGAAATTGACGCTCCATGGATTAGATAGGTTCCGGGCCCCCACAAGGGGAGATTTCAAAGCTCTATTTATTATTTATAAACCTATTTTTAATTCTTTATAAATAGAATATTTTTTTATAATTATTTTAATGAACTTTTCAATTTTGTTTTTTCTGATGCACTTTTAATTACACTAAATTGTATTGTTATGGCGGCACTTCTACGGGATCATAAAATTTGATATTATGGTGGTGTTTACACAGATAAAAACTTTGAAGTGTTGAATGTCGGAGTTTACTCATTTGTCAGCAAAAAGCTTTAAGGCTTTAAGTCATATTTTATATCACCCTGTATAACATGTTCACTTTAATATGTCATATTAATTTATTTTTTCTATAGAGATACAAACGGCTAATAATTTTTACAGACTCTACAGAGACAGTAAGAAAATAATAATTAATTTTAATATGTAATAATTCTGAATTTTGATAACAATTTTCATTACTATGTTATGATTACGTTATTCGTTATTTCAGAAATAAAGCCTTACATTTATACCCCGAAAGCTTTTACATCTATAATTAATCACTTCGTATTATACAAAACATTACCACAGAACTCTAATATGATAGATATGATTACCTATACTTCTGAATAAATTGGCAGATATGGCAGTATGATATAGACAGGTCTGAGTATGAGGTAATTGCATGAGTCCGTTAATAAGTGCCGTGTTCCGGAATCCGATTACGTGGACTGCGAAGGGCGCTTTGTCCAACGTACGGCTCCCTCGACATTGATTAAGCTTTATTGTCGAACGTATACATACGTATATCGAACACAATTAACATTTGGCACAGAATTTAATTTTAAATGTATTTAATCAAAGATTATATACTGTGGCACACAATATATGACAATTATACGAGTTCATCAGGTTATATATGTAAAATCTTTAAAGTGGTAAATCTATATTTTAATTGTCAGGTAAAATATTTGAAGCTTTAGGAATCTTTAAGTGTCCCAATTAATCTTGAAGGATTGACGCTTTAATTAAACAAGCACTTAGAGATACTTACATTAATATATTATTTAGTATACGGTAATTAATATCGTGCGTTGAAGTCAAGACGAAATCTCAGTCCTGTCAAGGTTGCCAATACTTTACAATAGTTGCTTTCAGAAAAAAAAAAAAACGCCACATCGTGCATAAAGTGGTCACTTTGGAAATTTTTTTTCTTTCGGAATGTGATATTCCTATAATTTCTGGAAGTGAAAAAGTCAAAAGGTTCAGATAGTAAACTATAATTTCAAATTGTAGTAATTGTAATTTTGAAAACGCGTTGTTTATGTTCTCTGAAACCGTTAATCTTAGGTAGTGTACCATACATTAATTGCCATTGAATGATTTTTTGTGACCAGACTTATACTGCTGCGCAAGTAACAATAAATAAACCTCTTTTTCGTTAATAGCATATAACATTACGTGGACTTTACATTATGGGATTAACACGTTTCATTTTGTTCGTATGTGAATTTTTATATACCTTGATTCAAGTATAAAAAGTATGCGCAAGTATTTGTTCATTAATCCTCAAAAATGTACAAAAGATTATTCTTTTGTGATAGTGATTTTTGTATGAATTTACTTTATAATGTCGGTGACACCCTTTGTTTGATTGTGTCGTTTTGTGATTTTAAAGCAGAAACAATGAACAGTTAAAAGTGTATAGATGATTATTCATTACATTATATTAATTTTTTTTAATTCAGCAGCACCCACATATATTCACCGCTATAAAGCTTTTACACCTTTACCTCATCATCCTGTATAGGAGAGTAAATTTAGTAAAAAATGGTGGCCATTTTGATATTGCTAGAGCGATGGCAATGTCATGTTTTGTTATTATGATAGCTTGTTATACTAATTGACTAACAGGTTCCGTTCGCCATTGTTTTTTTTTTTAAATAATAAAGATGCAATTTATGCTCTGAAAATCCATGCACATGTAGAAATTTGTGAAGAGACAATTTTTATTCCTTAATACAAAAGTAATTTTTATACAAAGTTATAAATAGGTTGAAATAAACTCACTTTTTCCTCTTTATTTCAATCGAATGCAATGAGCAAGCTCACGAAACGTTAAAAAGAAGTACCAAAAGAAAAAAAAATATGAATACGCTATTAATCAGGATGATCGTGATTTCTCTATGAGATCATATCAGGCGTCTGGAGATATACAGATGAAAGAAAGGATACAACATTGCCCAACGGATTGACAAATTAAAGTGGCATTGGATTGGTCACATAGCACAGAATGCAGATGGCAGTTAGAGCTCTTAGGTTCTGTAGTAGAGAACATAAACCGATAAGCGCAGCGAAGGATGTCCTCCTACAAAATAGACTGCCGACCATGTAAGATTACTGTGATAAAATGTGATATTGATTAAATATATTAATTAAGGATATTGAATATTAAAACATATGCATAAGCCAAAAATAATAAAAGTAATCAATACTTGTGATATTTGAGGAACGAGGTGATGGAAAAGAGGCGAAGCAAGATCGGAAGTAGTATGGAATGGAATGTAAGAAAAAATTGTACAACGTAAGATGATCAAGGAAAGATTATACGACGAATAAAAGATGAGCAAAGAAATAAAATATTATGTGGAAAACTTAATACGATTGTAAGGCCCTGTCGCATAAATACGATAGAGTTTTTTTTAAAAAAAAAAACCTTATTTAGATCATCGGAAGACGCTGGATGCAAGCCGTTTTTATCCAGTCTTATTAGATATCCGCTTTTAGACATTCTTCATCTGAAATTATGGTGATAAAACTTATTTTAAGAAATTAATTTTGAATTAAAACATATAACAAGTGTTTGTATGCATTAGTTCTTAGAGTTGATTACCATGAACTGTAACGTTTATACGAATTAATTAACATAATTAAAATATTACTTGATTTGAACGTTTTGTAATATTCAAATGCAGTAATTGATTATTGATTATTTAAGCCGTTAAAGAGACTGCATATCGAACAAGCTTTATATACTATGGAGTAACAGGAACAAAGGTAAGTCATGTTATCGCTCAGGATTTTAAAACACAAAATGTTGGGTAGCATCTCGTGTATATTTATCACTACATAACAATATACTAATCGATATATCAGTAATAATATTAGTTATCGCCGCTTCGGAAGAAATAAAGTGGCAAAAAAGCTATTTTTTACAATAAAAAACCTACACTTATCACCTTGAGATGATGGTTTTCTTATTAGCGTAGTAATCTACTAGGTACGATGCCCTTAGTCCGGAATACAGCAATCCTTTCGCATTACTGTTTAGCGGCAGAAACCAGTTCCCGATCGCAGCGGTTTCCTGTGCAACACAAACCTATGGTTCTTACTGTGAGAAGATGTTAATTCCTATCAGCCCAGTTATTTACTGTCTATGAAGTACTTAATTTATTTTGGTCGTCCTATTGGGAATATATGACGGTGGCCTATTTTCGAGTAATGAATTTTATATTATACTATAATCTTTACAACAGACTTTAACTGCTGAATGTCATTGGTGTGTCGCATTCCAATATTAAAAAAAAATTAATAAATAATACATATTTCAAAATGACAGCAAATAAGCTCTACATTCACCCCTTTCGGTCCGTTATACGGACGGAGATAGATTTCAGTGTTATTTTCGGGCTGAATTTTATTTTTATACAGATCTGTGAATTGTTGTGCGGATAAAATAATTCATTCACTTTCACAGTGCCCTGTCGATAGACATATTCGTGTCGAATAGGTAGGGAGAGATATATTCCGCATGGTACGCCATGTTTCACTATTAGAATTATTTAAAATATGAAATATTTACGTTATAGTTTAGTCGAACGGATTATGAATTTCGCATGTTCGTATGAAATGTTACAAATCAATCAACGTTGACCTACAATTGATGTCATGCTTGGGGGATACATAATAGATGCTAGTTTGTTCGGGGTTGCGATATATGATGTGTATATACACTTTATCTGTATACAAGGTGTTTAGTTATGAGTGTAATAGCTGTGAATGTATAGCTAGTTTTCTGTCAAATACTGTGTAGTATTCCATATCCGAATCACTAGTTTATACCGTGAAGCGTTCATGTTGTGAATAAAACCTCAGCCTCCTTCTTAAGCTGGCTGGTAAGAATAGACTGCTAATTTGGAAAAAATGTTAATTACTTTATAAAAGTCAATGTTAGATATGATTACTCAGATATGATTTTTACTATTCAAAATCTGAAATAAATAATATCTGGTAAAGTATAGATATTTTTCAATTATTCAGTAAACAGTTGAATAAAACAAGAGAATAGTATTGATGTTTCAGTTTTTTTTTTAAATCAATTTCTCAATTTTAATTTAAATTTCAAATTATTTTCATACGTGACTTGGCCCCATAACCTTTTAATATTTTGTACACATACCATATCTACTTCATTCATAATTCTTCATATATTTAACGATAGAACAGAGACCTAAGTCTTCCTCTGTATGTTCACTACTTACATCAATAAAATAAATATGCTTCACCAGATATTACTTATTTTAGATTTTGAATCGTAAAAATCACATCTGCAACATTGACTTTACAAAATAATTTACAGATCACACCGCATATTGGTCACCAGTACGTCCAAAATACTTTTGTGTCAAATTAATCTTGTGCGTTCAAACGTTCATTACTCGATTAACTGGCAGAGGCGTGTTATCACTCGTGCACGTTGGCGAAGAAGACAAGAGTCAGTAGTGATCGAAGAAGGTATATTCACATACGTACAAAGAGTATTTACCATTTACATGACCTTACTTTAACGTTAGCGATCATAACAATTTCAAATTTGAATTTAAAGGCGCAAGAATAAATAGGCATAAAAGTATTGTGGACATAGTGGCCAGCTATATGGAATAGGAATGAAACAAATGTAATGATAATATAGAAAGAAAAAGCGTTTTTAAAATTCGAATTAGACTGCAGAATTTGTACTGCCAGAAGTTTATCACCTATCACACCCACTAGAAAAGAAATTTAGAGTAATAACTTAGTTACGTTTAATTTATTTACCCTTAAAAGTTTTAACATATGTAACCGACCACCCTGTATAGATAATTGGTATTGGTAAAAGCGAAAAAAAGGATTAGAAAGTTATAACAAAAGAAAAAAGGTAATACGTTAACAAATTAAGACGTACTATGTATAATTGCAACATAGCAGTTTCAGTCGAACTATACATGTAGTCAACATAACTAATAAACTGTGAATAATCCATTTTTTACAAAAAATAGAGAAACCAATATCTCTTACAATTCGTATTAACAATTTCTAAGATCGCAATCGTGGGTCGCTGCTTCGATTCCCAGGATATACATCTTACATATTTCACACTGTGCATTAATTATATAGGATTGCAACTGCTCACAAACAAGTTTCTAAAGGATGGGCAGCAGCGTCCTCTTCGTACCATAATACCACATTGCGATCGCCAACACATGTGTCAAGCCTGGCGATTATGGTATATCTCCCCATAGATCATAGATCTTTGGGCCTCCCTTTGTTATATAGGTTTATCGCGCTAATGATAGTTTTTCCTTGGTTCCCACCTCGACGCGTATTTCTAAGTCGCAGTACAGCGGTTTCAGTAGCATTTATTACTATTTCGGTGATATGTACGAATTATAACTGATTAAAGCTGTGAAATATTTAAAGTTATTTGTTCGGGTATGAAAAATAAAATTATTTTACAAATTGCGACACATCAACAACGTCGACAAAAACATTTATTAATAATAGATGTGCACAATGTTTTTGCAGAGCAATGACAGCCCTGCATTAAGGACGTGGGTTCGATTCCAAGGATACAATCTTATATAATTCACAGTTTGTGCATTAATTATATAGAATTGCCAACGCTCACAAACAAGTTTCTAGAGGATTGGTAGCATCCTCTTCGTACCATTATACCACACTGTGATCGCCAACACGCCTGTCAAGCGTGGTGATGATGGTATATCTCCCCATAGGTATCTTTGGGGGAGGCCTTTGCTTTATAGTGGGAATCTCTGCGTTGAAACGAATCATCAATTTATGTTTTGTTAATTACATTGTTTCTTTATATCTAAAGTGTTTATTATTACATACAGCACGAATGACACCAGATTGGCCGTGTCGACGGGACAACGACAAGTTACGCAATTATTTACAATTGATTATTAAAGAATACATACATATTTCGTAAACGTCAGAACTGTGTTAAAATACGCATTGTAAGATTCTCCAAAACTTTATTATATTCGAATATTCAATACTATGTTAGCGATTTCGGCAAAGCTGATTTAGCACGCACAAATACATTCACAAATAGGTAAAATTATTTTTGTACCTATATCGTTTAAATATTATTTATTATTATATGTATTAGTAATTTTAAAAATTTTCAAGGTCTATGTCTAGAAGTGATAAATGAAATGATTGTACATTTTGTATGCTTAGTAATTGTCGTATAGTAAGTTTGGATTGCTAAGTTTAGTTGCTGTAGAAGATATACTAAAAAGGTATTATGAGAACAGCCGCTAAGAATTTTTTTTATCTGCATTACTATAAACACGAAATAAATATGGTGACTTATAGATCAAAGATAATTTAAAGGCAAGTAAAATTATACAGTATTTCATGGTTAAAGTTTTGTATGATCAAAAGATATGCATTTAGGTTCATAAAGATTTTAGTATACTCAAAATAGGTTAGCAAATGAGATTATGGTGTACATTTTTATAGTTTGTTTGAAAAATATACGAACTAAATGCGTTATTTCGAATTGTAAACGAGTGAGTTGCGGTCGGTTTCCTCGGCGGGGATTCATTCAGGCCGCGAATTGTTCCACTGGTGCGGTTTCACGACTGTTGTGCGGCCCGACTTCAAAAGCTTTGTTCGGTTTAATGGGTCGAGTGTTGTTCCGTTTCATTCCGCCGGCCCGCTGTGACGCCGCCTCCGCCTACGATGTAGGTTTCCGCGATATTTCTAGAAGTTTCCTAGAATTCGCTTAATTAAAGCTATAATTCGTAAATTGTTTGCACACACTTCACATCGAGAGCGAGGACCGAAATGTAAAAAGAAAATTATTTTTCATTTTTAAAATTTTTCATCAGACCGCCGCAGTCGTGACTTTATTGCCGTCGAGATGAAAAATTCCGAGGATGGTAAATTCGTAACTCTGTAAGTTACAAACAAGGAGATAAAGGATTTATGACGTCATCTAATATAACATTTTTTGCGCTCTCGACGAGAATAATATTTGTCTTTCGGGTAGAAATATAAATTATTTTCTGTTAATCTGACATAAGACGTTCACTGCTAGATCCTCTTCAGGGTTTTCTGACCACCTTAACAAAGTCACCTGTCAACCGTGTGGGTGGATGTCCTAGTTCTACCTTACCGTGCCAGCCTGTAACCTCCAGAGCCTCAAGAACCTGCGCACTGCCACTTAAATTTGCTAATCTTTTGGAATACGTTGGCTACTTTCGTTTCTTTTCATTCATAGTTTCATCTTGTAGATCTTATAGTGCTAACAAAACCCCAGAACCGCGCGTTCAAAAACCGCAGTGAGATGAGGTCGAAGAAAACAGAGAGAGAAAGACGGGATGGGAGTGTTGACGATGGCGTGACAGAAGAGAGCGGTTGATACTTCCCCTTCTTTTCTATCTATGGCACGGTACAGCGGTTTGGGTAGAATTATATTAATTTGTCTAAAATTTTATATTACTATAGCAAAGAAAATAAAATACATTTTTGCAACATTACTCGCAAAAATGTTCGCAGTTGCTAGCAAAGTTTAATAGCGAATTTAATATTTTATATCTGTATTTATTGCCCCTAAATTGTTGCGGTCTGTGGTTCGTTTATGCAGAGCTTTCGCGCCAACTGAAATGCTCAATTTCAAAAGCCTTGTTCCATTTTCATTGAGGGTTGTTTTGTTTTAGTTCGTTAGTTGGATAGACTCTTATGGCGAGCTGTTTCGTGTGATTTCACATCCATTTCATAAATGGAAACACCGGCCGTTTGTAGTTTTAAATTAGATCTAAGAAAAATTGTCTGTGGAATTTTCCAAATCAATAATTTAAATTTGGAATTATTTATAACGAGCAACTTCAACATAATATCAACATACGTTCGGTGATTTTTTTTTACTTATGTTTATTAAACTTTAGATTCTTAATGGTTGATATTATTTTACTCATAAATACTTAAAGTATTACGGAAAAATGTCGAGAATCTCTCCATGTCTTTCTTTAAATATCTATTAGAGATTATTATTGTGTAATTTTAAAATAATGCTTTGTATCCAAAATCATTGAAGCAAAAACAAAATTCCATTTGAATACGTTTCTTGCTGATTAAATATATATGGATTTAAAATTGATTATTGTAGGAGGGACGTCGACGATCGTTGAGGCTGTAGATCCTTTAGTGGTGACCACGAATCTGTAAACGCGGCATAGATAGGGCTTCCACTATAAGGAACGAAGTCATAGTAAAGGTCGCGGGAAGTCGTTTGATGCGAGCATCGTAAGACAGATCTTTGTGGCCATCTTCGAGGATTACGTCGTACAGCAAGTGTCTATAAGCTGATGATGGGAGACACATACGGTGGCAGAGAAATAAAGAGTTGTCTTGCCTTTGAAGACGTTTTTAAGCTATCAGTCGTATGTAGGTATATTGCCTGAAATTAGGTTCTATTGGAGCAAAAGTAATCACTGAATTTCTTAGTGATGATATAGTCGCTGACATCACTGTTTTTGAAAACATTACTAAGTCTTTTTATCCGACACATATTTGTAAGTTTAAAAAAGTTTAACACAAAAAATAAATAACGTTTAAGATTTATTGCAGGCTTCAATAAAACTCATAAAAAACTGTAAGAGTGTACTTCAACTATTTCAATTTTATACTCTAAAATGTAGCCTCCCAAATCATTCTTAACTTTTGCGAGTTTCATTTTATTATAAATTCACATGTAAGACCTTTTGTTGGAAGTATGTACCGCGCCGAACCGTTGGGAAATTGAAAACTTTATTCCCGGAGCGATGAGAATTCGTTGGAACATGAAAATAAATTTCCGAGAACGAGTTTAAAAGTGATGACCACTTGCGGCTAGTCGATAACTTTATTACTTTCTTATATTATTAATAGTAACACTCCAACCAATGGACAACACGTTTGGTATACATACATAGGTAATTACAGTTCAGGATATTTTCATAGCACATGGCATATAACTCATAGTTAGGTCATAATAAATTTTATTAAATAGTGGCTTATAACGACTACCTTAAATATCTCTTTTAACTAAGCTTTTTAACTTGTGTAGTAACTAAAATTAAATTGTTTAAAAAAAATTCACTTTAAAACGCTGTTCCATACATAACAGTAAGACGTTTAAATGTTGGTGTATTCTTTTGTTATATATTATTTTTATCGTTATTATTAGTATTAGTATGTTTTACTAATAAATATGTATGTACAGGGCACTTAGTTATCACAATAAAAAGAGAACAAGGGGAAGGGAAGGAAACAAGGGAACCGGGATAAATTGATCATTTTGTAACTGTATTGGAATGCGACAGGCCAATGATTTCTTTTTCTCAGTACAAAGTCTTCAGGGAAAGATAGTTAACAAATTTTTTTTTTTAATATATAGCTATACGGGTTTTGAAAACGATTTTTATTACTATTATATTATTTATTATTTATAAAACCATTACTAATTTGAAGGTAGAGAAGTAGATTATTTAAAACCAAATTCACTAAACCTTCCTGAAGCCTTTATACTCATAACAAATCATCCTGTACATTGCTATAGCTTCGACAAAAGCTTCACCTGTACATACAAAATTAGAATAAGCCAGAGCGTAATTATTAAATATTTATATAACAATCAATATATATATATATATTACTATTTAACTTTATCCATCAAATATGTGAACGCATCTTTACAAATCTTACGATGTACAAAAATGTATATGGAAATTTTAAGGTAGCCATTAAAGGGAAAATATTGTAATTTGTACTAACAGCGGAATAAGCACATGCGAGATATCAAGTAAGCCGTAGTAAAATGAAGCCACCAAGCGAGGAAAGAATATCCGGGGCTAAAGTTTTCAGACAAGTTTGCTGAACTTTGAGAAGCGTTAACGACACGGTATTGAGTTTCTTACTGTGCCGTACCATTCTTTCCTTGGTACACGGAAAATGTTATTTAAATTCAACTTTTACTGTACACTTAGTTCTTTTTTCGCTTCCTGATTCAAGACGTCTGTTAGGTTTATCTTGTCGATTATTTAACACATAAGCAAATAGATTATAATTTTATTAACATCAATTGATACGAAAGTTAATAAGTTACCTACGTATAATGTCAATATCAAAATATAATCATCAGAATTATGTATTATGTGTTATAATAACAATAATACACATTATTATACAAATATTCAACATCTTGTAAAAATAAAAAAGACACAGTTCAATACAGAACTTTAAATTGTGTTTTTAGCAATAAGCTGTACTTTGAAAAACAATATTTATACCATTTTCTGTTTGACGTTTGCTGTCATGCTGTCTTAAATTTTTTCTTTCTAGAAAAGTTAATTTTTCTTTATTCCGTTCGTTTGTGTAAGACTAATTAGTTAATTCAACGTGAAACGAGGTCGCGGTTTCGATTCTCGGTAAACAATCTTTTATAATTCACACTTTGCTCATTAACTATATAGGATAGCCATTGCTCACAAAGAAGTTTCTAGAGGATAGACAGCAACATCCTCTGCGTATCATTATACTACACAGTGATAACCGACTCGCCTGCCAAGCGTGGCGATTATTATATATCCTCCTATACATATCTTTTGGGGGAGGCCTAGGCCTAAGCCGGAGTGTCTATGGGTTGAAACGACATGATGATCGTAAATTTAAATTTTTTTAATTTAAATGAGACAATGAATTTCACGGTTTTCATAAAGAAAAATCCCTTTTACATAAATGTCTTATTTACATTAAGCGGTAAAACATGTCTAATTCAACAAAAGCATCACTGTAACGTTATATCAAAGAAAATTGTACTTTAATCGAAAGAGATAAGATATAAATTTATTAGCATATTGGAACGCTGAAAAGATAATAACATTATCTGGTTAATTCGTACCCCAACGGAATTTCAATGACTTCTGTACACATCAGTCGGTTGGACATAATTAAGCTGACTTTGATTAACGTTCATTTAATCTCTCTCCCTCTCACTCTAATTCTGTATAGCTTATTATCAGCTCTCAGCCGTTCTAAATTAACGGATTAGGAAGAGATTTTACTTAATTGAAGAAATGAAAACTCGATTATGATTTTAAGTTAGGTAATTATAATCTTGATATTGGAAAAGAAATCTGTATAGATTTATTTATTTGTTCACCTTGTTTTACTTTTTGAATTATAGTAATTATGCGCGCAACTTACCTTCGCTGCTTAAGCCAGTAGACCCAAGCCAAAGGCTTTCCAGAAGATCGCCACAATGATCGGTTTTCTGCTGCCCGCATCTAGCGACTTTCCACGACTTTTACTATGACGTCAGTCCAACAAGCGGGGGGCCTACCTATACCACGTCTACCAACATGAGAACTCTTCGGTCCTAACAGCTTTACAACTTTTTCATGTCTTTCTGACAGACCTTGTATACCGCCTCGACAAGTATTCATTTTCCGCGGCTATCTAGAAATCAAAACACTTACGGCGTTTCCACATGAGCGGAACGGCTTATCACTCATCGAACAGAATAAGTAACAATCAGATAGTGATACCAAGAGTAGGATTCCTCTTTCGAGCATTTTTATAGTAAAGATGTAAGGTTAAGCTTCGACATGCATTGGAATAATTTTCTTTATGTGTCCATATGTGTAAGTCACGAAGAGCTCCAGATAATCTTAATTTGATTGAAACTAGTATCAAATTCAAGTATCAATCACAATTTGATTGAAACTAGTATCAAACAGACCTTCGTAAGTGTAAAGAGGCTTTCGAAATGTGGACATATAGACGCATGCTGTCCATAAGCTGGACTCAGAGGGTGACCAACGTCGAAGTTCTGAAACGAATCGGCCATATACGCGCACTAATGCTCACAGTAAAACGAAGGAAAATCGCTTACTTGGGACACGTTCTTCCACACCAACGATACAATCTCCTTCAACTTATCATGATGGGAAAGGTCGCTGGTAAAAGGAAGGTTGGTAGGAGAAAGAAGTCGTGGCTTCGTAACATTAGAGAGTGGACCGGAATCGCCAGCGCTGCCGGGCTATTACCAAAAATAAGGAAGAGAGCAGGAAGCTGATAGCCAACCTCCACTAGTTGGAGAGGCACTTCAAGAAGAAGAAGTATCAAATTGAGTTACACTTACAATCTTAATACAATATTTAAAGGAATACAGTCTCGTGGTGTCTTATCTTCGTTTTTAGTTCGTCTTTCATTAGTGTATATTCCCTAAGTATTACAAAATTTAATAATAATTGAATACCAGGCGGGGTATTTTGATATTTTTTTCTATGTAATACAGATATCAGTACCACACTGAATTCATATATATTGATAAAGTGTCATTTACGTTCTCTCTATATATCCTTAAAGGTTTCTGCGATATATTACGCAGCAGTTTTGGTATCTTGTATCAAAAGTTCGTTAATAACTTATTCACGTCAATAACTTAAGCTCTGAATCAGTTACATGTTCATCAACTATGTGGAGATAACTTCATGATACGAGTTTCACGTAGGAGGCCGCAGCTTGAGTCGACGCGGGCTGTGACGATGCATAATTTAAATTGCATGAATGCTGACTTATTTGCATGTCCTCGATTCGAGCGAAAATGACTCGCTTATTTATTTTCGCCTTCAACCTCCATTATATTTGGTGAACGATATTTTAACTTATCTAGTTTGACTACTGTTTACTATTTTTGACTACCCACGTGACTGATTTATGTGGGTAGTTAAAAATGTTGTTCGGTTTTTAAATTATTAGTTTGAAGACTGAAAAAATAAAAAACGTTCCAATTACAAATTTAGATAATTTATCTTTGTTTTATTTGCTATATGTATAATTTAAAAAAAGAACACAACTTACACAGTTGTTTCAGAACGCAGATGTATACAAGTGGGACTTAATTACCCTTTGTTATAAATATAATCAGTCTTTATATATATCCTATCCAGCTATCCGTTATTGATAAATGATTGTAGTTCATACTAATAAAATTTTCAGCCATGACTTACCTTTGTCTATATAGTGTGAATGGTTACAAGGGTAAAAGCTTAAGAAAGCGTATGTGTGTAGTTTATTTAAAAAGTATTAAAAATATTAGAATTTAAACATATTTAGATTTATTAATGTTTACTATCTGTCTCTGTAGACTTTGTATTGACAGATAGAAAATATAAATTTCTCTTATATATTTCAGCGTTGTTATATAGGTTGTTGTGTGATATGTAGGAAATGGTTGTAAAAGCGTTATAAGTTACAGCTGCTATCTTTCCTCCTGTTTTTTATACCTGATGAAGTTTTTTTTTTGAATACTAGAATCTATATTCTACAGACATTAGCGTTCGTACCTTTGTTTTTACATTAACGTTTAATATTTCCGTAATTTATTTTTTGCTAACGTTTTTGCATGTTACAGTGTTTATTAAGTCTCTTAATCTATTTACTAACTTAAATCGTTAATAATTTAAAATTCAATTGAAGTGAACTAATCATTATGATCATTCTTTTTAACCATTGGTGTCTTGTTTGTTTCTAACGACGCCCTGATAGTAACAATTAATGTTTTTAAATTACGGTTCGTGCTATGAAGTTTTAATACGTCTAGATTTTAATGCTCCGTTTTTCTCAAATATTAGTGATATTTTTTTATATCCTTCTCTATTGAAAAACCAATTTGTATCGAAGTACCTTTATACCGTTTTTCAATTATCTTTGTATTAAGATATATATTGGGAGGCCCATTTGTTTAAACATTTAAAAATAATTTAGAATAGAAGTAATTTATAAAAAGGAAAATAAGATACTAACATTTTTGAAGCTCTGTTGTTTTTAATCACGTACTACTTTGGCTATCTGTAAAAAAAAGAGTTTGAGGTTAAATACATAAAAGACAGGTTGGTTACAACTTTCTTTAGGCTATTTTAAATTACCTATACCTTTAAACTATTATATCCTCTTTTCTCCATTGTAATGTCTTTTATTTATCAATCAATGAACATGTACAGAATAAAACCTTTATTAAAAGATATTAGAAATTATTTAAATATGCATAACTATACTTAAACACAGTAAAAGTTTGCCATAGTTACGTTTAACATAGAACAGTGTTTGCGTATTGTAGATGTATATACTCCTTGTCATAATTATCATAGCTTATATCGAAATGTTAATAAATGAATATAACAGAGAAATAATACTGAATGACTCTCTATACCATAAAAAATTAGTAAAGAACAATCTTTGTCAAATTAATTATAGGAAAGATACTTTAGTTATGGTGATTTTATAGAAAAATAAGAATATGAATTGATCTAACTACTGCATTAAGAGCATCAGTAGCTTTGCAGAAAGGACTGAGACCTTGACCATAAGTCGCAAGGTTCGAATCCCGGGATACAATCTTACACAATTCACACTTTGTGCATTAATTACATAGGATGGCCACCACTGACATATAAGTTTCCAGACGATGGATAGCACACTCTCTGCGTTCCGTAATATCTCTCTCTGATCGCCAGCCCGCCTGACAAACGTGGTGACTATAGTATGTCCCCCATATATATTTGAATGTGGCCTATGCTTTGCACTGGGCGTCTATGGGCTGAAACAACTGTATTACTCTTTACAACTGTATGACTCTGTGTTTGGCACTAAACGGTGTAACATAACTCCTGAAGATGCCCTGTGGAGGGGTGAAACACGTGTTGAGTGATTTGGCGGTGGCAGTTGTGTGATTCGTATTGTTTGCCGCATACGCATTTATTAGCGGGCTGGCGGGCGGTGCACTTTGTTGCATGACTACCACTGCATGTGCGGAAGTTGCTAAATATTGGTCCTTTTCTTACAACTGTATTAAACACATTTGTGAAAATGAATGCTAAAGAAACTTGTCTGTCTTTAAGGATTCCGTTAGTTAGCCAAGAAAAGCTTGAAAGCTTTTAACCGAATGGCAATGACTACTGGCCATTAAAATATCAAGTAAAAACTCTTTATTGAATAGATTATATTGCGAAGAAGTGTCAGTGCTGTCAGAGAGATATCTCGGTAGAAAGTTGCTAGAAAAATAAAGTCTTGGGTCGATGCATTTGTGCATTGGTTCGTGGCGAAATAAACTTAAATATATATATATAACTTTTTATCTAATATACCAGTAAATCATTATATATGCGACTAGAAACTAGTAAACGGGGGGAAAGAGAAATTGTAATATATAATTTTTAATTTGTAGAGATTGTTGAATGGAAACTATTTGAACTATAAAGGTCTAACAAACAATGATCTTGTTTGTTTGCTCGCCTTTCTTGGTAAACATGTTTAAATTAATTTGAACAAGACCCAACGAGGTTACGTGGTATGGAAAATAGCTCTGGAATTTACATAGATTCTCTCATTAACATGTATAGGTTTATAATTTCTGGGAAGTGTTACAACGCGTTATGGTCGATGTAAATTGTTTACCTATCAACATTAACTTTATACGTACAAACACATTTTGTAACTAATTTTTAACAAAATATCATCATCTCCAAAGATTTCCTGCTGATAAAATATCTATGTATATATATATATATAATATTTTCTACTTAACCGTCTCATTCGCTGAAGGTAATGAAAGAAATACTAGAAATAACAAGATGTAGGATGAAATAGGCAAACAATGAAGTACAGGGGTAGTTCAACGTCGAAGCAATCGACGATTATATTGCTTTTACAATAAAATAAATGAAAACGAAATTTAAACGAATAAAATTGGCGAAGTGCCTGTTTAATCAGTAGAAACAAGTAGAAAGAATACGGTGTAAAGTAAAACGAATAATTTCAGATAAAACTAGAACCATCTTCAACGTTTCCTAGTATTCAGAGCTTTGATAGTTTAAATCTATAATATAACAGAATTTTTTTATAGTTTGCTTTATCGACACTTTGAGAAATTTGTGTCTGTGTTTGTCATACTATTTCTTCCAATCATCCTGTATAAATAATTTACTATGAAACACTTTTGCAATACGATGGGTATAATACAATAATTTCTGGTAGTACAGTCTACGGGAGTGTTTTCCAACGTTGGTCCACGCCCACGGAGAGGCAATTTGATTCTTTTTTTATGGCGCCTGCTATTGGGGACCTCTTGTTCCACCCCCTATTTCGTTGGGAACAGGAATTTGCTTTCTTTATATAAATTTTCACTTTTTATATTATTTTCATACTCTTCTTCCATTCTACACAATCTCTATCATTCTGTTCTTCATTCCATAATTCAGTCTATTTTCTCTTCCGCTCTAATATCCTTTCATCCATTCTCAATTAATGCAGTTTAGTTTATTTATACTATTTATAAATATCATAGGTTTTTTTAGTTAATTTTACATCTAGTACCTATATCACAGTTTTCTTATTTTCAATATTAGTATTTACATACTTAATTTATTCCTTTTATAATTAGTTCTAATATAATAATTTAATTGTAAGGAAGGGTAATTTTGAAATGGACTCAACACGTATTTAACCCTTTAACTTTAACTTAAAAAAATATATGTATGTTACATAAGGGGGCAAAAAAAATTAAAGAAAGACTAACGGCTCATGATACATAAAAGGTTAAAAAATACTGCAATGTAGTAATATTAAACTTTGGATGGAGTGCGTATGTTGAGTGTGTGTCTTGTGTATGTTTGATTAATATGTTTACTATAGTTGTATATAGTATAGTTACACTCGGTTATAAGATACAAGACATCGATTAGTTATATTTCATTTTAAATCGTTTTAAAAAGTTTGTAAAATTAACTCGCCACGAGTTTAACCTTTTCCTTTTAATATAAAAAATATTTACGTTACATAGGGAGCGTAAGAATTTTAGAAAAGCTTAGGTTGGGCATGCGACAGAAAAAGTAGCGTAACACTGTTCTACAGGAGCAGATAGTAAACAATTATTATTTTTATGTAGTAATGACATATTTGAAAATCTCTACTAACTATTGATTTTCGGAATGTGATTTTCCATAAATTAACTGAAAGAAATTTTTTTTTGTGACCTGACTTAAACTGATACTTAAATGAAATTTGCAGAATCCATGGGTGCAAGAGGTAGATATTTTTATTGTATCTTTCGTTTAACAACGTAGGTATTAGTTATATTATTAATAACATGTAATATTGCGGAGACTTTACATTTAATCTGTGAAACATTGTTACCTGCATATAAAATGTTAAAATAATATTTCACGCCGCAATATTTACGTAGGATGCATTATAAATATTTATGAGCTTAACACGTTTCATTTTGTTCGTATGTGAATTTTTTATGTGCTTTGATTAAAGTATAAAAAGCAACAGCAAATATTTATAAATTATTCCTGAAAATTGTACAAGAGATTACTCTTTTGTGATAGTGTTTTTTAAATGAATTTATTTTATTATGTTGATGAAAAAAACATAAATAATTAACCACTAGCATACAGGTGATGAATTAATAGAAATAATAATTATTATTATCACTTAGGCCGTAAGACTTTCACAGCGGGACATATTTCTCCACCATAGATTTCCCATAAGTCTGGTTGGAAGCGATATATATTTTCTATCGACCTTTTTGAGGCCGTCGGAAAATGATGGATGCAATGTTGGCGAGTTACTGGGTCATTTAAAACCTTTTCATATTTGTTTTGTTTTTTATATTTTTAGTTTTTATATTGACAGTTTGTGTCGCGATGCTATTTTGCATGTTCGTTTATTCTGTCAGTCTTTTGTTACGTATTTATATTTATTTATTTTTTATTTTACTGTTACCTAGTTTTGTAAAATTATAATTAAATTACCGCCATCATTTCAATTTATTCACCCTGCTTATATAGTACACTAGCTCGCCAATATTTTTGACCATCTTTTCGTTGCCCTTGTCGGCTTATGATGTTCATTCCAGAATTTTAAGAACCCAGTGACCATTTGTTCTGCACGCTATGGGGCTTGTCTTCTGCCACTCTAACTCGCCAATCCTTTGGCCATACCAGTTTTTTTCGATCGTCTACGGGTCTCCCCATTAAAAGGAATCTCGTAGAGAAATCCTCAACCCTCCATTGGTCATTTAGCAATTTTGCACTTAAAAATGAAGCCAAAAGCAATTAACACATATGTATATGTATATGTATGTACCTGGGCAAATTTTACGATACTGTAAATTATTTTGTAAAGTATTTATATAGATGGATGTCTATATTCTATAACTATTTGCCCTCACTTAATGTATATTTTTTTATAATTATAAGTCGGAATCTGGTCCGAATACAAAATTTGTTTTTAACACTTATTTTATGAAAATAAATTTAAACGTTTATAGTTTAAAATCAATAGTTACTAAAACATTAAAATTATGTATGTGTTTTATTTAAAAATTATTAAAGTAAAAAAGTATATTTTCTAAACAACAAGACATTTGTGGTGTTTAATGTGACGGAAAAGAACGAAATAATTTTCCCGTTTGTCACCAAGGTAGGCTGAGTAGGTAGTAATCCTAGTGTTAAAAAGATTGATACAAGGATTTTATTTAATATACTTGAAAAGCATCACCGAATGGCAAGATATTAGCGGAAGTAACCCCAGTAATACTTGAATCAAATTATATAAGTGTGTGCGCACTTAAGATAGTGGACAGAAATAGACACCATAGGAATATCATTAGAAGCATTAATTAGATTAAGATGATAAATATTATTTTAGCCGCAGGACGCCCTCAAGTGGACATGGGTCTTTCCTTTTTTGACCCATTGAAAGCGCCTGGCATCCAGCTTTCTACGACCATCCTAACAAGATCTGTCAACCTTACATACGTACTACTCTGCACTTGCTGATTTGTAGTTTTTTCTCTAAAACTTTATGGCATCTACATGATCGCTGGTGAAGATTCTGGAATGGAGACCACATTCTTCGGGCTATGTGGTCTCCCCTCTGACACCAATAAATCGGTTTCTTCTTCGGTCGATGTCATAGATAAATCCCTAGCATTTCTGTTTTTAGTTCTTTAAGCGGCTTTAAGTTAGCGAATGCAGCAAAATAGAAAGAACTAACTAAATAAATTATCACGTTTTAGATTTGACAATCGTTTTATATGTTCAAGTTTTGGACTAAACCAGAATATATGCAATTGGTACATCAAAGCGTAAAAGTTGTTTATAACAACATTTGACGTATAGAGTGACTCAAATGCTATAGCAGCGCTTGAGAAATGTTTGTAGAAATTGAAGTCGATACATTTGACGCCATTCGCAGAAAGCGCATCGCATTCTAAACGTGAAGAGTTTCTACGTTGCTGTATGATCTTGACAATATATCGACGAGAGGTGGAGGTTGTCGCACAACAAACATAAACTTTTTGTGATGAATGATATTTAATTTAATCGCGTAATATATAGATAATAGGCGCTAAGAAGCATTATTACAAATATTCGTCGTCAAAATGGTCTATTAAATGTGAATTGTTAAAAATCAATACAGAGGTTGTTTTTAAACCAGCCATGTAATAAGTTACAATTGTATAACTGTTATATGAAGCCCCTCAGAAAATTATTTATGTATGGAACCCGGGCGAGTTGAAATTAATTTCAAAAAAGTTGAAAATCAAGTTAAAAGTAGACAATTCGTTTAATTGACTTATTTTAACTTCTGTTAATGTGAAATTTTTGTACATCAAAATTGGAGAATCCTAAAGGAACAGATACCGTTTTCATCGGCCGAAAATACGCTCACCGTACAAGACTTTCAATTCGTCGCCCAAACTTTGTGTCAACCTTATAGAGTTCTTCAAAAGGACTCTCTCCTCCTTGCTTCGTTATTTAAAACGCTGAGGGTTGCGATTACTCTCTAAAAACGCGGAGTTCGTAAAGTTCGTTGAACTTTTCGGATTATAAATTTTGCTTTGAAATTTTATTCAAACGAATCTTTGTTTTGATGTTCAAGAGTTCTTTGAAAAGACATCCTTGTCCTCGATTCGTTATCTTTACTGGCGAAGGGCGTCTCTTGGACATGAAGCAGCCTTTATTTTCATTATACTATGTTATATGTACCTGTATTTGATACAGGGGAACACAATATGAAGTGCCAAGTGTCGAGTAGATTTCTTCGGAGCTTCCGATAAAACTACGATGGAATGTTTGCCCTCGGTATATTAAGTCATTAACAGTTGTTCAAAGATTTTCGCCATTCTTCATAGTAAATCGAAAAATTGCTGTACTTATAAAGACTTAATAAAGAAATATAAATAAAGGGCTACCAAAAACAGTGTACCGCGTCTTAGGAATACTCTTCGACGGGGGCGAGGAAAAATAAGCAATGCTAGCGGAACGGATCAGCCGACACTTCCAGTTGTGCACACGCCGCGTGCATATTGCGTGGTACAGCGGTTTCGATAACACAAAAATTGAACACATATTTTTTGTTTACTCATAACTTTCTCAGTGTACTATATGGGGTAATTAGTTATAGTTGCAAATACTTTAAAGCTATTACATCTTTTTTTACATACGCTCTAAAATACTTTGTATTAATTTCTTTTATCTAATGGATATTGTATTCAGATAACTTTTAGCAATATAAATACAAGGATAGATAGTAAACAGTAATTAGTTTTAATATAATATAATAGTAATACGATTTTTAGAAGATTTTTTTATAATATTATCACAATGTTATTAATTATTTCGAACCCTTCATTTTTGGATAGAGTGAAATTTACGTGAATTGACAGCAAAACTAATCAACCTGTACACATCTGTGTGTGTGAATCGAATTTTCCTTTATAAAATCGGAACGTTACACATGCGCTCTAGTGTCAATATGCGTTAAAAATAATTCATTGTTTTCAATAAACACGTGTCTATAACTGGAACGCATTCTGACTCATCGCTCAGTTGAGTTGAAGGCTGACACCCACGGGCGCAAATAGTTTTAGTTACGAATGATCCTTTTTTGTGATACATATTACAGTTTTGTTTACTCTCCTTTATGAAACGGATACCCTATATGATACTTTATTTGTTTTGTTTCGATGTTTTTGCTCATAATAAAAATAGCAATCAAAATTCATTACAAAAATAATTTTTTACGTTTATTTATAGATATATGTAATGTATATGATTGGGAAAAACGTTCCTTCGCATTAAAATGCGAAGAATTTAAATATTACATTTAATAATCTCGATGAGAAAATAAAAAAAATCAGTCTGGAAATATATTTTACTAACTTGTTCTTTTTTTAAAGTAACCGTTTCAATGTCATCATATAAATAATACAGTCAAAGAGATTATACTGTTTTCTTCCAATTTAATAGATTACATACAGATGTAAGTCTTGTGTATAAATGAAATATATTATATCAAAAGCATTAAATGAAATTAGTTTTTTGAAGGTAGAGTTCTAGAGGAAGTTCACTGTACACCGGACACGGAGAGACGTGGGAGGTGTAGTTGCACAAGTGGGTCAGTACGCGCGAGATGCGGTTTATTGTCAGCAACGCATCTCGAGAGAAATGATTTGCAGGTGGAACGCACTGAAGAAATCCAGACTTCTGTGAATTTCGATCAACTAATATTTACGTACTATATTGCTGCGATTCTGGAGTCGCGACCCTGAGCGGGGAGAAGCGGCATAGGCAGGTCCCTCACTAGATTGTCCAAAGACGTGGCGATGCTTGGAAGAGGTTGTTAGGTTAAGGTTACAGGTTAAGGAAATATAAGGTTTATGTCAGGATTTAGAAGGTCTCTAATCTTTTATCGCGACTGATTAAGAATCTATCTACAAACTAAATAGTTTAATATTACGTATACATTTTTACTAATTAAATACTTTAATGAATGACCATCTTTAATGCGTATAATCATACCGCTAGTGCCACAGAAAGAGACTTGTACATTTTTGTCATAGTTACATATACATACACATTGTCATATTTTAATTTAATATTTAATAATTTTTTTTATTTAATGTCAAAATTGTTACCACAAATAAATAGCAAGCTGGATTTTTTGTGATAAAAAATTAAACTGTTATCCCCTTTTAAAATGATAAATATATGAAAAAGTAATATGTTATATTTGCTCCGACAGACTGAGAGCCATTTATAAAATACGTTTGGGACCAAGAGGTCTAAAATAGCGTGACGCGTTCGTCAAGATAGTTAAATGCCGAATGTACATATCTAATAAATAAAGAAACTATTTTTATTATTTCAGCTATACTTTATTTAACTATGATTACTAAAAAAAATCTGATCGAATTGAATATTCATTATTTCCAGAGGCGATATGTCTAGCTTTTATAGCGTAATGTTTAAAAAATCGGACGGGCGAAGAATTTAAGAAAGTGTAAATCTCTATTAACGGTACCATACCTACTGTCAAAAGATAAGTAATCACTTTATTTATTGATATAATATCTAAATAAATTAAAAACGAACATGTACAATAAAAAAATTTCTTCTATAATACATTGAAAAACTATTGATTATATTATTATAATTATGTTTTATGAAAGGCGATAAGACGGCGTTATTTTTAATTTGTTACACTATGTGCTTTGCGTTAGTTTATGGGGGAGGCCTATACCAAGCGTGGAAGTCTTACGACTGAAAGGATGAAAATGATTCACTTTAGTAATTTATGATAGATTTTTTACACGAAAGAACCTTCTTTGTGTCTTTACGAAAATATAAAAAAATGCCAAATTTGTAGAAAGTAACACATAAAGAACAGTGAATTTATTTAAATGATGATCGAATTACATACGTAGAGAAGCATTACACAAAAATAACACCACACACACTAATGGAATTGCAAATTGTATTTTTTGATATCTCATACCGTTAACGGTTGTAAGACACCTTTTAAGTAAATTGTTCTATTCCTCAAGTGACTTGTATCGCTTAGGGACAAATAAATTCTTGTAAAGAGCTCTTACAAAAGATCAACCATATACTTTGTGATCACGTACTATAAGTTGCTCTGTAATTTCGTATAAACACTTCCACCGTCAGAGCAATTGCATACTTAAAGGTACTGAACGATGTATATGTTAGAAATAATGGGATATGCTAATTTTATTTTATATCACGTTTTCATATTACGTAATTTGATGTTAGGTAATGATGGGGGGATGGAGACAGGAGTGTTACACGATCCCACCACTTCCATAATTCGGGGATATCTCAAATTCTTTTGTATTGTACAACATACATTATGTTTCAATAAATAAAACCAAATAATGTTCTAAATGTGATTTTAATAAAACTAAAATATTTGTTTCACATGAATTTTCCTTGATGTTCTACTCAAATACACTTTTTACTACATAACGCGTTACATGAGATCGTTAAGGACGTTACAATCAATACTTTTTTAATATATCGTAGTTCCTACAACGCGGAAGAACTAAACTACTGTTTTATTGAGAGAATTACTGTGGTTACTGTTGAAAAATATATTATAAAATATATTCGAAATTAGAACTCTACAATTTTTCATGTAAATTAACATCATTTCTGTAAATTGTGGGTAATTTAAAAAATTACGTGTAAAATAGAACAGTAGAGCTGAGCATAGGTCTCCGTTTTCCTATAGAACCAGGTGGAAACGACCTGCGTCCAGTTATGGGTGGACATCCTACGCTGTTTGCCAGTCAGCAGTCTTCACTCTTATGTCCCCCACTGTTACTTCAACTTCCCAATCCGCTGAGCAATGTTCGTCACTTTCGTACGTTTACGAAGTTCCTCTTTTATAATTTGATTTCATAGAGAAATTGTATGTCATATTTACTATACTACTAAATGAATTGTTATATATTATGTGTTTATGATTCTTCGATGTTACCGCTTCGCCAAGTTACAAATTGTACTCTGTGAAGATATATTTTTCAGACCATATATATTATTGACTTTGATCTCAAAATTGATTTCTGGTTAAAGAATTATTTTTTTATCCAGTGAAAACTTTAATTAACGCAGTTACCGCAGATTTTCATAATTCTATTACACTCATGTAAAAACAAAACTGTAGAAGTAATATTTATGGCACTCTGGGGTTATTTACGACGTCTGTGGACCTTCGAATAACCGATACTGCGGGGTTAAGAGCAGTTTGGGGTAACGGTTTTACGAGTAATGAAACCAGCTAACACTTGCTATATTTCGTAACGATGTTTTTGTTTACAATTGTGTTTGAGAAATAGTCTAGAAATACTTTAAATATTGAAATTTAATAAGAAAATATCTTTAAAGTCACCTAGAAATAAAACAAATTTTCAACCGGATATATCGCTTACTATTATATTTTTATGTTTCCGAAGTCTCAAGTGTTTTGCAACACGCTTAGTTAAAGGTAGAGAGGTTTCTGTTTGTTCTCTCTCTCTCTCTTTCTCTCTATTCGACGAATGTTTAAAAACTATTAAGGAGTGTATGTGCAGCTGATTCGTCAGCAAAGAACTTTAAAGCTTTTATATCTATTTAAAAACATCCTGTATAGAGTGTTCAAACTGATATATGATTTATTAATATTTTTTTATTGGAATGCGACATCCGAATAAATTATGGCAATATAAAGTCTGCAAGAATACAGATTAAATAATATTTAATTTTATTATGTAGTAATCCGTATTTTCAAAACACTATTTCTTGTTATATTATAACTATGTTATTTATTAATTTTGGAACCATTTTTGAACACGATGCACCATACATTAATTGACAGCAAAAGGACTATATAATCACCATTTTAAAGCTTTTAAATCTACTATTCATCCTGCAATTGACAGCAAATGGACTATATAATTACAATTTTAAAGCCTTTAAATCTACTATTCATCCTGTGTACAGTACGTTTCTCCAAACACATATTAAATACTTTTTTGTCAATATACGTGACCCTTTTCCAAAAGGGTCAAAAGGATCGCTAGAGACCCTGTTTAATCCTTTATCAATTAGAAATTCTCTAACAGTAATCTGCTCAACCCTAATCCGTTACTAATTGAGTTGAATAAATGTATATCCCATGTATATACTTACATAATCTTTGATTTTTTTTTTCTATACTCTCTATTATAATTTATTTCTATACTCGCTCGTCTGGACGTCGGTAGAGTTGAGCTCTCCTGTCGCTGTCATGCACTTGACAGTGAACAGTGCCGATAGCCATTGTTCAGCCGTCCAACCGATGTGTTCGCGAGCAAATGCAAAGCGAGCTCGTAACTGAACTGATGCCAATTTGGGCTCTCAGGCAGTCCGTTCTGGAGTCTAATTACGTTTTTAACGTTTCTAGTGCTTTGCAACACCCTTAGACAATGGTAGAAAGATTTTTTTAAATCGTATAAATTTATACACTAACGGAGTATATATAGGTTGATTGTAATTAGGAGTTAATCTTTAGAGGGTAGTAGTTCATTTATCAGTAAAAAAAGTTTAAAGTTTAGTTTTAGTTAAAGTTTTTAGACCAATTTCCAATCACCGCGATCACTCTGAAATAAGTTTTATTAATTTCTTGGTCAATAATTCCTGACACTATAATTCTGGTGAGGTAGATAATGAACAACAATTTGAAAATGTGGTAATAGTTATTACGTTGTATGTTATTTCTCAAACTGTTGATTTTTGGATAGGTTGAATATTTTAATTGAAAACAAATATATATATATATACATATATATATATATATATATATATATATATATATATATATATTTATATTTATATATATATATATATATATATTTATATATATATATATAATAATAAATTTAAATGGATATATATATATATATTATACTTGTTACCAACTGCTCTGTGAAATTAGTCGCTGCCCATTTCAATACCATTGTTTATTTTACATTGATTAAAAATTACAGTTAACAATGCAAGGGTTCCGTACATTCGTTGCGTTAAATAGTAATAATTCACGCTAAAGCAATTAACGTAATTGTTAAACGATATCCACTCTACTTTAATTATCGTTTCACTGCGAAATGAGCACAATATTAAACAGCTGAAAGCGAATCGCATCCTAATTGAAATTGTATTTAAATAATTACTCTTCTTAAAATTGATTCGCACAACTCGACCATTCAGCTTTATTAACAGAGTGCTATTTTGTTTGGAAGTAGCTTTTTGATTATCTGCTATAGTGGGAGTGGAATTGTAATGGAATTTTACATTACAGACGGCCCTTGTGGATTTTCTTGGTTTTACTACTTGGCTAGTTTAAGCTGCGATATAGCTCGAGAACCTTTTACAGTTATTACGCGATAAATTTTGAAAAAGTAAATGAATTTTTAAGTGATTATTCAGCTTTGGAATGAATTGTCCTTTTTACTTTTTTAAGCAAAATTGTAAAAGATTTATAAGTTATAAGATGTTCTCAGATCAGGGTGCACATAATTTTATACAGAGAGCTTAATTCAATATTAGCCGCTATCAGATAAAGTTCATGCACAGGTCTTCACTTGATATATACAAATGATAATATTAATAATTCATAGTGAAAAATATCACGAACAAATTGTTAAAGTATGAAGTAGGGAAATATATTGAGAAATCTGTGGTTAAGTATTTATTTAATTTTTTATCTATGAATACCTTATGTCAATATAAAAAATAAAGGAATGTAAATATAGCAAGGCAATTTAAGATTTTACATATACATAACCGATCATCCTGTATAAAAATAGTTACCAATCGGAATTTACTGGTGTACACATACCTTTACTATCATAATGCTTAAATTTAGCCTGTAGTATTTTTCTTTGATTTTCATAAAAGCTAGTATCTAGTAACTAACAGGTGGCGCAAAAGTATTATCAAAATGTGAAGGTACCTTAAGTTTTACATATGGCGCCAAATATCACTGTACTTTGACATTTATGATGTAGAGATATAGAGAATTATTTGACAATAAGCGGTGGAGTATATCTATATATTCGTATATATATATATATATATATATATATATATATATCTATTTATCACAACATCTGTTAGGTTTTCTAAAAATTAATACCGCTTTAAATATAGACTTTATTCAATTATACAATAACAGATTTTAATGAATTAGAAAAGTAAGTAAATTTTAGAGTTCTAAGGATAGTATTAAGACATTACTGTACTCTTGCGCAGTGGTAGCCCAGTGGTAGAGGGTTGACACTTGCGATCGTAGGTCGCGGGTTCGATTCCCTAGATACAATATTATAATTCACACTTTGTGCATTAATTATATATAATTGCCACTGCTCACAAACCAGTATCCATATGGAGGACTGAACGGGTCAGATTCCCGGAATACAATCCTATATAATTCACACTTTGTGCATTACTTACATAGGATTTTCCCTGCTCACAAACAAGTTGTCATAAAATTGGCAGTAGCGTTTTCTACGTAGTACAATACCACACTGCGATTACCAACCCGCCTGCCAAGTGTGGCGATAGTGGCATATTCCTCAAAAGATATTTATAATAGACATATGAGTTCCAATATGAGTCTATGACCCGGCTATACTCTGGTAAAGGGCTTTTAAATGTCAATAGTCAAAATTATTAGACCGAGTGTAAAAACAATTCTCTTATAGAACCTCCCTGTCATCTCAATCGTTTATTTGATTTAAATTGCATGTAATTGTTAAGTGTTTACTCTATCTTTACATTTACACCTACTTACAAAAGAAACAGACGTCCTAAAGCAATTTTAGTCAAGTAGTTCAAGTTAAATAATTCATTCCAGATGAAAAAACTGCTAACGTTCTCGAGTTTGTAATTTATGGACACTTTAAAATTTGCATAACCTATCCTACTCTTGTAATATAACGCTGTGTCAGTGGCAGCATGTAGACAGTGGTAATCGCACTGCAGGGACTCTTAAAACAAGATCATGTTTCACATGTCACGTATGGAAGATGCCGGTGTTAAAATAATTAAAGGTTTGGATAAATTTTTTATCAACATTTTCACTTAATTTCTCGAGCTGAATTATAAGAACTAATTTATTGACTATAGATTTTGAAAGAAAAATATGTATTTGTAATCTTGTTTTACTTATTTATAATGCTAAAATAAAGTTTGAGAGCATTGTTTTGTTTAAAATGTACAATGGAATATTAATTTAAAACACTTTTTAAACTTCTTGTGGCACTAAGGCATTCTACACCAGTTAACCGTTAGGCGGTGCAGTGATTAATAATAAAAGTAGATGAAACAAGTTAGTATTATAAAAGACAAAAATAAAATAAAAAGTAAAATCATAATGAGAGGAAAAATCATCACTTAAAAACAACCTCAAATAAATATACTAATGACTACTACTTACTATGATTGTGTATAAATATACCATATATTTTTAAATATCTAGATATACTATTTCCATAAATATAATAAATAGTGAAATCAAATTATGGTGATGATTCCGTCAGCTTCTTATGCAACAGCTTTCGAACCTTTACTTTGAATGCCCAAAGATTCTTGATCATCCTAATATCGATTCTTGTATTTAACAATTGATAAATCTCTCAACTTATTTTCGCTTAAAAATTATATACTTTGTAAAAGGATTTTGCAATTTCGTTTTTTATCATTTTGAATTAATATATATTTTTAAATTAAATACATGATAATATAGACACATTACAAGGGAGTGTATTGTGTTGAAGTGTTTATAAATTTTACGTAGGCTAAAGAAAGGTGTAGTAAGCATGTGTATCGCAATTAAGTTATACTCGCAGAATTAAATATTATATAAATCGAATAAATACATATGTAATAATCATTTGTCTTATGAACGATTATCTTCGTACTAAATTTAATTATCAATAATCCATTAAGCGTTAAGTTCGATCAGTTAATCCCAATTATATTAGGATCTAATTACGTCTAACACATACAGTAATCAAGTGATCTGGTAAATACAGGGATTAATACATATTTGTGTGTATATATATATATATATGTGAGATGTGATTTGAAAACAAAATTCGAACCAAATTTCACTAAAATATTTATTAAATTATCAATCTCAGACACTGACACATGTTTTCTGTTAAAAAAAGTTACTATAAAAATATGCTTAACTAAGATATAAACCAAACCATAATACACAAACATATATATATATATATATATATATATATATACATATATTTAAACTATTAATAGCGGCGTTCCCGAACACAAGTTTATATTATTCGGTGCAGCGTAACAATCTTTTTACTCTTTATTTCTCGTGACATTACATCGACCTGAAAACTATAGTGACAAATAAGGTACGTCTTTCGAAGGTTTAAATAATGAGTGAATAAAAACTTAAAAATAATTTTATCTTTAATCCACATATATATTTATACATATACATATATAGAAGACGTAATAAATTATAATTATTTATGTTTAATATTTTCTGATGCGCGAAACTGAACTTCAAGTTATGTAAGAGATTAAAACGTGAATCGGGTCAATGATGAAAGCGAATGGTATGATACGAGTGTGAATAGAATGTGGGAAAAAATTCATTCGTCTCTTCTTCAAGTATGGTTTTCGTAATTTTTTTCCTTTTGAAGTAACTACTCAAAGTAGATACACTTGCCGAATACAAGACATAACTATCAATTCAAATAAAATTACTTAGATGATAGAGCAGTATTTCCCAACGTGGGGCACCCGCGCCACAGGGGAGTAATTTGATTATTAAAGAGGACGATTCGAAAGTGGACTTGACATGAGTTTAAATTTTGCTTTAATTTAATTTTATGTTACATAGGGAGGTGTAAGAATTTTTGAAAGAGGGCATGATCATAAAAGGTATGAAAAATACTGCGATTGAGCATAATGAAATGTTTGTACGGAGTGTGTATGCTGTGCGTTTTTATGTGCTTGATTAATATGTTAATAATAGTTATGTAAGAAAAGGACCAATATTTAGCCACTTCCGCACATGCAGTGGTAGTCGTGCAACAAAGTGCACCGGCCGCCAGCCCGCTGACAAACGCGTATGCGGCAAATAATGCAAATCACACAACCGCCACCGCCAAATTACTAAACACATGTTTCACCCCTCCACGGGGCATCTTCAGGAGTTACCGTTCAGTTAGTACCGTTTAGTGCCATTAAGCCATTAGTTGACTCTGTGTTTGGTCCTTTTCTTACTTAGAATGGACTTCCGCAAGGTAACGCCTGATTCCATTAAATAATAATAGTATTCCATTAAATAATATGTAAACTTACATTCGGTTCTTAGATACAAGACATCAAGTCATTATATCTCATTTAATTCCGTTCTAAAAATTAAAAAAAAAACTGATTTAGCCACATGGTGACTGTCAGATATAGATTAAAAATATGCTCTACATTTTGTTATCCTTAAAAAATTTCGATCAAACAATCTACCTCTTAAAGCGTGGAAATAAATTTGCGTTATAATTTTTTTATTTACTCTCATTACATTAAAACCCTAAAGTTATTACATCAAACAATATCGTTCGGGACACAACAGCATGTTTTATTTATTTAAAATTGGATTTTTTTTTGTATTTCAATTATTATGTTTGAGTTGAAAACAATTAAGAATAAGTGAATAAAAAGTCAATTATGGCGGCACAGCCTTTCGTTTTATGAAAAAAAAATCTCTCAAAACTATTAGACCTTATAACATTTTCAATTCATTCTCGGACCGCTGGGAAATTGCTCGACTGCGGTCACGATGAAGTTTTTAAAGGAGCTTTCAAGAAAATATTTATTATGAGTTCAGAAGAACAAATAGAATTCATAATTGGAATGGGATTGGGTAATCAAATCATAATGAATAAAGAAATGAGCGAATTTATTTAAAAACTTTTTGGTATTAACGCTCTTATAAACAGTGTCAGCTTGCTAAGAACAGAGTCTTGATCATAAAATGCGAGTTCTAATTCCAAACGACATTTATGTAAATTAAATAACTTCGCCGCCGCTAGAAAACGGCGAATGTAAAAATGTTAAAATGCACACATATCCATGGAATTAAATCACAAAATGTATATGACATCAAATCATTCAATTATTACTGGTACTAATGTTTAATTTTTTTAAAAAAGAAACTGCTCTGTGACGGATGGCCAGGCTTGAAGAAGCATTACACAGATTGTACTCCTTTCTTCGCGTTGTTTGTCTGTTGGTGTTATAAACCGGTCGTAGGGTGATGTAGCTTAAACTCTCTTTACAGAAACCAAGCTCGAGGGTCACCTTAGAGGTCTTTAAACGGAAAGCTATTTCACTTACTCCACATAAGGTAATACTTATATCAGGAGGCCGCTACATTTGTAGATCACTTAGGCGGATGCTATATAGTTTAACTGGGGCAATGATCCCCGAAAATAAACTTTAGCTTGTGCTACCACTTAGAGAAATTTTCGACTTTATTACACGTGATATTTTTCATGAGTTTGTCATCATCATAATGATTTCAGCAATCGCACGTTTATTGTAACACACATCTGCTCCATAGATTTCCATTAGAACCGGTTGGAAGTGGTCTTCTTCCAGCTACCATTTATCTTAACAAGGTCGTGTGTCCAACTTTTAATGGACTCTACTTTAAGGCCCCAGCGGTCATTCGTTATGCATATGTGTTCTGTCTGCCACCACTTCCACTTGCCCCCTGGGTAATGCCTGTGACTTTCGTTCGTCTATAGATCTCCACATGTCTGATACGATCTCCTAAATAATCGCGAGCATTCTCATTAATAGTGTATTCGTAATTTATTTCTTATGATACTTCGTTTCTTACATCTATGGAGAGGGCTATCTCCATGACTTTTTGATCAACCATGATCTTCTATTTGATCTCGTGAAGAATTTCATAGTATAGTCCTCTTCATGGTTTGTTAAGCGATTGTCAGCTTGCCAGTGATGCTCAGAGTGAGATCACTTTTCAGTGCCGTTCATAAGGATGAAGGTTTTAATTCTCACTGTATGAAATGTAAATGAGAAATATAGTGATAGATGAATAAATAAGACGACCTAATCAAAAATGACGAGATTAGGAGAAGAATCAAAGTAACTGACATAACTCGAAGAATTGCCAGTCTGTAGTGGCAGTGGGCGCTTGCAACTGATGATTCAGATCACAAGTCGGTAGACGCCACGTGGATAACCACGTGGTTAAGGTTCAGAGAAGTCGCGAATTGCGGACAGCCTAAATCCGGTCATCGTGGCAATGTTAGAAGGAGGTCGGTGATGATGACGTATGATATGATGCACAGATTATTAACTAATATTATAGTTCGAGAAAATTAAACATTTATATATAAGTGATACAAGTTAAACATAGTTTAAGTTATCAATAGCTGTTTAATCACCGCCCACACACACCTCCGTCGTCGCCTCCGGTTTCCGTTCGAACAACGATTTTTATAGGCTCCTTCAATTTAAATACTATAAAACAGAACTTGAGTTATTTGAAAATATAACCAATATGCGTGGTCGTGGTATAACATTATCAATCACGTCGAAATAATTATTGTATTTATAAATCATTTTTATTTCTTCAGAGGAATAATATGTGCAACTAACTTTTCAACAGAGCTTAAAGATATAACGCAACTATCGTATTACAGATTCGAAATGAAATATGAAACTTCCTACGCGTGAATAGTTTAAATCAGAGTTCCCCAAACTTTTTTGTGTCGTAGAACCCTTGACATGTTTTTCCGTGTTGGGTAGACCCCCTACTTACCTGATATTCATTTTCTGTATATTTCTAACTGTAGTGAAGTTTAGTGTTAAAAACTTAAAGTAAAAACACATGTTAATTTAAACATTTATTGATAGAATTTAAATTAAAACTACTCAAAATAAAATGTCATGTAAAATATACGTTACGTAAAATAAACTATAAATAAAATAACATAAGCAATAAGTCATTATTTTTAGTGAGAAGGATGAACCTGATGCTTTAATAATAAATCATCGACATTTGGCGTCAATTTTGTAAGGGTTAATCTTAAATCTCCTCGACTAATGATGTACAGTCTGTGGACCCCCATTTTCATTTCATGGACCCCCAATTTATTTTTGGTGGACGTAGACCCCTTGCAGATTGTCATAGACCCCCAGGGGGCGATATAGACCACTTTGGGAATCACTGATTTAAATATAAAAAAACACACAAACATTTGATCTAGTTTTGACTAAATTATCATTACGATTAAATTCCCAGAAGGATACCATTTAGGAAATAAATCCAGCTTTATGTATCACTATATTTAGTATGCATTTATGAAAACAAACTTACTTATGAGACAGTTCAAATGGAGTGGCCCTTTACATCTATCCTATTAAATATAGATGTATAGCTAGAGTTTTTTCACTTAAGTTTTTAGCGCTAATGCTATACGAATTGATAGTAATGTTGCTAATAGAAGCCGATCGAGCTGACGGTAGGCCTTTACGAACAACTGCGAATAAAAGTTACTAAATTTGAAAATATATAAAGCTTCACTTATATAAATTATGTACAGTAGATGTGATATAGTTAATTCTTCTTATCAGTCGTGGACTCTTGTAAGAGTGGTCGTACCTCGGTCGGTTTTTGTGCCCTTGACGCTCTCGCTATCTGTTATCATGTAGGTAAATGTTTGTCTGATTGAGAGTTATTATTAAATACATAATATATTAATTACCTATGTTGGTATTTTTTTATAAAAAAGATTTAATGCCAGATGTAACTGTATATTCAAAAGAAATTAACTAAATAATAACAGAAGGATTAAAGAAAAGAATATGAAAAATTAATAATATAGTTCTTTTTGCTAAAAATACAGATATTATGTTATTATGATAATTTGTGTACACAAGTTTCCTTATACTCATTTTATACATATAAATTATTTAAAATTGAATATTTAGTTACCCAAAGTACTGGCTGGTTGAAGTCGATCGGTAGTCCACATAGCATATAGATGCAGAACAAATTACCGTAAAAGCCTTATGGTTTTCGAATCAAGATCACGAACTGGCAAGCGCAATGTAAGACGTTCTGATACAAGGTTGACAGTCACGCCTGGAAAGGTCTTCGGAAAAGCCTGAATTCAGGCCGCTTTTAACCTGTCCTATTTGAAATCTACGGGGGCGACTATGTTCAGCAGTAGAACTCCCACAGTTGAGATGGTAATGATGATTATATTAGTAAATAAATATATATAAATGTATAACAATAACTAGTAGGTAATTTAAAATATAAAGATATTTTTTCTGTTCTTATACCATCATATTTAAAGATGATATCTGCGTAGAGTGGAAGCTTTTTAAGCACAAATAACGTACTTTAATTTTAATATTATGTATACTTAAAGTATATATATGTATTATGTATAATGGAGTAAATGTGAAAGTTTTTTAAATGTGTGAGTTTTAAGCTTGCATTAATACATACAACTATAAAACATAAGAAAACTATTTAAAAATGTTTTGTCAGCGTTTTAGTGAAAAGTAGTATTTTTAATTAAACTTTAGATTTTTGTAACTGCATCGTTCTTTATTTTTAGTATATAAAAACACGCCTCATCGTTCAATGTATGTTTCATCCTAAATAACGTAATTTTCTAAAAATATTCTATTTGTTTTGTATTAAAGTCGTAAATGCGTAGATTTATGTCGTCTGACTCATCGCGGGTTAGCTGAGATTGAAACTACCTACGCGTTGTCTTGTTCCATATTCAGATTAATGGAAAAACAAAAGAACATAAATTTAAATAAAAAAACAAAAGAAAATAATTATATTTTTTTTCAAAGTACTTCTTTCACATTTTAATACAGAATTTGTTTTAATATTTATCTAGAACTTGTAAACTGAATTCTATTATAAGAATCGAGACGTGTCTTCTCTGGGTTCCGTGGATTTACCAAACGTGCCGAGTAAATCGCGTTGTATGAAGCAGGACAGCGTGTACAACGAACGCCTAACCAAATTTCAAATATTCCTACTCACGCTGCTTTTGAAGCCATTTCTAGTAATGAGCTGATGCTTTATCTTGACTTGCCTAAATCTTTTAGTAAACTGTGTAGAATTTGCGGTCTTGCTTTTACTTCTATCGGGTTCAAATTCACTATGAATTTATTTCTAGTTATGTCGTTGACTGAATCGTAGTACTAATTCACCTTAGTTGTATGGACTTAGATACATATTTTCTTAAAAAAAAGTAAATTATAATAGTACTGTTTTGGTACGATTTTCGAATTTTAAAAATCGAATGCACATAGGCCATGAAAGAAATGTTTTATTTGGCAACGAAATGTCCAAGAGAAAGTTTAATAATTCAATTATTTCTTTAGATTCGAATTTTTCGAAAATTTATCATTTATCTTTAACCTTGTTTCTCTGAAATGTGAAACGTGAAAGGCTTTTTATGAAGGTACATAAAAATATGTATCTGAATAATCCCTAACCTTTAGACTATTTCATAAACCAATACGCTCCGCAAAGATTAAAGGATAATATTTGAAACATGTTTTCATGTGGAATATTTTAAATTTTCGTCTATATTTGTATATTTCTTGTTTAGACTTCTTTTCGTTTATAAATGCAAGCAGTGCACGAGTATTACCTGTATCTGTTTACAGTAAGTTAAATGAAAGGTAGCTTCTCATAGGAAAAAATACCTATGTAATAAAGATTTTAAAAAATCCGTTACACTCATTCAAGCTAACAGTTGTTTTTTTTTAACATTACCTATACTTATTATTATTCATTGCAATTATTTATCTAGATTTACCTACCAAGCTAAAAGACTTATTATTATAGATGTTGCTTGTTATTAAAATTACAAAAAATAAAATAGTAAACAAAATAATATAATTAAAAACTGCTTACAAATCGCTTTTAATTACATGCCTCATATAACGAAGATAGAGAGTGGTAAAACATATCAATATAATTAGTATATCCACGGATATATAATAATTGTAAAAACGTGTACAAGTGTTGTACAAACTATTTTAATAAATGCTTTCAAATCATACTTCATCTTGTCATTATTTTGAAAGTAAAAAAAAAACAACCATAAGCCGTAACCTTATTGATAAACAAACGTTGAAACCTTATAATGGAGACTCATCTGTCTTGTCACCAACAGGGTGTCTTTTTTACTTAATTACTGGTAGTAACTTCTTATCAGATGCCATTATAACAGGTACAAATGCGACAATATTTGCTCCTAAATAGCGTTGCATAAGCTTTACAGCGTTTCGTAGGTAATGTTAGTACTGGACTAATGTTACAATGTCACATCTTAATTTGATAAACGCAAACGATGTGTTATACACGATATAGTGTTACAAAATGTTGTGCAAAACAGCATTGTTATGAGCGAGGTGTAACGTAAGATTTATGTATGCTTACATGCACATTCTGGACTGATTTATTTATTTATTCAAATATTCCCTACCGTCACATCCCAGCATGCTTATTTAGAATTCGCTGTGGAAGGAGAGGCAAATGCACCTTTGCCTTCGAGCTCGAAGTTCGAAAGAACATATCTAATGGATTCAGGCGTTACTTTGCAGAAGTCCATCCTTAGTAAGAAAAGGACTAATGTATAGATACTTCCGCTATGTAGCAGTAGTCGTGCAATAAAGTGCACCGCCTGCCAGCCCGCTGATAAATGCGCATACAGCAAACAATGCGAATTGTACCACCACCACCATTAAATCACTCGACACGTGTTTCATCCCTCCACGAGGCATCCTCAGGAGTAATGTTACACTGATTAGTGCCTTAGTATTAGTATTAGTTAGCCTCGGTGTTTGGTATTGTTTGCCGCATGCGCATTTATCAGCGGGCTGGCGGGCGGTGCACTTTATAGCACGACTACTGCTGCATAGCGGAAGTAGCTATATATTAGTCATTTTTCTTAGTTCGATAGAACGTCCTCGGGCACACTTTTCGGTTCAGACCGCTCATTAGTTCCTCTCAGTTTACCGTGGGTGATTAGGATTAGGAAGTAAGAACCAGTAAGAGGTGCATATTATGATATCTCTCTTAACTTAAAATATACGAGTATTTCTAATTTGTTTTGATGCTTAACATAAAACTTACTTTTATGAAAGATACTATTTCAGTTATTTTGATCAAAAGATCAGTATCTCATACTCAAGATATCCAAGGAATTGTTTGTGCAAGAAATCGGGTTTGATTAAAAAATCCAATTATAAAGGAAACAATGACGCGTGTAAAGAATTCCACTCTTTTGTGAACGACAAAGCTTTAGGTTCTTTTGTAAACAATATACACAACAAAGAGATTTCTTTACTTTACAATTTTATCTTGATCATTCACGTGATCGACGAAGCTGAAAAAGAAGCTTGTCTTTTATCATGTACGGTACATTTTAGGTCATTTATTTTAGAAAGATTAAAACAAAATTAGCAAGTGTTTCGTAATCGTCTCTTCATTTAAAGTTGTTTTTAGATTAAAAAGTCCCGGGAAGTTGCTTAGTCAAGTTTATGTAGTAGGCATCTATAAGCCGACGTAATGACAATCACGACGAAGAAGATATTTTTTATCTTGTTTATTTAATTAAAGCTACTTACATGATAATGACATATACAAGAAGGGGTATCACATGTTTCAGTTTAGATAGTGTGGAGTTGTGAAACGTAGACATAGTTTAACAGCAAATATAGGATGACAAATAATACAAACTTAAAATTTTCATATATTTAAATTCTAGAACTGAAACAATAGTTCATGTATTCGCGCTTTAATACACGTGGAGTGACACTAAAAATGATATATTTGAATTCTATATCATGAGATTAGTTCTAAATTTGAATTTAAAACATTACTTTAAGTTATGTTTTAAGTTTAGGCAATTGTTAATAACATGTTTTCTTTAATTGCTCATGAGCACCAGTACAAACATCTAAGTTTATATTGGCCAACATCAACTCAAAAAAAAAAAATTCTTTGGTGCCCAAACAAATTGAAGAAAAAAGACGGTACTAGTAGTCTTTCCTCGTTCGAATTTAAAGAATAAAATCTCGCAAGACGATAGTTTATTATATTTCATACACAAACGAGAACGAAGGTTCGTAGTCCTCATAAAGTTCATTTGCTGTCAATTAATGTATAATACAGCCTATCTAAAATTAAGTTTTAGAAATAATAAATAACATACATAATGATAATATAGTAAGAAAAAGCGTGTTGAATTTTCAGATTACCACATATTATAATCAAGTATTGTTTACTATTTTGTTGTGCAGGCTTTTATTAATCAGAATTTATTGTCCTGTCGCATTTTAGAAAAGAAAGTAATGAAATAGATGTAAAAACTTTAAAGTTTGTTACTGACAAATCAGCTATACATTGAATTGTTTAAAAATAATTACATCTATAATCATGTATAGGCTAAATTTAACTTTTTGATTAATATTAGTAAAAATAATCTTATGTACATATAGAATTCATATTATTTCCGTCATGCGATAAATTTATTTCGGGTCTGTTGAAATAGAACTGTAATATCAATATTTATGTCCCGCGGGACTTGTTTACGAATGTTCGCGACCTCTGAACAGCTGATGTTTTATCGACACGGGCACCGTGCAGACATTTCACTTGAAACATCCGAACAACCCATTTAAAATTTCGACACTGTAATTTAATTTTGTCGGAACATTCGGGGTTCTTGCAACCCTTATTATATCGAATTTGTCCTTTTAATACGAATTTAAGAATGCTTATATATGTACGTAAGTTTGTTTTCTAAATATGTGTAAACATATTGTCGTTTTGAAGTCAATATATATTGTTTAGTATTGGTTGGAACATTTGGGGTTCTTGAAACCCTTATTATATCGAATTTGTCCTTTTAATACGAATTTAAGAATGCTTATATATGTACGTAAGTTTGTTTTCTAAATATGTGTAAACATATTGTCGTTTTGAAACCAATATATATTGTTTAGTATTGGTCGGAACATTCGGGGTTCTTGCAACCCTTATTATATCGAATTTGTCCTTTTAATACGAATTTAAGAATGCTTATATATGTACGTAAGTTTGTTTTCTAAATATGTGTAAACATATTGTCGTTTTGAAGTCAATATATATTGTTTAGTATTGGTTGGAACATTTGGGGTTCTTGAAACCCTTATTATATCGAATTTGTCCTTTTAATACGAATTTAAGAATGCTTATATATGTACGTAAGTTTGTTTTCTAAATATGTGTAAACATATTGTCGTTTTGAAACCAATATATATTGTTTAGTATTGGTTGGAACATTTGGGGTTCTTGAAACCCTTATTATATCGAATTTGTCCTTTTAATACGAATTTAAGAATGCTTATATATGTACGTAAGTTTGTTTTCTAAATATGTGTAAACATATTGTCGTTTTGAAACCAATATATATTGTTTAGTATTGGTTGGAACATTTGGGGTTCTTGCAACCCTTATTATATCGAATTTGTCCTTTTAATACGAATTTAAGAATGCTTATATATGTACGTAAGCTTATTTTCGAAATGTGTGTAAACATATTGTCGTTTTGAAACCAATATATATTGTTTAGTATTGGTTGGAACATTTGGGGTTCTTGCAACCCTTATTATATCGAATTTGTCCTTTTAATACGAATTTAAGAATGCTTATATATGTACGTAAGTTTGTTTTCTAAATATGTGTAAACATATTGTCGTTTTGAAACCAATATATATTGTTTAGTATTGGTTGGAACATTTGGGGTTCTTGCAACCCTTATTATATCGAATTTGTCCTTTTAATACGAATTTAAGAATGCTTATATATGTACGTAAGCTTATTTTCGAAATGTGTGTAAACATATTGTCGTTTTGAAACCAATATATATTGTTTAGTATTGGTTGGAACATTTGGGGTTCTTGAAACCCTTATTATATCGAATTTGTCCTTTTAATACGAATTTAAGAATGCTTATATATGTAAGTTTTTTTTTCTAAATATGTATAAACATATTGTCGTTTTGAAACCAATATATATTGTTTAGTACTGGTTCAATGAAAAGTTTCCCGTTGTTTCTGTTTGATCTTGAATTTTAACACTACTCTCTTTAATATTAATTTTTTGTTTGATTATTTTCATCAAGGGCAGAGTATGTGCCGATACATATCTATAATATTGCATTGTTTAAAGATTTTGAATTAGTAGTTGAAAGTTTCTGCATAGAGAGATTCTTTTAATTCTTTCATCATCATAATTAATTTATCCAATTTCCTCTTCAATAGATTTCTAATAGAACCGGTTCAGTTCAATGTCTTCTGAACACATTAACAAGGTGTCTTTCCATCTTCTGGATGTATGTCCTTCGCTGCGCTTACAGTTCCGAGTTCTCCATTAAAGTCAGATAAGACGAGCAACCCAAAAAGAAGAAATAAATTGGATTAAACACACAATGTAGTTATGAAAATAGGTAGTATATATCTGGGAAACGTTTAGGTAAATTAGCGTGGCAAGCCGGAAAATGTACGAGGTCATCTGCGTCCGGGTTACTCTTCGAGTAAGCATCGAGGGGTCAACGTCAACGAACACAGGTCAACAGCTCTTTTGACAAATATTCAGATAAAATCAGGGCTTTGTTCTATTCTCAAAATGTAAGCCCATAACAATATATAAATAAATAAGAAATGGACCAATATTTAGCCACTTCCACACATGCAGTCGTAGTCGTGCAACAAAGTGCACCGCCCGCCAGTCCGCTGATAAATGCGCATGCGGCAAACAATGCGAATTACACAACTACCACCGTTAAATCACTCAACGCGTGTTTCAACCCTACACGGGGCATCTTCAGGAGTTATGTTACACCGATAAGTGCCAAACACAGAGTGACTCTAATCGGTGTAATTCGCATTGTGTATTCGCATCGCACTCTGGCGGTGCACTCTGTTGCACGACTACGACTGCATGTGCGGAAGTAGCTAAATATTGGTCCTTTTCTAACTTAGAATGGACTTCCGCAAAATAACGCCTGATTCCATTGAATATTTAAATAAAGTAAATAGATTTTAAGCTGCGAGATCAAATTTAAAATGAGAAGATCCGCAGACGAACTAAAGTTACAGACAAAGTTCGAAGTGGCATTGGGCAGATCAGATCGCTTGTGCAGCCTTTAGGCGCCATAGATAAGTCCCATAGGTGGACCGAGAAAGTAGTCAAGTTTGCGGAAATTTCTGGATACGGGCAACGCAAGACGAAGGGATTTTTGGTTCTACAATGGTAGTAATAGTAGCTGATATAATGATGATGAAATACTTTTACATAACTTTAAAATATATCGTCATTGGAATAGGTACATAATTATTTAATTACAGTATAGCTCATATACCTCAATTATACACTTAGTGAACTTTAACGTAATTAATTGATTGAAGTAAAGGAACACTTAGCTCCGAGAATTTGTTAATTATTAACGTAATACGTCACTTAGTGTACACGTACTCATAATGTGAAATTAAGTCGGTCGTGTAATTCGCTTTGCCTCTTTACACGATTTTACAATTATGGTATTAAATTGTAACAGATATATACTGAGAGGTTCGGGGTCGGATTTTAGGTAGATTTCTTTTGTAGTAAAACATTATGAAAGGAGCATTACTTTCAACTGATGATAATCAAAGTGATTGTACAAAATCTTATGATTAACAAATTGTTCAATCATTATCATTTCAAACGTAAGACAACCATTGCTAAACAGAGGACATCGTCAGAGAATTCCAATGGGAACGTTTGGAAGCCGCTTGCTTTCAGTGTCTTCCGACGAAATACAATGTCGTCTGTCCACTTTGTCTTGTGGGTGGACAAGGACAAGACATCGCTGCGATAACAAAAATAAACTCTGTAAAAGTGATTATGTTAATCAGTTTCTTTAATTTTAATATAGACAAAGATTATATATACATATTGTATTCAAGATACTACATACAATTTGTTAAACATTTGTAGGGTTTTATATTGAAATGCAAAATGAAAGTGACAATAAAATATTCCAACGTGTTTAATCAGGTCAACGATAAATATATTAAAATAATCTTGGACATATATCAGATAATACTGAATAAAAAAAAAGCTTAACGAGGTCATCTATCTACCTTGCACGTGGACCTCTTGCGCTACCCTTGTCAGGCCGTGGTTTCCGTTCAAGAACGCGTGGGTCCCAGTATAAAGGTCCCATAAAAATTAGTCACTAGTAATGCAATGTCAAAAGTTTACATTGGTAATAAAACTGTTTTAACGTCATATAATAGACATTTCATTTGAGAACTCTTTTACACTGTAATATTATTTTTCAGTTAATATATTTTTACGAATTAATACGTTTCCTCATTTCTTATAAATTGAAATTTTATTATTTATAATCGAAGCCAGAAGCTTACGTAATAGCGCAGTTTCAACCAGGCCGAACCTCGCAGATTGCGTGAAATTGTCCGAAAAATTTATTAGATTTTGCATACTTTTCAACTTTTTTCATAATTTATCTGTACATAAGAGTACAAGAATAAATTGTAATGTATATTGTCGTTGTTAGTCGTTTCATAGACCCATATTTATGCGCCCATAGACGGCCACTGTAAGGTATAGGTTCTCTCAAAGATATCTATTGAGGGATATACCATAATCGCCAAGTTTAAGAGGCGGGTTGGCGGTCGGTATGTGGTATTATGGTACGCAGAAGATGCTGCTGCTCATCCTCTGAAAATTAGTTTGTGAGTAGTGGTACTCCTATATAATTAATGCACAAAGAGTGAATACTATAATCCCGGGAATCGAAACAGCAAGTCACAGTACTCTACTGCTGGAATCCCACAGCTACACATTGCTGAAATGTTGGAAATTAACCACAAAATAGAAAAACAATTCTTGAATTTTCATGAACTATTTTTTAATATTTTTCCTATTTTAGGAATTTGAGAATAACTTTTATCGGCAAATTTCGAACAAATATCACAAATGGTCGGTGTAATCTTAAATATATATCTATAAATGCCCATAGACGCCCACTGGAAGGTTGTACCATAATCGCAAAGCTTAGGAGGCGGGTTGGCGGTTGCTATGTGATATTATAGAACGCAGAATACGCTGTTGCCTATCTTCAGGAATCTTATTTGGGAAATAATCCTATATATATATATATATATATATATAAATAATAATAATCCTATATAATAAAGTGTGAATTATATAAGACTGTTCCGAGAATCAAACCCGTGACCAAGGATTACAAGTCTCAATCCTCTATCTTTTAGCTACCTCTGCTGAATGTAATATATATAATTTTATTATCCGTAAAAGCGAAAGCATAAATTCTTGATATTTTGTTAAATTATCCGTATATAGGCAGTCGCCGGATGCGGGGAGCGCTTGACCGGTCAGCGTGGCGAGGTCTAGGTAAGGCCTATACCTTGCAGTGGGTGTCTACCGGATCACATGATGATTGAATGGATATATAAATCTTATAAAAAAATTGTGTACATGATATTTTATTACTTTAGTTGTACATAAAAATATAAGAACAAATTTCTTGTGAAAAATTTTGTTATTTATCCCAGAATTTATTTTTGATGTGGTCGTGGTAATGATGCTAACCGATTTAGGCTTTGTAAAGTTTCTTCGAAAATGAGCTAAGAATTTACTCTGGATGTTCTGTGACATTCGCATGAAGAGGGTCTATACCTATAGGCTTATGGTGTAGTGAATGAATTGTTACGTAGGTTTACGAATCGAGAACTACTTTGAGGTCAGGGAAGACAGGCCTCTCGTGACCATCCTCGTTTAAGCCCATGTGAATTTTATCTATACGTACATTAGAATAAAATTCTGTAGTATACAAATTATTTGACATGTAACATTTGCATTTTATATAAGAAGGAAATATTTAAAAAGCACTATAAGAGGTCCTTTAAGAAACTTTGTGTCCCGGTGTTTCCGTCCGAGCCTCGCTACTCAGAAGCAACTTTACTTTTGTCGTTATAAAGAATTTCAAGATGTTCTAAAGATTCATCGTTGCTTTGTTGTATCTACTCTTCATATATATTTTTAATCAAAATTTCAAATATAATATGTAATTTAACTATTATTTTTGAAATATTATTAAGAATATAATAACTTATATTTCTCAGGCCAGATTTAGCTAAATATTTTTGAATTTATATTATTTGTCACATCAGACAATAAAACTAAAATTACAAGAAATATGGTGCTGTTCTATTTTATAGAACTACACATGTATGGTGCATACAATATTTATTGTATATACGATCGATGTGTGGTTACAACTTTAAATAATAAGCTTTATTGCTAGAAAAAAGTTTATTGTTACCTATAATGATGATAATGGATCCACGCGCTTTGATGGTTAACTATAAACTGAATGCTTGATGACCTATATTAGGCCAAGCGGTTTAAAATGCGGAGGTAGCGGAAACGCAATATACTTTATATATTGAATAATATATAATAGATAATGTAATTGTAATGTAATGTGCTAAACTTGTGTGCAAAAGAAAACCTTTGAAATTAAACAATGAATGAAAGCCTTTTCTATAAATTTTCAAAACGATCATTTGGAAGCGGCCTGCATCTACCGTCTTAGAAGGAATTTAACAATGTCATCCATCCAACAGTAAAATGGTGACTTTCCCTTAATATTAGAATAAAAAATCTGTTCGCAAATAGTATATCTAAATTTGTAATAAGATTTATCTTACAGTATAATCTACATTTTGTTGTTTTTGGTGATATTAAAAAAGTTACCTTTAAACTTTACTAGCAACTAATGATACTAGACGTGGTCGCTTACGACAGACCCCATAAGAAATTTCAGTCACCCAGAGAGTAAAAGAGAGGACTATGATCGAAGTTTCTCTACGAGATCGAATAACAAATGAGAAGGTCCGTAGAGGAATTACGATAACTGATATGGATCGAAGAATGTTTCGTCTGTACTGGTAGAGGGCGGGGTACATCGCTTGTGCAACTGATGGCGGTTAGGGTCGAAAGGTTTTCGAGTAGTTCGAGTAGGTTCAATAGGTAGACCTAAGACATAGTCAAAGTCGCAACAAGTGACTGAATGCAGGCAGCGCAAAACCAGTCCTCGAGGATCTCTGGAAGAGGCCTATACCTTGTAATGCGCGTCTATCCACTGAAATAAGAACTACCAAAGATTATATTTATTTTTATGGAGAAAATTGAATTTATTTCAAAATTAATTATAGTGAATACTATATATATTAAAAGTGTGTATGTGTTTATTAAAAGAAAGATATCAGATGAGCTCAATTTGACAGGAACTAATATCATATTGATTACTTTAATAATTATTTTTCATTATTGATAATAGTCAGCCTAAAATAAAACAAGAAGAGTTTATTATCTGATAAAAGCCTATATCAAATTTAGTACTTTTTTATTTGAGATTATTTTCACAGAGGTCCTCAATGCAGTAGTTAAAGCAATTATTTTTTTACTTTATCGGAAGTTCAAACATCTGTTACGTTTTTAACTAGTTTGCGTGATGAAATTTTTTTATTTGTTATTTGGTTTTACATCAAGGGAGTTTTTTTTTGTAAAAACTTTTACAGTAGCTATGTTTATCCACAGTTAGGATTCAGTAGTCAATAACTAAATATATTATATGTAAATTAAAGTATGTTGTCAATTTTTTTTCGTGCAAAACAATGTTGTTGTTTTAATATTAAAAGGAAACATTGTTCAGTGAAGAACTTCCTAAGTGCTTATTAAGAGGAGAAAAGGTCGGGAGATGACGCAAAAATTTGTCAAATCCGGGACCAGACAAACAAATTTAAACGTGACAAGAAGACGAATGAAATAAATTACTTTATACATTTATAACCTAAAAAGAAAATGAAAAATAATTACAACTTTATTCTTTCTATCCGACTTTAAATTAATGAATATGGAGTATAATAGCATTATCATATTTTTAATTTTCCCTGTTTACATTTGTATTTATTAATTTATGATATCTCTCGCAGCGTAGTTTGAGCTGCTTATTAACATTATACGAGTTGCAAACAAGTGTCTGTTTCGCTAGATCTTGTAATTGTATTGCGTGCGTATATCATTCTTTATATTAAATTATTACCAGCCAGAACTCATTTCATTCTTTACTACCTTGGATGACTTTTTAAATTCAATAAAAATGTATACTTATTTATTATGTGTGTGATACATGTTTTGTCGTAGGCTGTGTGAAATGTGTGTGTGTTATTATTTTGCATTTCAAACTACGTTGGGTTCATGTTCCTTCAAACTGCATTTGCCCTGGGACTGAAATGATGACGAAATCCATTGTACCTCAATAAATTTTCAACTTTTGCCTCGAATATCAATTTTTATGTTGGCCTCCATCATCTTTTTTTTAATTTTTTCTTTTTAGAGTAGTGAGGGTCCATTTATTGCCTTAGGATATTATTATATATATTTATTGCTTTAGGATAAGATCTACGACTTTAATCGCCTTCTCCGTGGCCCTTCTGGTTACATAGTCTCTATTCAGTTCTTACACCAGAAATCTATTTATGGCAATGTGATCAGTCTCTCTCATTTTCTTGTCACTCTAAGGAGGATATCTATGACATTGTTATGATATCAGACCCGTTGCCTTTCGGTATCTTAGAGTGACAACCACTAGCTACAAAAAAATTAATAATTTTCGGATAAAGTCATGTTAAAATTAATTTTGTTTACAATCTGTCCTTGCGGACTTCGTAATGCGAGAACTTATTGGCTTTGTCTAATTGGAAAAAAATATGTGTAACATTTTTCTGACTAATCACTTTATGTAGGGTGTTTGGAAATAAATGTAAAAAATATAATGTCTTTTGCTAATAAATAAGGTATATATTCACTCCTTTAAAGTTTTTACACCAATAAAGAATTATCCTGTAAAAATATTTTTTCATTTTATTTGTTATTTTAGCACGAATTCGTATTATACGTTTTTATTAATTAAGAAAATTAATAGCTATTTGTCATTTTTATATAACTACGTATGATGCAATGAATGCGTTCTCATGTTTGATATTTACACTAGACCTCAGCCTTCACGGATATTTGACTGGACCTGTTTTGCAGACATTCATATGTTTGTGCAAGCTTGAGCCAAACGCATACGAGAATAAAACAATAGTTTTATTGTTAAGTAAACTTGGTTACAGAAAACAGTTTACATTGGAATATAATTCTGTTAAAAACATATTAGTTTTGTAATCAAAGATTTTCGTTTCAGTTAAATTTGAGAAAGATTAGCTATAAATATATAGAAAGATCGCAGTCAAGTCACATTGCTCGCAGTATAGATCACAGCTGGGGCCGTAAGGTTCTGGACGCCAAGCGCAGCTTAGAGCATCAGCCAATAAGTAAGACACATGACCTTGTTATGGTCATCTGAAGATACTAGATGAAAGCCAACAACTGAAACTCCAACCAGTCCTACTGGAAATCTCTATAGAAGCCTATGTTTAGCAGCAAACTACGGCTACAATGATGGTGATGATATAAAAGCATGAACACCTACGATTAACACGAAAAATTTCTAATTTTACCAGAAAATAGGTGAACTACATTCACATTGCTACCTTACTAAAGATACCGTAAATACAAGAAATCCATTCATTTTTAATTAAAAGCCTTTGTGACATTCCGCTGTTTCTAGTGTAGCGAAGTAGATAATTGGAGAGCATTATTTTAATTAAAAAAAAAACATTTGAACAAGCACGGTTGCGACTTTTAAAATAAAAACAAAAATAAATTTAGACTTGAACGAGTTATGAAAAAATAACGGTTTATTTAAAATTTAAAATAAGAATTATTTATCAGGAATTAGCTTTATTATAGACAAAGTAAATTAAAGTTAGTGTTAATTATATTTTATTTCTTTTTGTGACTTATGGTAACAGTTTATGTTAGTTATATTTGCAATTTGTGAAGGTTAAAGACATGAAAGCGTAGAGGACATCTAGCCACACATACGTGCATAGCCAGCATTCTGATCAAACCTTTGGCATCCTCATCATAATTTAAGCCATAGGAAGTCCACAGGTGGGCATGCAAGTAAGGCCAGGTAGCTGTATAGTTAGCACTTACCTAAAAAAACTCCTTATTCGTCAAGCCACAATAGTACATAACAGAAGTAAATACTTTATGAACTAATTTCAAATTAGAATGAACAAATAAATAGAAAGAAATTTTATAAAGTTACATAGTTCAAGAAAATATGTAAAAGAATCTGGTATAATTTATCTATATAATTCCTTTTAAAAACGGTCTTATATGTTTTTGAGGAATACATAATTTATATTTTAAAACCTGTACAATATTGTTGTGCTATGAGTAGGGCCTATCACTTTAAAAAATATCATATAAAACAAATGAATAAATTTAAAATTCTAATTAATAAAAAATAAATAAATTTGAAGAGAATTTACAAAAGAATGCTGTTGTATTGTTTCTATATGAACTTTTGAAAAACAGTCTGACATACTCTTGTACAAAATAGACATTTCAAATTCTGTACAATTCTGCATATGTAGGTCTTATCACATACAGAAAGCGTCACATTCGTCGCATCAGATTATTATATAAAACGAGTCTGAAAGTTATGAGTAAATTTGAAATTCGAATTAATAAAGAATGAATAAATGGAAATAAGAATAGAATTTACAGAAAAACAGGCTATTTATATCTTTATACATAGATGAGTTATATGTGTAAAAGCTGTAAAGGGGTGAAAGTATGTATGAGAATATGTCGCCTTCAAGTCGTAATGTATATGGGTCATAATGAAACGGGTGAAAGTATATGTCACTTATACATTTATTTTTTTCTATTGGAATTGATATTTATTGATATTATATTGCGTGAATAGATTTTTCATATTGTTATATTAAATTCGTATTTAATATCATTAAACTTAAAAGTATTAATCAAACTCGTGTTCGATATTTATAGATAAATAAACTACACTAACATAAAAATCTATTTAGGTTTAGTAAAGGAATGTAGTTTGCTGGTCACAGTGTCCAAATACAATAAAAAGTCTGCAGGGACAGATAATAAACAATAATTAACTTTCATATATATAGAAATCGAATTTTTGAAAAACTTTTTTTTCGTCCATATATTGAGTGCAAATGAACTCAACATTCACCCTTTCAAAGCTGTTACACTCATAAACAATCATCGTTTTAAAAACCGTCAGTTTTGATAATAGCTAAAGTTCTGAACAGACCCTTTCGCCACTAAGCAGTTACGGCTAACGTTTATTAATAGATGGCACCCTTGTCAAGTGTTACTGTCCGAATGTTCGTAGTTAACCTCATTTAATCCTCTCTTACTTAGTTAACAGTTACAGCCGATGTTATTACCAGTTCGCGCCTCACTCTATTAAGCCCAAGATTTATGAGACATTCAAAGGTATTAAGGGAATGATTGGGGCTGGGGTTTTTAGGTTAGGTATACTACGACTAGCGAGCGCAGCACATGACTTCCGCCCACAAGGATGAAGGCTCCGTTAAAGTCATTAAAGACGCTGGGTGCAGGCTGCTTCCAACTGAAAGGAAAAGAAATCTTCAGGGCAGGCCTATGTCCATCAGTGGACGTATTATAGCCAAAACGATGATGATAATGTTGAAGGGAATAATCAGAAAGAATAATCAATCTCTTTTACTTCCTAGATTTATTCACTTCGTTTTATCCTTTACTTCTTCGTCCCAACTTTCTATGTCTTTGTTTACGATACCCATCCACCGTACCTACGATCTACGATGTCACTGTTAGAGTTGGAATAAAGATAAAAAAATAGTTTATTATTCATATTCGCAACATAAATATATACGGGTTGACCCCAAAATCAAAGAGGAAAATGTAGCGTATACATATTATACAAAAATAGAACTTAAAATAAATAGATAAGGATTTTTATTTAAAAATAAGAAGTTAAAGAAAGACCCCAGTAAATAATAATTAAAGGCTTTTACATAATGAATTATGGTTAAAGGCCGTGTTATAAATGATGGTCAGTAATAGATGTCTGTAAGTCACGTAAAAAATGTAAAGAATGTAAGTCTTTGTGATGCAAGAATAGAAAAAGAAGTTGTAAGATAGGAAGCAGAAAATGAACTTGAAAAAATTATTAAACCTCTGCAAACGGGAAAAAAAACATTAGGGTTATGTGAAGTAACAAGAAACACAAGCAAAATATGAAGAGTTTTCATTGTACCTATTAATAAATATACAATTACGGTACATAATCCTTCAACTAATAATGAACGGACGGAGTTTTCAAAATAGCTCTTTCTCTTTTCTTCCATTTCATTTTAATATTACAAAAAATGTGTAACTGCGTTAAATATATTTTTCTTTATTAACCGACGTCAAATTCCAAATTTAAAATGTTATTTTATCATATTTATTTTGTCATACTAAGCAAAATGTAATACACATATTTATAGTCATGTCATTCATTATTCACGCATTTGGTAATATAGGTTCCTCATGAAGAAATTCTATTTACCATAATTTCTTACGTAGGTCTATTGCAGATTAGCCAGTGGCGAGCGGGGCAGCCGCACCAGGCACCACAAGCAGGGGGGGCACCAAAGTTGAAAATATTTTTTTTGAATTTTTTTTTGAATAAAAAGAATATCGAATTTTACTATTTTTGTGCTAAAAAGTTGTTAAATAATATGAACTTTAAAAAAGTTAACGGTTACAAATTATAATATACGCAGTGTTTAAGCCTTTCATTCGCAAAACACATTAAGTGTTTTTTAAAAGGGCCCTAAATCACAATAACACATATCTGTGTTCATGAAATGTAAAAGAAGTTATATATGTGTTCAACGTTTAAGGACATGATCCTCTCCCTTAATGTATAAACCACAAAACAAAATTGAGCTTCAGATTTTTTACTATTTTATGGGCAAAAAATAAAAAATTGTTCCAAAATATGAAAAATATATAAATAAGTAATTTAGACTCTTGGGGGGAGGGGGGGCACCAAGCCCCAATCTGCCCCAGGCCCCAAATACCATAGCTACGCCACTGAGATTAGCTATTCTTATGATACCGAATCATCTAAAATTACAAATTTGTCTTATGATGTATTTCGTTCCAGTTTGTGACTAATAATGTCTAATTAAATAACAATTATTTGTGCCTATCTATTATCGAACAACCAGTGCTTCAGGGCTTCAGGGCTTTCAAATAGTTCTAAGAAACCGCTCCAAGAATACAGCAACTATTCCGGGAACGCTGATATCAGACAGATTGAATCTAGTGCGGCCGCTTTTATGTAATAAAGTGAATAGAGCGCCACCTATCATGCACGTACTTCATATCTTAACACTACCATCGGTCGTAAACTGTACGTTACCACCCATATTCTATTATTAGAATTATTACTCATTGTAATATATACATGATGCTTGGAAATAGGTATAAACGGGTGTATTGATATTCAAGAGTGTGTATAACTCATTTTCTGTCAACTAATATAAGTTACACTCTGTCCAAAAATCAACAAAGTTTATAATTACTACATATTCATTAATGTTTACTATCTATCCTTGTAGTGTATGTACTGCAAGAAGTTGTGTTCCAATAGATAAAATTAAGGGTGATCACTTTATTTTATATTTTATTTATTAATACTTTTTTAAATACCATACAAAATAAATATAAGAAAAAAAAGTAACAATTCTTATGGTACAAGAGGCGGTCTTATCGCTCGAGGCGATTTCAACCATACGACCTTTGGATGGAGATGAGAGACATGAATAAGAGGGCAGAGGGCATATATACAAACATACCAATACAAATATATATTAATATAAACATAAATACATACAAGATTGTTTATATATATATATATATATATATATATATATATAAACAATATATATATATATATTATATATTTTATACAGGGTGATTGGTACTATGTATAAAGGCTTTAAAGTTTGCTGATAATTTACACATATCTGGACGTATTCAATCTGTATATAACGCATGTGTTTGTTGCATCAAATTAATATTTTCTATATATGTTTGATGAAAAAAGAAAACCTTAGAGCTCACCAATCAAAGACAATCAAGACTATATGCCCTACATAGAAACACTGTTCTAAATGCTTGGTAAACTACATGGAGAATAAAATATGCGTGAATACAGTAAAAAAGGACAAGGATAGGTATTACTTTCAAGCAAAAACGTTCAGGAGCGAGAATAGTGGATACAAAATAGTCTGAAAAGGGTACATCTGAAGAAACAAACGCTCGAAAATAAAAAATGTGAAACATAAACTATACTTATGAAGATGTCAATCAAATTATTTTAAATAGCTTACTTTCTATGAACAAACTCTCTTTATAAAAGGAGGCTTTTGTCCAAATAGTATGAATACTATTCTGAATACAAGAAAGAAAAGTTTAAATCACATAGTTTTATATGTATATTGTAATTTTAGGTAAGTGTACATATTTATTGAAAATATTAATTGTCTGACTAACTGTAATATTGTTTTTTTTTTGATGACCCCGCTATTGGGGGCCTCTCGTACCCCTATTTATGGTGGGACAGGGACTTTATTTGCAATTTATTCTTTCACATAGTTTTTTTATTTTCTTTCTCTTCTTTCGAACTTTATTGTCTCTTTCGGTCTATTATCTATCTTTCATGCTACATTTCTTCTATCTTTCTCTTTTGTTCTATTCAATCTTTCATTCTTTCCTCTTTTGTTATTACATTTTTCATTTTACATTTTTTTATTTTACATTATTATTACTTATCCTATAATTATTCTCTATCACAGTTTTATATATCACTTTGGTTCTATTTTATCCTTTTTTTTATCTATTTTCTATTTATTTATTGTGTTTGCGTTTTGTTCCTTTCAATGGCACATTTTGCAATTGTTTTGCAGAGGGAGGCTATTGACTCCTCCCTCATTTTTACGCCAGACTGGCACTCGAATTCGAACTGTAATATTGTTAACGGTATTATTAAAAACTGGGTGTGCTTCAAATTTTTTTAATGTTGTCGGTTCAGCTGTTGAGCCCTTGGACTGGAAAGGGTATAAGTCCCATAAGGTGGAAAGACGGTCTTAAAGATCGTCGGAATATGCTAGACGCAGGCTGCAGTCAACTGGTCCCTGTGAAATTCTGTACGGCAGGGAATGGACTGCCTACGGATATAATAATGATTCTGTATATAAGGGAGATTGTGAAAGTTCATTTACGTTGTAAACAAAAAAGTACGTATATTATATTTTTGATGCCTATCAAGTGTTATGTGTAAATGTGTTTTCAAAGGAAACAAATATTAATATATTCCTAACGTAGCTAATAACGATCCCTTCACTTGAAACATCTAGGGGGACATACGTAAGTTTATTGGCCGTAAATTTTAACTTTATGATGCACGCTCCTGCGTTTGATGGATCGCAAAATGTACTCCGTTTATACTTACAGAGAATTATAGACGGTGTTATAATTATATAACATTATATATGCTTTTACTTTTATTATATAATTATGACAAAGGTACGTATAATTTTTTTCATAAATACCAAAAGACAACTTTAGCTATTAATTTAGGACGTAGGATGTGTTTACATGTATTTAATTTTCACATTGTAGGCACGTTTTTTGTGCTTATGTTGATTACTATATATTACCTTACAAATTAGCATGTTATTGCATTGATTTTCATTTAATCTGTGGTTTTATGTCTTTCTCGGATAACTAGGGATATCGAAAAAAAAAAATGATGGTGGTAAATATAAGTAAGTTCAGGCTAAATTGTCATTATACAACTGAATATCTAATAAAGCAGTAAGTTGGTAGTCGTAAATAATACCTATTTACCTAAATTGAATTCGTTATAAGAAATGGTGAATATTATCGCTTTAGGCGCAATATCTGTAACGTTATATTTACTAGAAGAAATAAAAGTAAATGTACGTCAGTTTTATATACAGAGTGTTTGGTTATAGGTGTATAATGAATAAATACTGCCCGATGTAGCTATTTTACGAAAACATGAATTTGCAGCTCGTGAACTAATAAATGTGGTATTCCAAAAGTTTATTAATTCATTATACAGGGCTGGTTGGTTATAAATATAAAAGCTTTGAAAGTATGAATTTATAAGTAATTTGTCACAATAAGGTTTTAAACTATTACCAAATACCCGGTATAAAGTGACCGCTTAAAAAATCTTGAGGAACATAGGTCAATAAGTTCTATCAGTACGAATTCTGCAGAGAATTAAAAATTGCATGTCATATTATATTTCATATGGACAACTGATTATCTAGGTTGTCTGGTTCCGAAGGAGAAATATGAACATAGCAGTCAAATTGTTTGGTGACTTGTCGTACTTTACTTTTAAGATAGTCGCTTTACTTTTACTTCCTTTGAAAACAGATATGATTCCGGAAGATGAAACTTCTTTAGAGAAAACTTTTCTGTCTTTGAGGAGGCAAATTGACGGTAAATTGATGAAGCTAATTCCATCGCAAATGACTTTACTAGCAGATTTTTTTTATTGTTTTCTATTATAAAAAAATAGTTACGTATCATTAGTTGTTTGCTTTATCCAAATCTATATCATATTTTAATTACAGGACGTTCACAGTTGGACATAGATCTCCCCCTTTGATTTGCGATAGAACCAGTTGGAAGTATCCACCTTGTAGGTGAACATCCTACGCTGTCCTTGCTGGTTCGTGGTCACACGCCTCAAGTCCCCAGCGGTCATTTGATCTACGCGCCATTTGACCTGCCTACTGCCTCTTAAACATTTTTGTACTACTTTCGTTTATATACACCCTGATAATTCAATGAACAGATCTAATAAAGAATCGTTTGTTTTATTTTAACACGAATCAACGGGTCAACTAAATCTTTATCGATAGGTAACGTATAAGTGGGACGTTCTAAAACTGAACTGACCAAAGTACTATTAGTTCTGACTTAAAAAAGAGCGTTGTTAAATAGTGTCTAGGCTTTAAAAAATACATCTTGTTTTTTTAAAAGTGACTATCTAAGAGAATAACTAACGCCACAGGAGTCGAAGCAATATCAATTTTTAATGGAATCAGGCGTTACCTTGCGGAAGTCCATCCTAAGTACGAAAAGGACCAATATTTAGCCACTTCCGCACATGCAGTGGTAGTCGTGCAACAAAGTGCACCGCCTGCCAGCCCGCTGATAAATGCGTATGCACGACTACCACTGCATGTGTGGAAGTGGCGAAATATTGGTCCTTTTCTTACGAAGCAATATAAATCGCCGAAGACTTGCATATAGTGCGCGACTGACTTTCTGAAATAGGACACGATCGTCACTAGAGAGGAGGTACTATCGAAAGAGAGAAATCTTAATAAAAAGGTTTTGTTAAAAAATAATATGACGGTAGATAATCTATATATATTAATAATAATCTATGTGCATGAGGAGTATTATGCTACACAGTAAAATGATAGTGGCGGGGATTGCGTGCTCCTCTAAGATCTAAGTGCGTTCGGAACTATCGTAGCTTTAAATTACAAGAAACTATTATAAGAGAGCTCAATCCGATTTATTTAAATTGGACTTTACTGAAAATATTCTTATGATGTGTAGTGACCACACATCATATAGTCGTGTAGTATATCATCCTTCGTCATCTTTTTCTGTTTGCCGTGTTAAAGATCTTTAATTCAAAACAATTGTTTCCTTTACCCAAAGTGACATATATATCCGATACACTGCTTCCCTCAGTTCTTTTTTATTCGTGCTACGTATTCTTCTTCATTTTATCCGACAGCTGCCCACTGCTCCTTTTTCAGCAAAATCGGGCATTGCGGGCGGTTTAAAAAAGAAAAAAGGATTCCGATGCGTCCCCTGCTGGCGCCTAATGACCGGCGTTCCATGGCTAGCTATCAAATTTTAATATTAATCTTTTGTATAGCATTTAAATGGGTAATAATCGCTTAACTTTAAAAAAAATGTTTTTATTATATCGTTATAATCAACAGCATTTCAGCCGTAGAACGTCTAATAGACAAAGGCATCTTCCAAAGATATTCAATTGGTTCAGATGGATATACTACGCTTGAAGATCCTTGGTCTTCGAGTCATTAGGCCCCGGCGGTCATCTGTTCCGCAAGCCATATGGCCTTCACACTGCCATTATAGCTTGACAATCCGTCGTGCTATATAAATTACTTTCACTCCTTTACGGGTCTCCTTATTCATAATTAGATTTTGTAGAGAAATCGTATGACGTATTTATTCTACTACTTTTAAACTGATTATTATGTGTTAAGTGTATATGACTTCTTCACTCCGGTAAGATTCGTGAAGTAACAAATACTTAAATATAAAGAAACCAAATCTTTACTCTAACATGTTCACATTTCAAGTTAGTTGCAGCACTTGACTTAGTCTAGACCGTGCCATTTATTCTCTAGTTTTATTTACGAAAGGCTACTTACCTAGAAAAAATACAAAGAGACGGTAAATAGATGCTTCTAGAACTCGCAAATAGGTCGCTACAGTAGTAAGAGTGGTCTAAATTATGCGCTTGGAAGAAAATATACATATACATAAACTGTTTACCATTTTAGTTTCAGTCCACTTTAATGTATATACTTGAACACACATCCAAGTATTAAACATTAAGCTGTCTTAGTTGAATTTTCAATTTATCTTATTATTCCTTTCTTTAATCTTCTTAAAAATAGTAAGTCTTTATTAGGCAACTATTTACGACATTACAATACATAATTCGTCTGATTAATTATCATGAGATAAATTTAAGAAGTTCATCGAAAACAAAATCGAAAGATTTTTTTTGATGCTTTATCATCAATTAGAAATCTTTCGAACTGTGAACCAATTGCTCTACTAATATAAATGTGACTATAAAGACTGGTTACTGTGAAGCACAGGAGTTTACTGTGGGCTCGTCTAAGAACCGGGCGCCCAGTCCGTGGAGATTGCGAAAGTTTCGTCAATCTTCTCAGGGTGAATCTAACTGGAAAATTATCTGAAGTGGATAGAGGCAATAGTGCCTTAAACCTTTGTTTTTTTTTACTTCATAATTTTGTCAAAGCTCCCTGATATTTTTCATCACAAATTTCCCAAATTTATTGATATTATTCGAAATTCAAACTCGACTCATGAAACGCAGTCGAGTTAATCTAAATACGAAAATATTTCTGTATAAAAAAAAGTAATTGAAACGTCCCGAATTAATATGATACTTTTTAGTAATTTCGACGAGAAACCGAGTACTCTACGGTTTTTACTTCCACCCTCCAACAAAGCTTCTCCGTACTTTAATTCCAAAAACTATTTAATTAAAAAAATATTACACGTCAACAGGCCCGCTCTCTGAAACTTGCGGATTTAAATTCAAAACATTCTTTTTTTAACAAAAAGTTAATATTAACATAAATAAGTCACGGTTCCATTTTTAAATTTATTATCGTAATAGACTATTATATAATTATAGTATATAATTGCATAATTTGCCAGTATCAATCGAAGGCAAAATCATCAAAATTGAGTGACATAAGATCCCCTATAGTGTAACTCTTACAAAAGACTTCTGTCCTTTAGTGGGCATTCCCTGAAATTACTAAGGTGTTAACGCCTCCTTTCCGCAAATACCACAAGAGAAACCATCGCTCGCACGTCTGCTCTACTTACAATGGCAACCGACCTTCATTATTTCTCTTCAGCACGACAGTTGAAGCAGTCACTATATGAACATCTGCTATTCTACATAATAGAATTCCTCTAGCACTATGATAATAATCAAATAATAAATCAAAAGCGTTATTGTAATAACTTTTCGAAGAAGATTTATTTCAGAAACTGAAAGGTCCTTTATTGTTAGTATTTTCAAACATTACAGTTTTCTGAATTTGTAACATTCCGAGTGACCACAAAAATGGCTGAAAAACCTAATTTTATAATTAATAGAATCTGTTTGAACCAATGGAGTCCTTTAAGATTTGAGAAGGACTCTCGACAAACTTAGTTCAAAGATAATAATTAAAATAATATTACATGGAAGGTTGCAAGAATCTTATTAGGTTAAGTCAGGGATTAGTGCCCAATGCCTAACAACCTCCACTAGTATACTTAGGTTGTACTTAGCTAAATAAAAACAAGATCGAAATGTCAATGCTTGATATGTTATAAAGTACTTTTATTGATAGATGTCACAAACCTTTAAAAAAACCAATAAAGAATGTTACGTGACAAGTTATGTATGATATCACGATAGTTCATATATAGCGAAGAATTTAGGTCAACAATTGTTGCGGTTGGATTACGTATTTGGTCCGATGCGTGACAATTTTGGTTTTCACGAATTTATTTCAGTTGTGTTATTAATATTTTCAAAGATTTTTTAGACTGAAATAGATATAAAACTACCATTTATTCTATTTTTACAATTTATTTTCTATTCATTTTTATAAATTTGATGTGACAGAAAATTTTTATTTAAAAATCTCTTATACATATATATTATATAACATATATATTATATAAAATACCTAACTTGCTACTCTATTGCCTAAATGTCGAAATATAGACGGAACGTGCCTCTCACGAACAGCTATATATTATTTATTCAAATTGATGAATATATCTTATTCAAGTGATGATAATAAAAAAAATACTTTTTTTATCATAATCACTTCACTTCAGTCGTAGAACGTACAATGCTAGAACTAAGCTTCCTCCATATCTTACCAACAGGACCTGCGGGATTTGACTTGCATCTAGCGTTTTCCAACGATCTTGACAATGTTCACGAATTGTTTACTACCCATTATCAAATTTGACATAAAAATCTGAAATCATTTTAGGTAGCTATTGTACGACGCCTCAAAGAAATTTAAAAATAGAATCAATGTAACCAAATATTATCTTAAAACTATTATATTAATTAAACTTATCTTATATGATACAATACATTAATAAAAACGTCACGTCTATGTTACGGTATAGTTTGTTGATGAAACTAATTTAATTACTTAGTACTGTCGTCTCCGTTTTGAGAGGTAATAAATCAAATACAGCGGCTCTTATCTTGAAGGTCAATGTGTACCCTACATCTAATGAGAAACGCTATTTGAATGGGTTACGATGCTGAATAATTATATATTTTTAACTACAGGGTGATCACGGACTGCAAATAGTGACTCATTGTTTCATAATGACTACTTGGAGGCGATATATTCATACGGAAAAAATTAAAAGCGACTCTCCGCCACCATTGCTTTACTAAGTAACATTGAACTCACGTAACCCACTGTTGTTACTCAGCCAATGTTCATGATTGATAAGAGAGACATAAGCGATAAAAGAAGAACTTTGCAAAACATTATCACCGGACCCGAAGCATAGATTCTTAATATGATTGTAGGCGAGCCTGTGGACTGTATAAGCGGCTTAAATAAATGAAAATGGTAGTGACAATTTAATTATAATTTTACGAAAGTCGGTAACATAATAGATATAAACAGTAAAGTAATACGTAGTAATATACTGACAGAACAAACGAACATGCAAAAATGCATCGCAAAACAAACGTTATTATAAAAAGTATAAAAAACAAATAAAAATATAAAGATGTTTCAAATGGCTCAGCCAGTCCTCAACAATGATCCCAAATCCAATAAAAAATCCACACAGCGGGTATTTCTTTAATTTTAATTGCCTACAAAAATTCTTCGTTCGTTCTTTGATTAGGCATACTATGCAAAAATTGTTCTCGAAATTAAGAATAGTAACAGCATTTTATATTAATATTTGTTCGCATGTTGCTTTAGAAAGTTCTAGAATATTACGAAGCAGATTTGTTCATAAAGAAAACACATCAGAGCACTAGGTCAAACATACAATCTAGTTAGTTACAGTGCTACCCTTGCACCATGAGATTTTCGTTGATTCCCAAAAATTACAGTAAAACTTTCATGGGACATGGTTTTAAGAAACATTACCTGTGTTCGAGAACGTCATGGAAAAATCTCCTAACAGGAGTGAGCCCACTGCTTCTCACAAATGATTATAATGTAATCAACGACGCACAAACAATCAAGGAAACTCTTGTGAAAAACAATGAACTACTTATAAGTTGATCATCATCATTATTACAATTCAAGAAAGTCCACTACTGGAAATGGTTATCCACCATATTGCTGATACTGAACTGGTTGGAAGCAGTATGCATTCAGGATTTCCATGAAACCAAGTCATTTGTCCACCCTTTGTGATGGATGCGTTATCTTTCATCTAGAATCTTTCTGCCCCAGCGACTATCTGTTATGCTCTCTATGTGGCGTGCCCACTGCTACTAACTTACCAGCCCGGCTGAAAATTTATGATAAAATTGTGATAACAGATTAAGATGTAAAATGTAAAGTAAATGCTGTAGAAACAAAAATAAAAAAGTATATTTATACAAAATTGTCACATTATAGTATTTCGAAGAGAAGGCAACGGAAATTACGATGTATAGAAGGAACGAAAGAGTTTGTGATGAATAAAAGAGGAGAAAGAATGTGTCACATTAAAACAGATAAAAGACGAGAGTGAAGATAAAAATCTTTTCGAATTGTTATTGTCAAAAAAATCCCTGTCTACCTATGATAGAAATACGAGAGGTCCCCGAAAAGGGTGGCCAATAAAATGCCAATCAGATTGGTTATGTCGGTTATTTTTGTTCGTCTACCTATCTCTTCAATCTTGATTTGATCTCGTAGACAACTCTTAAGCTTAGCCAGATTCATGCCACGTTGAGCGACAATGACCATGCCAAGGATGCCAGAGGTGACAAACCATTTAAGTTGATAATTAGTTTAATTTTTTGTGTTTTAAAAACTTGTAGTGTCACCACTCGTTTAAGAAGAATATTCGATAACTAAATATAAATGTCTTTAGTTATATTTATTTAAATTTCTATTTTGTTTAGGTAACGGGTATTTTTAAAATAAATTTTGTCATTTGTCACCCAGAAACCGCTTTCCACAAAACGATCGAGCCATATAAAACAGGAAACATGGCGAGGTTTTAAAATTGAACGAATTTATTTACGTAAATAAATAAGAGATTAAAATGAAACCAGTTAAAATTATTATAAACTTCTGAATACATAATTAGTTGGAATTAGAGCCTATTTCTAACGACAAATTAAATAAAACGATGCATTAGAAAGATTTTTTTTACTATTTACATTGCTACTTTTACCTATGAATATACTCGGCATGTTAAAAATATTGCGTTAATTAGCTTGCGTTATTCTGATTGCCTATTTTACTGTATTCTTATTATAGGTAAAAAATCACAAAGTACCTCCGTTCTTTCATTCATATCAGGCGATAGATGCTCAAGTGCAAGGCAAAGACCTCCCCGAAGCCTTTTCAATGCCTTCCACCAAGTGGGTGACCTCCCCACACCGCGTCTAGCGACCCGTGGTTGGCAATAGAGAACCTGACACTTTAAACGAGCAATTCTTCGAGCTTCATTTCCATCTCGTACTGGTATTGGAAAAATTGCTATATATATTAGTTACCAGAGAAAAAATCATAAAAAAACCATTCCCTGTCACCGAGTTTCCTTTTGACATCGATTAATGGGACAACCTTTATCTAAATCCGTATTAATACAATACAGCCCAATTAGAAGAGTGCTTTCTCTCATTTCACCTTTTATTTGCGGACAACGATTTCTAGCCTGAAAGCGACAGGTTTATCTCATATGTAACAGACGTCTTTTGAACAATACAAAGATGGTAGACGATAAAATGCCTAAATTTAGTATTAATATTGTCCAAGTAATATATTTGGTTACACATAGATAACTATAAAACAATAAACGATCACAAAATTAAAACACTATTATGCAAATCTAATTACATCAGACGTGAAAATTTTTCATAAAAAATTTCTATTAATGTAATTCGGTTTGTAAATGAAGATTGTTTAGTTATTTTCTTAAGTTTCGCTTCCAATATGTTCTACCGGAAGTCTGTGGAGAAGGCCTATCTAGCAATAGACGTCTCACGGCTGAAAGGATGTTCATTATATTTGTTAATTTTAAACATATTTTAATCTTCATTTAAATAAATCCTGTAATATGTCCACTATTAAAACAAAAGTTGTCACTTAGTTCTACAAGTAATGATATACAAAGTTAGGTCTTTGCAGTGATATTTGATGATTTTCTTTTGGTTTGTATATCCTATTATATATTAGTTATAAATGTCTTCTTTAGACGTTAGTGTGCGCTAAAAAAATTATATTTTTAACAGGAACTGCGTATCTGATTTAAAATATATAGTAGTTTAGTAAAGTTTAACACCTACTAAAATTTTAATATAATCAACAACAACCTTGCTCCTTAAAACCCAAAAAAAAACAAAGCTTGTACAAAATATATTTATTTCTTATTACATTTGAAATAAAATAGATTGACAATCATGAAAAGAAAAAATACTGTCCGACAGATTACAGTTTGACAAAATGGCGGCACTATTTCGTTAATCACGTCATGTATTTTGAGTTTAGAAGTTACATTCACTAAGCACTGTATTTATGTACTTAGTCTTGCTATAAACACTGTTATAATTAAAAGTAAACAAAATATAAGTTTTGAATTTGGTATCTGTTATTTTTACATAAAATAACAGATATAAAAGCGAACGTCACAGACTTTACCAGAGCTGAAGACAGGCTGTCATCTAGATCTGATTTTAATCTACTGGATTATGATGTGGTCAGTTTTATAAAGTAAATGTTGCTCTAAATGCCATAATATTGAGGAGACTAAAACAATCAGTACGATTGGTAGTCAACAATTTTCTCTTAGAGTTTGCTAGTTTAATAAGTGGTCTCACCGTTTAAACGACTGTATTGCGGCCAATAGAGACCACTTCTAATAAGCTTTATATATTTTATGTACATATTTGTAATACTTCTATATAGATGTGTTAAACTATTAAACTGTAGTAATAATAAATGACACGTACGATAAAAAATTAACTAACTTAAAAACATTACTGTGTTTTGTTAGAAAAATAACCGTAAAATAAATGTAATGATATTAGATAAGGTATTGTGAACAACCTTGTACTTCTAAATATATGTTGACAATATAATTATATTTCTTTAATACATCACTGTCTAATATTTCCACAGACTCTTCCCCGATATGAACTTCCATTTATAAATCTACAAAGATGTTTGTGTAATATTATTTCAACGCCCACGCTCATCTATTTGTTTTAATGAAAACAATTTGTTAATCAAAGCGTACCTTCAAAACACGAATCCTGTTGTTTTATTAATCAAATTCCATTTCGAAAGTATAATTCTCGGAATACGTCGGGAACACTTTTAGGCATTTTTATAAATATTTTATTATTCATGAACACTTTGTTTTAAGGTTCTGTCTCGGCTGTCATTGAATAAACATTTTATACGACATAATTACATGAAATGTATTACATAATTAACATACTTTTTAATTGTTAATTACTTTATTAACATAACCTAACGTACATAGATTATACAACGTGCTATGTCCTATATAAAAAATCTGGAAGAGAGGTTTTTTTTAAACAACTTTAATCCAATAAAAAATTAATCCTTTTCGTCAAGCGTCAAATAATAGGAAAAAATATTTAGATTAGTAGGTTGATTTCATTTGCAAAAGGGTGTAAATATGTTGGGTGTACATTTTTCTAATGACCCATATAGGTAAAGCAGTTTTTGACATAATAGGAATTAGCCTCCGCATTAAATAATTTCATCACCATCATCATCATCTGCTATACTGTCCGTCCGATAGACCGGCAAAAGAAAGCGTAAGTACAGAATCATAATTATCACCATTACAGAAGAAGAATTGCTGGGCATTGGCCTCTTCCATAGATTTTCAATAACACCTATTTGAAGCGACTAGTGTCTTGCGTCTTCCGACGATTTTAACAAAAGTTGTCAGTCCATACATTTTGCCTACTGCCTCTTACTTACACCTTGACTTAAACTTGTTAATGCGCTTGGCATTTGGTTCGTTTAGCTTCGTAGTTTAGGGAATATGATTCCACCTAACAAAGTGAGTAGAACGAAAAAATGTATTATGTTCTATATCCTACTAGTAGTTGTTCATCTCGGTCAAGACTATTTAAAAAATCTGGTCTCTACAAAAATAATAAAAGACATTTATATTAACGTTATATAAGATTGTTATATCAAAATGTAAATTTGAAAATAGAATACGGTAACAGTATAATACAGCGATTAGAGCAAGAGTCCCTACAAAATTACAATTCGTATTGTTTATATTTAGATTAGGCGCTGAATCTGTTAACGACCGTCTGCGGAACAATTACCGTTAATCTTCAACTCGTAATATCTCCCACTGCTTTATTATTGTTCAATTTTCCTCTCCCGTACTGCGCCAGACTGGAATTGTTTATTTATCATCGGCGTGACATCAGTACACGAATTTATATCAGATATACATTATAATTCAAATACACAACTTACTAAAGAAGCCCATTGCAACTTACTATACTGTGAAAGTAAGAAGAGCGCGTCAGGCACGCAAAGAAATATCATACGCTGTACTGTGTTCATTTCTTTGATCTCGTATGTTGTATGATGACTAAAATGTCTCATACATTTCTCATACATTTTTTGTTAGTTCCCAAATAACCGTAAGCGACTTGTACTATACTGTAAGTTGTATGAAATATTAGAACCAGAAAGTAATATCGCTTTCTTAAGTTAAATTCACACGACTACATCTTAACAAATTTTTATTTGTTATGAACGATATATTCACCTTCGTTATCAACAACCTTTTGCCATCTTGTACACAAATTTTCAATGCCGGAGCGGTAAAAATCAATCGGTTTTTTCTGTATGATATCTCTACAGAAACGACATTGCTTTCCGGTCACCCTAATATAATAACATAAATTTTATTCACAATAACAGTTAAAATGTACAGTTTGACTTTAAAAATTTGTTTTTGAGAATTCGGGATATTTTGTCAAAATATCGATTTTTGTCACCGTTGCCTGAATGATCGTGTGAAAACAGACTAATACATTTCTCTATAAAGAATACCTTTTATATTGATACCTCCATATTAAAATATAATATTATCATGGTATGGTACGTAGCAGGAGGCAGAATATAAAAGGCAAACTGTACACTTTTTAAAACATTATTACGATAGAACTTATGTTATTATATTTAATTCAATATCTCTAAATACAAGATTCGAAAGGTGTGATTTCGTCAAATCACGCTTGGCTGGTTGGCGATCGCAGTATGGTATTGTGGCTCGCAGAGGACGCTTTACCTATCGCCTGAAAACTTATTTGTGAGCAGTGGCGATCCTATATATCCTTTTTAAGGCACAAACTTTAAATGATATATATAAATCTTATTACAAAATGGAATAGATTTCTCCCATTTTATTATTAAAAAAGATAACTTATTAATAAATGAGTAATGGTAACTCAACGGTAGAGGACTGAGTATTGTAATCGTAGGTCGCGGGTTCGATTTCACTTTGTGTATTAAATATATAGAGGATTGTCCTGCTGACAAACAAGTTTTCAGAGGATGGGTAGCAGCGTCCTCTGCATATTAAAATACCTCACTGCGATTGGCAGCCCGTCTGCCAAGCGTGGTGATATATATCCCATAGATCTTTGGGGCAAGCCTTGCAGTGGACTTCTATGGGCTGAAACAGCGAAATTAATATCAAGTCCTTTCCTGTAAATAGTTGCAGGGTGGAACCGTGAATTTTTAAGAAAATTACTCCAGTAGACATTGTGATTATATTGAATTTAATAAGTACACTAGATGATTGGTTATTTGTGTAAAAGCTCTGAAGGGTTAATGGTATAGATTACTTGAAAGCAAACAGCTTTAAAACGTTACCACCTATTTACAATCACCATGTATAAAGTGATCACTTGAGATATGGTAAAACATTTTTTCTCTGGTAATACTATAGGGCTATAACTTCTGGCAGTAATGTGTGTAAGAACAGATATTAACAATAAGTATTAATTAATTACACAAATTTTTAAAATGTGTTTTTTTTACTAAAGTTTCGTTTGGAACCATTAATTTCTAGACAGAGTACCAAACATTAATTTCTAGCAAATGAACTTTATATATATTTACTCGTTTTAATCTTTTAAATCTGTTATTGATCACAAAGTAAAAGATTTTTTTATTAAAAAAAAACATGTCTGATAGTAGATCTTAGTTGATGCAAGTTGTTCAAGATGAACAATTTAAACAGTTACTTAACATTTACAGATCGTATTGTTACGTTAATTTATTACATAACAAAAGCTCCTTCACAAGGTCATCGCCCGCTCTCTTGCCGATATGAATAGTTCTTTAAAGTTTATCTCCGGCACAAGAGTTATGGCCGACGTTCGATTTTATTATAGCCCCAGAGAAACGGACGAGTACCCACTTGACAACTTAATCTTTCTTAAAGCTGCCGACGCGGTCTAGTCTTGTAGCGTGAATAGATTTTTCATATTGTTACATTAAATCTCACTAAGTTTAGAATTACTAACAAGACTCCTGTTTGTTTTTGTGGATAAATAAATTACTTATAGTAAAATAAATAGATTACTTATTGTAAAAGAAATAAATAACTCATTTTTTTACGTGCTTCGCGCAGTTTGAATGAATTGGGCGAAGAATTAGAATTTGACGTTTTTCGTGTCAATCCATATGTATTAAAGCGCAAATACATAAACGATTTCTTTGATTTTCGAATTTAAAATAACAACTTTTTTATTTATTTACACATTGTATGAATATGTGCGTGCATGCACATACGTAAATGTGATAATGCTAAAGGCGAAAACTTATAATGACCCTTTGATGTATAGGTCGCCTATTAAATTGCAACTAGTTTTTAAGTATCCTGAACGATTAAAAAAAAATAAAAAAAACTCATAAATATAAAGTAGTATGTAAGTTCTCTGAACAAATGTGGTTTGCTGGTGTTCAAATACAAAGTGATCAGTAATAGGTATAAAATCTTTAAAGGAGTTAATGCATAGTTCATTTGTCAGCAAACGGCTTTAAACGTTAATTTGTTTTTTTTTTTTCTATTTAAATACGACACCTGGCAGTACAATCTGCAAGGACTCGTAGTAAACAATAATTAATTTTAATGTCTGGTTATTCGAAAATCAGAAAAGGAAAAAAAAGTTTTTTCTTACTATATTGTCATTAGAGTAATTATTATTAAAAGTACATCAAGAGACCTATGCCTTAGGTCGACCGATTACATAGTTAAAGTCATGGGAAGTCGCTGGATGTAGGCAGCGCAAAACCGGCCATTATGCCAATTTTTGGGGAGGTCTATCCCCAGCAGTGGGCGTCTATCTACGTGAAACAAGAAGAAGAATAGCTATAGATTGAAATCTTTAAGGCTTGTAACCTATATTTAATATATATTTATAAATATATACATATACATACATATATATTATGATGATAATCACTCCCTTATAACTTGAGTATAGTCAAACAGTTTAATATTTAATTTTCCATTAAAACGTATATCGTCATAATATACAATGTCATAGGAAGGTCATGTTTTAAACTACCATTTTATTCGCATTTGATCAAATTTAGAGGTCTCGGAATTTCTTTTATATAAAAGACGTCCCTAAAGTCAACCCCGAGCGGAATTCCTTATTAGATTTGACCGTATATTTCATTATCGATTAGGTGACATTTCCCCTTTAATAAGAATTCAACAGATGGCGATACTTTTGTAAATGTAATAATAGCTGTTTGTGAATGAACGAAGAATAAAAAGTAAGTCACGTACGAAGCCAGTTAGTTTTCATCAATAAGCATCGTTTGCTTAAGGAAAGAAAATGTTTTAATAAAAATCTATTACTATTATTAATACTTGCACTTTACAGTTTAAGATCGTATATTGTTTATAGCACGGTGAAACTAGAAATACAATACATACGAATTGTACTACTCATTATACAAACATACAGACTTAATTTTTGACAGTTTACAGTGACAGTTGTTAGCAAATAACCTTTTATACATTATACCTTTGAAGTTTTTATTACCTATTTTCAATAATCGTTTATAAAGACATAACTTTGAAATCCAATTTGAATGCGACAGTACAATAATTTCTAGCGATAATGTTAAGAACAAAAAATGACGACGAAAAGAAAATATAGAGCACGAAAGGAAGCAAAATAAAATTCACAGCTGAAAAAATAATTTACATTTGAACACAATCTCTAAATCATGTAAAGGGTTGAACTTCTAGCAGTACAAAATCTACAGGGACAGATGGTAAACAATATTTTTTTTAATATGTAGTAATCCGAAATTTGAAAATGCTTTTTCTTACAATATTATCATCACGTTGTTTATTACTTTAAATTATTAACTTTTATATACTGTGTACCATACATTAATTCATATCAAAAGATTTATAATGTCATCCCTTTAAAGCGCTTTTATCAATTTCCAATCACCCTGTATACAAGGTTTAAAGGATTGAATACCTGACTTACACCGCTGTCTAAGAGTCATTTGAAGATTCCGCGATTGCGAGGGGGCATAGTGGGGGTCCTTAGCGTAAAACCTCTTTTAAGGTTGCGAAGCTCGAAGGCTCTCTAGGAAGCCTCGTTTCGGGTCGTTAGATGCTACAATTTTACTGCATTGGAAGGCAGCTGAGCTCTTGGATTGTTTCGACGGGCACTAGAGTGATTAAACTCAAGGGACCCCCGAGGGTATCTCAGGTTGGACTGTATGATGTATTGTAATACATAGTCGTTTCAATACATAGTTTGCTGTACGCAGACCGTGTTGGATTGACGATCCGTTGAGTGCATCTCTTCTAAGGAACGAGCATGACTATTAGAGAAACCATCGAACATCTATTCCCCTATCATAACGTTCAAAGTACGGTTTTGTTTACAGCCAATATCGTTAAGGCAAATCTTTAAGCGAATATATGATATTCTTAACAATAGCATGCCTGGTAAGTATATAATATTAGATCAGGTCGAAACTAGTTGATATTTATTTAATTAAAATCGGTAACATGTTCTGTTATTTTGTTACGATGTCATTGATTCCTTTGTCGCTATCTTTTGTTCTTTTGGTGCAGACAGGAGAGTGAGGTAAGTCATGGAGTAGATGGCAGATGAAAATAAGAAGAATTAATAAAAGGAAGAATTAAATAACATCATCTTCAATTCAGCCGAAGGATATCTACCATTAGACATAGGCTATATATAGATTTCTAATAAGCACGGATGGAAGCCGACACACGCTCGTATCAGTAAAATTAAAAAATATATTATTTTGTTGAATATCAGTACGTTGTTGAGTCTATGATATTTGCAATATACTGATCAAGTAACACATTCTCAAGTAATCAAAAGACAGATATATCACATTTACATAATACACATTTTCTCTTTTTTTCCTTTTTGCGCCGTAAAGCGACACTGGTAGCACTAAACATCATTCATATCTAACATTTATTACTTGTGACACCATATCAATCCGTTTAAAAGTCAAGGAACAGACTGTAGAATGTGAGACATGAGTCTGAATGTTATGAAACATTTATCCAACCTCTCACATGTCAAAAAGCGCGGCCTGTAAAAGCGAGTCTGGGAATATTGAATATGTAACATCCGTCTCAAAGGTCTGTGTCATTAAAAACATTTGAGAGAGCCAGATTTATAATGTTGTTTGAAGAATTTCCCATTTAAAAATTCCTATTAAATTATGAAATATTACATTGTAGTTAATATAGTCCCTGTTAAAAATTCAAATTTATATTCCTCTACTACATTATTACTTTATATTTTTTACATTATATAATATAGTCGTTTTTATTATAAATAATTGATTTTGAAAATATGTCTCTAACTTTTGACAATATTTTTTTGAACTTATTACAATGATTTAGTCTGTCCGATAGTAACAAGCAAAGCTCGTAAATGTGTATAAATATACATTATATATTCATAATTAAATATTATTTTAATAATTTATTAACTCCACTATGTTTATATATGTAGTTATATAAGTATCAATAAGGGTAGTTCCATAGTAAATGGCAAAGAATCCACACCAGATTCTTTTTAAAAATATTTTCTGAATCTGTTTAAAACAAGCAGATAGCGGTAATAACTCCTATTGTTACTCCATTTTAGCCGAATGTTCACTGTTGTATACGACCTTCGCCGAAGATTTCATATAACTGGTTGGAAGCGGGCCGCATCCAGAGTATTCCGACGACTTCAAAAATTACAAGACACCTCTAAAGAAACCAACCACAGTTTTTAAAACCTTGAGAGGTAAGATAGTAGGTTTTAACTGACAAGTATACTTCATTGTTATTGATAAGATCGTCCTAATATCTTTGTCGGCATTTCTGAAGGTAGTAACCCTCTGGACATGGAATAATCTTCATCTACAGGAAGCGGTGGCTCCTTAGGCATCGTCGATCGCAGTAATAAGATTCATGTCTAAGATATGAACGTATTTAATCCGACTAACTGATGCTATTACAACCTCTTGTTTTCCATCGACATTGCCTATAGCTATTAATTACAAGGTTTTGATAGTCCTTCTTGGCTATTTGGCCAAAATTACAGTCGGTAGAAGGATACTTGGCTCAGGGGGTAGAAATATTTGTCGTGAGGCTGTCATTTCAGCCCTTAGACGTCCACTGCAAGGAATAGGCCTCCACCTAGAGATATCTATGGTCTCTGATGATCTATGGACTCTGGCAAATAGTTTGTGAGACAGTGACAATTCTATATAATTAATGAACAAAGTATGAATCAGTAATCGCAGTCATTTAAAGTCAGGCTTCCACTGCTCAATAAGCTGTTTTAAAGCAACTTATGGAAAACGAGAAGGCTTAACTATTAATTTTCTTACAGAAAAATCCGGTGACCAATTGTAGTTAAACTTCAAACTAGTAGTAAAATAAAGAAATTTTTATTATAATGGAAATATTAACTGATGATATAACTTATGTATTATTGATTAAAGTCAGAGATGAACTTTGTCTCTGAATTCTAAATGTATTTATAACCCTAATCAATATAATACGCTGAGATTTTCTCGACGCAGCAAGATTTTACAATATTCCCGAATGAACTGAAGTGCTATTCCAATGCACTTGTAACGGTAATAAAGACGATCCCTTGGGTGTTTTTAGTTTGAATCAGCAAAACTTTAAACCAAGATTTCCCTAACGATGAGAAAAAAAAATTGAATATTTTATATCATGTTATTTATATCACCTTAATTTTTAAATTCTTATCTAACAAACACGAGTAAAAAGTTCTACTACAGTCAAATAATTTTTAAGTTATAATATAACTTTGCAATTTATTAGAAAAAAATACGAATTAGTTTATTATGAGCTTTTCTCAGATCAGAACACTTTTGGAACTCAATTTCATTTTCTTTTCTATAAAATCAAATACTCCTACACAAATGATTACTATACAGTATAAATGATCAAAAGTGGAAAATAATAAATAAGTTACTGATAAATGAGTGTATGTACTTAAATAATTTCTATGAAATATTAATTAACAAACAAAATATCTAATTTCATTAATCTATCTTCTAATGTTATGTTTGAAAAGTAAAATTCATTGCTTTAATAACAAACTCGAAGCTTGTTTTATATACGAGCTTCTTATTGAATCAAATGTCAAAGGGACTTTGGAGCAAGCTTACAGGAACTATTGATTTCCAAGTCGACAATAGTCAGAGTGCGAACAACCTCCCGAATTTATCGTGTCGAATAGTAATCGAATTACCACAGATGTCGGCGAGGACATATATTGCAATATAATATAACCTCTTTGTTGTAAAACTAACCAATACACTATTGATAAGAACGCCGCGAATACAGGGTGATTGTTTATAAGTGTAAAAGATTAACGGGATGGTGATTAGAAGATTTCTAATCACCATTCCGTTTCATTATGACCCATAGATGTCGACTTAAAGGCGACATATTCTGGTAGTAGAGGCTTAGAACGGTCCTCCGCCACTACCGGCTTACTCTGTGGCATGGTACTCTCTTTTTAATCACTATCTACATTAAGTGATCACTGAAATATGTTAAAATAAGTTATTTTTGCAGCAGGCTAACAACTTCTGACGGTATAAAGCAGAGATAGATAGTAAACCATAAATAATTTACACATATAATCCAAATTTTGTAGACGTTTTTTCTTACTATGAATTATATACATTATGAATTATATTTTAAACCACTGATTTTGGATAGGGTATACGACATATTGACTGACTGCAAATTCTATATATTTATATTCTTAAAGCTTTTACACCTACAAGCAATCATCCTGTATAACTTGAAATTCGTATACTTTTAAAAATATATCTTGTTTAATTTTTGTCTCGATGTCTTTTGACTTACAACAGCCTCCAGTTTCACACCGGTTAGTCAAAAATCCATGTCATTAAACACTTGCTAACATATTCGAGTCATTTATGTTACAATTGTCAATGTTATTAACTTCTGTACGTGTTTTTTTTTTCTTTATTTAAATTTAAAATGCTCCATGACTTTAAAAAAAAGGTATAACAAAGCCTTACAGGATCTTTTTTTGTTAATACTTCCATAATATCCTTGCCACAGTAGTTAGCTATTTAAAAATCCTTTTCAGAATATTTTTTACAAGATTATGTTGAAAAAACTTAATAAGTTTCTTGTATAATTCATAAACACAAGGAAGAATTTTTTCGTAAAACCACACACGAGTTAATTCTAATTTTAGTCTAGAGAAATTTTTAATAAGCTTGTCTTTATTACAAATGACGACGATGTATGCCGCTATTCTTTTTATATATATTTCTATGAACATATGTATTATTTACACCCTCATATACGTATATAAAGGATTTTAACATCTGTATTTCCGACGAAAGAAGAAAGCATTTTTCGACGATTCAGAAATATCTATATATTTAATTAAAATTTACAAATATCCTTTAACTATAGTACTTTTATGATAATTTTTTTTATTAAGAGTTTTCAAATATTCCTTCAAAAACATTAATGACAGTTCACTACTGTTTTCCGGCCGGTATAGAAACGCCGACCTCCAAAAAGAGTCTCAAGCAAGAGCGATCTCTGATATTTCAATTCACATTCTTATGAAAACCCTTATATACCCTTATATACTCGTACCTGTTACTGAATTTACAAATGATTGTAAGCAGTACGGTGTTTACACTAAGCTTTTGAAGGTCAAACAGTTAATTTTGTTAATTAACCAATTGAAATAGTTTCCAAAAAATCGGAAAAACATGCAATCAAAAAACAAAAAGTTGCGAACAAAACAAATTACGTCTTATGTATCACATTAACAAGCTAACTCATTTATATCAAGTTGAAGCCGGCAAAATATAATTTTTTGTTTTCCACTTAACATAGGATAATTTATGAAATATGGACTAATATTTATATCAATTTAATACATGAATTGTTGTTATTAACAAACAAAAACTATATGAAGTTAAAATACAATCGTTTATCTTAATTTGTTAATGTTTTAATAAATATTTTATTGTTTTGGTTTTTATAACAGCGACTATATTTAAAAAAATATGTGTAATAATATATAAATATATGGGAACTGCTTCGGTTTAATAATTATATTTTTTTAATATCAAACATGTTTACTATAAAACAATAATTAGAAATATTTAATATATTCATAATAAAATGGATATACTTACAAGTGAAAATTATATCCAGAAACTGTATGAAATTAGTCCACTAATTGCCACTAGCACTATGATAAAGTATCAATTAGTTATATTATTTATTTACGTAGTTCAAAGCACTCGAGACACGACACGCAGGGGAGCACAGAGCGACGACCGTCTACGTCGAATACCCATAGTCGTTTGCCGACGAGCGCGCTCTGACTATTTCAGCTCGCATCTCTCCCGTGACTATATCATTCGTTATCTATAGGCAACTGATATTCTTTTTGGAATCATACCTAAAGTCCTGGGTATTACAAAAAATTACCGTAATCACAAGAAATCGGAGAAGATATTTATGCAATTCTAACATGTTGAACGCTATGTGAAAAATCGAGTATTTTCATGCAGGCCACGCGGGTCACCGGTGAGCCATCTTTCACCGGAGCAATAGGGGTCACCCGTGACCCGTGTCTAACGTCCGTCAGAAGCGCTATACGAACCACATATTGCAATTGCCAAACTGGACAACGTGACGGGGTTTTCCAAACTAATAAAAACCGTTGTTTTAGTCTTATTGATATAGAGTTATAAGTAGGCGTTAAAAGTAAATAATTTACATACTACAAAATTTAAATTTCAATTAATAAAAATGATTGATTTACTGCTTTTAGTCGGTCACAATGGAGCAGTATGCTAATCCCACTGGTGGGTCGTAAAGCATCCAAAGAGTTAAACGTTTTTTTTTGTGTCATAAACCTGTAATAAAACAGGACATCAATAGTTTGATAAAAATACTTCATGTGGTTTATTAAATAATTTACTTTTTAACACTTTTCACACATTGTAGAAACTTAATGCCTTATACGCATTCTTTAACAATTAACCTATGGCAATGCAAAGATAACAATACTTAACATACAACTTAACATTGCTTAGATAATTTAACATTTTTCTTTGGTAAAATAAATTCTATTTATAGCTAAAAGGCTGAGAGATTTAAGTAAAATGGTACTCTAACGATTGCTTCGAAGTATATTTTAGTTACATATTATTTATGCGCTATTATTTAAAATATTGTATGAAAAATAGAGACATACAAGTGAGAAATACTAGAAATAAAAATAAACTCGTAACACCTAAATTTCGTTTTCAAAACTTAATAAATATGAAGGATTCTAGGTGTATGCATATATAATTTCCACAAAATATCTTAGGCCTACCGTTTTTTTAGTTTTAATTCTAAAATAAAAATAAATTGTTAAATAAATCTTATAAATAAATATTAAACAGATTTTAGATGATTAAAATGTGTTGAACTAGGTTTGTTGACTTATTTACATGATTGTTATTATAAAGTACAAATGAAAAATTGTTAAATTTCAATTAAGAGAGCATCTGAAGAGTTTTTGATCAGCTCTTATAACAGATCAGCGTTCCGTACCGATGGTAGCTTATTTACACAGTTAAAATAACGGAATACTCAAAATCGCATGTCAATCGCCTACCTAAATGAAGATATTTTGATTTTGAATTATTAAGGCAAGCTAAAATCAAAAGCTTTCTTTTAATTATCACTCAATAAGACAACCGTCTTAAAGAGTGAAACATTCAATCTAACGATAATCAATGATTTTCATCTTTTTCATGTCTGTAAAAAGCGAGCAGTCGCTAGGGGCCTAATCAGGAGAGTACAACGTGGAAGCAAATCAAAGCGTAATTTGTATTTCCCTATGTTTATTTACTTTCGCGTGTACTTATATTATTATTACTTTTTTGACAATTATTTTATAGCGTGAATGTATAGTTAATTTGCGGTTAGATAATGTACGGTACACTCTATCTAAAATCAAAGTTTCCAGAAACAATAAACAACGTAATGATTTATTGTGAAATAAGAGCTTTCAATATTCGGATTACAACATTTTAAATGTAATTATTGTTTTAAACCCAACAGTGAATCTAATAATTGAAATAGAAGAAACTGTTTTTGTTTTAAATTAAAAAAATGTGGTGTACTTCATTACTTCAGTGGTAGGTTGTTCTCTGCTGAGCATGAACTTTCAAAATGTGTATGTTTATTATTAATATAAACACTAATTTTATGATTATTACATATAACAAATACCATGTTTGTTTTAGCTTTAGGACTGAGATGGTTCAATGCTTTTAAAGGATGAGTAGCATCCTCTGCGTACCATACCACACTGCGATCGCAAACCCGTTATTATGGCGATTATGGTATAACTCCCCATAGATATATTTACGTGAGGCTTGTACCTTGCAGTTGGCATCTAAGGACTGAAACGACGAAGTTCTTCAAGTTATAAGATAAAAATATAACTTCGAACCGTAGGTACAAAAAAGATGAAATCTTTTTAGATAATAGGATAATTTGATTCTGCGCATAAACGGATGAACAAATCTTCGAGTCAATACAGTAAATTTTCAATTTTTACTATGAAATAAATAACAAACTGAATTTATTGAAAGTATAATAACCTCGATAAAACACAACTGCTATGTAAAATTATTTTATGTTGTGTGTTATATAATTTCTGACTTAATTTAGTTGAAATATATTTTTACGTAATAATTCACAATTTTATATACTTAAATAAATAGTAGGTGACTTTACATTTCACAAGATTGATGAAGCCTCTTGTTGATTATCATTCCACGGTGTAAAAATGTATTACAAGAATTCTCATCTATCTCAAGGTATCAAGCAGAAATATGGTGTTTTATTTGTATTGACTAGGTGTCATTTCGCCTTGAGTAAGGTGTGTTAATTACCATGAAGAGGACGGCATCTTACGAAAAAATGTGATAATTTGTTTTTGAAATTGTGTATGTATTCTCTGTTATTCTATATTAGTTATTTTATTAGTGTTTTAGTTTGATATATTTTATTTTTTCATGTATATGTGCAAAAAGAATATAATTACATTAATTAAAATTAATAAGTTATAAAAAATAAGTTAGTACACAGATTTTTTAATCTATTTGTGAACCAAATGTATATAATAAGCATTTTAAAATGTAAAACAGTATTGTTGAGAATTTATTAATACTTATTTTTTTATCTAATGTGATAGCACAGTGGAAGAGAACTGAGATTTGCTATCGTAGGTAGCGGATTCGATTCCCGAGATGCATTCTTATGTAATTCACACTTCATACCTTAATTTTATAGGATTTCCGCTGCTCAAAAACAAGCTTTCAGAGGGGTGTTTTTGTGTACAGTGTTCTCTACGAACCATAAAACCACACTGCGCTCATCAACCCAGGAACACTTCGAAGCGTGGCAATTATGGTGTATATCTATAGATAAATTTGGTGGAGGCCTATGCTATGCAGTAGGTATATAAGCTGAAACGACTATGACAACGAAACTTATCTAATCTAATATTACTAATCGCTTGTTGCGTTTTTTACGAAGGTTTAAATTACATGTTAAAAAAATAAACGTTTATTAAAGGTAAAAAAAATATTGAAAAATGAAAAACTTTGATCGAATATCTTAAACATACATTCCATTTATATATATATACCTATAAGGAAAAGAAACTTTTGTTTGGGCACAGCTAATGGAAAAGTACGCTTAAATGTATTGTAAACATTTTACATTTCCTAATGACTGAAAAGAATCAGAAATCAATATTTACATTGATTATTAGTTATTAGAAATGACATCTAAAGCAAAATCTGGACTTCTATCGGTCGGTTGCCGCTTATGCATGTATATAAGAATTTTAACAATAAACACTGTATTAAATGAACTAATTTAATGTATGATGAGGAACTATATCAAGGAGTACATGTACATCATAAAAATCACTTTCAGCGAGTGAAAATAAAGAAAACATTTGGACAAAGTAATAAATACTGAGGTTTGGGTATTGTGAAATTAGATTTATATAGGCCGTAAAATTTATATACGGGCCTTTCGTATCTGCAAATACACTTTTGGTCATAGAGCCTTTGTCCCAAGAGTCACTTAATCACTCTGAAAGCAATTTCTTGTTACTTGCTGTCAGCTATTTTTTTGAAGGCACTTTGTAGAGACCTTTTGATTTGTGAAGGCAATCGTTTCAAAACAAAATACATTCAGGTACAAATATAAATAAAAGATTTTTATGAAACTTTTATTAAAAAATTTTTCCTTGATTCGTTTTACTATTCTTTAGATATATCATGATCGTTCACATAACACCTGGAATGTGGGAGTAACTCGTGTTCAGTTTATAAATGATTTAATAGGATTTGTTTCAGGAAATTAAACTATGATTTACACGTCCTGGAGCTCAACATATGTTATCATATGTTTAAAAACTGTATTCATCGATATTAGGAAATAATCTACATGGGTATATATACAAATAATACATAACCTAAATCAATCAAATCTTATGACAACATATCGTCGCCTTCGTTTCAGCCCATAGACGCCCACTGCAAGATGTAGGCCTCCCCCAAAAATATTTAAGGTAGGATATAACGTAAAAGGCACACTTGACAGGCGGGTTAGCGATGGCAGTGTGGTGTTTTGATACGCAGAGAACGCTGCTGCCGATCCTTTGAAAACTTATTTTGGCGTAGTGGCAATTCTATATAATTAATGCGCAAAGTGTGAATTATATAAGATTGTATCTAAGGAATCGAACCCGCAACCTGCCATCTCAAGTATCAGTCCTCCGCCACTGGGCTACCACTGCTCGTAATGAGAACATATAGTTCAGTATAATTGTTTTTAATAATACATTCTTAGGAATAAGGTGAATCATTACTTTGAATATATCTGTCGTCCACAGATGTACAAAATATTCGTAAACAATCATTCTAAATATAAATATATGAGATGATCCATTCTCTCTTAGATTTATAGACATTTTTATTACATATGAGTGAGGAATTTTAGAGTTTATTTTATTTTATTTTACGAGCCCTAGTTTATATTAACAAGGCAAACCACAAATCCGCCGCGTTCGATGCAACAATATGTCTGTTGTATTAATATGACAGACGAAAGGATTATCTTCGTTTTTCCACTTTTTTGTTCATATTTATTTCTACTCTTACTTTCAAATACATACAAAAAGATCATAATTACATAGGATAAATAGATTTTATATTTAAATGCGTATCACAGTATTTTAATTTAATATGTTGTCAAAGTAAAATTCTGATTATGTATTTAATGACTTTAATTTCCACTTTGAATAAATTGAAAATCAAAGTTCAACAAATTATATTACTTATGTAAATCAAGAGAAAATAACAAGTAGAGCCCAAATTAAAAGAAAGTTCCATGTGATTTTGTGACCGAATTAGTTAAGCGGATCGGCAAATTGAAGTGATAAGACAGTCCACATAGCGTCAGAGCAGGGCTTTAAGACCAAAGTGAGCTTGGTCGCTGGGGCCGTAGAATTTGGACAAAGAGATCACAGACCAGTAAGCGCAGCATGGGACGTCATTTCCCAAGGTGGACAAACTTAGATACCAGTGTGGTAGACGACCTTGTTAAGGTCATTGGAAAACGCTGTAAATAGGTTGTATCCAATTGGTTCCATTAGAACTCTGTAGTTGGGACCTATGTCCAGCGGTGGAGGTCCTGCGACTAAAATGATAAAGACTATGTTGATCATATCAAACTCTCGGACGAACTGGAACTTATATACTTAAATAAAAGTAAGTGTGTTCATAGGCAGATCAGAGATGAGACCAAAACATACTTTGAGAGTTTTATTGAAATTATTTTACAAAAGTCTTTAACACAGCTTGTAGATCATTTCACTTGCTTTGTGATCTTTTATAAAATGAAAACTTTAATGCTATAATCGGACCCAAATTTTACTTCAATTATGATGTTATACTGAATTGTCTAAAACTGTATTTTATTAAATAATTAAGTATTATTTAGTGTTCCTGGGCATAATCTAAAATAGGCTACGTTTAATCGCCACGCTTAGCAGCCGGCTTGACGACCGCAGTCTGGTATTATGGTACGCAGAGGACGCTATTGCATATTCTATATAATAACGCACAATATGTAAATTACGAAAGATTATCGGATGTCGAACCCACGACCTACGACCCATGACTGCTCATTTTTATATGATATATATCGTGCTGTAAGTTAGAAAATATTTATCTAAATATAGACTAGTAAGTAGCCATTTTAATTAAGAACGGTTGGGAGAAATCTATTGATATTTTTAATTCTTTGTAAACTAAAAAAAGCTATTGAAAACTATTTTTCAACTTTGTCAATAAAAGCAGTATTTATTGTAAATTTACGATTTATTTTTACGTCACTAAAAACCTCGCGATTTTCATGTTGAGCGCAGATAACAGCAAACCGTGACAGTGGCGGTGGATGTCAAAATAAAAATTTAAATCCCAAAGTAATACATTGCTTCCTATCACGCATTTACTTTAGTTTATTTTTAATAAATGTTATTAATTATGATAAATACATATAATTTAATATATTATTGGAAAATATTGGAGAAATAATGTCTTTTAATAACATAGAATAAAAAGGGAAGGCATATACAGTAAGCTTATTTCTTTGTAGCATGAAAATGCAATGGCACAAAAGAGTTTTGAAATACAAATTCTTTTCCCAACATTTTTAGTGATTAAATTCAGAAACCAGACGTCATATACACAATAATATTGTGTTAGAAATATGTACTTGTATGTGATATTTTCAAGTGCACATTAAAACACTTATAACAGATTATGTTTTATTTGTCAATGAAATAATTTTCTCTCGTAATACATTTGAATTAATGAATTAATGAATGTGTTAAACCGCATTACGAAAATTAATGTAACGCTTTACTAAGTTTATTTTTTGCAAGTAATTTTAGATATAAAAAAAGATAATTTTTAAAATAAATAGAGCAGAGTACTACCCGAAGATACAATAATATCTTAACGCAGCCAGTATATTCATGAATAGAAAAAAAATGATTTGAGAATAGCCGTTACTTACTACTTATTAAAAAAAACATTTAAGTATATAACATTACTTACGTGTATACTTCATAACTTTTCAAATATCGATGTAGAACAGAGGTCTAAATGTAAATCATGGGTTTAATAATTTTTATTTTATGTATACTATTTAACTAATGATGAACTTATACAAATTATAAATATTTGTAATTTTAAGTGTTTACTTTTGTGAAACAGAAATACGAAAATCATGAATCGATTTTTCAAAATTTTTCTAACTTATTTAATGAACTTCTTACATTTATTACCTGATAGTTACTATATTGTTAAAATATGTATATGTGTGTATATGTATAGAAATATCGATTACCTTCATACGGTAGCTAATAATTACTTCATGAAACTTTTCTCTTAAGGAACCTCTAGCTCTCATATTATAGTTTGCTCGAATAGCTCTCTTTTATGGTACAAAAATTATATGAATATCAACAGCGGCAGGACATTGTCGTTTCGTCGATTGTATCCCGGAAATTGAACCCGCGACCTAGCAAGTCATGGTCTTCGTCCTCCTGATTATCACTCATCCGCTGAGCTATTACTGTTCACGATACGACTTAATTCGATTAAATGAAAATACTGCTCATATCTGTTTAACTTGGTTTTGACTGGTTTTAATAATTAAATATATTGCAAAATATATTGTTTGATAAATAGCAAATATTAGGAGTAAGTTGTAGTTTTGCGACTCAAGTTAGCTCAAGAAATACTGCTGTATCGACTATATTAACTTACATCTGCTATTCGTTTTTCCTTAAAAAAGATAAACATGTACACGCAAAAATGCGTTCAAGTCTGTTCAATAGCCGTCTACAAATTGAATATTAGAAAAATAAATAAGATATCTTGCTGCGTTTATAGAATAACATAACAAACGCATCACGTTACGCGATCCTAAATTAATAAACAGAACATAAATGGGTTAAAGTTAACTGAATGCATTTGAACTAGTTCCCGAATATTATTTTGTTCTTTTTGTTTATTTTGATCTATTTATATGAGATAACGTTGCGAAATGTATATTACTTCCTGAAAATTTCATAAAAAATATATCTAAAATTATTAGTAGAATTTAATTTTGTTCGGGCTCATTTACAATCGCAAATATAAATAATTATTTTAAATGACAAAATTTATTATGTAACAGCCAATCTGCAGTCTCCACTCCAGAATCATAACGTATCGACCTTTAATTTTAATTATTCAGTATCTATTTTAATATTAAAGAAGAAATCTTGGTCTAGTTCTTTTCTATAATACAAACCGCCTTCCGCCATCTTCGCATAGCCCGCACTGGCTTTTATTGCTACAGTCATATAAAATCAACTTTTGGTAAAATATTACTGGCTAAAAAAAAATATTCTGTCATTGTTTTATACCTACCATTTTACAATTTGATTGACTTCAATCTCCTTACAGGTGTATTTCTGGAAAATTCGTTCTTAGTTGAGTTCAACTTGGAAATAAAAACATTTTTACTAAAATTTCAAGTCTCTCTATGGTTCCAGAGATATCACGATGAGTCAATATCTATTTATTTTACCTATGTAGAAATCTCGTATTTATATATAGATTTATAGGTCGTAAGGTATCCTAGGCAGCAAAAAATCTTGATTAATTGTTATCATAGGATTCCTTATCATCATTTCAGCTATAGGACGCCATTATGTGAAGTGGCCTGCATTCAGCGACTGTTATAAGATCGTACTCGTGAGCGAACGTCTGCTCTACACTAGCAGGTCCGTTGTCTAGTGCGCTATCTGATCTGCCCATTGCCACAATATGCCAATCCACTGAGCTATGTCTTTTACTTTCTTTCTAAGTTAAACAATTGTCGCAAATGCTCGTCATAGACTGTATGAAGAAGTTTTACTTCACTAACCTAAATTTTGATTCGCAGGCCTTCATTTTGTGAACATAACTTTATACTCAACTGTTGCTAAGTAAAGTTAGCTAAACTTGAAATCTACAGAAATTTAGAGATTTCAATGTTAGCAAACTTCAATGATTTATTACCACTTCGCTTTAGTATACAATATTTATAAAAACATTTCATTGAAATATAGATCGTGTGTTTATTGCGGTTGAGTCGAAAATTAAAAAACTATTGAGTTTAAGCTTGAATTCATATGTGATAAAAGAACGTATCGGTGACAATTTGAATTGCAACGGCGGATTAGTTTTTATAAATTCTTAGTCATGGTATTAAATTTACTGGTGTAGTCATCTTTGATACCTGAAGAAATTTTCAAATTCAAAGTCGCTTATTTCTCAGGAAAAACTAAATGTATGCATGTGTACATAAAGAATCAGTACTAAATCGCAAAATTCTAAAACTATTTACCGGTACGTAGTAATTACTTTATTAATAATCTCAGATTTGTACAAATCGTTTTCGAAAAGGTTTTTCGGAAATAACCAGGGAAACAGCAATCACGATAAGGCTTTCACAAAATTAATCTAGGCATGACTAAATTATGTTTATATTCATAGTAAGAAAATTAAGATTTGTGTAAAAATGGGTATTGAATATCCCCATATTTAGGCCTAGTTTGATCCATCGTGTTACATCCTCTATAACCATCATAAAATGATTTGCAAATTGTTATAACTGAAAACGTGTGCAGTTGTGCGTCTATTATTATTCATGCAATAATGCATGTGTCATGGGGCATCAATGATTCAGTTCAGAGCGGTAAAGCCGCAATAGCGGTTTCGATTCTAAATGTGTTGATTATGACATCATCGACTACACAGACTGCACGACGCGATTGAAACTTGCGTTACCATGCAAGGGCAGTATCGTGCGTGCTAAGAAATTTTTAGACTATATGTAATTCATTTCTATTTTTAATTTACATTGGGGTCTTATCTTTGTTTGGACATGTCAAGCACGTTGACCGTCATAAATGTTCGCTATCAAAACATGCAAAAATCATTGTGGATACAAGACGTTAATTTGCATAAAATTATTAAAAATTACGATAAAATTAAACACGTTATATATTTTTTATAATAAATTTAGTTCAATATATTGAACATACACATGAAATACGTGTTTTAAAAGCCTTATTCTGAAAAATGAGCTTATACACACTTTAAAGAAATTGTTTGTCAACTTGTGGGTGAAGTCTTGCGCTACGCAAGCCAGTTCATGATTTCACACTAAGGCTCAGACATTAACGATATATTGCTATGTTGTTATTCAAATATAAACAGATTCTTCGAAACTCTGTCATTGGGATGTAATGGAACAGTGGTGTATGCATCCAAATTTTATTATTAATGCAGGCAAAGCTGATATCGCAAATTTATTAAAAACACTTCATACATTTATCTCCAAACAATTATAACCAATCTTAGTGTATAGTACGCTTGTATTAACGTTGTTGAGTTTATATGAAGTCTATTATAGATATTGCAAACGTGTAAAAAATATTAAAGAAGACCATAGTACCTCTCTATCCAATTACGGTTAACAAGCACCTGTATTTTCCCATGTGATGGACTACACTAATGATCGCCGCTACCAGACTGAAGGCAGCTAATGTCGCGCAATATATCACCAAGTGGAAGTAATTTCAGATGTGTTGTCATTATTATTCTGTAAGTAACATTATCATTCTTTATATCACCATTGTTTATGTCAAGCTTGCTAAAGGTTGCATAAAAATAATAGCTCCTTTGTAGGACACTGTTCGCGTTTTTACAGTATACAGAATGATTACATATATAAAAGCTTTGGAGAGAGAATGCAAAGTTCATTTGTCAGCAAAAAAAAAACTTTAACGCTACACGTTTTTTACAATCAGCCTGTATAAAGTGATGGTTTTGAAATGATCATCATAAGGACATCCGATAAACTGCAATGCACAGGCCTGCGTGACCAGATGCAACGCACAGATTGCCTCAATGACTGATCTTGCGCTGCCAGGAATTTTCAATTTTATTTCTTATTAGAATGTGACTGGCCAATAACTTTTGGTAGTACAAATGCAGCAGTTTGCAGGGACCTACAGTAAACAATAATTAACTTTATAACATTGTAATCTGATTTTAAAAACACTTTTTATTAGTATGCTATAAGGATATTATAAGGACTTTATTCATTATTTCTGAAAACATCGATTTTCGTCTCTAATACTTTTTACATATATTACCAATTACGTTGTATACTTTCCCTGGGTTTCGTGAAAATTTTAACACCTTTACAGGCAACTGTAAACGCTTTTACAATAACCTTTCTCGAAATGCGTAACAATTATGTAATTTTATTTTTTTATAGTTTACTAATCAGCCTTACATCAGCAACTCGTCTGTTGGAAAGCGACAATGTGATCGAATATGAAGCCAGCGGACTCAGTAAGTACCTGTTCACTTTGACCTTGAAACTACCTGAGTTATATTTCTCAGGAAATAAGAAATTCGGCAGATAATTCGATACTCGAGCTGTGCAGATTAGAAACGTAGAATTGAACCGCTTAGTACGCCGCCAAGAGAACTCCACTTTGTAAAGGTGGTAGTGGTCCAGGAGGTCCGCCATCCGTCGTACATTTAATTTAAAAAGTTCATCAAAGATAATGTTGAAATTTTTTTTTCTGAGAGAAGTGACATGGTTTTATTTAAAAAATAAACAATTTTTTTTATCCTGACTATTATTAATATTAAATACAAACTAGTCCCTTTAACTTTACATAATTTATTGCTGACTAAAACAGCACAGTGAAAGTAAAATACAATATAGAATAGTTAAACTTAGACCAATAGGGTTTCATAATCATTATAATTTCAGTCGTAAGACGTCCTCTACTGGACATAGGCCTACGTCATATATTTCCTTCAGGACTGCCCACACTCAATGTCTTTCCACGATCTTAATAAGCCCTTATTCGATTTTTTTGAGAAATTTTGAGCAAAGCCTCCATGGTAAGTTGAGCTTTGTGAGCTTCGACTTCGACCTTTGACGTGTTACTTTCATATCTTTTTCGAATTAAGTTTATCAAAAAGGTTTTAATGCAAAACGTATAGACTGTGCGGCTGCACTTCTCACTCTATCTCTGTTTCTTAAAGTATAGTAATTTATCTGTAGACCCTGGAGCCTCATTTTTTTTGCGACATGTGGTCAACATATACTACAGATTGTAAATAATACAAAAAGAACTTTTTAAAATAAACACAGAAATGTTCCGACAAAAAATACCCTAATGCGACTTAATTACTTCTCGCAAATCTTAGCTTCTACTCATTTGACAACTAAAATGAAAATATATATCGGAGAGTAATTAGTTGTTCTGATACCACACCGTTACTAAATTACAGCTAATTGACTCATTAATTCATTAAACGTAGCAACGAACACTTAAAATACAGTTATATGTAAATTTAATTAAATGCTATTTAGTGATCATGTAAAATTATGACAATTGCAATCTATAATTTAATAATGTTTTTGCTATGATGTTATAATACTTAACTAAATTTATTTGTTATGTAAATTGTAAAAACAGACTACAAATAAGCCCTCTATTTAAGTGCATTTAAAAAGTAATCCCAATAAAATAAGATTGAAACAACGTAAATTTCCCAAAAGGGAATGTTCTATTTTTATGCTATCTGTGTCATTCTATGTATATTCCAAATGACTTTAAAATTAACTTTTTATCTACGAGTTTGGCTGGTATAACTGGCTTTTCTATTTATGTTTTTTTTTTTAAATGAAGTATATGGTAATTATGCATTTATATAAACACAAAATGTTATGACATAAGAAACAAGTGACAGATTTTATTTATTTCTTAAAAGTTTCCTAATACTGAAGGTAATTGTAGAAAAAATAAATGCGAAATTTAAAAGTATGGAAAAAAATATAATATGTATTGTAACTACGCTTTTGACAGATCGTTTTGAAATTAGAATGCTTGACAGTTTAAGACGACGCAAATTTACACTGTCTGTTTAAAGTCTGCCTCTATCAGTATTTAACTAGCATAAAGAGTTTTCACTTTATTTCACATTGAATTATTAAATTATCTGAAATATGTTTCATAAATTATTATTTTTTTATATTGTAATTCGGCAACCCAATAACAATACAAAATCTGTTGTTGTGTTGGTAGTAAATATTTTGCAATTAAAAAGTGTGCTTGCAGCGTACCACCTTGACATTCTAGACGTTATATGTCTTCTTTGCCAGTTTGAAAAATCAGATTAACTAAGACACCAAAAAAAAAATCAATTTATGATTTTATTTTCAAAATAATTAATTTATTTTGCTGCTCCTTTAGTAAACTTGCAAGTTCATTCAATTTATAATTCTTTAGTTATTATAAGTTATAATAAAGGTAGACAAGTTTATGAATTGGAATACTTTAAAGGTATCGTTAAGAAATCACTTTGTGATTTGCTGACAATAATATTAAAGTGACATCATACAATTTTTTTAAATACTCTGTAAATTTCGCATTGGAAACATAAACAATACAACGTTATGAGAACCATGCAAGTAAATTTAAGTAAATTTCAATAAAAAGTCAAATCTAATATAAAACGAATCTAGAAATGTCACATTAATATGTTGCCGAGCTTTTTATTTCTTTACCCTTTCGATTCTGACAAGACATAAATTTTGTTTGAAATACGTACACAGAAAAATGCTTATTAGAAAAACTCTATCTTCACATTTATTAAACATTTTACTCTCAAAAATATTTCGGCTATTTCTTTCCCTTATGCCTAAAATTAAACTTGAACGGGTTGCGACTTTGGTAAGCTTTTCGTAAATATCTCATCAACCTTTATTGGAAATCTATCTACTTAAAATTCCATACGATCCCCTTCGTTGAGACGTTTTTTTTATTTTCAAAGTTAAATTCAAATTTGTATATTCAAATTTTCATAGCATAAAGTTTGATTTTAGATAGCAGCTACGTTAGACATTATTGTGATTTATTCGGTTCAATTGAGAAAAGGCTGTCGTACACGACCGGTGACGTAACCTATTCTATCTATTTATAGGTAGTCATCATTGTGCCTTTTTTACATAGATAAATGAATCTCTATTTTCCTTGGACATCCCTGTCAGAAAAAACTCCAATTCACAGCACAGTAATTACTCTTATAGGCCAACTAGCATAGTTTCCACTAGACAACTTATCACTTCGATGGTTATATAACGAGTGACCGAGCTCCCAACTCTATAATCAAAACGCTGTTTTAACCCCACCACTCTCAATTCTTTTACGGGAAGTTGTCACAAAAGAGTGACGGGGTCGAGTAGTGTTGCCATTTAATAAAAATAAAAATATTTTCTATAAAATTGTTACAGGCCATAACTTTGGAACGACGAAGAATTTTTCATAAAATTTGAAAATATTAGGATGACCTTTGAATCTTCGTGCAATTCGTCATGAACCTCGCGCATTTGACAGTTCACGCTCTGCGAATTTATATTGACGTTTTACAGCTACATACATCAGTTTTTAATGATCACAGAATTGATTTGTGAATATTTAAAATGTGTTTTGCTTGCAGCATTTCAACAAATAAAGTGATCACTCACTGGAATATGAAACATTATTTTTTTTTATTGAAATGCTGCAGGCAAAACACATTTGGCGGTAGAAAGTCTGCCCGGACAGTTAGTTTCAAATAAAACAGAATATTGAATGTTACTTTTCGGAAACGAATCACGAAATAAATTTAAACCAAAATAAAATTTATAGGGGTTGTAGATGTACAGAAAATTCGAGTATTTTTTTACATTTAACTATATTATATATGTAGACGCCATTTTTGTCGATGATTTTTTACCATCCTATGGTGACATGATGCTGTTGCCGTAGAGATTTAGGATCTTGTAGTATAAAAAAACAACGCTAATTATTGTTTTGGCCGTTTACTTTTGATGCTGAATTAGAAAGTTTTCATTTTTTTTAAACAAAGTTTTATAATGTGGCGAATTTCTTTATTAGATGCGCACATTTTGTCAGAAAGAAAACTTGTTCCGTTTTTAAAATGTAACACTTTTAATACAATCAAAACCAACCAGAGACAGAAATAGTACACCCAAAAATATTTTATAACAATTTTGTACATAGTATTTGCGCAAGGACTTTTTGCCTGTCCTAATACGTTTTATACACTTTTTTGAATAAGTCCACTGTTATACTCAAATCTTAGAAATCCATAAAATGGCTTCCCTTCGTGTCTCCCCATATCTACGCCTGAATTACCTCAAGCTAAGGGCGATAGACATCTCAGTCGATATTGCTGAGAGCTGCTCTGTTGGGTCGACTTCGTTATCAAATTCCTTTGACCTCACATTGAATGTAATTACTTTGAATTTGTATATCGCAAATATTTGGAGTATGTTTTTATTACATTTCGACAAAATACGATTAGTTTTATTAAAGTGTTAGTAAACTGTGTAAAATATTTTTGTTAACGAATATTTTCCATTCATTTTCAATTAAAGTCGTTATAACTATTAAAGTCTAATAAGATAAAATTTATTTTACATCAAAATGACATACAGAATTACACATACAATACAATAATAAATTAAACTAAAGACAAAAACTTGTTTATTATTGAATATCTCAAAAACTCAAGAACAGGCAAGAAAACAGTAGCAATATTATACATTCGTACATTTTTTTAACAATTCAGTTAACTTAATACAGCTAAATGTTTGTCGGGTTAGATTGTATCTCTATATTAAATAGCCTACATTTTCATATTATTAATTAAACAAGTGTTACAAAATTGTCAATAATTCCTGACGAACATTATTAGTACATTAAACATTATAAATTTATAGAAGAGAATACTTATTTATTTCATTTATTAATTTACATTTTTGTACACCATAGATAATAACTAAAAGAAGAAAAAATTCATTTAGAGGTACAAGAGGCGGAATACTTATTACGTATAATACATACATTGACTATGACGTCATCAATGACGTAATGCACCGCCGGTGGTCCCAAGCAGTGAGAAAATTATAAATTCATCGCAACGTTTATATGCACGAGTTCATATTCAGTATACACAGAATGTTATAGATGTAATATTTTTATAGGAGGTGAATATATAGCTTGTACGCTGTCAATTATTCCAAAAAATATATGGTTTTTGAAATAATAAATAAAGTGTACTTATATCACCCGTTCAATAGTAAGAGTATGAAGAAATTCGTGAAGATATTTGATGAAGACTAATCCAATAATATTGATGCGATAATGATTATTGTTCAAGTATTGTTTTAAATAAAAGTTACAACTGAAACATGTAGTGTTATAAAAACAAATGTAGAATACATTTTTACACGTTACGAAAAGTGAAATCGATACAGAGGTGCATGTAAGGTTAATTAAGGATGTACTTAGGTGAATAGGAAAGAGCATCAATGTATAGTGAAGTGACAGTTTAAATAACTAAAGTATATCCGTAACCGTAAGATATATTGCGACGGAGATAATTTTGGACGATGTGAAAACGTCTCTATTATGTCCATGCTAGAACCACGGAAGGTAGTGAGCCAGTTGTCTGATGTTGTTTCCAATTTCAAAACAGCAGCCTCATCATTCTTCTTTTTTTTCTTGGGTAAATCCTGCACAGGATATCCCTCCGCTGCGGAGGCAATGAAACAGTTATGTAGAACTCCTACCGTCTAAAACCCCGCTATCTTCTGAAGCACTTTTGGCTAAAATTATGGGAAATATATATATTATATCATAATTGAAATATTAAGAAAATTTCATAACATTGTAATTAATAGGACAATGGGAGCTATATAATCAAAGACAAGTATTAAATTGTACAGTGATGTAAAAGGAAAGCAATTGATATTTTGGGAGCGAAGGAGAAGTAAGAAATATGATGTATAGAAGAAGGTTATTAAGCCAGAGAAATGTGAGATATTTTGAAGAAAAATGGAGTGAAAAAAATAAAAATAGATGTGAAAAAATTATAGAATTGTAAAATACTGTCCCTCACAAGATAGGGGTGAAATGATAGGTCCTCAATAACGGAAGTCATTTAAAAAAAAAAACTACGGAAAAGGTCCGCATACTACCGTAGTTTTAACGAGAGTGGCCCAGTGTCTCAACTCCTAAGGATAGAGCTGCAGTACCCCACTTTGTATATATAAGCACATTAGATTTAGCTCACACGCCACCCCATTCCAAACTTAGCTAAAGTAACATCATATAGGATCACCTGCTTACTAGCCAATTTTTTATTTTTATATATTTCTCTATATATTCTTGTGCCATTTTAGCTTTTAAAGTTTTAAAACTGCTACGATATGCAATCGATCTAACATAAAATAATAAACGATCGGATAAAACATAGATCAGGCAAAATTGGAAATTAATTACATAAATATTAGATAAAAAAATTCAATAAAAAAAACTATCGATTGGCCTTTCAAACGTTAGAAATGGCGGGAAATCTAATTCCCTCCAAGCCAATTTATTGCTTTTTTTTAACCGCGATGTTCGTGGCGACGTTCGTCCAATCAAGTTCGATGTCCGCCATAACTTTTTTATCCGACGCGTGCCGGATTAAAAGCTGACCGTTGTGTTCAAAAACAGCCAATAGCTTTAACAATGATTTTTTTTGTATTTTCAACAAAGCTTATATCGTATTTTAGATGTAATTTGACTTGCTTTGGGTGTATTTAGTTAGCCTTAATTTTGGAAAAAAAATGAGTCTTTTATAGTAATCTTTTTTAAGCTATCTATGCTGACGCTTACCAACTCTGCTTCAAATATTAAAAATTTTTGAAGCAGATTATTTCTAGTTTTGTAATAGAAATATTAAAATTTTATATGCATAGCAGAATATTAGTATATCTTCACCAAAATAAACTGTTGCAATCTTAGCATTAATAAAAGCAAAACAACTGAAGTTAAATAATCATGAGAATATAAAGGAAACTTATATTATTATTAAGGAAAGCAATATAGTTTGGAAAAGAAATTAAATGAAAAAAGAAGATACAATAGACAAGCAAAAATGAGAAAGTGCAGTTATATGTATTCGCGTACCATGCTATTTTTGCGTATGGTACAATCAGCATAAGCGGTGCGTTTTCATATGACGCTATCATAAATAAGGCGATGGTCCAATTTAAAGCAAATACCGTTTGCCACACATGTATTATTTATGTTATTGACATATTTGTACCTTTAGCAGTTTGTTACTATGGGCAACTTTCCATGATTTTTTTTAAATTTCTGTTTTACGTATTGAAATATAGTGTGTTCAGTTCAAATTCAGTCTGTTTTTTTTAACAAATATAGTATCTGTTGATATCCATTTTAAAAGCTCTGTTTTAATTTAGGTTTATCGAACTTGGACTTGCGGCATAGGGTCCGCTATAAATCAATTAACTTATGTTCCTTAACTAATCGTCACCTAACTTAGTTACACGCTCCGTATCTGACCTTAATTACCTAGGACCATTCTTGATTAATAATTAATGGACTTTTGTCTTAATTTCACTTTTCGATCCGTATGTACTCTACGATAATACTAAATTTTTAAGTAACAAATTTTATTCCGAATAACACTTGAACAAATACACTATTACATGATTATTAAGAGTTTCGTTTTAATCAAATAACTTTACGAAGGTCAAAGTATATACCAAGTAGTATTTACCACAAACTCCTATGTGTTTAATAATTTATTCCCATGAGTGTGTTTTAAACCGTAGACAGTTGTCCCCAAAGCTATACTAATTTTATTTAACCGTTATAAATATTTGAAGCTCATGCGTATGTTGATATCTGTTGGTATAGTTATATAAGGGAAATCCCCAGTGGTAGAATCGTATAAAACCTCCTTTTCAGTTCGAGATCATTTCATACCTCAAGGTCTTATTAATCAACACGATGTTGAGTAGGATACTACAGTATGTGTTTTCTCGTATGATGTTCATGCTGTTAGCCCGGGCGTTTTTAACAGCATCACCGGAACTAAGTTCACGGGACGGAAAGATCCTTGACTACAATATGAAAAGTTTAACAGCACTCTGTTGTTATCATCATCATTGTTTGAGCCATAAGATATCCAATGCTTTGTTATTATAAAGTAGTATAAAAATTTATTTATCCAGTAACCATTCGACGTAAAAAACGTGATGCCGAACTCGATAAACATGGCAGCTGGGCGATATATATCAGAATAATAAAATAGTATAAGAAGAGAATAGTAGAAGTATAGAACAATAGAATGTTTAGAAAATAGAATCTATCTAGACGGTTATAACCACTATTATTAAATTGGAATTTCTGAAATATCGGTAATAAATACCGATTAAGGCATACTGCGATAAAAATTGCAGTTCAAGACTAACTTTGCAGTATTCCATAGTGTCATCGTGTGTGAGTTCTGTTAACCTTTTTGTAAACGGATGAGGTGCTCGGAGCTGACGCCCCACGTAGCAGGCTTAAGGCAGTCTTCCTGCAAAGCATTGGCGTCTACCTTCGTTTCTTTAAATCTTGGAAAATAAGCTTTCCAATAACACCATTATGATGGGTTAATATATAATCATTATTTTTTAAAAAAAATAATTTTAGCCAAAATATAGCCTTAAAGGAAGTGTCGTTTAAAAGATTGGGATAATTTTAATAAAATAACTATGACAACAACTAAATAACTATGACAATGCAGGAACCGCGCCTATTTTTTTTCTACCTCACGTAAAACCTCTGTCTTAGGTTCCCACGGTCAGTTACGTTTCCTTTTTAATATATCTCACTCATTCTTCCTTTATTCGTCACATTTCTTTACTTTTTATACCTTGCCGCATATCCTTCACCGCTCCTCCTGGATTGTTAGTTTACAATTTCGATTTATTTATTTACTTTATTTCGAATTATATTACATTCTAACTTCTTATTTTAATGTTTCGACTAATGTCTATATCACAGTATTATCATATAGTTTGTTTATCACATTTTGTTACCGTTTTTGTTTTCAATTACTACTGCGTTTTCTTACCTTTCATTAGTTTGTTAACTACCTTCTGGAAGTAATCCAAGAAGGTCTGGAGGCTTTTACCTTTACTTATCAATGTGTAGATTACCATCGTAGAACAAACTCCTCTCCCTGTTTAACCAAAATTTAAATGATTCTAGCAATTTTCCCTTAGAAATCCGCTTCAATAAATCATCTGATGTTTGCGCTTGTTAGGCCTAAATATTTTAACAGATAATCCGCTGTATTACCTCTCAATTCTACGTACACCGCTTGCAAGTTCACAATTAATGCATTCCTAGAATTTCCTTGACAAGGTGACATATATAAAAGTAATACCTATTCGTCGTATTTATGTTTTTTTGAAAAAAGTCTAGAAGACGTAGCCGATATGACCTTGGTAATTCTATATATTATATAGTTATCCAATACCTGATCAACTGTGAGCGCAATTATTTTTATTTCCATTACATCGATGCTTTTGAATAGTGTCCCTTAAATTTGAACTTGCGAAACAAGTAAAAGAGACGATGGAAGTCAAAGCACACGATATAGTAGCGATATTATCGCATGAGGTCTATGTTCATAACGTAATAAATTTATAAAAAAAAATAAAAATCGATACGAGTTCAGTGAACCGGAAACAATGAACTGAAGTATATATGCCATCTACAAACCATTACAATATATACTTCCAAATGTAAAAGAGCATTTAGGACGTGTGTTAAATGAAATGTTGGGCACCGGTTCGGTCGTTTTACGGCGGCCATTTTACAGGCCGTAAACTGAAGCATTCGACCTAAAATTGCTGATTGCTAATGGTGCCGCCATGAGATCATCAAGTGTTGTGTCAATAAAAAACTATTTACGGAACAGCACAAGCTGTATATCGGGTTCTAGCTGTGTTAGTATAATATATTAAGTTCATTTAATTTGAACCAATATACAGCTTGATTCATTATAGCTGTAAAAGCTTTAAGTCAGTAAATATATAGCTCTTTTTAGTATTAAAGATATAATATCTATTTGTAATCATCATATATAAAGTTATTACTCTGAAATATGTTAAATTATATTTTCTATTGAAATACGATACAACAATAACTTCTTTCATTAAGTCTGCAACACCATAGTAAACAATAATTAATTTTATTATGTTATAATATACATTTTAAAACACACTTTTTACTTGTATTCTCAATACGTTAATAATTATTTATAACCATTTTTATATTGATAGGATATAGTATAGATTGACAACGAATAAACTAACTATACATTCGCAACTTTGAAGCTTTTTGATCAATCATTCTATATACTAGCGATTGTAACTGACTGTTCCTATTTCAAAAAATAAATGTATAAATAAATTAAAATAAATTATATTGCCTGACCTGCCAATGTTGATTTTCTAATTTTGTCAATTATAAATTTATTTATCATGATATTGTTTGTCATTAAAACAGGATTGTATTTATTTAAAGCAATTTAATAGCTAGACGAAACAAAAAAAAATACAAATCATTTTACAAGTCAGATAATAGTAACACTTAAAACTATAACCGCAATTGACATAATGGAAGAGTTACTCTCGGCGAGACTAGAAAATGCAATAGACGAAGAGCTCGTCGGAATAAAGTGCAGCCATTGTCACATGGCGCTCGGCAACGGTTTAAGTGTGTGCATTCAGCTTAATAGCCCGGTTGTAATGTAACATTTAATACGAGTTCCCTTGTGAAGTAATACATGACAAATAAAATTACTTCAACAAATTACCATTTACGATTATGATTATTGGCTTAAATATTTTAAAAGGGATGGATGAATAGCTAATTTTCTGTCACACGATATAATTATATGTGTATATATATATATATATATGCGATCTTTGTGGGAAGCTTATGCCTTGCAGTGGGCGTCTATCGGCTGATATAATGATGATAGCTTGGGAGATTTATCACGTTTTAAAAAATATATAACTTTCTTTTGTAACTGACATCACCTTCTTTTAACTTTACAACATAATGTTTTACATAATCATATTGACACCCGTTGCTGGGTTTATTTCGTTTTATTATGTGAAAAAAACCTATTGTTACTTTTCCCCTTACGCAGAGCGTAGCTTAATGATATTAAATAAATGAGATGCACGAGGCGACATAGTCACACTAAACGGAGATATCGACTTTAAATTACAACATTTCATCGGCCTATAAAGTCGGTTCGTCCAAACGGCATAGCGATTAACGAACGTTTAATCTGAAACTATCACCGTTCAGTTTAGAAATCTGTAATTATAGATACAGACGTTCGAAATTTAAATAATATAAGCATGCAGACAGCTTAGTAATTTTCACTTATGGCTTCCCCTATAGTGTAAAGTAATATATATTAAAAAGGATTAACCAAATATACCAATACAAAAATCAAGAACAATGATATGGGAGTTTATTGTTTAAATATCGTACACAATACATTAGATATTTTAATATTATACAGTATTGTACGACTCCTGTACTCTGATAAACCCATATATATGTAATTTAAAAAAAAGGATTCTAAAAGATTATTTTCGCAAGAATAATGTAAAAATTTCAAACAAAAAAGCTAATCAATACACCAGTGTGTCCTGGCTTTAAAAATATATTACATTAAGCTTCGTAACTGCATTTTGGAAAGTGTGCGTCGGAATTAAATGAAATAATCCCCTATCTCCTTTCTTTCGTCGGAAATTGAGATGCATTCCCGGCATCCATACGCGATTGAAATCAATTCAATCTGCATTAAGCGTTTTGCACCTACACTTTTAGTGCGAACAACCGAGAAATACTACCGGTATTTAGTTTCCATATAGTTACAACTTAGGAATCTTCAGGTCTAGAGTGAATAGGTATCTTCTAGATAAATATGTACCATCGCTTAACATCAAGCGAGACAAAAGTCAAATGCTTTGCCTATAAACAATAAAAAATACCTTGTGTAACCCAATACAATTCGGTAAATCGAAACGGTCCAATCAATCATTACCTGAATATCTCCGCACCGATGATTGCTGATCATATCAATATTATTTTTTTATATTACCCACTTGCCGTACTTCGTCCGAATTGGATTCAAGCTAAATATAATAAGAATCGGTAATTTTTTTTTGTTTGTCAATGTTTTTTTTTGTTTTGTCAATGTTTTTTTGTCTCTGTATTGAATCGTATGTGAGCAATTTATGAGCAGTGGTAGCAAGTCACAGTCCGACTTGCTAGCGGAGGTCACGGGTTCGATTCTTGGTATAAATTATTATGCTTATATAGGATTACAATAGCTCATAAACAAATTTTCCAGAAGCTACAGCATCCTCTGCGTACCGTACTATCACACTGCGATTTCAAATCCGCTTACCAAGCGTGGCAATTATGTTATATCCCCTCATAGATATCTTTGGGGGAGATCTATGCCTTGCAGTGGGCGTCTATGGGCAGAAACGACGAACAGTATATATAAAATAATGGATTGTTAAGAAGAATAATTTACATACTATTTCAATATTTACTATTTGCCTAAAGAGGAAAGTTTACCAATGTATTTTACTAGTAATGACTCACGGCGTTGAAACATGTCTTTTCCACTAGACCCCATTAACGAACGAACTATGGAGAGATCTAAGCATAGTGTTTCTCTCTCGAAATCAAATCAGGAATAAGGCGATTTGTAAGTAAATGACATCGTTTAGCAACATATGTACTCTTACGGTTACCAGACAAATTTAAAACAGCAGTTACATTATTATTAAATGTTAAATTATTTTAAGTTTTGTTTGTAACTGTGTTATGTTGATTTCGCTTAGCCGTGGATAAACAAAGAGAATCATTGAAACGCTTAACCAAGACAATAGTAAACAAAACACATCTGTAGTACGCCGGTCACGTTTGTGTCATTTCATATCGCCGACGATAAAAACCTAAATACAATAAACAATACAATAGCATACATTCATACGAAGACAATGGATTGCTCTGTAAAGTCGGCCCTTCATTCATAATTTCTACTGCTTGCAACTCAATAGTAATGTATTTATTCAATAATTAATTTAAACTCGTAGCGTTCACACCCTATATTGCTGTCCACTACGGCTACAATACTTTTTAGTGTCAAATAATTCTTGCGCGTCCGAATTTAAATTCGAACGCCGATTTTAATTCAAAAGCTATCAATAATATAGTTGCTGTCATGTTCAGATCGAAATTGTAAATTGTTAATAGCCACTGTGTAATATATAACACATTTATGGCACAAGGTTATTACTGTGGGTTCTGACTGGAAATGAAACACCACTGGTTTACAAGAAGTCTTTTATTTACAAATCAGATGGTCTCCCTACTTTAAAACAAAGTATACTTTCGCTTATTCCAAACTTCTCTTCCAAATCGTTCAAGAAATCACTGTGTAAATAACATACCAAATAGTCACTGTGCATTACTAATCGTAGATCTTAATCTTATAACTCAAAAAACAACACTGAAATGTCGACATTGGGTATATACCTATGTACACGGAGAAAGTTCTAGAAAGTTCGCGATAGTACTCTGTTAGAATTTCTGAGGACAATACTCAAAAATGTATAAATAGCTTCAAGGTAGGGTAATTTTCCATGTTTATTGTTTAGAGGTTTCTGTAACTCGTGCTTTGTAACGATATGTATAAAAAAACCCACAATTTCAGATCTGCTAATAGAGGAATTTAAAATCAACATTAAAAACACATTATTTAAAAAAAGTATATTATTTTATTTAAAAACACTGCACTAATATTAATCTGTGGAATTAAATGTTATTGATGCTCACTCAGGAAGCTAATTATTACCATGGACACATTTTACAACTATATTTGAAAATAGAACTGTTGTGTCTATCGACGTCTCTTCTCATTACAACTGCTATCAGAGTCGACAGCAGCTTTCTTTAGGCTTAACAATATAGATTTTTTAATTGACGATTTAAATGTTCCTTTAACAGTTTATTTGGATAAAGAATATTTTTATTTTAAGGTTACATAACGTTTTGAATTCGGCTATCATTTTCCTTGTCATCTAAAAGAAACATGCGTCTTAGGGTGGTAACTAACCTCCGCGAGCTTATCGCGTATAGACGGTATTTAAAGAATGTCCTAAAAACTTCAACGTCAACTTTAAATCGGGTTATAGTAAAGAGAGTGACTAACTCAAGAAAAGACGTAACTTCTCAGCATTCTGTGTGTTCAGCGTTCAAATGCCATGACTATGATATTGTAGAATGAAGGGCTGAGTACGGAACTCGGAGCCGACGACTTGCTTTGCAAATTTGAGGAAACGTTACCTTCACCTACGTGATTCCGATACCTACCTAACCAAATTTTAATGACCGTACCAATACTGCTTTAAGCTCGTTCCAGAAATGACTAGCTAACTAACTACTTTAGCTCTTAAGAAGCCTAAATTATTTAACAGATCGTGAATAGATTTCACTGTTATACCTCTCGCTTCTATTTCCTTTGCCAAAACGTCCGTTAAAAAAATCTTAATCGTTAATTTTAAAAATTATAGTCATTAAAGAAATGTAAACGCATTATATGCACCATGTAATGTTTTTTTCTGTTACTTTGACTAAAATTTTATTTTTAGATTTACTTTTCATTTGCGTTTTAACGTAAGCGTTTTTTTTTTAATTGACAAACAAAAAATTTTACCGCATTTCTCATTAAAACCCTGTACTTAATAAAACTAAAATTATTATTAAACAAACCATTATTACTCAATTTATTTATCCCAATAAATAATTTACGTAATTAGCTATAAGCTTCACAATACTTTGTTAAGCATCATATGTCACAACGTTATTGCTGCAAATTCTATATTCAATTGCATTTAACAATGTTTCTCATAAAAAATAGCTATTAATATATATAAAAAATAAGAAACCTAGATGATTTTTAACGAAAGAAACATGTATTTACACGAAAAAACGTAGTTAAGATCTACAATATTACGTAAAACTTTAGTTTAAAAATAAAATACAATAGCAAATATTTCGAAATCGCGACTGTCAATGGCCACTAATAATGCTATAAAAATCATTAAATAAAAGAATAAAATGCACTAGCTATTCTTGTTCCATTTTTAAAAGTAGTGACAATTCTTTTATTTATTTATTACTGGTAAGTATAAGAAAATTAAAAAAAAACATTATGTATTCGTTTTTGATTAAATTATACATTTATTATATTCTCAACTATGTCGTATAATGTACCCATTGATTTCGCACTATATGCTATATTGTATCTGTAATATTTTTTTAAATAATAATCTATCTCCGTTTTTATTTTTCATGTTTGTAAACTGTACACAGTACCTACAAAGGAGTTATTAATTCTATAGAGTGAATGCATCCATAAATGCAGCCGTATCCAGTATATTTATTTTTGTGGGGGTGTAAATTTAATAAATACATATCTTTTTTAAACAAAAATAAAAATAAAATGCACAAGCAGATATTTTGAATTCGCGGCTGTTATTGGCCACCAATAACTGCAAATTAATAATTTATTTAAAAAAATTGTACTAGCTGTCCTTGTTCCATTTTTAAAGAAGCGACGATTCTTTTGTTGAAAACTTGCGGCGGTTATTGCGAGAGTCGCATGTTTAACTTTTTATGAATCATAAATGTCATTTCATCTAAATGTGGCATGGAGTCGTTTTTGTTTCTTTACGAACCATGTACGAAAAGCGACATGCGATTATAATTATAAACCATGCGCTGTGACTTTTTGTCTTTGCCTACATTATTAACATTCCTGTTAACCGCCCAAAGTTTGTGCGAAGATTTATTTTGGAAAAGTTTTCGTTCCATGTACCGTTGCGGAATCTATTTCATTCCATAATCGGCAGCCGGATTCGAAATTGGATCGTGAGGCATTTATATTGCCACAACTTTCGACAATTCATGTTCCCATTTTATTTTTATGTGTTTACATATACAGGATGATTAATTACAGGTATTTTTAAGGGTAAAATTTGGATTACTACGTATTGGAAATGATAAAGATGAGATGCAAAACTGTATTTGTACTGTTATTGGAATTATTATAGTATACATATATATTTATTATAACTATACAGAGTGATTGTTTATAGTTATAAAAGTATTCAAAGGTCAGCAAAAAACTTCAAAGCTTTAAAGCTTTTACACATGTTTCTAATTACTTTGTTTAAAGTGATCACTCTAAAATCATCATCGTCATCGACATCATCACGTTTAAGAAGCGACTTTTTAATTAATGCAAAATACTTTGCAGCTATTGTTAGTTTTTTTATTATTCTAAAGTGTCATCTATTTAATGGTAACTACACTGATATACACAAATAAAAAATATTAATACGTAAGTTTTTTAAAAGTAAAAATAGACATGAAAGTCTAAGCTAATGTTCTGAGTGATGTTTTTATTATTTTTTTTGTATCCCATTTTAAGTCTTTTTATCCAAATCCCGACAAAAATTTTCCTAGCAATTGTTTTTGGTTTACAAATAGTGTATCTAACACGACTTGGTTTTAAATGTACAGATTTTTTTAAACTGATCTATAATGAGTCGCTAACGTTTAATAGTACCGATTCTTACGGAACAGACTTTATTTTTTAAAAATCAAATACAAAAGTATACTATATCAAAAATCATAACTATTTTATCGATAGCCTAGCCAAACAAATTACGTTAACAGACCCGATAAAATCTTTAATTCATCTAATAAATTGAAGGAGGATGTAAAACGTAAAACAGTAAAAAGGTTTCAACGACAGAGCTCCTTTAGAATTTTAAGTAGATCGATTTCCTATAAAGTTTGATGAGATATTTATACAAAGATTACTGACTCCGTGACCCATTCAAATTTTGTTGCTTGCGGCGGCGGAATTTAAGAATAAAAGAAAATTTTATACAGTAAATGCAAACGCTAACAAGGTGCAATCAGCTAATATTAACTGTTTGTGACGTGTATATAAATTTACATCTTTTCGTAGGACAAAAAAATATATTAATTTTCAAAGCGATTTGTTTCATCTTTCTCTTTCTTCCTTTTTATCTTTCTCTTCTGTTTTTTCAATCATATCTGAACGTTCGACCGGTACCTTGAAGTTATGACGTGAAGACAACTGCCCGGCAAGCTAAGCGTTGGGCGTCCACCCACGAGATGGCAAATTTTGATGGTTGCAAGCCGCTTTAATTGGGCCCGTTGGAAACCTGTAGGGGAGACCAACGGACGATAAGGGCGACTAAAATGATGATCATAGTGTAATTATTTATAAATGGTACATTTTATTATCGTTGTGTTGTTGAATCAATATTATATTAACTCTATCATATGAATAAAATATATTCGTTTATTAGTACAAACCAAACAAAAAGCTCAATTCATAAATTCCTAAGTATCAAATGCCCCAGGCACGCACAGACTAAACTCAACATGACAATACATATTTTTTTAGTAAAACAAACATACACATTTAATAAACGAATATTTCATTTTCAAGGTGTGCCATCTTAAATTAAATTGTAGTAAGCCTTAGAATAAAAAAGTTCTTTGACAAATTTTTAAGTACAGGCAAAGCTGTTACGTAAAACAAGACGAACGTATGTACATACCATTTAATATTACACGCAACGGATGTGAGTCATGTCACTGACCTTAATTAACTTTTCGTTACAATGGTACACGCTATCCCTTGAGATCCAGCCGAATACTTCAAGGAACTTTCTTATCTCTCATTAAAACGGGTCTCTTGAAGATTCTCGCCAATAAAATTTAATAAGGCACCAGTGAGATATATTTTCGTTTCTTTTATTATTACCTGATATGAGATAGTGGTAGCGAAGCGGTAAAGGACTGAAGCTTGCGATCATAGGTCACGGGTTCGATTCTGGGATTACAATCTTATGTAATTCCTACTTTGTGCATTCATTATGTAGTCGTCGCTGCTCAAAAAAAGTCACCATATGACGGTTAACAGTGTCCTATGGGTACCATTATACCATGTTACGATCGCCAACTAGCCTGCTATACGTATATCCTCTCGTAGATTTGTCTAGAGGACGCCTATGCCTTACAGTGGGCGTCTGGGTGCTGAAACTGTGATAAAGATGAGATAGAGCTTATATCATCATCATTTGTAGCACATTGCTGTACACAGGCCTTCTATATAGATTTCTAGAAGGATCGGTTAAAATTGCCCTGCATCCGGCGTCTTGCGATGACCTTAATGAGTAGAGGAGAGTAGGTAAAGTGTCAGCTCCATGGGTAGAGGTTCTATTGCGCTACGGTTTCTGGTTCGTGATCTTCAAATCCATAAGCGAATCATTAATCTGTTTTCCGCGCTTTGTGACATTCTCACTAACACCTCAACAATCCACAAGGCTATGTTAATTAAGTAGCCGAGAGTAACGTAAAATTCTACGGAAACTCTCATTCTTAATTCGATCTTTCATACAGGCTGTATTCCTAAATGCTGGGTTAGTAACGATTGGTGGATCGATCTTTGTATATGGACCAGAAGTATTCTGTCTTATTCATTCACTTATTATATTTATTTTGTCATTGCACATCTTATTAAATTTAACGTGAATAAATTATATGAAATAGTCAAAACTAGAAGAGATCAGAGAAACTTTAGATTTCTTATCAAGGAAATAAAGAGCGGGCGTCAAATGATAAGAATTCCAATATATTAGTAAGTATTATTACTCAGTTATAATACGATATATATTATGTATTTTCTAGAACATTTAAATATCTTCCTATTTGTTGTCTCTGCACTACCTTGGGTTGATTGGTAGAGAATGACTTTACTCATTAATTCCGCCATTACGCGACGTGTAAAAAGACAAAATAAAAATATGTCCGTATCCAATAGTAAGCAAAAATATATAGACGAAATATTACATTGACAAGTCGAAAAGCTTTACCTACCTTTTTAATATAGGTATTTGACCTTTCTTTCAGACAGCCAACCCCTCTAACAAGCGTAGACAGAACAGTAAATAAATTTGTCTAGGGAAATATTAGCTTGTTAGGAAATTTTACAAAAAATAATATATTTAAGAGAGAAACGATAACTTTTGAAATTCTGTTACAGAAATTATAATTCACGCCATGTGCAAAAACACAATTAGGTATTAAAAATTAAAAGTTACAAGCGACGAACGAAGTCAAAAAATAGAATTAAATGATGAATAAAAGAACTAAATTCGACAGATTTAAAATCAAATTGAACTCTCCCATAATAGTATATAATAATTTAATACTTTTCGCGAATGTGTACGAAGTCGAATAATAAATACAACACTTACGTAATAAACACTCAAGAAGACTCAACAAAAACATGGTGAATTTAATTTTGTATTCAACTTTGAAGCGAAATTAAATACGCCATATTGGCGAAGCCGCAAATATGGACTTGCAAAAAGTTAAAAAAAATAACTTGCCGCCACATGTGCGTTGCATTCCTGCAGTAATCAGCATAAGAATATAGCCAAAGAAGACCGCCTCCCCTCTTCAGAGAAATTGGTACAAGGACAGATTTCACAACCATGTGATGGACAACATTCAAACCAATATGAATCATTATTATTAGTGATAAGGTTGTTAATCAATTGACAACAATATTAGCAATTATTGAATTGTATAATTGCTTCTTCAATGGATACTTCTGTACTCAAATTATAAAATATTTCACACAATAGCTACAGATTAGTAACACATTTTAATGAAGAAAAGTATCATATGGTTGTCTGATAATCTATCATTTATTTAAAGATTGATTGGTGTAAAAGTTTTAAAAGGGTGAATGTATAACGTATGGGAAATTGTCTTCTGCTTTGATGTAATAGAACCGGGGCAGTCCATGTTGACTTATATGTTATAACATTATACAAGTAGGTATATACAGATTATATAGATCTACAAGAAAATCGAACAGATCTATATTTCCAAGGCGGATGACGTCATAAGCGTTTAGTTTTGCGTTAGGGAACTTTGAATATTAAATGAACTAGAAAATGGTCTCAAACTCATTTTTCCTCAAAAAGCTTTAACTTTTACACCTATTTCTAATTACATTATAAAAAAGTGACATGTCTGAAATACGTTACTTTTTTTCTATTGGAAAACAACCGATCAATAATTTCTGACTATATAAGATTTGCAGAGATATATAGTAAAGAATAACTAATTTTAATATATAGTAATCTGAATTTTGAAAATGCATTTAGTACATTGTCATTGTATTATTTATTATTTCCATAACTATAGTCCATATGAAATAAGTAACAATATTTATGGATACTAACGCATACCATAATAATAACACTTAAAGCTTGAATAATTCTATTTTGCTCCCGCCGCGAGATATTCGACTGTATGATTTAGTATAACGCTAATCGGATATATTCAAACCGTTTACGACCGCAATCTAGTTGCCAGAAGTTATCCGTAATTTGAAACTTTAATCCGAAATGAACAATATTCACGATGTCACTATACAAAGGAATATTAATTATATATACAACCATGTTTAACGAACAAAGGAATGTTATTATAAATACAGATTGATTGGTTATAGATGTATAAAAAGTTTATAATATATGTTTAAAAAGGCGAATTTATTTATTCGCTGTCAATTATATATTATTTAAAATGATCACTAAGAAATGTGTTATTTTTTATTATTTACATCGGAATATAACAAGCATATAACTTCTGTCAGTAAAAAAAACTAGTTTATAGTTGGACCGACCGGTCGTTTTTGGGATCTTATTGGGCGGCATATGCCTTTTAGTGGGCGCCCAACAGCTAAAAAGCGGAAGAAAAAATTCCATGCTCAAAAAAATATTTTTTCTGACTATTTTATCGGTATTTATTATTTTTGAATCCAGTGATCTTAAGATACCATACGTTAATAGACAGCAAATGTGACATTTATAGCTTTATAGCAATAATTAATCAATCTATATAATAGTAGTTTAAATAATAAACAATTATGCGGATTATTCATGCATTTTTTAATGTTATCATAATTCATGTGATTTCGTATTCATATCAATACATAGTATTGTATTTAAACGTAAATAAGTTAGTTATTTTTATAAGGTATAACCATGAGTTAAAGTTAGCGCTGAAGTTGACATAAAATAAAATGGTACTTAGCGGAAGGACAGCGAGCTCTTAAAGCATAAGATAAAGTGGCTGCCATAAACTGGAGACATGGCCTGCAGTAAGTGCAGATTCTGAGAAACTTTAGCGAGTCTTTGCTTTGGTAAATCATAACTTATTTACGTTATACTTTCATAATTAGTTTAATACATCTTTTATGAAGTTTTGCGTTGAAAACAAAACAATTCTTTTACTGAGATTGCTTTTAATATTTTAAATTATTAATAAATGGAAACACGGACTGTTTTATGCTAGTATATACATAGTTTTATGGTGATACTTTTTACAAGAATCTCTTATTCTAGCACAGACGTCTTAAAACTCCTTTTATTCTAATTCTGACAGTGTTTTACAGAAACTTATCTATATACACAAGTAAACTAACCGTCGGTCAGCTTATGGGTATAGATGTGTCTGACTTGTTCTATTTTATAACAATAAAAAAAGTTACAAATGAACGAAATTCCACATTTGAATTAAATTCGACGGTTGTGCTAGACATATCGGACATATTTAGTGATGATAGCATTTTTGGTCGCGTCCATAAACGTGCACGCGTGTTATCAAGTAGCGATATCAATATTTATTTTTATTTTCTAATTTCAATTTGAATTTTTATGTTCAGTGTTTACAGACTAAATTTCTATTGTTAACTATTTAAATTTTTTTACTATAATAAAAATGAATTGTTTAATAAATACAGCTATATTATTACTTTTTTGCACGTTTTTTTTGAGAAATAGTTTAGTTTTTTTGATTTTATACAATTTTCAGTGTTGTGGAAAAATTTACCATACGTCGCATGTATTTTTAAATGATTTTTTGCACGCTTTTCTAAGAAACATATCTACCGTGTAAAGAAAGAGTTGAATGTATGTGCTTAGTTACGATGATTTAAGTACTAAAACAAATGTTCGGAACTATTTACTAGAACTGTAATTAATAATTGGTTAATTCATTATTTTGAAACGATTCAAATACATCCTAGCGTTTATTACAAAGAATATTAAATTTAAAAAAATGTATGTTACCAGAAGTAATTTACGCCATTGAATGGTCTCTCACTTCGGGTTTTATTGAAAAGCTCGTAGTCGATCAGTGACTGAAGAAGATGGCAATTTAAATTTACGCAAGTGGAATTAGCAGTGGTCAGACAAAGCACGTAAAATAGATGGCCAGTGAGGCTTTAAGACTGGAGAGAAGAGTAAGGACCCGCGAGCGCAGCGTATCTTAAAAGCGTATCTTAACCACAAAGGGAACAAACAATCTTGTTAAAGTCGTCATAGGACGCTGTTTGCCGCTTACAACCGGCACAAGTTCAGGAATGGATTACCTATGGCGAAAATGATAACAAGAGCAAAATTGTGATTCATAATTGTGACTAAATATGAAAAAAGTAGGTTCTACTATAACATTAATATAGAGGTACGAACCATCCGCCACCGTCGACTTTTAAATATTTCATCAAACCCTAATGGAAATCGACCCTGTTAAAATTCCGAACAAAGCACCCCGTTCCAGCACGTTTCATGTTTTTGATTGACGTCTTGAACTTCGTTTAAACTCATTTCATAAAAAAAAGTTGAAAAATACCGCAGGAATTTCAATGATCACGAAATCCATCGACTATTTCAAAAATTTTATTGAAAAATTTGAAGTACTTAAATTAATCGGCTTACATTTTTTTACTTAAATCATAGAACCGGTTTTAATTGGTTTAAATTTAAAAATAAATATTAATATTTTAGTACTTTACTTCAGTACTGAGCAGCATGATAGCGGTAGAGGACTAACACACAATTGTAGGCGGCGGGGCTATCCCCGAGATACAATCTTATATAACTCACACTTTATGCATCAATTATATAGGATTGCCATTACTCACAGACAAGTTTCCAGAAGATAGCAGCGTCGTCTGCATCATCGTGGCGATTTTTACGGAAGACCTAGATCTTGCAGTGGGCGTCTATGGACAGAAAAGAAGAAGAGGAATCTTTTACAAGCTTCTTTGTACTTTGTACAAGGAAACTTGTAAAAGAAAAACATACTATATAGAAGAATGAAATCGGTGATGTCGTCGTTTTCAAGTACGACCAGAGAAATTTATTCATTTCTTCATATTGTTAAATACATAGGATCATTACAGTTAAAGTAAGTTCATGGAAAGAATGCCAAAAGAGCCTAATTTCATAGAAAAAAGAATCAGATTGAATTCCTTTACATTGGCATCTTTTAACTTAAAGTTAAGATGATTCCAAATACTTATCCCTTAAATGGACGATTTTTGTTTTACGTTTGAAAAAAATATATTTGTTAATAGACATGTATTACAGCCTAGGAAAAATGATTAAAAAAATCTAGACATGAATTTACTATACTTTTTTTGCAATAATGTGAATGTTGTTTATAAACTACATTGCGCATTCATTGAGATTTTGCAAGTATGGGTAAAATAAGAGTGTATATTGTTTTTGAGAAGTATTTATTTATGCTTCATTATGAAAACAATTGCTTTTTTTCGTATCATATAAAGATACACGACATTTTTGGCACATTTTGAATATAAAGCCTGAACATTTTTGGAATTTGCACCTGATGCTGCCTATCCAGCCAAACTGCCCAATGACATTTCTGATCCAATCTGACGTCTTTCGAAGGAATTGCTTGAGCTGGTTTCGGAACTTCTTCATTACAAGTTCTCTTTGTATGGTGCTCCCACTAGGTCGACCACGTTTAGCGCCATTTGCAGTAGTAGATTTGTATCTGGGCTGCGTATAAGTTACCTTGTTCTACATTTTTATTTTTTACATCTGATGTAAAATAAAATGTAAAAAAAAAACATACGGCGTGTTACAAGACATCAATGCTTCTGTTATCTGAGTTTCTCCCCTAAAAATAAGGCTGTTTTCAGCAGTAACAAGGTTTCGTTTTCGCCAAACCAGAGGTCGTCTAGGAATCCCTTGTGATTTACTCTGGGGTGCTGCTTCTTCGGCTTCCAAAATAGGAGGGTCTGGCATATTTTCATCTTTGTCAATAACGAGAAGAGGATCAGCATCCACTTCATCAGGCTGGACATTCTCACTGTCATCACTATATTCAAGGTCTCGAAGAATATCTCGATAAAAGTGACCTTCATCCTCTACTTCATCTGAGTCTCACCCGTCTAAGCCATCTTCTGAATCTTCAAGAGTTTCTAAATACTTTGTAATTTTGCTTTCTAGTAATCGCGGCATGGTAAAAACCATAAGAAAAATCCTTCACCAAACATGCATTTATTTAGCAGGCAATGCGCATTGTAGTTTTCCTACAACATACCAGATTTCGTCCTATTCGACTGTAGCATTAAGAGATTTTCAATGTTTTACAACGTAAATATGTAATTGAAGATATAATCAAGCAAATAAAAATATATTATATACTTACATGATATTTTATCAAAGTCCAAACACAGCTACAAAACTTAGTTTCGCGCCACTAGAAAAGTTTTCTTCAAAGTGACATTTGAAATTAACTTATTTTCAATGCTCTTAAACATTGGATAGTGCTAACATTAAAAAATGTACAAAATTAGTTCACAAATAAGAACTAATTGTCAAATTTAACAAAAAATTAAAAGAAGGTCAATTTTATCTGAGGGTTTTAGTATGTTGTTTAAAAACAACAATATGCATTTAAGGGTTATACCTAATATCCTTAATACAAAAGTAGAGACATTTCCTTGGTAAGTTCTATTATTACTCCAAAACTCTTTCACATTATAATACCATTTTTTTTCCAAACTTTTAGTTTTATGATAATTCTTAAATACAACACAAGATAATGTGTAGATATAACATAGGAGTTTATTGTAATATGGTACACAGTTACGTAAAAGAGTTTCTAGTTGAAATTATGAGAATTGTTATAAAGCCTAGAGAAGGTCATTTTACTTATATTTATAATCATCTTTAAAGCAAGTTGTTATAATATATTTATATATAGACTATATAACGTAATAATATTTTTTTCACGAACTTTTCTTTAAGAGAATCTTATAAATAGGAATTCATTTTTATATATCTATAGATATAATAGTACACACTATCGGGTATTGATTTCCGTTTTCAAACAATCTTGACAAAAGTTCACTGACCTTAACCTTCAAATAAAGATCAGCTAATAACGACTGCCGCCTAGTATCGCTTTCGCCCCTAATTTGTAATATTAATAGAACTTACAATCTCGTTTACTCAATAAAGACTCTTTGTTGTCCACACAGAGTTCAAAGTTAATTGAATGCCATTTGGATTACTATTCAAGGTTAAATGCACATGTCAGTAATAAATTTGATAATTGATATGTAGGTGACAATTTTAACCGCAACTGGATATCGGTTCTTATTTTAACTTCGTACGGAACGGTGACTGACTCTTTGCTAACAATTAATATTTTTTACTCTTTATACGTTATTTATTTTTAGTATTTCTCTTCCGATAGACTTCAAATTGTCACAAGTAAATATAAATATTATTTCAGGAACATTAACTACTAATTTATTTTTAAATATCTTAATAGCATCGATCGCGACCGCCTATTCGATCTAAAATCGTGGCGCCCAAATTAAATTACAGAATCTAGCTTTTTTAACCGGACTGTCACTGATTCCGCAGGTTAGAGGTGGCAAGGCGCTGAGGCCTAGCCTAAGTACTAAGTAGAGAAGCACAGGGTCACCAAGGGAGCCGTGACTTCGGCCGCTACTTTCTACTATTATACAGGATTAGAAGGCCGCCAAGCTCTTAGATCGCTTCGGGAACGCTCCACAGAGTCACAAGGCTCAAGGGACACGATGCGACCTCGGCTTGGGATAATATCGTCAATAATACTGATACATACCGAAGCAAAGGCGTTCAAGAGGGCTGAAGCTATACGAGTACTTGGTTGCTACTGCTTGGCTAATATCATTACTACAACTTCGAAAAGAGTTAGCGCTGGGAGGAGCAGCGGAAATAACTTCAGCACAGAACTTCGCTTCTATCTAGTATGATTTGGAGTTGGTGTTCCTTGTGATATACGATCCTACCTCGTTTCCAACGACAATGGCTGGGTATTGAATGGTGATGATGATGATATGCAGCCTGTCTTATAGTCGTCGCGTCGTATAGAAACTCGTAAATGTGTCTCGGTCTCAGGTCGGTGCTGTGTTTGAATTTACCACGTGTAATTTGCAGGTGGCGGCACCTAATATCAATTAATTTGTGCGTTGAGCGAGTCAAAATAATAAATTGATGTCCGTTTTAGAAACTGGGTGGTTGCAGGTAGTTCCATGTCAACCTGCAGGTTTCATTGTTGCCCTACGGATAAACCTCTTCTCTACGATTTGGCGTCTGAATAATGTACGGATTAGTGCGAAGCACGGGCTTACGTATGCAAGAACGGGTCTGGTTACATCTTTAAAGAGTGTAACATTATTCGAGAGTGACTTTTTACTTGCGCTGTATAGCAATGGATAGATGGCTTTCGTGTCCGGCCGCATTTTTTCGTTCGTTTTCGACGCGCACTTTGAAATTTAGTTTGTCATCCAGGAGTCGTCTATCCACAATAAGGTCATCTGTTAACCTTGTGATTGGATGTCTACCTTGCGCTTGTTAGTCCGTGGTCAACACTCAAGAACCTTAAGTTGCCGGTGGCCAACGGCTCTTCAAGTTCGTGGTCTGCCCACTGCAACTTTAACTTGATAATCCACTGGGCTATCTTGGGCACTCCTGTTCATCTACAGATCTCCTCATTTTTCATTCGGTTAATCCCTTGTATAGCGCTATAGCTCGTTAAGCGACTGCAAGCTTGTTAATAAGGTCTAGAGTAAGGAACCTCGTTTCAGTTCTATAAATCGATTTCATTCAACCGGGCTGCGTTCTACCTGTAAGCAAATTTTAAGAGTCTGACCTGATAAAGAGTAGCTAACGAAATCTTTGACCTAATGCATTTTTTTAGCTGTATTGATTTAACTTATTCAAAAGCATAAATTGTAATTATTTTTATCTTAAACACAATAACACAACGGCTACACAAAGACGGCGTTCACCATGCTTACATAGATTATTACCTCATGAATAAATTTCAAGTGCCCTGGGATTTTTTCTTAATTACCAACGCTACGTTATCCATTACAGATGCTGCATCAAGAACAGATCTCAATAGACGCAATAAGGGGATCGATGTTAATGTGTTAGATAACATAATTCATAATAATAATGTTGTAAACAGAAGACAAAAAATGAATAAGAAGAAATAAGAATAATGATAGAAGAAAAAATTAAAAAAAGTAATGATTAAATTACTAACCTGTACTAATTATTCAAATAATGCAAAAAATATCTGTTGAAACATTATAATATCATCATTTTTAGTAGACGTTCTTTAAACTGTGTATATAAATGGTTACGGAACGTAGTACGTAAGTTTCAAATACAAACATTTTCATACGAAAAAGTGATAATATAAACGTATAGCCTTTGGGTGATATAGATATAAATATATTCGTTATATACATATATATATATACATATATATATACACACATATATATATATATATATATATATATATATATGTGTGTGTGTGTGTGTGTGTGTGTGTGTACAATTGTTATGTTTCAAAAAGGTACAGGAGAGCCGTAAAAGGCGTGCAAATATCAATTTTAAATAAAAAGTTATAACCGCAACTGCAAATTTTGAAATCTACAACAGCTAAACCTGGTGCTAACACGATAGCGCGACATCCGGTACGTCCAATGGGTTTTCAACAGTTGTTTAGAGGAAAAATTATGTCCTTTGGAGGTAACATTCCTTGACTTCCCTAGAGCCCAGATATTGCTTCACTTTTACGCCCAATTTTTTTATCCGGGAGTATCTTAAGAGCCCACCTTACGGGCGAAGGTTGCACAGGTCAATAATAACATTATTCAAGAAATGTCTGCTGTCCCACAGTTTTCGAGAATTTATGGTCTAGATTCCACTAGTGTGTACGATTATATTGCACACACCTTGTTATCGGACAATTATATTGATACGTAGGAGAAACTATGTAGAATCCTTGAGGCAATGGTGGTAAAGTCTTTTAAACCCGAGCTATTACTATTTTCATGGAATGTACTAATAAAACTTAATGTTCTTTGGCAAACAAATATACCTATTGAACGAAATTACTAGGAATAAATTGATAGTAAATTTGTAATCGGTGGATATAGAAGCAAAAGATATAATAGCGAAATATCTCTGTGACCTACTGAAGGTGTTAGATCTATCAATGACAAACATTAACTCAATTCTAGTACGACTTTCAAAACAGCTTCGGTAGGGTTAGGATTGATTTATTTATATTGTATTAAAAACTGTTCGACCACCCATGTCATATAAATTAATTAATTATTACTTACCAAACAATGATGGCTCCGCTCTTTATATAACTATAGCTTCTCTCTGAATTATCATGCAATAAATTTAAAAAGTATTTAAAACCGTTCGACTGCTATGCGGCGTAAAAGCGCTACGTTATTTTGTCTCTAAAACCGCGACGCAGCGCAAAAGCGCTGTCAGTTTCAGTATGTTGTTATTGCTCCTAAATGTGCGCCTCTCCCCGTTGCTACATCTATGACATATTTTAATTTATTTTTACCAAATCACTGCTTGATTATGGTTAGTGAAAATCAAATAAAAGAATTATTGAAATTGATTGATATTTATTGAAACGAGTGTGTTTTATTTAACAACATCAAGTCTAAAAATATCCGGCAGTTTTCGTGCGTTTTTGCTCGAATTGCTTAGTAGACAAACGGTTAAATGTCTGTTTTTCGGCTTGAAAGGCAAAACGCGGAAGGCGTTTAGTCTAAATCTCGTTTGCCTAACTTACTAAGAGGGCTCCCTCGGAAACCTCGCTTCGGACAGTTATAATTAAACAAAAACCGTCTGAGTTTGTTGTAAATTCTTCTCAGAGTACGCGGCTGGTACTCACAGAGCTTGAAATTGAAGCATGCCATTATTAAAGAGGTCAATGTATATATACTTTCTATGAAATTTGGTTACGATACAAAGCAATTAAAATTCTTGTATATTTGTCATTTTAGGTAAAACTTAAAAAATTTAAATGCTTAACAAGCTGCCGGAATGATATAAATTATAGAATTGTATTATACCTTTATGATTTATGCGTATGTGCTTTTTATTGTCAATTATATTTAATAATTTCATTTTGATCTGTTTTTATAATTGTTTTACGAATATTTTTGATGCTTAAATGTTTATATAACAATGAGGTTATAGTTTATTGCGTACAGTGTGATTGATTGTCATTCACAATATGTCAAAGTAATAAACCATTCCAAAATTGGCATGTGACAGCTAGGTGCGCTGTCACAATAGGCGCGATGATTTCGAATTCTTTTGTCAAATTTTGTCTAAGCTATACAGACTCAAAATAGAAATGTTTTGTTTTTTATTAAGTATTCTATCTATTTACATACGATCCTTTATTTTGTTTTCACTGAACTTAATTATCAAGGATTTTCTTGATACAACATGAACGCATTAAATAAATTAAAATTATGTTGCTAATTTAATTATAATTTTACAAAACTAGGCGACCGTAAAATAATACGTAACAATAGACTGATAAAACAAATGAACATGCTAAACTGCATCGCGACACAAACTGTCTATATATAAAAAATATAAAAAAGAAATAAAAATATGATATGATTCTAAGTGACAAAGTCAGTCGCCAACAATGATGATACAACAAAATATTCGTAAGTTTGACTTCAATTGTTTCACTTTTATTGTATCTCTAAATATATATCATCACAATACGACTAACAAATATTTATTAAGTTTTAATCTAAAAGTCGCTAAAGTTTCCGGTTTGGTGAAATAATAAAAATACTTCTACTTAAGGCAATGAGGCACGTATTTCTTCTTCCAGAGAGTATTTATATCTTTCTTTAATGCCTTTAAAAGCAGGCTTTAACCTAATTCAGACCCTCGAACCTAATACTTACATAATCGATGCTTTCGATCAGTCCTGAAACTTAACTGCTCCGTGAACGAAGCAATCACATGATCAACATGTTTTGTACTAGCAGGAAAAAAAAGATGATTTTTTTATCAAATATCTTGTATTGATTAATAATCCTCACACCTTGTTTTTAATACGAAGCGAGATGTTTTTGAATTTACTCCTTCATATATCATCATCATTCTGAGAGATTGACGTCCTCTGTTGGACATGGGACTTCATTTTGGATTTCCAATAAAACAATTGGAAGTAATCTGCAACCAACTGTATCTGTCGACCTTAACAAGGTCATCTTTCCACATTATGTTATAGTACAGAAATACTATTATCTAAACACTTCATATAAAAGCTCATTTACCGATTAACTTCCATTCACGGGGGGGATGTAGAACCTTGTTCATCTCTGCTTCGCTCTCTCTTCTTCTCCTTCATTTAAGCTTCTTTCTACGGTATTATATCTTTGTTAACATCTTCAGCAGTTCTTCTATTGACTAAAGCTTCGTTCATTCTTCTTTTACTATTCAAACCGAACTTCTTCTGAATAATCTACGGAAAGCAACCCGCAGGGACAAGACAAGACAAATTCTCTCTGTAAATGGAGACTCAGCAAATCGTTATATATTTAAAAAGAAGTTTAGAGATCTGTTTGCGAAAGAATTGTCATTACTTTACATTACTTGTGTAAAAAATTGTGTACGTTTGTATATATATATACGTAATATACGTATAGATATAGTATATATTTTTTTAAATAAAATGTGTGTATCAGAAATAAATTTACGAATGATTCACCCATGTACATACGACTTTAAAATTACTAGCATAATGACCTCATAATGAGATCATTAGACCGTAAAGTTACGGTTAACTTAAACCGCAATATAGGGATGAATAAACGATGCGGTTTGACAACTGAAAAAGGCTGACCACCGATGAACATTTCTAATAAGGCAGGCAATAAATCGCCTAGAATAGATGGCCGCTTAGACTTTTAGAATCTAGAGTGGTGACCACGAATCGGCAAGCGCAGAGTATTACACAGGCTATAATCGCCATTTTGAATATCTACAGAGAGGCCAATGTCTAACTGTTGACATACGGCTTTAATAATAGAGTTTATAATGCGTATACCACGGGCCAGCAAGCGTAGCGAAGCGAGGTCCACCCACAAACATGACAGACCTTGTCAAGATCGTTGGAAGACGCTGAATGCTGGTCACCTACCGGTCCTTTTCATAATCCTAGAGGAAGGCAATATCTAGCAGTAGAGTTCTTATGGCTTGAAGAATATGATCATGATGAACGTTCCTCATTTAATACATAAAACATCGTTTTTAAGGCATTTAGGATTGTCTCCAAATTTTATATTTTAGATATAGAGTAGCTTAGTAGCTTTGGTTTACGACACACCAATATGTCATCCGTCAAAGCGAACGATACCTAAAATGGCGGGCTATTGTCTATGAGTATAAACGACTGACTTCACAAGAAAGAGAAATAAAAATGGCACCGCTGTATCCTTTGTACAGTTGTCACGTGCAACTCTGGCGTATTTGATAATCGTATATAAATGAAATTAAAAATAACGAGTACAATTTTTTATTTATTTATTTATTATCACTTTTTTACACACCATAGATAATAAATATAGGGAAAAAGAAACAATTCATGTGGAACAAGAGGCAGACTTATCGCTCGTGGCGATCTCTAACAGACAACAACGTATTTAATTGAATCAGGCGTCACCTCGCGGAAGTCCATCCTAAGTAAGAAAAGGACCAATATTTAGCCACTTCCGCACATGCAGTGGTAGTACACAGTAACACACTCTGTGTTTGGCACTAATCGGTGTAACATAACTCTTGAAAATGCCCCGTGGAGGGGTGAAATACGTGTTGAGTAATTTGGCGGTGGCGGTTGTGTGATTCACATTGTTTGCCGCATACGCATTTATCAGCGAGCTGGCGGGCGGTGCACTTTATTGCTTGACTACCACTGCATGTGCGGAAGTGGCTAAATATTGCTCCTTTTCTTACTTAGACAACAACGTGTAAAATTTTATTTGAAAAAAAAAGTATGTAGGATTCCTACGCACTGATACTACTCCGATCGAACGTGGTAATTGTTCAAATAATAGTGCTTCGGTCTTGTCAGATTTAACTTGTAAAATCACCTTAAGTATTTTGGTGACGACGATTTTTGTGCCAAGTTCAACGAGCACCTTCGCTCACTCAAAGTTGCCCACGCTGGCTACAACATGTTGTCGACGTAACTGCGTTCACGCCACTTGAGTGAAGCTATATAAATCTACGTAGTCCTCACCAACATAGAAGGTTTTTTCCAGTGGTAGTTATAAGGGTTGCGCGAGTTTCTTCCGCCACTTCTCTCAATGTTTATTTTTTTGCAGTGGTACTAATGATAGCCCAGCAATAACAAACGATTAAGTCAAGTTTTAATACTGTGAGTTGCCTCTGAAACGGAATTAAAACCAGATGTGCTACTATACCTCGTTTGGTCCTTTCTCAAATACCCTTGGCCTAATAATAGGGAGCGTCTGTCTAAGTGCACGTCTAAATACGCTAAAATATCTTTTTAATAAAACATGTGATAGAGTTTTCCACTTTAGTTAATAAAAACTTGGTTCAGTATAAGCGCAATCAATCTTTTATCTTCATTCCACGCAAACGTCGTCATTTAATCCGAATGACGAAGAAATGCGTGAGTAAACATGCTGACAACTCGAATATAACGTAATAAAAATAAACTTGTTCCATAACATATGGTTGAAACTTGGTTTAACTTTATATTGCTTCCACGCGAGTTACAGGTTGCTAGAGTAGGTTGTTCGCCTACAAGCAAAGCTTTGGATTACACGTACACTTTGTTTTAAGTAAGTAATAGATACAAGCTCCCTAAATAAACTCTCAGATAATTAAATCAAATGTACAATTATATATAATGATGATTGAATCTGGAGGTTTTACTCCTCTTTGCGTTGTATCGCTGCTAATTTCAACAAATATTCTGTATTTGGTTAGGTATGCCTTGAGAACCACCCGTGCGGCGAAGGCGATAACAATAAAAGCCAAGAGTGATCAAGTTGGGTTAGTATAACATATATACAGAGACTATTTACAATCTTGCAATATTTACAACTTTGACGTAAACACCATGGTAATAATATCTTTGATGGCTTCCGAATTCAAATCGGTGTTTGAATTTAAATTCGAAGAATAATAAAAGAATATTTAAGTTCTAAAAAGTATTGTGATTGCAGTGGCCATTAATACAGAGCGTTGTCACGTGAACACCATTACAAAATGTAGTTTTATACGTATACAATAAAATATATAATGAAAAGATACAAAAGTGAAGAATTATAAATGGAACGAACAAGCTATCTTTACTTTCTAAGGATCTAGATTTAAATAACTTGTTACAGAAAATTTGGATGCTCTTTTATTCAGAGTAAGGATGGAATGGACTGTTATCGCACGCGATTGAGTCATTACGTTAGATAGGATGATTCCAAAACAAGACGATTTTAAAACGAATTTCGTCTTGAAAATCAAATTTCGTTTTTGATTTATTTCATAAAATATGATAACGGATTTTATAAATTGGTAGTAGAAGAAAGACATTAATGGTAGTATAAGTGGATATTCATTTGGAAGAAATTAATCAGGTCATTTACGCTAATTATTATAACATATAATCACGAGAATGCTGGAAGAGCCTAATTTAATTAAAAGCAGAAATCATCAATCAACTTCAACTCTTCAATGATGAGACAAAGCTGCAAGGTTTCCAAACGTGCCCTGATAAGAGAATAGCGTCGAAAAACTCAAGCGAATTTTTTGTGATATTCTTCTTATGCCGATAGACGCCCACTACAAGGTATAGGCCTCCCCAGAATTCACCACTACGATGGCTTTTGTACTGCTCGCATCCAGTTACTCTCCATAACAGTGGTTACTTCTTAATATAGAACAATTCATTCCCAAACTTTATCACTAATAACATTCACGCTGTAATAGGAACATTTCTCACCCATTTATCACCGGTAACATCAACGATCTGCTGAGATTTCTCGAGAAGTTAGCTTGGGTAGGGCCAACCCCAACCCAAAATGAGCACAGCGCCGTTTGGTTGCGACAAGACAAGACAACAGGAATATATAATTTTTTTGATAAATCTACTTTCTACATATATTATAAGATATTACAGAAGAGTGCATTGTAATACTGTATGCAGTTACTAACATAAGAGTTATCATTTTAATGAAACATATGGAAAAGTATCACAAGTTAATCTTTAAAGCCGATAACAACGCGGTGATCATATGAGTTGGAATTAATACACATATTTTTACATTAGATATTTAATATGATTATGATAGGTTAATTTGTCAAATTGAAATAACAACAAATGCTGATATTTGTTATTTATGTTTTCAAAATATCAACAATATACTATAGAATAACAGAGATATGTATTATTCATTATTTTACTGACTAGTCAACAGCTGTTTATACATGTTTTTTTTAATACGCTTACGCTCATCTTCTTTTTGTGACAGGTATATATATGCCTTCTTATTTTCACCCTCTTTCTCTCATCCTTCACAATTCATCAATCGCACAGAATTCGCCCACATTACGTGCACGCATCGCCTCCCATCCCTCGCCACATTTCTTGTCTTGTTACATGGTATTGTTACGCTTATTTACTTCACCAACCATCCTGCAACAAAAACAATTTGATTTTTTTTTTAAAAATTCCATGTTTATATATGTTGGTGAGTCGCTAAACCATGATTGTATCAAAAAAATGAAAAGTTGATTAATTATTTCATAAATAATTTATGTTCTTTAGGTTTTAAAAAGAAGTTCTATTGTATTCTGTGTGTTGGGAAACTTACAAAATAAGTACAATTTTAAATCAAAATTTTGGGCTTAAAAGAGAGAAACACAATCGAATTACATTATCATTTTTTTTTAAAAAGTAACTGTCCGCATATAAAAGGCAAGTAGAAAATAGGATTAACAGCGATGCGGAATGCTCTAATTTACTTGCAACTGGAGCGCCGCATTTGGGTCAATGTGTGTGTGATGCAGTATTAATTATGCGCATACCTTCGCACACTACCGTAAACCGATTGCGGGCTTTCATATAAAGGTAACCGTACGGATCAAACGTTATCGAAAGCTACTATTATGTGCACTAATTTAGATTTTCGTATCATAATTCCATGTGATTTCTTTTTTATACTTACTAAATGTCCTAATGAACTTCGTATTATTAAAATTGATTAGCTTGTATACGTGTTCTCCTGGACCTACCTGTAAGCAGGCCGCTTCCAACCGGTCATACTATATAAATATCCTCCTCCTTCGGCCTCAGCGCGGTGACCTGTCCATCTTGTAAGGGCAGTTCCTACGCTGCACTAACCAGTCCGGTCTATACCGCAGATCTTTAAGACCATAGCGGCCATCAAATAGAATAAATAATAATAAAACGCATTTCAATGTGATTATTTAATTAATTGATTAAATAATAAGTAATTATAAAACATAATATAAGTTTTATATTTCGTACGTACTTTACTAAAAATTTCGTTACATTTTAAAATACATATACAAAAAAAATGTAATTACAGAAAAAAATAAATTTTAATGTAAATGTAAAATAAGGTACCATCTTTAATTAATCTGATATTGGACATTCGTTTATGTATTTAGTAGATTTATTTATCGTTAATGAATTACGAAAGAGATTTTAATGAATTACTAATATATAATAGCGGGGTGTAAGCGGTGTTGGTCCAACTCTACACGGGACACGGGGAGTTCTCTTAATACCTTCACCGGTTCAAGCTCAGAGAGGATCTCTCGTGTTACTGTGAACCGGATGAGAGCCAGACCGTAATCCACCTGGTTGCTGATTGTCCCGCATTCGAGAGGGCCCGAATCGAGACTAAATGCTGAATAGGTATAAAGATTGAGAAGGCAAGAATTGCCTCCAGAATAGAAAACAGAACACCCTTCTTCAGTTTTTGCAGGAGGGTCGTAGAAAATATCATAGAAAGAAATAAAACTTAGGTTTAAACGGTCGGCTAATAGTAAATAATCAATACTAATGTAAATGTGAATAAATATTAAAATAAGGAAGCAAAACAAAATGTAAATAAAATACTAATTGAAAAAAAAAATGAAGTTAAAACTGTAGAAATGTATATATAAATATTCTAAGTAAAAATGTAATACATTGTAACAATAAAATAGACCTAGATTGTAGTGACTGAGGATAAGATGGAAGGTGACGAATAAAAGGAATAAAGATAAATGAAAAATGTAATAAAGCAAATGTGAAAAAGCGAAAGATGAGAAAAGAACTATAAAATAAAAAGGAACTAAAAAATTCATTGCCTCAACAAAACCCTGTTCCCTACAAAATAGTGGGTGGAACGAGGGATAGAAAAACACATAAAAGCAGGTTTAGGTTCTGGAGTGGAGACCACAGACTGGAAAGCGTAACACAGGACGTCCACCAACATAGTCTGTTCACAAGGTGGACAGATGAAGTCGTTAAGGCCTCGAAAGACCTGGCAGGCATTTTTCAACCAGTGTTATAATAACGAAATCCAAAGAGAAGGCCTATGTACAGAAGTAAGCTTCCTACAGCTGAAATAATGTTGAACTTTTTGTTGACCCACTACCGAAGGAGGTTTTATTACAGAACATTTAGAACAAAAAACATAAGAACGAACCAAGTCACATTTGTAAGAAAGACAGTAGTAAAAGATTATTTGTAAGTAGTAAAGTAACAGTGCAGTTAACTTATATTTTATTCCAAATTTCCATGAGTTTGAGACATTAATAAATTCGTTTACGAGTTCATTTTGTCGCATCTGTACTAAAAAGCTGTAATTCAGTATATACAGAATGCTGTACATGTTTAATGGAATTGTCATAATAAATCTCATCGAGCTATAGTGGCACGCAAAATTGTAGAGCCTTATCGCTTTGGCATTCCAGCGACGTAAAATACGTAAGCACATGAAATATATCGAGTGGGAATTTTCATTTATAAACATAGTGAATGGGGTCACTGATTCCATGGTAAGAATAGTTGGTAAACGTAGATGAGCAGATCATGGGAATTTATCTTCAACTGACGAACTTGGGATTATATTGAACAAGGTAACGGGATTAGCTGGAAATTCACTTGATGGTAAATCAAACGGCATCACAATACAAAGGAACAGGGACGATGTAAAAGTATAATCGCAATCAAAATTCTGTACTTAACTCTATTTTAATGGTTGTAAGTAAGCTCAATAATTACACTAACTTCGATTTCTGTTTAGTAACATATCTAACCTTCTGTTTCGTAGCAAATGACCGTATTTACTATCCAGGAGTTTATCATTGATGTAATATAAACAAATTCCATGATCGAGACTATTACAAAGAGTTTTGTTGTATCATCAGATAGACGCTCCCTCAAAGCCTTAGGTCTTCGCCTTCCTGACCTTAACTATGAGGTTGGTCCACCAAGTGTTGGGTCTTTCCACGCCGCAACTACAGGCTAGTAACATAGTACAGCTAGAGTCTTGCCACTCAAGAACCTGTCTACCCCAACGGATGTCGTTTGGACTAGCGATATGCTCCACCCACGTGCATTTCAGATGAGCATTTGTTTAAGCTACATCAGTGACCATAGATCTTCTGCAATCTAATCATTTCTTATTTTATGACATTGGTATGTCTTGAGTAGAATTTCAGCGGAACTAATTTATATTAAATAAACAAGAATCAAATTGAACAACCGTATACTTGCAGCAAAAAGAAAAAATACAACGGGTATTAGAGAAAAAACTTTCAATGATAATTATCGTTAAATTAAACCAAAGTATTTCTCACTGAAGCGTAGAATTTCCTTTTAAAAACCTTTATCAGCTATAGACACTTGACTGCATGAGATTTAATCAGAATATCAAAGTACTCTTTTTATATGATGAATATAATCTCTTTTTATTTAACTAGGATAGGTAGGAATTAGGTCAATAGGTTTAATAGTTATCGTAATTTCAAACGGCTGCACAAAAATAGATTTTCTAATCACTATCAATAATATTTTATTCCACTTCTATATGATTCTTTTTAAGTTGCCACATTGTAATAAAAAATACAGTGTCGTCTTTTTATTAAAACATCGCGCAACAACGTTGAGAATTTGATAGAGTTAGGTGGAATTGGCTTCTATATAAATTGGGACGGCGAAGTATTTGAGCATGTTTGAATCGGAATTAGGTTTCAACTGTTGTACATTTATATAACCGAGCGTACCGAATGTAACTTCGTTAGCATTGGTGTTGCAATCATCTTGTGTTGGCTTTAATAATATCCTCGTATTTGAACATTTGTAAAAACTGGTCGCTGTATTTGATGTTACATATTCCCGTGCTTACATATAATGCGTGGGTCAACGGGCGAGGAACTAAATTAATAAATAAAATTTGATTAAAAATTGCAATTTAACTAATAATGCTTCTTTATTTAGCCGCCCGGATTGCCTTATATACCGCTTGTGGTCGCCATCTTGATTGTGGAAGTGTTGCCATAAATTTTCCCAAAGTACGTACATACATATTCACACACATCTTCGAAGACTATTCTTAATCTATTTAGATTAGATATGTTTGACATTAATTTGAATCTTCTATTAATGGTATCCTCCATCAGTAAAAATCGTAACAATCTAGAATCGCTTTGACTATTTACCATAAACATTATTTAAGTCTGAAGCCGAATGATTTTCGAGCGACGACCACGACGCGAGAGATTCGGCATGGGTAGGTCGACAACTACATGCACCGCCGACATAGCTAAGCTCGCGGGAAGTCGCTGGAAACAGGCAGCGCAAGACTGACCATTATGACGATGTAGGTCTAAAAGCATTAAATCTTTTGCCGAAAAATAAGATACAATCAATGAGTAGCGAAATAATCACAGCTGTCAAAATGCTTTCGCTCATCTGTCAATCCATCGGTCTACGCATGCGCAAAAACTAAGGACACGCGGAATATGATTTGTAGGCGGTTTTCAAAACCGCGTCTCACACCGAAAAATATTATGAAATATATATAATGGCGAACGGCGTCAAGTGACATAATTATGTGTTGTTGTTTGTAATTTTGTATTAAATATTTAGTGCTATGATGTAATATGGAATTAAAAACTTCGAAATCTTATATCAATTTCGAATCAATGTTTAATATTTACAAATGAGTGGTGAAAGTTTTGTATAAAAATTATTTCATTTGAATGACAAATAATTTATTACGGCGTTGGTGTATCTGAAGTTGTAAGCGTTCCAATCCATCCAAGCGTTTTAGTTTTCGTGCTACAGCTCGTTAGGTGTTGTCTCTAACATTGCTCACCGAACCTGTTAAACTCCACCTACAAACGCTTTAAAACTTTTACACATATAACCGATCACCCTGTATAAGATTTCTAACAGTCATTCCAGTTTCAAAAATATGAAAGATTCGTTAAACCCTTTGGTTGGTTTTGATTCCTCAGACGAAGCTTCTGTCTCAGATGTGGGAACATACATTACAATAAAGCTAATAGAATACACTCCAACTATGTATTATAAATATGTAATTTTAATTCCGAATAAATATACTTCAGTTACCCGCACGCCTAAATGTCTAGATTGTTCCGAGGCCAGAATAATATTAAATTTTTAAATAGCGACCCGACTTGTGAGCTAAACTAAGGTCATGTGTCATTTATTTTTATATAACGCTTTATAAAATCAGCAAAAAAAGTAAAGCGTTTTTCGTATAAGCATTTTACTGCTTGAATGTGAATGAATTAGTGTTTCTGTTTGGACTCAATATATTTAAAAACCATACATCCAATCGCCGCTAATGTGGAAAATTATTAGGTATATCCCCGGGAAGGATTCTGAAATATTATTTTTTTTAGTTTATGCTGCGGTCATCAAAACTGCCTTTTGATTCAGTTTTTTAATTAGATGCTTAAACAGCAAACCGTCTACGAATATACCTAGTTTAATATACCTTGTGTTTTATTGTACGAATGCTTACTTAAGATAAAAATAGTATTTATATTAAAACAGTAAAATACTAATATTTAGTAAATATTTATGTTAAACCGATTACAGAAAATCTAGTCTAAAATATATATAGCAGTTCATTTATTATATGGATACATTCATTGGCTTATCAAACCATTTTAAAATATTAAATCATTTTTATCATATTAATCTTATTATGATAGAGAGGTGAAATTCCGTATTAAGTTGGTGATCAGAGGTGAAATGTATCTTGATAAGTAATAAAATACGATTTTCATTCATAGTGAAACATAAAGAGTTGACAAAACAATTCATATGCGACAGTTTTATGTAGATAAGAATCCTTTTATATTTTACGATATCTTGGCACCTGAGCTATTGAATAAGGCACGCGTAATATCATGCTACGAATAAGAATACTTTTGGTGAATGTTGATATCATATCAAAACATCTAACCCTGAATAGTGGAAATATTTTGAAGATTACCTGTTATTTATTTAGATATACTTTTAATAAATTGTTACAAGAATTGTTTCATAAACTCATCCACATGTCATCATAACAGTATCCTAGACAGCGATCTGTAGTTTCTTTTGCCACTTCTTTTACCGGCATAGCCTTTCCGACGTAATATTAATATTATCCAGGGAATATCAAACAATCAAGTTGAGGTTTAGCTATCTAGGTCACGCTTGCGTCGGGTGGTAAATGTGTAGTGAGTGCACCTTGGAACCTCAAGTAATCTAAGGGACTGGCGGCCTCCTAATCAGGTAATATTGCATGTCATGTAACAACCTGGGCATAGGTTCCTCGGAGCTCACAAGCTAACTTACCAAGACGAGGTTCAGCATAAGCGCCTCCTGCCCTCTGCCTCCTCCAGCCGGAATATGTAAAGCCGATTCAAAAATATATTCTCTTAAAAATCTGTACAAAAATAAAGCTGTGTGTATAAATCATTCAACTATATCTTCTTCGTCTTCTTTTCAGCCGATGCACGTCACGATAACGTCTACCAGATTACACCATATCTTTCTAAATACCATGATTGGAAATAGGTATGAGGGCACTAATGGGGTGAATGTATAGCTAATTTGCTGTCAATAAATAATCAATTAATTATGAAACTTAAGCTTTGAAGCGGGCGTCTATCGGCTAAAAAGAAGGAGAAGAATGTATTGTATACCCTATCCAAAAATGGTTTTAGAAATAATGAATAACCTAATGATAATATAGAACAAGAGATTTCAACTGAATTGCAGTTATAGTAAAATAAATCATCGCGATAGAAAAAAATAAATTAACTTTTTATTATTATTATTAAAAACAAAAAACCTATTTCACCGAGTAATTATTATGCACAGGGTGATTGGAAATAGGTGTAAAGTTTTTTGCTGAGAAATGAGTTATACATTCACCCCTTTAAATCGTTTACGTTAAGAACTAAGTATGCACCATACCATCAGCACATTAATTTAAAGAAATGTGGCAATAAAAACATTTCCGAATGAATAGGAGACAATTATGGGGGCATATAACACGGATGGTATAATTAAAATAATTAATGAGAACCGCTCTTCAATATCTACGTTTCGCTCGGAGCAACACATTCATTACGAGAAGCAAGGACTCTTTAAAATAATTGACGTCAATTAAAATTTACCGCCATCTTGAAAAAGTAAAACAATGGCGGCCACTTTATTCGAATTATGAAAATCCGTTGAATTTGAAACAAATCTAAAATAATACACAAACAATGAAATCTGTAAATAAAAATATAAAGGTATAAATTATGAATTGAAAATTCAAGACCAAAAGCAGTTTGTAAATTTATTATTGAATAATTTATTAACAAAACATTTTTTTCCAAAATTTTGAACCCTGAATATCAACTTAAGAGATAGTAGAAGTATTATAATTTTATCTTTATAAAATACAAGGGAAATATTTTATTTTAAATCGATATAGATACTTTTGAAGCATTTACAGGATTTTAACTAAGGGTGCGTTTACACGGAGCAAATTGTTAGTTAAGGTTTGTTATTTGCTCAGTGCGGAGGCATTCTCTTTTGAGTGAGGAGGAAACTATCTGAAAACATATCATTAATGAAAGAAAATAAGTTTAAAATTTATTGAAACTATATTACTCGTGCACTTATTGTAAACACATCTTTATATTTCTAAATATTCATGCCCACTACTGTATTCTGTCTCATACTTAGATTATAAAAATAGAGTTCAAAGAGTTTCCATTACTCTGTGCTGCGAATATAGTGTTTCATGACTTCAAATCTCATATCTTACAATAGTGCTGGACTGGAATGCTAATAAAGATTCATAAAATTATGTTATGAAACAATGACAAAGAATACTTTAAAGTGTTAAGTACAAGCAATCTAAGACACATTTTAAAACCGTTCATATTATTATTTAAATATAAATATATTAGTAGTACTAATTCACTTAGTTATTTAATAAAATTCATAACAAAATCTAGTTCATGATTATGATTTCATCTGCAAAACGTATGCTGCTTTACATAGGCCTCTTCTAGGATACAGAATAGAACCAGTAAGCATTTCAGACCGCATTTCAATTGTATGTCTTTATATGAAAAATAAAATAATTTATACTGCTTTTTTAAATTAAAAATGTGTTCATTGAATGACGTTGAAATTTTTTATTATTATATTAGCCAAGGAACTGAAAGATTTTAATTGACATCTATTGTATCGTAGTATACAATTGCTATCTTGGCTGCTTCCGCAATGTTTTGTGCATATTTTAATTTAAAAAATATTCATTTAAAACTGTTCTTTTACTAAAAAAAAGGGGTTAATCTTTGTGTTATCCGTTCATTACAATTGCAGAAATTCCGAAATAAATGCCTAAATAACGTAAATTGTAATTTTAGTGGTGATGATGAACACACATACCGTTCGTATGGTTATTTTAATTTTTTTTTTAAATATACTAAACGAAAAACTTACAGATAATAATTATTTCATTAATATTACTGATTTATCTCAAAATTTGAAAACTAATTCTCACCTATAGTCGTGAAATAGGTTATAAGAGTTTCAACTATCAGCAAATAATTATTTTATGAATAACAACAATTTATGTATCAAAAAGCCGAGATCCAGCTCTAAATTATGTAATGTCATTAAATCTATCGTTTTTAATGTCCTCTACATTAAGCAGTATGTGAAACACTAAACTAAGTCTTTAATAGGACTGCGATCAACAATCTTGTTCCAATTATCATTTATTTTGACATAGAGTAATAAAATAATAAATGACGTAAAAGAATAACAAACAAAAATATGATAAATCACTAGATGTAAAAGTAAAAATCACCTCAAGACTAGTTAAAACAATAAAAGTAAAGATATGTAGGCCAAAATTACTTCTATCTTTTCTATTAGCAAAACGTTACGTATGAAATATGTTAGATTTCATATGAAGGAGATGTAAAGTTAAGTGGTGCATTTAGAGGTTTTATGAAAGAGCTATATAAAAGATTTACGAGCATCTGGCGACATTTTCGTGTTCCTGGCACTAATATTAGGGCGCCTGGGCTCTGTGTCAGGTAAGTATGAAAAATAGGCGCCAGGTGTGGCGGATATGAAAAGACAAAAGGTTGAGTGAAATCCTCTCACGTAGATACGTGGAACGTTATTCAAGTTACGCAGATACGTAAGTAAGTACATGTTCATAAATTCATAATCATTCGAAATCATTTAATTATTAAACATAGGCGAATACTTTTCTCAACGATATGTTATAGTGATATAGCTCGGTGTATTTTACTATTGATATAAATATGACAGTAAATTAATAAAACACTTTTATAAGTAACTAGCTGATCCCGCAAACGTTGTTTTGCAAAAAAAATATTTTTAATTTTCAATTTAAAAATAAGGGTTGATCGTAGAGGGGTGAAAATTTAGGGATGTATGTATTTTTGTACGTTGTATCATAAAAAAAATAAAAACAAAAAATTTCGTCAAAAAAATAAAAAAAAAAATTTAAGGGTGAACAACCCTTATCACTTAGGGGTATGAAAAATAGATAGTAGCCGATTCTCAGATCTACTAAATACGCATATAAAATTTGGTAAAAATCGGTCAAGCCGTTTCAGAGGAGTTCAAGTTCGAACACCGTGACACGAGAATTTTATATATTAGATATTCATTTAAAAAGCTACATCATCATCACCATATAAGTTGATAAATGCCCGCTGAAACGCATAAACCTCCCCCGAAGGTCGCCACAGTGACCGGTGTTGCACTGCCTCCCTCCAACTACATACAAACTAACTATACGTTTTATAGGAAAGTTTCGTCATCGTTGTTTCAACTCATTATCGCCCACAATAATACATAGGCTTCCTTTAAGATATGGAGGGTAATACATAATCGCTACTCTTGGCTGGCGCGTTGGTGATCGCAGTGTGGTGTTACAGAACGCACAAGACGCTGCTCTGCTCATCCTCTGGAAACTTGGTCGTAAGCAATGAGCATTCTACATAGTTAAAGCACAAATTGTAAATTATACTAGATTGTATCCTGTGAATTGAACCTGTGACCTATAATCGAAAGTCTCAGTCCTTCACCACTGGGCTACAACTGCATAGGAGAATTTACAGACTAATAATAAATAATTTATTTTTAATGCTCAATGAATTAGTCTATTCTCTCTAAGATATAGATAGATATATATTACAATTTCTCTGGAACCATAAGGCTTAGAGATTTGAAATATCTCAGAAATACTCCGTTAGTCAAATAAAGGTGTAATACCCGATGTCGGATATCCGTGACCTTGACTATATTGTCTACTGAGAGGAAGGCCTATCCATGCCGCGTGCACCGAAGAACGATTAACGGTAAAAAAATCACAAATTTGTGAACTGAATTTTACACGTGTTACAATAAACAAACCATTACAACTAAGACCCTTTATATAACACCAAAAGAAACTCGCGGAAGAGATTATTAAGGTTTCATTATAACAGACATAAAACAAAAAGATAAAACTTTTCACTTTATCAAACTTCAATTTAACAAGGATCAAGTGTCCGTCCGGAGTTGAGAAAGTTTTAATAGTAACGAAGGTGGGAAGTACATTTGAGGTGATTTCCACGGTCGTGGATAATGGTGGAATATACTTACAAAAGTTACATTTTAGACCAGGAAACGCGACAATGTTTGGTCAAGTGTCTGAATTTTTTTAACATAATAATACAAACGTTCTTGGGGTATATGGTTTGACATTAAGTTCTACATAGAAATACTGCTGCCTAATGAAACTTCCGCATTATTCATAGCTTTAAAAGAGTCAATGTATAGCTCATTCGCTGCCAAGTAATGTACAGTGCACCCTTTATAGGGTGTTACAAGGAATGGTTTCAAAATAAAGCAAGAAAAATCGTTATCCTAGTTCGGATTATTATATGTACACTTACAATTATTGTACATTTTATACAACGTGATAGAAAATAGGCGTAAAAATTTTAAAGAATTAAAAATACCTTCGTTATTTATTTCATTTATTTAAACTCTTTTGTTCAACAATTAAAGGTGAATAATTATAAATTAAGAGAACATATATAATTCACACTTATATGAAACTGAAACTCGTTACCTGTTACTTTTGTTAGTGATGCGCGCGCCATTTTTAAATTTCACTCTCGTCATTTTTTCATGCCGCGCCTAAAGAAGCATAAATTTAATAATAGATATTTGATTTTGGAATACCAATCAAATCCACGTCTATTTCTCATTACGTTGTATTTAAATGTATATAACAATATATATTACATACTATGCTAATACATAAATATAAACATGTGCTATTTTTAATATTCAAATTATGATTGAAATTTTTTTTCCGTTTTTCTAATTTAGGAAAAAAAATGTGTTGAAACAAAGGTTGTTCTGCGAAATTAATGTACGTGACCCTATTGTTATTCATAGAAGGTTGAAATCCTTTTTTATGCCAGCAGAATTAATGACGGAGACAAGATTTATAAGTTCAAGGCAAGAATTTTTCCGCGAGAAATTTCCTTTCATTTAAATGAAATAATGTTTGACCTTCGCAATGGATTCTGTTTGTTTTTTATTTTACGATTCTACACGAAAATATTTTTAATATATATATATATAAGAAACATTCGCGAGAAGAATTATTTAAAGAGATATAGTTTAATTTTTATTAATATTTTATGTATAAGAAAATAGATAGAGAATCCTGATTAAACACTTCATTTATATATAGGTTGATTGTTTACAGGTGTAAAAGTTTTATAGGATGATAACTCATTTGTCAGCTACAATATTTAAAGCTAATACACCTATTTTCAATCTCTCTGTACTTGTGACTCTGAAATATGTTACATTAATCTATTTTTTTATATTGAAATGCAACAGGCTGATGAACTTCTTGAACTCCTGGCAGTACAAAATCCGCAGAGAATCCAAATTTTGAAAACGATGTTTCTTACTACATTAACATCACGTTAAAAGTTTTGTAGCATTTACTGTGAGAACCAATCGCTATGTATAAGAGATTACCACCTCCACTCATCATGATATCTCTAGAATCGCAAGACTTAGGGACTTGAAGTTCAGTAAGAATATTCCGTTCGCTGAATAGATTTCGTTTCAGAATTGATTTTGCTTAAAATAAAGACTACCCGCCTGGGGCGTTGAAACTGCGTTCATTCGTGATGTCGACGGGGGACAGTTGGTATCTTATATAAAGAGCTAGTGATACGTAATAAGGAGGCAACGATAGGGTTTAAAACAATTATTGTGTTTCGATTTAAATAGAAAAGCCTAGAAAAGAATGTGACAAGGCTAACGTAATTTACAAACTCTTAGACGACTGAAATGAGAATTTATACACACACCACATTTACGGACAAACACGAATGAACACAAACATCAAAAACATGTGAATTTTTTTTCATAATTAGGCATTTTTTTCAGTAATCTCTTCAGAATATATGAATATTACATAATATTTTTTCAACAAAGCCTGGAGTTATAGATTATAATTGGGAGACTCTGGTTTCTGCAATACTAGTTACGAAGTTTGTTATTATAATTGTTTGAAAAAATTGATTAGAAACACCAAGGAATTGCTAATTTATTTATTTCATCAAAAGATGCTGGATGCAAGCTGCTTCCAAAGTATTTTTTTGGAAATCTTAAAAAGAGATTTATGTTCAGAAGTTGATGTTTTGTTGAAATAGTAATAATTTCCTCGATAAAACGAATATCTTAAGGTAGAGATGGGAAAATGATGGGAGACTGAAAATGAGCAATGACCTATATGACTATAAAAGTATTAATATTAAAAGTCATACGATGAATCCAAAATGTAATAAACGAAGAAAAACAAATACAATATCGAAATGTATTTCTTTTAAATTCCGATATCACAGTAGAAAACGTCTAACATACTGGCCGGAAATTGGAAAAAATCATTCTAAATATAAAGTCAACACAGACAAGAACTTTAACTTGGGGATGTGTGATTTTTTGACTCCAAGACGATTCGTTTGAATCAATTTATTTTTACTATGAAAGGTAAACGTTATTGAAAGTAAAATAACAATTCGTTTCTCATTTCCTTTTGCATTTATTTCTTTGTGACTTGATGTAATTATATTTTTCTCAAACGTTTTTTCATTACAAAAGGTCGTGTTCGTCTTGAAGTTTCATAATAGAATTGATGACCAGCTGTTTGATTGTTGATCCATCCATCAGTGCTCAGTGTCTTCCTGAGAGTAGTACTAATAGAGCCCAGTTGATGACTTGACTTGATCAGGTCAGCGATATGGTACATCGTTCACGTGGTCTTTTACCTTGCTTGTCTATGGGCGATATGCCCAAAATAACTTAAGATTCGTTCGTTATTAACATGTCGTAAAGAGTCTTAGTCGAGGATAGACTTATTAGTGCGTTTCTCGAATACCATTATAACTGTTTATAAATGACGGAAATGAAATATATACAAGTTGACTGATTATTGGTGTAAAAGTGAATTATTGTGTACTATTTGTTCTTGCACGTTTTAAATATGAAGTATAATAAAAAGTACATATTGTTTAAAATTTGTACATAGGTTTTCGAAATGTTTATATCAATTTATTTTAAAGCTAATGTGAATTTTTCAATTTGTAGTATACGAGTAGGTGTTTTACTAAAGTATTCCGAATACAATACTCAATATATAAAGACATGTTTGAAATTTTTAAAAGGTGCATGAAACATTCTAACAGATATTCAGAATGACACATATTGACTCGTTTAAAGTTTTACACCTATAACAAATCAACCTGTATACCATGACACGTTTTGCAATAATTTGCAGACACGAGAGGGAAATGAAATCCCTTCCAAGTGCAATTTCGTGTCCACGTACATACTCTGCAAATGCACTGTGTCCGGGGTAAAACTTAAATTTGAGAAGTTATATGATCTAAGTTCCTGTTCCGGTGCCGGGCCAACTATAAGCTTAGTGAGATAACTTCGTTATTAACTAGTTAAGGTCTACAGTGGTTTTAGTATGAAGGACGTGTTGCTGGCTACTGGACGCCTATAAATCTAAATTCATTATTTGAATGTGGAACACACAATTCTCACTTATTTCTTCTTCTTTTCGGCCTATAAATGCCAAATGAAAAGCATAGGCCTCATCACCAGCAACGCATATTGGTCAAAGACCTTCGTCTTCAGGAATTGTGGTATTTTGTCGTAAATAAATAGCACAATAATTATGATGTAAAAAGCAATCTTTTTTCGTTATTTGGTTCACATTTTGAAAATATACAAATCTTATTTAATGACAAAATTACGTAACAAAAAAAAACTTGTATATTCTGAAACAGTGATCACAATTTGCATTATTACTTCGAGTAATTTTTAAGTTAAACTATGATTTATTTAAAAATAAGCTACATAAAATTTAGCAGAGGCTGGAGAACTAGAAATTGTATAAAATTTTGATCTTATTTCTTTATGATATGATCAAAATTTATAAAGAGAAAAATCTCAATAATCCATAAAAAAAGGAAATAAATCTTGATTATTACGATAGGATTTCAATAAAACATTACGGATTGAAACATTGTTTTATTTACGGATAATATATGACATCGCTGCTCTCTTACCTTTTCTCAAAACTTGTAATAAATAAATGAATGAGATAAATTATTTTAAAATAAGTATTATAGTAGTAAATGTAAGATTTGTAAGTTTATACCGTATTATATCGTATCGTGGACGTACCGTAAACAAATTTTTATTAGAATTAAATAAGATGCACAAATAAAAATAAATTATTTTTTTTGTTAATACTTGTTAAGGTATATAACATAGTTTGAATATTACAAGTCATGCACGCGACTGTACCACAACTCTTTCATCTTAGCGCAGCTGCAGCAAATCCAAACAAATTTCTTCCTGTATTTACTGAACACGTAACATCATTATCGTAAAAATATACTCCAAAAGCGGAAGAGCTTCAACTTACAACGCGAGACTTATGTGGGTTACTGTACACATGATGTAATTTATAAACTTGTACCGCACCAGTAATACGAATGAGGCGACGTAAGTAATGACACATCTTAATTACGTTAACTTACAAAAATAAAATGTTTCATTTTTCAAAGTAAAAGCTGGTACAAATTTTTTTAATGGCTCCCGTTGTTTTTTATCTTATTAATTTTTTCAATGTCTTTTTTATTTTTATTCTCTACTGTCATTCTTCAAATAATCTGTCGTGATATTCTTTCATACCACAATTCAATCTGTTTTTCTCTTTCGTTCTAGTTTTCATTTATACATCACCTTCTCGTTATTCTATTTTACATTATTTTATTTATATTGGGGCTGGTATTTTAACGCCACTGCAGCTAAAGCGTTTGCAATAAATCGTAAAATAAAACAATATATTAAAAATCAAAAGATTACAATTGACTCTAACCCCAGATTATACAAAATAGGAGAGTTGCTGGAGATCTTTTCTTCACTTCTCTCAGCGCTAACGCTTTTTGAAGTGGGAGTAGTGACAATAGACAGGTAATTGCAACTGACCCAATCGAGAATCAACAAGTAACAGATCAAGCCGAGGTCCGAGGTCGTGACCCGCCCACCTCCAGCTCGGCGGCCACCCTATTCGGTGAAATGGTAGCATGTTTTGGCCCGAAACGAGGCAACTCCGGGAACCCCAGAGATTCGTTACCTTGAAAGAACTCTTAGGTGGAAGCCCTACCGCTTCAAATTAGCTCAAACAGCAAACTCCACTCGTGCAGTAGGGAAAGTCCAGATAAAAATACTTTATTTAAAAAAAGTAGTTGATCGAGTTTTGGTGGAAGATGGGCTGATGTAGACTTAAATGAATATTCGAAACATATTCTATTTTCTTTAACCTAATACTGCCACAAGAAGACTGATAAATTGGTACATTTTAATTTTTTTTCATAATACTAATTTGCATATTGTTAAGTTTTTGGTGAGATTTTAATACCCATTTTCGTAGCAACAATATATAGCGTCAAAAATCATGAAAACAAAAATAAATGATAAAATTAATTCTATCATTTTTTGTTTAAAATAATCTTTCCCTCTATCAGCATATTAACGTAAGTTCTGCTTTGGTGGGGTTAATACGTAAGTACCAATTTTTTCGTATTTGTATTACAAAAATGCTTCGAAATATTACAGAAAAAAAAACAATAGTTTAGTAAAAAAAATTGTTATTAATTAATTAACTTTAAATTTTTTACAATGTTGGGCATATGGTTAAAATAACTAATTTTTTTAATCAGCAAGGGTATGTTTGTTAAAGCCTAATAATGATTTTTAAATATGTTAAACCATACGCTATGTTACATCGCAATCCATATATGTAACGTATTGGTTTCCAGTGTTACGGTTTCGTTTTTAGAATCTATGTTCCGATAAAGAAAAAAAATATAGTATAAAGATCGTTACATCTATAATATCTATACCATTTTACTTTTTATTGAAATGTAAAGTATACTTTTACTTGTTATTTTCTAATTTTATATTTAGTGACATCTTTACATTTGTAGTATAAACATTATATCAAGTTTGAGACAACGCATCGTATTACATTAAAATAACAAAAGATGGCACTTTCATTAACTTCTCAGTAATAAATTTTAATCATGTCAACTTAAAGTTATTAATAATCTTTATTAAAGTTTGAATTTATTAATCAATTTTTCTGGAATCTCATATATCCATGCTCATTACATATAATGAAGGGAAATGCTGAACGAAAGAATTATGTCTTATATTTTTAAGTCAAACATTATTATGTATTATCTGCGATTCATTGATTTCTTTTAAATTTCTCTTTTGATTCTATACAATATATCAGCTTTGACAAAATTTGAATTTTGAAAAAATTTGCTGCTATATAATTTATTCAATGTTTCGATCTGCTTGTCTAACAGGCTGCAAATTTGTGGCTGTGCAAACAAAACTAGAGCTAATCCGGACAAAAGTGGTTAAGGCCTCTTCAATACTGACACCAGCACAAAAAATTAAATTATACAACAAAGAAAATAAGGAACTGTTCGGGCCATTGTTAGATAAGAAGAAATCGAAGAAATATCGTTCACAAAAGAACTGTGAGTATAACATATGTATCGCCTAACCTTGGAAATAATACAGTCTATTTTTCTTTTACCTTTCTAGATCTTAAGATGCTCAAACGTTACTTTGTCGCGTATTTGTAACAACTACAAAAACGTGTTTTGATTGTAGCGCTGATACACAGTGTAAATAACAATTCACCCAGTGCCAAAATTTCAGAATCATATGACACTGGCGCCTAGAGAAAGACGCAATTCGCAAGTAAATATCTATTTGTTACAGCTAAAAATAGCCTAACGTCTCATCAAAACATAAAAGCGGGGGTATCAAATGAAAGTGCGAAGAAATTCAGTGCGACAGAAAATGTGCATGGCCTGTGTTTAACTTACAAACAGACATTTGATATAATAAAAAGAAATATGTGGCAGAATACTAAAACTTGTTTGAATTATGCTGCAGTGTTAATTAACAACTCCACTGTGAGAGGAATTAAGACATTTGTTGCAAGTAATGCTGCCATAAGCTCCCCAGCTGAACCTGGTTATGTGAGTGAAGACAAAATACTTCAGATCAAACCACATCAAAATGATTTTGCAAAGCAAATCCCGTCTGTCACTTTGGTCTTGAACAAGACCATGACTGAAGAATCTAAAGCTGCACTTGAGAAATGGAAACAGGAAAGGATTGCAGAACTAGGACAGGATGAATTTAATAAGTTCTGTGAAGGTAGGTCTTTATTATATGCTAAACTTATATGTTATCTTAATTGAAATTGATTTTAAAAAATTTAAATTACCTTAGAAATGTGCTGAGGATATTATTCAAATTTATTAGTAATTTTAATGAAGGGTTAACATTTATATTATCAATATTTTATATCTAATTCTAGTTAATTTTTAATATCATACTAAATATTATTGATAATTATTGATGTTTTACACATTATTAACCTTGAATTAATAAATTCCCAGTGAAAGTTGCAGCCTTTCATTTGTGAAGGTTACTATCAATAATAACCTTAAATATCATATTATATTACATTAATAACTTAAAGTAATGGTTGAAAATAACCCAAAAATATTTATACTTTACAAAAATGTTTACCTTGACCTTTACATTAATGTCTTTGATAAGATAATGTAATGTTCTGATATAATGTCATTGTCACAATATATTTTAACTTCATTACATTGTACAGTAGCAAGAATGAAACAAAAAAAAGTATTAATACTTGATGATGTATAAGGGGGACCCGAAAGTAAAATTTTTATTTCAAATCAACAATATATTCACCTTAGTTATGAACAACTTTTTGCCATCTAGTATACAAATTTTCAATGCCGGAGTGGTAAAAATTAATTGATTTTTCGGTACAAATATATCAATAGAGATAACATTACTTTCTAGTCCTCCTAATATTTCAAATACAGACACCATTACCATCAGAATTGGTGACCACACACCAAAGGTACTTTGGTTCAATGCCTTACTTTCAAAGCATTAAACTGTCTAGCCATCATAAATGTTTATTTCATGAATTATATAACCTGCTGTTCAATAAAGCTGTAATAGCAGTAAATATTAACATCAAATACCACTGTTTATTTGCAAAAATGCTATAGGCGAGTTGTACCACATACAATAAGACATTCCTTTTGCTTAAATTGCTATTTAAAAAAAATTAATTTAATAAAAGCTGCCACAGTATTGATATTATTCATCAATATAATTTTGGCTATTGTATGTGACGTTGCGGGATATAAGCTTCTGCTATAGATTTTAAGCTAGACCAGATGAAAATGGTCTACATCCAGTATCTTCTTATCTGTCCTGAATTTTGAGAGTTGTGAACTGATTACCGTGAAACTTTGTTATACTAGAATAACCTTAAATAAAATTTTATTTCCATACAACAAAAGTTTAAAGCTTATTCATTATATACTAGTTATTGACATGATCATTGATGGATATTATTTTTAATCTCCATGGTAAGAATAACTTGTGTTTTGGACAACAGAGGTTTTTAAAAAAATATTGGCTAAGATGAATACCTAATAAACATTTTAGAAAAAGAGGAAATATATTGAAAGCTTTACTAATTGTATTAGATATTTAATTGCTATTTACCATTTTTTTTTATAAAATAGACTACATGTTTTTTCATATAATGAAAAAAAAATGATGTCCCATAAATTATGATTATTTCAAAATACTATAATATGGTTTCCAATATAAACTAACACAAAAAAGCAAGAGTTTATCTATGTTACGTGATTTTAAAAATATTCTTATTGTTTTATTAATTATGTGATAGGAGAAAAATTGCACTACCTTTATGGTAATTGTCTCCACTGGATGCTTAATCATTTATCTATCAAGACATTTTTTTTTTCAATATTTAAATATAGAAGTAGTTATGTAATATTTTCAATCACAAAGTATCCATTACTAATTTACCAGGTGAATTGTCTTGTAAACTTTAATTACTACACTAAAAAAAATTTATTGCCATTGAGAATTTTTGAACTTTGACACTAATAATAATAAAATTACCTATTTATTACAAACCTTTGTTAAACTATGCATTTCAAATTTATTAATATTTGGTGTTAATTTTATGCATTGTTAATATTTTTTGTAATTGTGTAATGGTGGACTTTTAAAATAGCTGCAGCTAGTACTTATTTATTTTCTCATGACTTTTGTCTTTTTTTATTTATCATATCCTGGAGCCGCTTCGAAAGCGTTATCCCTGATGGGATCTTTCAACAATACTTTAAGAGTTTAGGTGAGAGCACCTTTATTAGTGATGTCTGTCATAACATGACATCAGATTTTTGTGTTCTTTTTAGACTAAGTTAGTCTTCTATGATCTTACCCAGTGTGTAACTTCATAATAGTCTGTTTGGGAATCATGAAGCAGACTGGATATCTTACTAGTATGAATTACAATTCTGTTCAGGTATATGCAACCCATTTTTACAAATGTATTGCATTAATTATAATAAAGAGTGACCAATAAATGCAGTCACTGATTAGGGTAGTCAAATTCAAAAGTTAACTTGTGCCAAATATGAAAATATGAATGCTTAACTATAGGTGGTCCACAAAAAAAGTTTAATGTTCATAGATAAAAATACTTTTATTTTGATTAGTAAATTTTAATAAACATACATAATCTTTCCTATTTCGGAAGAAATTTCACTTGCCTAAACAATTTTTAATATTGACCCGTAATATCTATATTGTTTATATATAGTGTATTATTATGTATTATAATTTTATTAGGGGGAACGGAAAGTAATGTAGCTTTTTTGAGTTAAATTCACACGACTACATTTTTAACAAATATTTATTTCTAATCAACAATATATTCACCTAGGTTGTCAACAATCTTTTGCCATATAGAATACACATTTTCAATGCCAGAGCGGTAAAAATCAATCGTTTTTTTGTAAAACATGTCGATAGAAACGATTTACTTTCCGGTTCCCCTAATATATGCTGATATTTCACGTTAAAATTTCTATTTTATTTTTATTACGCATCGGATATTTTGACAGGGCAGCATAAATGTTCATCATAAGCCGCATGCGGTACGCGATCGTGAGTTTGACAACCCTGAATTACGGTCTCCTTTGTTCCTCTAACATATTAGTAATGATGAGTATATAAATAGAATGTATATATTAATTGTTTATCAACAGAAATATATATTTATGTTTGGATTCCAGCCAAGTTGAATAAAATAAACAAAGTTGTTTATCGATCTAATTCAACATACAATATTTTTCATACGTTAAAATATAACATGAATATATAATGACATATGAATATTTAATTTAGGGTTAAAAGTCTAGACCTGATGGTACACTGGTAGTGTATATCGTATATCCATTGTTAATTTATGATATATTAATTTTATATACTAGGTGACTCGATATACATTCTCCTGTTATATTAAGGAATTAATTAAATAATAAGCGCTCTTTTATTTAGATATATTAATGATCCTTTCTTAGGTAAAAGTCTCTCGACAATTTTCATCTCATTCTATTCATGATACTGGACTACGGATACTTTTATCCGACTAGTCCAATGTAGTGGCAAGTTAATGTGGGCTATGAGAAGGCACACAGAGCTCAGCACAGATAGGCGGTTGGAGGCTTTCCGGAAGTGGCGAGCACGGATCGGCAAAAGCAGCGTAGGTTATGTACCCATAATGTGGGCAGACAACCTTTATGAGGTCCTCGGTAAACGTTGGATGATAGCCTCTTCTAGCCGGTTTTATTGGAAACCTTTAAGAGAAGTCTATATCTAGTAGTGGACATGCTACGGTACAAATGATAACAATGATACAATATACTACTCTTCATATAGTGTAGATTAGTTATTACTGGTAAGAAAGAAAACAATCAGAGAGCAGGAGGTATCATCCTCTCAAGTACCTTGGAATCTAAAGGCTAAACATGTTTCGAGCGACTGCCAAAGCCGAGGTCCAATTGCAGAGCTTAGCGACCTTACTCCTTCGATTTTGAATCCTGAGGTATCTAAATGCGTAGAAATAAAACGATGTTCTAGAAATTAGTTCTTAGATTCCAGTGATCTGTAATCTCTAACTTGATGGTCTATGAGTGCCACAGGAAAAAAATATTTATCGATAATCATAGTAAATATATAATTTTAATAAATATGTTATCTATTTTCCAGCACAATTGGCCCTGGGGACTAAATTTCACAGTACGTTGAAGAATTATTTCACACAGCCCCGATCTCAGCTACGCATCGACAAGGACGTCGAAGGAGTATGGGTCTCAGTTGCGGATGTATTAAAAAACATATCAATGCCTAAAGCAATAGAGTCAAACGTTGTCCACCCAGTTTTAAAATACAGAGGAATTTTTGATGCAATCGCCGATTATGAGTAAGTATAACAATTCTTAACACGTTCCGTATCGCGTGTCCATTTAGGGCGCGTGGGGCGTATACGACCCACACTTTAAAAATTAAAAAAAAAACTAATTTAAGACGAATGCTTTACACTTTTTCAATACTGCAAAACTATAGTTAGCTGGAAAAGGTTATAAATTTTAATATGCATTACGTACGCTCGTACGCGATGAAGTTTTCAACATATATTCGACTTTACAATTCATTTTTTAAGGATCATTTGTTTTTCAATGAGAACTGCAAATGGCCTGAATGGAAAGCGCTGCGGGGGTTCATACACGCCCCACATGAAATGTGTTAATGTGTCCCATATAACACGATCACGTATTTATTATCAGAAAGTACTTTAACAATCTTGTTTAGAATTCTTCCATTGCATGATGTTACACAGTGCATATGCCTTTTAACTTGGTTACCAATTGCCCTCGCGAAATATTCTAATAATAGCTTAATAAAGAAAATAACTTGATTTACACTATATATAATATATAATATGTCTATATATAATATATAACATGTCACGTTTTGTCCATCTATAACGGGAGATTCAGTGAAAATGTGATGAATGTAGGTAGGGTGATTAGATGTAAAAAGATTTAAAGTGGCTAAAACATAGCCCATTTTCTGTCTATTAATGTATGCTAAATCATATCCAAAGATAATTTATTTATTACGTTTTATAAATATTACGTAATGACTATAATAACGTAATGATTACATAGTAAGAAGCGTTTAAAAAAAGTCGGATTACTACTTAATATAATTAATTATTGTTTTCTATCTGTCCTTGAAGACATTGTGAGAAGTTATTGGCCTGTTGCATTTAAAAAAATAAATTTAATTAATATATATTTCAAAGTGATCACTTTACACAGGATGATTAGGAAGTGTAAGATACTTTAAAGTTTTTTTGCTCATAAATGAGCTCTATATGCATATCTTTAAAGCTTTTACACCTATAATTTGTATGTAATTTATAGTTTTCTCTGGTAATGGCTCTAAATAAATAGGAAAGGACCAATATTTAGCCACTTCCGCACATGCAGTGGTTGTCGTGCATGAAAGTGCACCGCCCGCCAGCCCGCTCGTAAATGCGCATGCGACAGACAATGCCAACCACACAACCGCCACCGTAAATTCACTCAACACGTGTTTCACCCCTCCACGGGGCATCTTCAGGAGTTGTTACACAGATTAGTGCTAAACACCGAGTAGCAGGCTGGCGGGCGGTGCACTTTCATGCACGACAACCACTGCATGTGCGGAAGTGGCTAAATATTGGTCCTTTCTTATTTAGGATGGACTTCCGCAATGTAACGCCTGAATCCATTAAATATTTAAGATCAGCATGCCTAGCTGAACAGGCGAGGTTATACATCAAATTAACTAAGCTAAATAAATAGAAAAATTAAAATTTCTAGGACGCGAGATGTTTTAACCCTTTTAGAGCCATATGTATTTTACCAATATATATGCTAAAAATGCATGTAAAAAAGTGTATTTTTGTAGATAATTTATATCGACAAGTGCCAAACACCCAGACTCGGTGTTTGGCACTGGTCGGTCTGGCGGACGGTGCACTTCATTGCGTGACTACTGCTGCATAGCGGAAGTAGCTATTAGTTAGCTATTATCATAGATATTAGTTCCTTTCTTAGTCATATTTTTATAATTAGTTAAATGTTTGTTTTACGTAAAAGTGCTTACCTATGCGCTTGCGGTTATGCCTAACTTGTACGGAATAAACTTCTGAGGATCACCTTCACTTTGCATTTATATAAAATGTAAAAAAAAATTAAGTCATAAGCTTGAAGCGCGCGCGCATTCTTAAATTTCAATGATCAACAAGATACACCCAGTTCATTTTACATGGTTCCTTAGAAAAGCGTGAAAAAAAATAGTGATAAAAATGCAAAAAAAAAAAAAAACGTATGGTTAATTCGGAGCTATGTTCGACAACTTTAAAAGAACTTGTAAAATTAAAAACTCAAAATAATTTCCAAAAAAAAACGTACAAATTACGTAATAATGATAACCATATTACTGTATTTATAAAACAAAAACGGTTAATTTTTATTAAAAATAAGAAAATTAGTCCACAATGAAATTTGGAATAAAAATAAATTTTGTAAATCTTAATCGCTCTTTGATAACCAACGTGTTTTAAGGATTGGACTGGATGAACCGAGTTTGATTCAGACGAAAAAATTCTTACGTTTTAAACGGACTCTATGAAAAAGACCGTGCAAAAAGAGACTTAGGTGTAATATAAAAATTATTTTTTCTAAAACATATAGTGACCTTAATAATTTCCGCAAAAGAGGCAGTTTTAATTGATAAATTTGTTAGTTTTTGTATTAAAAGTACGCTCGCCCCAGCTATAAGTATGTTTTTTTTTTGTAATATCGAATCTATGACATTCCAGGGACAAGCCTACTTTGATTGAATGGAAGAAATCCGATAAGCTTAGAAAGGCAATATCCATGACGTATGACAATCCCGTACAATTGGCGGCATATTTTGGTGCAGTTTGCAATGATCTGAATTACAAACATTTGAATGTGAGGGATGCTTTACTTGTTATTGCGTACACGGACGGCTCAAAGGCAGATGTTTTTCATCTATCCACGGACAAACTGAGAGAGCACTGGGCCCAGTGGCTCATTAGACTAGAAGAGTACACAAAGAAGTTTAACAACGACTCGGAGAAGATATTAAAAGGCGGTAAAAGACTGTTTGAAGAAGATACCGGGAATCTCTAATCGAGGTATGATTTTTCTATACTGAGTAAAGGGACAATTTTAGAGCCTTTTCCCCACGACGACAGTCCAGTTGGTTTTATTGTATCATGTAAAAACCTTTATTATGTTTATTGTTAGTAAATCGAAATTAAAACATGACGAAATAAAAAAAAATATTTTTAGTTTAATTCATATATAAACTATTAATATTGAGTAGTATTATTTGTAAGCACATTGGCGACATGTGAAAATATCAATCAGAACTTTTTAATAACTTTAAAATGTTAATGGTTATGTATGACAACAGAGAGCCAAGATCGTTGATGTAATTTAAAGAATCAGTTGTCTGAAGTGGCATATCACACGTACAGTCGACGACTGTTGACGCCAAATGCAGGTAGACGCGGTGTGGGTAGGTTCGCCACTAAGACCGACGACGTACTTAAGATCTCTGGAAGCCACTGGATGCGGGCAGCGCAGGATCGGTCATCGTTGCGACCTTTAAGGAAACCGAAAACCTTCAAGATAGTGAAATCAAGATCTTCAAGTTTTTTTTTTTAATATAACCATCACCCGATGCAGTAAAATACATTATGAAATATGTTGAAACACTTTCACTTAACTATAAATTTAATTAAACTGGATCCTTGTTAACTGGACTATTTACAGTTTGTACTAGCAGACTAGCTTGCGGGATCATAGCGTTCTGGAGATGCGACGACAGACTGGCAAGCGTAGTGTAGAAAATAAATATTGACAGAGGACTTCGTGGCCGCTGTATGCAAGCTTCGTACCGGTCCTATTGGAAACATATAGACTTGGTCTATGTCCTGCAGTGAACGTCCTTCGCCTGAAATGATGATGATGATAATGAAACAAGTGCCCGTCAATGGGATTCTGCTGAAAGTGGACCATTATGGGATAGGGCTCTTACTGGAAAAGTTTCAGAAAGCGTTCAAATCTCTTATAATAATATATTAAATTTTTCTGCAAATTTGTCTTTATGTTTATCATACCTAGCTATATTTATTTCTATTTTTTTAAGGTAAATGTAAACGGCATAAGAAGTATAAAAATAGGAAAATGAAGAAATAAATAAATAAGTCTGTATTCCAAGATGTTTATAAAGTCAAGCACCTGACTGCATTAATGTGCTGTGGAAGATTTTGTGATTGAAACTTGCAGTTACAAAGATTAGCCGACTATTGTTAGCCTGATCATCTATGCAAGTGCTTCCCATTTTGCTATTTACTATTCATCTATAATATTTTGTCATATCCTTGTTAATTAATATTTTTAGACATTGTAATGTTGCTGTATGCGAAGACAAGTCAGAAAGTCATTACGTTCATTGCTATAAATTCTAGTAATTTAATGCCCGATGAATATATTAAAAGATGGTATCAAACATTAATTTCCCCCATACTAACTTAAATTGAATTAATTATTTGTAAATTTAAAACATGTATATAAATTGTAACAAAAAGTGTTTAGGTAAAATATGCACAAAAACTACCATAATTTCAAATTAAATATTTACGCACTTTGTGACATCTTGCAATGTTGCCATAAGCTTGTTGTCATAGGTAACAATTCGCGTAAATATTTAATAAAATTTTTATTTTTATCTTTAAAAAGTATCCCAGTTAATAATCATACGAATACATTAGTTTATGTTTAATTAATTTGTTTTCGCATTTATTTTTTATTCCACTGATTAAAATAAAAGTTATATTAAATGTAGTGTTTTCTATTGCAGTGTTTATAATTAATTTAAAAACCCTAAAATAAAGTTTTATACAAAAACTTTTTCACTGAACATTTATTGTGAACAGTGAAACTGGTGTTATTTTTTGTTGCTTTCCTTCCAAAAAAAAAAATACAGTTTCGGAGAATTTCATAATATCGCACTAACAGTGATATCGTTTAGAGTAATCTCAACGAAATTTAAGTCAAAAAGTTGTCACATTTGTTGTGAGGGTCTATAAGGTTCTGACTAAAAATGTATACTTCTCTCAATTTCACCAACAATTACTTTCGAGTAACACTCCTTTCTTGAAACCGCAGACAAAACATTATACTGCATTGGCATGATTTAAAATGACAGTGGCATTTGTGTTCCAGATGATAGGCGGTAGCATCCAACCGACCTGTCAAGCGTGACGATTGTGGTATATCCTATATATATTGTGGTATATATATATATATATATATATATATATATCCTTGAGGGAGGCCTGTGCTTTGCAGTGGGTGTCTATGCTGGAAGAACTAAACTTCATAGTACTAAACTAAATCTATACAAGATACAAGTGTAAGTCTGGATGCACTAAATTGTACTAAACATTTTATTTTATATATTACAGACAAGATATGGCTGGCATTGTTAGTGAGACGTTAATTCCATCTGAGATTTCGGTAAGAGTGTGAAGTATATTACATAATTGTTTTTGTCAACATTAGTTAAGTTTATTACACATGCTAAGAAAGAGAATACCTCGCAGTGGGCGTCTATTGTATGAAGAGAGAAAACTTTTTAAAACTGCTAACATAAACCGACCGCTTAAAAAAATATATTCTTTAACTTGTTTCCTGTGGTTAGCCACCACCACAGAAAAAAACGTTGATTTAGAGGACATTCTTATTAGAGACTTTTTACATTACTTGTGTAGTTTTTCTGTTTTTTATTCCCTTATAACTGGTGAAATATTTTCTTTTGAGTTTTTTTTTACCTCTGTGCATGACTATACTCGTTTTGGCGTCTACAAAATTAACCAAGGTGCACAGTTTAAAGGATTGAAATTACAACTATTTCCAATGGCGAATTTGCAAACATATCCGCCTGGTCAGGACCAAAGCCGGTCACAACCTTAATAGGCTTCACCCTTTTATGCTCCTCAAGCAAACTTCCTTTCGAACAAAAACTGCCCTTATACAAAACTTACGTAAAACCAGTCTTAGGCAAGCGTTATATTCGCGCACGCCTCACCAACCGCACTCAAACCATTACAGACGCTCCAAAAGAGCTTTACTCGGATTGCTAACTAGGTGGACTAATACCAGCGCGATGTAGCACTAAACAATGGCCTCAAACTTCCAACGGTCCAAGAATTCTTTAAAGGTTGCTCAAATACCTACTTTGAGTCGTTCTTCACACCCAAACCCCCTCAAAGCTCAAAGACCAAGAGATGTGTCAAAGGCGTACTCCTCATGCCCATCACAGCGTTCTCATCGAAGACGCGCCACACCGTATCCTGCAGACACAACACTGCAAGCCTGCGCTACTCCGCACGGCGGACTGCGGGGGGGGGGGGGGAGGCAGTCCGCTCCCCAGTCGCGATCAGTGTAGGTGAACCGAGATTGGATCCCGATCCCTACTTTTGTAGTGCTTTGTCTGTGGTCTTCGGTTTGCCTGTGGTCCATGCTGCCGTCCTAAGCAGCATGCACTACTCGCCTTTACTCAGGTAGAGCGGTTTGCTACGTGCGAACGTCATCCAATCACCATGTATAGGGTGATCATTTTGAATTTTTTTTTATAATTGCGACGGGTTAATAACTTCTGGTGTTAAAAAGTGTACGGGAAAAATTATTTTCTTACTTTAAAATAAAAATCTTCATTTAAAAAGTATTACCACATATATTATCGATACCTAATTTGTTATTTACCATTGATATTGGGATGGGTGTATTAAATGACAGTTGAGCTGTACATTTACTCCTTTAAAGCCTTTTCACCTAAAACCAATTATCCTGTACGTATGTAAACTTATTATATTACTATTGGTTTATGTCTCGATGAAATGATAGGAAATGTTCAAAATAAAGATACTATTAACAATTATTACTGGTTCGTTGGGTTCAAAAATTATAAATGAAAATAGAAACCATAAACAAGAATTATTGACTGTATTTATAATAAGTGTGTTTTAACCAACGCTTTATATTTGTCTCGTCTCTACGGGCTGATTTCCGTAACCAAGCAGTGGCGCTTTCATTTTGTGTCGGAGTTAGCCCTACTCAAGCTAACTTCGAGAAATCACAGTTGATCTTTGTGTCGACGGCTGTGATTCGTGATCGGTAACACTGTGGAGTACTACCCCCCTATACCGAAGTAATACGTGAACAACAGTCTCGTCCTCTTCCAGGCATGTCCTGCCAAGAGGACCCTTTGCAGACTTGACCTTGTGCAGGGCATAACGGGTTACCATAAGGGGTTATGATATATACATATATACATATATATATTTATATATATATATATATATATATTTATATATAGATATTGTTTTTTTTTTATTGTTGGCACTCTCCATGGCTCGTCCATCGCTTAGTATTTGGCCTCATCGACTTACAGTAAGATGACGGGCTCCGGGAAGTAAACGACTATGCAGGAGCCTCCTCTGGCCAGCCCATCAACAGCATTGTTGTCTTTGTAGCAGCTATCACCTTCAACCACTGTAGTGTTACTAAATCTTTTGAATGGAAACTATTTAGATATGTTACCCTCTGGGGGAACGACAGAATTATGTTGGATTCCTAACCGTTAAAACCCCCTCGGTGATCTTTCTTGGTACCTTTGGATCCTCCCGGATCTTCTACAGAGCTCGCATTTGGTCCTCAGTACTATGTCAAGACACAATCCAGAGGGAAGCTGAACCCTCCCCCGGCATTCTTGCTGTACGACAGCAAAACGAGACCGTTTCACGTTGCCGTTCTCGGGTTCGCATTGAGTCTTTGGTTCGAATTTAAAAATTTTAGTCGTCTCTTACCATAGCCATATCGTAATGAACTCGGGCTAAACGATTGAACAATTGTTTTACCTAGGTTAAGTTTTCACTCAATTATAACATCAAATATAATATATAATCAAATATATCATAGCTGTAACATTTATGAAGGTGATAATTCTTCAGTAGTTTGTGCAACGCGTGTGTAAGCAATCAAACGCACTAATATTATAATACATCACATCAAAGAGAGGTAAATTCTTAAGCAGTAATGCTTAAGAATTTGTAAATGTTGCGAAGAGAAGAGCCTGACGTGGTGCTCGCGTTGGTGTTTATCTTTACTGAGACTAGACACCTCTATCTTTTTTTTTTTAAATAATCCTACGAATGTTGCTTTAGATGCTCGTTATAAAGTATTTACAGATACGTTTCATTGTTCTTGAAAGAAGAAATAAGTCGAGTCTAGAAGATGTCACATAAAACAATAAGTTTCACATAAAAAAGTAAAAAAATTATTCTTATTAATAAAAAGTCAGTTTTGTTTTATTATATTTTGCTGTAAATATAATTTACAAGAACAACATAGTTGATAACGTAAATAATTTTCATCCGTACAAATATTATCTAATAGAATAAACAAAATATGCAAAACATTTCAATGTTAGTAGCAAAAACTTCATGCAACAAGTGACGTATAAGTAAAGTCATAATGTGAACGTGCCTTCATTTTTACAAATGGCGCCAAATGTCACCATGTTATGACATTACTGATGTAGATTTATAGATAATTAGTTGTCAATAAACAATGGAGTCATACACATCTCAAGAACGAGGAATTATTGTTACTGCTTACATGACGACGTCGGAGACACGACATGCACCAACGTGACGACGGTGCATACAATTGGGCACCAGTAGACCTTTGTTGCAGCGAATTTTGGTGAAAGATTTGAAAATGTTTCCAAATGAAATGCAAAATCACGCAGTTAACAGTAAAGAAAATATCGCCAATTTGCAGCTAGAAAGTGGCCACTCGAAGGAAACAATTTTTTCCAATGAATGTCATCAATCTTTCATATACAAATACATATTTTTTAACTACGGCGCTCTTTTTTAATTTATAACAAAATGGCTGCCGATTTAAATTATGACATTACTTTTGCATCACTCTTCATGTAAAAATTAAAGTAATAGTTTTATGATATTACACTTTGTACAATGGTTCTTTAATATTCAGATCCATTTCACATATATACGGCAATGTTTGGTTACAATCCTGTGCCATTTGTAATATAAAATTTCTTCCATCATTGTAATTTTCATTGCTTACCAAAACTACTACGCCGCAGTCCCCCTCACGGCTTGCGGATAAGTCCACTCTTGTACCTGTAAAAGTTAACGACCACTTAACTACTCTCTCTTATGGATTTCGAATAGGACCTGTAGGCATCGGTCATTTTCGTCGACCTTAATCAAGTAGAAAAACGTGCTTGTGGACATCCTACGCTGCTCCTGCTGGTCCGTGATCTTTATTTCAGAAACCTATGGCACCTCAATCGGTACCTCAGCTTGCCAATTTTTTTTACCTTCTTTGATCTAAATCCCGAGCCCTCTTACATCATTTCAGCTATAGGTCGTCTGTTGTGGGGCATAGACCTCTCTTATACATTTACTATAGGACAGACTGGTAGCGGCCTGCATCTTGTATCTATTGTTATTATATTTATATTATTATTTTATATATATATATATATATTTATTTTTATTTTATATATTTTTTATTTAGATATTTTATATATATAGATATATATGTATATATATATATATATATATCTATTTATCAAGTACTAATAATTAACAAATCGGTCTTACCTCGTATGCTGTAAAAGTCGTTACTAGGTAAAATCTTTCTAACGCCAATGAAATAACTTATGTCGTGTCTAATAAACCTCTTTAAAATCTCTTTGTCAGCTTGTTGAATAGTAGTTGCTAAAATTCCTCCTTCCATAAAACAAGAATGCATTGCGTCTTGCCAAGTTTTTTCTCTTTCATTTACTTTGTAACATAAATTCAAGGTTTTCCAATAAACGTAACCTGCAAATAAAAATAATGCTTATTAACATTTTTGCCGTATTTTCAGTTATAAAGTGCTAAATGGACAGAATTTCATAATGTTTTTACATTTTCTCATATCCTTTACCATTTCTACGTTTAAAATTAAAAATACGTTATACTATTTCGTTATTAGTCTTAAGAATCTATTTAAACAAAATGATTCAAAATTTTACATAGAATAGAAGCTTCTATACCTGAATCAGCTGTGGGGCACTTTTCATTGTTTAATTTCTTGCAAATAAAAGGTCTCCTACGCTTGCAAGATTCGACGCTTTTTGCACCCGTTTGGGTGGACATTACAATACACTTGGATTCCGTTGTATCTGAATTCCTGATAGCTGTCTTGAAATGTTCTGGAAAAACATTTCCTGAGGAAAATCAAACGAAATTTTTTTAAAGTAATAGGATGTTTATCTTTTAGTATAATAACGCTAACTTTACAATAAGACTATTGAGAGTAAAGTGAAATATTCTTCCAATATACCATGAAGTCGACTACGACGAAGTCCGCTGTTACAGAAGACTAAGGGAACTGTAACACTTGCTGTAATGTTTTATATTGAAAGTCATCGCTGTGATTAACACTTTCAATAGACAACATCTTAATTTTAACTGTACGTGTATCACATCGTCATTTAAAACATACTTACCCGTGAGTCTCGACCGACAACACCCTTCGAGCAAAGAAAGCATAATTGTTTTGCAAATAGACAATGGACTTCAAGTAACGCCACAAGGGCAACAGGACTTTGATGACAAACGTAGTCACAATGAGCTTACGTGTGACTCGTATTGACACTCGACTGTGCGTGTGATATTATTTCCGCAGGTATATAAATTAGCCATCCATTCCAAGATAGCGTTCCATACAGCGTATCATTTAACAACATGTAAAATAAGTTCATAATTCTTGGACAAATGACGAAGAAAAAGTTAACTGTTTTCGACTTACCATCGACTGTTAAAAAGTCTCCTTGGCCAAATGCATCGCTAACGCCTACGAAGATTTCATTCGCTTCTTCCAGGGAATCGGACAAGTTAGCGGCCACGCGCCACTCATCCACCTCTTTGGGGTAAAATAATTGAGCACCTTCGTCGTCACAAGCCATGAAGGCTTCCTCCCATCCCTTCACATCGTTGAAATGAAATTTATAAAATCGTTAAAATCCTCTTTATAGGTATAGTCCCTTCTGTAAAAAACATCGCTGCTCGATTGAACTGCACTGATGGTTCCTGCAAATCAAGATTTTATCATCATCACTTAAGACATGAAGAAATTTATAAATTAATAAATTTTACAAAGATTTCTAAAGGTATCGATTAGAAGCGGCCTATCTATCCAACATAACGATACTGTCCGCAAAATGGCTCTACAAGGCGTCTTGTAACGTAATTGCCACGATATAATACATAAGAAGAAGAATGATAAATGTTTCAACGATGGACTGTTAAGGGAACTAGGGAACTAGGTGGACCTCCTGGTCAAGGTCGTTGGAAGTTAAAAAATATTAATAATTCTTCCCAAATCGGTACGGTGTCAGCTTAGGCTACTAACCATCGACAACTAAACATCGTACAATTTTTTTAATTATTTTTAATATAACAATGAATATTTTATATTTACTCAGGTGAACTCAATTTATTCAAATTTATTGATTTGGTATAGAAAGCTAAGTGATTTGAATTTACACTATCTAATGTAAAAAGTGGAAATTGTACCTTATTTATTAGTGATTAAGTGTTCAAACTGACCGACTAAACAATTTTCTTAGATAAAAGCTCCAGTGAAACCCTCATCTCTCAACACACCCAAACTCGGCGCGGGCGTCTTGCATTTAAAAAAGTATAACAATGGACGGACGTCAATACGGCTCGATGTGTTCATTTTATTTTCATCGCATTTTGTTTTACGTTATTTTATTATAGGGCCGTACCGGAGAAATTAAGTATATCTTAATATATATAAATCTCGTGTCACAATGTTTATACTCAATGGACTTCTAAACCACTTAACCGATTATAATAAAATTCGCACACCATGTGCAGTTCGATCTAACTTGAGAGATAGGATAGTTTAAATCTCAAATTATAGTCGCAATTTTAATTTATTGCTAATTATTGTCTGTTATTATTTGACAGTCACAATTATCTGTTAACTCCAAATGATTCTAACAGATGTCGATACCTTTCGACTGGGTTGAGTAAGTAATCAATAGATGGCGCTGCTATGGTAAATCTACGAACGTGTCATATAAGCTACATTTTAACAGCATAATTACCACGTGTTGTTGACGCTATAAAATTAATTAAATTTATTTTGTAGTGAACAAATTACCGTATAATTCAATTATTTCCACTTTTTAAATTTTCACAGCAACGCGTGGCCGGGTCAGCTAGTATATATATATATTAAGAAAAGAACTGTACGTGATATTTATAAATCTTCAAAGCTAGAGATTCCTTGTGAGATGTTTTTGAAGAAATTAATGCCTGGTGCTTGCTTCTCGATACATATTTAATAACATATTATCTATGTGTCAAACTTAAATTTTAATTCACAGTAACAGGCATAGTATAAAGAAGAAAAAAATGAACTCTTGACGCCTAGATTTCGTTTTTAAAAAATTTGATAAATTCTTCTTGAATCTTAGTGTAGACATTTATAATAAAGATATTTCTTTTCTCAGTTTTGAATCTAAAATCTGAAGTATAATAATTAATCTTGTTTTAGCATTAAAAAGGTTTTTTAATTGATTTAAATGTGTGGAACATGGTTGGTTGACTCATTTATATGGTTGATGTTATAATGTATACATCTTTGTTGAAAATCATTGTTGAACTTAATTTAAAAAGAGTGACTTTTGAGTTTTAGGCCGGCCTTCGATCAACATTTCATGCCGATGGCGGCCAACAAAAATTATAGTCTTCAAAAAATTGACGATTCAAAGGTATACGTCTACTTGAAAAAAGATATTCTGAATAATTAGAAGTTATCCTAGTCTGTCTATATACAAGTAGCGCATTTGGTCCTATCAACTTTGTCTTACTCAAAGTATTCGTGAACTTAAAAATTTTATAACTTAGTATACAGATTTAGTTAAAAGTTATATTTCCATAAAAGTCTTACCTAGAATAAAGACGATTGCTTGATACAGCATCTTGGTTCGAGTTCTACGCTGCACTGCAATATGAAGCCTTATTGTCCGTCTATATATAAATATACGCTCTGTCTGGCGCGGTCTATACGGGATGTTTGGTTTTGTTAATAATTAAGGACCTTTCCGATTGTTTCATTTTGAAGTTACTTAGACTTGTAGATGTTAATGTTTCATCGTGCTCGCTTCTTTTGGCCTTCCTAAAAGATATCTAAGAAGAATATACCATAATGTCCACGCTTGACAGGCCGATTGGCGGTCTCAGTGCGGTTATGTTACGCAGAGGACGCGTACGTATATATATATATATATATATATATATATTTATTTATAAATATATATATGTATATATATATAAATATATATATATATATATATATATATATATATATATATATATATATATATATATATATATATATACATATATATAAATATTTATAAGAAGAAGGGCAAAAGATTGTTTGCATTTTTGAAAATTCTTTACATATTTTTTTACAAATTTTTGTACATATTTAACTGTAGTCTATAAATTGTCGTTGGGGCCGAAAGGTTCTCGTGTGGCGGATAATTTCCACTAGACGCGGCGTGGGTAGGCCTCCCAATAGTGGGACCGACGACAGAGCTAAGGTCACGGGAAGTCAGTCCGAGATCGGTCATCGTGGCATTTTTTGGGAGAAGCTTACGCCTTTCAGTGGGCGTTTATCGGTTGAAAAAAAAGATGTAGATGCGATATTGTTCGATTACCTTTTGCTATTTAGAAAATAGTATCAGAAATGTTAGGACATGTGATAAAAATAACGATAAGTAGTTTTGGCTGTCCTCTTTTTATATTAACCTGACACGGTCCAGAGAGTTCTGAAGAAATCTAAATTTGTAGTGATTTGAAGAAAAAAGGTCAGGACTATAAGGTGGAAAGCATTATCACCTTGTCAATCTTAACGAAGTAAAACATTTTTTATCGTCTACTATTTCATTTGTTTTAACGATATGACGTAACAAAGCAACAGATCTATAACTTTCTGCTAGATTCGGTATTCCTATTTTGAAATACAACTAGCACTACACAAGTGAATACTTCGTCCTCGCATCATTGTTCTTATTGATGAGGGTCGTGATCACCTGGACACGGAGTAATCTTTATCATTAGTATGCTGCTACACCTGTTCCTATCCTTTTAGTCTTTACAAATGACGAGAAAATTTGTTCGATGATTTGAACGACCTTTCGGAAGTTAACCTTCGCCGTTTCCATTACCACTGGTTTAGGTTGCCTTTCCTGAATAGCCAGGCTACACAGGTGATAGAAAAATTACTGTATTCGCTGGCAGAAGCTAAAAACCCAGGTTTGGATTTTGTCACTGCGCAAAATGGACATACACAATGCTAACATACATGGAATTTTAAAAAATAATTAAAATAGTGAAAAAATTAAATGAGAATAAAGCGATTAAAAATATTAGACTACTTTGACAACCTGTATACATTTTATGATAAATCATCATATACTGTATGAACAGTGTGTTTTGTTTCAAGTTCTATATTAGGTATAAAATTATGTACACCATAAATTTGTATAGATAGGGACAAATTTATGTCCATATATTATTAAAATTGTACTACTGACTATAGGTAAAGAATACAAAAGCAAACATTTTGCATTAATTGTTATAAACTTTGAGAAGTAGAGAGAAAGGCTATATATCCTAAATGATATAAAACACAATTAGCTGACCTCACAACTGTTCTATAAGGAACGCCATTACGAAATGCTTATATTTGTACTGTACTGTTTCGAAGATGTTTATGAAGTTAGCCCTAAGACTTTTACAGCTTCGTCTGATATCTATCTATAACTCTATCTATAACTATATTAAAAACTAAAGAATTCGTGTTTTAGAATCTGCATTTGATACTGCGATGGAGGTTGAAGCAGTGAAACCGCGGCTTACCTGATCGTGTCAGTCTGATGTTTGTGTAGTGCGTGTGTGTTCATGTCAAAGTTACAAGACAATTTTTGCAATCGCGGCAATATTATAATATTGTTGAAAGTTCCCACAGTTGCACAGCATAGAGGCATAATTTATGCCGTATCGTCCTATTGCACTTCAGCCGGTGCTTAAAGTCCGTCGTCTGTCAACAAGACGATTATTTTAGCCCCGGTTTGGAACACGGGTTAACAAGCGGCTGATATAATATGAATATCACTTGATCACCAGCTATACCGTATTTTTTTTTTTTGGTCTCCGCTGTTGGGGACCTCTCGTTCCCCTATCTCGTGTGGGACAGGGACTTTTTATTTCTAGTAATTTATTCATATTTTTTATTATTATCATTCTTCTCTTTCATGTATCATATTATCTGTCGTACTGTTTCTTTCATTCTACAATTTTCCCAGTCTTTCTCTTTCATTCCATTAGCCATACATCTATCCTCAACCACTACATTCTAGGTTTCCTTACAATTTTATTTTGCAACATTACATTTATTGTTCAAATATTTAACATATATTTTCTTTATAATTATCATCTTATATTATACTGCTTATTGCACTATTTTTGGTACTACTTTATTTCTTTTATTTCTATATTTTAGTGTTTGCTTTACTTTTTTTTAATTCATATTCAAGTCAATTTGAATCTGTTACTGTGTTTTATTTTTATCTATTGCATTTATCACCACCTTCCTGCAGTAGCTGAGGAAGCATTCTCTCTCCCCTTCGTCTTGCATGATGGCCGAGATACTCCTTTCGCTATAATATATAATAATATAAAATACGGTAGTATTTGACGCGCTAAGAACGGATTACCAGTTTCTGTTGCAGTAGAAGAGAGTCGCGAGACCTTTTTAGGGTACTGCAGAAGGGTCTTAAGATACACCATTAAAAGGGACAAGTAGGCAAAAAAGTAAATAAAGCTAGTCAAGATGGATTTCAATTGTCAAGATTTAAGTAAATCTGGGATGTAAAGAAAATAGAAAACTAAAAATTAAATTATCAAGGAATGTAAATGTAATAATAAAGCAAAATAAATTAACAAATAAAAACAAAGCAAAACATAAACCTGTAGTATTCTCTTGGAAGGGCGACCAAAGTGAGATAATGAGTGAAAGGATTAAGAAAATAGATGAATGAATAAATGACATTGAGAAGGAAATAGATGAGAGCGCAAATAATAAATTCTGTTTTTTTTTTTTTAGTAAAAATTGCCTATATGTTTCCAAGACAGGCTAAGTACGAGGGACCTCCGAAAATGGAAACCATTCAAAAAAAATTATTAACATTCAAGCAGCAGCTACAAACTAAAATTTAAAAAAAGAAATTGTCTCTGTAGTTTTATTTAGTATCTTATAAGATAATTTCTCTGTCAATATTACTAGGCATAACTTTTGTCTAGTTAACATTTCAAATAAGGTATGTACAGAACATTTCTCCCTCCAGTTTCCTTAGAGGACAATGAAAATATTATGATATTTAAAATGTCATAATATCCACGCATTTGTAAACTCTTTGGACACCCATTTATAATTTGCTTTATAGACACAAATATATATACATAAATGCATACATTGTAATTAATGTTTGTGCATATCAGCACCGTTGGTATTTAACAATTTTAACAAAGATTATCTATGTTGAAAAACGCAATGGAAATAATTTCTACCCATATGAATTCCATTTCGTTTAGCAGGGGTTGAGACTGGTATGATCGGTTCATACATCTTTATGCCCTAGTCCATATTTTAAAGCCCAGAATATCATGTCTATGTCTTGCACAAATATTTGGTAAACTGTTTTATTACTCCCTCTTGATATATTAATTAATTGATAGAAATCTCCGGTACAAAGCAACTTCAAGAAGTAATATAAATGTAGTTTTACCCGGCACTAGTAGTCTAGAACCATGTAAGCATAGAGTAAGGCTGCCTTCTCTACAATAAGGCCTTGGCGTAGTATTCAGTTACTCGACGTACGTATGTTGCGTGGCGCTTTCGCTCCCGAGGCGCAAGAGCTAAATCTGTTCTTATCTACAAGATAATAATTATGAGGCTGTAGCTATACTCTCAGGGATTGAAGCACTATGCCATCGCTGTTGAAACTACGTTACCATGCAAAGGCGTTCTCTTAGTATTGATAAAAAGCGTCAAACAATACCGTGGGGTTTTAGCCAGTGGGGATACTCTCGTAACGGAAGAATATTCTATGAATAATTTTCTTACTGGTCCAAAAATAAGGCTTTTAGGACATTTGGTATTCCTAGCAGCTCTACAGGGCTTTGCTGGAGCACTATTAGTATAGTGTACCCGCTTAGTGACTTTGTAAATCTACAGAGCTAATGTGACGTAATATTAAATGCGTTATGGTGATGTTATTAGTCTATATTTTTCACTATAAAAATGTGATTTGGAAATAAAATAAATATGTAAAAGCAAGAATACAGTTTACACCAATTTTAATTAATTTTTGTTGAACTTTGGCAACACCGAAGTTGTAACAAATTATGTTGAACAACTGGCAACATCGAAGTTTTAACAAATTAGTATTTTTGTTTATATATAAGAAATTTAAATTGGTTCGCTCATTATAACGAAAGTACTTTATTTCATTTCAAGGTTAACGCTTATTAAAATTTTATTTAGGAAACGAGGACGTTCGCTGAGGAGTCAAAGTCACCGACATAGCACGAGGAATTTCTCGTCTGAATTGGCAGCTTGAGAAGCACATCGGTCGTGCAATCGAAGGCCGTTGGTGTTGAAAGTTTCTTGAGTGGCGACCACAAGCCGATGGATGCTTCGTGGCTAGGCTCTCCGCTTGGTAGACCGACGACATACTTAAAGTCACGTGAAGCCACTGGATGTGGGCAGCACAAGTCCGATCATCGCGACGATCTTTGGGGGAAGCCCACAACTTGCGGTAAGCGTCTTTTGGTTTATGGTATATGATGATGTATTTTACCAATTGTAGTTCTTAAAAACTATTCTTTGAAACAATTTTTAAGCGTTAGCTATACCTAAATGCTTATTACATTATTTATACACACATATCGAATGACATTGCTGATTATTTAATTTATATCCCGGGGAATACCCTTGCGCAGAGAACATTGAAAAACAAAGCTTCTGTAGTTTGAATAGAGATTAAAATGGTTACTTTACTATCGTTTGTACATTGTTTGCATACAGCCGTGTGACACCGTGACACTGGACTAAGGGGGTATCGCCTTATCTCATTTCAGTTAGCAAACTGGGTAGCAATATGTTATACTAATTACAACAAACAGTGTGGTGCTATTCGAAACTATGGAGTTGGTGGGTAGATATAGGAGAGTGGATTGTCACGTTATCGTGTGGCACAGCGTGTGGAACGATGTTACCTGAACCGCTTAATTGTAAAGGCGCTGAAGCCTAAGCCTGTAAACCTACGAAGAATTTGATAGTACTTTGAAAAAGCGTCTCCGCTTTCACGACTGAACGAGTGCCATAGAAGATGTTTATTATCTACGGCGTAGACAAGTATCATATCTAGGAAAGAGGGTTTACTTAGTTTATTGGTTGCCCTTCGTGGTCTTTGGGCAAAAGACCTGGGAAAGTCCATTATCCGCATTGAAAAGCTCGGCAACAATTCTATAGTTTCAATTCAGGATTATACTACTAAGCATAGACAAAAGAGCTTATCCACTGTCAGTTTTTAAATAAATTAAGAATTAAACGCCTACAAAAAACTATTTCCAAAACAGTATATCGTTTAAGTAATGAATAGATAAATATTTATGACGTGAAATATTATAAATAGGTTATAAGTAGAGCAAATTGCTCAGTATACACATTACCTCGTTTATTTTCAATTCACATTTGATAGGACATTAAAGACTTGAATAAGGACAATGAAAGAGCTTGTGCTTGTGGATCACTAAAACAGCTAAAGTGATTAAGAAAGTTGTTTATGTCAAAGAATAATCATTAAGATTTACATCAAATCTAAAAGATGTATTATAGTTGAAATTATAAAATAAGATTCAATGACTTGTAAGAGTTTTATTAAAGTGATAATAAAGTTTGGAAATGAATTGCACAACGACTGTGTTCCACATAAATAAGATCTGTTTGCATTTGTCTTTCTTGCAAACTTTTCACAAATCAGAACAATAGTATATTTAAATTGAAAGATGCCACTGAAAGGGAGCTCAATCTGATTCTAGTTCCTATTAAATTAGGCTCTTCGGTCACTTTCTCACGCCACGAATGGACACTGTAAATGATTCTAAGTGGATATATATCTATAGGATAATAATAGTTTCCATACGACGCCACGACTATAAGAGATAACTGCGTTCATTGCACGCCGTCATCGTTGCCATTCGATAATCAACTGGTCTCATTGGAAACGAGGTCGGATCTGCTGAAGGATCTTCTGCCACTTGTTTTTCCACCGCTAACGATTTTCGTCACGGTAGTTGTTAGATTAGCCAGGCAATAGTAACCGGCGAAGCCGTGGTTCGGTCTTTTGAGCGCCCTTGTGTAGGAATGCTCCTCGGAAAGGTCTCCTGGTGGGGTCCTTTGCCGAAGCTCCTCCGGGAGTCCCCAAGCTTCGCTACTATAAAAAAGGTCTTCGGCTAAGCGCACTCTGCGGCCTGCTATCTAAAACCCGTGGAATCTGTAAAAGCCATTTGGGCAGCAGTGATAATTCTGCTTCGTTTTTACTCTATCTCCTTCTTCTCCTTCGTGACATAGAGAATCCGATCAAAAAAGTATGAATAAATAAGGTGAAACGGTTCGTAAAGTATTAAAAAAATCCACGCAGTCCTTTTGTTATGTATTTAGTCACCAAAATACTATATTTACAGTTATTTTTTTTACTGATATACACTGTAAATTTTTGATTATTAATTGTCAATAATATTACTGTATTTTCGCCACATTTTATTGTATTTTTTATAATATTTTTTAGAATGAATTTCATCTTCATTATCATCATCGGGATGTTCATGAGTGGACAAAGGATTCAATCATAAGCTTTCAACACTGGAATGGTTGGAAGCGACCTACTTCCAGACGACTTCAACAAGGTCGGCTGTCCATCTTGTGGATAGACGTGCTACGCAGCGGTAGTGTAATGTTTGGAGGTCAGGAAGGGATCTTGAAAATGGAAACCACACACGGTCAGAATAAATATAATGTTTATTGCAAAGAAATAACATTTAGACGAAAAATCTTAACTAAGACCGATCAGAGAATGAATTATGACTTAGCTATAATGCTGTTACGAATAGACTGACTTTAATAAAAGGGACTGTTTATAATCGCTTAAATTATTATGCAAACATAATTAATATATTTGAAGTAGAAATGCCACAATTTGGGAAAAGTAAATAAATTGATAAGACAACGACATTAGATAATTAGTGGTAGTGTAAACAATGCGTTATATTTTGTTCAGGAAAACAATCATTTCCAATGCATTATTTTATCTTAGATAACAATGCATTCGATTAACCGACATTGGCCAGCGAATTGGCAAAACTGGAGTGGTAGTGGGCGCATCATATAGCACGTAGAACAGATGTCCGCTGGCGCCTTAAGGTTTTGGAGTGGAGATTACAGATCGAAAAGCGCAGCGTGTGATTTGCAGCCTGGAATCAGGTTGCTCACTACTTGGTCTGTTGGACATCTTTGTAGGATACTTATGTCCTGCAGGAACCGTTATTCGACTGAGATGATGATCATAGTAATGAAAGTACTCTTTACTTATAAGTTTTTCTATATTTTTAAGCTTATTTTAAGTATGATAATATGTTTTGAACATAATTCTTACTGTTAGTTTCATTAAGAAGTTAATCAAATAAACGATGATGCTATAATCTGTTTATGTTGACGACACGGGAATAAAGCTTTGCGTAAGCAAAGGCCGTGATTAATGTTTAAACTCATTAACGATCGTGAGAGCGTAGAAATAAAGTTCTATACATCTTCGGCAATGAAAATTACATGAAATAATAATTTATTAATTGTGCTAATAGAAATATTTCTTAGAAGTAATTATCTATCCCTACTAAAATGAGACACTGTTTTGTGAAGTAAATTGTACTAGGTTTCCGAAATTACCGTCGGATTACATGCAAGTGACTGAAGTTGTTTATGAACGTCGTAAGAACTAAACTCGTGTTTTTTTTTAAAGGCCCCATTATTGGCGGTCTCCCATTCTCTCCTATATCGTTCACGGAAAGGGAACTTACAATTTTGAATTTGTTATTTCACATGCTTCTTTTTAATTCTTTACTCCTCGTTCAGTCTTTTAAAGATCATTCATTCGGTCTTCTAACATACTTGACATGATCTTACATGCTCATCTATTTTTAGTTTCCTCCTTTTCGGCACTTTTCGTCCTTCACCTCACTTCTCAACTTTCAATTCTATTTATTCTAATTTTTTGTTTACAGTTTTACTTTCTTTCTGTCTTTTACTGTTTTTTATATTATTATTTTATTTTTTTATTTTTATATTGCTTCATTTTGCTCCCAACCTGTTATCAATATTTTTAAGTTTTATTTTTACCAATTGTTACTTTTATGACCCTCCTACAATACCTGAAGAAGGTCGGTCTATCTACTTCATCGCCCGTTATCCAGGCGATGTTATCTTCATCAATATTTTTACCCAAAAGAAGTTCGGAATTACATCGGAGTTCTGCGAATGTGGTGTGGCCACCAGGTGCACCACGGTTTGGTTTACCCCCGGATCATAGAAGCACGAGGGACTCCTTGAGCTTAAAATATCGTGTTAGTGTTTAGTGTGATAGTCGTCTAGATCTGAAGTGAAATTATAATTAAAGTAGTGGCGAGTTGTACTCGTCGATCGAAGGGGAAGACGAATTCTTCCTTTCTATCTCTTGGTATGTATACCATGAAGATATAAAACTGTTTTTTACTTTTCTTAATCATTAACTTTATTTTTTTATTTGGTTAAGAACGGAAAAAGTAACCTTTTTTTTTAAATAAGACACTATATTTACTCTTATTAACTCACACATATTTACTCATAGTTTCTTTTTTAGTAAGGGTAAGGAACGGGTAGGGTAAGGTACGAAACAAGTATTCTTTTTTTTATAAAAGACATTTTTTACATATTTACTTAAATTTTTTTAAAAACTGAATATATAGTAATAAAACTCTTTTCTTCTTTTCTTGTGAAAAACGATGACTATGTTGTTTTCATATATTTCATTGCTTTTAAATATCTTCTGTGTATTTTAAAAATGTAATGATAATAATATTTAACGTGTTCTTCATGTTCAATACACGTCAATTTTTACGCGCAACGATAAAAGCTTGTTACAAGCTCTCCGTATTTCAAAACTGGATTCTTATTTTAAAGTAAAATCTTCACTCAGTAATCTTGTCGTAATTGACTCTATTCAATAACTTAGCAATGCAAATGCTATTATTTCGTTCGGTAAAGTGTATTGAAGGTACTTGTTATTGAAATGAGTGCACTAATGACAGCTTATACGAGAAAATACCTTTGAGAGTTGAGGTAAATAACGATTAGGGTTTTAATTTCAAAGTATTGAGAATTAAAGCATGAATAGAACGGTTCAAGTATGTCTAGAGAAACTTTCAGCTATTAAAAATAACGAAGGTCGTTAACAAGGACCATAACAAATAGTAGTCATATTGATTCATCTTCATCGTGTTTTCAGCCGTAGATATATACCTCTACTATGCTTTTCCAATAACACCGTTTGAAAGCAGTCTGCATTCAGTGTTTTCCGACATCTATAACAAGGAATAAATAAAATCCTACGCTAAGTTTACCAGTTTCTTGGCTCTTCCAGAACCTTATGATCCCAGCCGCGATCTGCGCGATATGTGGCGAAACGTGGTATTGCCTCATCAACCGGACGACGTCATAGACAATGTCGAGTACTTTCGTTCTACGGCTCTCCTTGTTTCTGAGCCGATCTCATAGAAAAATCTCAATTGTAGCGTCTCCGTGGCTATTTAATTAAGATAATTAGTTTATTCAACATTGGAACTTTTAACAAAACTCTTATAGACCGTCAAATTAAAAAAAATATATATTGTTGACGTTACTCTGGTTTACAAGTTATTACAGTTGTGAAGAAGAAACAGGAACAGGACTCCACGACAACACGTGTTTCAATAGTTTAACTACATAAATTTACATACGTACACTTATATACGGATACAGCTATAATGAAATGAAAATAATCAAGCGACGTAATTGCCAAGGATTCTTGTCATTTAAATATTCGTTTATTGAATATTGAGCCTTTTCTATCAATTTACTTTTAATGTGCCAATAATTGTCCAATAACGTATTGAGGAATTTTTTTTAAAAGAACTGATCCATTTTATTACAAATGAGTTGGTGATTACCTTTATGCAGTCGGAACTTTGTTAAAGCCAGTTTTTCACGGTGTCTTGTAAATACATTATTGACGTCCCCTATTTTTTGTATTTATTAAAATGATTGTAAACCTATTATTATAATTATATTGTGAGGCATCAGTAAGAATATTGACTTTCTTGAACCGTTTTCTCGAGGAGAATCGCGGCTCTTAGCCGTAAATTGCTTGGATGGCTCTCATTTGCAAAACAAATATATTTTCAATATCCGCATCTCTACCCAAAATCCATATGAGATAATGCTGTGGAAATAACTAGAATACACTATCAGAGCAGTATCAATATTAGAGTAGCGTTTTATATTTCTAACAGCAAAAGCTTCAGCGTCTGAACATACTATTTTATAGGATCCTGATAACTTTCTGTTTTTAATTACTGTAACAAAGCAGGTTATGTAAGACGTCCGAAACTTAAATAATATTGTCTATCATAATTATTACAATATAATGACGTATAATAATATACGTATAACAAAGCATGTTTGTTGTTCATAGTTTTATTAAACTATTCAAGGAAGTACGATCCAATAGCTTGGATATACGTGACGGTCTATATAAATACTTTACCTAGTTGAAGAGTTCTTAACCTGTTTGTAAAGCCTCTATGGGTAAGGGTTATTATAAGCATCTTAGGATCGGGTTACAAGTGGCGTCTTGGAAAACGTAAAGATTCGACTTTTTATTAAATAAATAATCATGTACGTAGTTTTTCAGATGAATATAAAATAACATTTTCTCAATAAATCTAGTGACTGACAGGGGTAGTTGCATTACAAGGAATAAAACGGTTATGAATAAAATTATTGTTTAATTTTTGCATTTCTGTATTTATTTTTAATTTCAAACGTGAGCTTCGTTTTCCGAAAGTTAGTCCTAACCGAAACCGTTAGGTGGTATCCACTTTTTGCTTGTTTGACTGAAGTTGTTCCAGCACTTTCGAGAATTTTGTTTTCCAACTAGAAACTTTTCTTGTTAGATTTGACTTGAAATAATGTTTGGGTCGTGGAGAAGAACGATAGAAATATTTTGAAAATATAATCAAGTTTATCTGTTTTATTTACTCGACCTAAAAGAGGTAGCTAGCGAGTAGAACATTCCAGATAAGATATATTTCAAGAAGTCGTATGTGTATGAAAAAGTATTGTGTATTAAAATTCGTATGTATTCAAACATACGATTTCTTGACATATTGAATCAATATTTATATTACTACCTACATAAAATCATTTACAGTGATCACGTGTTTAAGTCATGAAAAGTACTGTAAAAGAATATTTAGAAACAGGAATCAGATTGAGCTCCCCAATAAAGGCATCTTTGAACTTAAAGGTAGAGTTCAAAACGTAACCTGATCTGATGAGCAGATGAGAACACACACTCGGCTTCTTCCTATTATAATATCCTTATGATACATATAACAAACACACACACACACACACATATATATATATATATATATATATATATATATATATATATATATATATATCGTCGTAATATTTTTGACAAAACTTTTCTCCCAGAGACAATAACTTTTGAGGAATCACTGCTGTCAGAATTAATTCGCAATCGATATACATACATAGACGCGTATTACGATAGTATCGAGTTCGACCATATTTTCTCAGGGCTAAAATCCGTTAGATTTACTATTTATTTATTTATTAAATACATTTCTTACATGAAATCACATTTCATTCTTTTATAGGTACGCTCTGCACACCCAAGTGTCCAAAATAGTTTCACTATATGAGATCATTACAATAATTTATCTCAAGTGTAGTTGACATTTTGTTCGTATTATTGATTATATTGCTGTGAAAATAATTAAAATAAAGTCATCGACAACGTTGTCGTTTATTTCTTTATTCGATAAGAGTAACAAGGGTACGTTTTATTAGATGATAATTTAACTGTACATTACACAAGCACTTCCGTTCAAAGATAAGGAAGACGAACACGTGCCAGAGGTATAAAATACCTTTTTGTTCGTAATTGGGACTGCATCTTCCGAAAACAAAGTGATAAGCTTTTATCTATTTTAAATTCTTTGAAGCGTGCTCTTTGCTGGCTTTAGCTCACCTGTTCCTTTAATGGAATTTTACGCTATATTATCGCGTACAACTAGGAAATGTTCTCAGAGTAAACAGCTGCATCGTTGAATTTAATATACACCGAGAAAAGGAAACTAAGAATTGTCAAATCTTTATATGAAGAAATATATTATGACTGAGGTCTTCACCAATCATGCCAGTCTCCGTTACCAGTTTTCTCGTGTCCTATTTTTGGACAATACCATGGAGTCGGAGGTCTTGGACGTTTTTGTAACTGCGTCATTCCAACGAGTAGATGATCATTGTATATCAACATCTCTAGGCTTTCTGAGCTCCGTACAATGTTGTTGTAGTTATTGAGGGTTCTACGGAAGAAAACTGTAGATAGTCAGGTTCTTCGAGTGAACTCTTTGAGCACCGATGATTTAACGCGGCAAGTTGTCGATTGGGTTCTTTACATTCAGCGCCAAAACCACATCTCGACCGTGTCCATCCTTTATCTTGTACGGAACTTAAGCGTCAGGGTTTCGTAAAGAAATTTATAGAAAACACACGAGGGAAAGCATTATTTTCTCTTTGGTGCTTCTGTACATACCCCATATATGTTTTAATATGAAATTATTCGATTTTTAACAACGCTTTGATAAATGAATGTTGAAAATTATTGATATTTGGATATAATGTGTCATACATTATTTGAAAGCAGACGAGCTATACATTTAGCCTTTTAAAGCTTCTTATTACCACTTATATGAGTAATAACTATGGCTGTTTGACGATGAGTTTGTTTTCTCTCTAAATTGTAAAACCCTACTGTTTACGATAAAATAAAATAGGAAAATATTATAAATAAGATCAATGTTTAATAGTTTCGAGTATTTTGACATATTCGTTACCTATGTTTATTAAAAATTTAAGACGCCACATTGGTGAAAAAAAAAAAAAACACTGGGGCTTCCAAACAACTTCAGTAAGCTTGCTGTATAATAATCTAGCTTTTACCATACCCGTATGTAGGCCGCGACTTTGGAACTGGAACGTTTCACATTTAAAATTGTGCTGTAATGCATCACTTTTTACGACGGCTTCATGTTTAAGATCGAATAGTCAATCAGATTGCCGGTGATAAAACGCTGAAATATTGGACGAATTTAATGTGTTCCATTTTTGAGACTCGACACATACTCTTCCGTTCGACATTGACAGTTGTAGACAACTTTATTTTCATCATCATCACCTCATGATCACTACAATGACCGGTCTTGCGTTTACCTTATATATATTTCTGCGACCTTGAATATCTCGTCAGTCTACTGACTCGTGTTCACGATTCTAGCAAGTTTCGACTTCAATGGTCTTCGTCTACACGAATGATGTGTTTCACTGTCACTCCTGACAAGTATTATTAATTTTTCATTATTTTTTTCAGATTTATGTACAATCAATAACAACGTTCGGTTTTAATTTAATTTCAATTATCAAAAATATCTTTAATAAAGTGTTTAATGGAATCAGGCGTTACCTTGCGGAAGTCCATCCAAGTAAGAAAAGGACCAATATTTAGCTACTTCCGCACATGCATTGGTAGTCGTGGAGGAAACATTGATTTGCTAGTTAAATATAGTTCCAATACCCGCGTGTCTTATTATTTCACTATATTTAACGAGCAAGTCAATGTTTCCTTCTCTCCATTATTGCAGGTTTGCCGGGTGACTCGGTCGGGGTACTCGTCTATTACGTGAAATCACAAATATAACTCACGCGTAAGAGAGGGTATAATAAAAATAGCCCACGTGATCGGTCACGTGACTTTGAGTGGTAGTGGGTGAGGAGGTGGCATAAAAATAACAAGCGGCAATGGACTGAGCTTACCCCCATGCAACTGGTAGGCGCCTCCCCAGCTTTTAGTTTCTTTCTAGTTCACGGACCCTTCCGCTCCGTGAACTCAGTACCGATGAAGCTCTAAAAGCCTTAAGGCTAACAGCATTAACATCTTCAGAAACAATAGAAACAATAGAATAGACTGTGCTCACTCTGTGTTTGGCACTAATCGGTGTAACATACCTCTGAAGATGACCCATGGAGGGGTGAAACACGTGTTGAGTGATTTGACGGTAGCAGTTGTGTAATTCGCATTGCTTGCTGCATTCGCATTTATCAGCGGGCTGGCGGGCGGTTGTGCACGACTACCACTGCATGTGCGGAAGTGGCTAAATATTGGTCCTTTTCTTACTTTAATAAAGTGATTTCAACTATCTCGTTCGAAAAGTAGTTCATTATTAAAATTATTATTACTATATTTCTAGTATATATCTTAATTCGAAATTATAACATAAAAAAAATATTTAAATAAAAAAAACGATGTTATGTCTAAACTCGAGTGGTTAAATCGTGTGACAATTACGCTAAAAATTGGTAGAAATAAAAGCGGAGGCAAGCGGTAGTTATAAGGCAGAGTTTTTATCGATCTTAGATACTTATTGGTATACTTGTAGCCTCAGACAATGGTAATTGTGAAGCGAGAATAAACGTGAATAAATAACATGAAGTTACTCTCTATTTTTTGACAGTCTGCTTTTATTTAAAAATAATTTAATTCTTAAAAATATTGTTATTCAAGTAGGCATTAATCTGTACTTTCGAATCGTCGATTATTTTAACATTGTAAGTTGTAAGTTACTACCGGCTGATCTGCTCAGAAGAGCCTGCCAGAAACTCAAAAGTTGCTTTGTTTAATTAAATTTAACAATTTTAGATGTGTACATTATAATATTAACCATGTAAATGAGTTAACGAACTAAGTTCAGAACCTGAGGGCCATCTGATTTACGCTTTGTGGTCTCGCAACTTGTGATTCTCTTAGCTTACGTCGGTTATTTTTTTTCGTCAACGGATCTCCATATTCCTGATTCGATCTCATACAGAAATCCCAAGTACATACCTCGCCATGGCTCGTAAGCTAACAAAGAATGATCTGCTGAGAAAAGTCGACAAGAAACTAAACAGTTTCTCTTTTTGGATGAAATTAAACAGTGTTTGACGTACATAATAAAATCAACCATGCAAATGAGTCAACAAATAAATTCCATACATTTCGATCAACTAAAAAATCTTGAATTCTATAATAAGATTTAAGCACTAATATAATACATATTAGTGCCTAAATTTTAATTTAAGATTTAAAACTAAGAAAAGAAACGTCTAAGTAACTTGTGTGAATTTATTGTATATGCGTACACACAGATATAAATTTGTTACAGTAATAGCACGCATTATTTTATTCCTTAGGTGTACAACTACTTATTATTATAAATTAAATTTATATTCATACAATGTCAAAAAATGATTCAAAACTGTATTCATCTATGCAATAAGAACTATATAATGTCGTTAAATTATCTTGCAATAAATTTAATACGTTCTTAAAACAAATACTTATCAAAAAAAAATTTATTACATTGTTAATAGAACGTGAAGAATAGAATTTGGAATGCATTGCTCTAACTGTTGTATTAGGAATATTGTAAAAGTGACCCAAAAGAACTCGTCTGAGTTTATTATGGGATATTCAAAGATAATGGCGCGCTTGAAACCATCGCAGTTTTAATTTTAAGAATGCCTTATTAGATAGTTCAGATTCTAGTCCCTACACCTTTCTTCCCATTACGAGCATATACAAGCGGCCACTTCATATGATCCTATATAAAATTTACGAATAAAATCAACATAAAGCAATAAAGCAGCGTATAATAAACTGTCTGTTATTAATGTTACTTTTTTCCCAGACGAGGAAAATGGAGACGGTAGAGAAATAAAAACATTGAAAAATACTTTCCGATAAAATATCTCAAATCTTTTAGGTAACAGCGCATCCGCAGTAGAGGCTATTAAATAAGGAAGACGTCGTAAATCGGCACTCGTGTTGTGTTGGCTCGCTCAGTATTTTCAACTAAGTGGTTCTCTTTTCTTCGTCAATATCAGAACGAATGTTAGCGAGAAGATACTTGAGGGACTTGTTTGATAGTCGTCCGATAAATAGTATAGCGTTCATTTCATTTATTTGGATAATACGTTCAATAAATGCTTTTACATTACAGAGTTTAGAGGCTTATCGGTAATATCATTATTTTTATTTCAGTCGTAGAAGGACTTCGCTGGATGTAGGCCTACTGTCTTCAAACAAAGTCGACACCAGGCTGTTAGAATAAGAGGAAAGACGCCACATATTCCTAGATTATTGTAAAAAGATAACCGGTAAACGTAATAAACAGTAACAAACCCTAGTTGTAATAGATAAGGAATAGCGACAAATTGTAAGATAATTAATTTAATAAAGTAAAAAAATATAAATCGAAAATCGGAATAAGATTTAATAACAAAATAGTAGTTCAAAAATAAAACGACAATTAAAATGTATTTAATTGTTTTTTTTTTAGTAACATGCGCAAGGCTCTTCCTACCCCAACTCCATCATAGCGAACTCCTCTCGCTACTCTCCCGGCACCTCGCAATCCTATCGTACGGGTTCCCACAATCCACTCACCACACACCGCACTCTTCAGACACTCACTATACTGCAAGCAATATCTCATCAACTATAGCAACCGCTCCACTGGCGACCGCTCACCGCACGAAAAAACGCGTGCGATGGTCAAAAATCATTCACCATACTTCTTACCGTTCGTTACGTAACGGCGTCGGCTTTCCGACGCCGCCGCCGCGAACAGCGTGGGCGATCCGAGGTAGGATCAGTATCCTTCCTTAGATTGCCGAGTGGTCCACGCTGCCCTCCACACTTAACTCCTCATTCAGCACACGATCAGTAACACTGACTAGAAAGACTTACTTGGGCGCGCTAGCCGCGAGTTCTGCCGGCCGACCGGGTCGCGCTGGGTTTGTGTCCTCGAGGGCTGGCTGGGTAAGCCCCGCTGCTACGATCTCGCGGCAACTACCTGTGTTACTTCCTCGTCCTTCCACCGAGTACTGATGCGGGTTCGGAAACTCGAATCCTGTAATTTTATATAGTTCACCCTCCGTCCCGTGGACTCGTTTCCGATGAAGCTGTAAAAGCCGCAAGGCTAACAGCAAAAATTTCATATGAGACATTAAACAAGCCCCATATTCAAAGTTTTGATCCGGTGAATTCATTACCGGATTTATTTCAACTTTTCGTTTATTTCAGCGCGCGCTACTATAGTTTCTGCCCTAATTTTGGTTTTCGTAACTTTTCTTGTTACGAAAAAATTTCGTGAACATTTCGGAATCAGAGTTAGGTTTAAAGTTGTCTGTTACGCTGTGATCGACTGATACTGTAAGCCGCGAGGCTTCTAAGTACAGTAATGAGAATTTTTAAAAATAATATTACTGAACAACTGCAATAGTTTTTCTTCCTCATATTATGAGGACATATTTGAACTTAAGTATGAAGTGATAGTTTTTTTTTAAAAGGCGGAGGCTAAAGGTCACTCAGGGAGCAAAGGAGAGAGATATGCTCGGCTTTGATGAGACTGAATCAGAAAAAGAGAGATCTGCAGAAGAAGTCTAGGGTCATTGACGCAGCTCAAAGGATTGCTCGCGGGAAGCGCCAGTGGGCGTGGCAAATCGGTTATGCAACTATAGTGACGACCACGAGCCAGTGGACATGTCATGGGTAGGCCGCATATTTAGTGGACCGATGACACAGTTACGATCGTGAGAAGTCGCTTGATGTAGGCAGCGCAAGACCGTTTTTTTTTATGACCTCCGCTATTGGGTGCCCCTCGTACCCCTATCTTGTGATGGGAAGGGTCTTTTTTGGGCAATTTATTTTTTTCACTTGGTTTTTTTTTATTTCCGTTCTCTGCTTCCATTCTTCACATGATCTTTCATTCCATTCTTTTATACCACATTTCTTCTTTCTTACCCTTTGGCTCTGTTCGTCTATCATTCTTCCCTTTTTCTTTTTACATTTTTTGATTTATATTTTTATTTTACATTTTTTTTACACATTATTACTTAACGCTAGACTTATTACTTTGCGCAAGACCGTTTATCGCGGCACTCTTCGGGGATAGCCTGTACTGTTAATATTATAATGCTCATTGAACGATTTCTGCTAATGTATGATGCGGGAGAAGGGAGAGAAGCGGGGTTCCTACATATATTTCCGCAGATACTCTGACAGCAGTATCGGAAAGACTTAATTAAACTTGCGACGAGTCTCTCTAGCACTCTTTATTAGAAGCTTGAAAGTTATGTAATAAGCGTTGACTAGTTACTTTTTTAAAGATGTTTCCACTTAACCTATAATCTATGCTTGTATTTAATTATTTCTTCCAAAATTAATACTTGCTTTCAGTAAACAAGAACGTAGAAAAACCGCGAAAAAATACATTTGTATCGGTTGTTAAAGTGCTAACGAAACCTCTATACCGCGTCTTAGGTATGTGCTCGGAGGCACACGCGAAAGGCGTATGGACTGCCACTTTCCAACAGTCGATCGCAGTTCCGGCGCTTATGCTATTTTTTCATCACTCTCCACTTTGCCGTGGCTTTCTAAGGTGCGGTACAGCGGTTTTGGTAGCACTGTACCATTCCTGTATTTATTAAATCAATGAGTTTACAATGTAGGATGTCATTTAAAATAAAAACTCGAGACTTCACTGATAATTATTTTGAAATTTCTATAAAATAATTTTGTTAAGATTTTTTTTTTTTGCATTTAAGTATAGTGCATACGTATATTACGAAAACAAAAAATTATGTGTAAATATTATCACAGACATTAACGTGAATTTTATGTTCCTAATTACTAAGACAGATTATTAATTTAACAGTCTCAGTTAATTAATCAGAAATAATAAAAATGCCGCAGGAAATCCTCTTCTGTTAATAGGCCTCCCTCTTAGATTTCAAATAGAGCTACAGCTCTACATCTAGTGTCTTCAGATGACGTCATCCCAGAGACATCATCCGGAACCTTAAGGCCCAAGCGTTCTGCCATCTGTTCTGCGAGTTTTGTGGCTTACCCATCGCTGTTTCAATTTGCCATTTTGATGATCCATGTTGGCTTTCGTTCGTCTACCGATCGTTTCTGATGCCGCAGAGAAATTACGTTCTTAGATCTGTACATGGCCTATTAAGTTGCTGCGGGCTTGGCAAGGAGGCCTTAAGTGAAGGCCATGCTTCAAATATATATTTAAATCGTATAATTTCGCATGGACGAAGTTATCCACCACTGGTTAATAGTTTTTGTATCATTCTATGTTTGATATCTCAAATGTATATACTTTGTTAATAATTTTTTGACATCGAATAATGTAGACAAATGTTGCTCAGTCAGTTGTAATTCAGGCTATGATTTGTCACCATTAAAGTAAATAATAATATATTATCACTTACTACTAAATTGCTACTACGTATTAGTGAGTGAATGTAAGTAATTAGTGGTGTCTTTTAATCAAAGTGTATCACTGTGATCTATTAATAGCTGCCATCTTCCGAGATTTTTATCTACGTTATCATGTCAGGTGATGATGCCTATGCCATTATAAGCCATAGGCCTCTTTAAAGGTCCCCACATTGATCGGATTTACGCTATCCGCATTCAGTGATCTGAATATATCGTTCGTCCACCGGTTTGTAGTTGCCACTTGAGAACCTTTCAGCCGCAATAGCCTTCGGTTGCACGAGCTATGTACCCCGCTGTATTGCCAATTCTGACGAGAAATTCGTGTCATTACATAATTAAATGTGATTTCCACATGATTTCTAGCAGATGCCGTTTTTTTTTGAAAAAAAATGTTCATTTGTTTACGTGAAAGTAACAGATTCTATTACTGTGTAATAATAGAAATGTGTATTTTAGTATGAGAGCACGACTTCTGCGCCACGGTGCAAGTTGCTCTTGACACGTTTTCGATGACCCATTTTGTGTAACATGTTCGAGTCTGAAGCATTTCCAAGCGAAATGCTTTTAAAAATCTTTCGATATATATTTCGTATATAGATCCCATATTTACATTTTATTGCGTTTGATTTTTTTATTTTTTAATTATTCAAACACTTTTTATATATTTTATGTATAACGGCGAACTTAATGCCTAATGCATTCTCTACCAGCTAACAGTTAGGCAGTGCAGAGATAAATTAATATAGGTAGTTGAAACAGTCAATTACATAAAAGACGAAAAATACAATAGAAAAGTAAAATAAAATTGAAAGAGAAACACTTTTTATGGATATACTAATGGCTACTACTTAATACTAATCATACCAACAATTACCAGGTACCTATTTCTACCATAACGTGTCAAATAACCCGACTTTATGTTTACTGCTTGAATGTATACAGTATGGTTATTAAGAAAGAAATGAAAATTAAATTTATTATAATTAAACAATTTAGTATATTGACCATTTCGTTTACAAACGCAAAAAATAATAATTTTGGATCCATGGGTCATTTGACCCCTTGTGGTATGTTTAGTGTTAATATAATTAGATATAATTATTCCATAATAAATTTAAATACAGATATTTATAGAAATATAAAAAATAATAAAATCCTGTTATCGTAATGGTTCAGCATGTCAAGCAACAAGTTTAAATGCGCACAACACTTTAAATGCGCAACGATTCCTGATCATCCTAATATCGAGGGGGCGTGCATTCCAGAGAAGAAAAGATTGCATTGCGAAGGAGGAGTGAGTAAAGTCGGTACTATGGGGGGATATCTAATTAGACTATTGCATTATCACGGGTATTAGAAAAAATAATATTATTTTTCTATTTATTTATTAATAAGAATAGTAGAGAGAAGATAAAAAAGGATTAAATAATTGATGTTCATTATCAAATCGAATTAAAAAATATAGCGCTGAAATATATACAAATCCAATACATGTTTATTCAAGCAAGTAGTAAGTTAACATCAACACGGAACACTGATCTGTTGAGAAGAGCCGGCTAGAAACTCAACAGTTGCTGTTTTATATGAAATTTACAGTTTTTTTCGTGTATACATTATAATATGAACCGTACAATTAAGACAAAAAACTAAGTTTCACACATTTTAATCAACTAAAAACTATTGAATGCTGTAATAAGATTTATTTAACATTTATACATATGTATATTGCCAATTATGCAATAATTATCAATTATACTTTAGACAATCGTATAATGAAACGTTATTCTTTTCAAACAAGTTAAAAAATATGCGGAAAATGCTGTTTGAATGACGTTAATTAAGTAAAATTAAAAAAAAAAATTGCTAAATAATAGGTTTCGCTTCCAACCAGTCCAATAGGATAGGACACATTTAGAAAACCTAGTATTAATTCATAGTATTATATAGGTGAAAAACTTTCACGAAAATATCAAACCTCAACGTTTTGTATCTACATAATGTTCATTGTAACTCATTTTAAATATAAATGTATCGACCTCCCTTCAAGAAATGAAAGTAAAATTGCGTGGAAATATCGTAAGTGTATGAGAGTTTTCTCGTGTTTTCCCTTATGATGTAACTTTACTTATATTGAAAAAACACGTTCATAATACTTAATAAATTCAGGTTCATGATTGAAGCAACGCATTTTGTATAACAAAGTTAGTATAATGAACATCATCATATATTATATTAACTTCGTCTTATATTACTTTTTATAAAGAAGGGTAGAAATTTCACTTGACATCATAACCTCTTCAGAAACCAATAAAAAGTCGTTTTGATTTTTGTTGAATAGTTTTCTATATAGATTTAAACTTTGAATTCAGGCAGTAATGCCTTGTGATCAATAATTTTAGACTGAAGTAATATGATATTAATTAATGTTTGATGTAAATAAAAAAAAAAAGTTTTCTTAGTATCTAAAAATAAAATCAGCCGACTTATTGCAGAATAATGCGCAATCTAAGCAAGAAATTATATCTTTTCCCTAGACTTCTCTTAGCCGAATAAGCTGTCTGCAAAATTATGTAAAGATCCGACGTCTCTTCCAAGAAATAGGACTTGACAACGGAAGGAACATCGGATGGTCATAGAGTCAATTCTGGGTTAGGCTCCGCGAGTATTGCCGCTTACCAGAGTACTAGCTCAGACTCACAGAGTCTCCGAATCGACTCTTAGATAAGTTAAACAAAAGAATAAGAAATATATTCTTTTATAACTTTTTAAAAATAAGTCTCTGATTTAAAAACTTAATTAATGTGTATTTTATTATTATACCCAGGGTAAACATACAAGCTAGCTAAGACCAAATTCGAAAAAGACGTAACCCATGAATACTACTCAGCTGGGCAGTGTTCAGGAGACAACGAAACATCTCCTCGTTAAATATTTAAAGTCTACAATTTATGTGTATTGTCAGTGATGACCCACAGTAGAGATACGTGATCTCTTATTTTTAATCTCCGTGACAAGCTCAAACTCTGAAAGAGCGACAGAGGAACTTAAACCTAAGATTTATGTACAAAATGTAATTAGGAATTAGAAGTTTCATAGACATGTGAACGTAAAAAAGCGCTTGAATTCATTATGAACAAGCCCCGCAGCGCGCAGAACAGATAGTTGCTGGAGTGGAGTCTAAGACTAATTTCAGCATAGGACGTCAACCCATGAAGTGAGCAGATGACCTTGTTATGGTAGTCAAGAACGATGGATTCTGACCACTACCAAACCATATAGTTTGAAAAACATATGGTCTATAGTCAGCAATGGAGGTTCTACGACTAAAATGTTGACAATGATCTAAATTTTTTAATACGGCTTAATATGACTCTCTAAAATTTATGTGTTTTTCCGAACTACTAGTCATACAGCTTATTAAACGATGATCTTCAAAACATACCTCGGTAATCCGAGCGAACATGATCCGATTACCTCTCACGAGTTACACCGAGTTACGAAAGCTTATTTATCATAATATTCTTTTAACACAAAAGGGATAATAGAGGAACACGGTTCTATTCCTTTATATAACAAATACACTAAACGAAGACCTTTTTTTATACTAGCAATTGATTAAACGATCTTATCGTACGTCACACCATCGCATATCAGGATATCCTGGTATTTTGAGCAAGTATTTTTAATTTATTTATATTACTTTCATCATAGAATCAATTACGCATGAAAAGAATACCAGAAGAGCCCAGTTTGATAAAGCTCAGTTTGTTCCAAATGCATACAAAAATACCTCTACATCAAATTCATACACCACAACATATAACATTGAGAAACGTGTTACATTTATAAGAAAAATCTGTAAAAAGTAGTTTTTAAGCTGTATGCAACTCTACAAAAATTCATTAAAAATGATGCTACGATGAATCGTAAAAGAAATTGGTAAGATAGAGCAATATCCATCCATATATAATTATATAACAAATATAATAAATAACCGAAACATGGTCTTTCATTCTGGGGTTATTGGCAAACTCTGTCACTCAAGGAGCGATGGTTCTCTATGTTTATACTCGGAATTTATCTGCGAGATTGACAAAGGAAGGACGAGATCCATAAACAAGTTGAAGTGGCAATGAGTAAGCCATATAACAGAATAGATAGCTGGCGCCTTTAGGTGTGGTAGTAGAAACTACAGAGGCGTAGCATTGAACAAAGTGGACATACAGTACGGTCATGGTTACAGGTTATTTCCAACCGATCTTATTGGGTATCTATGGATTTAGATAAACCCACGCGAGAAGGCAGCCAGAAAGAAGAAACCTGAACTAACTTCAACACCGGGAGCAGCTAAAATGACGGCAACAGCTACTCACTGCAGAACCACATGGGTGGACAAAAAAACGGTGTATCAGAGTCAAACAAAAGCACCACGTAACAACCAAGTGGAGAACGAGAACTAGTTATAGGAGAAATTAAAATTTTAGTTTGCCGGTTTTCAATCCGTGAACCCTATGACTGTTGAAGCTGTTACAGCCCTACAAGACAGCGCCGACATCTAAAGGAAACTAGAAAGTAGCGCATGCAGTAGTCGACCACTTACGACTAAAATGTTAATGATGAAGATATAGCTAATGTCTGTTTGTTCACTAACTGGTAAGTTTGTGTAACTTTGTGTAAGTTGTTAGATGAGAAAGAACAAAGAATAATGTTAACTTTTAAACAGTTTAATTTAGAATTTAGCACAGTACAGACAGGAAGGGATAAAAACTAATTTTAGCCAAAGAGAAAGACATTAAATATCAGAAATACGATTTAACGGTATAGCGAAAGAATGTTATGTAAGGCTTGTTAAATTGCAAATGAGTTGGTAAAAATCGCGGTAGCAAGAAGCCTACAATTAGCCTAGATAACCGAAGATAGCCGAAGTTAACCGATGCGCCACCGCAAGCAATAACCGCTCACGTAAGGTGTGTTTCAGCATGGACTGAAACTTCTCCCTCTCCTCATTTCCATCGTTGAAGATCTTGACTCTTTCTTACACTTTCAATTAGCTGTTTACATCGATAAGCAAAGTAGTGGGATATACGTTGTAACGAATAAATTGTAATTTGAAAACAAAGGTATAAAATCTATTACTCAATGAACAAAAACAAGGGATTGAACATTAAAAGAATCTGTTTAAGAAGACATTTAACAGTTCTTAAAGCCTTAAAACGTTATGCAATGAAAAATATATGAAATAATAAATGTTTTCTTTCATAGTAGACAATGGATTAATTCGCGATTGTCTTAATATGGTGTGTATTAGAAAAGAAGTTGTGATAGTGAACGAATAAAATATAAAATACAATAAACAAGTTTCACCAAAGCGCTCTAGTTTTATTTATTATTTCTTAACAATAAAATAAGTGAACTGTGTAAGCATTTTACTTAGTCGTTTAGCCCGTCTTATGCATTGAGCCGAGATATTTAAGAGTCAAACAATAGACAAGTGAACTAAAGTAGAAATCAAATAATGTCTTCAAAGAAAATGCGTTATTCTCACATTGTACAAAGGAACTATAGTTCTTTATAGGATAAAAGGACGTTAGGTAAAAGAAATCGGTAATTTTTTTTTGGATTGAAAATGTACTTGCTATGTATTTTTATTATTCACTGTATTCGTGTAATAATATCTGAATATGGCAAATTAGCTGTGTATATTAGTAATCAAAGAAATAAATTTAACTTTTTGGCCAAAATAGATGTATACAATTTTAGGCTTAATATAAATAAAAAAAAAATAATAATATGAATATCCCATACCCGTAGCAGGGCGGGCATAAGTCAGTTAATATAGATTTCCAATTGAACACATTGGAACCGGCTTGCTTTCAGCTACTAATTCGTATGTGGACATCCTTCTTTGCGCGGATTACACTCCAGAACTTTGAAGCCTCAGCGGCGACCTGGTATGCGTGCTATACAGCCATGTAGCGTACAGCCGTACTGCCTCTTTACCTGACCATTCCGCTAGATTTAATTGGCTACTTTTGTTCATATACCGTCATATCAGACCATAGACGCCCACTGCAAGGCATAGGACTAATCTAAGATACCTATGGCGGATATACCAAAATCCCCATACCATTTACCAGTATAACCTTGTTGTCGATCGTAGAGTAGTATTATGGTACGCAAAGGATGTTGCTGTCCATCATCTGGACACTTGTATGTGAGCATTGGCAATCCTACATAATTAATGCACAAAGTGTCAATTATATAAGATTGTATCTTTGGAATCGAACCCGCGACCTACGATCGTAAGTCTCAGTCTTCTACCACTGCCCTACCACTGTTCGTGTATGGATCTTCTTACTCCTGATTTGTTCTCGTACGGAAATTTTTAGCATAGCTCTCTCCATGGTTTGTTGAGCGACAATGTGTGGTTATTAGTGTTGACGTAAGTCAGATATTAGAGGAAAAAAATGTTTCGTTTTCTTTACTCGATGAAAACTTAAATCATATAAAACATGTTGGTTTTTTATTGAATTGTTCCGTCTGATGTTAAACGATGACAAGGTCTACGATGGTACATGCTTAATTAAAAAAAACCTATTCACTTTTAATTAGAAGACTTATAAGTTAGAACTTAATAATAGCAAATAAATGACAGGGCGTTGTTATATTGCATATTGTATTACGAAATCAGACATGATATTGCAAGTAAACCTATCACGTTAATGTCTTATCATGGCGGTAATTGAACTAGCTACAGTGCTCTCACTTCGACCCAGTAATGTGTAAGTAATTTACTTTGATATCTGAAATCTTGACAACGGTGATTACTGTAATACGGCGAACATTATTATTTCATGCACTGTACAACACTATTGCATCACATTAATCTTCGTCTTGTCCTTTGAAAATATACAAAAGTGACTTTAGTATTTTAAAAATGTCTTGCTTTGTGTTTTGAGAGACTGTCAAAACATTCTGTACAAGAGAAATTTTAAATCTTCAAGGAGAAATGAGAAAACATTCTTTTGTTACAGATCCTCGAAATTCGTAATAATAATGAATACGGTTTTGATTATTTAAACTGGAAATATATTTAGAATAGAGTCGTTTTAGAAATTTAAAGCTGTAAAAGCAAACTAAGTCGGCTCGATGTACATATGTAGTAATATTTCTTTGAATTTTTTATCGCAAGAGAAGTGATTATAAAGTTGGATTTGAGCTATAGAACTAAAGATTATTTGTAAGTTTATTCTGTTTAAGTATAAAAAGTTGTCAATAAAGTGATTTTTAATTTTTTTATATAATTTTTCCATACTGTTTGAACTTGATATTAATAATTCCTTTGGTTTTGTTCTTATCTGAATTAACAGAAGGTGTACCTCTGAGACATTTTATTGTGTAGCTTCCGAAAAGGGAAGAATGCATTGCAAGCGCAAAAGAAGTTACATGCCATATAGGTAAATGAAGCATTGAAAGTGTCATATTTTTCCTTTTTTTGTTCTGGTGATTTTTCACTGAGAAATGTTCAACGATGTCGCAATCCAGTTGAAGTAGACAATGACAACACCAAGCCCATTATATTTTTAGATGATCCTAGCACAACACGTAATATTGCTAAGATGTTTCATGTAATCATACGTAACGTATATGTAATAATCGTACGTATTAAAAATGTTTCGATATGTCATGGAATTAGATTTATGCAACCTTCACCAGTGAAAATTAACTTCACGTATCTCTTTGGTATCTGCACTTCGCTTCTGAAACGCAACGAAACTGATGCATTTCGTAGCTGCTTTATTACTGGCGATGAAAAGGGAATAGTTTATAACAACGTTAATTAGAAGAGACGTGGGTCACTGTGTTGACAATCTGGTGGGATTATAAAGTGAATTTTCCTTCTTATTTGATATCCCGAATCACTTAGTTGCCAACCCAATAATATAAACAGATTAATTGCAGCAAATTTCTGTGTTATAGTTAGTTTTTATTACCTCTTTAATAGTGCACATATTTTATGTATGGTTCTGTGAAAAAGCTTAATTTTTTTATGGAGAAACAAGTCCTTTATGGAAATTATACGTCCAATATCAACATTTTTTCTAACATGGTGTTGTATAAAAGCTTTCTTTATTTTTACAGCAGAGAAGAGCATATCATGTTCCTTACATATAGAGTAGCATCACAAAATAAATTAAGTCACATAAAACAACCATGATCCCAAAAGTAAAAAGATCGGTGCCATTTTGTTAATTGCAGTATTTTTCTTAGATGATGCCATTATCTTTAATGTTTAATTCTCTCTTCGCTGTTTCGCTACAGAGTAAATTACTTTTGTTTCTTTTTTTATATCGATTTTCAATAAATATTAATAATGAGATCAATGATTGCTTTTAACTTTTAATACAAGTCTCTCTTAAAACAATTTAAAAGTAAATAAAAATTTAGACATTATACTATGGACTATTATTATGGATATATTATGGACTGTTTCTAGAATCTACTTTATTTAGACTAAAATTTAGATGTGTATCTACACTTTTATATTTTTTAAACTGCATTTATTTCTAAGCCTACACTTGCAAAGTCTTTGTTCATTGTTTAATGAAACGTTAATTTTTTATGATGATTGGCAACTCTATTGTAATAATTTTATAAAAGGTAGTTTTATTTTTCTTAAATGGCAACACTACTGGACCCTGTCTCTTTTTTGTGACAACTTTCGTTAAAAGGAGTGGTGGGGTTGAAACAGCGTTTTGATTATTGATTCGGGAATTCGGTCATTTGTTCGATAACCGAAGAATCGAAGTGATAAGTTGTCCAGTGGAAACTATGCTAGTTGGCCCATCAGAGTATTAAAAGTGGAATAAGTAGTATTTACTGTGCTATGAATTTTAGTTCTTCTGATACCATGTTGTTGGAATTTTTATAAAATATAAAGATTATGAAAATTTATTATACAGACATCTTAAATATATGTTATTTCTATCTATGAAAACTCTAGCTGTTCGTCGAACGCTTTGTATGGCCCGTATTGCCTTTTTAGGTATGATTTCATTAAATATTTTTTTAATTATTAGAGCTATAGTTTGAAAATATGCATTTTATTATTAATACTCCCTTAACTACTTTGCGGGAAAAATTTAATAATATTCGTAATTAGCTAACGTATAGTATGGGAAAAGAATATTTTTAATAAATTTCATTTCTCTTAGCCTTATAGTTTCAAATATTTTGTGATGATCCAGTACATAGGTGGAAATCACATATCTTTCTCTTCTTTTTTTCAGCCGAGAGACTACTGCGTAGCATGGTATAGGCCTCCTCCGAAGATCGTCTTGCACTGCCTGTATTCAGCGCCTTCACGCGAACTCGGGGATACCTGAACATATAGTTAGATTTAAACAGCCGTTTCACACATTTAAGTTCTCTCATAGATGTAAGTTTTCCAACAAATAAATAAATAGAATGTAGTAGATATAAGTATCTATTTAATTAAATTACGTAATATTTATTTGATAATGTAAAGTATTTTGTGTGAAACTTTGTATATTTACCACATTCGTGTAAACTGTACGGCTATAAGGCCTTTTGGTAAGGACCAACTTATAAACGATGTTTGGGGCGAACCGCTAAAGGGTGAAGTTGTTTGTATGAGCATGTATGGGATGCGATGTAAGCAATGGTTACATCACAGTAAATATCATTTTTATAAACTATGCAAATTGAAAATTGGACCATGAAATTGACTTTGTTATATATAAAAATATACGCATATATTTCCATAACTGAATTGAACATTAAAAATTGTTTTAACCTCTTTGCTCTACCATACTTTAAATAATTATAATAGAAATCTTAAACGATATAATTACATAAAATATCATTGGTAATTAGGTTCGATGTTAAATGAAAGCGTTATTTACAAAAAGGATCAATCAAACATACATTACCTTTTTTATATGTCTATTAAAATGCGACAAGCTAATATGTTTTTTTTTAAATATTTTATTGTACACACTAGGATACATTTAAATAATTTCTTATTAAGGAAAGGACCAATCACTGAGTGGCACTAATCAGTGTAACATAACTCCTGTAGATGACCCGTGAAGGGGTGAAACACGTGTTGAGTGATTTAACGGTGGTAGTTGTGTAATTCGCATTTTTTGCCGCATGCGCATTTATCAGCGGGCTGGCGGGCGGTGCACTTTGTTGCACGACTACGACTGCATGTGCGGAAGTAGCTAAATATTAGTCCTTTTCTTACTTAGGATGGACTTCCGCAAAACAACGCCTGATTTCATTAAATTATCTCTTATTATTATGACACAAAAATAAAAAAGTACAGTGGGCGATCTTTTCTTTTAATCTCTTCCAGATAACCATAGTATGGAAACAGTAGAAGTGTAAGTAATAGGTAGTTAAAGTGTACAAAACATACATATTTACAAATATACATAAACATACATACATATGTACATATCATTTATACTCAAAATATGGGTAAGGTAAGGTATAATCCGTATCATAAATATAATATAATAATAAATAAAAACATCAAACTGATTTGGATCGCACTTGTCTCAGAAAGAAAAAGAAATTAATTAACGGATAAATTATAATAGGTCTTAATAATTTTCTAAAAAAAAGGTAGTAATTTTGTAGTAATCGGAATTTTTAAAACGCTGTTTCTTTATTATCATTGTTATTTGTGTAATAATTTATTTGAATTTTGAATAAGGAATACCATACGGTAATAAACAGCAAATGACACACATTTACTTGTTAAAAGATTTTGCACTCATAAACACTCAATCTGCAGATTGAAAATACTTATTTACATTTAGATAACTGGAGAGAATAAAATGAGAAATTGTAGTAACCTCTTTGGCGTATCATCGTCTTAATAATTTAAAAAAAATTAGGATTGTCATTTAGATTGTCAAATGTTTTTTTATTGATATCATTACATAAAATTAAATCATTATCATGTACTACGAACGTTTTAATCCCAAATAAACTCTCAATGTGAAATGTGTCCAGATTAAAAAACGTGTATTATTTGTTAAGGAGATACATCGTCATAAAATAAAATACAAAACCTACAAGATCGTCATAAAATAAGTAGAGTTTAAAGCTTTTTGTGTCGTCAGTTGTCAACTCAAAACACATAGATGAAATACCCTGTGTATTTCAAAAGAATTCCTGTTATCCCTTTTTGATAACAGGCGTTCATATTTCAAAGATTTGTTCATATTTCTCGAGTTGAAGAATTTTTACCTACCACTCGAGAATATTATCTCAAAGGCGAGTCTGTTTTGCATACTAATTTATATCTTTTATATAAAGTTTTAAAATATTTATATATATTTTTATGTTATATTATATTATATTGTTATATTATATCATTTTATGGGTGTCATGTGGTCGTGTGGAGTCCTGTGGCGTCTTGTGGCGTCGTGTGGCGTCGCCACGCCACGTCACAGGACTGAATTTGTAACAAGTTTTTCCTTATCAACAATATATAATCATCTTTGTTATCAACAACCTTTTACCACCTTGTATACAATTTTCAATATCGGAGCGGTAAAAATCAATCGGTTTTTCTGTGAAATATATCGACAGAAACGATATTACTTTTCGATCCCCTAATATTCTATTTTACTATTTAACATTATATTATACAATTACTAGTATAAAACTGATTTGATTACGTTGCAAATGTTTTTTTGATTAATTACGTTTGTTCCTGTACCCCATTGGACATCAATAACTTGTCCTTAACTTATGTCGCGTGATTGACGCCCTTACGTTCACTTCCTGACCGAGTTTGTGCTAATTACGTTTATCGTCATTTGTGTGCAATACCACAATTAAAAAGGTAAAATTCATTTTCAACATTCGAACTTTCGATACGACTCTTATTGTATGTCAACTGTTTTCATTTTAATCTATATTATTTTTACTCTATTCGGTTTCAAAAGATAGATGTGGAAGCAGCAATAACCATAACAAAAACACATCTTTTAAAATGGTTTAATAATACCGATTATAATTCTATCATTATCTTCTTAATACATTATTATTATATTTTGGTCCCTTAAATTTTAGGGATTGTCTAAAACACTACGCTTAAACTAAGAGATCGGCAGCTAAAAAACTTATAACAGTAATATTATTTATTTTTTACTTGCATTAAAAGAGTATGATGTTCAACTAACAACCAACGTGTGTTTTTATTCTTTCTTTTTTATTTCCAAACAAATAACAGTATATATTTTCGTGTTCACTCATTCATTCATTCAGTATTTGTTTATTAATATTTTGAAATGCAGTCTAAAAGCTCAAAGATGTGGTGAGAAACCTGATAAGGCGCCCTTCAATCGCAATGCTAAACGGGGACTATTGACAAGTGTCGTCAGCACATGCTGAGGTCCCCTTGTGGGGGTCCTTGAGTTTAGGCACACCATGAAGCGTTCACTGAAGCGACCTAAGAGCTCGGCGGCCTCCCAATCCAATAAAATAGTAGTATGTAGCGGTCCGAGTCGGCCCTCCAGATTCGCTACTTTAAAAAGTCATTAATTTTTTTTAAATATTGTTATTCATATCGCTACGTATTTTCTTCACAATGTGTTTTATTGGGTGTTTACTGAGCGCAAACAGTTGGGGGAGGGATTGCCGCTATTTGATACGGATCTTTCTTCTCCCAACTGCGAGTCACAACAGCGTTTCATTATTATTTACAATTATACAACTAAAATTTATACATATAAACAATACAATTGTCAATGTAAAAGTGTTTTACTGAATTATACATTAATTTCTGCGTTATATTTATTTCAAGTCGCTGCCAAAGCGCTACAGATTTTTTAATGTCTTGAGTCAAGTCATCGAAAGATTCTGTAGTAGATTTTTTCCTGAGGAGGCCCGGTAAGGCGGTCGTACATCAAGGTTTTTCCAAAGGGTCACGTGGTTACGTCTTTTTTATTCGAATGAGGAACAGTGTCTGAGTATGTGGTGAAAAGTCTTTAAAAAGAAGTTTTAGACTAAACGCACTATGCGCCCAGTTAACTCCTACCCGCAAAATTTGCAAATGCCATTTAGGCATCAGTAAAATTGATGTATCGCTTCTAGAAATTTCAAAAAATTACATTCACATAAATTTATTACCTTTATTATCATAAGGGGTGAGTGAAACGAGTGAGAGCTTTTGACTTAAATTGGAAATTAACTTAAATTGAAAAGATTATTAATCAAGAATAATGAATGTAAATTAATACACCAGCGGTATGGTCTGCTGATAACAAAGCAGTGTTACAGAGATTATTGTTATATAACTGGGGTGGTCAATCCACGGGTCGCTCTTTGAAGAATTATTTCAGGCTCTCGAAATTACATCAATATTTGGAACAACGTGCTTATTTCACATAATATTATTTTACCATAAAATTTTTGTCTTAGTGCCTATCAGTATTAACTTACCAGAATCTTAAAGAATTACTGAGATACTGTCATAAATTATTAACAAAATTTTGAAGAATTATTTAAGAGAAGTAAAATCAGGGTGTTTAATTTCTAATATTTAATCATATAATTAAATATATATATTTTGATATTTTATTTATGTTTGAAAAAAATATTCATTTAATTTAAAATATTGCCTTCTTCCAATACTTTTTAAATAAGTAAAAGTAATGGCCTGGTCTTTCGAGAACCTTGTCCAAACCTACTTATTATGTATATATCTGAATTCAAGTATTTTAGTTCTAAATAAAATAGTACATATATTATTGATAATCAAACAAATAATAAATAAAAATATGTATTTCTTTTTTAACGTTAATGGAAGTATATCGTTGGCATTTATAACGTAAGTGGCTTTGAAAAGGCTGAAAGGTAAACTTTTCTCTTTATGTAATTAATTTAATTAGACTAAAAACTGTCAAGCCTTTAGCCGGATGGTCTAAGTGACTGCGTGCAGGAGCCTCTAAGGAAAAGTTCAGCTTTGCCTTTCAGATCGGTATGTTACTATGTATGCTATTGCGTCAGAAGAAAACTTGTATAAGAACGACGTGAATGAAAAGTCTTGGCGTTTCGAAAATTATTAGAATTGAGCAAAGGAAACTTTTGAGAATTTAGAATTAAAGTTTAGCCCGTGCGGCGGGATAAGTATATTCATTTGTACAATTCTATTTTACTATACGCATCTAGAATATGTAACGAGTTATATGTTGCTTTGTTTCGGATTGTTACAATTTCATTTGTTACGCATTGTGAACGTGTGCTGGAAAAGTAAGTTTAATTTATTTAAACTGATTTCTACCGTCTGACATTCCCGTCATCTTTGTGATATCATGCCCATAATAAGTTCAAATTAATTTTAACTAAAATTAATTTTACTAGGAACAAAATAAGTTTTAAAAATTCGTGTAAAAAGTACTTATTTCAATAATATATATCTGAAGCAGTTCATATTTACTAGCATCATAATAAATCCCAAATTTTTATAACCTTGACTGGATCGTTTATACATTTTTAGTTTACTAAACCACAGTGCCTATCTATTAATATGTATTACCTTTGAGTACTATTTTCGATTCAACTTTTACTCGAATATTAACATACAGAGATCACTGTATATGCAGCAAGTTATATATTTTATATTATGTACATTATACAACAAAAAGGACAAGACAACAAAATATTTCAATTTGGATGTACTGCCGGGGGCCGCAGACGCTCATCAAATAGTCCTAACGGAAGAACAACGCTGTCACAGTGTTTTGTTTAACGCTCGGCAGAATATGCTAAGTCAGCGCATTTTTGGTCGACACGGTGTTGCTAATTGTAAAAGTCCGATATCAACTAATTTTAATTTATTACTCTGTTACATGTACACATTGTTATAAGACTCATAACTATTGTGTTGATCGAATAAAGATGTAATTCGTTCATTCATTTGTCATTAATTTACTTAAACACGTCTATATTTCTTTACGACTATATCAGATCTTAAAAAAATATGTCCACATTTGCAAATGCTTATATCTGAAAGTAGCTGACATAGCTCAGTAGAATAGTATGTTAAAGTGGCAGTAGACATGCTACATACACACCACATAGGCTACATAGAACAGAGGGCTTCTAGGGCTTTGTGGTTCTGGAGTTGAGATCACGGATAAAAAAGCGCAGGACAGGACGTCCACCTACAAGCTAGACAAACAACCTTGCTATCGTCGTCTCTAACTGGATGCTAACCAGTCCTATTGCGAAGCGATCAGTACGGGAGATAGAAGTGACTAAAGTGAAGAAGGAAAAATAAAAATAGATAGTTGAAGCATTAGGTAACTCAATGCAACAAATGATAGTGGTTTGGATCGAGGCATTCTTAGAATGAGAATCGAGAGCATAAGCATAATAGTAAGCACGCATGTAACGCAGGTTAAAAGTCAAATAAGGTCTGTCTATATAGCTAGATCTTTCACCCGATCCCGAATCTGTATCTATATAGATAATAACAATTACCATAATTGATATCGGGTGCATGCCATCATTATTTTTCCAGACTCAGGACGTCCACTGTTGGACATAGACCTCCCCTCTAGATTTTTTATAGGAATGTTCTTTCAGACTCTGGAGTCTTCCGACGACCTCAACGAAGGCTCCATTTTAGAATCTTGAGGCCTCAACAGCCACCTTTACTGCAACTTTAACTTTCCAATCTATTGGGCTATGTTGGTAACCTTTGTTCTCTAACAAATTTCCTTATATATAATTCGATCTCGAACAAAAAAATGAAGGAACGAACTAATTATAAATAAGACATTATTTCATAAATGAAATACTGCTTTGTATACTTATACATTATTAAAAACGTTTTGAGAGCTGATTTGGTTTCTTTTAATCAATGCTCTTCTTTTAACCAAACAATCTTTTGGGTACATGCTCATAAAGATAACGAACATAGATTTATAATACGACCAGTTGAAAGCGGCCGGCGTATATTGTCACTATAAAGTAAATCTTTATCGAATCCGAGTCGCACAGACACTCACTTGTGGTTAGCTGTATTTATTCTTGAAATAAACTTAATTAAAAGCGCGCTCGGATGCTGACTTCAAACGGGTCCGGTTTAATTTACTGAGAAGCGAGAAAACACTTGTGAACTGTATAACTTGAGAATAAAGATCCGGAAATATGTATTTATACTTTTAGCGAAATAGACAGAAATTACACTTGATATTTAATTAAAAAAAAAAAAACAGATACAAACTTGTTTATTTTGTTTAAGACTGGACTTACCCTGGTTAGGCGTAGAACGTCCTATCCTAAGACACGTTTTAAGGAAGGAAGATCGAGGGCGCACAGGAGAGCTCCCGCTCGAGCTACTGCGTACTACTATTTCACAGGATTGGGAGGTCGCTAAACTCTTGTTAGATCGGTTTGGCGGATGTTTCATGGAGTGACTAAACTCGAGGACTACATTGAGTAGACTTTGGTTTTGGTTGTCATTCGTCGAAGGGTTTCTAACGAAGGGTTTCTAACGAAGGGTTTCTTTCAAACTAGTTTCCGCCTTGTCTCTTGGGAAGTTTTTATCCGTGACTAAGCGTGACGTAACGGAGATGCGGCGGCGATGGGCATAAACCTCCGCGGCTGAATTACAGTTGGTGATAGAGCCAATGAGCCAATTCGCAGCGGAAGGTGTAATTTCATGTTGCCCATGCTAATGTGCTCCTGGTATAATAGTGAAAAATATATGGCGCAAAATACGGCGGAAACCCGAGATTTTTCTTTTACTAAAATTTAATATTGGCCTGCAACCGTAAAGTACAGTGTTAAACAATATGGGAACCCTTGGCCTATCTTATCGTCTCAAGGCTCAAACAATGTAATAATAATAATACAGTTTTTCTTAATGTCAACTTTACTGCGTTTTTCAAATAAAAAACTCTTCGTATTAGAGTTCAATTTAGAAAAAAGCTCGAAGGTTCTCATGGAAGCCTCAGCTTGTATCGTTATATTATTTTTTTGAGATCTAGGAGTTTGCCGATTTATTAGATCACTTGGTTGGAAGGTCATGAAAGCCACAAGGGACACAAGTACTGAATACGTGTTTAGCATTCCTCTCGACTTGGTCGGTAGCTGTTATCGGTCTACCGTCACTGCATTATCTATATATATAAAAGAAAGTCGTTTTAGTTACACCACTTATAACTCAAGAACGGCAGAACAGATTCGGCTGAAAATTGGTAGGGAGGTAGCTTAGAGCCAGGAGATGGACATAGGATACTTTTTATCCCGTTTGACAGCGTTCCCGTGTGACTTGACATGAAACGTCAGTCACTATAAAACGTGGTGTAACAAAAAAGAATCAGACTTGGAATAACAAAACGCAAACGACAGCTATGTAATTGACGTAAAATGACAGCTATGTATTGACGTATGGATGACAATTTGATATTTGTAAGAAATCAATATTAAAACTATTTCTATTAAATAATAATTAACAAGTGGATTGAAGTGAAGTGAAGTTTAATTAATAATGCCGCGACCAAGACGATCGAATCTTTCCCGACAAAGCCGTAATGCAAGAAGAATACAAAATACTGCAAATGAAAAGACTGAAGAAGAACAAGAAATTGCACGTAAACAGCGCCGCGATAGTATGGCTCGACTTCGTGCTTCTCAATCACGAGAGCAAAGTGAAGCAGCCCGTGAAACAGCTCGGTTGGCAATGCAGAATCGTCGAGCGAACAACAGAAGGCAACAAATAGATAATGTGCGACGCAGAACAAGATATTTAGCTGATTTGAATCGAGCAACGTTTCGATACGATTGCAGCAATGATTACAGCTTGCATCCTAGCGTTTGCATTGGGCAAATGGACGTTGTTTGCGAGTATTGTGGTGCATTAAAGTTTTCCGGAGAAACGCCTGGATTATGCTGCCTTAATGGTAAAGTGAAATTGCCAGCGTTGACTCCGCCACATGAGCCATTGTATTCATTGCTTTGTGGCGAAACACAAGAATCACGCCACTTTCTTGCAAATACTCGAAAATACAATAGTTGTTTCCAAATGACGTCATTTGGGGCAGACATTATCGAAGAAGGAGGATTTAATCCGACTTTTAAGGTATTAATTTTTGTACTTACATAGAATGTAGTTAAAGAATAACTTACTTTATCTATTGGTATGTATTATATTTGCTAATACTGAACTCTACTCTCCCACAGAAAAAGTGTTTATAAACCAGTTAATACTGTCTGGTTTTTATTTTGTAGATACAAGGACAGATCCACCATCGAATTGGATCATTACTACCTTTCGAAGATACACAGAATAAATTTTTACAAACATATTTCATGGGCAACATGGAAGAACAACTTGATCGACGCCTAGGGATCAATGCAGGAATGAAGCGAGCAATTATTCAAGACTTGCAGTGTCTGCTTCATGAACATCATGCATTGGTCAGGTTGTTTAAGAGTGCTTTAGAGCAAATGCCAAATGATGACTATAAAGTTGTCATCAAAGCAGATAAACGACCATCTGGAACACACGAACGCACATTTAATGCTCCAACAGTAGACGAAGTTGCCATCCTGATTGTTGGTGAACAATTGGAAAAACGCGATATTGTGCTTACACGTCGCGATACTGGGCAACTGCAACAAATATCTGAAACTCATCGATCATATGACGCATTGCAATACCCACTGATGAATTGGCAAGGAGAAGATGGATATTATTTTAATATTAAAATGATAAATCCATTGAATGGTAAAGTATCAGTATCTTAATAATGGTTAATTTCTGTATTATTTGTCTTTGAAATGGTTAATTATCAAATTTTGAATTTCAGGTGAAGAAACTACAAAGAAAGTTAGCTCAATGAATTATTATGCATATCGTTTGATGATTCGTCAAAATGCTGACAACTATTTGCTGCGGTTTCGTCGATTGTTTCAGCAGTATTGCGTTGACATGTATGTAAAAATAGAAACGGAACGTTTAACATTTATTAGGTTGAACCAAGCCAAACTGCGTTCTGAGGAGTACATCCATTTACGTGATGCAGTTAGTACTGAAGGAAATGCAGCTAATATTGGTCGATTAACTATTCTGCCGGCGACGTACATTGGTAGCCCACGTCATATGCATGAATATGCACAAGATGCAATGACATATGTTCGTCATTACGGCCGGCCAGATCTCTTTATTACTTTTACCTGTAATCCAAAATGAATAGAAATTACTCAATTGCTGCTTCCCGGACAAACATCAAATGATAGACACGACATCACAGCACGTATATTCAGGCAAAAAATTCGGTCCCTGATGAACTTTATTGTTAAACAACGCGTCTTTGGAGATACTCGATGCTGGATGTATTCAATCGAATGGCAAAAGCGAGGCCTGTCGCACGCACACATTCTTATTTGGTTAGTGGAAAGAATTCAGCCTGACCAAATAGATGATATCATATGTGCCGAGATTCCTGATCATGAAGTCGATCCAGACCTACATGATGTTGTTACTACTAATATGATTCATGGACCGTGTGGTGCCATCAATCCCCAATCACCTTGCATGGTCGATGGAAAGTGCTCTAAACGATATCCACGGAAATAAACGGCGGAGACTGTCACTGGCAACGATGGGTATCCGCTGTATCGGCGTCGATCACCAGATGACAACGGTCGAACTGTCACAACGAAAGTGAAAAGAATGGATTTCGTTGTCGACAACAGTTGGATTGTTCCATATTCGCCACTTATTTCTAAAACGTTCAAGACACATTGCAACGTTGAATACTGCAATTCAGTTAAGTCCATAAAATATATTTGCAAATATGTCACGAAAGGCAGTGATATGGCGGTTTTTGGATTGCAATCCTCAAATACCAACGATGAAATTTCACGCTATCAAGTTGGTCGTTATGTGAACTGTAACGAAGCGATTTGGCGTATATTCGCATTTCCAATTCACGAACGTCATCCTACTGTTATACATTTGACGGTGCATCTGGAGAATGGTCAACGAGTATATTTCACGGCTTCGAATGCTACGCAACGTGCTGAAACACCTCCAGCTACTACATTGACCAGTTTTTTTGCAATCTGCCAAAGCGATCAGTTTGCACGAACTTTGCTTTACTCGGAGATGCCACGTTATTATACTTGGAATGCTTCATCCAAGAATTTTCAAAGACGGAAGCAAGGTGATGCGGTTCCTGGGTATCCAGATGTGCGTTCTACTGATGCTCTTGGTCGTATGTATACAGTTCATCCAAAGAATGATGAATGTTTCTATTTGCGGTTGTTGCTGGTAAATGTGCGTGGGCCAACTTCATTTGAGACACTACGAACTGTTAATGGTGTAATATTCCCAACATATCGTGCTGCATGTGAAGAATTGAACTTATTAGAAAACGATACCCATTGGGATACGACAATCGCTGAAGCCATTATCTCTGCATCTCCAAGTCAGATACGCACATTATTCGCTATCATAATTTCGACATGTTTTCCATCAAACCCATGTAACCTGTGGCACAAATACAAGGATAGTATGTCAGAAGATATTTTACATCAAAGTCGTGTCAGTTCCAGAAATCACGATATTGAGATGAATGTGGAGATACATAATCGTGCTTTACTCTTGATCGAAGATATGTGTTACCTCATGTGCGGTAATTTATTAATCAGGTTAGGAATGCCAGCGCCAAATCGTGAAATGAATGACGCATTTAATCGAGAATTGGAACGGGAACGTGAATATGATCACCAGGAATTAGATTTAGTAGTTCAAAGGAATGTACCCCTGTTAAATTACCAACAAAAGGAAGTTTATGATACTTTAATGAAGGCAATCGCTGATGAAAATGGTGGTTTATATTTCCTAGATGCCCCTGGTGGAACTGGCAAGACATTCCTTATGTCATTAGTTTTAGCAACTGTTCGGGCGAGATCCAACATAGCGGTTGCAGTTGCTTCTTCTGGAATAGCAGCCACATTGTTAGAAGGATGCCGTACGGCTCATTCAGCATTCAAATTACCGTTAAATCTTCAAACTATTGAAGAACCAACGTGTAATATTGCAAAACACTCAGCAATGGCCAAAGTTTTAGCGGCATCGAAAATCATCATCTGGGACGAATGCACAATGGCGCATAAACGTGCATTAGAAGCACTTAACCGAACATTAAAAGATTTACGCAATGACTCGAGATGTTTTGGAGGAGCAATGATTTTACTGTCTGGCGATTTCCGCCAAATATTGCCAGTAATTCCAAGATCTACGGCTGCCGATGAAATAAACGCTTGCCTCAAATCGTCAAATCTATGGCGCTATGTGAAGAAACTGCAGCTGACAACAAACATGAGAGTTACATTGCTTAATGATACATCTGCTGAAGATTTCTCGGAGCAATTGCTGACTATCGGTAATGGTCAAGTACCTGTCGATGAATCGAGCGGATTAATATCATTTCCAAATAATTTCTGTAATTTTGTCTCATCAAAAGACGAACTTATCAACAATGTATTTCCAAATATTATTTCTAACTACAAAAATAATGAATGGTTGAGTGAGCGAGCAATTTTAGCGGCTAAGAATAAAGATGTAGATGACCTGAACTACATAATTCAAAATAAGATCATTGGAACAATGCATTCATTCAAATCTATTGACTGCGTCACAAATGAAGATGAAGCCACCAACTATCCAATTGAATTTTTAAACTCTTTGGACGTGCCTGGCTTACCACCGCACAATTTACGCCTAAAGGTTGGCTCCGTAGTAATCATGCTTCGAAACATAAACCAACCAAAACTGTGCAACGGTACGCGTTTGGTGGTTAGTAAATTGATGAACAATGTAATTTACGCTACGATAATGATAGGAAAATTCAAAGGTGAGGAAGTTCTCATTCCGAGGATCCCGATGATCCCAACCGATATGCCGTTTGAATTTAAAAGACTTCAATTTCCGATACGTCTTGCATTCGCCATGACCATCAACAAATCACAAGGCCAATCCTTAAAAGTTTGTGGTTTAAATCTAGAACATTCATGTTTTTCACATGGTCAATTATACGTGGCATGTTCACGGGTCGGAAGACCATCTGCGTTGTTTGTTTTTGCGCCTGATAATAAAACAAAAAATGTCGTGTATCACAAGGTACTTAAGTGAAGAGCAACCTATGTACCAAAATACAGAAATAATAATGAATGATTAATGTAGTTATTTAATTTTTTTTGTAATTTTTCCAAAAAAAAAAACACAATCTGCTTATTTATTGCCATTAAGGCGGAACAAAGTTCTGTCTCTTGCATAAGGTAGTACAAGTCAAACCAAAGTAAAGCCAAAGTAGTAAACAGCAAGGATATACGAACATTTATAAACTTAAAATGTTTTTGAAATGTTATTTATTAGTCGATATATGTTTAATGTTTTCAGAATAAAAACAAAATTTTGTTAAGGATATCATTGAGTAGACACAAAAGATTTTATATCAAAAATATTTCTGTGGGCACCGAAACAAAAACCAAGACAAAGTTTTGATAGAGTTTGACCTGCTTAAAGAATAATCCCAAGTTGAAAGCAAGTAAAACTAACAATGAACTGCGGACATTTTTTTATGCGTATACATTGCCTGTGAGTAAAACTCGTCCCAACTTTAATGCTCATGGCTATTATTATTTCAAAGTACAAAGTTCTTATGGAAAATAAACCATGTTGTAACATGAAAGTCCTGTTTCTTTCTGAAAGTATATCTCAGAATAAAATTATGTTTGATTTTTTTCGTATGCATACTTTAATATTCTAAATTTGTCATCAGAAATAATGGTTCAGTGTCTTCATTACAGTCGTGATGCACCTGTATAAAACGTATGCCAGCTAATTGATGGAAAAGCTCCACTGACAGTCCTCGCGCATTCTCCAAATATCTCGAAAGCTTATTTAAAAGTTTATTTTATTAGATGATTATTGTATTATATTAGCTTAATCAAATCATAAGATATATTTCTTGTTTTTGAAATAAAACAAATCAAATTAAAGAATAAATATTTCTATTGTGTTCGTGATTAAAGTTTACATTTTGTGCATAAATAAATAAAGTGTTTGAATTATGGATTAAAAATAGGTATAATATTGTATTTTAAAGCAGAAGTTGCGATATGGTTTTAAGAATTCGTTAAGTACGTCACTATTTCAGAATTCCTACAACTTTAAAGAATCGCAAGTCAATCGATCACCATTATGTGAGGGAAACATGTCAAGTGGCACTAGCGCTTTCGTTTCGAAGTCACGTTTCTGCTATTGACTCTGGATAAGTGAAGTTTCTGCATGAAAAAAGTCTGTTTGCATCCATTTTAAGCGTCAACTTTAAAACTCTCTTACACCGAAATGCATAAATCTTGACCAACCGAACCTCAGTTCTTGGTCTTTATTCATATATCCTTAATAAATATTTACATTTAATACTTAGCATCCTATAACAGACGATCGATGTAGGCGGCATTTAACAGTTTCTATTTGAAATCTGCGGTAGAAGCTTATGTCCAGCTGTGGACATCTTCAGACAGAAAATTGAACATGATGATGATACTACGCATTATAAATGTAACTTCTATTAAAGATAAAAGCAATTGTAGATCCAGGTGAGAAGGCGTCATCCAAATACAATTGTACGTGTAGAACGGTAGTAATATATATTTAAAAGTTCGTTTCTCCCTTTGAGGGCAAGTGATATGCCCGAGATTTCTCTACGATATCAAATGAGAAATCATAAACCTGAAGAATAAGTAAAATATTGGTGATTGAAGAGGATTTTAACAAAAAAGTGCCAGATAAGTGAAACAACTAGATGATATTTACAGTTAAAAATACTCGGCTTTTTTCCATTTTTGCTTACCGATAATTATTTAATTATATTTTTGCGTCTATGAGATGCCTAATTGTTACTTCCTTATTATTTTTCTAGATTGCTTATTGATTAATGTTAATCTTATTATCTATCTTTAGCTTTCATATATTTGTTTAACAATTTATTTACTTTTAATTTTTATATATTTTTTAGTTATCTATATCACAATTAGCTTACATTTCTAATATCTCAGCTATGTTATCTCCTTTTGTGCATTTTTATTATTCTTAAACTTATTTCTTACTTTTTATTGCCTATCCCTATTAACTTTTAGCAGAACTTCCAAAAGGTTTGAGGACACTCCTCTGTACTCACCAAACATTGAAGCAATGTCATCATCCTCTATTCTCTGTGTTAATCAAGACTGATATTCCTCCTCACCATTACTGACTCCCGAGTCTTACCTGTATCGTACCAGGGGTAGTTCAGCAACAGGTGCAATGCCTTCTCCTCCGTATCCGAGCCGCACTAGTACGCAAGGCTTCAGGGCTTCAGCCAGAATCTGTGCAGGTACTAATAGAAGCCTCCGTGTTTCGTCTGAATTTGGGCTTGGATTGTAGTGAAATCATTGTTTCAACTTCAGTTTCCTATAAAATTGACGCAGGGTTTAAACAAAAATATTTCGTACGTTCGTGTACTGACTAAATTCTAATTACTTGCGCTGTTTATGCTAATAAAAGATGAAATTATGGAAAAATTACATAATATTTGCAAGTAAATGATAATGTATTCCCGATACTTAACGATTTCACTTAAATAAAACAATTTGCAACGCTAAAGCCGTTGCTGTCTGGTATAAGGATTCTCGGCATAATTATGAGATGAAGCAATTGACTTTCAAATAATGTGGTGGATGTTACTCTGAATCTTAGACATACCATTGATATTCAATTAGTAATAAATTATTCGTAAATACTGTTATTGGAATAAATAAATTTTCGTGCTATACAGGATTAAATACAGTATTTAGATATACTCACAATAAATTGTAGTCAAAGAAGCTGTGGTATGAATTTATTACTTATTATAATACATTTATTTACGTTACCAAAGCTTAATAAGAATAAAGACAAAAAAAATCTAAATTGTATATTTGAAGTTGTAAAGAATCTTTGAACTTCCTCGGTCAGGTAAACGCCTCTCCAACCGTCGTCCACGTTTTTCCAATTTCAATTTATTCTAATGCCTATGTTAAATGTCCAGGTCATTTCCCTTACGACGAATTATATAAAAACAACTGTTACAGATTTCCCCTTTTTTATTCTAAACACGCAATCTAAAAAGGAATTGGACGCGTGAATTTTACTTATCTCATCCGCACGAACAAAGGGGATATATTTCAAAGCTTTATCGAGGCCTAAGGGAAAATTTCGTAACGAGGCCCTAATTTGTACTATTCTGTGCCAAAAATATATTCATTTTCGATTAGGCGCCTGTTTTCTGTTCATACTAAACTTGGAATTTATGTAAAGATCTAGAAAAAATTTCAAAACACAAAACTACAATGAACAAGTAATGTTTATTTATCGTATACCCTTTTTGTACATGCATGTATATCAGTAAGAAAAATATAGAATTATAATAACGTAAATAATGTACGTTGGAGATCATATCACTCGAGGCAATTTCGTAACAATAACAAGAAGGCAAAAAGAACAAAGCAATGAATAGTTGAAGAGTACATTGACCTCAATCGATTCAAATATAATAAGTATAGTTATTCTCAACAAAAAAAAACTGCGAAGTTGGAAAGACATTTTCAGTTTCAGATTCTTGAAGACTTCAACAGCTTGTCATGTATATTACACATTAAATTTGAGATAAAAAGAACTAAGAAGAATTGATAAGTATATCAAGGAGCAAAGAAAGATGTACCTCTTGTACCACATATGGTAAAAAAGAAACTATTCATAAATTGTTTCTTTTTTCCTCCATTTATTGTTTTTGGGGTACAAAAGTGTTAATAAATAAATAAAATAAAAATGTATGAATTAAGAGAGATAGCTGACATCTATATAATTAAGGATAGGAGTGATTGTGCAAATCAAATTTAAACATGATTTATGAAAACAAATATTAATATTATATTTGAAAGTGCGAGCTGTCTTCTATTCCGAGAATTCCGGTATGGTTTCAATTTGTGATATTCACCATACGTGGGCCGAGCCGCACTCAGGGTTAGTCTTTATACTGATAATCGGTAATCAGGTAATATGAAAATATAAGAGGAAAGTGTTGCCTCCCTTGTGAGCGACAACAAAAATTCCTAAAATTCTGCAAAGAAGTGGTGCAGTAGACCATTGGTAGAAACAAAAGTAAGAAATAAAGTAAAGAGTTGGGTAAAGCCCGACCACAAGAACATAAAATATTATAAAATAACAAGTCAACTATCGATGTAGTTTAATAAAAAAAAATTACAAAAAAATAACTCATAAAATTGTTAATAAAGAAAATAAAATAAAAAAGATGCTGTAAGAAGAACCAAATATAACAAAGAATAGAGGGAAATAAGGTGATATGTGAAGATCAAAATCGGATGAATCAAAAAAAAATTGTGAAGAATGTATATAAAGTGAAAAGCCAACGCCAAACCAGCAATTGACGCTCAACAAATAAACGAAAACAAAATTAATTGCCTTTGAGGTAATAAAAAAATTGATTTAGATTAAAAAATTGCATTTTCATTGTGATGTTTCAATTACATCTTAAATTTTTAACTTTCATCTAAACGTAATCATAAATAAACGAAACTTCGCTACAGCAGTGCAACAAATTCGAAACGCCTTCATTCGCTAAGTAACCGAGTGTATGCTGCAAAATTTTCTACGTGTTTCGGTCACCGAATCACCATTTCGTAATATTTTCGCACAAGCAACGCTCTACAGTGACTGAATTCATAAAATCTAAGCTTCCACGATCTCCTAACCCTCGGATTTGTTACGTTCAAGTAATTTCTTGAACAAATATAGTATTTTTAGAAGGTATTGAATATGGAACTCTGTGATTCAATTATATACCCTTATATTTAAAGAAAGGCTTTTAATAAGGAACGAATTATTGTTAAATAGATTTATTCACAATGTAGTCAAGGCCCGGGTATAGCTATCTGAATTTAACAAGGGAAACATTTCTTAAGGTCATTGAAAGACCCTGGAAGCAGGCCGCTGCCAATCGGTCCTATTAAATGTATGAAGATGCCAGGTGTCCAGGTGTGTTTTCATAAACCATCATCATATTTCGAATCCCATTCACTTGGTGAAAATAGGATTTGTGATATTAAATACAGTATCGTAATCTTATTAATGTAGCGTCATCTGAAGAAACGAAATATAGTTGTTATAATAAAATTATTTACATATATGCCTAGCTGTGGACAACCTAAGACTAAAATGATGACGATAATAAAAGTATTTATATTTGATAAAATAAATATACTCTTTGTTTATTATTAAGACATTAAATGAATTAAAAAATAGATCACTCTGAAAGACCACCTTTTTAAACAGACTGTAACAGGCAGGTCCTTTTGACGCTACAAAGTCTTGTAAAGCAGCTTGTAAAATATACTTAAATATATTTTGAATGATTTTGCTATAGTGCTTATTATTATAACATTAGCATGTTATCAAGTTCGATAAGCTAAATTTAGGTAACCTAGAGTGAAACTAGTTTGAAATACAGAAGTTATCGTTAACGTCATGAATTTACTTAAGTATGCACAAGCACTTCTATGTAACTTGCAACATAACGTCCCTTGCGATTCGGTAACATATTTTGTTACCTCTTGCTTTACTTAATATTAACTGTTTAATGCTTTATTTATTTAATCCTACTACTATCCTCTTAAGGTTATCAATACCAATCACTTTATTACGTCGTGTAAAAAATTACAGAAGAATCCAATTTATTTAAAAATAGAATCAAAATGACCTCGGTTATGTCATCATACAATTTAAATCGTACGAGAAACTTAGAAAATTTTATTGTTAGTTGGACTAATTCTTTTTTAAGGCTAATTGCGTCTTAAAAAGCGGTAAAAATGATTTTACGACTTTTGACAATTCATAGACATTACACTAGGATGTATTATAAAACTGTACAATGTAATTATCAAAGAGTTACTAATACCATAAAACATATTATGTACGTCACTATTTTATATAAGCGCGGTATGAGTAAGTCACGGAGTCGCTGGAAGCGAGGAGCGCAAAACTCTTGTGAAAAACTCTGTGGCAATTTTAAGGGGAGACATACGCCTTGCAGTTAGTTTATAACGCGATGGACCTGATACAATAATCCATGAAATGATCCGCCTTGACCTCCAGATGGAAATAGCAAGAAGAATAGAAGAGGATAGCATCGTATCCGTCGTTGAGGACGATAAATGACGCTCTGAGATTTTTAGGTTCTGCAAGGTAGTGGTACAAAGAAAAAAACTAGGGATTAAAATAACGCATCAGATAACGACAACCAGATACCAAACGTTAAAGATAACAAAAGAGTAAGGTCAACTATCGATGATAATGAAGAAAATAATAGAAACAAATTATTAATAAATATGATAATGTAAGAAGCAAAGGTAAACAGAAATGTAGATAAGAGAAGTAAGGTGATGTGTGAAAGAAGGTCAGAACGTGAAGAATGAAAGATCCTGTGAAGGATGTGAAGAAAGAGAGAAAGAATTTGTACCCAAAATGTAAATGAGTAGGCAAAAATCGCGGTAGTAAACGTGTGACTGATGCGCCAGCGCAGGTAATAAATGCTTGCCTAGTGTTAGTGCGATCCTCGCGTTACTAAAAGTACAAACATTGCAGGGGAACAAATAAAAAAATCCATGAAATGCTTACAAATAGCGACTAGTCAGTACCTTTTCAGAAAGCGTTCGCACTGGGAGAAGTAATTGCGGAATAAATACCATACTAAAAATGAATTTAAAATTTTTACTGAAAATATAATCATAGTAAAACGAATCGTATCGTCAAAGCCATATAAATCGCTAACCTATTAGAATAACTTCAAGTTAAAGTTGAACGCACGGGATCAAATTTCCGGTCGATTTGCGACGTACGTTTTGTTCAAATTAATACGTTTCTTTCGTAATGAACACAGACAGATGAAGCCGTTCGTTCTACTCATATTTAATTGAATCGTACCGCTTAATATGACATAAGAGCTGCCAACGATCATTATTAACGAATCTCTCTAGCAATTAAAAATGTTGCCTTGTTTCATAACACAATTTGATATTTATATAATTTTATGAAATACTTTAATTTTTTTTATTTAGCACTATAAAGTGAATAAAAATATCATTAAAAGTCTGTGTTCGTTAGTTTGTTTCAGCCCGTGGACACCCACTGCAAGGCATAAGTCGCTCCCAAAGACATCTATGGGGGGATATACAATAATCGTCACGATTGGCAGGAGGGTAGGCGATCACAGTGTGATGTCATAGTATGGACAATATGATGCTGCCCATCCTCTGGAAACTTGTTTGTGGGCAGTGGTAATCCTGTACAATTAACGTAGTATAACGTGTGAATAATAAAATATTGTTTTCCGGGAATCGAATCCGCGACCAGCGATCTCAAGTCTCATTTTTCTACCGCAGGTTTAGCACTGTAATGTAAATTGTTATAACATAGTCGTCAAGGTGTCTTTATTGAAGCAAATAACTGATATTATTTATTTTTCAATAGTTTATAGGTAAAGAGGTTTTTAACTATGGAAATATTGTTAACATATAATTGCTAAGTTGGCAATGGTAGTAAACAGGTATTCGTAGAAAGGTATTCGTAGAAAAGATGGCAGCTGTGCCTTAAGATTGTGGAATGAAGACGACGAGCTGGTGCATCTTAGGATGTCTACCTTGGAGGTGGACAGATGATATTGTTAAGATTGTCGAAGTTTGTTGTATGTGAACTGCTTCCAACCGATTTTGATGGTAATCTATGATGAAGGTCGATGATCAGCTGTAAATATTCTTCCTGTGGATGTTGATAATAATGATTACGATGATTTGAAGATTTTTATGTATATCCAACAAATCCAACAGTAAAAGGTTACATCATGTAGCTTTCTATTCATAGTATTACATATATGACTGAGTTTATGTGGTTTATATGCGCATGGTTTATGATGGTACACGATATTTCATGGAAAAAATCGTAAATGTTTTATTCATCTATCGTTTATTATTTTATGTACTGATGATACAAAACGTTTCCTGTCGTAAAATTCTTTGTTTCGTATTTTCATTATTTGGATTTCGTAAAAATGTACATAAATTATTTACTAAAATAATTTTATATCGATCAGGTATGCAAGATGCCACAGCACGTAGCGCAGTATGCAGGTGTTCGTTTTAAATTTTCCGGTACGTGAGAGAACTTAGTATGTAGCTTGTAGCAATGAAATCGTTAATTGTATATTTAAGTACTGATTTACCACAATCGGGTATGTACTGGTAAATCCTACCCAAATTTGTGCTTTGGTGAAAAGTATAACTTAAACAATATGTAAACATTTCTTTTCTATATGTATTAAACTCGTGCTAAAATCATATCGTTAATAATTTTACCTCTTTAATTAAATATTTGTAAGTACAGCATTCTTAACCGTCTGGGAAGAGAAACAAGGGATAACGACGATGGGTTTTCTGCTTTTATATAGATTTTTAATAAATTAAAGCGAGAATCAGCTACGCAGTGTTTTTTTTGTCATGTAGCATGGGTTATACGATAATTGCTACGCTTGGCATGCGATGCAATTCTATATAATCAATGCACAAAATGTGAATTAAACAAAATTTCATTCCGAGGATCGAACCCGCGACCAAAGTCTCAGTCTTCTACCGCTGTGCTACCACTTTTCAAGACACTAATACAGATAGGAAGTATAAATAAAAATCAAATTATGATATTAAAAATAAAAAAAACAATCCATAATTCTTAATATCATTTATTATTAAGTCACATATGGCGTTGATAGACATTATTCCAGATTTTTTTATTACAAATTTTATTTAAAAAAAAATATTGTACACGCTAGAAAACATATAAATAGTTTCATAATAATAAAAAAGTATATTGGGCGGTCTCATCTCATAAGACAATTTCTTCTAGACAACCATAGTATGGAAACGGTGATATAAATAACAGGTAGTTAGGGTGTACAAAATTGACATTTATACAAACATATATATGAATGTATATAACATATATACTTGTAATAAATCCTTATTAATCATATTTACCTTTATGATACATAAAAGGTTGTCAAATATCTCCCTTCCGCCTTTTTATCTTTTGAATTTCGCGGCTATGTACAAAGCGCTACAGAGCTCGTATCTGGCAATACTATACATAATTTGAAAGGTCTTGACGTAACCTACAAAACGACGCTATGCATGATTAGTTTGGATATTGCGTTCAATAGTTATAGACGTGTAAACATGGAGTTCACTAACGCCGAAATTCGCGCTATTTTAAAGTTTTCCTTCGTTAAAGGCAAATCCGCTAGAGAAACGTTCCGTGAGATTAATGGTGTTTTGGGGGATGGTACTCTATCACTTCGAACCGCGGAGGAATGGTTTCGACGATTCAGAGCCAGCGAAAACGACACCATGGATAAGCCAGCCGGCGGAAGACCTGTGACGACAAATACCGATCAAATCATGGACTACATCGAGTTAGACCGGCATGTGGCATCTCATGACATCGCCCAGGAGATGGGAGTTAGTCACCAAACCATTTTAAACCATCTGCAGAAGGCTGGATACAAAAAAAGCTTGATGTTTGGGTGCCGCATGATTTGACGCAAAAAAACCTTCTCGACCGAATCAACGCCTGCGATATGCTGCTGAAACGGAACGAACTCGACCCATTCTTGAAGCGGATGCTTGGATGGAAGCGGCGACGAAAAATGGATCACATACGACAATATCAAGCGAAAACGGTCGTGGTCGAAGGCCGGTGAATCGTCCCAAACAGTGGCCAAGCCGCGATTGACGGCCAGGAAGGTTTTGCTGTGTGTTTGGTGGGATTGGAAGGGAATCATCCACTATGAGCTGCTCCCATATGGCCAGACGCTTAATTCTACCATCTACTTCGCGAACAACTGGACCGCTTGAAGCAGGCGATCGACCAGAAGCGTCCAGAATTGGCCAACAGGAAGGGCCAGACCACACACTTCGTTGATGACTCGTCAGAAGCTACGGGAGCTCGGATGGGAGGTTTTATCACATCCATCATATAGCCCGGACATAGCGCCAAGTGATTACCACCTGTTCCTGTCCATAGCGAACGCCCTTGGTGGTGTAAAGTTGAACTCAAAAGAGGTTTGTGAAAAGTGGCTGTCCGAGTTCTTCGCAAATAAGGAGGGGAGCTTCTACGAGGGAGGTATTATGAAGTTGCCGTCTAGATGGAAACAGATTATCGAACAAAACGGCGCATATTTGAACTAAATCCGATCACTGTAACACTTTTTATAAAGCATTGAATAAAGAGCAAAAAAGCGGAAGGGAGATATTTGACAACCTGTTATTACGGTACAATAAATTTTATTAATATTATGTGATAGTAAATAAATACATCAAATTGCCTTGGATCGCACTTGCTACAGAAAGAATAAAGAAACAGAGAAAGAAAAAGAAATGATTAAAAGGATAAATAATCATAGGTCTAGTAAATATTTCTTAACCATTTTCTTAAAATAGGTAGTGATAAGTTACTACCTGTTACTATACTAAGCGTCTTATATTCAGCAGTAAATCATTTCACAACAAGCTTATGGACAAATGGAATAAAATCGATTCTCGATTTTAATTTATTTTATTTTCTACAATGTATACGTGTATAGTACCAGGCAGTATTTCTTAACAACACCTAGAGTAATTACCATCAATATTTCAACCGTAGAAGCCGTTAAAAATAGGCTTCAACCATATATTCACAATAGTGCTGGTAGGAGATGGATTGCATCGAATGTATTCCGATGATCTCAATAATGTAGTTGTTATAATTTTTCGTAAGGTTAGCTGAGGAGCTGTGCTTAAACTGTGTTTTTAACCTCCTGTAGCAGATTTGTTCCCTTTGTAATATTAATAAAACGATATTGAATGTGAGTCTGATACATCTATACATTTAGGGAAATTAACAATAAAATGCCACGTATAATATCACCCATATCATAACGGGTTATTGACTTGACCAGAGAATTGAAGGATTACCCTCCTTGCTACTACTGTCCTTAAGAAAGCATAATATAGAATAACACGATAAGAGCTCGATATTTACTTCATCAAGGCATTTCAAAATTATCACGACTTATACTAATGAAGAAGCGATTAAGGATAAGAACGGTGCTTGCAAAAGTGAAAGGAATGATTAGATTCTAGTTAATGTAGACCTAAGACAAGATTAATGTCTAAAGCAATAAGTTTAAAGCAAATTAGAAATTCCATTAGAGATAAAATAAGTCAAAAATTGTTAGATAAACGAAACATAATCGCAGAAATAAGAAATTAGACAATTAAATAAAGAAGGAAATTAGGGCTTGTAGAAGAATATAAAACAATAATATTGGGCACTAAAGTAAAAGTAGGTAAGGATAAAAACAAAATGTGCACAAAATTGATATCTAAAGAGAAAAGAAATCAAAGACCATTGGGTCTTCTTGCCAGAAGGAACGAAATAAAAAACATTAAAGCCTTTACAACGGTATGTGAAAAGGTTTCTACCAAGTCATATTAAAGAATGTGTACAGCATCAGAAAACCGACCAGCTGTTCCATTTACTTCGTACAGAAAAAAACGTGTTTATCGTTGGATTGATATTGCTATTTATTTTCGTACGCTTCGTTACGTGGATATGTATGTTCGAATATCTACAAAGGTGTGTAAATGTTCGGACGTTCTGGCTTAGAACTCCAGCTAGTGCAAATATTTGAAACGTTTATTGCTGGCATACGGTGATTTCACTTTACTTAGTAAATATCTTGTACTCCTTTGCAGAGGTAAAAGACGTAATATATCTAAATTAACAGTTCGACCGATAGCTTTTAAAAGCTAAAAATAACTACACAATACTGTTGAGCAGCGTTTGTCTAAACTCCAGTGGTATGAACTTATCAGAGATTCTTATTAAGCATTTTCTACTATACAGGGTGGGTGGTTGTAGGTGTAAAAGCATTAAATTCCTATGTATAAAGTGATCTTGAAATGTGATACATTAATTCATTTTTTCTGTTAAGATGCAACAGGTCATTAAATTCTGGCAGTATTAAGTCTACAGGGACTAATAGTTAACAATAATTAATATGTATATATATACACACATATACATATATATGAATTAGTAATTGTTGTACTTAAGCTACTGACCACAAATAAAGAATCGTCTGCTTTGTTATGGGAACTATACTGTTATCGAAATTGTAGTACTGCACCTTAGGTATTCGTGCAGTGAGACGGGGGGAGTAAAGGCTGCTCCGTTTATTCAGTACACCGACAACGCTTCACGCTTTCCTAAGGCGCGGTACAGCACTTTCGGTAGCGATAAACAAAGTTTATTTCGAGGCGTCTGTACGGTCATTTATCCTTAGATGGTAGCCTTGTCTCTCAGTGTTATGAAGAATCCGCTATAAAATTATCACATTATTTTTACTTTCCCTTACGGGAATCTTTTCAAGATTTCCTTTGTACGTCACTAAGAACTGTGCTTATATCTGCTTATGGCTCAAGCCTCTTACGGAAACATTTTTTTTTTTTATGTAAAGAACAAGTTAACAATGGAGATGAGAGATTTTTAAGATGTTATCGCCTAACAATCGCGTCTCGTTGTCAGCGGATATAATACTACGGTTTCCCCGTTGCAATTTATATGTTCAAGTGAAAGAAACTCTTTGAAGACGTAATATTTTACTTCCGAAAGCTTTTTCTTTATTGAAGTTTTAGTAATCGTACATCTGTACTGACATTTTATATATCGCAATTTTTCATTTTTTTATTTTCCCTTAAGTGTTAGTTAATCTATCCTATTTAGAAATAGTTCAAATTAAGAACCAGTTGGGAAATTTTGGTCTATCTGTCATAGATCTAATTATCAAGCCATAGTCGTAGGCAGCCCAAGGTTGCATAGCAGACTGGATGCCCCGACCCTTTCATCCATTCTCTATGATAGCACGATAGCCGCGTGATGCTCCAGGGTTTTGCACCTTGGTTTGCATATAGACTGCACTATGTGCTAGCGAGTTCAGACCACCTATGTTTGCCAGAAAGCTTCTGGTTCTTTGCGAACTTCATACCTCAAAAAGTTTCTCCCTTCCAAAACTAAGACAGTGCTTGTAGAATCACTCATTCTTCTTATAATTGACTAAGGTGATTTGATCTGTTCTGATCTGAATTCAGACCTATACACTAAGTGTTTGTTGTCGGGTCCAGTTGACCGCCTTTTGAATTCTTTTGAACTGCATTCGATTAATTTTCAATCCTCGCAAATTTGATCACATCTTTCCATTGTTTACTGTTGAAGAATAGGTAGAGTAGTTAGCATATATATTTAAAATGTTTTGTATTTTTTATATTATAACAATTAGACTCCTGCCTACTTCTTATCTCTCTCTCACCACTAGATTGACTCTCAGAGAATACCTATAAGACATTAAATTTGTTATTGCCGAATGTGAACACAGTGCAAATAAATACATACTATATGACTTAACTTGATTTTAATAAGATACGTTGTTTTTTAAATGTGATCATACGATACATAAACATCTTTTTCAACAGATTAAAAAAAGATTTCCAAAGTTTTAATATATGTAATCTTATTGCAATATTCATCAATGGGAAAACAATATTAAAGTGGAGGCAGCTATTTTTACGTTTTACTTTTGTCTTACTTGCCAGACACTAAGTGTAATTTTTTTATAAACAAAAACAAAAATATATATGTAATATAATCAATTTGTTTCTTCGCTTTAATAGTCAAATGATATGCGTAACAAGTTACTATAATTAGGGTTGGTACATAATAATTTTATTAGGGTCAAAGATAATAATGTTATATGTAGATTATCTATTAATAAAGAAGTTTCCAACCAGAGCCAAGGCCTCGGTGTAACAAACAAGTACATCCTTTTAGGGTCTCTCGCCAATCTCGTTTATGGGCAGTACGGGAGCGTTGCCAATATCAATAAGGCTTTACGGTTCATGTTATCGCCACAAATATATTTACTATTGGAGTTTTCGGCGCGCCCCAATATGATTATTGTATTTTGATCCGAATTTATTTGATTAAAAAAGACACATTCACAGTTCTATTAGTGATATACGAAAACCTAATGTATTATTTATTGTTACGGTAGACAAGATTGCAATTATTTAATGGTGTTTGTTTTGTTTTTTCTTAATATTTAGCTAGAACTTGATCTTCATTCAATAATTGTTTTGAAGAAAGGTTTTCAATTCAAAATTATAAAAATAAAACATGTATATAAATAACTTAAAGGATTTAAGAAAATTTAAAAGATATTTTAATAGAGACAATAAATATTATTACTATAAATAAAAAAAATGTATGTAAAAATGTATATGTATGAATTTTGTCTATTTGAGGTAGAAAATGTTAGAGACAACGCCTAACGAGCTGGAGCACAAAAAATAAAACGCTTGGATGAAAGATAGACAGTTTATTTTTAAAGTCATCCGCCTGCAACTCCAGATACACCAACGCCGTAATAAATTATTTGTCATGCGAATGAAATAGATTTTACGTACAAATTTCAATACTCGTTTGTACATATTAAACATTGATTCAAAAATTAATGTAAGATAGTCTTTGATTGCATATTCTGTCAAGCACTAAAGACTTACTACAAATTCACAAACAACAACATATATGCCACTTGACGCCGTTCGCCGTTATTATATTTCATAGTTTTTCGGCGTGAGACGCAGTTTTGACAACTGCCTTCAAATCATACGCCGCGCGTCCTTAGTTTTTGCGCATGCGTAGACCGATGGATTGACAGATAAACGAAAGTATTTTGACAACTGTGATTATTCCGCTACACCGTCGTCATCATTATTTCAGCCGCAGGATGTCCACTGCTGGACAGGGGTTTTCCTCACAGATTTCCAATGAAACCGGTCGGAAGCGGTCTACTGATCTGATACTGATCGTCATCTGTCTAGTGAACGTTCTTCGCTACGCTTGGTCTTCACTCCAAAATCTTAAATAGCCAGCTGCAATTTCATTCTCTGGTTCTGTTCTTATGTGACCCACCTACGGCTATTTCAATATATTCATTATACTCTAATCTATTTCACAAAATGTACACGTCGACTGTTACTTAACCTTTTCCTGTTTTCATATTATGGTTGTCAGTAAAAAATTGCTCTAGTGCATTAAAAGCAAACTGTATTCTATTTATGTATGTATATAAAAGAGATTACACAGATAGATTATTATAGTCGAGTCTTTTACTATCTGTATTAGCTCTGGTCGCATCTATTTATTTATCGTCAAAGACATCTAAAAGAAAAAGTAACACGCTCCTGAGAATACATTATCTCTTTTTCATAAACGATGCTGGTAATAGTGAAGTAACGTGTTCAGAAAGTAAAGACGCTCCATCGATCCACGTCCCCTCAAGCTTTTGTTTGGCTTCAGTAATTTGCGAAGGTAATAGAAGCACAAAGAACGAACGAAAAACCACTGATATAGCTTTTTTGTCGTAAACGATTGAATGTTTGAATATGTGGTAATGTATTATTTGGAGCTTTAAAGTCTTCACCATTATTATCATCTTTGTCAAAAGTTTATCTTTATAAATATAATAAATCATAATTCAAATATTCGTCTCTCATAACTGAATTGGTTATTTACAAAATTTTAACTGAATATTATACATTGCGTAACAAATGTACACGCTTAAGACATTGTGAGTTTTAATGAAATATATGATTCTTTATATATTATAATACGATTCTTTTATTTTGGTTTTTGTACTTCAAATAAAAAAGAATAAACAGTAATGGCTGACTCATTATGAAACTTAAAATAACGAATTATTATATTACATAGGATATCACATACGCAAAACAATCCAGTTTAGCTTACGGTTCGGATGATGGAGGATCAGCGCTGGTTTTCAGTCTTGAATCTGAAAGTGTTATCAGGCTATTGCTTGTGCAATTACACAAGGCATAATGCCATTTATCGAATAAAAAAACTTACAACTATTTTAAAAATGTTTTGATTTCTGACACGCCTAAAAATAATATGCTGATTTTACAAAATTTTAACGTCCCCACCTTCTTAATCATTTAATTGACTTGACCTTGACTTGATCGTTACTTACTTCTTTTATAATCTGTATTATTATGGGTTTAGTGGCACGTATTTAGGAGGTGTAAGATTATGATTATTTTTAATATACATGAAGTTAGAAATAGAGAATTTTGAAGCGGTTATTAATAAAATTTTAGAAGCTTTCGCTACTACGAAATTGAGCAGCGAAAAAGGTGACTTTATCATGATGGCCGGTGCGTCATAAAAATATTAAATTTTTTATCGCTTTCATAACTTCATGTAACTTTAGTAATAATATGGAGCAGGTGAATTCGTACTTTAAATGAGTAATAAAAAAAGACCTAAAAACTTAAGAATCGGAACATAGCTTACTAACCATTTCAATATTATAAAATGTACGCAATGAATTTTCAAAATACATGTAAAATCCATTTCTTTGATTGACATAGACCAATATAGTTATATTTTGTTGATTAATTACATTTGTGCAGTAATATAAATAAATAATACATTGTTTACCGCCAGGTGTAGTCTACAGTTGAACTAGTCCAGCGAAATGATAAATTGAAATAGAAGTGAACAAACCACATGGCGCTTATCGCCATGTGGTTTGTTCACACACATGACAGCTGCCGACTATATGTTCTGGAGAGGAGATAATAGATCAAAAAGCGCAGCATAGCACTTATATCCACAAAGTGTATAAAAGACCCATGAAAGTCGCTGGAAGCAAATCGATTCCAACTGGTTCTATTGTAAATCTACAGTGGAAGCGTATGTCCAACACTAGACGACTGCGGCTAAAATTATGTCAATCATTACAAAACATTGCAGTTATTACCATCCGCTAATAAAGTAGGATGTAGCGGCCCATGCCGAAACTCCTAAAAAGCCTTCTAGCTTCTTCACCAACAACGAGGTTTAGGCTAAATGGTATTTGCCTCCCGATTCATGCAATCCTGGGAAATCTATTAATGCTAATAGGGTAAAAGTGGTCATACGTCAAAAATCAATTACTTACATGCAACATTAAATAGTAGGAAATTTCACAAAGCGAGAGTGATATATATATAAAAAATTAACTGTTTCTTCATTTATCCATTTCTTGACCCTAATTTTAACTTCGTATTAATTATAGATTCCACTCGTGGTCCGCTAAAAGCTATGCTAGAACAACGCCATGTTTACATATAATGAACCCAATAATTACATACCCCAATTGAAATAGGGCTACCGGGGTTCCATAAGCGTCATAATGTTGGACATAATGTGTTAGCAACAAATACAGTTGAGCTTTTTTGTTTACTTTCACAAATTTAACATTACATATTAATAAATAAAAGATATTAAATATCGTATTTGAAATCATATTAATACTTAAGTAATACGATTTTTAATTCAAATCGCGTGATACAGTTACATGTGAAAGGAGTGGTCCCTTTGTCGGGTTCATTGCAGCAGTCAGCGCTAATAACTAAGCGAATTATGTATAATCAAAGTTTGTCATAGGCATAACAGATAGATAGTGAGTTCTCAAGTCTAGATTTATTAGACTATCTGAAGTTTCTAGAGTTTAAACGTCTTTCTCTTCGATTCAAAAAAATACTATTTCGGATTATTCCGATTGAGAGGTACACTTAGCGGGCTTTACAACCGTTCAACACTAAGCTAAATACCAATTTTTTTGGAATAAATAGATATGACGATTAAAGAGTCAAACATGCGCAGCGTAGGATATCCTTCTTAAGATCATTGGAATTCACTGGACGAAGGAACTTGCGTTTCTTATCGGTCTTATTCGTAATCAATGGAGGAGGCATATGTCCATTAGGTAGACGTCCAACAGCTGAAATGATGATGATGAAGACAAAAAATAGTATCACAAAACCTTACAAATATAATTTGACTCATGAAAGTTAATGGTTTAAAATTAACTTGACCCAACTTCATATTTTCATTGTCGTTGCAAACAAAATTTGAAATTTTGAGGCATAACTTATGTGATATTTAAAAATATATATTGACGAAATAAAATTATTAAAAAAAAACAGTTTTATTTTAATATATTTGTTCTCTTTTAGTAAAGTTAATGGCAAGAACACACTGATTTGTTGTTGATCAACTCCGCATAAAGACCAGGTTCTCCACCATCTGCTATATGTGGATTATGGGGTACTTCGGCCACATAGCTCGGGAAACCAGAGTTTTGGTAAGCTGGAAAAATAGGGGAAAACAGACCAAGAGGTCAATCACCAACCATATATGTGGAATATGTGAGGGAGTAACGGTATCCTAATAACGGAAGCACTCAAAAGCAGGTCATAAAGACACGCGGAGGCAACTGGTTGAATACTCGAGCCGAGGCTTTCAAGGAAGGGCGCGACCTTTAGTATAAAGATTAAATATCAAGAAGAAGAATAACATTTATTCCACGCCCACTGCTGAACATGTACTTTCCTCCTGGATTTCTAATAGGACTGATAAATTTTCTCTTTTCTGTTTTACGTCTTTTCGAAAATATGCTAGAAAAAACTTGAAATGGTTGTGACTTTTTTGAGTTTGAGCTCGGAAACTCAGCTGTTCAGTATTTATGTTTAAATAAGTATGTATCTGTAACATATTTTAATGTTGTGTTAACGGTTGAATCCGTTGAAATAGTTGGACCCACCCATTACATTTGTGTAAGTGGATCAGTATCTCGCGTCAATATCCGGCTGAGACTAAAGGAAACTAGACTTAATGGGCAGAGTTAATAGCGGCATGAGTGAAGAATGATGCAATTACCAGTAATAGGACCGATTCACTTTTATTTTATTTCATCCGTTAGTTTAGGGACACTTTGTCTCGGAACACTTTCCCTTTAAGTATATTAGGTATGTTTCACTTTACTTAATATTCCAAATTAGTTATTTTTCTATATTTTATGATGTACTTAACAAATGTGGAAGAGATCCAACACAAGGATTAATTATCTAGAAGAGCAGTATAATTGCATCTAAATGTATAATTGCATCTATGTTTATGTGTATAGATCGATATGGTAGAGATCGCCTCGAGCGATAAGACCACCTTTGTACCATACGAATTGTTATCTTTTTTCCTCTATTATTTGTCTAAAGTATACAAAAAAGGGTATAATATATATATATATATATATATATATATATATATATATATATATATATATATATATATATATATATATAATATTATATCCATACAATATTTAATAAGTAGACAAGTTAATAATATTTTTTTATTGTTAAATAAACGAAGTCGTCGTTTTCCGAAAGCACTTATAGCTTCAGCTCTCTCACTACACGGATGTTGGCAATTGGTTCTGTTCTGTTAAGAAAATCTTAGAGGTCATTGCCATGTATTCCTTCATGTAATGACAGCTTTATTCATGAATCAGATCCAGAGGAATGTTTCACCTAACGAATGTAATCGGACACATCATATTTTAGCATGTTTACATATTTAAAGCAGCTTTAGCTATTTCTTTAGCAATATTATAATGGTATGTTTCTCCATCAGTTTGTCTGGATAGGTTACAAAATGTGCCCATTTCTGCAGCCAAGCTATATGGCGTTACTTACGCATTTAAGCTAACTACTTGATAAATTCATCTCGTGAGATCAAAGGATCAGGGTATAATTTGATATTTTAGTAGTTATACTGTTTTCAGAATATGGTTGTCTGTAAGAGATTGTATCGTGTGATAAGACCGCCCCCATTGTACTTATTTGTTTATTATCATGAAACTATTTATGTATCCTAGCGTGTACAATAAACGATATTAAATTAAATTAATACTAATGGGAGTTTAAAAAGGAAAAAAATAATAACTGAAATATTTAAAAATAGATTGTGAATTCGTAGATCAACATGACGAACAATCTGCGAAGTCATTATTTTACGTTGAAACTTTAACAAAGGCCTTAACCGACTTGCGAATGGGGACGGATTGATGGGCTGACATTTATTTACAAACACGTCACTTTACTACTGTCGGCACCGTTTATGAAGAATGATAAAATATTTCCCTGAGCGAGTCACGGGACTTTATGTAGGAGCTCTCGCTTACGGCGCCTTTGTAACGAGTGACAAGCGATATGCCAAAAACGCGTTCGTAAAAATATTGATAGCCGATTCATGGCGGCCTCTGCATTATTAAACACGTCCTATATAAAAGTTTATATGATAATAAATGAATTTGGTTAAAAAATGAATAATAACCATCTAATGAATTACAGTGACTAATATTTTAAATGAAAACTGTTTTAGATTTTACATATTTTTATCTAAAACTGCAATGTTTCAAGACGAAGGTGTTTTAGCAAGTTGCCGATGATAACATGTATGTATTAAATGTTGTTATTTACAACTAGCCTTTTAAGAACGTTCAATTTCACCCAGAGAGCAATGAAGAGGGCTATGCACGGAGAATCATTGAGAATTCGATCGAAAAAAATATGGAGATCCGCCGGAGAATAAGGAAACCGACGTAGCTCGGAGAATATTATGTTCGAAGTGGCAGTGCAAGGGGTAAATCACTAATGCAATCGTTGGCTGTTGGGCCGAAAGGTTCTCGAGGGACGAATATGATCCGGTATACATGACGTGTATAGGCCTCCTATTAGGTTGACCGATGACGTAGTAAAGTTTACGGGTAGTTGCCTGATGAAGGCAGTACAAAGCCGATCATTGAGGCTATCTTTAGTGAAGGCCTATACCTTGTAGTTGGAGTGTTATTACATAAGGCGTAATGTCATTTAACAAATACAAACCTTCCACCGTTTTAAAAATGTTGTAGTTTCTGATACTCCACAAAAATTATATTTTGAATTTTACAAAATTTTGACATCGCGAGTTTCACTGTAATAAATAAGTAATTTTTTAATTTGTATTTTTAAAGCTTTAGTATCACGTATTTAAGAGATGTTAGAATATGTTCCTTTAATATATTTAAACTTAAAAATGAAGAGTTTAGACGTGGTTTTTAAAATTATTTTAGAAGATTTTGCTACTGCAAATTGTCTATCAGCTGACAAGATAGTGATGATCAATGGACAGTAAACTAAGATTTAAAGTTTAGCAGTATGTTTCTTTACACACTGTCAAAAAAATGTAAATACCATTTTTTAACATTTATAATACCATTTTACGAGGGAATCCCTCGTTCAGGTTTAAATTTCGTATTTAGTTTGTAATGTAATTGCAGGACACAAGACAAGAGAAAATAAATCAGACTACATCGGCCAGTACTTCGTCGATTCTTTGTAATTATTCAACTCTCTACATAAAAGAGCGTTTCAATCATAATGTCGTGCCAGTCGACTACTATCACGTTTCGAGATAAATATACACAATATTTTAATGATCTTTTGTACATGTTTTATAAGCTATTTAAGATTAGTATTAATAAGACACTTATGTAATCTGTTTGTTCTTTTAGAATTTTTTGAATTACTCTGCAGGGCGTAAGAATTTTTAATTTACTTTTATTTATTGCCTCCTTTTTTAGTTTCATAACGGTATTTGGATAAGTAATTATTTTTAAATACCAATATGCAAACTTGATCTATTTATACTTTAACATGAAGATGGTAATTTATTAAATTAAGCTACCAACGGTGTACATATATTATACATATATAATTCACGTAATATATATATATATATACAAACGTGAGCATATACACTAAAAGAGACTATAGGATATACTAAATCATTAAAAGAAGAAGTACAAGAGATTAGTACTATTTAACATATATATTTTATTATTTACATATATATATTCTCAGCAGAAGAAAGAATATGTAGCTAATGGCAAAAGGAAGAGTGAATAGGCACCTAAAAAGCAAAAGAAGCAAAAGAGACAAGTACTATATTACCGTGTGCATGCAAACAAGACAGTGAAGAGCTACAGATAGTAGAAACAAAAGTCCAATATTGTGCCTGTACACAAGAGCGAATAGGTAAGTAAAGCCAGAAGAAACAACAGAAAGTAGATGGTAAGATAAAAGAGATAAACAGATGAGACTAGTACGTCGTAAATATGTTGAATAAAATGAAATATTTCTTGTAGTATTTTATTTTATTATTGTAGTAACAGAATCAAAATCTGTAGCGCATGGAACTTTGTAAACAAATTGAACGAAGGAAATGTACAAGCAGTATCTGTCACAAATTCTATCGTTCGATCGGCGGAGTATCATAAAGAATCGCTAAAGCTTTTCACATAAGTATCATTTCGTATTGAAAGAGTAACACAAAGTAAAACGTCGACGGCAGTGAGCTTGCAAAAATAGCTTGTAAAATTGCTATATATATCGAAAACGTTTCGTTTTTGGCCGCATAGAAATATTTGTAATTCATCAGAGTTGTTTATTTTATTTGAAAGGTCACAATAAACTATAAGTTTAGTAATATATTTTTATACAATAAAATATCTTCGTTTCAACCCATAGACGCCCGCAAGGCATATGTTTCCCATAGAGATCTATGCTTATAAGACGGGTTGGTGATCGCAATGTGGATATTAACTATAATAGTATAAAGAGGACGCTGTTGCCGAATTATATGATGCTGAATTATATATAAGATTGTATCTCTGGAATCGAACCTGGGATCTACGATCGCATGTCTCAATCTTCTACCGCTGGGCTATCACTGCTAACAAAATAATCGTAATGTTTAAATATAACATTTTTTTATAAACACGTATGTTACTTATATGCGTTAAAGATGGGGACCATATTCTAAATAATAGTTTTATAATTCACACAGTCTCGTAAGCGTAAGGTATTTGTATGTAAAGATTACAATTTTAACATTGCATAAATTGGAATCAAATGAGATCCATATTATTCTTGCATGAACAAAGATAACAGTCAATACAATAACTGTACTAATTTGAATCAAAAATTTAATCTTAAAATATATTAAAAACTTTGATTTAATTTTCAATTATGCTTTGAAGAATGATGTTTATTTATGACAATAAATTATAATATGTAAAATAATTCAAATATTTAATTCTAGTTTAAAAAGTCTACCTATATACAGTTACATTTAAGTCCCTTACGGCAAGACATAGACCGCCTCAAAGATATGTATGGAGGATATACCATAATGGCTACGCTTGGTAGGGGGGTTGGCGATCGCGGTGTAGTTATGGAAGGCACCGGATGCTGCTAATGTTATGATAATTCTGTGAAAAAATCGCGACCTACGATCTAAAGCAGTGATTCCCAAAGTGGTCTATATCGACCCCTAGGGGTCTATAACAACCTGCAAGGGGTCTACGTCAGCGAAAAAAACGGGGGTCCATGAAATAAAAATGGGGGTCCACGATAGTGGATATCAACACATATACTGATAGTACCTATTTACTTACATCATACTATCTTATAATATCAAAACATTTACATTATATTTAAAAGTACCTATGAAGTAAAAAAATTATTATATATGTTTATAAAATTATGTAAGTTGTAGGAAGTTGGTATTTGCTTTGTGGTTTGTTACGTATATTTTACATAACAGATACATAATTTTATTTTGAGTAGTTTTAATTTAAATTCCATTAATAAATGTATAAATTAACATGTGTTTTTACTTTAAGTTTTTAACACTAAACTTCACTAGAGTTAGAAATTTACAGGAAATTAATATCAGGTAAGTAGGGGGTCTACCCGACACTAAAAACCTGGCAAGGGGTCTACGACACAAAAAAGTTTGGGGAACTATGATCTAAAGTCTTAGTTAATATAACAAAATTTTAAGTTCGTTAGTTATATATACGATAAATAGATACTGTTTTTAAAACTGTTATAAATACCGTCTAAAATCAAATAATAATTATATTAATATTCGCAAAATATTTAACTGGATTAGCTTACTTTTTGGTATTAAAAAATATGTGACAACACTCAATGGTTTTGGATAAAGTTGTAATTCAATTTGAAATCAGAATAATTCCGGTCTACCGATCTGGCACTCCCGCCGGTGAAACTTATTGATTTACGCCATTTTTATTTTGTGCACGTAGATGGAGGGTGTTGGGTTCCTTAATTCGAGTTATCTGCACGACTAAATACGCAAATATTTTGAACGTTAATCTGAATTTATAACAACTCACGGCGCGATTTAAATTGAATCGGTTTTTGAATGCAATTTTTTGGTTTAATTTTTTTTTCATATTCCGAGCCATTTGTAACTTACTCATGAACTGTCTAAATCTATATGTGATATGATCTATAATGATCCTTAAATGCATTCTCTAAAGTTGTGCAAAGATATTAAATATATTGGCATTATATAATGAGTATACATTAGCTAGTAATAATAATTACTATACCTTCTATGTAATTATTAATTAAAAATAAATACAAATTGAAATAAAACTATAGTATATAATATACAGATAAATTACACATTTAAAATAATAAATCACACATTGAGCAGTGGTAACCCAGTGGTAGCGGACAGCGACCTGCAATTGTAGGTCGCGGGTTATATTCCCAGGACACGATCTTATATATACACTTTGAGCATTAATTATATAGCATTGTCACTGTTCAAAAAAGTTTCCAGATGATGGGCAGCAGCGTCATCTGCGTACCACACTACGATCGCTAACCTGACGGCCATTGGTGGCGATTATGTTATATCCCCATTGATATTTTAAGGAGAGAATCTATAATTTGCTGTGAGCGTCTACGAGTTGAGACGACGAAATTTCACATGTACGAGTACTCTATAAAACACAATTCGTATAATATTATATGGATTCTTCCACCGATAGGCAAAGAACCTTCTTTTTAAACAGCGTTTATTTTAAAGTAAAACTAAATACTTTTAAATATGACGAGGTCAAGAATGACGTCTGCTTTTTTTGTAAACGATAACCTTTTGTCTGCCTATATAAAATGGCTATGTTTTTTTTATATTCATTTGCTAGACCTTTGCAAAGTATTATAATTATTTTTAACTTAAACTTATAGTATTATATATTAATTAATAATCATTATTAATTTAATTTTGCTGTGCCCTATAATAGCACAGATAATTAATTATAGTCACTACAAATACGACATACAGTAAAAGAAATACATATTGTTGAAGTTCAAATACCTCAAATTAAAAATCCAAGTATATTTACTTCTACATAATGTTTGATTGTTAACCGCAGTTTAACATAATCTCGATTTAACTTACATTTTATGTATGTAATGTTTACGCCCGGAAAATATAACATATTTTACTATTTATTTATAGATTTTTATTTATTCATCATTAAAAGATTTTAGTTTGTATAATCAATTAGTTTGGTGACCCTAGTAATAAAAAATTACATAAAACTAATTAATGTAGAGATAATTTAAAATAAACTTAAGGGATCAAGTTATTTCAGACATGGTATTTAAATAATTCGTACCGAATTTCTCAGTCATATCCGTAACGTGTAAGGTCGTACCAAGATCCCTTAATCTTGTGGGAAATTTATTAAATGGCTCCCCCGTCAGTGACAAATTGGTTCACATTAATGACCCTTTTACGTGATTACCTAACTTAAGTGTAACTTAGATTGATTCATGCATAATCACAATTACTATTGGTCTGAGCAATCAGGGAATTAGGTCGTTATTGACTGCACAGTTGGCTCAGTTATTTCTGGTAAAATATAATACATTGGTTTGTTTGATTCGCAGAGAAACCAAGCTCGCCCACATAGACAAGAGAATTTCTTTTACTCAGTAGCAGTGAGCGAGGCACATTGCTTATGCAAATAGTAGCCTTTGAGGCTGAAAGATTCTCGAGTGGCGATCACGAGTCACTAGAAGCAGAGTTGCCTCTCATAAGGTGGATGGACAACAGTTAAAGTTACAAGAACTCGCTAGATGCGTGCAGCGCAGGACAGGTACAGTCTTCAGGGAATCCAGGAAAAGTCTTCCACAAACTAGCATTTTTTATCATTGATATGACCATCTGTCTTTTGTCATTTACAGTTCACTAGTTTTCTTAGGAGTCACTTAATTTTTGTCATCATCATTTTTGCCTTCTGCGGCTGGACAGTTTTCACCCATAGACTTTCAAAAGGACCTGTTGGAAACGGTCTGGATTTAGCATCTTCCGATGACTTTAGACAGACAAGTCTACCTCGGAAATGGATGTCCTAGCCTACGCACACCGGTCTGTTCTCTCTACTCCAGAAGCTAAAGATCCCAGCAGCTATCCTTTCTATACCCTATGTTATCTCCGCTGCCACTTCAACCAGCTAATCGTCTGGACTATAACGATTATATTAATTCGTATAAGGATCCCAGCATTTTTGATTAGATCTAGGAAAAAACTCGAAATAGCCATACTCTGGCTCCTTGAGGAATTGTGAGGTTGCCAATAAGATTTAGATCGAGTTCCCACATTTCAACACCTTATGTCTTCATTGGTAACACACTCTGGTTGTAGATGAGATAATTAAAAAAATATTTGTAATTTATCGAATGGTCTATAAGAGCATGTAGTATGTCGTCAACATAATAAATAAGTATTAATCAAAGTGATTTTAAAAAAGCAAATCAAACAGTCCAGTACATTGTTTACGAGACTGCGGCGTTCCGTATTTAAATATTTATGCAGAGCATCTCTTAGCACACGCTTTTAAGCTCACTTGGTATTTTATGAACAGTTCTGCGATATTTATCTTTTCAGTAGAGCTTTTTAAAAATTGCGGACCGAATTTAGGGAACTGTTTTTCACCAACGAATATTTACACATGATAAAAGTGTATCAGATACGAGATTGTAAAATATTGGTTTTAAAAACATCTTTGATATAGAATGTTTTATTAATTTTAATTTCATATGTCTTTTATGTATGACTTCCGATATCGGTAGAAGTTACACGTAGGCCTCTTTCATCTGGTATTTTTGAACATCTATGGGTGAGGCCTCTGTGATCAAAAAGAAAGGTGAAATTGTCATCTAAAACTTCTTTGTATTAGAAGGGAATATTTTTTCCTAGCTTGGTAGTACTATCGTTTACATATGCCAAACGTCTGTTTATCTGGCTCAGTCCAAAACATTTTGAAGGCTATGTTGAGTACTGATTGGTGTCAAAATTGTTCAATTATTTTTAAATGCGTCAAAAACTGTACTTATATCGTTCCGACCGCCACCGTATTTGCCTGATTTGGTTCCGTGCGACTTCTGGCTATAACGCAAAAGGCCAATGCGAGGACGCCGTTTTGATATGATTGAGAAGATAAAAGCCGAATCTAAGAAGGCCGAAAGGGTGGACCGAAAAAAGACTATTCCGACTGTTTAGAGAACTAGAAAAGGCGTTGGCAAAAGTTGATTTTTATCGGGCGGGGATGAAATTGATTTGGAAGAATATGCAAATAATTTATATTTTATCAACACTTACTTTTGAACTTCACTTTACTTTTTAATAAGAGTATTATATTTCGAAATGGGCGTATAATTTTGATTGACAAACGTAGAAGTTAATATTATGTACAACCATGATATTTAAATATAAATTTTATGATATCAAATCTGCATACTTATTTTCACAATATATTCTCTATGGTTAAAATCCATTGAATCTTGGCTTGGGTTCATTGTCCAATTTAAAGAAATTTTACATCTATCCACAATGCACAATATCCGTGCCTTAATGCATCTGCTTTCCTATAACAGCGCCATTATTTTATATTTTTTGTTCTTTGTCATTAGAGCTACTGAATTCCTTTTTTTAATCAAAATTAAACTTTAAAAAAACAGAGCAGTGTATATTAGACTACAACTAAACAGTAATTGGACATATAACGGAATAAAATAAATGGTTATACCATTATCATTCCTAATTACTCCGTAAGGTTTGAAATTATTCTCTATTTTAAACTATTTTTTATTTGGTCCCCGTGCATTACTTAGAAAAGTTCTCTATAATTGTGTTGGGAAAAATAATTTAAGTTTCTCGTGAAGTTTTTCTGTATTTTAATACATATTTTTATTATCTTATCCGTCTAAGTCAAAGAAATTTTGTTGCAATTTATAAAGAAAACGCACAAATTCTGTACATTAACGTATATTGTTACACAATATTTATATTTTGCATACTACTTTTTACAATATAGTACACATGGCACACTGCCACTGAATATTGGTCAGGATTCCTTGTCCGAGCCGAAGAAATTTTTACTTTAATCCAAAAGCGCCAATTCCCGTGCTTTAATGTATTTATTTGCGTATAACAGTGTCTGTATATTTTTCAAAGACAAAGGTTTTTTATTTGCTCGTCGGCATTTAAAGCTTATTGTCAATAAAATCTTACTACATTCTATTATTTCTTAGTATATTCTCCATTGTTCGTTTTAAAGAACAAACCTCTATTATTTAAAATACTGTTACATTTCAAAAGGAACGCCTGGGAATGATTGTCGAGATTTCTTTTGTGCTCTATATTAAGTAGGACTGCTCTTATAACTTAAAGAGCTAGTGATTTAAATTTAGCTATGAATTTAAATTATTTTAGTTACACTTAAAGATTTGTGACAAAAATATGCTATGATTTACCCGTACTATGTATCCTAAATCAGAGGTTCCCAAACTTATTTCTCCTAGACCACTTTCAAAATCTAGCTGATTCCTCTGGACTCTCAACAGCTTCATTTCTACCATATTACAAAATCACGACAAAAATGTGAAGATTACATCTAACTGTAGAAATATGTGTTGCGGTTGAGTTCCAAAGATGTGTTAAGTTTTTTTTTAAAAGCGAGAAATAAATTAATTTAAGATTTTCGAATAGGGAACCACGAGCTGGTAAATGCGGTGAAGGTGGACCCCTCACGAGTTCGACGACATAATTAAAGTCGCGGAAATAAATTGGCTAATCGAAAAAGTGATTCCATTCGACTTTACTTCTTTGACATCTGCTTACAGAACAAGAAATCAATTGTCTCTTATTTCATTTAGAAAACTCCTCTATCAGAATAGTAAAAATAAAAAGAAAAATGCCACCGTGAACCTTTATTTCTTGTCAGGCTAACTGCCGAACATTGTATAATATATATAATCACTTTTATAAACGGACGTCATTTCAGTCATAGGCACCAATATTTAGCCACTTCCGCACATGCAGTGGTAGTCGTGCAACAAAGTGCACCACCCGCCAGCCCGCTGATAAATACGTATGCGGCAAACAATGCGAATCACACAACTGTCACCGCCTAATCACTCAACACGTGTTTCACACCTCCACGGGGCATCTTCTTCATGTTACACCGATTAGTGCCAAACACAGAGTTCTCTGTGCATGTGCGGAAGTGTCTAAATATTAGTCCTTTTCTTACTTAGGATGGACTCCCACGAGGTAACGCCTGATTCCATTAAATAGTCATAGGCACGTTCGCAGCTGGGCATAAAAAAATGAAAGTTGTCTCCATTCAACGTCTTCGGGCGACCTTATCAAGGTCGTCTATCTATCTTGGCTCCTAGAAGGTATTAAAATACTGTATATTCTAAAAATGTATACGGGATTTTGCATGTCTAGATCAGCGGTAGATTGTTTATCAAGTATTCAGTTTCCGACAGGCACATTTACATTCATTTATTCACGCCCATCTTTTATAAAATAGTTATACGCCATTCTTTATTAAACTAAGTTAAATTGTACATACAAATTGAAAAATATTTCAGTACTCATTTTAAGCCTTTGAACTCGTTACGGCCTACATGAAAGTTTTCACCGCCCACTAGAGAAGGTATTTACCTCGTAAACCTATACTTTTGATTGACATACAGCCTTATAGTATAGCCTGTGATTTATATACATTTTGATCTTTACAATAAAATTGATTTCCATCTTACTGTAAATCTTGAACCTAGCAAGATCTATCCTAACGCTACTTGGAAAGTCTTTTGTTCTTACTACACGACATCATCCAACTATAACATCATAATATGTATGAATCGGTGTAAGACATCAAATGAGGGTTAAACATGAATAGAACAATCTTTTATGCTTACTGCATAACATCATCCAATTTTAAAATCAAAAATCTGTTGATTGTAATATGATTCAAATGAGTGTTAATCATAAAATTTAGTATTTTATGCTAATTGCATTTCATTATCCAATATTGATGAATGTATAATATGTTTTGTGATATCGAATGATGGTTAAACATTAAACGAAAAGTTTTTATGTTTACTGCATAACGCTATCCAAGCTTGACGTCATAATATTATACACTGTAATATCAAATGAGGGTTAAACATAAGCGGGCGCGATGCATCAAAATGAACAAAGCCGCTATGTCGGTGTATTCAATCAGTGTAAGCACGCAATCAATTCGCTATGCAATTAACACCTCGTTTCACTTTAACCATCAACACTCATCTATGACTGACAGAAGGTTATTGACCTGGGTAAATTAGGGACGGCATTATGCAAGGAATTTGTTACAGAAAGTCTCTCTTGAAAAAATGTCAATGAAACTTTGAGGATCATTGTTTGCTGATTTTTAATCTTCATTATCATAAGTTTAATAATGCTTCAGCTGTTTCAATCCTAGTTCATAATATACGTACAAATTTATTTATATACAGGGTGACTGGTTATGGGTGCAAAAACTTTAATGGATGATAGTTTACATGTACTTACTCGTATATTCGCCCTGTATAAAGTGATCATTCTGAAACTCTATTGGAATGCAAATTTTCACATACAAATGGAAAATAGTTTATTATGAAGCAACCCGAAACATTTACACTGCCAACCAATAACTGTAAATGTGTAAATTAATATATACATATATATATATATACATATATATATAAATATATATATATATATATAATTTTACATTACATTACATAGATATGTAGGAATGAGAATAACAAAAGTTATTGAGAAGTGTTTTGGTACTCATACGTATATTTCGTAGAAAATCAGCACAGTCTCATATTTCAGCGATAGTTCGAAAGCCTTCCTATCCATTTTTTTTAAATTTAGTACCAGATCTTACTTTAATAATTTTCATCAGGATTTTTACTTTGTTTATTTTGATATCTGTTGTATGTTTGTACTTAAAAGAGGTGCTGGATGCCAGATTATGTTTTCAAATACTGAAATATTATATTTTTCTATACCTAATGTTTACACTGCGCAGAGGTAGCCCTGCGGTACAGTACTACGATTGAGATTTAAAATTCTAGGTTGTGCTTTCGAATCCCGGTATACAATCTTATATAATTCAAACATTGTGTATTATTTTTATAGGATTGCCACCACTCACAAACAAGTTAAAAGAGCTAGCAGCGACTTCTAGGTAATACATAATATCACACTGCGGTCGCCAACCCGCCTACTAACCGAGGCAATTACAGAATATCTCCATAGATATCTCCTGCGTAGACCTATACCTTGCAATGGGAGTCTCAAATGAAAACTGTTTACACTAACATCTAGTTGAAAAGGAAACTTACCTATTTAATAATAAGTGGTATGGTAGGCGGCAGCGTTGAAGACTAGACCCGACGCAGGGAGCTGGAGTGCTTCTACGCGTGAGTACTTGCTTGTTGGTCTCCTTTGCCTTGAGATGACGGGAGGGAGGAAGTCCTTTTCACGCGTTAGATCAGGCCTCACCAATGCGGTGAACTACTAAGACTGTGTCAAATCTTTACTTGGGAATAGAAAGAGAAGTTTTTTTCCTCTAAACGGCGCTACGTGGGCAGCCGTCGCTAGCTGGGATGTGCATATGTGAAAACGTTTGCGAGGCCTGATTGCAACTAGCAATCTATTAGTTGGTGCATGTCCGACATAACTAGACGTTGTCTCCGCTTGGCCAGGCAGCATTTCTTTCGCGTAATTGAAAAAAAAAATAGTTAAGGTTATAGTGTAAACCTAACATCATCAGTTGCATTAATGTTCAAAAACGTAAAACATTATTTTTTTAAATTACGACTAGATTCACTTTAGTAATGTGTCTAGGGAAATTTCCGATTATAATTTAAAGGTATTCGTATCTATCTTCTTAGTAAAGGTTTTTTTTACATTCTGCTACTGTCGACTGCGCGTGGTTTGGACTGTTTTCTGTGGGTAATTAAAAAAAACCCTTCTTGGTAATTTTTTATAGTACCAAAAATATTCCGGCCAAGTTTTAAAACATTGTTATAAAAAATTTGAAAATATTTTTTTTTAAAATTAACGCCTACTCAACCTTAGTTTTATCCGTGGGTGGAATTTTATAAATTTCATTATTCTTAGATAAATTTTACTAGAAAAAGTAATATTCCTACCAAATAATATCTTATACCTTATTGTTCCACAGGTATCGTACATAGATCTCCAAATGGATCTTAAATCTCTAGAATCTCTAAATGGATTATCATGTACTACAGGTTATAGACAACTGGTCTTTTCTTATATGATACTTCATACGCGAGATATACACTACTTTAATTAATACGTATTAATAACAATAATTAATTAAAAACCGAACCGAAGTAATGTTTGCAGGTATTCTAATAATAGTAAATATATGACAGAAGAGATTAACCTAGTTTTAATATGGGGCAGAACTCATGTCCGCCACAAAATCAAATAATTTACAAATGAAATTTCGAGATACAAGGAAGAAATGGATGCGGTATTGATCTACAGCTCATTGGACTGGAAAACCAATTTACCTTTCGTATGAAAAGGTTATGATGGAGTTTATATTTCGTATGATGTTGATACAAGTGCCAAAATTAACGAGGTCGCCTGAGAAAACGTATTGTCTAAGCTAATTAAAGCAACTGAATAAGATATATGTAAATATTTTAATACGTAATTATTTGAGATTAAGTTTATGACACAATGCTACATTTCGTACATAATAACGATTAATGGAAGTATTTATGTAAAGATCTTAGAATTAATTGAAAGGAAAAATAATAATTTTCATTCGTATTGGTTATAGCCATGAAAATTATAAGGAATAAGGCGTAAAATTGGCTGAAAAATACAAAATAAAAAAATTAAAGTACAATGTTTCAGAAAAATGCTATTGCATAACTCGCAATGCGTTCAGAGCTTATTAATGTAATATATATATATATATATAATATATAAAAAGAGTGTAAAATGATATGAAAAACTAAGTTAAACTTATCTGTAAATCAAATAGAACCTTGATTATTATCACACCTTGCCAGTATTATCTGTTTTAAAATTTTTCTTCTCCACCTGTGAAATATTTGTTGAAATTAGTAGCGATACGACGCAGAGGTGAAAGTAAGCCAGCGTTATTCAAGAAAAAACAACAAAAAATGTACTTGAACACTATATCTTGCTACAGCTGTCGGAAACATGTGACAAAATTAAAACACATACATATAACAAAATATTTAACAAAGTAAGCAATTGTAAGTGAAAATCCTGGGAGGTAGCCTCTAGACCAGGTGTATTAAACTCTAAAGTTAATTTATGTCAATAAAAAATGCTACAAAAAATTATGTTCATTGAAACAAATATTTTGATTTTGAATAGTACTTTGTAATATACATATAAGTTAAATTACTGTTAACTGCATGATAGTTGACACCTTTTAATAAATTGTATCGATTGAGATTTCTTTCAAAATGGACCCAACAGATAAACTGGGCCGGGCCGCGAGTGTGACACCACTGCTTTAGACTTTAATTTCATAAATATTGTACAGTTGAAGCCGGTATAATAATATCTGGACTCTTTGTTAGCTATTCAAAAATAATGTAAACGTCGATACAGAATTTATAAACACTTTTATGTTTAAACTTTTCAAATTATCCCAGTTGAATCCGAAATTAGAAGATGTCGCAGACAAATAATGTGATAAATTAAATTTAGATTTCTTGTAGTTAATAGTAAATAAATTTCATAAATACTGAAAACATTCTTATCTTCAAACTTCATAAGTAATTCAGTAAAATCCTTTGACTTGGAAATTTCTTAGGCGTTGTTCGCTTCGAACGATTCAAGCTCAGCCGATAAAGTTTAAAGTGGTGCCAAAACATCGATGAAATGTTATTTTAACATTCAGTTTACTAATTCGCAGGTTAGTTAGGTTGCATACTTTAAAGAGTTATTTTGTTAACTGAGGTGATTTCTAATGGCTTGTTAATTATTCTACTAATCTATTAAATAGCTATAAAATTCTTTTTCTCCTTCATTATTTTATTTTTCATTATTTCTGCCTTTATGTCAATTCATTATCCGGCAAGCTCATGAATAAAAAAAACTAGCGCAGTTTACTGAGAGATCTTCCAAGATCAGAGGCGCGAATGATCGCAGCTCTACAAAAAAAGCCACTAGAAAGTAGCCTCGACCTGATTTTAGCTTCTATCAAATAAGATCCTTCTAGCTTTCTTCTTTTGACATACACACGTCTCTGCAAAAGATGTTAAGTGAATAATAATAAATAAATAATAAACAAATTGTTTTTATTTCAGGAAACTTCCCATCATTCTTCCCATATTTGAGGTACGATTGTGATCCATATTATTATTTAAATAATTATCAAAAATTATAATAAATAAAAATTGTTCTGGGTCTTGTTGAAAAGAATAACCATCAATATACAAAGAATGCTTTTCTCGGGCTTTTGCATTAGTCTGAGAAATTTAAATAATAAATATATTTTAATAAAACATCTGATATTACTAAAATGTTTTCTTTCTCAAGTTCCAATACTGCAATTATTAAACACGTGAAAATAGCTCTCATAGTTAAGATGCGTCCATCGTAAATTCGGTAACATACGTCGCCAGCGGTAAGGATGATTTGCAATTCGAAATAGAAGCAATGTAGAGTGTTAAAAATGTTGTGATTTAAGATTTTACTTTCAAATTAGCTGAAACCGCTTATCGGGCGTATTTTAAATCTTCTTTGCATAAAGCGCATTCAAATATTTTTAGCATTTGAAAAATCACATAGTATCATGTAATAAAAATAAAAATTTAGTCTTGATTCTGAACGATATACACGGTAATTGATTACAGGTGTAAAAGCTTCAAGCTGGTAAATATATTCTTCACTTCCTGTCAATTAATGAAAGTCTGAAAAAACAAATAACGTAATGATAAAGAAAAAAAAACGATGTTAAAATTCGGATTACTAAATATTAAAGTTATTTATTGTTTTTTATTATCTATCCATGCCGATTTTATACTGCAAGAAGTTACTGGTCGAACGAATTCCGATGGAAAAATATAAATTATTGTCATATATTTCAGAGCGATCAGTTTATTACATATTATGATTGTAAATAAGTGTTAAAGCTCTAAAGGGGGTTAGCTTTGAAAGTTTTTGTTAATTACATTATAACGTTTACCCAGTTTTATTATGCCATTTTTTATGAACGCTTATGGATATATACATAACATCCAAATTATTAAATTAATTACATATTACTTAATTATCACTGCCTAGGAGGTAATGGAGGCCTTACGACTAAAATAATATGATCATGAAAAAGAGTTATTTGTTAAAATAATTTTAACAATAGTCCGGTTTCAGATAACGATACTCGAATTTACCGACTGAATAAAGAAATGATATTTTACACGTGTCCGGAATTTAATAAAAGCTTGGTCAATGTTATATATTTTAATAATAAAGATCTACCCAAGTAAGGTCTTACATATAGAGTGTATACAAATAAATAAAATATTTCTGGGTCTGATCGCTAGACAGACCCTATGGGTCATGCGAAAACATCGCAAGTTAAACATTTATATAAACCAAATGAGAGTGAAAATAAAACAATTAAACTTTATTAATTCCGCTAATGGTTAGGAGGAAAGACTTCATTTTGATTAAATGTTTTATATCGAATATACAACGGTAATAAATATTAACTTCATAGAAAGCAGAAGTTATTACTTTGGAAGTTTTATTGCTATTTCTCTATACATATCCATAAATATAACTTTCAAAAAAAAAGATCACAATTCTCAGGCGTCAGGTTTACGATATCAGGGGTAGGATTAATACGTATCAAAGTAAGTGTCCATTTCTCTTGATCACTTGAACTTGACAAAGACTTAATTAATATATATATTTTTTTAATTTTCGCAATAACTTGTAAAAAGTTTTTAAAGTAAAAAAATATTAGGCAGTCTTTGAGCGCTGGGCCAATCGTACATCGCCCATTCCCGTTTTGATAAATCATCAGCATAATTTATTTATAAAATTGAAAATAGAACTAATGCTGTTGTGTGTTAAAAAAACTAATACAATAAACATTATATTTTTACATTTTTTTTTGTAATACCGTCCAAATGCTTATTCATGACTAAGATAGTATAAAGTTTTACAGGTCAGCTAAAAAGAAATTATATGTATAAAATAATATAAATTTGTTCTGCCGTTCTCTATACTCTGTAAAGATAGCAATTCCTTTATAGGAAACTGTATACTATTACAATAAACTTTCGTGCTTCGAAATTTCCATACAATAAATTTAAAAGGCCATCAAACAAAAACTAGTAAAATATTATCGTTGACATTTTAGCCCATAAACGCCTATCACAGGCATAGGCCCTGAAGATAACTGGGGAGATATACCACAACTGCCACGTTAGGTAGGTGGGTTGGCGAACGGAATATGGTATAATGGTACGTTAAGGACACTGCTATCACCTGGGAACTTGTTTGTGAGCATTTACAATCCTATACAATTAATGCGTAATGTGTGAATTATATATGATTGTAGCACAAGAATCGAACACGAGAACGACGATTGCAAGTTTAGGTCCTCTACAGCTGGACTACCAGCGCCCAAAAATAGGTTTTTAAAGGGTTTCTGAAGAATATTACGCCTAGACAATGATTGCCACTAACTATATTCAACGGTGTTAAGGGTATTTGTGAAATAGATCAAAAGAAACAAAACTCCAAGTAGTTAGCTGTCGGCTCTTATTTTAAGGCAAGTTTGGAAGGTCATACAGTTGAAGAATTTCGTAACAAATCGGTTTGATTTGATCATTATTTCTTTCGAATTTAACTCTTCAAGCACTCTTCTAATTGCGTTCACAAGCGTGACAGTTGATATTAATATGATTAAATAAATAAACGTCTTTTTATTTAATTTTTGAAGGTTTTCCCATGATTAACCAAAGTGACTTAAACAAAGCGTTCTTAGTCACAATGCTTGAATTTGATAAACTTATTGAAGTCGTTTTGAAATGCAAGAAAATTTAGATAATACTAAAATCATTAATATAGTTTAGTTAGAATTTATCTGGAAGAACAATTATAAAACAAAGCGACTATAATCAAAGGATTATACGATAATGAGATTAAACTAAACACTCTATAAAATTAATCAAGATTAATAATGTGCCCGTCTCAGGTAAACCAACTGAATCTAGTACACGAAGTTGTGTATTATAAGTAAATCCATGAATGGGTAAATCTAAGTAACGTTAAGTTACATTACGCATTCAAGTGAAAGGGTCATTAATGGAATCAATTTGTCACTGACTTGGACTCCCACTAGATTAAAGGACCTCTGATCGTTGGGCGCAAAACTTACTGAATTACTTCTTGGTGCAAATGTTCATGTATTTATTCATAATAACAATTCATTAATTGTAATAAAAAAAAAACTGACTTGACTGATATACGATTGAATTTTAAACACGTAATTGAATGAGATGAATCTGTGGATATTTTTGATAAAATATTATTTAAGTTGAAAAGAAAGGTTTAAAAACGAATCAGGAATAAGTTGCTCTCAAGCCTGATTAGTATTACAAATATGCCTAAATACAAACGATATAAAACATAGTCCAAAACTAAACTTATATAAGGTTTATGGTAACAGAATTAATATTTTTTAGGATGTTTATTTCAATAAGTCGCTCATGTTTCATTGTGTGGCGCAGACAAAAAGACTCTGTGTTTGTTATTCAAGAAAAAATATTTGTATGACGTAATCTTTAAAAATTTAAATCCGCATTTCTATTCTATCTTTCAATAATTTTATTAAAACTATGTTAATTATAATATTTATTATTTAAGTTTAAAAACATAAATTTGTCACCAGACACACTGTACAAAGTCGATATCTCACTTAATTTTTCCTCCGATTTCTTTTTCTCTTCTATGTTATTTACATATTACACCTACCTTTATTAATTCGTATATGTATCATTAAAAACTGGTCCAGAGCCTTTTCAGCTAAGTTTATCGTTATACTTGGTATTAGAAATGTGTAAATAAATAAATATCTGTACTATGCGTGTATATGTTGTAATAACAATTATTAATAAACGTATGAATAATAGTATTAATTATTAATAATTTTTATTTAATTTTGGTAGCTATATTTTATACTATTTTATAGAAAGTAGTAAGTAGCTATATTTTATACTATTTCTTATTGCCTCTGAAATACATGACTTGTTTGAAGAAATTAATCTTAATTTATAAAGGACTCTTACAACACAAAGAAGTCTAAAGAAATGAACGTCAAGTTCCCTTTTGTTGCCTAAATTCAATACGTCAGACCGTTTTTACGTTGGAGATAATTTAAAATGTATTGAGAACACGAATTTGAATAGAATTCTAATATTCAGTTACGATTAAAATACATTCAAAAAAAGAAACTCGATCTTGAAAAAAAATATTCACACACACCTAAGACCAGATTTAAATTTAGAACCTCTTTCCGCAGTGAGTGTCATTGAAAATATTTGAATCTGGAATATAATAATTTCAGTAAAAAGTAGTATTTAAAATAAGAATTAAATCTTGTAAAAAGATTGTCTTTCAGCCACGTTTATAAATAAAACTCGATGATTTAAATACAGAATATCTTTCTGTAGTAATAAACAGGAAATATTTTAATCTGCATTTTTAATTATTTCAGTTTACAGAAATCGCCAAAAGAAAAATCTGAAATTTACAAAATTCAAGATCTTTAAAATACTTTTTGTCCAAAGTCATTGCAAAACCAAACATTGTGTTTATACAATTAGTTATTTAATAAATATGTCTCATAGATAAATATAGGAAAATTTGAAAACTCAAATAAATTAAAAGTGCAGGAGCAGTGGTAGCCTAGTGGTAGAAGATTGTAACTCGTGATTGTCTGTCGGGGTTTCGATTCCCGGCATACAGTTTTATATAATTCACACTTTGTGCATTAATTATATAGTATTGCTACTGCGTACAAACAATTTTCTAGAAGATGGGCAACGGCGTCCTCTGCGAACCATAATACAACATAGTGATCGTAAACCCGCCTAAGTGTAGCGATATGTTATATCTCCTCATAGATATGTTAGTTATTTATACTTCTACTGTTTTTATACTATAGTTGTCAGGAAGATATTGCCTTGTGTGATAAGACTGCCCATTGTACTTTTTTGTTTATTATAATAAAATTATTTATTTGTTTCCTAGCGTGTAAAATAAAGAGTATTAAATTAAGTTAAATATTTTTGTGTTTTAGAGATGGGGTATTTAGTATGAAACGACGGCGTGTATTGATCTGCAAAATTAATTAGTAAAAAATAACTGGTAAACTTTACACATATTGGCTGATAACATAATTAGAAACGCTAAAAAGTTTTTTTTTTTAAATTTAAATAGAGAACACGGGCTTTTTGGCTGTAGTTCACTGTCCATTTCATTTTGATGCTTTTTTTTGCAATGAAATGAAACAGTGGAGAGAAATGAAAGTAGTGATGAAACTACGAATCGCGTGCCTTCAAAATGTTTAATCATTTACACGAATGTAAGCAGTCAATTTGGTAGTTCAATAAAAGTTTAAAGGTTAAAGAGTTTATAGGTCTTGTGTAATGTACATGTAATTCTATTACTAAATACAGATTTCAAAGCTCGTTACACCATATACCGTCCGTTTACGGTTCATAGCACGTACGATCTCCAGTGGGTTACGAGTTACAGCTACGTTCCAGTGCCCAGTTTTGACGGATTAAATTTCAAAGACGTCGACGTGTCTTGTGATTGATGACTAAACATGCGAACTACTAACTACTGCACTACAATGTTAGAGTCTACAAGTTACATTTATAATATCTGACAGTTTGATGTGTTTTATCGAAGATACTAATTGTTTTTGTAAGTTACTTATGATTTTAGTGCCAACATTTTTAAGAAATAATCGTAAGCAGTGTTGATATTTAATAAATAGGTATGTTTATATAAAAATAGTTAATAATATATTTCGATATTGGTGTATCAGACAACATTGACACAACAAAAAACTTGTAAATTTTGTTTTTTATCTTTAGTACGAAAGACTAAGAAAAAGATAAAAATTAATATATTTTAATATAAATTTAATACAGATGGACAGTTTGAAATGGTTTTGAAATATTTCAGTGACAAATTTAGTGCAAAATAACCATGAAAAATTTCTTCACGGCGCCCTTTTTTTGGTAATTTTAAGACAGCGTTCAGGTCGATTAAACTACCTGATATGATATTGTTACATAAATTTAAAAAAGAATAAAAAAATGGAATAATATAATAAATGTAGTTATACAGAGTGATTATTTTTAGGTGTAAAAGGATTCAACTGATAATGTATAGCTACTTTGTTTTCAATTAAGGTATGGTATGATTAAACCAAAAATAAGAGGTTTCATAAATAATTGATAAGTAAATTTTAATACACTAAGAAAAAGCGTTGTTAAAATTCATTTTTATCACATGTTGTTCTCAGAAGTTACAGGTCTGTTCCATTCTTTTAAAAAAATTAATGTAACATATTTCTGTGCAATCACGTTGTAAAGGGTAGTCAGAAATATTTGCAAAAGCTTCGAAACTTGGTCCTTATTCACTCCTTAAAAGCTTTTATACCAACGAATCGCTTTGTTAGATGTAATAAATAAAATATCACTGCTAAATCAAACGAGATAACTATTTCTCAAACCTGTTACCCGACATCTTACGACTTAATATCACGGGTAAATATTAAGTTTCAGGTAAGTAATACCAGACAAATTGAAGACGCGAAGCTGAAATGATGAGAGAAGGAGATTATAGCAAGTGATTCAATTATCTCTCGAGAACAAGAAGCATACTCAATTAGTTGTGATTACTAAACATCAAGTTTATATGTTGATGTATGTTTAGTATTCAAACATAACACGGTTACGTTATCATGATAGAGTTCGTCTTAGAACTAAGTTTAAGTAAATTTATTGAACTCTATATTTTGACTTACATATGGCCGTAAGGTTTTGTAATTGAAACTGGCAAACGCGTAGGCTTCTCAAACACAGGGTGGATAGGTGTCCTTCTTAAATTTATCTGAAGACGCTAAATGCATATCGCTTTCTATGTGGTTCTATTAAAATCTTTAAATGAGGCCTTTGTCTAGTAGTGAACGTCCTACGACTGAAGTATTTAATGGAATCAGGCGTTACCTTACGGAAGTCCATCCTAAGTAAGAAAAGGACAAATATTTAGCCACTTCCGCGCATGCAGTAGTAAGTCGTGCAACAAAGTGCACCACCCGCCAGCCCGCTGATAAACGCGTATGCGGCAAACGATGCGAATCACACAACCGCCACCGCCAAATCACTCAACACGTGTTTCACCCCTCCACGGGACATCTTCAGGAGTTATGTTACACCGATTAGTGTCAAACACAGAATTTGTGTTTGGCACTAAGCGGGCTGGCGGGCGGTGCACTTTGTTGCACGACTACTACTGCATGTGCGGAAGTGGCTAAATATTGGTCCTTTCCTTACTGAAGTAATGTAAATTGAAAATACGGTACAAAACAATGTGTCTCTCATCTAAGGAGACACAGTATGCATTACGTAAAAATATAATAATATAAATTATCTTTAGAAACTACAAAATGATAAATTATAAAATTATTAAGTACTTAAATTATAAAGAATCCATTGACACAAAACAAATTAGAAATGAACATGTGGACAAATACTTCAATGCGACATATATGTCCCGTTACCTTCTCTTAGTTGTTTAAACATTAATAATTATTAAAGACGAGTCTAGAAAGACAGCTGAGGGTTCATTGTACGTTTTTCTGACTATCGGTTAGTGTTTACTTAGGTTGGCCTATTTATTATAAAAGCCGGTAAATTTTTACTAACCCTGTAAAGATATATCCAGGATTTGTAACCAGGTGTCCCAGAAGTAATATATAAATTACTGTCTAATTATATTTGTCCTATATATCACTGTTAGGAGTTATCAATTCGCGAAATTTTTATTTCAAACGCGTTACAGGTACTGTAATATGAATTTAGCGACTCAATAAAAAATATGTCGTCTTTAATATATTTAGAACAGAACATGAAGCTTAATGAATTGTAAGTATTTTAATAATAAATATTTAACGCAATAAAGGCTAAATATTTCACATATTACTCGATTTTGTAGATTTAAAGCAGTTTCCTACTCAAGCTGTATAAACGTATGTGTACATAGTATGTTTTACAACATGTTCAAAGACAATAGGGAGTTCCAAGCACTCTCTGCTAAATTAAATAAAAATTGTGTGTATATTTTTGATAAAACATGGTTTAATTTTTTGAGAAAGTTTTCATAGCAGCTAATCTATGTTCGATTATCTATTTATTATTGTTTTTATCTTATTTAATTTAATCAATTTTTTGATTTTTTATTTCTGTACGTTTTCTGAAATTTTTAAACATCTTAAATGTGCTATAATATTTGTTGACAATTCATAGTTATTGTCATGTACTATGTCAGTTAATTTTAGTTTAATCACTTCTGGGTACCCTATTATCATAAATAATTAAAAAGACAGGATCTTTCCTTTAATATTTGTTTCTTTTTAATATGAAAACGATTAAATCTAATTCAAAGTATATACCGGTAACTAAACATATATGGAATTATATATTAAGTTACCATATTGGTACTTTTTACCATATTGTTACTTTACATATGTAAAGTATCAATAATTATTGTTACAGGTAGAAGTTATATACTAGTCTTGTACATGTGTACAAAACAGGAATATTACTACTTTTCTCTGAAGTCCAGAGAATACACGAAAATAATAATATTTCTTTGTATGTACGTAGGTACATTAAATAAACAAAGCGTATTTGATGTTATTAGCTTTGTAATGTTCCAACTGTTGGATCACAAATCTTCTGTGGGAGAGAAGGTTCGAGCAATAATCCACTCGTAGGATTCCAGTGGGGATTGGTAAATATCATTCGTCTTTCCAGTTTTATGGTCTAGAATATTCTGTTTATCTGTCGATGTATTCTGTCACTGTTGGTACTTGATGGTTTATAATTTTTATAAAGTGAATTTCTTATGTCATAGAAAATATACAAGTATTATCCGTCCCAACAGATTTTGTACAATCAACAATTACCGGCATCTTGCTGATCAATAAAAAATAATGAAAGGAAACGCTGTGTTACATCGAGTGACGTACTTGTTTATTACCTAAAGTTTTAATAACATAAAATTATGTTTCACAAAACTGCATTTACTTTTTCATATAAACTGCAAAACAAGAAATGATATGATTATATTTCCATTATGAAGCATACAAATTTTTGATGTGGTATGCTTGATAATTATTTGAATTTATTATGCATTTTTTATTTAATTTGTACTCGCTAGGATACATTTAAATAGTTTTATAATAATAAACAAAAATTACCATGGGCGCTCTTAAAATGTTTACATTATTAAAATAATTTTGTTTATTTTAAATTAATAATATTTAATTCTAGCCCATCCGTGGCAGCTGTACTCATTAAATAGCGAAATAATAAATGATATGTTAAAATGAAATTGTTTATGTAGACATAAACAAAAATAAAATTAAACTTAAGTTAAAAATTGTGTTACCGCATAAGCATCTAGTATTTATTTACATTTAATGTTTTTGTGTGTAAGTGTGAAATTTATTTGTGTGTTTAAAGTGTATAAATAGTGGCACAGAATTTAAAACATTTAAGGTTATATATAAGGACATTAATTAGATAAAATTTCAGAAATGAAATGAACGCCATACCGAAAAATATTTTCTTTGTTTTTGCTCAACTGATTTTCCCTGTTCTTTTTATCTTTATAAAGCGTATCGGGCGTGCAATTTATTTTAAGTGCCTATTCCGAACGCAGGGGAATTTTGTAACAATTGCTTGCAATCGTATTTTTGGTGTTTCTTGACTTTGTTTCATTAAGAAGTAATTGTATAGAAATGAAATATTACTTTTGCAATTTTGTTATAATTTCACTAATTAGTTTTAGCGTAATTTTGGGTTAACACAGCTTTTTCAATGTCTTCGTATTAATAAATATTAACTTGAAAACTGCTTAGAGGAGTCTTAGGGTAACTGCAAATATTTGCACTTGCGCAGCAGTGAGTCCAGTAAAAAGAAAAAGAACAACACGGAAACAGTTATGATGCCTGTGCATACGCGGCACCGTTCAACATTAAAATAAAATATTTAATTTTCATTTCACAATCTATAACGGTGTTAGCACAAACAAAAAAGTTCTGATTCAACATTGATTTTTAATTTTACTTCTCTTGATTGGTTACCAAATTTGGGGCAACTCAAAAGGAAAAGGAAATGTGGAAAACTGCTTAAAACCTGCATGTAAATTACGTAGATCCTATATACATACCATATTTCAAATATTACTATAATGTACATGATTTTTTACTATATATATTTATTTTTAGACATAGAAAAATCGATTACATAGGCATGTTTCATATTTCCATAACAGAAAATTGATTAACTAGTAAAACTTTAAGCCTATTGAATTTGAAAATTATAGAGATTTACTGACTGCCGAAAATGTTCTGAATTTGTTAATTTGCATTTGGTCTCCGTGGTCGTGAAATTTTCGCAAGGGACGTCCTTTAAACATACGTTGCAGATATATATTAATATGCATGGTAAACTTTTGAGGATTATATCATGGTTTGTTTTATTTTTATGTTCCCAAAGCTTCGAGTGTCTTGCATCAACTTTAGTAACAGTTACTTTTGTAATCATAGATTCAGTTAGTTTTTATTTAATGTATAACAATTGCGTAAATATAAAAAGTAATACAATTATTAATAGAAAATGGTATTCTTTTATTAATAATATTATAAAGGGAATATGCCATCATCAAGTCAGGCAATAGGCGTCCAAGGAAGGCTACAGCTTCCACCAAACATCGCTGCGTCTCTCTACATAATATAATGTCGTTATAATGTATACATTAATAAATAATTATTTAGAAGAAGTAGAAAAAATATTCTTTCTTGTACTATAGAGTATATCTATAAAAATAAAAAAATTGAACTGTCTGTTTGTAATACATATAGTACATTAATCAATAGTTTTTTTTTTTTAATTTCTGTCTGTTTGGTCCAGCTAATCTCTGAAATGACGGGATTAATTTTGCCAGGGCTTGTACTGGCGGGTACCTGATGTAATAAGTAGTAACCTAGGCTACTTTTATTTTAGAAAAATTCTTCAAAAACAAAAACTAAACGAACTGAATATTTATTTTTTGTGAAATCCCATGTGGACAAAATTCATATCTTGTTTAAGATAATATTAGTAGCTCTTTATTGAAATTGACATAAACCTTGTATTATTTATTATATCGACTTTTACTGTATGAAGGTTAGAGTAAAAGTGACCTTAAAAAACCCGACTGAGTTTATTGGACTCTTCTCAGGTCATACGTTGTTTGGAACCTTCGTTCTTTTAAGTTAAAATATTCCATTAAAGGGGAATTCGATCTCATTCTATGTAGTTCTCATGTCATTTTTTTCATAACGTGCATAAGTGGTCACTGTAAATGATCTAAATAATGAATTAAAAAATTTGGACTGGCTAAGTCTAGACACAAACCCAAAATACATTTGGGGCGAAACTAAAAAAATAATAACAAAATAATAAAATACGATCATATCTGTACAAAAGAATTTTATATCCTATTTTAGTAACTGTAAACCTATCTTTATACCGGACTTGGCCCTAAAGCCTCTTAAAGGGGCCCAATCCGCTATGCGGGCCAAAGCGAATTGTCGGAATTTACATATATTTGAAATCTATTTTTATTCTTTTATAAACAGACTTGGATTTTTAATCAATTTAGTTTTTTTTCTCAGCTGTTTCTTTATTTCTAAAACCATGTCCATTTTGAAACGCCTTGACGAAATCTATGACAAACTCATATCATTCTATTCTCTGCTTTCCTCATGGCAATAATAGAGTATCCAGTTGTAGCCAAATAACCACTTCTGTCAAAATTCTTTCGCTTATCTGTCAATCCATCGGTCTACGCATGCGCAAAATGTAAGGACGCGCGGCGTGTGATTTGTAGGCGGTTGTCAAAGCCGCGTCTTATGCCGAAAATTATTATGAAATTTCAACGCGAACGACATCAAGTGACATATGTGTTGTTGTTTGTGAATTTGTATTAAATCTTTAGTGGTGTGATGGAATATGAAATTAAATACTATCTTATATCAATTTTGAATTAATGTTTAATATTTACAAATGAGTGGTGAAAGTTTTTTATAAAAATAATTTATTACGGCGTTGATGTATCTAAAGTTGTAGGCGGATGACTTTTAAAATAAACTGTGTCTATCTTTCATCCATGCCTTTAAATTTTTGTGCTCCAGCTCGTTAGGTGTTGTATCTAACATTGCCCACCGAACCTGTTAAACTCCAACACACAGTAATTGTTTCTGCTTTAAATCATTTACAGTCCCTATAACCAGTAATTTGTTCGAGTTAACTTGTTATCTGCGGGCTATGTGCACAAAATAATTTTAAAATCATTGGCAACTTATAGTAGGTAGTTTAGTTTTATTTTTGAGTTTTTGATGCCTTTGCTTTTGTCCATGTTATAAAGAAAATTTTTCGTCAGCTCTATTGATCACGACTCAGAACCTCAGAAGTGTAGGAATATTTAATAATTTTAATAATACCACGGAAAATCACGATTATAGTATGTGTGGAATAAATATATATACTCACACATATTTAATAGCAACGTGAATCCCGCGTGTTCACAATAAATCGAGATGAAGTGAGGCCATACGCTCGACGCATCAGAAATAAACTTTACCATCAAATATGAATCAATGGGTAAAGTGTGCCATATGCGAGTATGTATGGAATAATGTTATTAATATAACGTTGCCTTCCTGATCTGTTTCGGCTTTACCTTAATGATCCGTGATATTTCGTTAAAGTACACGAAACTAGGTCACTGTTCACGCTCAATTTAGTCACCCTAAAAGACGTTAAATTAAAATAAATATAGAAAAAAAAAAAACATTTGTTACATGTATTAGGCGGACCGGATATATTTTACAGACTAAAAACGACTGATTTTACTGCTCCGGGATTGAAAATTTGTATACTAGGTGGCAAAAGATTGTTTATAACGAAGGTGAATACATTGTTGATTAGAAATAAAAAGTTGTTAAAAATGTGAATTTTACTTAATAATTTACATTACTTTCCGGTCCCACTAATATGTTGATAAAAGATTACTGTAATATACTTTATTTAGGTACTTGTTTTACATTTGGAAACAAATGGCACGGTAAAATGCATCAATCAAGATAAAATTCTGAACTGTCCAATTTAAGAGTCAAATAAATTATATAGAATCAAATCTCGTTTGCAATGGCATTAATAAACGTAGAATACGTGGCTACTTGGGTTCCAAACGTACCTTGAACTGAGAAGAGCCAACAACGATAGTCGAGTTTTTTGTTTTTTGTGATTACTTTAGAGCAATTTCTGTACTATATAGCCTTCATGACGCTCTTAACTTAAAATAAAACTACCGAGACTTAAAATTCACTTTGATTTAAAAAAAACGACCATTTCAAACTTTATTAAGTTTTATTTTGTGATCACACGAACATTGTTAACACAATAGTGGTATTGCTGGTACATCGGTCAATTTCTGTACATTAGAATTAGAGCCGATCGCAAAAATCTAAGTGGAATTTACAATCGCCTAGATGGAGTTAACTTCTTTCTTGTTGGGTTGTTCGAACACTGCAATAGGTAATTTCACACATTACGTATTTTTTTGAACTTTTTCAATCTGAATTTTTCAACATTTCATTACAACATCGTAAATGTGGAAACATCAAAAGATTTTCTTTCTAGTCTAATATCGAATTTGAAATAAGTTATTAACATCGAATGGGAGGAAATCCTGACGGTTTACCAAAATTCTTTTAGGTAAAAAAACTTTTCGATCGGTTTAACAAAACTTTGAACAACTGCGACGAGCGTTGGGATATCAAAAGTATGAGGGAATAGGAAAAAAACATCAAAGTATATTAGGGGAGATAACTTGTGTTGGATTATAAACTTGTTTTGTGCTGTTTTAGTTTGTTTGCAACGTTATTGACAACCAAAAAGAAAAGCTACAATCTCTCTTTAAAGCTGCCTTTAAGTAAGTAATACGATGATTTCGTCAAATTTATACAGGATAAGACGGCAGGGTAGATCACTCAGAGAGAAATGGAGAGGGCTGTGCTCAGCGTTTCGCTGCGAGATCGAAATAGAAATGAGGAGATTCTCAGAAGAATCAAAATCACTGACGTAGCTCAAAGTATCTCGAGCACTCGAGCATATCGCGATCTATCGGCTCAAAAGACGACAACGACAATGGAGTTTATTAATCTCCTTGTCTACTTGTGTCTAATATTAAACTGTGTACTAATATTAAACCTAGTTCTTCTACAATGAAATTCTTTAACTTAAAACAAAGCTACGAAGGTTTTCAATGTGCCCAAAGTTAATAAAAGCCTACAACCCACTAGGGCACTTTTTGTGATTACTTTCATAGCATTCTTTACAGTAGTAAATGTAATTCATTTAAAAACTTTGTTAGTACTAAAAATCATTAACGCAGTGGAAAGATTTTTTATATAGTTTTTGTGATAGACTTTTAAATTTATCGCATGATAAATTGTAAAGAGAGAAATCTATAATTAAAATGGGAAAATACATTAAAAGTTGTCAGTGAAAATGTTGGTAGTCAAATAATATACATATGCACGATATTATGAGTGAATATATTAGATTTAAATTTTAAAATATTTCCGTTACTGAAATGTTAAAATGTTAAAATAAACCCACATTCCGTGATATAGGGTAAGCACAAATAATTTACATTTTCAAGTACACACAGCGACGTCTTAATTGCGTTGTGAATGTCTATTTGACTTTAAAATATGTTGCATTCGCTTAAATACGTTTTTGTTCTGCTTCGTTCTGTTGATCCCTTTGAATATAATTTAAATATTACCATTAATAGTTACGTATTTTTTGTTTTAAAATCAAGTTGTTTTTCTTGTACACTTAAGAAAATGTATACTTGCCTTTTTCTCTATTTCTTAAATATGTACACTAACATAGATACAAACAAATTACTGGGCATATTAGTCCATCCATCCATCTTCTTGCAAACAGAGAATGTGTGAATTAATGGACAAAGAACTATACTACTGTTACTATAAGTTACTACAAAGAACTATGCTTCTGTTAATATTATACTTTAATTAATAATTGCAATTTAGTATATATAAACAAACTCAGTACGATGCTGGTAGAACTCAACCGAGTTTAACAAGGGGTGAGCCTCAGATTAAATATGGATAAGACGAAATATATGCAAATTTCCATGTCATGTCCAGCCCTACAGAAGTTGCAGGCTCGAACATATATCGTATGACGTAAACAGCTGTATTCGGGAGGCCTAACCCCATAGATTTTCATCAGAACCTATAGGAAACGACCCGTTTCCTGATTTCCGACAACTTTAATAAAGACTACCATCATGACAATATTTGCGATAAAAAATATATGCTATATATGTGTGTGTGTGTGTGTGTGTATATATATTTATTATTATAATATAAATAGTATGTTTTTTGTTTTTAATGTGAATGTGTCAATTTATCTCTGCACCGCCCAAATGGTTAACTGGCAGGGAATACCTTCGGCATTAAGTTCGCCGTTATACGAAAAAGGAGGAAAAGATAAAGCCACATAAGAAAACCAGTTCGTGAGTATTAAAGTTTAATTAAAAATGTAAATATTACATTCAAGATACAAATAGAAAAGCAAGTTAAACTTTATCACAGTACCAACGGTTAAGCGGACTGTTGCCTCCACTTAACGTAAAACTTTATCTTGTTTAACCGGCGTTTATCCTTTTTACCGCTCTCTGTACTAAGGGAAAACGTTACTTAATAGTGACTTACGGAGTCATCTGCCACTAAAGCCATTTGGATGTTATTCGTATGAATGACATACGTATGTACACGTTACACGGGTAGCGTTGAAAACTTCTTCCTACTTTAATGTTGATTAAAATGAAAGCCAGTTGTGATCAACGTGATGTATATAATAAATACAAGGTGATTAGTTATCAGTATTAAAGCTTCAAGAATTGAATGTAGAGCTCTGTTATCAGCAAAAAAAATGTACCTATTTCTAATAATCCTGTTAAAGGTGATCATTCTGAAATATGTAATATTGATTGTTTTTTTCTATAGATATCCGACTGACCAATATCTTATCGTAGTACGAATTCTGCAAGGACAGATAGAAAGCAATAACTTATTTTTTTTTTTCATCCGTTTCGTGCAAAACTTTTTTATTATTATATAATCACTACGGTAATCGAAATTTTTAAAACCATTTACTTTTGGATACTGTACATATACTCATTGAAATCTTTTACACCTATAACAAATTATCCTGTATAAAGAGACTCGTGTTATTTACAATTTTGACTCAAACCCAATGGCAACTATCTCACTGCTGGCGTTCGAATTTAAATCGACGTTTGAATTTGTATTCGAACACGCCAGAACATTTTAAATCTAAAAAGTACAGTGACCAGTATTATGGAGCGTTCTTATGTAAACCCTTCAAATTAATGCAAAATTATAAAAATTATATTTACTTTTTCCATAATATCAGAATTGCTATAGAACTAACTGCTTAAAAACGTTCTAGACATAGGCTGTCTCGTAAATTGAACTAGATTGAAATAACTTTTTAGACCGGTGTGTAATGTTTGTTAAATATACTAAAAGAAAATCGGATAAAGGTTATGGTCTCTAGATACAGACTATTAAAAGTAATGTAGATTGTAGCAAGGTTAAAAAAATAGATTGAAATAAAAAAGTTAAAGACTGCGATGTTATAGATACCTCATGCCTTTCATAAAATTTTAGATAATTTATTTTAAATAAGGGCCAATTTGTTAATAATTTGTAGTATACAAAGTCCTGTTTTAAAATACAAAGATTTATTTTTAACCTGATTTAGAAACAAATTTCTGTCTATAGACTCTTATTAATTAAATGCGATATTTTTAAGTAAGAAAAGGCGAATATTTAGCCACTTCCGCACATGCAGTGGTCACACAGAGAGTCTATGTTTGGCACTAATCGGTGTAACATGGCTCCTGAGGATGCCCCGTGGAGGGGTGAAACACGTGTTGAGTGATTTGACGGTGGCAGTTGTGTAATTCGCATTGTTTGCCGCATACGCATTTATCAGTGGGATGGCGGGCGGTGCACTTTGTTGCACGACTACCACTGCATGTGCGGATGTGGCTAAATATTGGTCCTTTTCTTACTTAGGATGGACTTCCGCAAGGTAACGCCTGATACCGTTCAATACGATATTTTTAAAATTAATTATCAACCAAAACCCTTCCTTAAGGAGTATCCTTCTTAAATAGCGATAATAATTATCGTCATTACATCAGTCGATAGTCGTCTACTGCTCGCGTCCAACGATTTCCCTACTATAACAATAAATCATGTTTATTTTAAAATCAATAGAGTTTTTCTTCATCTTGTTCTTCAAAATTGATATATTTGGATACGAAATACCGTACGAGTATTTCATCCATGCAGTTTATTGATGTACTTAGGTAGGAACCTCTTTTCGGATACAGGCTTACTTTAGATTTCTGATTTTTTTCCAACTTAACTTTTTGAGGCTTTCCATGTGTTCGTCATCTTGTTTTCAGATATTATACGTCCACTGCAAGACATAAGCTTCTCCTGTAGATATCTATGTGGAGATATACCATAATCGCCACGCTAGGAAAGCAGGTTGTTGATCGCATTGTTTTATAATGAAACTTATTTGTGAGACTTGGAAATTCTATACAATTAATTGTATAGCACAAAGTGTGATCGTATCCAAGGAAGAAGTCTCAGTCCTCTACTGTTGGGCTAACATTACTCAACAATGTCCTTTAATTCTTATCGTCATATTTTCATGCGGTCTTTAACCTGTCCAAGTACATTTAAATAATTAAGAGTGATATATTACATCTAACTGTAAGGTTCTTCTTTCTATAAATCTATTTGTAATTGTTTTGCAATCACATATAAAATATAAGGTGTAATAAACTGCTGAGGTTGGTGTACAGAATGATTAAATATTAACGTAAGAGCCTTAAATATGAATGTATACCTCTTTAGGTATCGATTAATATATTTTGCATCAGATTCAAAAATCAATGGTTTCAGAAATTATAAATAAGACAATAATAAGAAAGTAAGAAAAAGTGTTTCCAAATTTTGAATTACTACGTTTAAAAATTAATCATTGTTAGCTATCCGTCCCTGAAGACTGGAAAAAAATTTTCACGTAACTTATTTCAGAGTGAATATTTTAAGCAAAGGAAATAAGCATGAATACTTTAAAGGTTTTTGTAAATGTGCTATATATTGACCCCTTTTAAAGATTTTTTAACAAAACATCGTGAAGTATTTATCTGTAATATTGATATCATACATAGCGGTTATATTTAAGAAAATTAGAAGGTACACCCCGTCCTGTCTTTGAGTGAATTTTAATGTGTCAAATTTTGATATTTTATTTCTAACAGTGTTTAAAAAAGATTGGAATTCTTATAAACAATTGATTTGATTAAACTTTTATAATTTACTTAATGATGTACAGTTAAAAAGATCGCGTGGTAAAATATTCCGTTAATTCTTGAATGTTCAAGCGACTTTTGTCTGAAGATGTTTTAAATTAATGTCAAAACTTTTGAGATTATTTGTACGTGTCTTAAAATGTCAACGAAATTAAGAGATTCGAGTGCGTTCTGTTGCTTTCATTAATATTTGCAAGTTTTGCGGAATTATTTCGTAATTTATATTAATTCAATTCTTTTCGAAATTTATTCAAACTACAAAGACGATGCAAAAATTAGATAATTTGTTAAAATTTCGTGATTTAATAAGATTTTCTCGAAAAAATAAATTTTGTAGGTCAAAAACCATTATTGGCTTGCTTGTTATATATCAGGTGAAGTAATATGCCTTAATATGTATGTATATGTTTTCGTCAACGAATTCAAACTTGCATTTATGATTGTCAGAGACAGCAAGGTGATGATAAATTATATGATCCAGTATTTGTGCTTGGTAAGAGTGATGACTAATTATACGCCATAATTAAATGTAGTCGTACATAAAAATACAAATATAATTTTATGTTAATTTTATGGTATTGTGTTTGTATTTCTATCTTTGTTTTAATTTCTTTTTCACATACGTGAAACGAGTGTATATTTTATTATTATACATGTACTATGACGACTTATTCGAATGATATATAAGTTAAATAAACCCACACAAATTGCCCACATAATGCCGCAAGCCGCCTGGGACCCATACGTCTATTACTGCAAATATTTCTTGCTTGTTATAGCTGGATCTAAAGATATTCTTCATCTAATATTGGCAGTCTAGTATGTTCAAGTTTTTCATTTTTAATTTTAAAACTTTTTTCTATTAGTAACTTGTAATACACTTATTCTGTGAAGATAGCATTAATGCTCCATAGAGCAATAACACTATCAGTATACATTCATTTGATACTCGATAAAGTCCATTTTTATTTATCATTTCAATTCATAGCCATCCACTGAAAGGTTTAGACCTCTCCCAAAGATATTTATAGAAGAATATAACATTATCGCCTTGCATGGCAGGGTTATTTCTTATATGGCATTAAACACTCCACAATTAGCTATCAAAGCGCGTACACTCATTGGCAACATTATTATTCTCGGTAAAGTTTCCTTAAACAATCTAGGTTATCATTTTGAGTTGTACCCTTACACCGTACAATCACTAACATAATTTTGGTAATTACTATACACTTCCGACACAAAAGCTTAGAGTATCTAATATATAAAATTCTCGTGTCACGGTGTTCGAACTTGAACTCCTCTGAAACGCCTTGACCGATTTTTACCAAATTTTATATGCGTATTTAGTAGGTCTGAGAATCGGCTACTATCTATTTTTCATACCCCTAAGTGATAAGGGTTGTTCACCCTTAAAATTTTTTTTTATTATTTTGACAAAATTATTTGTTTTTATTTTTTTATGATACAACATACAAAAATACATACAACCCTAAATTTTCACCCCTCTACGATCAACCCTTATTTTTAAATTGAAAATTAAAAATATTTTTTTTTGCAAAACAACGTTTGCGGGATCAGCTAGTATTCCAATAAATAACAACAATTTAAAAGTATACTTTTTTGTGAAGCCTCTGATTTTTAGTAAGAGATTTTACAACGTGATTCTCTATTTTATACGTGATTTTAAATTATGCTTCGTGTTATAAATCGTAATGTATAAGAGGGAAGCTATATTATATAGTATTACAAATATCTGCAATCATACCGTCTTATTCTTAATTTAAGTATCACTCGTTATTTAGTATAATTTACTATGGTAACATTAGGTGCTACTAATACAACTATGCTTTGTATAGTTCCGAATATACTATGTAATATAGTGAATTAACAGTTGGAATGACCAATAAAAACGGGAGGGACCGCCGACGCCAATCATGGACCGGGATGCTTATTTCCCTGAAGGATCTTAAAACAACTCCTAGATTATGCGTTACCGATATGGAGCTGTTTGATTGTTAGACCACTGGGAGGTCCCACCGTAATTCTAAGCCAAGTTAGTTTCACAGGCCCATAAACCTGACTACATATTTAAATGATATTTTAATCTAAAGATTAGGTAGATAAAAGGATAAAGTTTTACTTTAACGTTAAACTTTATTTTTAACAAGATTAAAAAGTATAGTCTCACAACCGTCTGACCAGAAGTTAAAATTTTCAGTAATTCTATATTGTAATTCAAACTATTAATTATTTAAACTATCGACGTGTTAATTTTGCACAGTAAGCAAGTGTTATATGTTAAGTTTTTTTCTTCTATTAAAAACGATTATTTTTAATGCTTTATAGCTAATAATTTTATAGCTTCATATTTCATCGATTGTTTACCTGCTGATCGCTTGACAATCGAGTATTTTTTAATGCAATGCGTGCTGTTTCCTTAGATATTGAACATTGTTTTGTATCGTATTTTTACTGTAAAACTATAATAGTTTCTTATGCAATAATAATATCAAAAACTCCTTTGGTTTTGGATTTGGTTAAATGTTTAACTACTAACAATAGAAAACATCTCTCAATATTAAGTCAAAGAATTTGAGGTTTGTCTTGTTATTAACATATGAAATAAACAGGAGCATAGCCCTTACCTAATATACACAATGTGTTTAACGTATGGAATATAAACATTTTGTATCTGTAGAGAAATGTCAATCATACGTAATTAAGTATGACTAAAGAGACAATAATACACGCGGACAAACTGAAAATTACTGGCAAAGTATTATGAAGCGGACCGGAGGGCTGAAGTCTCTAAAGGTGGTCAGTCTATGTTGGTTACTCTAACCGCTGAAATATCTTTAAATATATCTGCAATGACGACGTAATGCCCTGACGCCATGACCCCGTGAATCTGTGACACCGCGACTCCGTGAATCCGTGATGCCGTGACCCCATGATGCCGAGGCAGTGACAGTGTAATATATACTCGATATTATTAATACAAAATGCATTCCTTAGACATTTTATGTACTGTAATTAATATTTTTCATTATATTTGTTTCATATGTTTTAAGAAAAATCTCAGAACAGTATAAAACTAATAAAACGGTCGCATAGTCCACTCCCGCATGCGGTAAAAAGAAGCGAATAGTATTTCAACGTATTTACACTCGTTGAATTTTTAAAGGTGTTGTGTTATTTTGCTTGCATAACAGAAAATATGAAATGTTAGAGTAAGCATCGAAATCCTCAAAGAGACCAATTCATGTTTTATTTATTCAGAATTCGTGTATGCGCTGAGCGTGCGTGAATATAGTTGCCGATATTCAAAAGAATGTAATAAATATTTCAAATACAGCGGTACAGAAAATTACTCTTTTGAGTTACGAACCAAATGGAAGTACTAGTGAATGTGACTAACACTACTTCAAATTATGGTAGAATTACAGTTAAATTATTGCTAAGGTGTCAGTTAATAATAAATATTTCTAATCTTTCAGGGTGTCGACGTTGTTTTAGAGTTGCAAGAGTGAGCCTCTCGTTCACGGATATGTGTATTTAGATTCGTTATCGCCATATGTTTAACATTTTCTTCCTGTAACGCGTTACAGCTCTAAAATACTCTTATATGAGAGAAATAAAGCAGTAGAATTCATATAGGTCTGAAATTTATAAAATATGAAATACCTATGTATTTGTATGTATTACAACTAAGAAAATAATAATGTATTTGAATGTAATTAGATAGACAAATATTGTATAATATATAAAAGTAAACCTATTGTTATATTTTGGGAGCGAAGGAGAAGCAAGAAAAGTTATGATGAATTTATACGGAAAAAAGAACAGTAAAGAAATGTAAATAGTGTAAAAATTATTCAACTGTTCCAAACCCTGAGCCTTTCAAAATATGGGTGAACGAGGGGTCAATAACGGAGGCTATTAAATAAAAAAAAAACATACTCCTATGTGTCTATGGACAGTTGCAACAAGCTGATCCTAACTTATTGGAAGCCAAATATATATAGTCCAGACAGATGACAACGTTACCTGTCTGTACTATATATATTACTATATACACCAGGTGTTATATGCCGTCAGTCGATAAGTTTATTTCACGACTCTGTCTACACGATTATAATAGTTATAAACACAAAGAGATTAGTGTCAAGTTGGAACATAAGTCAACTTAATGTTTTAAACATAAAATATTATGTTTAAGGTTTTACTACCACAAGTCTTGGGCTGCAAACGTTACTATCCAGTTTGGATTCTGTTGCCTGAAAAGCTATTTTTTTAATTATGATAAACAGAGTTTATTATTTAGTAGATGTAGCTCTACGAGATTATAATCATAATTATTTTATACATATCATCTCTTCCGTGCATTATTATTGCAGAGGGTCACTTCTGGATACGGAATAATGATCATCGTCCGTACTTTTACCGTACCGTCTTTTCCTATCTTTGGCTGATACCAAAGCGTCGCATGAAAATTGTTGTGAAGAGACGAGGAGATTTTGTTTGACCGAATAAGACTACGAACTCCTGGACGTTTATGTTTGATTTTTTCAGTCACTGCCAATTATTGATCAATTCAACTGACAGACGCCAACTGCAAGACATAGGGCTTCCCCAAAGATAGCTACGATTTCCGGTGTTGCGCTTCCCGCATGCAGCGACTTCCTGCGACGTTGAATTCATCGTCGGTTTACCTGGTGGAGGGCTTACCCACTCTACGTCTACCGAGTCCAGTCCCAATAGCCACCGGTTGCACGAGCTATGTTCATTGAGCATTTTTGCGAGCTACTTCGGTGACCTTGGATTTTCTGGAGATATCCTCATTTCCCGTTTATGTGTGTTCAAAATTGCATTACTCGGCGTTGGCAGATAGCAGAAAGCTTAGTTTTGATTTTCAAATAGCGAAGTTTTGACTCTTTGGCGCGGAAATCCATTCACGGAATTTCCGGCAAGTTCCGCGTAGTTTTTGAAGCTCTTGACCATATATTTTTGGCCGTACTATTAGAGGTTATATGAGCGCAACTTGAGAATGCACGTATACTGAGTAATTTTTTGCCATAAAGCAGCACGAATGTTCCATTTGAAAGAAAAGATTATCATAAATATTACATTATATGCAATTTTAGGTTATATCTAAAATTAAAAAGTTTCATCTGCCTGAATATTTTACATTTTTGTAATTTAACCAGAGTTTTAAAGAATTTGCAAGGGTGATTCGTCGGTACTGTCAGAGATTCGTGCACTGGACAATGCCATAGTGGCTTCTGAAAATAAATTGAAACAAAAGACATATAAAGGAGAATACTATTTATTCAGATGTTCCTTATTCACAACACGCTCGATAAAACGGAATTGGACACGTGAATGTTACTTATCTCGTCCACACGATCGGAACGAAAAATATTTCAATGCTCTATCGAGACTTGTGGGATATGTATGACTTGGATTACAGTTTTACTCTTATTGGCTCTTTGCTCTAAATAGCTCCAGTGTTTTGTGGCTGCAATTGTAAATTAGTCATAGTGATTTCTTGGTAACCATATACGTCGCCTCGAATCATCATCTTCACTGCTGGACTCTCTTCCTCTTTTTTATTTATTATGACCCGTTGAAAGTGGCCGCTAGCGTCTTCCGATGTACTTGCTTCGCGCTTATTGCTCAGTGGTCTCCTCTCCAAAATTTTAAGGTTCCAATTCTTCAATTTGTCTATATCTTCGGATATATCCAATCTTTTCATTCCTGATTTGATGCCGCATAAAATATTATGAGTATATTACTTTCAAAAAGCTATTAATTTGTTAATTTTTTATATAACTTTTGATAACTTATAGCTATGAGTTTTGCATCTACTATAATAAAAACTATTTAAATTGAGCTTTCTTGTAATGATATATTCTAATTTGAAATAAAACAAGCGAGTCCCTAACTGAATCTTATTTCGAGAAGAACCCAAGCATTTAAATTATTTTATAGTCACCTTTTGTTCTTGGAGGTGAACTGGCTAAACAGAGCGGCCTGTACAATTCACCCTTCCCCGTACATATGTCCATAGCGCGGTACAGTGGTTTAGATAGCACTATAATGCAATAGTTAGAGCATTTTATTTCAAAGCTGTATTCTAGTTTAAAATAGATGTAGCTTCTTAATTAATAGGTTCATGAGATGCAACAATTTAGGTTTTGAGGTAATAGCGACACTGCGGTGAGTTGTTTTTTTTTATTAAATAACCACGTCAAAAAATATTACGTTAATATGTTGAATATTTTTCCGTCCAAATAAGATCTTCCAAAAGTAACGAATTTAATCGAAAGCAAAAATTTCTCGTCACGAATCGGCAGGTACATTTCGTGAGAGTTGCTATTTCGAAATGAATATTTTCTTAATAATGCGCTACAGAAGTCTGCATATTAACTGAAGTTTTATATTTGACGATCTCAAGCGAAAAATCTACAGGAGCGAAATCAAACCTGTGGATGTTATTTTAGTTCTAATTTTTCTAGGAATTCAGTCGTATAAAGAACTGTATTGAAGTATTTAAAAAAGAGTATTTAAAATATTTGACGTTGAGAACCCGTCTTCTTCGCGATGTATGTTGGCTGATGTAATGGTGACGATGGTGATGATAGTGTTGATATCATACAGAAACAATGTTTTTTAGTCGTTAATAGTTTGCTGCTATATAAAATACACTAGCGTTATGAACTATCTCCTGTATCAATTTTCAAATAGGTTTTTGGACCAAAAATAAAATGTATAAACTATCAAATAAAATAACTTTACTTTAAATTACTTTCACAAAATCACCCGAGTGCCCAAATACATTACACTAATAGCATAATAACGAACCGGCCTCGACCCGTCTACTTCAGATACAAGCAAGAAGCCTGGGGAGGAAAAACAGTATCTGTATTAGGATACGCCGCTCTCTTTAACCTCCACGACTAAGCTGGAGTCGTACCGCGGATGCATCAGCGATACGGCTATATAAAGCTGAGAAGACCTAGCCCTTGTAAGTACTTGTTCCACCGGTTCTATGCCCATGGTTGCGGAACCGCACGTTTACTTGGGTGATGGAGGGGAGATTCGTCTCCCTACGAAAGCGGCAGCCGCTGACAAGGCTACGAATGTGCATCAATTTGTTCATGACCCCATCGTATAGCGATGAAAACAGAGAATATGTGTGTATGATACTTTGACGTTCAGATATCCGACTGCGAGTGAAGAACTCCGAAGTTTTTCTTCTCGTCCTCTTCTCAGTCTCGCAGCTATTGGCTCTACAAGCCCTGAGTTATAAAATACTTCCCATGCTTCATGTTACATTCAGCTCATAAGTGCCAAATTAAGATTTGTCAAACAGCAGTTAAACACGGTTTCTTAGTTAACATTACTTTAGAAACAAAGGACGAAAGAATTGTTAATCTATTACAAGGCTAACATTTCTGCATGGTGATTCGTTTTATGCTTATTCATTTTGTCTACAAAGCTACTTAATTACATGCAGGTAATGTCATTTAGAATATAAATTAAAACGATGTAAAAATTATATAAATTCACTCAAAGTTTGTGCGCAAATTGAAAATTAAGATCTCTGTAATACTAACGTGGCCGGACTACGTACGTCGTTATGTAGTTTTCTTAAAAAGAAATAAAAGTATGATATGTGTATAGTGTGCGAGTGTAATATGACAGAAACATTCAGGATGGTTGGTTAAAAATCTTTAAAAGGATGAATGTAAAGCTCCTTTGTTAGCAAAAAGGTTTAAAGCTTCTATATTTGCAATCATCTCATATGTTACATTTATTATTATTTCAATTACAATGCGACAAACCAATAACTTCTGGTTGTTCAAAGTCTCCAGGGACAGACGTAAAGATTAATTTAATTAAAATTTAGTAATCTGAATTTTGAAACTTTAATTTTCGGAAGGGGTGTACCATACTTAAATTAACGGAAAATGAGCGTCTGATTCATCTCTTTAATCCTTTTACTCCTATAATCTGTCACCCTGTAAAATAAAAGAATATGGAATCCAGGAACCGCGAGCAAAACCCGTATGTTCTCCAAATAACCTAACAAAGTTGTATGAAGTTTAATATTAAACATAAGGTTGCTTTCATAACCAAGACACGTTGCGGTTATAAGCATGGCGATAAAATTTTGAATCAAATACCTTTGCTGTGCAAAAATAATCCCTATTCCTTGGGGGTCACGTTTAAATATATATTGATACTACAGGTCGTATACACAAATGTTATTGAAATACTTATGGGCTAACAACTTTTTAAATTATTGAAATGACTTTAGTTATCTTTGTTACAATTTTTATAGTAATACATTTAAGGGTAATAAATACATTACATTATTATAGATTATTACAGTTATTGTATTTTTAATAACATACTTTTATATGAAGGCGTGCCAAGTAATGACATGCCTTCATTTCTCTCTATTAATTGATACTATAATTAATGTCTTTTGGTTCAATAACTAACAAGTTCAACAGTTTAGCACAGTACAGATAGGGAGAGATAGAAATTAATTTTAACCAAAGAGAAAAAAATTAAATATTAGAAATACCATTTTACAGCAAAGCGAAAGAATAAAATACAAGCCTTATGTCGCAAATGAGTTGGAAAAAAATAGCCCTATGACTGTTGAAGCTGTTACGCCCCACAAGACAGTGACGACACTGAAACAAATTAGTATTACTTAATATTATAATTCCAAATTTAAATGTTAGATGTTAGAGTTCAAAGTTGCCAGTAATGATAATTGGTAATTAAATATATAAAATAGGTAAATATTTTGGTCTGGTAATAGTCACATAAAAGAAAAGAATACTTTTCTATTTTCTTAAAGATTGTACGATGAATAAAAAAATCTTTGAAGATATTAAAGTGCTATGAAAAGAAAACAATGAACTTCTGAATATTAAAATATCTTTGGTATAATAAACCACAAGCAAAACAAAGGAAAGAGATAGCAGTCTTATTCAATCATGAGAGCGATAAGACAAACAGGATTTTCCGGCTGGGCAAATATTTGTTCAACGCAAGTGATTGCTTTACGGGTCAATGTTTAATAATTTTCCTCAACAACCGATAAGGTCGCAACTATTAACATATAACGCATATATGTTATGTATTACAGACAGTATTGATATTTGAATAGATATTCACGTAAAGTTTATGTTGGGTTAATATGGAAAGCACTTTGCAATAACATTTTGCGAATATGTAACGGATTACTATACCTGCGTATGACAGGGATGCCATAAAAAATAATGGCTTTAGTAAACCTATCTATTATTATCTCATTGATGCCGCCTTCATACTCCCAAATAAAAATTGCATTAGACAGATATTAATCCAATAATTCGTATGTAATGTTGAATAAATAAATATTGAAACAAAGAAGGAACTGATGACCATTTTACGTTAAAAGACAAGAAATCAGGCTGCTTTCAATCAGTCGTGCTGCAAATCAATGTGGCAGGCCTATGTCCAGCTGTTTAGCTGGATATAGGCCTCCCATCCGCTTCAAGCCAAAGCCATCCGCGCCAAGCCATCTTATATCTAAAATGATTATGATTTAATTATTTAAGTATTTATTTAATAAGGAGACATGTGTTAACCTATGTACGGCAGATTGTTGCTAACTATTACTTTTAACTAACTATTTAACTATTATATTTACAGTATTTAGAATAACTAACTGTGTGTAAGTATACATAACTTATCAGATCGTAATTTTCTGTATAATAGCCAAGCTTAACTTTAATTTAAAATGATCGTAATAAACCCGTAAATGGCCATAGATGAGTCGATAGCGCGTTAGGCTTTTAGTGGGTTTTACTTAATGTTCCCGTCTTTATCCTCTCTTTTCTATTATCAACCGGATATTGCCGGTTAAGTTACTATCTCCGTAGGCACTTAAAAGGATTTTACTACTTAGGTTTAATTATATGTTCTTTTCACAATTTTTTCTATTCAACTATTGGTGCTCCAGTTTTTTTTCATTGAATGTTTATTTTACAAAAAGGTTGACACTATGGTATAACACCTTGTTCACCGTTAGAATAAGTTCGATAATATCAAGCAGTTTTATCGTCACAAGTAAATTTATGAAAAATAAATAGATTTGTAAAATGTGTCATAAAATTATGACTAATTTAATGAGAAAATTTAAATAGGAAGCCGCTTGCCGCAGGCCGCTTGCAATTGGTTTTTGTGGAAATCATTGGGGAGATCTATGCCCAAAAACAATAAAGCACTGGTGGTACAGTGAGCAGTAGCGTCCTCTGCGTACCATAATACCACACTGCGATCGCCAACCCTGCCAAGCGTGGCGATTATGGTATATCCTTCCATAGATATCTTTGGGGGAAGCCTGTTTAGCAGCGGGCGTCTATGGCCTGAAACTACGATGTCCGGGGATCATAATGATAATAAATAATGAGAAAAGAGTGGGTTCCTTGCGTACCTTAATAGCATTCAAAAAAGATGATATCTTTTTATTTTAAGGAAAAGAAGGTAATTGTCACTTAACTAAGATTTCGAATCCCTGTTTGCTAATAAGTACAAAAAACCTCAACCCTTATCCTTATAACGTCGTAAATTTAGGGCAAGAAGACACAGATTTCGATCTGGCAAATATTTACTGTAATATAACAGTTTATCCATGTTGTTATTAAGGTATACAAAATCAATCAGGAGAAAAATCAACCAACCACAACATGTTACAAATACAACTCAATAGAACTGAAACATAACACAAAAAGAACGAAATAATACAGATAATGGCTCTTTTTTAATTAAAATTTCCATTAACAGAAAAGCTTTTACTGAATATAAAGTACAAAATAAACGCAAACAGTAAAACTAAGGTTTAGTTGACAAAAGTATAAATAGGAATTTATTTACTTACACTTTAATGTTTAACAAAAATTATTTTCAATTGATATACATTTTTTATAGACTATGGGCAAAACATGTGACCTTTGTTTCACCTGATGGTAAATGATGACGAGGTTAACGATGCTATATAATTGCCTAGAAGAAACCTATTCTTGCTTTGAAGAAGACAGAAGGTAAGAATATTACCTTGAAGACTTCCGAGTTATAGTTAGCTGGTAACAACGACGGCCATTGTACTATACCTTGGAAGTTCGCACTATAAAAGTTGTATCAAAACGCTTAGTGCAGGTTAAAGGGATTTCAATCGTATATGGATGTGAATCCGTGCGTCTTGTTGTCCGACGGAAGAAAGGAAATGGGGCAATTAATTGAAGTAACGCCATTGTAACTTTAAGTTATTGCTTTTACATTTTACTTGTTTTTTTTATGGTTTAGTTCATTTTGTTTTGATTTACCAAATTTTGCTTGTTTATAGCTTAATTTTCTGTAGATTTTTGTCATATTTTTCCAAGTTTTACTACGTTTTTTAAAATTTATTTCGATGTCAATGTTAATTTTGTACTTTGTGTGAGTAAATATTAGCTTTATCGACAATTAAAACACACTAAATTAAATTATACATTATGCTTAGATCTAAGCTTTAGAACGTGACATAGGTTTTCTCCAGTTATTTAAAATAAACCCGGCTGAAAGCTGCTAGCATCCTGGTTTGCGATTTTGAGATCATTTCTTATTAAAAAAATACTTGCATTCGTCTAGGAATAGAAGCGATTTCTCACTAAATATAAATATAATATACATGTAAAAAGGAGTAATTTTACATAAGTGATTAGTTTACATATATTAGTTGTCAACTAAAATATGTAATTAATTATCTAATACAACGATAACATTTTCATATTACACATAATTAAAGTTCTACTGTCTCAGAACAGCAAGTTACTGGCCTATCAGATTATCATCAAGCCTTATTGGACATATAGCAACTATCTACGGTGGTTAATGTAATAATGTTCTATTTTGTGGCAAAACATTCAAAATTATTTAAAAAAAACATTGAGTAGACACGGTGTTAACGCAACAGATAAATATTATCTGTTCGTCTTTAAAAATTAAATACATTATTTACTGCATAAGGTATACATACGTATATACATTTAAATTCTGCAATCAATTTCTGATGTGCTACTGGAAAGATTTAAAATCAATTTTAAAAAAATATTGTTGAAAAAAGTATATTATTATTTCCAAGAACATTGATGTTAATGTTGTTGATGCTCACTCAAGAAGCTGATTATTGCCAAGTACTCTAAAAAATTATATTTGTCTTGTCCGGCTCTTCTTTACAGAACTGTCTTCTGAGCCGGTGGCAGCTTCCTGCAGGGACAACAATGACAACATTTTATGTTGATTGAAGAAACTAAAATGATTGTAACAGCCTATTCGAGGAAATATTATTTTAGTTTTGATTTTTAACTAGCAATCTGAACCTGGAAATGTTGCAGATTTTCCAAAACATAGCATTCTTCAGCATATACACCTTGGTTTACTGAAATATCTGATATATATCATTACCTGATAATCACTTCTATTTTTAAGATTAAAACAGCTCTATAGTATGTTACTCAGGAACGTGTTAATTAAGTTAAACTTTGAATTTCGCTTAAAAGATGGTAAGTACTTTACTTAAATCGGAGGACTTCAAAGACCTGATACAGGAGGTGGTTGGTAATTCATTGAGTGCTAGGACACATGAAAAGCAAATACACAAATTTGATTATGCTATTCAACCGATTTAGGATAAGAAGAAAAAAATTAATTTGGTCGTTACAATTGTTCCAAATTTAAACAGTCATAACAAAATATTTGAACCAAATTAAATTCTTTTTAACATACAATCATCTTTATAACTTCTAATATAAAAAGTTATTGTTGAAAGTACAATATCCTATTATAGAAAGTATTCTTTTATCAAAGCAAACGCGAATTCTAAAAACATTTTCCTAAAAGGAAAGAAAAAAATGTCCCAATGTCAAAAATGACGGCTATGGCGATAAAAGAGAAGCTTCTTTATCATAAGAAAATATTTTATGCTTAAGTTCGCTTTTTGAAGGCTCAAAACGTTTTTTCGAATACACGGTGTTTTGAATTGAAGCGAACATTCTAAATACTTGAATTTAAGGTGATGGGTTTTTAGTTTAGACGTAAGACTGTATTTTTTTTAACAAAGAATATCAGTTTTTTGTTACTCAAACTATAGGAATTCTTTCATTGTCATTATATCAACCATAAAAAATTCTCTGAAGGATGGCCTGTGTCCATAAACCCTCCATAGATTTCCAAGAGGACGGGATGGAAGAGGCATACATCCTGCGTCTTCCCATGACCATAACAAGGTCATCTGTCTAGCGTCTGTCGGTTCGTGGTCTCCTGCTCAAGATTTAAAGTCTCTAGCAGGAGACCACGGCCTGCCCATTACCACTTCTACTGCCAATCCGCTGTGTTACGTAATGATAAATTTAAAATATATTGAACGAGGCTTCAGTATTTTAAATTAAATATTCATTAATAAATCAGCAAACACAACAAGAATAAGGATTCTGTAATAATCATTAACGCCAAAGTGTCACTAGACATGTTACAGAAACGTGTCAATTAAGATATACAAAGTTTCTTCGCTCATTATAAGTGTTTTTCGCAAGCAGCTAAAATTTGGCAAAATGTCTGTCGTCTTTATATACATATGTATGTTGTTAACATTTATTTTTTATAATTTCATACCTGTCAAAATAAAAATCTTCATAAGATAACGCACATTTGAGGAGAAGGTTATAAACAGGTTAAAGGCTCGTAAAATGATTATATTAGCAAAAGGGTATAAGTAAGTGAAACCGGTATAAAGTGTAAACTTTAATAGATGCTCTCTTATTACCGCAATGTTTAAAGCCGAAGGTTTTTGACCAACGTGTGTTGCTGGTGATGACATATGGATCAGAAAGGTTTTATAAGAAGGTTCAAGGTCACCAAAAAAGCAATGGAGAGGGCTATGCTCGGAGTTGCGAGATCAAATCAGAAATGAGATCCGTAAAAGAACCAAGATCTTTGGAAGGAGCTCGAAGAATTTCTTGTCTAAAGTGGCAGTAGGCGGAGCGCAAAACCGATGGCCGTTGAGGCTGGAAGGTTCTCGAATGGCGACCTCGAGTCGATAGACGCGGCGTGGGTAGGCTTCCCACTGGGTGGAATGACGTCATAGTTAAGGTCGCGGAAGTCGCTGGATGCGATCAGCGCAAGATTATATGAACTCATGCTAGAATCTTCCCGAGGCAACCGAACCGCGGAATAGGGGAAGTAGACCAATAGCAAACTCACTGTACTTAAATATCGTGCTATTTGTCAATCGCGACCTTCCCTATAACATCGTTACCACAGGCGGTGACGACTACTTCTACGCATAATTACTTAGACAAGGTATGCGACTGCAAAAAACCACCGGTGGTCATCTAAGTTAGCAACCGGTAATATAAAGAAAAGAATCTTACCATTAGTTAGAGCATCATTAAACTAACTTTAAGTAAGTTATCTTTAATGAACCCATCATCTGTATAACCACAAGAAAATACTGGAACCGAATTGTGATATTGTTAGTAAATAAGTCAACTCCTTGCGTCGTATCTCTCTCTGCTGAGGATCCTGATCTTTTTTGGAAATTTTGTTGTGCACTAGTTACGTCATCTATATCTGTATTTAACATGGTTTAGAATAGTCAACCTATTTGTTAAGTTATTATCGTCTTTCCTGGATCTGTAACCGATAGGTGAGTGGTATCAAAGCCTTGGTTCTAGGATAGTGACTAACTTCAACAAAGAAATGTTATCTCGGATTACATCCCTTTACGAAATTGTATATGTTGATTGTTTACGAATAGCTTCGATAATAATTTGCAGATCATACATAATGGACGATTCCCGGTTGTTGTTCATTCCAAATATACGCAGAAGCTTTAAACCTGTCACAATTATCGATTTATGTGCCTTATTTATTTAGGGCACGTAGAAGGGAAGGTAGAAGGGTGCTTTAATTTAACTTATCTGCACGAGTAAAAATTGAAATATTTCAAACCTTTATCGTGATTTATTGGACATTGTTGACCCTTGAGTTAAATTGAACAATTTCCTCGATTGTTACGCAAAACAAAAAAGTTAAATTGATAAAAAATATTTTTTTTACTTGATGAGATCACTGCTATACTGAACATCAGCGGACTTCCCATTGATATAATGATTATGATGACGATTGTTTCTCTTATTTTGTGATTTCCTGTAAAGAATGATTATATTTATTTTCCCAACTACATTTTTTCTTTTTGGTTCGGGGGATAAATACTGGATGTTATAATACACTGCCCTGGTAAAAACGTAGTTATTAAAAGTTCCCATCCACTGAAACTCCATCGGAGTTAAACAAATTCAATGATGTGAGAAACCCGGTAATTTCATTGGTCATTTTTTTTCCTATATTCTAACTAGTTACAAAACCACAGTGCTGGAGTAAATTTTGTACCAAAAAAAGTTTATTTTACTAGTTTTGTGCAAGCATCAATAAAGATAACGATGCATGGAAAATTTAACTTGAAAAAAATTCTTGATACAGCGTGATGGGAACTAAATATAAGAGCTTTGAAGGAGATAATATGTAGTACAATTACAACTGCTGATCGATGCATTTTACACACTATCCAAAAATCTACGGTTTCAGAAGTAATAAATAGCATATTGACAACAAAGTAAGAAAATCGTTTCTTAAAATAGGATTACCTATTTATATACAAGAGTTTGTACTGCGAGAAGTTATTTTCCTGTACATAACGTAACATATTTAGAGTGGTACTATATACAGGGTGATTGGGAATAGATGTAGAAGTTATAAAGCTCATTTGCTGCTCAGTTGCCGACAGCCGAAATCACAGACACTTAATAGCGACTAGTCATCTAAAAGTGTACTGAATATGCTTGACACATGACACATTAAATGCTGGGCTTTATGGTGTCAAAGGTAGGAACAGGTGACGCATATTGAAAATGAAAATAATTTCGTCTCCAGGTGGTCACGACACAGTACTAAGAATAACGGTGTTATTCATTTTATTTTATTTAATATTCTTTATTGTACACGTTAAAATACATTTAATAAGTTTTACAATAATATACAAAAAAGTACAATGTGTTAAACGAATAAAGTACCCTAAAATGTATTGTATACTACTTTCGTTTAAATTATTTATAATTCAAATAAAACGAATTCATAATTTATCAATACAATTTGACTGACCGGGCAATGTTGTGTAAATCAGCTTCTGAATATAGCTGAACGCTGTATCTACAAATATTCAACGTGATATTTATTTGAGAATTGGCTTCATTACAATCATAAAAATAAGTTTCAAATTCAATACAAAACATGCCGAAACATTCGTACGAAATAAAATTCGTACAGAGTCTTAACGTGTTAACCAAACTCTAACACTTCAACTCACTTAGAACTTTGAACGATAGACCTGAATCTTTTAACAGCGATATCGAAAGAAAACTTCGCAATCGGATTTGACTCAAGTTCTTATAAACTCCTTAAGTATTGGCAAAATCTCTCCGAGTTTCAAACTAGAGGTGAGGAAGTCTGTTCCAAAAAGGATGTGTTTTGTTTTAACAAATAAATTTGAATATTTGTTTACTTTTTATTATATATACTCAATGATAACCACGTATGCCAATAACAATAAAGTACATGGCGTTATATGAACCGGAGGGCTGTGTAATATTAACATACTAGTGCTAGCCATAGATAAATATGAACATGGCTTTTAGCAACATTCATCGCTATATACACCCTTCTCTTTCTTAGTTTGCTTAATTCTGGGCGTTGTATATTCCACTTACAGAGATCTGTTGTATGATTTTACGCCATCGATCGCAAAAGTATGCCATCTGCGCGGCATTGTAGGCCACGGTGTTCAATGTTGTGCAGATCTGACCGGACCACTATATTAACATGGGGTTTAGTCAATCTACGTTTTTGCCCTTTTCTTTGAACATCATTCTTAACATATTCAGTTTGTTGGCCGTCCTCCTGATAATATAATATATCTAAAACACTCAAGAACTTGCTTGATGTATATTTGATTTTTAATCGCTTGACAAGAATTTTTTTCTTTTTGTCCCCCACTTTGGAGATTCCTCGTTATTTCCTGCCATGAATTTATACATATGTTATTCATATATATTTATAAATATGTGTGTGTATAAAAAATAACGTGGAAAAGATATATATACATGAGTGTGAGTGTCTGTGTGTATAGTAATGTTTGTATTTGTATGTATGTTCACTCTTAACTGCCTTCTTTATGTCACCAATCTCCGGTTGTGTGGTAGATATCGCCTCCAGCAATAGGACAGGGTCTTGTAACTATATAAATTGTCAAAAATATCAATAATATAAAGTATGAAAAAATAAAACATCTGTAATTAATTCTTTTCTTTTATCATTTTTCAAAGCGAATATATTTGTTAGTAAAGTTGTTATTCACCGTTGACTCGTAATAATGGGATATGCAATAAAGTGTCAGAACCAGAGTTCACGCTTAGTAAAAAAATCGATAACTAGATGACAACATAGTGCATGGTGAATATTAAATGTCATACAATTATCCATTACTTGATTAAACATAAGTTACTGAGTTTCCTTTGGGATAACGGTGACGATACCCATTTACCGATTATATAAGCTCGGAATAGATTACTGCAACCCACACTGTTGACGCGCTGCGTGTGATGAATGAGGTGTCTAGTGTGGTTGATTTGTATCTGTTTCCATTGACGGAGTTCCCAAAGGCCCCTTGTATCCCAGTTAAACCTACTGTAATAAAAAATGTTGTATCAAATATAATGTAACAAAATTTTAATAGTTTCATTAGATGGGATATATACGTTACTCTACGCATCGACGATAAGGAGTAATTTTTATAGTGCAATATTTAAAAATAATGTAATTTTTTTGATGATGAACTAATTAGAAGAAATTAAATTGATTAAATAAAATTTTTAAGTAGATGAAGATCAAGTTGAAAATTAATTATAAATTACTTTAAAAACTTGGAAATACACTAGAGTGTCCCCACTTCTTAAAAGTATTTCAATTAATAGTTTCCGAGCTATAAATTATGGTCGCTATATTTTAGATTGTGCCTGTGCCAACACTTAATTAATATTTGAAACAATTTCTAGACTTAAGGGAATAATTAAAAACTTGTGAGAAGTGAGTTCTTAATTGCAAAATCTTTGATTGTTCAAGCAATTAACTAATTGGCGTAATTGTTTTTATCTATGTACGTTTTCTTTGGTATATACATCTAAACTAAAATGAAATTTTGAGAGAGAAATTTGACTAAATTAAATCATTTTTCAACTGTTTCCATCTCTTCTTATACTTGTAGAGTGCAGTTTCAGATATCGATTTACTTCGGCTAAGAAGTTTACACTGACTAAAACAGGCTTAATAGCATAGTTTATATAGAATATATAAAATACAAAATTAACTAACATACAAAATACACTAAATACAAAACAATATACAAAATACAAGACTTTTATATATAGAACATATATAGAAGTCTTGTGTTTTTCTTTATTCTAAATTAACTATTAATTTTTATAAATAAATATTTAAAGGCTTCATTAAATTATGAAAAGGTTGATATGATTAAAGTTTGTGATAGTGTGCGTGTGTTTACATACTCGTGTGTCCGTGTGTGTTAATTTCGTATATATTTGTGTTCTACGCTTTATACTCTAAAATGTTGTAAATTTTAAAATCTACTCTATGTATGTTTAAAAATAATTTAGATTAGTGTTTTTGTTGAGAAAGACAATAATAGAAAACTTTACTAAAAATGAATATCGTATTAATTGACATTTACACAACGCCATCTCTTGCAGTATTTTGTCACGAATTTAATTAAACTCCGGAATGTAGTTTAGTTATCATTTGACAGTTTATGTATACTAAGTATTTGACAACGTAATTTCATATTAAAAATTGCAAAACTATTGTTTACTATTTCTTTCTTGAGCCATATTAATGTTGTTACTATATCATTTGGTTGTTACACATACTTTTACATTTTTTCTTAATAATACAGATAACTGGGTGAAACATTTCTTATTGTTTAAAAATTTTAAAACAGTATTGAGTAGCCATAGCACTGCTGGATAAAGGGCTTCTCTGTAAACTTCTAACAAGATCGGCAGGAAGCGGTCTGTCTAACGACTCACAGAGCTAACAAAAGATCCGTGACTACTTCCTTCTATGCTCTATAGTTTAAAATAAGAATTCTTTATGCTTTTTTAAAAATTATAAATTTAAATATTTTTAAAAACATCAAGCAGCAAGTATCTGTATTGCATATAAATGTCAAGATAATAAACAACAACTCTATTTCCGATTTCGGTATACATATGCCTTCTATTATTTAAGATTGGAATAGTGCCAAAAACCTGGATTCCTCGTCCGTGTCTAAAAACGGCATCTTGCCAATCTCACCAATTATCGACCGGTCTCAATTACCTCCATACTCTGTACAACTCTTACAACGAACGTAACTATTTTCTCGGACTTGGCAGAGATTTGCTGATACTTTTTTTTAAATAAAAAAAAAAAATATTACATACGTACACTGTTTGAAAAGTAAACTTCGACAGTTCTATGTAAAACAAAAGTCAGATTTAATTTAAAGACTAATCAGAATGTTACTCTAAATATGAGCCTTTTAACCCTTTTCTTGATGATGTATCTGTAGAGAAACATCAGAATTAAAAAAAAGGAGTGCCATCAATTTTTCACGCAAAGTAATCATTTGTATGTGAATGTTTAGGTAATTTCTTAATTTGCGAATGCTTGTTCAGTTTTTTTCTGTTGGCATCCTTGGGTCTTAAAAGTCAAGTGGTATGAATGTTAATGTAATATTAAAAAAAATCTGCCAAGTTAAGGGTTAAAATAATAATAAATATGGCCTGGTTTGTGTAAGCCGCCAATACGCTAACATCTTTAATTTTGTATTAAATTATATGAATTTAATTTAAACTAATTATGTTTCGCTGTAGGCATGTCTATTTTAAATAAATAAATTACAAGTATATACAAATTCTTTCTGTTATCAATCTCGTATATTTTAATTAATTTGAAGGCAATATCTTTCTTTTATCACAGTCAATATCAGCAGGAAAAAAAGATAAAGAGTTGACATTGTCAGAATAAGTTAATAAATAATGCACATAGAACAACAAATGTGTTGAATATAATAGACTACTATATATTTGTAGAATTACATGTATACAAATTTAAAAGGAAATTGTTGAAAGATAGTAATGTTCGACGGAAGGACTTATTGTAAATAGATTTTCAACTAAAATACCTTTCAGGTAACATCGAACATTGATAAAAACTGCCGTGGTTCTTTAAATATATTCATATCGGATTTTTAAAATAGATCTACACAAACACGAATATATTTAATTTAAAACAAAATTAATGGAAAACGTTATTAAAATAAACTCCGTTTTACAAACTAACCATTGTTTTCTTTAGTAATTGTTGACATTTGTTTACATAAAACAAGGTTTTATAAAAGAAGCAAAATAATAATTTGAATTCGCGTTAGTTGAAATTTGCGAATAGTTGCGCTCAAAGAATACAAGATAAAATTAATATATCGGCTTCTAGCATATCTATTTTATATGTACCAAAATAGATGTAACAGAATATAAATAATATAGAACAAATAACATAAACAAAAAGCTAGAATCTAATATTTAGAATACACAGGTCATCATTACGTAACAGCGACGGCACAGTTACCGTAGCAGCGATACAGTTTATCTTTCTCATCAAATTGTCTACAAAGACGATATATTTGCAAGTCCAAATAAACCAACGCTACCTCGAACGCTTTTCACCGGGTAGTTTGACTTTCAAATAGGTTGCAACTGTCTGTCAAATGAATTCGTTACGGTGGTCAAGCTTCAATGGGAAATTTCAAGACTGCCTTACAAGGTTTTAATATTTTTAAATTAAACATTGACAAGACGAATATAGCATTTAATTGATAAGGTAAATCACACACAGTTTTTTTTTCCGGTTTTTTTATATAAGAGCGTACTATTCGTCAACATAATGTACAAAGGGAATCAGCCATGAGACGACTAGATGAGTAGGCCTTTTACTGAAAATCGGCGCAGTAGCACGAGTTAAGCTGTACTGCTTTACATACATGAGTAAGGGTTTATATTGTACACATACCTTATACTTCTTCTTAAAGTACCATTTTCTTACGAGCGACGACCTAATGGTCATTTTCTTACGAGCGACGACCTAATGGTCGCTCTAATGAGCATAGAGACTTAGTTGTTGACATCGCCGCTCTGAAGATCAAACGGGTGCTCTTTACAAATCACAACCGTAAGTTTTTGAGCCAAAATATTCTTCCTATATCAACACTTCACTTTCAGTGAATCTTACCCGGTACCATTAGTTGCAGTAGTACATATTTTGAGTTTCCCATGTGGCCCCAATATTGTAGCTTTCTTGTTTTTATTGTATATAGCACTTAAAATTTTCTCTTCATTATTCTTAACTGATTATATCATCATTACCTTGCCTATTATAATTTAAGTTAAGTCATCGACAAATCTTCTCTCTTTCTTTCTATTTCTACCTCAAGCTGCTGCAATTTATTATAAAAGTTTACATATATTTAATTTTGCAACCAATAAAAACTTATGTAATCAATGACTAACTATGTATACAGTAGATAATTTTATACATAGGCAATATAATTTGCAATTCCGAACAGGTTTACCATAGTCTTAAATATGTTGTGATTGGCAATTTGACTTTAAAATAAGCTGGAACCGCTTATCAAGGCAGTCTTTCCTCGCAAGGCATGAGATATTACTCGGCATTTAAAGCATCTGTTTAAGCAAGGCTATTGATGTGGCCGCTTTAATTATTTACACTTGGGTGCACGGAAAATGGGGCAAGTATTATCATAGAATACATTGTTGCCATCGACTTGGTGCATTGACGTAAACCAGTAACCCAGAATCTCGAAAGCCGAGGTAATTAACAAGACACGTAGGTAGGAATATTCGAGAAAGTTTAAAAAAAAAACTTCTGCACGAACAAAAGAATTTGATGTCGCTCTAAGCAAATAACTGTTAATGAAATAATTTATTATTTATACACAGTTTAAGAATAGCAATTTTCTATTTATGGAACGTTCCCTCTTTTTTCTCCGTTTTGGGGTAAGTACTTGAAATATTCATCATCGTCATGACTTCAGTTACAAGAAGCCCACAGCTGGACAAAAGCATTTATTCTACGTGCTTTGTCGTCTGCCCGTTGGACTATGTCAGTTACTTTTGTTTTTCTACTTGAAATATTATATTATGAAGACAAAATTCTTTATGCAACGCAGCTTGAATTTAATGACGTCATTACGCCCTTAATGACGTCAATATGGGTCTACTATCTGTTCAGATAATAAATGTCTCAGACAAAAGAAAGTTGGCAGGATTATATATTTTTTTTAAATAATATTAAATTACATACTTACTTAACAATGCAATAGTCTGGAGAGACCTTATTCCCACACTGTACTATCTTTGACCGCTGGTAGCCTAGCAGTAGAGGACTAAGACTTGCCATGGTAGATCGCGGGGTCAATTTCCGAGATAAAATCTTTAATTCATATTTTGTGCATTCATTATATAGGATTGCTACTACTCACAAACAAGTTTCCAGAGTATAGGCAGCAGTATCCCCTGGGTAGCATAACAGCACACTGCGATCGCCAACACGTTTGCCAAACGTAGCTATTATTGTATATCCCCCGTAGATGTTTTACAAAGTCATTTACAGTGAACCATTCGCATTTTTTCTTAATCAAGCAATAGAAGTTTTTCCAATAGAATATATCATTTATAACATAGAGAAGAGCCCAAAACGAATACTTTAATTATACTGAAAAAGGATATTTTTGATTTTTTTTTTTAGTGAAATTTACAATATGATACTTCAAACGTTACACGAATGTATATTGTGAAACCGTACACAGTTGCCCCATAAAATAGTTACAAATTGTATGAAAATCTAAATTTGACATAACAAACTAATGTATCTTCTGGTGTATTAAGGAGAAAGTAATGTCGCTTTCTTAGGTTAAATTCACACGACTATATATTTAACAAGTTTTTATTTCTACTCAACAATACATTCACTTTCGCTATGAAGAACCTTTTGCTATCTAAGATACAAATTTTGAATGCCGGAGCGGTAAAAATAGGTTTTTCTGTAAAATATGTTGACAAAAACGACATCACATTACGGTCCCCCTAATCTATCGCTATATTTATTAATATTTCTATGAGTCTTAAGCTAATGTGCTCTCATATTGTAAATTGGATTATCATCTTGGATTTTAGTCTAGTGATCTTTATTTCAAATTAGAGACTAGTTGTTTCAATACGCTGTTCAGACTAAAATTATTTGTTAAGAAATGTTGTCTTATAATACATACTTTTTAATAATTAATAGCATTTTATGCAATCTAGCAGTGATATACTCCTATAGTGAGATATGTTATTTCTAAACTATAATATGTTTTAAAAGTTGGCATACTTGAAGCAATAAAAGCTCCCGCGTTCAATTTCAATGTAATAAACGTCAAACCGGCTAATTAAGTGCTTAATTTATTAGAACGTTCCCAGATATTAGTCGTAATTGCTTTCAGTATGAAGCTACTTACAACGAAGAAAACATTTAATTTGTTATGACTACAAAGTTCGTAGCACATTGACATATAAGGATTTATTAATTTATTTTTATTAAAATCTCTGTGTTGAATAGACACACTCAAGTAAATATTATTTATTATTTATAGCAGTAACATTTTGTTCAGTTAGAAACGGAGTGTGACAACCGAAAAGAGGACGAAATGACAGACGGTCTTGCAACAATGTCAAGAAATAAATACCAATTGCACACAGTAAGAAGTTTATATTATTTCACCAAGAGTGACGCTCATATCCCCCTAATGTTCTAACTATAATCAAGTACGATAATAACTTATTATAACCTGGCCATATAGGAAGTTTTGCAAAAAAAAAGTTTTAAATATCGAACACCGAGTTATTTTATAAGTAAATGTTGTCATAATTTATTTAAAAATAGAAATATATTTGTTCTAAATCGTGGCAAACATACTCTACATTTTTTAGCAATAACGGTCTATACTATGTCATAAAAAACAAATCCTGGCGCTCTTAAAAGCAATTATGTACCACAGATAAAGATCTAACTTTGGTCATTTAAGTTTCAATTAGTACATGAAGATACTGTTACTGAAGAAAACGTATTAAAAGAAAATATTTGATACAGCTAAACCGTAACATTACAGACAATAAAATTCGGTTTCAAATTTATTCACAGATTTGCATATTGCCCGGTCATCGTGAAGATTTTATAGGCAAGCTTATAGCATTTATTGCCTTCTAATAGGTGTCTATCGCCTGTCATAATGATGATTGTATGTTATAATTATTAACAAGCAACCTTTTGCGTGGACGCCTATTGACTTAAAGAAGAAGAAGCCTTAAGTAATAAAGGTTTGTTAATGTTAAACCCATTTGAATTTTTCCTGGACCATGGTATGTTTGGAACCTTTTTATCTATGAGCTTATTAGACTTAGACTCTGCAATTCTTCTCATACAAAACTCAAATTATCACTGTTAAGAATCCTAGGTGGATAGTAAGAAAAAAAATGGAACAGTTTTATGAATTACTCAAATGGTTATAGCTGTAAATGCTATTTTATAAGTACTTATTTATTAATATAAAATTATTATTATAGAATGTAAGATGCATATGCCCACAAATTAACGTTAAAAGCTCCTCGTTTTATTACGAATAAAACCATAATCATCATCGACTAAAATAATCATAAGATGTCCACTCCTTGGCATGGTTCTTCCCCAACAATAGATTTTGAACATGATATTTGTTTTTAATACTGTAAAAAAGGCATTTTCATATATTGTTTTAAGTAACCTTACATTTGGCGGAGAAGTTATAATAAAGTCATACATATTTAAATATAATTTTTGTATGACGAAGTAGGTGTAGATAAAAAGTTTGATACGTATAAAAATTCTCCACCTTGGCACTTGAATTTTCGCAAAGTCATGTAAAATGTAAGGTGGAGTACGCCGCCACTTTATGCGCCATAAAATACAATTTAACGACGGTTTAAGCCTCGGGAACAAAGATGTAACCAACAGCAATTGATCTCTATCCCTTTTATTTTCATCTCACAATATAAATAAGCTTACATTGATTTCTCACGAGATAAAGGTTAGGTATTTCTTTAAGCGGTTTTAGCTTCGCAAGACACTATTAAATTTTATGATTTTTATTATTACTATGAGATATAGGTTGCCACATATATGAAAAGTGCTTTCTAATATTATACAAGACATATATACATATGTCTATATATATATATGTGTACATAAATATATTTATATATATATATGTATATAATCACACAGCTACATTTAAAAAAATATATATTTGTTATACAGAATATAGCGAATTTCGTTTTCAACTTCACATTCGATTGAGCATTGCGAGCACTGGTTATATGAATCATATCGTACAAATCAAACGGTTGAAAAATTAGAATTAAATTTATTTCTCTGATTAAAATAAATGCAACGAACTTTGATATAACTTTAAATATATGATGGTATATACGACCACACATTTATAATAAAATATATATATATATATATATACATATATATATGTATGTATATATATTTATAATATATAAGGGCATGTGTGTGTTCGTATGTGTGGAGGTTCGTGTGTGACAGTTTGTATTAAAATTAAAGTTAAAAGGATTATTGTTTGGTACAGTAATTCATTTCTCTTTTTCATTGTTAATTTTGCAACTAAATAAAAATTGTAACTTATATGAAAAAGAGTTACAATATGGAATCGCTGTAGGAATATCTGAAATGAGGTAAAATTATTTAACATCGTAATGACTGTGGGTATTGAGTTTCTGACGAAGCACACACATATACGCTTACTTTTATATAAGTTCGTACTCACAAACAATGAAAAAGTGAGGTATAACTAGTAATATTCGCTAGAAAAATACTAAACAATTTCTCAACTCTACATCTTAGTGAGGTGTACGGTTCTGAAAGTGTAAATGCTTATTCTTTTTCTTTTTTTTTACATTTCATTTGATTACTGCCTGTTCCCGGAATTCTCAGAGCTCGTAAACAAAAACTTGTATACGCGTATACATTTTCCCCAGACACTCAAATCGTAATTTGGATGAAAGGGTATCAGATAATGGCACGAAATATTATTTAGGAAAGATTTCTGTATGGCAACAGTGAATTACAAATCTACAGAATAGATGAAATGTGTTAATATGTTTGAAATATAAGTCAGTATTAAGTCAGTATTATACATGTATTAGGTCTATATAAATGCATTAAATATATTTTTTGAAATATAGTACACCTATCCCCCGATGTACACGGTACTTGTTTTACACGTTTTCGCTTTTACACGGTTTTCCAAATATGTTTTTTTTTTGTTTTAATAACCGATTTTATTACCATCTCTCATAATATAAATATTTCTGCTGCAAACATCGAATCGGCACAAATAACTTCGAGTGATGAAAGTGAATTCGAACATTCGAATCCGAAAAAAAGAATGAGAGTAATTAAAGGATAATAAAACACCTTTGGTTTTATTTTTTGTTCTTCTGTTTAATGTATTGTAATTAAATAAAAAAAACAGTGTTTCCGTAATATATTAAATATTTTAAACTTGTCAATGCGTTTTATTTTTATTTCTGTTGAAAAAAATTACAACTGTTAAATAGCAAAATTATGCATTTTCTGCAAGTTTTTCGATTTACACGGTTTTGACTTGAAATTTTAAAAATTTTCGATTCACACGTTTTTCTCAGGAACGTATCTACCTTGTAAATCGGGGGATAGGTGTATTTTATAATTGAGCTTCCAAAGAATGTTTATTATTGAGAATTATTCTAATTTTATCGATGAGTAAAATATATTATTAGGTCTCGGCATGTTGGCAGGTAGGTTTTTTTATTTATGCCCCTGTTATTGGGGCCTCTTGTCCTCCTCTAACTCGTTTGGGGACAGGGAACTTACGATTTTTAATTAATTATTTCACATACTACCTTTTATTTCATTACTCCCCTTTCAGTCGTTACATATTCATCTTTATTTTCCTCCTTTTCATAACCTTTCACCCTTCACCTTAATTCTTAAATGTCGCAGGTATTGGGTTTCTTATCTATTTTTTAACAATTTATTTAGTTCTTAAACTATTTTTACTAATTAAATTTGTATATACACTTAGAATACAGTTGGTATCAGGTTTAATTTTATTTAGTCTACTGTTTTGTTTAAATATTTACTTTTTTTCTATCTTTAACTGTTTTATCAAATCCTTAATTTCCTACTTTTTTTTTGTAAATTGCTTCCTGATATCTTTATTTTTAAGTTGGCATGTGTTGGTTGCTATTTACTGACGATTCTATTCTCGCGACAGCAATATTTAAATTGAAAACTTTATGTTTGAAAGCTAGTGAAAAAGGTCGGTAAAAAAAATTTTGAATACAGCCGGTGGACGTGTTATGGGTCCAAGGCCATGTCGTAACCAAGTGGACCAATGACAGAGTCCAATTCACAGTAAGTCACTGAATGTGGATAGCGCAAGAGCGGTCATCGTAATGGTCTGTGGAGTTGTATGCCTTTCAGTGGACGTCTAATGGCTGTCATGATCATGATGATGACAGCCTACAATATATCATCACCTTTAAAATAAATTTATCTTGAAAAGTTAAGAATGCTGCCAAGAAAACAACGTTTTTGTTTATGGTGAGAAAAAAAATTAAAAAACCAAATATTTTTCCAAAAAAAAATAACTTTTTTTATTTCAAACCTTCAAATCGGTATGTCTTTATATTAAATTATATTTAACATATTTATAAGTAAATATATTTATTAATGTATGAGTTTGTGTAAACAATATTAATTTATATGATATTTATTACAAGTATTTTTTTCTTTTCGCATTCATATGTATTTTGGACTCGTGAATCACATAAGAGGCCTCGTGAAAAACATCGCAACCTCACGCGACTTACACGTTGAAGTTAATAAAAAATATTGTGTAATGCGAATTCTGCGAACCAGGATTACGGGTTACAAGAAGAGTGCTCATTAGAGCAAATATAATACATTTTCCAAAAAATAAATCAGATGCGGCTTTAATTTACAACAGAGAATTCTCTGTATTCAATTTCATATCATCGTTTAATTGTTTATATAAATAATGATACGATTTTTCCAGTGTATAAATTATGAAATACTTTTTGTTTATGAAATTTTTCGCTTTACAAGAATGTCGAGTAACATAACCGTATAACTGAACCGAGGTATACGTTCAGCGATGCTTCCATTCAGACTGCCTTAAGGCCAAAAAAGTTTTCCATCTCCCAATCCGATCAAATAAATATTATAATCGCATGAGTTGAGGCTTTAGATGATGGAGGTCTAAGTCTAGCATCCTCATTGAGCTCCCACCTAAAGGTTGATGAAGCTGTAAGAAACAAAGTGAGGAGATCTCCCAATAATCAATCAGCGATACTAGAATTGTAATATATCTCTATATGTACAATTACCAATTAAAAAATTAAACCGACCCCGTAAAGTTTGGTTAATTTTCTAAGAGGAAACCCTCAAGAATAGCACACATTCTAAAAACATATTTTTTTGGTCTTCGATCAAGTAAGATTGTTGTTGCTGGAGTTTCTTCTGTCACTTATTTACCAAGCGCTAATGCTTTCCAAAGTGATAGTTATGTTAGCCAGACCACAGCGAGCGATACAGCCAAGGATTGTCCCTCCGCATTTAAGTCGAAATGCTAAACATTTTTTGAGTGACAGCCGAAGCCGGGGTCAATTTATAGAGCGTCCAGCTTTCGCCTAAGCACTCAGCAACAGCAGCGAGGAAATCGACGTTAATGACTGACAATTGGTTATGTAGTCCAGTTTTGTAGTAAGGCTATATTCGATTGTTGCTGAACGCTGTTAGCCGTTTAGACTTTTACAGCTTCATCGGACTCAAGGCCCGCGAATCCGAAATCTGTTAGCTAATAAATTAAAAAAAGTGTTGTAAATCAAATATATGTCAAGTTACGTAACCGGCAGTCCACAAATGACGGCGTAATGCAAAATACAACTAACGCCACCTACTGCAGAATGGTTAAATAATAAAATTCAAGATAAAGAAGTCCTTTATTTATATTTTTTATTTATTTATTTGTTTAATATTCTTTATTGTACACGATAAGATACATAATATACAGATACAATAATATACAGAAAAGTACAATAGGCGGTCTTATCACACAAGGCAATCTCTTACAGACAACCATAGTAAGGAAAAGATAATAGTACTTATAAACTGTAGTACACGTGTACAAAAAAAATACATATTCACAAACAAATGAACATAAATATACATAAACATACATAGGCATACATACTTAAACATACATACATACGTATATAACATATATACTTATAATAAAAAAGGTTTAATACATATTTTAAATATAATACAATAATAAATACAAACATCAAACTGATTTGGATCGCACTTGCCTTCCTTTCCTTTATTTACTTTCTCTATTACAAGCATACCTGCATATCATATTCTTCTTCTGGCGACAGAACGTATTACTTTCAATAACCCTTTGGAACAGTAACATGGCTATGATGGAGTAACTTACAATGGTGCTTGTTCAGACAGCGTTGGTTTGAGCTCAAGTAGAAAATTCTTAACACCATGCCGTACTGTGTATTCTGGTCCTCACTATTGTTTTCCCCTCACTAAACTTTCCCTTGTTACAATGTCGCGATGCTTGAATCCCTCTTCCCTCTCGTAGCGGCCCTATTACTAAGATTTTAAATTTTCTAGCCTTCAACGCTATTGTACCATTTCGGTTTTCAGACACCGTTATTATGTACTTGAGATATTTTTTTTGCACTTTACTCTTCGCTGACAACGTAAAGCGTAATGTACTTTTCTTTTCCGCAATATTCATTTATAGGTTTAACATAAAATTTTAATTGTAACAACAGTGTTTGGTCGGTTAAATAAATTTAAAACTGCATATAAGAAGGTGATCAAGGTCAAAAGTACGTGTGGTATTAGTATGTGTGAATGTAATGTATACACACATATACATACATACATACATACATACATACATATATATATATATATATATATATATATATATATATATATAAAATATTTAATTAATTATTTATTTAATATTCTTTATTGTACACGTTAAGATACATTTAATAAGTTTTACAATAATATACAAAAAAGTACAATGGGCGGTCTTATCACACAAGGCAATCTCTTACAGACAACCATAGTATGGAAAAGGTAAAAGTACTAATAAAAGGTACACATAAACATACATACACACACACGCACACACACACACTCACACAAAAACTTATATATATATATATATATATATATATATATATATATATAAATGAGTGGTCGTTTATACTATCATAACACATCTAAATTCATTATAAAGTTCATAGTAATTATTTTAGTCATCATAGAAACAGATTAATATTAATTTTTATATCAACATTTGATTTGTATGTTATGATTCATATAACCAGTGCTCGCTATGCTCAATCGAATGTGAAGTACGGTCCGGCGTCTTGGATATTGTTAGTTCTAACCTTACGATGAAATCGAGTCACCCTGCTCGTTATCTTGTTACGCCCGAAATCATCCACGGTGAGTATAAGGCGAAACCTCTAATAGACGAATGGATTTAATTGTATCATATGTTCAAAGACTTTTTTCTTTATCTATGCTACAGTAGGTATGTTATTGTATAATTTTGCATGTATTCACAATGTACTTCTAGTCGTTGTATTTTTTCACATGAGCCCAATGTACATTGATGGATGTAAATTTATGGACTTTTCCTCTCGATTTTCCACTTTAATTCAACGCCAATACAAATAATACAAAATAAAATTATAATAGAAGTGCTTTGAGAAAATGCACTACTTATCACACTGCTTAATATTAGACTTATTATCGGAAAATCTTTGTCGTCATTTCAGCCTGTAGGCACTCGCAGAAAGGCATAAGCCTCTCCTAAATGGGGATGTACCATGATTGCTACACTTGACAGGCGGGTAGGCAAAAGCGCTATGGTGTTATGGTAGTCGGAGGACGCTGCTCCCCATTATCTTGAAACTTATTTATGAGCAGTGGAAATTCTATATAATTAACGCACTAAGTGTGAATTATATAAGATTGTATCCCACGTAATCGAATCCGAGACTTACGAACGCAAGTCACACGCCTCTGAGTTACTACTGCTTTTAACCATGGTATTATCGACTATGCAATTGTCGTTTAGTAAATAAAAAGTTAAAGTAATTTATTATTTCTGCTAATTTAAAAAAGAATCCGTACTATCGATGCTATTTTCTTGTACTTCATTTAAATGAAATTGTTAAAAGTGTTGTGTGTACTATTAGCATTTGCATTAATATTTTTCGTATATAATTGTGTTAATGTCCTCTATCGCTGGGCTACTTATTAGAAAAAAATACTATTTATAATTTAATTCGCCTACGATACTACTTATGGAATAACATAAATAACTACGAAAAAAATTTCACATAATATATGTGGGAGAAAAATGGTTATCGGGCAACATTAGGACAGAAGGAAGTAAGGGTTGACATTGACAGGGGATGTCATCGGATTTTGTCAGATTTGCAATATACGACGAGTGTACGAGTGTTTTCGTTTAATTAAAGTTCTTCATTTAAATCAAATGTTTTTACTGCTACACCAACACAGATATACCAATGCAAAGTTTTTATCCAACTGTTTGTCCACTTACAATCAACAAAATCTCAGTAAACGCAGTCTAATACTGTTGTTTACAAACGAAAAATCTTAAAAATATGATTTTAGTCACATCAATAACAAAATTTTACATTGCAATACTAATAAAGAAAATTAATTTATAATGTAAAAGATTTAAACGCTAAAATAGTTATGCTTATTGTTGATATTAACGCAACCATTGTCTTATATTCAAGAAATTGATTACTACATTTTTAATTAAAATATGGGTTCAATTAAAAAAAAACACTATGAAAAAAAAATACAGTACAATTCATGTGATTAAAAACTTCCATAGAATATAAAGGTAAAATACTGTCCATTTATAAGAATTTATTTCATGTGACATAGAATGTTAAAGTAATATGAATAATTTTAATCACAGCTGGCTTACGTGTATTACAAAACGATTTAGGTTCTTATAAAAGATAAAATATTGAAAATGATAAAAGGGAACAAATTTAAACCATTAATAAGGATAGAGAAAATAAATTCCTGTCACTTTTTGGACGAATAGAATCTATGATTAATGAAAAATAATCGCCCTCTTTGCTTACTGTCATTACGAGTTAATAGGTTGAATATGTATTTTTAGGATTATCAAAAAATAAATATGAAAAAATGGAGTGTTATATTACATTATTTATTATAAATGCTTTGTCCCGGAGTTGTAAAATACCTATGCATTGTTAATAAACACAACCTATACTATAACCATAAAACACAACCATAATCAGCTTTGCGAATGGAATTTGGTATTTTGGTTGTAGCTGGCCAACTCTACTTTTACTACCAAATTTTAAGTCTTACAATTCTGAGTGAGACATAAATATATATCCTTCTAGTCTCATATCCACCTTAAGGTTGTGTGGTAGTGATCGCCTGGAGCAATAAGACCGCCTCTTGTACCATACGAATTGTAACTTTTTTTTTAGCTATTTTCTAAAAAAAATCTACATAGGAGGAAAATCTTGTATATAGCAGATTAAATTTAAAAATACAAAGTAAAGTGTTCTTCATAAGCGCAATAGCGATTGATTTTAACATTAAATAAGATGAACTTTAGAAACAGAAAAAAATATATAATTGAAATAAAAACATAGCAAACATTACAAAAAATGTAAGTTTTTTTTTTAAAGTTGTATTGAGCAATCAGTACGATAAAAAATTATTTTAAACTCGATTTATTTTTGAAGCTACGTCATATTGACACCAAGAATGTCAATTTTAAACTGAACTGACAAAGCTCAATCTATGCAAGTCATACGTGTCATTCAAGATTGCAGATCGATGATATTCGTGCCGTTATTATATACGATGTATATTAAAAAGTTTATCTTGTCTAAAATATAATAAGGTTTTAAAAGTTTATTTTCATTCATACTGAAATTAAAAGTTTTTTTTTTATTTTATGTAATAAAGCGGCTGTTACATTTAAAACATCTCGATAAATGTTGATTTATTAAAGTTTGTATTACATCATATTAAAGTTATGGAAATGTCGCGTTTCAGAGAAAATAAAATAAATTAATGTGACATATTTCATAGTTATGTTTTAACACAAGATAATTGAAAATAGGTGTAAAAACATTAAAGCTTTGTGTTGACAATTAGCGATATATTCACCTTTTTCTAATGGGGACCTCTCATAAATCTCAATCTGGTTTGGGACAGAGTTTTAATTTTTTAATATGCTGTTTATTTATATTACCTTATTTTGTAATGATTATCCAGCAAAAACCTAAATTTATTATCTTATCTTTATATTTAGTTTACAATTCTTGTTTTACTTTCATTTCCATTTTCTCCTGTTGTTACATGTTTAAATAACCTGTTTTATTCTTTGGTACTGTTTCCTTTGATGACGCTCTCAACTATGGTTCTTCAGCATTTGATAAATGCAGGCATATCTTTCGTTAACCCTTTAACACTTTTTTTCCTATGACTAGTCATCCTGTACATTAGAGATCTATGACTCGTTAGGATATATCTGGAACCATAAGGCTTTAAGGTATGAGCTTAGAGACTGGAAATTTGGTGGGAATAATACTTTTGCTTAGTATAGATAAGCCAGACCTCAGCTCTTAGCTAACGGAATTTTACGAAATTCCATCCGCAACGGTTGAGAAGATGGTATCCATTAAGTTCGCGAAGCTAGCCGGGGACTGCTAGTAAGTAATAAAATAAATAGTATGTTTATTGCACATATAGTATATGTAATGGGTCAACTTTAATAAAGACTATACTATGTATAAAGACTACACTGTGTATATATACATATCTGGCTAAAGAATCTCCTAAGGTATTTACTTTAAAGGTTAAAAGTTCTTTTAAAAAACAAACAGAAAATAGCTACTTAGTACATTCCACCAAAAGATAGGTACAGAGATAATTACACATTTTCTAGGCCTTGCATTTGATTGACACTTATATCTATCTCTTGTCTTGTATATGTCAATCCGCTTATATTGATTATTTATCCATTACTTAAGGTAGGTTTACATTGCTAGTGGCTATGTAAGTGTCTATCGCTGACTATTGTTATATCAATCAGATTTGAGTTCCGGTTTGGACAACGTGCCTTATATACCATCACGTTTCATACATAGGTGACTAACTCAAAAATAGTGTCAACATTAATTATTTATTTTTTCTCGGTAACGTAATTTTCTGATTTTAGTGTCGACAATTATTGCTCATAGAGTTAGAGTAACTGAATAAATATTTTTAATGTACACTTAAAATAATCTATCGTCAGTTCGTAAATTACGTATTTTAGAACAGCTTTATAAATAAAAGATTTAAAAGCGTATAAGACAGTATATACACGACTAAACTTGATATTTTCGCAGACTGTGGTTGCAGCGATTGAATGCTAGACTGCGGAAAACGTACAAGAGTCTGTTAAATATGTCGCTTTCTATATCATATACTCTTGATGTACCCTGTTAGCTTCGCGTGGCCCGTGTTTCCTATTGTTGGTGTAATTTCATAAGATCCATTCATTGTGATTTTAAAAATTTCCAAAATAGCATACCGATCAAATATTTACTTTTTATAAACGCTCCCTTAACCTCTCTGGAATTTAGTAAAATCATTTCTTAGCTGAAAACTGCTTTGTTTGGCTTAAAAAGATTATGCTTACTAAATTTCAAGTATCTAAGCTTCATTTTTATCAGACAGTACATAGATGGTATACGTGGTCGTATCTATATTTAAATTTTATTGTATTTAAATATAATAAATATTTTATTAATTTATTTCCTAAATAAAGATGGCGTAAGCGATGAGGAAATAAATAAGAATTCTTATTTCAAATTTAGTCTCAAGGATAAATACGCAACAGTTAGGTATTGTTGCGATATTTTTTAAAATAAAAAAAAACTTTGTAAAATATAACTGGCTAATTATAGCTGTTCCATTAGAAGCCTATGATAAGCTATCATGTTATTCTTCATTGTCAGTGGTGTATGAAAGATTATATTCGTAACTGCTAACTATTTGAACCTTGGGTTAATATATAACTGTACCCGGCATTTGAAAAGACACGCTAGAAACTTGAACATTTCTTTATCTAATACAATTACTTTTAATTAAGCTGCTAGAGCCGATGTTTAATGGTGTTTCTTTTTTTCTCGATGTGACAGATCAAATGTCCGGTAGTTTACTTCAAAAGAACTATGTACTGTTTATGTGCTTTTACAGTAGAAAGGGGTGACCATAAATATATGAAAAGCGCAGGACATTTACTTCACGATAAATTACTCTCTTACCAACAACAATGTGGCATAGTTCTTTATTATAAAAACTAAGGTAGTGTTCTTTGTCTGGAGGCAAGACAGCACGTTTCTTCAGATCGTTTCACTAGCCACAAAGTTATATAAAACGTAGAGCTGTAAAACCATAAAACATAAATATCTAGCCAGACTAGTCAAAGAAACAAAGTACATGACATCATCCGAAAGGAACTATTATGTGAGATGATTATGAATTATTATCATAGAGATATTTAACAAAATAGACTTGTTACGAAATGTTATCAATTGTCTTAGCGCTAAAACTAAAGAACAAACTTAAGAGAAACTTGTTTCTTATTAAGTTTTGATTTTTAACAAAATAACATTTTTATACATCATACAAGCACATGCCAATGTAACATACACTCACACGCACACGCACGCACGCACACGCGCACTCACCCACACCCTCGCAAGCACGCACACAAACATAAAATATATGTGTTCATAAAAGTTCACAAGAGCTCCAATTTTCGTCAACAATTATTCATTAAGTTTTGGCGACATTGTATGTATATACACATTAATTTTGTCAAATAAATATGTGGAAAACCAAAAAAAAGTCACTTATTTCCTTGACTGCCAGAATTACTTCAACCAAAGATTTATCAAAAAATTAGTAAAAGAAATTGTGATTACGTGATCACACTTTGAAAACATTTAATCACAATTATACCGTACGTATTAAAATAAATTCTTTCCTAATTTGATCTCATAAAATCCCATAGTCCTTTTCATGGCTCATTCAGCGACTGTCAACTTGCCAATGAGGCTTGTAGTAACATACCAAGTTTTAGTGCCAAGTTATAGCACATAATTGTCGTACAAATGTTTTATGTTTCACCATCATAAACCCATTTATCACATAACTATTTTATATAAAGTTATATGCAAAAATAAACTTATACTTTACGTAATTTGCCGCAGTAATGGACTATGTTATCTCAGGAAATAAATAGTGCGCTTGACATCGATATAAAGGCTGCAGAGAACAGTCAAAGAGACTTACAAAAGTACTGACGACGACATCCTCAGCTTAACTAGGTAACCCGTCATTACTGTAACCTTCATTGGTTATTTATGCATATATTTATGATTATTGTACATAGAGGTTGTGCCGTTTTAAAAAGAATATGTGTATTTAATAAAAATTGTTAGTTGGCAGATAAAAAAGGCACAAGAAGAAAAGTGTGTATATATTTAATTAACCAAAGGTAGTGAATGTTGGCATTAAAAAAGGCACACAAAGAAAAATATATATGTATTTAATTATTTAACTAAGGGTAGTGGGCAGAAGGCCTGGTCTAATTTTACATCGTAGCTCGGTACTCCCCTGATGGTGGTGGTAGCCAGCCGCACGATCTTCCAGAACTGGTCAGGCGGCAGCAAGTCGAGAGCAGGGAGCGCCGGTAGGTAGCAGGATGTGATGGTTCCGGTGAAAGTTGATATGAATTTCAACAGTGTAAAACTTGCAGTGTAAAACTTGCAGTCTAAAACTCGCAGTGTAAAAGTCGCAGCATAAAAGTCGCAGTGTAAACCTTGCAGCATAAAAGTCGCAGTCTAAAACTCGAAGCGTAAAACTTGCAGCATAAAACTTGCAATGTAAAACTCGAAGCGTAAATCTTGCAGTGTAAAAGTCGCAGCATAAAAGTCGCAGTGTAAACTTTGCACCTGTGAATAAATGTCACAGTTATGATATACATATATAAATATATGTACAATTTGCTCCGCTGACGGTAAACCCCGAGATGGCTTGCGACGAAGGAAGGGCAGAAACCGAAAGCAGTTGATGTGATTGTTTACTGTCAGAACGGAGTTACAAAATGTAAAGCATGTAAATCAATAATAGGAGAGATAAACAAATAAACAGATTGAAAAGTAATAATGAATACATAATGATGGAATTATGGACACAGACAAAATGTTGAGCTCTAACTTATAGATAAATGCTACGTAATAATGATGTCTTTATAATATTTGTTCAACACTTACCCTTTTGGGGTGCGAGACGATGTAAAGGTTGTGGCGTGAACTAAATGATGCCCAGAGAATGAATAGGACCAAGGCGTGAATTTATAACGTAAATTCTAATTGGCCCCGGCGCGTGTGAAGACACATAGCTGGTGAACGCAACCGACACAAAGAGTGTGCGTCGGTGCGTGAGACGACACCTAGCTAGTGAACGCGACCGAGGCCTGGATCCTTCTCCCGAGCACTGGTGTAAACTCTGTGTGCTGGTGCGCGGGCGCATTGGAATTTTTGTTATAAAAACAAAGATCCGTTAAACCAATAGCATGCTCCCACGACCCCACGCCACTTGAGACGTACCGTTACCCGCTAAGGGTTGAACAATTTTTTGCTGTATTGCGATTTATGAGACGTTTCTCGCGTTTATATTTTTTTGGTTAAAATTTTAACTAAGATTTATGGGACGTTAACTTGCAACGTTACAAGGTATGTAAAATAAAAACTAAATAAATAAATGGATTAAAAATAAATATAATTAAAAATTAATTAATGTAACGTAACTATCGTTATTCTAAGCATTCTTTTCATATACGGTAATCATAATTGTAGTAAGTTATTGAATATTAATAAATTTATGCGCTTACGATGAAATACTTGTGGAACATACATATTTGTTTAGTCATTTATTCAAATTATTTTTCACTTTGGACAAAGAATAATGCTCAACTTGATAGAAGCTAGAATCAATACCTTAGCTGCCTTGAACTAAAAATAAAGCTACGAAGGTGTTAAACGCGTCTTGCTCTGAGAAAAATCTTCAATTAGTTTTTTTTTAAAAACATTTTTATCAACGAACTTATTGGAACAGAGAAATTTATTAATAAGCTCTTTTATCACTTAAAAATCATAAAGCTTATAACATGTCAATAAAAATATTTTTATGCAACTACTCTTGAAAAGATGTGGTAACTAACAATCATTATTTACAAGACTCTCTAATAAATTTCCAATAGGAGTTGTTTGATTGGTGTGTTGGCTTGTAGCCAACGTCTTTCGACGAACTTAATAGGATAATTGGTCCATCGTCGTCGTCCTCATATTTGCCGATAGACGCCCACTGCAAGGAATAGGTCTCCTCCAAAGATTCATCACATCGAGCGTTCGTCGGGTATGATGCGTCGAACATTCATCACACTTATGACAGGGCGGCCGCGCCTGCCCAGCATCGTTCAAGCGAGGGCGGTCATGATATTACTGTGTCGTTTCCGACCTCTGAGTAGTCCTCGCTTCGCATAACTTACACTACACTTCGTTAACTACAATATACATCTACACGGGTACATTCCCTCTTCGTGCGTACGCCTTCGATGTTACTGGGATACGATCACCCAGCGTAAATTTTTAGTCCACGGACCTCCTGTCTCGGCGGACTCATGATTGAAGCTGCATGAACTACAAACACATCAAACGCAATGCCCAAAGATTACCACTTTGAACGGGAATGTTCTGTCTGCATACAACGACCTCTCGCGACTTTGACTATATCGTCAGTCTACCTATTGCGTACTCACGCCAAGTCTACTGGTTCGTAGTTGCCAGTTGAATACCTTCAGGCCCCAATGATCGACGGTTGCACGAGGGATTCCCTTTGTCCACTGCCATTTCAGACATGCAATTTTCCGAGATACGTCGGTGCATAATCATAGTATATATGAAATTTGAAAACAATACCCAATATCAAATAATAATATAATTAAAGAATGGAAAACTTTTCATTGAAAAGAAAAAAGAATTTTGATTATATTTTTTTCCACACAAACGTGTCTGCCAGTAAATGGAACTTCATCTAACAAATAGAGAAACAAAGGTGTAGCTAACAAAGGGGATTCCCACAAAGGGTGTCATCAGCATGCCGACTTTAACCCGAAACTTTATTTATAGTTACAACATCGTTATTGCGTTAGCTTAAAGTCTATATTTGTTCAACAGCTTTGTGCTTAAAACACGTCGTGTAAGTTTCTACTCGGAAATAAGATGCTTCGGTGGTGCAGCTTGCATGATATTAAAGTAATTGTGTTACGTGTTATTAATAATTTGATCTTGCAATATAGTTTTGCTCTTACGTAAGATTTATACTAATTTTTTTTTATGGAATTTTATATCTTTATTTATTATAAATATGTATGGTAGGTGGAAACGGCAATCTTTTAACAAGGCTAGTACGATTAACCAAATAAACCTGAAGTTATACAATATCGTCTGTTTATCTTGTAAATCAACGTCATCCGTTGTGCCTGCCGCTCCATGGACTTCACTCTTAGAAAAACATAAGACCCCAGCGGTCGAGTTCCGCTATGTGGTCCACCTACTGCGCCTCCAACTTACCAACCTGGTGGGCTATGTATACTATGAAAGTAAAAGACTCTCTCCTCTACGGATCTCTACATCCCTGATCTGAGCTCGTAGAGCAGGCATAGGATTATTAAAATAGAAAAGTTGCACCCGCGATTACGTCCGCGAAGGATTTGACAAGAATTTATATTGGTGTATTTAGTTCTTTTTTTTACGTTACTCTTATTATATCAGCAACCTGCTAGCATAAGTCCTGTAAAAATCTTTACAACTATTTCAGAGGTTAACCAGAACAAACAGACAGACAAACAAAAAATAATCAATTGTAATTTTAATATATTTATCATATAGAAATTGATATACTTGTAGTAAAAAACGATTACTATATTATTAAAATCGGACTTTACAGTTTAATCACTTATAAAGATATAAAATCAACCACTACTCAATATACAACTATCAGGAATATAAAACGTAACACAAAAATGACAGAGCATTGTCTATTACATGACTATGTGAATGCCATCTTGCAATTAAATCTCTCATCAACAAATTATGAAATTCGTTAACATAATACGACAAAATGATATTTTCTGAGAGCGTAAAACTCCACTTACTCTTATCCAAACTCGCGCCATGTTGAAGTCGATACATTCAATACTTTTAGTTAGCAAACTTGAACAGTCTCACTGTCCGATCGATTCATTGATAAAGGAGACACGTATTGGACGTTTTTCACGTCAGTATACGAGAGAACAAATCTAGTTAAAGTTTTCTTCCGTTTCCTATTTGTTCGGGGTGTTCCCTCTAATATCTTAGTCAGAAAGCGAACTATTGGTTTAGGTTTGACTTGCGACCAAGTTCTTACTCCATACTTGAAAGTATTCACGGTTGGCTTGTTTAAAATCGCGAAGATGACGTACTTATAACTTGTTTGAATATTGATTAGAGTAAGTCCTTACAACTAACAAGTATAGACTTGAAATTTATATTAAAAAAACTTTATTGTCAAATTCATACCTAGGTAGAGATAGATATGCTCATGATTTATTTTATTTTAATCACTTTTTCAGTTTAAATTCGAAATACGCTTGTAAGAATATTAAAATAATGATAAGTTATTGCCTGTGTCTAAACAAACGGCTATAAGAAAAAATACAATAATTTGTAACTAAAAAGCAATTTAAACTACTAACAGTACCATGTTTGCCTTGATAGTGGTAGTAAAAAACTTTAAAATAATTGAAATGGTGTTAGTATGATTTTATTTTTCAAAACCATAAGCAATACTGCATTGATACTTATAAATTATCCTTAAATAAGAGCCTTGTATATTTGATCACATTATCTACTATAACTAATGAGTGTGTAACACAATTTTTCAATATATATTTTAATTCAACACTAATTTATTTACTACTCTGTGATACTAAAAGTTTTCAGAATTGACTAGTTTAAATATAAATTAAGCAACTGATATTTTTTTATTTTAAAAATACTCTTTCTTTCATATTATTTTCGGGACAGGGATGTACACCCTCCTACTTTCACCTTCCCTCTCTCATCCTTGAAATTTTTTTTTTTCATTTCCTCTTTCATACTTCATATTTTCTATCATTCAGCGTAAATTCAACATACAGCATTTACCCACATTACATTTACGCATCACCACCCGTCCTTCGCCGCACTTCCTGTAACATGGTTTGGTTTTGCCTAGTTACGTTACCCACCACACTGCAATGAAACCGCAAGAAAGTAAGGCAGCTCTCCTCCTCTTCAAAAAGGGACCACTTTGCAAGCCACTTTTCCCGTCATATACGGGACAGCAAGTTATTGCCCGCACCAGGGTCTGGCCCACCGCTGGGTTACAGATGCACTAGGGTGTCCCCTTGAGCTTATATCTATACAGGTACTCTGTGTGTGAATCTCCCATGCTCCGTTAACATTTGGACCAGACACGTGTGCGGCTCCTCTGTTCGCAGTACACGGTAGGCCGTTTCGGCACCCGGAAAAAACTTTCTCGTTTCGAAATGGAACTGCTTTTTTAAATTTTTTTAAGAACACTAAGAATCTAATTCTGACATTATTTTTTATAAACTGGCGGCAATTTAAGCGTCTATGTGGATTTTATATATGAAGATTTATGTTGTATGATTTTCTACTACATAAGTTGAGTTTCAGTGATGAAGTTTCAACTCGTACGTATTTATTACTAGTATCAAACGTGGTTGTCTAAATCTCAGAGATGATCTGCGTGAAAGACGTCCTTTAACAATGCCTTCGAAAACTAAATTTGAAGTTGTGCGGCACACGGTAGACAAAAAAACTATCTGCCAACAGATTCGAGCTTTGTTCATTGGCATGTAAGTCATAGATTCAAATACAAAATATTTTGGATTAACATTAAGTTGTCAAAAAGCTATGTACTAGATGGAAACAGAAAGACTATTTTAATTAATAATAAATAATTTCTTAGGGGTTCAAACCGGGTTATCTGTTTTAAATTACTACCACACATTAAGTGTTTTTTATAATATGTTTTCATTTTTAGAAGATGCAAGTGACTCAAAGTAACCCAACGATTGCTCTACAAATGGGATGTCTTCAAGATAAGAGTATATAGATTTCTTTTAGGAAAGCACGTACCATCTTAATACTCGTCACATAACAGGCTTCGTGTATAAATAATAATGTTAATCAATTTCTTAGATAGTTTACAGTATTATTAAAATATTTTGAGGTAAAATTTCTTCTTTAAAAAACAAATAATTCGCAATTATTTCCATTCGCTACTCGAAAGAGAAATCTGATCATGATTACAAATTGTCCACTTATCTTCTCGAGTTCCTAACTTAATGAAGGAGCGTAATAAGAATTTGAACATGGCGGAAGCGTTCCACTCGCACGGTATACGGTAGTCACACATAACGAAAATGTTATAGAGTTGTTTTAAGGAGACCGCTTCCTGTTTACCCGTTCAAGACACAAGCAACAGCGACAAGCTTTATTGTTTTTCAACTTTCTTTTCATTAAATAAGATTCTTACACATGTTAAATAATAAAGATTTGTTTTTTCTATAGCGTTATTATAACCCTGTTTTTTTTTTTTAATTAATTTAAGCTTCAGCATAATTTTGACGTCCACATTTGATCACCCTATAGATTTCCAATGAGAAAGGTAGAAACAGACCAGCATTTACTATTTTCCGACGACTTATACGAGGTCATTTGCCCACCTTGTGAGTGGTAGTTCGTGATCTGTGGTTGATACTTCAAAATCACGAGTTCCCGGTGGCCTTCTGTCAATCCGTTTAAATTTAGATTATTTTATACAATTGCATTTTAATTTGCATTTAGTTACTATAAGAATATCTACAGTTCTGGAACAACTGAGATTATTAAAAAAGGGGAATAATAACGACGAGGTGTTATCGCTATGATAAAGCGCTTCTTTCGCTACATTATTAATATTGTCAATGTTTTGAAAAGAAAGAAAAAGTGAAAAGAAATCGCACGGAAATATTGAACAAAAGCGTAAAGCGACTAGTGCGCGTTTCCGCACATCGTTTCTTAAGCCAGAAGCGAAAGAAACTCTGCGCAGGGTGACCGAACAAAGGGCGTACTCCACACTCGAGGGCTTACCACTCCAATTGCTTTGTCTTGCTAACATTGTTTAATTTTACTCCGGTGGAAGGTACTCCGGTTTGAATATGAATTTAGTTAAAAAAAACGTATAGTATAGGAGGGAAAAGGGATTTGCTTAGATGTTAATTTCAAGTTTCCGCTTCATAAAGTCATATATTTCCATACAGTATGCACTTTACAAATTTCTAAGTCCTCCAGTTACGCTTTTACCATATTCGAGTTATATCGTAACTCGCAAAATTCGAGGCAGATCACGTTGTATTCTATAATATTATCTACTATTCAATACATTTTGTAGCAAATTCACGAAGTAACAATTGAACTATATCATATTATGCCTTAAGACAAAACTTGGATGCTTCACAGAATTTTGTATCTTAATTTCCTTTGTAAAAAAGTTGTATTTTTATAAAAGTGTAGAATATTCTATCTGCCTTATTTAGAAACAAATTAGTGAGTAAATGTGATGAATGCTTTCACCCAAGTTGATGAGCACATATTGGCTCAAGATTTCAAAACTATAAATCGCATAATACTAATGTTGAAAATTCATAGAATTTACCAAGCTAAATCGGAAGTAAATATTGGTATATTTTTTAAAGTCATATAGTAAAGTCTTTATCTTTATTTTTTTAATGAATTTCATTTAATAGAATATTTCTGCCTCTAAAACACTGTCTTCGAGTTTTTAAATAAACTAACGAGAACTAGATATTTTAGTGGGTGTTAATCTTGTAAGCGGCTCAGGCGGACGTTTCATGGAATCACTATACTCAAGTTTCTGCGAATCTCGTCTCGATCTTTTGCGCTGGGACAAGTTGTGGCATACATTACTTTTACTTAAGGTCTTATATATAAGGTAATATATAAAGGTGTTATAATAAAAATTGTCAGTTCCTTGTTGGACTACATCGGTTTGCAAATCACACTGTTTCTTGAATTCTCGTTGTAAAACGGAAAATCTTATTTTTATTTTTTCTTTATTTTTATCCCCCTTTGCTGTATTTGATTAAACTGTGATCGTCCTAAATTGTATAGCATGTTAATTTAGCTTTATAATAATAAGAAAAAAGAAAATCTAATACAAAAAATAGCATTCTTTTGTTTTTTGGATTTGATTATCTTCCCAAAAGGCAACTATAGGCAAACGTTTACAGTGCATTCGTGTAGTATAGTACACAGGGTATAACATAAATAAGGTTTCAAAGGTAGATCAATTATAAATTAGCAGTAATTTACTTCTTTTGGTTCGGTGCCATACAAACACCACATAAACAACTTTATTTTGCGTAAACTACCAGGTATACAAAAAAATTATACAGAACAACTTCGATCAATATTTCCTAGGTCTATCGATTGACATTTAAAAATTGAAAAAACAAAAAAGTCCTAAGTCCATCGCACTATGGGATCCACTGTGCGATGTCTAGTAGTCGACATTAATGTATTCATTATCATACCTTATGTATGTGCATTAATATTAATATTATAAGAAAACTACGGATAAAAAAAAACACTAGAAATAGAAATGAAGATAAGTTTGTTGTACCTTTCTTATATTTTTACTTTATTTCTTTCTTATATTCTTTATAGCTTTCATAAAACTGTTAAATCTTTCGAAAGAAACTGTGTACGGTTTTCTTCCGGATAATGCTTCTGAATTATCAAGTAATAAATTTTAAATGTGGATTACAAAAACTCATGAAATATTTTATTGCTGTGTAAGGAATTTTTAAAATATTAATTTAGGATTTCTGTGAACGAGATCACTGTTAAAAATCTTAAAGAGTTTATTGTATATGTGTGCATTTCTCCTACCAGGTTACGTTTTATGTTAAATACTACCGTTAAAGGAAGATCGATTAGATTTAAATTTCTAACAAATCTGTTTCATCTGCCTCTAATTTTACGTCAATCACGTGATTATAAAGGATCTAAAATAATAATAATATGAGAAAACGAGAAACTATTCTAGTTTTAACATTTTAAACATAGTATTCTGGTTAGAAGAGTTTTTCCATATTGAAATTAATGAGCTTGCAAGATACACCGTCTTACGTTTCAAAACTATGCGCGTAAATACGTTGTCATCTTGAGACATAGAAGTGTTGTTAAAGAAACTACTTTTCTAGACGAAATAGCGTTTATATTTTTCCCTGGATAAAGCGTATAGGAATATTTTAGACAAAATTTAGAGGTAAAGAGATTTCAAGAATAAAGTTAGTGGTAACGGTTAAATATGTCACATGCGTTCAGAGTAATTTAATTATGATACTCCCACTCTCTCTTTGTCTATTTACTTTACTAATCCAATAACTTTAGAGTTTTAAAAAATTTGAAATTAGCGATGAAAAGAAATGTAAATTATCTAATCTCAGCTATTAAGATAGATTTCAGCTTTGAGATTAAGATAATACATTGGGTACAAGTACAAGAATAACATATTAGAGTCTCTTGGTCACAACTATACGGATGTCGTAACAAAATCAAAATATAGACGAAAGAAAAATATAAAGCAGAAGATCGAACGAAGTATCTAGAAGATTTGAAACATGAATTAATTTTGCAAAATTTTTTTCTGTTTACCAGAGCCATGATTAATTGGTAGTCCATCATGTAATACATTATTATCGAATGTCTTTCTTGTGTTAGGCATCATGGTTTTCATATACAAGTAAAGCAGGCTCTGATATCTTGATAACTTTCGATAAAAAATTACATTTAAAATAAGCGATAATTTTTTGGATCTTAAATAAATACATATTTAAACGGGAATATATAAAACGAGGTGAAACGCAAACTGATAAATTAAAAACATTACTAATTAGGCGACCTAGCTGGTAGATGCAGCGTGGATATGCTAACCGAATATAACGACTTAAGAAACGAACCTACTAGGCGAATCAACGACATAGTTAAGGGAAGTCGTCGTACGCGGGCTCTGCAAGATAGGTCATCGTGGCAAAATGGTGGAGGTATATGCCTTGCCGTGGGCGTCTATCTGAAAAGAAGAAGAGACTCAAACTCCCAAAACAGATCCAACTGGGTACACACTGTGGACCCTATATATTACTAGACTATAATAAGAATAGATTCTAATTCAATTGTAGGAAAAATACCTTTGATAGCGCATCAGATGTCAGCATAATGATTACTGAAGTAAGGTATGTCGGCTGTTATTGTAAAAAAAAGAGTCATGCCTCTCTTGAATGATCGTCAATCCGGTCTGACCCGCTTTCCTGTATATTGTAAAACGAGTCACAATTTATACAGAACTCTATAAGCTGTTTTTCGAGATTTTAATAATTAAAATCAACTGAGAGAGCTTATAGGTCGTAAAAAATTTAATACAAGTAAGCAGGTTTTAATACCACATTTAGGAAGTTCTTATAACATGAAAATTATAATGCAAAAAGGCAAGTATTAATTTTAAACAGGTCAAAGAACTGAGGAATTTTGCAGGAAAACTTGACTAATACAGCATAAGGGCGTCTTAAATGTTTTTCGTATTTTGTTTGCAGGAGGTGAAATATCAACAAACAAAAAAGATTTATATGAATGTTTGCTAAGTTTTAAGTCTTATATATATTAACTAAATAAGATTTAATTTTAATAAATTTCGTTATGAAAGTCGAAATAATCGTAAATATAACATGTGGTGATACAAGCAATGTACTAAGCGAACGGATTTCATTTTTTAATAAATACAGATAAAATGAGTATATCCTAATAATTACTTCATTTTATTTAAGTGTTGCAATGTATTGTACTATTTTAGTCCATTAAAATTTAAAAAGTTTTATGATATATACAGTACTATTTAATAATTGAAACTGTTAGGTTAGGTTAGGTATTTTGTGTACGTAGAGATATAGAAACTTAAATCTATATATAACTATATATATGTTTATATGTACATATATGAATACATAAATGTACGTCGGAGAAATAGAGCCCTTAGTACTTTTAAAAGAGTGATGTCAGCTTAGATGATTACTCGCGTAATTTTTATGATAATAAAAGGTTTTCTAGAATTTTCTTATATTCGATTAACAACGTAACAATATCTTTGGTGATGTATACCCTCCAATACAACAAAACTCGTCAATATTCGTCTATTCTTAAACAATTAATCACCAAGTATCGATCTCAAAATCGAGTTTCGTCACAACAAGGTGATGCAATAATGTGTATATTCAAGGTGATGGATATAGATGTAAAACTTTTAAAGAGGGAATGTATAGCATATTTACTGTGAACTTATGTGTATTATACCCTATACAAAAATCAACGTTTACAGGAATAATATTTAATGGAATCAGGCGTTACCTCGCGGAAGCCCATCCTAAGTAAAGTGCAAGTAAAGGTGCAATAAAGTGCACCGCCCGCCAGCCCGCTGATAAATGCGTATGCGGCAAACAATGCGAATCACACAACCGCCACCGCCAAACCACTCAACACGTGTTTCACCCCTCCACGGGGCATCTTCAGGAGTTATGTTACACCGATTAGTGCCAAACAGAGAGTCAATTTCAGTTTATTGCACGACTACCACTGCATTTGCGGAAGTGGCTAGATATTGGTCCTTTTCTTGCAGGAATAATAACTAACGTAATGATAATTTAGCGAATCGTACGTGATTTTGTTATATGTATGTATAGTTCGTGTCTCGAGTGATAGCCGAAAATGGAGTCACGATAGTTTTTTTTATTTTCATTCTATATTTAAATTTATCAAAACGGTTTTATTGCAAACTGTGTAGACTGTTTGGTTACAATAACATAGAAAAATCGTTTTCAAATTTCATATTTATACATATTAAAATCAATTATTGTTTTCTATAGATCTCTGTAGACTTCGTACTATTAGAAATTATTAACCTTTAGTATTCGTATAAAAATAATTCAATTTCATATCACAACTTATAGGGTGATGTGGTTGGACATAGTTGTAAAGGCTATAAAGGTTTCGGATGTCAAATGAGCTATGTATTTACGCTTTTACATATGTTATAAATCGTCCTTTTGTATATTTATCAATTGTGTAATATTTATTACTCAAATGTAACAACATGACAAAATTAATTACTTTTTCTTGAGCCTAAGTTGCTTTCATTACTTGGAACAGAGAAATATCATTATATTATTCCTACAGAGAGATGTAAACGATAAGTATAATAACTTTAACAATCTTGTAGTGTACTTAATCCTTAAAATGAAACGTGCTTGGTGTTCATCAAATACCCGCAGTTTCAGCGGCTATCAGTGTTGAATTACACAAACTTGTTTGGCGTAGACGTAGGTGCGGTCTAAAGGTAATTGGAGTTTGTTTGGGCCTCTAGTGAAATAATTTAAATTTATTAATGCCAATCCTTAAAGTTAATACGACCCTATCTTCTTGCTTCAAAGAGCATTGTTTTATGTTTCAGAGGTCGACCAAAATAACTACAAATTACAACTCAAGAAGATCTGATTGTTGCGATATACGAGTAGTGAGTGCGATTTACTATATTTATAATTTTATTTATTTATTTAATTTACATTGAAACGTAACAGCAAAACTTAATATAAGTATCATCATCTACATCATATAAGCCGATAGACACCTAATGCAAGTCATAAGTCTCTCTAAAAGATCATCACAATGACCGATCTTGTGCCGCCCGCATCTAAAGACATCTCATCAGACTTCAACACGCCGCGTCTACCTCGTGGTCGTCCCTCAAGAACTTTCTTTCCATAACAACCGTCTTCAAACGAACATATCTACAAGGTAAGCTAGATTCGTAAAACATATTACATATATGAATATGTTTGCATTTTATATGCGTACATAGCCCTGGCCATAATTATGCTAGCATGATAACATGTATCGGTATATAAACACTATGTAGTCGTCATTATTTTAGACTATAGATGTCCACTGCAAAGAAAAGGCCTTCTCCAAAGATATATATGCAGGAAATACCATAATCGCTACGCTTGGTAGGCGGTGTGGTGATAGCAGTGTTGTAGTGAGCAGAGAACGCTGCCTCCTATCCTCTGCAAACTCATTTGTGAGTAACACTTTAATTAATGCACAAGGTGTGAATTATATAAGATTGTGTCCCGGGAATAAAACCTGCGATTTATGCTCGCAAGTCGCACTCCCTGAGTTGCTACTCCCTACCCGGGGTAGTATCACCTACAAAATTATCATTCAATATGAAAAAAGAGAGTTTTATTTATACTAATTAAAATAATAACCCGTGCTATAGATATAGAATGAAATTGTTAAAAGTATTGTGTCCAGTTTTATTAATGTTTGTATGTTATTGTCTTTACGTTGTTGATGTCCTTAAAAATCTCATGCCATGTAGTAGTCACTTTACAATATCATTCTTGAAGATAGATAAAACAAATTCTTTAGGTGCATTTTGTATTCCCGCTCAAGTATTGAAGGTTTTCAAAGTGTAATGTTTATAAAAATTAAGTTTTTGCTTATGATAAAAAACGCTATATCTACTAATATAATATTGCAATGTATAGCATTCATAGTAAGATAAAAATTTAGATATAAAAAAACTTGTAATCGTCGGGACTTCATTAAAATAACATCTTTTACCCACGTTTAAACATCTCAGCATAAATAATGAGATGCAACTTCTTAGCATTTAATGGATTCATCGTGTGGGTGCCGGGTCTATCGCATTGTAGGAAGAGACGCCGGGTACAGAGCTCAGGGCTGCTCATTAGTCTTCATCGTAACCGATCAAACTCATCTTCCTACCTAATAACATTTTAATTGATTCATCTAATGAAGATTTGGAAGTCATTTACAAAAATGAGCTAATGTTCCCTCTTGACAGACATTAATCCTTGAGCAGTTTACAATCTGCATAAAAGTTTACTATGAATGTTACTATCATATATTCAGCCGTTAGATGTTCACCGCTAAGAATAGGCCTCGCATTTTCAAAAAGGCGAGCTATTTTACGACGCCCTTAACAAGGTTATCTGTTCACCTTGTGGGTGAATATATGACCTTAAAAATTGTTTTACAAGGAAAGTATTGAATATTAAATTTTAAACATTAATATTACATGTACATACTATTAAAATGTAACTTATTTTTTGTTATTATTATGCATTGCTTAATAAAGGCTGCAATTATCAAGTACATATAATAATCAACGTCTCTTGTTCTTATGTAATTGACTTTAATTATTGTTAAAACAGAACAGTTAATGCAGTGAATGGTTAAATTAATAGGGGTCGAGGAAAGGTATCGCGTAAGCGCAACGCGGGAAAAACCTGCGAAATTAAATTCAAGGGAGTATTTTTAAGCGCATTTTATAATTAAATATAAAGTTCGTATTTCCTTGCGCTTTGGGACTGTACTCTTAAATTTTTGCTTTATTTAATACAGTTTTTTTAGTGACTGTACCTGAAATATTTAAATAAACACTACGTTAAAACGTGTTGACATATAAGCAGATTTTTTCCATTTTAGAATGTGCTTCGAAGTTTTTATTTTAACCAGGTTATATCAAGCTTTTATGAATTGTAGGGTATAAGATATATATATATATATTTATATATATATATATATATATATATATATATGTATATATATATATCTTATACCCTATATATATATATATATATATATATATATATAAGTGATAATTAAACGAACGTTTACTGTAATTTTTTTGTCTTGCTGCGACAGCGCATTAATTAAGAGAGATAAGTAAAAAAACATTCCAATGAAGATTCTCATCTGCGATATGATATTTTTAATCAATTGTGAAAGATGGTAGTATATTATTGGGATAAATCCAAAGTATTTTTTCTTAAAATTTAAACATGTACAAATATTTATATGTCAGAGCTATAAACACAAAAATATTTTTAAAAAGCTTAATATCAGCATCTCTGAAATTGCTAGCATTATTTCGGTAACACTTTTCTTTCAATTAAATTGAATTTGAAGGCTTTTATCACTACTATACGATTAACAACGTAGTAACGGCTTGTGATATTCGAATGCTCCCGTGGTTCAAGCAACAACTCACGTAAAATACTCCTTAAATATACTCGTCTAATTTTGACTATTTCTTATTAAAATGACTGTTTACAATTACGTATCTGATGTGCAATAAATATTTTACAAAGCCATCCCGCGAATATGTAAATATACATACAGGTTGATTATTATTAGATGCAAAAACTTTAAAGAGATAAATGCACAGCTCATATGTCAATAAAAAGAAAAAAAACTTTAACTCCAATTTCCAACCATACTGTATAAAGTGATGGCTCTGAAATATGTAACATTAATTTATTTTTCCTATTGTTCTATCGCAGTTATAGATAGTAAATATTTTTTTCCCGTATTCTTATCTTCTTAACCGAATTTTGAAATTGCTTTTTCTATTAATAATAAATGAAATAATTATAGATCATAATTTTAAAATTAAATTTTATTTTTACTTATCATTTCTTTATTTATTAAATAGATAATATTTTCTCCATTTATTTATGACCGATATTTTCTCCCCTTTACAGCTTTTATATTTGTAAATGATGACCCTATATTTACTATTAAAGCTGCCTACACACTTTACGAGTAGAAAAATTATTGTCCGCGGCATCATTTTTTTATTATTTCACATTAATTATTAAATTTATGTTACAAAAATACATTGGTATCTATTTCGGACAATGGAAATGTTTTTTTAATGCTGTGATTACATTTTGATTTTATAGTGCACAAGCAGTTTTTTGGTTTTTATTGTCATCAAATATTTGACAACTAGGTGTTTCTACATAATTTGTGGTTTGTAAAGAAATATAAAACTTATATTTTTAATATTTAACTGGCGTATGTATAAACGATCGCAGAAACAACTGAAAACTAAGCACCACTTAGCACTTTAAACTGTAAACGATTTGTGTTTCGAGTTACGAGATGAAATATTATTTCGTTTTCTATTCATTGACGAAACTTTGTTCATTAGTAATGTTGTAAGTCTTGTTATTAATATATCAACGAGTATCAACCACTTTTGATATATGTTTCTTTTGTTATTAACTATTAATAATAGAGCATTACGAAGACAGAAGAAGCCTGGTGGTAAAATATGTCTTACAATATACTTAATTTCCCGCATTTACTAATTACAACGTGAAAATTTGTAAAATAAACTTTTTAAATGTCTTCGGCTTTTTTTCAGCCAAACACCCACTACAATGCTTCTCTAATGTTTGCCACGATGTTCGTTCTTGCGTTATTTGCATCTAGCAACTAGCGATTTTGACAATGTCGTCAGTCTTTTCGCCTCCCGGCACGTGGTCGCCACACGAGAACCTTTCAGCCTCATTGACCATCGGTTACAAATATAAAGAATCTATGATAGTAAACGTTGAAAACTGTGATCTATAAATGTAAATAAAAGGAGAAAGAAGATTCAAAGAAAATCTGCAAGCGAAAAATAACAGATCATGTAAAACCTAAAAGATAATATAAAGGATGAAAGAGAGAATGTAGAATAAAAATTTAAAACTTATTAACCGAATTTGTAACGTCCCTTTCCCACACAAGGCAAGGGGAACGAGATTACCCCAAAAAGGGGAGTCATTCTATAAATAATATTAAAAAATTAAATTAAGATAATAGTCATCGGTTTCATTAGCGATGTGCTCAACTCACAGTCACTTCAGATTAGTAATTTTTAGAGATACCCCGGCGAATTTGGTTCTTCTGCGGATCATCTCATTTATGATTTTATCTCGCAGCGAAACTCCGAGCATTGCTCTCTCTATTGCTGTATATCTTCCATTGTTTTAAAGTTTCTTGCATAATAATTATGACGTCTTATACGGCAGTTTATTTTAAAGGCAATGGAATCACTTGTTGACATCCGAATCGGTTTTAAAACGCGCTGCTCGCGAGTCCGTGCGCGACACAGTGCCGCACGCACCCACGACTCCAACCGGACCTCTCCCAGCTCCGATATCTATTCAGATAAAATGTCATCGGAGGAAAGGATCACACCTTTCTCAGAAAACCGACTAGGTAACAATTAGCCAATTCAATACGTTAGGTGACGCATCTGACGTTTATTTTTTTCTAGTTTATTACCTCGCATATTTTGAATCCGCGAACCCTGAGTCAGATGAAGCTGTAAAACCCAAAACGACTAACAGCACGCATCAACATACGAATATAGCCAATATTTGTTTTATGGCGCCTAGATGAACAAATAATAAGCTTGTATTTATTTCCAATGTTGCCCTTATATACATCGCTATTGTTTTTATATTTATTACTTTTCTAATACACATTTACTTGTTTTTCATGTCACATCAACCGATCTTATTGTTGCACTGTCCTAACCGTTTCAAGCGTTAGAATACAAACCATACTCTTTCTACGTGCGCTTGTCTTTACAGTAAAAACTTTACATGGCTGATAAGAAAAATAATCTCATTCGGGTAACGACATTTTTTTCCTTAAATAACTTTTTATACAGACTTGTTTTTTTTTCTATATTTTAGTTAACCATCATTTCAGCCGCTCGAGGTCTACTATGGTACTTATTAGAAATCCATAGGAGATAGACCTCCCCGACCGGCCATTTCCACCATGTCAAGGCCCAATGGCCCATGTCAAGCGTCTTCCGTAACAAGGACATCTGTCCAAATAATGAGTAGATGTTCTACGCTGCTTTAGCTTACAATGTGATATTATTGAAATAATTTATTTGAAGTAGAGCATATTATTACAAAGTGGAATATTAATTATGTGCCTATTTACTAGCAATTGGTTTTTTTCAAGTCTTATTAGAGTTCTTACGAGGCTATAATAAATAAATGCTTATATGACATACTTTCGAATAACTTAAAAAAAACATTTTACTATTTAAAATTGTCGTATATATTATAAACAGTGGTTTCCAAAATGTCCACGGTGCGCCGGTGTAGAAAGTTTTCGAATAAATCTGAATTTAAATTGTAACAGAATGCAACGTCAAAGTGTTATTTGCACACTGGCTTACTGCTTATTTATAACCTAGTTGTTTAAAGATTGTGAATATATTTGGAGGTGACGGGTTTAACCCAGGAGCACACTTTTTAAGATAAAAGAAAATTTCCGACTTTTCATAAGACCAAATATAAAATGTGGCTTCCACCAATTTACACCAGGCACAACTGCTAAAACAAAACCTGTAAGTTCCTTGAGAACAAGTAACAAGTTTGTTTTACTAAAAACAGCCTCAGTCATCGTCATCGTCATCATTTGAGGCATAAAACCCACTCTGCTGTACTTGCCTCCTCCAGAGATTTCCTATAGGATCCGTTGTAAGCAGTCTTCGTCCTGTGTCTTCCAATGACCATAACAAGCCATAAATATCCTTAGAAGTGCTTTTAAAAAGTGTGAAATTATCATATCCGTCATTACTAACACAATTTTGAACGCAGTTGCGAAGAGTCTCCTTATGTTCAACTTCAGCGTTGTGTTTAGAGAACAACGAGAAGATTCTCCCTTCTTTATCAACAAACAACTTGCTTATAATAGATCACTCTCAATTATTGATCCGTCTTCACAAATGAAACCTCGTGCTTATCGCATGCGCACGCGTCATTTACAGACTCCAGGTTGTACAGAACTGGTTTTCGCGTATGGCAACAGGCGCGATTTCGTACACAATGAAGACCTGCATAAGTTGAAAGCGACCAGGATCTTGCGACAGCCTTATCTAGGTTGTCTGTCCATCTTGCATTGAATAGTGCAAATAAAATTTGGCCAGTTTAAGCCTTTTTAGACTGTTCGGATTTGCCGCTTATCTTATATATTTGTTCAGCAGACGTAAGTGGTGATGTAAGACAGCAGCACCTACTCTAAAATATTCCCCAAGTCATCATCAGAATGAATTTGTGAAATTCTAAACCTGAAAACATTTGTATAAATTGACTATTATATTAAATAGAAGAGAAATCGGATATTGTTTTTAATTTTATTACTGGCACACTAAAAAAACCAAATGCCAGGGATACCAGGGAAGCATTCCTCCTCATTACTACACTTTTTGACATTTACTTCTCAGCAGCATGGGTAGTTCTTTCATGTATAAGAGTCAGTCTTGCTGTCGTATGTCTAGTCAGTTTAATTTGATGTGGAATTCAAACATTCTGAATATGTTACCATTATTATGTAGTATTTATAAATGTTACAAAAGATAGTAATAAATAATAGTCCGTGAGTAAACTACGACCGGCTCTAGATGCTGATCTGATAAGAAGAACTAGACAGTGGCTCTTTTTTAAAAAAAATTAACAATGTTTGGTATTTATTATAACATCAACCTTTCAAATAAAAAACAAAACACAAAAATCAAACATTACGCTAAGGTTTATTTAATAATTTACCTTTAATTTTCGGTTTAAAATTTAATGAAACATTTATTACTTAGTTATCATTAAAACATTACTGTGTAATATTATCTAAGGATACCGTATTTGAAAAAAATCTTATAAATACTACATACACTGTTTGCATCTATTTGTCCAGATGTTTATGTTAGCGAAAAAGAATTTTTGAACGAATATTTCGTCAGTCATCTGTTACGAAATCTAGCACAGAATTAGAATACCTGAAGAATTGTAATTTTGTGCCAGATTCTTTCATAAGAAATGACAAACGAGTTTAACTCCGAAGCTCGGAAGCTCTCAGTTATAAACGTTGTTAGCGGTTACTCGACCAAACAGGTGTTCGAATAAAGCTGTTCGACTTAGGAAAACTATCGACAGCTTGTCACCACACTCATCTATATAAATAAAGTATACTTCGTTTTTAAATCTATTAATATTCTCATTGATTTATAAAGATTTCAGTCATTTTAATTCAGTTTATACTTTTTAATATGTCTATTATCATATGTGTTTCTAAAATTCCGTTACAACCATAGTTTATTATTGTATAAAATACATTAATTTTCTTATTTGCTATCTATTAAAAAAAATTAAAAAACGTCTACTGTACTCTAAAAAATCATGCTATAAATTTAAGAAGTTGATTGAGAAAACAATATAGTTTGAAGGATTTTTTGTTGGGACAGGACCTTGTGTGATATGGGTTTTTTTTAAAAAAATCCGTATGATTTTGCCGTGGATTCTTCTCAGACCAGAACGTGTTTAGATTCTTCGTACATTTAAGTTGAATAATGCCATGATTTAAATCTAATTTTAGTTTCTATCAAATTTAAGTTCTTCTGATAATCTAATCATCAAGTACACAATATCGTCAATGTAAATGATTCTACGAGAATGAAAATATAAATAAGTAAAGATCTTTAAGGGTAAAAACAGACATTTTTATTATTTAATTTAAAATTGCTTTACTGTGGCATAAATTGACGCCATAATTGCGCATAAAAAGCGCGTCTACGCTCGCGTTTCGAGTCGTGTCACTTTTGACAGCAGACCGCCGCCAACGATTTGCCTAGACGACGCTTTTTCTTATATATAATATTAATTATTTTATTACCATTATTAACTGCTATATACTTGGTAAGTTGTACTGCAATATTAAACGCTGCTTCATTCAAGTCGTTTTGTCTCATTCATCATTCTTCCTGCTGACTCCTCTTTTGTTAATTAATACATAAAATATAACTTTACACTGTAGGCTTAAATTTTTTATTGTTAAAAATTAATGACCTATTTGTCTCTTAAATTTAAATACTTGTAAAAGTTATGGTTCTCTTTAGCGGTTATCCTTCTAGGTCTGTGAAATTTCGGCTTACTTTCTCCGTCTCGATATGTATAGTTATCAAAGGCGCCGCTAGTCTGTTTGCTTTATGAACGCAGTGAATTGTCATTATCGGCATGGCCACTCCAGTTAACCAATCGAATGGATCCTGATTAAAAAGTCTAGTTCACAGTGACCAATTAAAAAGATACTTCTGTACACGTCTCCTAATTGGACATTTTTTTTATCTAATCCACCTTTACTATTCTTGTACCCGTGTTATTGGGAAGTCTTCATGGTTTATGTTCTGCAGTCAACGTTTCAAGGTTGAAATCATGATGGTGATGTAAAAGTAAGTACTATAAATTGGGTTATTGCAAAATTTATTATGGGGTTCTTGGGCATCATTGGTTATTATAGAGTTTATAAGATTCCACTCCAATCTTTCTTTTTTTTTATATAGTGTTAACGTGATTCTCTTTATTCTCAAAAATAAGTACACTAAGCAACATAAAAAGCGTGTTGTTTTCAACAAAAGAATTCCAAAATTTGAATCTGAAAATGGCTGAAAAAAATCACTGCAACACTGTTAGGACAGACATTTTCACGTCGTAACACAGAATGTTAATATACGTCCTGAAATTTTCTCTTCGCGTAGCCCGCTCTGCGCATGTTTGGTCGCTTCTGGAACTGGCAACTTTCGTATGGACCTAGAGCCAGTGGACGGTGGGCCTTTGGCAGCGTTGCACGGTTCGCTCCTCTGGCATTTTATTACGAAGTTTTTGACATTCGTTTTGAGTGTATTGAGACGAGTTGTCGTGTTTTGGAATTATGATATGACTTATTGGGTGAGTGTTAATGTATTTTTTAATAAAACGTAATTAAATATATATTATCATTTTGGCTTACATTATATGTCATATTCATATGGACAAATTAAAATATTATTAAACTTTCTGTTAGCGAAAGTTTCAATAAATATTGTTCGGTTAGTTTTTATTTAAATCAAGACAAAATTGACCTACGATTTGTGATTTTTCTTTTCAATAATTTAATATCAAATCGTTATTGGTTTAAATTAATTAATATAAATGGATATTATTAATCATAATCTAAATAATATTTATCGTAATAGTGAAAATATTACGTTAAATTTGAGTAATTTACTATAAAATTAATGAAAAAGATTTATTTATTTAAAATTTATTTCATTATTATGTACCCGTTAATGTTTGATTTTAATATTTTGATGTAATATTGTCGGATTAAAAAAAAAATGTTTAATTAAGCAATATCGTGACATCAACTGTGTTCTAGAGAGCGTTACAATTAATTTAACTTCTCTGAATAAATTATAATGCCTTTAACGGCTGTGCAAGTATAATGTAATGGGACTTTGTGGTAAATTCTTGACATTATTCGATTAAGTTTATACTTAAGACGGATTTTTTCCTTAGTGTACGAGAACTTATGAGGCTCTGCCGCGACGACTTATATAAATCGAACTAACATTAACGAATAAGTAGCGATATAGTGCATAAACTCGCGGCTGTCGACGAAGAAAATGTTATATCATTATAAAACCAGGTCAATCGCTTACGATCCCACTTTTCATATACTCTGTACTTATCTTCGTTCAAATGATTTAGAAGTTTAAAGTATCAACCTAATTTAACTTTTACTCGAATTTACTGTTCACGGCTTCGTAATAGGGAGGGGTTTTCGTTTCACATAATTTTCTTTTCGCATTTTATCCAGAAAATAAACTCAGAGCAAAGTAGAATGCAAAAATATTGGTTATCCTAGTTAATTTATCTCAGAAAATTGTTAGCAAATCTTTGTGACATTTTTCCAAAGGATTTAAAAATGTAATTAATGTTTGCGACCTTTTCATATACCTTTATGTGTATTTATTAGTTATAAGAAAAAAAAACAATATTTATCATGAAAATATTGCGTGTCATTTTTTTATATAACATTTACCCTCCTGTCTGTTTGTTATATCTGCACCACCTTGGGTTGACTGGTAGAGAATGAGAAAGAATGCCTAAATTGATATTTAATCCGCCATTACACAACGTGTAGAAAGGGTGAAATAATATATTATATTATATTATATTATATTATATTATATTATATTATATTATATTATATTATATTATATTATATTATATTATATTATATTATATTATATTATATTATATTATATTATATTATATTATATTATATTATATTATATTATATTATATTATATTATATTATATTATATTATATTATATTATATTATATTATATTATATTATATTATATTATATTATACTATATTATATTATATTACATTATAATTTATTGTTAGTAATTAGGACACCGATTGAACACAGCTGTGACAGTATTGTGTTGCCGACAAATTATTTTTTATGCTCTAATTCATAGAAATAGTCCTATAACAGTTTTTTGTTTAAGGTACCTTATTTATTTAATAAATGTATAGAATAAAAACATCTGCATAATTTCTTTATTGAAGGTATTTGTTCACATATTTATTAGCACTGGTTTATAAAACATTTATAACATATGTGTGTAGAGTTTTAAAAACATAAATGGTATTGATGGGACCTAACTAGTTGAGTTACAGATGATATACAAAAGATGATTATGTTTTAACGCTAGGACCGTGTATAAGTGTATGTCGCTCACTAGACAGGTAATAATTATAATTTCTTTTATTCTTGCAACGTTATTCTCATAGCTGAGGGTCATTATGCTTTGAACACGAAGCATTCTTTGTCTTGATTGTACTGGGCCACCCGTTTCTTTCTTTGGCATCGCGGCATGAATTTTGGTGTAGAACGAGTTTTGTTCAAACGATCTGATGGAAATACGACCTCCCGTACGTTTGCCGCCTACTTTTCCAGTTACCGTCAATTGTTCGGGGTTATGTCAGACCTAACCATAGAAACTCCTGCAGTGCAGATGTCAAAAAGCCTCTTTTGATTTTTAGATCACGTTGAATAGACTCGTTGTTGCGGAATGCATTCCACTGAATCATTTTACTCTACCATCACGTCTCTTAAGCCTATACATATCAATCAGCGTTCTTCAAGGTTCAATTTAATAGCCTGTAGTTGAATATTATTGGTGTAGAGTTGTTCTATTTCAAATTCTATCCCAGCATTTCGCGTAGTTCCAATAATATGTATTTAATAAAAATTTTAATTTTCCAAATTGTCAGTAGTTATTTCAACTTTGAGGATTTCACTATGAATTAATATTAAAAACTTTCGCTTCACAAACAAACCTTATAGGTTTTTATAGAAAGTTTTTAAACATAATGAACGAGACCAAATTTATGACACGTCGGATTCAAACCAAAAAGTTTTCCATTCGTTAAACTGCTAAATGAACAATTATTTATACTATTAATTTTAATAAGTATAATTTAATCCTTACAGTTTCTAATTTTTAGTACATTTAATACAAAAAAGTACTGTAAGATATTTATATGAAAATTTAATAAATACTTAATTCTGTTTTACGTTAAAAATGTAATACTTTTAAAAACAATCCTTGAAAGTACTTAAAAGGCTCGCCGTACATACTCTACCACTTAGCGGAGAAAATATTTGTTTATTTTAGCCTTAAGGTTCTTGTAACGTGTTGATTCAAATCATTTCAATAAATAAATAGGTTTCAGTTTATTTTGCTAAATTTCGTGTTTAATAATTGCGAATTTTTTTACGGCTCTCTACTTTGAAACGTTAATATATATATGACTTGCGGGATTTTTGTAGAGAATATTATCAGGTTTGATTGAACTTTCAGCAGAATCTTTATAGCACGTATTTCAAAATAATTGAATAGTTTTGACTTATTAATTACAGTTTAACTACATAGCTCTATGTTAGTATTAATTTTCCAGAACAAGTTTTTTAATTCAAATATTAATAGGCGAGGAGTATTGTAGTATTATGAGTCATTACTTTATAATTTGTGACCGTAGGTCGCGGGTTCGGTTTCTGGGATACAATCTTCTATATAAATTATACTATTCACATGAATTATATAGGATTGCCACTACTCACAAAGAATTAGCAATAGCGTCCTCTGCGTACCATAATACCACACTGCGATCACCAACCTGTCTGACAAGTATGGCGTTTATGGTATATCCCCTCATAGACATCATTGGAAGAAACCTATGACTGTAGTGGGCTTATAGGAGCTGAAATGACAACCATAAATATATCATTTATATTAACTCCTAATTGTTATGAACAGGTCTATTATATTTTTATATTTTTTATTTGTATAGAACAAATTTGTAGAGAGCATATATCAAATTAGACGACATATTCCATTTGTTTTAGCGTAAGTACGTTCCTTTTTGTTCGATGTAAATTAAAATCTTTACGCAAACATACATCTAGTTTTATATTTTTCAATTTCATTGAATTTATATCAATTAAGGACGTATTTTTAAGGTCATAGAATGAAACATTCAAATTTTAGAACGTTAAAGACTAATACATGGAAAAAAATTAGTTTCTAAAAGTATAGTTCCATATTAGATAAAAAATGTATATACAAGATAATTGGAATTAGCTATCAAAACTTTAACCCTTAAATGCATGATTTTTATTTATACTTAAAAAATAAATATCTCGAAGATAAATAAATTAAAAAAACCTTATGTTGCAGATATACAACACTATGCATTTACTTTTAAGTTTAGTACTCATTTTAGTTTTTTGTTGTATGTTGCAGTTTTTCATCATTATGCATTTAAGGGTTAAAGGGGTAAATGTTTAGCTCATTTGTTATCAATTAGTGTATGGAAGACTCTATTTAAATGTAAATGGTATCAAAAATTTTAAACAACGTAATAATAAAGAAGTAAAAAAGGCGTTTATATGAGCATTAAATAATAAAATACTTATATAAGTTATTATAAAATATGCGATATAATTTTTTTACAATGGTTTCGAAAGAGCTCCAGTAAGATTATTAAAAAACTATTTGTTAAAGGTATTCAAGTAACTTGTCACTTTTGAAACCTCAGATCGCAATGCTATGTTCAATACTTTAAAGCCGTTTCACTAAAAATCAATCAACCTGTGGATATAAGAATATATTGTAAGAAAAGTAAAAACGTAGTCATGTATTAAATAAAAATCTTGAAGTGGATATTTATGTGTACAGGAAGGTAATCATAAAATTAAGAGCAAAGTATTTTTTCATGTTACTATACAGCAAACGTACTTATATTTATAGAAGCTCCGACCCAGTCGTAACCGCTGTTTTTCTTTTAATGCCTCCCACAGGAGAGCCGAGTGTAGTTCGGGCGTTTTACAACTTCCGTTCTTTTCAAGTAGATTCTTAGCACTTTTGTCTGGATATTTCGCCTACTTCAACATTAAAAGAAATTCTCTTACAATAATGGTCATACGCGTTGTTTCTATTATATTTTGTTTGTTTTTAAGACGTATCAATGCAATACTGAATTGATAGCTTACTCATCATTATCATTTCAACACATAGGTGTCCATTACAAGCCCTAAAACTCCTTTGGTTCTCTCAAAGACCCCCACGATGACCAGTCTGCATATGAAGTTATCCTGCGACCTTATGTCATCGATCAACTTAGTGGGGCACTAATAAATCTTTTAATATATTATTTATTGAATTGCTAAGTAGGATGTGAGTTAATCAGCTAATAGTGCTTTTTAGTGAGAATACCAATACGAAAGTGGGGTGATGAGGGAATATATTGTTAAATTTAAGTAAGGATATATGGGAGAATCGACAGAAAATCTACATCCAAACAAGCGTTCATATTTATAGCACTGAATAGTTAAATATATATAAAAATAATTTAGGAAAATTTATTAACAATAATAATAAAGATTTATTTTATTCCAAACAAATAACTTAAAATAAATAATTTAAAATTATAAATACTAGTTTGAATAATTTATATTAAAATTAGTATGGACCCCTTCAGGATAAAAGCCTCCTCCAAAGCTTTCCATTTATTTCTACCTTTGGCAACTTGCACAACAATTATTAACAATCACTGAAATGTAAATTTGGAAGTATGGAATAAAAAGGCTTCGTTATTACTATTTTTCTTAGAGTAATTGATTACCAATATACTACACAAAGTATACTGGATATAGTTTTAACATATACGAGATATAGTTTGAATGATTCTATAGCAAGTGATATGCAGTTATGTATAAGATTTGACTAAGATAGAATGTAGTATAAATATACTGAGTTAGTAGATGCAATTCGACGCACTCCTCGCGGGAGGTGGTGAAAGATTTAAAATTTAATTTATTTAAACGTTATTTTAATTTTTTCATTCACACTTTTTTGTACTCCATAGACAATAAATAGAGGGAAATAAAGGAAAAATTCATATGATACAAGAAGCGGTGTTACCGCTAGAGGCGATCTCTACTAGACAAGCTTTGGACGGAGACGAGAAACATGAAAGAGAGGGCAGTTTATGGTGTACATAGATACAAATACATATATACGAGTATAAGAGTACATCATGTATAATTAAAACAAAATCTAAAGCACAAATAGATATGCAAGTAGAGACATTTGTAATTTAAACTTTTTCCGCTATTAAGCATGGTAAAAAATAAAGAATAGTCATGACTTAGGCGTTTATTTCATTTCAATTTAATTTTGTAACCAATACTATAATTACTCCTATTCTTCTGCTTGTCTGTCGATAGACGGCCACTGCAAGGCATAAGTCTTCCCCAAAGATCGTCATAATGCTCTTGCTCTGCCTGCATCCACCAATTTTCCGAATTCTTGACATAGTTAATCTCTATATTATCACTTAGTATGAAGCACACTCAAGCCGCCTCTACCGGTTCTTAGTAGCCGCTAGAAAACCTTTCGGTCTCAAAGGCTGTAAGGTGCAATAGCGATGTACCCATAGCCACTTGAGACTAGCAATATAAATTACGTTTATTACACGTTACGTTAGTGTTTGGCACTAATCGGTGTAACATAACTCCTGAGGATGCCCCGTGTAGGGTAGGGTGAAGCACGTGTTGAGTGATTTAACGGTGATAGTTGTATAATTCGCACTGTTTGCCTCTTACGCATTTATCAGCGGGCTGGTGGGCGGTGCACTTTGCTGCACGACTACGACTGCATGTGCGGAAGTGGCTATATTGGTCCTTTTCTTAATTAGGATGGACTTCCGCAAAATAGCGCCTGATTTCATCAAAAATTCAAATTACGTCCATGACTTAAATTATTTTACAGATTTCCTAATTTTTTGTCGATAGCTGGTTATCAAGCTTTGGAAAAAAAATTTGCATGCAAAAAAACCTGCTACCAACGTATTCTAAAAGGAATTTTTCGTTTCCATTTGTTTAAATTCTTTATATTATGAAACTTTTTTTTAAACAATAGACAATCCAGTAGTAAATATTCCGATAACTGCGTAAAAGGTCTAACTACTGCCAGCAATTGTAATTTTAGCTCTATATTTATATAAAAAGACTCATGAAGTTCTATCTACATTTCGTAAAGACACTATAGTAACGTTAACATCTAAATTCTTATGTAACTACATATGACACTATTAAATTTAATACCAGACAATAGCCACGTACGTGCTTTTGACTAGGACATCATCGTCAGAGGCTTCTGTTAACTCTCCGATAACTAGAATATTCTGCAACGTTGGGTAACGAACAATACCCTATAATGAATTCGGGCGTGGACGACCAAAAAAGATTCGTACTTTCTATGCATAAAAATTCACACGTGCCAGGAGATTCTTTCTTCTCTTGGTAGAATGTATTTTGACACGATAATCTACCCTATTATAGCTAAGACTTTAGTATGTATTTATTTGTGTTATTCTACTCTTTTTTGTACATAGACATAATTTCATAATTAATGTATCTTAAAGTTCTATAAATTTTAAAACTAAAATAAAATTAATGTTAGTAGATTTGTATGTGTTGCGTATATCATACAAACCTATTATAATAGTTTTTACGGTTATAAAATGACTACAAGTATGTTTATTTAATTATATAATTATCAACGAAGGATAAAGTGACCATTTGTGTGTGTCATGAGAATAACAGAAAAGCGTAATTAGGTGGAAACTAGATAAAAATTGAGCTACAAAATAATAACATTCATCTACTGAAGCTACGCCTACTTCAAACGTACGAGCCCAGCCCATAGCCCAGATCCAACTTAGACTGTTTTATTTGACACAACATATGGGTTTTGTTTCCTCTATCTTCTTCTTTTCATCCGATGGACGTTCATCTACACGGCAAAGGCTTCCACCTCTAGGTCATCCGCTGCCCGTATCCTGCGACTTATTTTAACTATGTTGTCGGTCTATCTCACGAGGACCCTACCCGCGCTACGTCTACCGACTCGTTGGCGCCACTCGAAAACCTTTCGACCTTGACTTTATTTTCGTTTTTTCTATATTTGAAACCTTGTATTTCGTGCAAAAGTAAAAAATAAATAGGATGATTCTGTGAAATATATCTCAAGGAGTAGTTTGTAGCGAAATAATCAAAGTTGACAAAATGCTTTCGCTTATCTGTCAATCCATCGGTCTACGCATGCGCAAAAACTAAGGACGCGCGGCGTATGATTTGTAGGCGGTTATCAAAACCGCGTCTCACGCGGAAAAATATTATGAAATATTATAATGGCTAACGGCGTCAAGTGACATACATGTTGTTGTTTGTGAATTTGTATTAAATCTTCAGTGCTTGATGGACTATGAAATTAAAGATTATCTTATATTAATTTTGAATCAATGTCACCAATCGATCCATAAAATATAATTTTATGATATGAAGGTTTCCGTGGTAGCAACATATATAATATATCATCGATTACAAAAAACATTGTTCCGTCTTTTGTTATATCGATTATTTAAAAATGACTAGGCGTACGCTATCTTGTCGAAGTATCTTACATGTAAGTTAAAATATTTTTTACTTATACTAGTAAAGTGAGATTATTCTTAAAAAATAATCAGTGTTCATATATATAAACTAAGTTTTCAATAAACCTAGAGAAGCTTTTATTAATAAAATAAACACAATATTCAAGAAATACGAGGCTTTTAATAAATATACACCTTTTTCTTTCAAATAAATATTAGAGCATCGATAAATACAGATCCTTTTTACAATTTCGTTGATGTAAAAGAAAACGTTGATTCTCTAGTTGATTAAATTTTACAAGTTGTAATATTTAAGTGTATGTTTCGTAAACATGTATTTTTAAAGACAGGACAAGTTACTATTATTTTACTATCATAAAATATATTACATCACACAACTATTCAACACAATGTTTGCATGTTCATTATCATGGTCACGGCAACCGGTAGATGCACACTGCAAGGCATAATCTTTTCCCAAAGATTATCAGGATGCACTTATTCAGCAACTTCATCGACCTAATAGGAAGCTCTACACAAGTCGCGTCTACCATCTCGTGGTGACCAATTGAGAATCTTTTGGCCTTAACAGCTGCACGAGCAACGCCCTTTCTGTTGCCATTGCATACGAGAAATTCTATGCGCTACGACGGTGCCGGCTTGTGGTCGCCAATAGAGAAACTTTCGGCCCCAACGAATGGTTTTCGTCATTGTTGTGTGTCGTGATTCTGTAAGCACGCAGTAGTCTTTGATTTCACTACGCTAAGTCAAGTGTATTAACTTTGACATCGTGGAGTCAAGCAAGGTGTTTCTTGTTAAGTATCGAACGGATTTTATTAAGTTTAATCATATTAGAAAGATGACTACGACCTCTCAGATGTTTGTTTTCAAATTTACTAGTTAACATCAATAGTTGAAGGTTATATATGTTAAAGAAACTCCTAAAGGAAAGACTAGAAAGCTTGGTTTTGAAATCGTGTAATATGGCTTCGTAGATGCGGAACATGGTTTTTGTAATCTGCAGCATGTACAACAAAAAATGAAAGGCATAGGTCTTCCTTAAAGATTATCTCGATGACCAGTCTTGTACTGATATCATTTTGCCTCGACTATGTTAATATATATATAAAATCACACTACAGTTAAAACTTTAAATATTTTTAAAATACATATAGCTGAAGTGAAAACAATACGCGCAGAAATAATAGACAACATTAAGATTTTCTTCATATCTTACAAGACAATACTTTGTTGTGGTCCATTGTTTGAATAACACGGAGACTTATAAATAATTCCGTTAATTGTCTAAATGTACGCACTCCGCGGCTAGATTTCGTTGGGGAGGCGTGATTTTATGAATAATTCATTGTTCCTTAAAACGGCAGTAACTAAGTAACGTCGAAAATTGCGACAGCTGCGGCGCGTAAAGAACAAACTAGAGTGGCCTTTGCCCTTCATTTTAATTAAGAAACGGGTAATGCGATATTATGAGACTCGTAAACAAACGGCGAGGTTTCCTATGTTAGTGAAAATAAACGCTAATTAACTAAAGGAGTTTACGCTTAGACAATAGTGAGGATTAGGTATGACGTCATTAAGCTCGGGTGTACCTAGGTGGACGTTTTTAATTAAATACGGCTAGATTAAAATTTGCCACGGGCAAAGGAGGTTAGACGTAATATAGATTTTTGCTTTTTATTGAACAAAGGAAGATGGTGTTTTCTTTTTCGTCCTTGATCCTGGGAAGGCCTCGACGAAAGGGAGGCTACGGAGCAAACTCCCTCGTCATTATTAATTCATTTGTCATTTTAAAAAAAGGCACCCGTTCTTCTCCCATAATTGATTTATATTTCACATCTTTATAATATAAACTACGCGTAATATTCAAATTGTTAACAATTCTATTATTAATTTAAATTATTATAAATTTGTTAATTTATCGTTAAATAGTTAAGTAATTTATTAAACAAATACACAACTCTTTGGGTGTGTTATAAAGGAACGAAAATGAATGTATGTTTTTATATCTGTGCCCACTATGGTGAGCATAATTCCTATTTGAGACCTGTTCTATTCTTTAACCTCTTTCATTAGGTTCCTTAGATAAATGATTGGTAACAAGAGTTTGAATCTATTTGAATACGAAAATATTTATTCGGTCATATATTAATAGAGGAACTTATGTATGTGTATGTAAGGGTTTCCAGACTTCCTTTTTGGGACCTATTCAATTGCCCTATCTATTAGGTTCCTTAGATTAATTGTTGTGTATAAATCGTAGACATATTATTTTTGATATGATTGGGGTTGAGAAACACACTTTCTCGTTGCGATCGATTAAGTCATTCAGCCATCCTTATATAAAAGAATTACGACGAACTACTATTCTTTAGTGGTTGTTCTAAAAGTCTCTAATTTTTTACACACAAAATATGTAACGTATTTCTTTATAATCGACTTTATATGGTACAATATTTTCAATGTTCAATAATAGTTATTATTATAGTGTGGTATCATTTTAAAAATAGTCACTATTTCAGTGGTTTATTTACGGTTATTATAAATACAGGACGATTAGTTTGATAATTGTACGGATTTTAACTCAATTGTTTTAAAAATAATCTATCACTTAATATATAATATAATAATAAAAAAATTTACGTTAGTTACCACATATTAAAGTTAATTTTTATCTATAAATTACACTTACACTTTTACCTATGATTAATTACCCTGTGCACATATAATAAATGAAATAGTGTTATACAAGCGCATTAAGAATCCCAGATATTATTCGTAATATAAAAACCGATGACAAAGTTTTCATGTATACTTATATATTAATATAACTTTAATACGCTGTACGTTTGTTCGTTCCAGTGGGTATTAACTTACGTTACATATTACAGTTGATAAAGATATACTCGAAAGTTATAGATATTCGTAACTTAACAAACCTTCGTAACAAGTTTGCAACTAAACCTTTAGAATTATACATTCGTATCTATGTCTAAAATAATATGTTATTTATGAAATAGTTACAATTTACACTTATTATAATATTTTTTTGTATTGACATTTTAAATCAATACAAAGGAGGCTACACTTCTATAAACTTACACTCTCTACGTTTAAGAAGTTTATCGTTTTATTTACACTATTTATTAAACCATTTTTATTAAATTAGGTTATGTATACACATATATTTTGGTATTGAATATACAATAAATTTACTAGTAATAATAATATAATCAATTTTAATACATATAACGTAATTACATACGTATCTTTTATCCATAAACATAAAATTACTCCCTATTCTCTTTAGACACGCAATAGTTTGAGGTCAATTTTACAGGTTACATACTTTTTTCTTCTTTTTTTTCTCCATTTTGTTAGTTTCTTATAAAATATTTCAGCCTGCATTTCCAATGTCGATAAATAAATCGTACTGGCAGTCGTTGAGTGTTTGTGGCATCAATCTTAAAAAAAACATGTTTTCGATATAGCCAATTGTATGCCTGTTCCCGTGTTGAAACAACATCGATGTTATTTATTTACGCACCAGAAAATACAAAAGCAATACTATATATCCTGAACAATGGTAGCTCAGAGGACTGGGACTTGCGGTCGTATGTTGCGAGTTCTATTTCAACGATACAATCACATAATAATTATGTATAAATTATATAATTCACACTTTGTTCTTTAATTATATGGGAGTGCCACTGCCAGCAGTTTCCAGGTGATGGGCAGTAGCGTCCTCTGCGTATTATGGTTAGTATTAACCACACTGCGATCGCCAGCCCGTCTGCCAAGCGTGACGATTATGGTATCCCACCATAAATATCTTATGCCTTGCAATGGGCGTCTATGGTCTGAAACGACAACAATATATACTAAGTTTTTATCATTACTTATAAAGGCAGTACTTCATCGGTAAATTTTTAAATAAAAAATTAGTTATCTTAAAAATTATAACACATAACACAAATGGATTTTGAAAAGAAAAACGCCGTATTAGTTTATTACATATAAATTTTTATCGCCATGAAATTACATGCTCCCGTTATGAAAGTAAGCGGTGATGCGATTGAAGTTTGAATGATAAATGTTCTATAGAGGAAGGTGGAAGAAATATGCATTCAATCATGTTTGGTCGAAGAAGTTTCGGCTGGCGATTTCGAATTCATAAATCAATGTCTGGGAACGGCTGGACTACAATATATTAAGGTCTAACTAATAGTATGTGCGGGTAGGGCAAAGGAAGGTATTTATCAATTTATGAAAAGGAACGCGCGCTTTGTAATTGACTACATACAAAAGGTGCCAATATGTTTTATTACAATAATATTTTATAACAACAATTTTGATTGTAGACTACGGAGATAATTTAAATCTAAATTCTCAATAAATTTAAATTCAAGGAATAATTTTTGTCTATAAACTTGAAAAATAAATACAGATAGGCTTAAACAGATTTATCGTCACGCATTTTGTTTCAATTTATATAACTTTTTTATTTTTGTTCGCAGATTCAGAATGAATTGATTTTTGAAAATTAACATAATGGCCAGTTTTTAAATCAGGTTGTGGTTTGGCATACAGTGTAAGCATTATATGACGATTTTATCATCAAAGACGGCTATGTAATAAAATATACACATACGAGTACATATTTTCACTCTGTATAGTCTCTATTTAGACGTAAAATACTAAAACATGTTCAGTCTGATGTTCGCTATAGATCTATTATTATATAGTTTCTTCTACGATTTTGTTGTTTTTAATGTTATAGTAATTCAAATGGCCTTCATCAGGGATGAGCAATACGCGGCCCACGGGCGGCCAGCGAAAAATTAATCCTCGGAATGGATTAAATTTATTCAATCGACTTTCTCCCATAAATACATCCATCATAAAAAACCGTAAAAAAATTATTTGTCACCAGTTACTCACACGGCGACTTGTTCGAAAATGCAACATTAACGAGATGCGTCTGCGCAATTTTTTTAATATTAAACCAGATATCAAGAAACTTTTCTCTAATATTCCTAATAAAAATAGTTTAATAGGTTATTAATAAGTGTTCTTTTATGTGCGGCCCGCCAAGCAATTTTAAAAATTGAATTGGCCCCTTGATTACAACAGTTGCTCACCCCTCTCGTAGATCAAAGTGAATTTTAATTTTAAGAAAAGTCGCGACAATTTTCCGTTTAAAATTTTCAATTTTAAATATCAATTTATTTAAAAGGTTTGTTAAATATTAAGGAAGCATTAGATCAGAATTTTTCCTAACCCATCTTATTCACGTCATTTAATTTAACAATAAAGAATAGCACGCATGTGATATGATACTACTTACATAAATACGAATATATGATTGTTGCTAATAAAAAAAATGATTTTTTTTATATTTTTTGTAGTTGATTATCTATTTCGTTGCCTGTAACAATATTTACATCATTAAATATTATGAACAAAGTAAATGTTATTATATGAAATAAACTATGTATATACTGTTAATTATGTCTAAATTATTATTAAAACATTGTACAAAATCAATACATAAATTACTTATTTATACGTTGATACTTTTCATCATGTTTGCTGGATTTGCAATTTAACATAACATATTAGATATTAATTGATTTATTCATGCTATTATGTGCTTGGATCACTTAAAGTGACTTAAGAATATCTCAAGAATTCTTCTAACTGGAAGAGCTCAATTAGGTAGAATCTAGAATCGGATCTAGATCCCTGTGATTGAATCACTTATACTAAAACCTGCATAGTGCACAAGTGTTTTAAACATGCACTGAAGTGTAAAGAGCCGATTGACTGATTTTAATGGTCCTCGTCATCGTAGCCTATAGATGCCGACTGCAAGGCATAGACCTTCCCAAGATATCTAGAGGGGGTATACCGTAATCGCCACGCCTGGCAGACAGGTTGGCAGTGCGGTGTTATGGTACGCAGACGATGCTGCTGCCTATCCTTTAGAAACTTATTTGTGAGCATAGACAATTCCGTTTAATTAATGAAAAAACAATTTGAATTATATAGAGTTGTATCGTGGGACTTATAAGCTCAGGTCGCGAACCCGCGACCTGAGCTTATAAGTCTCAGTCCTCTACCGCTGATCTACCATTGCTACATTTTATCGTCACTTTAACAATATTCATTTCAAGGATTCATTATCAAGGCTTTATCATTGCTAATAACTATCGCTTATCAGCTAATCTTTATAATTTTTAATACATCTGTAAGTTAGTTTAGTGTTATTTTGAAACGCGAGTAAACTTGTTTGATCAGTAATGTTTTCTGCAACTGATTTTGGAAAACAAAGTAGCGTCGTAGACTCAAGATGATATATAAATTTTCTGTAATGGAATATTCTATAATCGACATTATGATTCATTTATTATGAAAATAGAGAACAAAACCTATTAAAAGTTAATCTACACGAGGGAAATGTATACACTTATCAAAATGACTTCTAAGTGGAATTCAGAATTTACGTACCATTAAAGTTATACTTTGACTAACTGTGAACAAAACTCTTGTAAAGAGAGAAGCTTAAATTACAAGCCAATTTCGCAGTGTGATTGGTTTGGAAATTCCTTAAGTGTCGCCTTCCTTAATTGACTCAGATCGTTAGAGCGTAATGATAGAAACTCGTCCGCCCATCGCCGGGTTAATGGATTCACTACTGTCTTGTGCCCGAAGTACTAAACTAAGCCACTAATCTACTCTAGTGGTATAGATTTGAACAAATCTACCACAATCATTTTATTTGTATGTCTCATATAATTACGAACGATCTATTTTGTAGTTAAAAGTTTTTCAAACAACACACAGAGCGAAGTATTAATTTTATATTTAACATATAAGCCGCAGGACGTTCAATGTCGGACATATGTATAGATTTCTGATGGCACTGGTTGGAAGTAACTTACATCCAGAGTTTTTCGACGACCTTTAACAAGATCGCCTGTTGGTAAATGGTAGTTTATTTAATGGAAACAGGCGTTACCTTGCGGAAGTCCATCCTAAGTAAGAAAAGAACAAATATTTAGCCATTTCCGCACATGCAGTGGTAGTCGTGCAACAAAGTGCACCGCCCGCCAGCCCCCTAATAAATGCGTATGCGGCAAACAAATCACACAACCGCCACCGCCAAATTACTCAACACGTGTTTCACCCCTCCACGGGGCATCCTCAGGAGTTATGTTACACCGATTAGTACCAAACTAAGAACACTGCATGTGCGGAAGTGGTTAAATATTGGTCCTTTTCTTACTAATGGTAGTTTAATCAACATTATAATTTCAGACGTAACACTTTCGTTACTGGTCATAGGTCTCATCGAATGATTACTAATAGGACTGGTTGAAAGCGGCTCGTATATACGTCTTACGTAGATTTTAACAAAATTTCTATATGCTTACCTTGTGCGCTGACGTTCTAAACTGCACTTGCCGGTTAAGGGTTTCTATTTCAGAACCCTTAAGCGAAAACGGCTATCTATTCTGCGCGCCTCGAGGACTGCAGACTGCCATTGGGTTATCTCGTTTACCTATTAGTCTATAGATCTACTTATTCCTGATTCCTGTACTTGTATAAAACTTATTTAACTACTATTGTAATGTAATTATGCATGCCGTGTTTGATTGTAATAAAGGCTTTAATAAAATTGTTATTAACGTAAATGCCACTTGAAATTATATGCTTTGGTTTGAAAAGCAAATAAAATTTTAGAGTGAACTATAATTTGTTTGTTATGAACTTATTTATGGATTTATGTTTTAGAAAGCAGTCATTGTTTTTAAAGAATTTAGGATTTTTAATGTTTTAGACTTTTATAATATTAAATTTAGAAAGGCTTAGGAGACTTACGTCAACAGAAACATGTAAACAATTTTTATAAAAACATTCATATATATTATCTGATTGCGGTGTGTTTATATTTAGAAAAATCATTAGAGAATGACATGTCATAAAAACTTATAATCTTTTTCGATACAGGCTATTCGGTTTTACGTATTACTCGTTACTATAAGACGTGTGAAATCATTACCAATTTTTAAACAATTGTTTGAAGACTTTTCTATTTATATTTCTTTCTTTATGCTCTTAGGTATGTGTGAACTTAATCCAAGGTGTTTATTGAAGGGTTTCGACAGTTGAATGGCGTAACTTCCTGTTGTAGTAGCGTTCTTGAAGGTGACTCGTATATCAAACCAGACAGGTGTTCTCTCTTCGCTCAAAGAGTTCAGGGCTCTCATGCTCACAATTATGGGATTCTGAGTAGCTTCTCGTGGATCTACATAAACACAATTTTAAATGAATGAAACCTAAGTTGCATTCTCAAAAAAGACTGACATCTCTAACACAAAATCGATAGTAAAAAGGCACTTCTTTGGTCTCTAAAATAAGTTATTGTGCAGCATTTAATATCCATTTATGTATATTCCCTATGTAACCTTTTTTTTGTATCATATATATGTAGTGTATAAATGTATAGATATTTATATTTGTATGCATCTTTATAAGTATATATGTGCACACTTGCGGAGTGTAATATGCTCTGAAATGTGTAGTACATCATTTAATAGTTTAATTTTTTTTATCATGTACACCCTTAAAAGCCCTCTCCGTCATGTCTCTCATCTCATCTGGTTGAAAAATAAAGTGTAAATAAAAATAATGACAGTTCAAAACTAATACAGCGCAACGACGTCCTGGGGGACCTGAATGCTGTGATAGTTTAAGTGATATCTTTTCTTTTAGTCTTGTAAGTTTATTTTTGAACGATACTATTATTGATTTTTGTATAAATAAATGTTATCAGTATTAATATTTCACCCTTAATTTTTATAATTAGTTTTTAACAATCAGGTGCCTACAAAATATATATCTATTCTAAAATAAGAATGAGTAATTGCCCAGCATTAGAAAGCAGAGACTTGCAACTAGACCGCGGATTCGATTCCTGAATCATAATCTTACATGATTCAAACTTTTTTCATTAATTATCACGTGAATTTTTTATAGCGTCCTCGATTCGAAGCGTGTCGATTAAGTTATACCCTTCATTAGATATCTTTAGGGGGGGGGGGGGGGGTTCATGCCTAGTAATGGACGTCTGTGGACTGAAATTACTACAGTACTGAAAGTTCAACAATTATGCGAAGTAACATGTAACACGCAGACTTATTTATAAATAAATTAACATTGCACTGATAGGTTATCTATAGTTTTTATGAAACGTATTTGGTCAATACAACATTAAACTACACCGTTAAAGCGTCCTTTTTAATTTATGTACATGACAAATAGCAATTTATTTCACTAAGTAAATCCAATCTCACGTGTAAACAAATGTTTCGTATAAATAATTTTTCACTGCGCTCGAGTTTCGGTAACATTTGTTTTGAAAGTAAATTACACTTGAAAATTTATTTACGTTTAATCAGGAGCACGGTTAATATTAATTTTACTTGATGAATCAATTTTACCGAGATTTTTTTTTTAATATTTCCTATATTGTTGTTACTGCACGTAATCAATAAGACTCCTTAGTAACCTTTTTACTTCTTACTAACCTCTTTACTAAAATAGACGTCGTACTATTCATGAACTTAGATATAAAAATCCTGTAACAAGCTTTTGAACATATTACATTGCACAGTATCACATAATTCAACGTCAAGCTGAAATCTAGTGATAAGGCGTAAGTAGTGGCTTACTTCGGAAAAGAGACGCGAGAGACTTCACAGAATTCTATGGATTCATCATCTATGACATCGTAGGAAGAGGTAACGACCCCGATTATCGGGGCTGACGACCAACGTAGTACGTTCACCTTCACCGGGCCAGGTTGCTCTAAAGAGATTATCAATTTATCCATATTATTAACAACTAAGGATCAGTAACAGTGACCACGTGGGTAAGCGAAGAATACTAGAATAGCTCAATTTTATAGAAAATTGATTCAAATAAAACTCGCTGATATTTTCATCTTTCAAGTTGAAACTTTGACAGTTAACACACTACAAATTTAGTTTCAGTACATGAACAATAAATATTATTTTGTTTCAGTGTGAATCTAATATAATATTGCGTATTATTTGTAGACCAGAAATTTCTATATAACAAGATAGTGAAAAAAATGTATAAAGATAAAGTTAAAAAAGATTGTAGAAGAGACATTGTATAAAAATCGTATAATTTTTTTTAATGGTAATGTTGAAAATTTTGCATAAGTTTAGGATGGGATGAAAGCATTGGTCAACTGTCTTAACTTTCCATCGGATTATTATCACATCTTGGAGCCGAAGTCAAGTTTTAAGAGTGCTGACTAGCGTAGTCTTATTTTTTGCCGATTATTACATTATACATATTGGTTTGGTTTGCTCATACACACAAACACACACACACACACATATATATATATGCACACATATAAATATACATACAGTCATAACGTATCTATTTCTTGTTATCTATCTATCGATCGAGAGTCGAATCCAATATCATATCTCAATCCTTAACCATAAGAGCTATCAGATTTGTTTAATATTACTTATTAACCCAATGTCAAAGATATATCTTTAAAATAATAAGCAGTGATGCCTAATCTAATTTAATCTTGAGTTATTACCGCTAACATGTTAACCCAGTTACGACGTATTATGATAATTTCACAACGAAAATTATTCACAGGGAATACTAATTTCGAATTTTCTACAATCTTGACATTACATCCTTTAACGTTCCGAATTCAAATTCACACATTGTTTATTTAATATAGCATGAATGAAATATCTTGTTCATCAAGATGAATCTACCACCTGTTTGGATGACTAATGTCTCATATATTAGAAGAACAGGAAACAGCAGAACTATAGCTGTTTTTATAAAGTACATAAATTTGATATTTGATCAACATCGAAATAAGCTTCGGGGATGGGATTGAGGCGATCTTCGTAGCAGGTCTACGTCTTACAGAGGTCATCTATTAGCAGAAACGTTAATGATAATGAAATAGCCTGGAGGCGAACTTATCATTCTCATTACACTAATGCTCAACACTTTCAATTAGTCACCACATTTTAAATTTCGAAAGCCATGCAAAAATTTTGTCAATCTGCCATGTTCCATGACAACACGCTATAAAATGTGTAATTTCGTTTCATGTCCATTTTAATTCAAACAAATACACAAAACGCCAGTGGACATATGTAAATTAGCTAAAATTTAAACAAGATGTCTCTGTTTGTTTGATTTAATAATATGATGCGTTTAATTTTCTAAAAGTTATATAATAATTAGCGAATTAATGTATATAGTCGTTAGTGTTATGTGCCCACGGTTGGGAAAGCCGCTTCATAGATACAGGCGGTAAATTAAGACGTGCTTGTACTTTTTTCTTTGTAAATTAATGTCGGTTTTCTTGCAATGCTTTCTTTTCTGCCGCCTGAGTCGTCTCATCTTCACTAACTGAACCCATTATATTTCTGGCCTTCTCTAAATTGTATATTCGGTTGTCGGGTTACGTGATACTTGTAAATGTTTTTTATTTGACGGTTGCAAAAGTTTCAGTACACGATCAAGAAGTAGAAAGTTGTTTAAACAACCATAAAATTAAAATAAGTAATACACAAATAAGATAAACTGTACTGAACAGTAGGAACAATTACTCTGCTTCGTACAGCAGTTCAACATACACTCTTCATCCGGCCCTTCTCTAACCCCTTAAATTGGTCCAGATTCGGGGTGATCCCACGTATATATAGCCGCACGTATATCCTGATCTTGCGGAGGCGTGCCAGCTAAATCTCCCGTGTTACGGTAACGTGTGGACTGCACTGAAGAGTTAAGGCACTAGGCCATAGCCGTTGAAACTACGGTAGTATACGGCCTCGTTGAATTTTAAAAAAATGTCCAAGTGGAACGTAGAATTTTAGCCGGGAGGAGGCCAGTATAACCTTTTTAAACCGTAGCGAAGGGGTATCCCAGAAGCGTACCATAATACCACACTGCGATCGCCAACTCGCAAGAAAAGGAAGAAGAACGCTAGAAAGGGGTTTATGCCTTGCAATGGGCATCTACGGACTGAAAACACGACGAATAAATAAATTATATTTTTATACTTACAAGTCACATATTTTAACACGCAACAAGTCGACGGAACTATGTAAAGTTTTTCGTTTTTATATATTTTAACAATAGGTTATTTTTTACTATTTATTTACGTATGATTAATATATTGGAAGTTTACACGTGTTGTTTTTCGTATTATTATTATTTTGTTTTCATCTCTTAACGCTAATGGTACTCTTTTAAATATTTTCCACATATAATTGACAAAAAATATGTACACACAAAATCACCAAACTGTACATACCGTTTGTTTTATTTAGATTCCATTACTTGATTAATAAAATATGGCTTTAAATAATTCAAAGTTTTTTTTTAACTCGTTACCGTTTTTTTAAGTAATAGAACAAATATTAAATTTAAAAAAGTTATAAAACATATAAATTAAAATGAATATGTTTCCACCCTGTGAGTGTACTCGATAGATTCAAAACCCATACACAGTCACCGTAAAAATTTTGTAAAATGATTTTTTTGTTCAGTTAATGTTTAAGGTACATCAAAACTGCCTTTTTGTGTAGAATTTTCATTAGGCGCAGTAGTATTTTTACAAACATATTTCACACTAGATTGTACTATGAATTCAAAAATAAGCTGTATTTTCATTAGTTATTTTTACTATCACCTTTTATAAAAATCAAAAATAAAATAGAAAAATGACACGTAAGGTATAACCTAACCAATAGCTTTAGTATTAATGAAATAAGCATATGAAACTTATTAATATATATTAACTAAATACAAGGTTGTTATAAAAAGAGAATTATAAATTATATATAATGCTTGATTTTACTACTTTAATGTGTGTTTCATTTAAAAAGAGCAACAGTTCTTTTTATGGTGGCAGCTTACTACACGGATCTTTTTTTTAATTTTAAAAATAATTACTAATCAAAAGTGCGAATAAAACTATATGTATTTACTTGCACTTTTGAATCATTCAAATTATCTTTACTTAAATATTTGATTGAAGATGATTTAAATTTGAAAAAATATTAACATAAATATACATACATTTCCATAACAAGCTTTTGTATACACTAAGAAAGTAAAATTTCTAAGGCCTCCCGCAAACGATTGTAGCAATATAAACGTCTAATTAGTTTATTTAGTTAGTTAATTAATAACACTGCAACAGTGCATTTAGTAAAATAGGTCAGCTTCGCAGTAAAGAACTGCAGTACAGACTTGCAATACAACAGTATTAATTTGAATGGTATTATCGCTTTATGAAATAATAAATAAAACGATCAATAATACACAAATATTTATTTTCAATTAGATATGTCGTTCATTTCCTTTTGCCGTAAATTTTTTTATCATCATCGTAATCATTTTGCTGTATAAAATCCACTTGACATTGCCCTCCTCCTATGAATTTTCAATAGGACCTGTTCTAATCTCGATCAACGCTTTGCTTACCGTTCCATGGTATCTGCTCCACAACCTTAACTATTTAGTTTCTATCACGTAATCAAGTATATAATACGACAAAAGATAAAAGCGTCAATGCCCTATTTATAACTTTTTCTCACTTCTCCTTTGTAAAAAAAAGTTCTAAACGATTTTGTAATTAAAATAATTTCTACAAAATGACGACAGTAAACTTCGTTACATAATTCTTTATAACTTTGTAGCGACCCATCAAGCGGTTCGTGTAATAACTTATGGTGTTGCTGTGAATAACGTCAAACTTTGACAAAGTTAAAAACTCAATTATAACTTCTTGTGTGTGATGACGTAATGAACAATATATTAAATTATGTAAATGTGTTTAATCATTATTCAGTATGTTGATTAAGTGGCCAGTATTAATCTTGTTTACTTTTTTTTATCAAAAATTACGAATAGCCGTGATATAATGACGTGTATGTATGAACGTTAATAATTTATTGTTTTATTATCAATTTAATTTAAACGTATCTTAGCATGTACAATAAAATTTTAAAATAAATAAAATAATTCAAATGTTACAGTCATTTTATTTATTCATAAAAATAAAAATGAACCGTCAAATGAGGAATAAGCTAGAAAATCGAGAACCACTAAATCAATTCACCATTTCTTATAGAGCACAAAGAAATTAATTATAGTGAAAAAATGGAAAATAGTAAGGAGTAAAAACAATATTTATAGAGCAGTGGTGACTCAGTGGTAGAGGACTGAGATGTACGTCGCGGATTCGATTCTCAAGACACAGTCTTTTATATTGTCATACTGTATGTATTAATTATATATACACTGCTCCCAAACAAGTTTCCCGACGATGTGCAGCAGCGTTGTCTGCGTACCATAATACCACATTGCGAACCCAACTGCCAAGCGAGGCAATTACGGTATACGGGTCCATAGATATGTTTTTGAGAGGCCTATGCCTTGCAGAGAGCGTCAACGGGCAGAAATAACGACGACATTATCTCGTACAATATACCTGTTGACCACGTGCTACTATACTAGTCATTCTTTCATTTTGTCTGCAAAAAAAGGCTTGACTGGTTAGACCGTATGTTGTAATTTTTTGGTTGTTATTACTGTATGTTTTTTTTTAATGTTACGTGCACAAAAAGAGTAATAAAAATAAATAAAAATAATCTTTGTTCCAGATAACGTCCGCCATGGAAGAAATCTCGAAATACATGATCATCATTGCATCTGTAATGACTGTAGAATTAAGAGTCACGGAGAGCAAAAACGAAACAAAGCCTATCATAGACAGGCGATACTATCAAGTACCTTTATTTATCAATGTATGTGATATCGAAGACCGGAGATCCAAAGTGCATTGTTACTGTGATTCTAATAAACCAAAAATGGCTACAAGAGCTGATTGCTGGATTTTCAGTGGCGGTATAACTGAGGATGATCCAATATGGCCGAGCTTTTCCTCGCAAGCTCAAATTGAGCATTTAATGTTTAACGTTCGTTCTGATGACGCATTGACCTTTATTCCCGCAAAAGCTATTGTACGACTGGACAAGCTTAAAGATTTATCAATACAATTCGGAACAATTAAAAAGATACCACCATATGCTTTTACAAACTCTTCGACATTAAGACAAATTGTTCTAAAATCAAATAAGATAAGCCAGCTTGATAAACATTCATTTTCACAGCTAATGATGTTAACAAACTTGACTTTAGACGATAACCAAATATCTGAATTAAAGAGGGATGTATTTTTCAATCTCCCAAATCTACATATCTTACATTTATCGAACAATAATATAAGTCTCCTGCACGAAGGCTGTTTCAAGCACTTAAATAACTTGTTAGAACTGAGATTAGACTATAACTATATATCTGTTGTAACGAGAGAAATGTTAGAAGGACTCGAGAACCTCTCTAGATTAAACTTGAAAAGTAATAAGTTGGCAATGATAGGTAATTTGGCTTTCAGTGAACTATGGGGTTTGAAAGAATTAATGTTAGATAACAACGCTATAGAGTACATATCTGAGCGAGCGTTTGGAGGGTTAGCTCAACTGAGGATATTGAGCTTGTCAGGAAATAGATTGACAACTTTTTACGACGACATCCTGGAAGATATGAGACACCTTGCTGTATTAAATTTAAGGGACAATTTGTTGACATTTGTATCATATGAAACAGTCCGTCAAGTTGTGGAAAACGATAAGTCAGTGTCCGCAGTCGTTTACCTGGAGGGTGAGTGCAGATTTTTGTACTATATTAATTTTCTGACAAATACCTAGTCACGTTTTTGATTCATTGATTTTCGAATAACGTAATAATAGTATACTAAATGAAAGCTTTTTAAAAATTAGTATAAAACATTAAAATTATTATTGTTCAATATCTGTCCCTTCAGACTTTGTATTGCCAAAAAATACTGGCTTGTCTCATTCTAATAGAAAAAAAAAATATTAGTGTAATGAATCTAAGTGTAATAATTTTTACTGGGTAATTGTAAGTAATTTTAAAAGCTTTTTACAGCAAATATACTATACGTTCACTCCTTCAAAGCTTTTACATATATAAACAATCGCCCTGTACATATATATACAGACAGGTAGATTTATACGTTAATATTAGTATTATTTATCAAATTTAGAATTCACGTGCGTCAATACTTAATGGTTTTGAACGGGTTAATTTAATAATGTGTATTTTTTTATTTTCATTGGCTCCATACACACATATCATGCCCGCAGGGGTTCCAATCGTGCCTATACTTTCGCAAAGAGACCCAATAAATTTACGCGGAAACATTGAGAAATAGCTTTTTATTTCCAGGCATTCCTGCTTGTTTATTAGGTATTTTATAGCTCTTTTGTGTTCGCTCGTGTACAGTTTGCTTTATATTATTCATGAGTGGGTTATTCAGCACCATTGTTATGTGAATTGAATACAAAAATGGTATTTCACCAGTATAATGTACATGTGCCGCTTTGATACGTATTCACGCTTGTGTAGATATAAATTGTGATACATACTTTATTGTTAGCTATCGATTACTTTGCGAACGGCATTTTATAAAGAACGAAAAGACATTCAAATGAAGGGACAAAAAATGAATATTCTCTTATCGTAAATTTTACATCTAGAGTTGGATAGTATTTAAGTTATAGATTTTTTTAACCGCTTTTAGATGTTCATGCCATTAGAATAAACGACATCTTCTAAAGAGAGGGAACAGATATCGATCCACTCGCGGATTAATGTATGTTACATATCTTATGGGTTGCAGGCTTAGAAATAAAAAGGTTTTCTCGTTATCTTTTTTCTTTACTTGTTTTAAGCATACGTGACGCAATTGCAAAATTGGAATAATTCACTGGAATCCCTTTAATAGATAACTTTTATAATGCGTAGTCATATCTTCCGTTTAACCAGTGTTTCTCGCCGTATACCCTGAGGCTTTTCCTATTTATATTTCTATACTGAAAAATTTAAAATTATTTGTATAGTTTTATATAGTCCGTAATAAATTTTGTTGTGTTGTTATATAGTTAATAAAATTTCAATTCAAACCCCTTTAACGAAATAATTTTAACGTATAGGTGTAATATATATCAATTGACAGCATACAAGCTATATATACATTCTGTACATGGTGTCCTAGTTATATTCCTCGCGTTACAATTCAAATACAGATAATATTATTGAGAAATATTACAACGTTACTTTAAAAAACTACGATATTATTTGAAGAGAGCATTTAGATATTGCGATGATTATAAAAATGTAGTGAGAAAAGATAATACTTTCGAATTTGAAAGCTTCCACGTCATTTAAATTCTACAACGGGATACCTTCGTACATTAAAAACGGATAAAGAACACGCCGCAAGGGGTACGAATAAAATTATTTTTATTGACTCAGTCTGCCGTTCAAACACCCAGCTGGCTGCGGCTCCGACAACTTTTGAGATAATTTAACGATGCTCTTAGAATGGAAATTAAGTACGTGTAATGCAATTTAGTATCAAACTTTCACATCTCTCTAAATTACATTATAATCTTTGATTGTTATAAAAATATTCTGTGTAAAATAATAAAAATATAAGAGCATTTAAATATAGTATCAACCATTTCTTTCAAACGTTTGCCGGCTATTTTAAACATGATATTATAATATACTAGCTATCCCGATAGATTTTGTATTGACAGATTGTACTGATCATATTTAAGAGTGATGTCAAGATTTATTAAATGCATATTAAGTAAATTAATATTAGCGATCCATAAATCTCACGTGAACTGCCGTAAGTCGAAAAAGTTTAAAGTACCTAAAAATTCATAGCTGAACTGTCAAAAATGCAGTTTCGATGGCTATCATATATTGTTCATTTTTTTTTAAATGTGGTGCAATTTTTTTTCGTTTTTTATTTATTAGAACTTTCCACAAATTTTATGATTCTTATAAAACTAAAATTGTTTGTTTTTTTTAACTTTGGCACGATCAAAGGGAAATAGGGTTTAGGTTAATATGGTTTTTATATACAGAATATTGATTGCAGATCTTTGGTAATTTGTCAGCAAAAAACGTTAAAACTTTTACACCTATTACCAACCACCTAGTATATAGGTTTGTAAAGACATCTTTGTATATACGTATATATACTTATTCCTTGCGTACACAATGTCATATCTCAAGAGTTCAAGATATAAATACTTTTTTCAAAGTTGATACTAATCACTTGCGTAATTATAAGCATGAAATCAAAAAACTCGTTTTTCAGGAAACCCGTTCAGCTGTAACTGCCGCCTATCCTGGATCTATCATCTACTTAACGAGACTAAGAGCAGCGAAATAAAAGAGGCCCTTGAAAAAGTGTCCTGCGTTGAAAACAACGAAAGGCATTCAAACGAACACGCCAACGAAGAAGTCGAGAACGGAAATATTTTATCAGATGACAACTACGAGTATTACGACAAAAACGAAGAATATTCAGACAGAGATAAAACAAAGTTGAACAAAGCAAAGAAATTAACAGAATTGCCCCTGGAATCACTTCCTTGCCCGAAAGAATTAATGCAATCTGTGGAAGAATCTTACGGGCAACCAATTCAAAATGAAATCAGGCTTAAAGCCTTTTCTGAAATTGTACGAAGTGTTCCCAGTTTTGTTTTCATTTTAACTCTAATATTATTAATTTAAACAAAAAAAGAAACATGAAAAACTTTTGTGATATTAGCCAATATAGGTTTTTATTTTATTTTCACTTAAATAATAAAATAATATCTACGTTAATGAACATAAGAATAAGATTTCGATAAGAATTGTAAAAAATACATGTAAATAGAGAAAAATATTTCAAATATTTACTAATGTTTGTAACCAATTGTATTGTAAATTGGTCACTTCTCGAAATATAATATAATAAATTTGAAAAATTGGTGTTTAAATTTATGCTTCGCTGTAAGATAATTATTACGTACTCAACTGTGTTCTTGCTGTTTTTTTTTATGAAAACTTTTCACTTTAAGCTTCATTTCTATGCAATTTTTGAATTTGAGATACGCTTCAACTGCAGCTTATATATTTAGCTATCTTTATATATATAAAAATGAATAAATAAAATTCCTGTTAATAACACTACAAAAAATACATGACGCAAAACAATTAATCCACGATATGTATATCTATGTATGGTGTATGAAGTTGATACGTCAAAATTGATCCACACTTACTGGTGCCATCTATTAATACAACAGCGAGAACTTAGTTGCATACCTAATGATACACGAAAATTGTAACTTATAGAGAAAACAGTGATGTAAATATTTCACATTTCTCAATTTATTTATTAGTGTAATATTAGGAAAACGTTGTAAAGACACCGTAATTTCATAATCAGAAATTAAAAATAGTGTAGTTTATGGAGGTTTTAATATTTTCACACTGCAGCCTCCTGTAAAAGGTTGCATCGAGTAATTTGTAACTTCAAATATGATCTCAAATAAATGACTATGTACATATAGTAAAGTAGATCTAGCTGTTGATCACACCGAAACGGTACGTGTAGTACGTATTTTTGTTTATAATATATGTATATTCCAATAACAAAATTGTTAACATGTTTGCTTCTGATGTTACTAGCTTTTGTGTAAATTTGACATGTAAGATGATTATATAAAATCAAATATAACTGATTATTAATAAAAGAACATAGTTTTTGCAATTTTCGTGTTAAAAATACATTATTGATAGACAAATTTTGAAATTGATTTGTGTACCTTGTATATGGGCTATTTAATATAAGTATTATAAATCTGTTGTATTAAATATTTCTACCCGTTTTTTTTTTGTTACATATTGCTCTAAACCGGAGATAAGTTTCTACGAATATGTATCCCATAGACACGGCGTGGGTAGACTCCCAAACAAATGAATGAATGACATAGTAAAAGTCGTGGCAAGTTGGAAGCTATGGATGGATGCGGACACAAGACCCATCATCGTTGTGATCTTTGGGGGAGGCCTTCGCATGGAGAGTTCATCCGCTGTCATGATGATCTTGATGATTAATCACATGATGAATGATGGTATCTCGCTTCAGGCCTCATTAGCAGGGACATAGTTGCTAAATGAGCCTTAGAGAGAGCTATGTTCGGATTTTCTCAATCCGATCCGTAGACTAACGAAAATTACCGACATATTCCGTCGAATTAGCAAGTTGAAGTGGTCGTAAGCAGTCCTTTTAGCTGACAGAACAGGTAGACGCTGGGGCTTTAATATTTTGGAGCAGATACAAGGAACCTCACGGTAGTCTAGAACGTTTACCTACAAGATGGACAGATGAATTTGTTACGGTTATTTGAAGATGCCAAACGCCTTCAGTTCTATAAGAAATCTGTGGTGAAGGCTATATATCTATCGGTAGACATCCTATGACTAAAACAATTAATCACAAGAGACGAATTCACGGAGATTGAATCTCACTTCAAAACCACGTAGGTATTTATTTAAAATATCCTGGACGTCTTCTTAAATAACTGGAACGACAGCATATGCTTCATCCAGAAGAGTATCTCAAGTCCTCACTATTGACCAAGCACTAAATAACGAAATATAGAAAATTTGTTTATTATTAATATCTTAACTAATACATAGTGTAAATGATACTGCACTTTCATTCATTGAAATAGAATCGTATTTGCAATAAATAGGCGTTTTAATGAAAATACCGTGAACAACTTATGGATTGCATATTTGAAGCACGAATTCTTTTCTCAGTATGCAGCATCAAAACCTAATAGCGATATTAATATAAATTCTTTAGATATCGTAATAAATATTATTGCATTCTTAGTTTATCTATTCGGTTCTCTAACGCTATTTTATTTTAAATACAGTCCGATTAATTCGAAAGCTTTTACATCAAAGTCAGAGCTTATAAATACCTAATACACTAGCTAAAGAAATAGTCTGAAATATTTCATGTCCTTGGATGAAAATGAATACAAAGTTTGAATTCCCAAGCGTCAAGACTTCTTAAAAGATTTGACATTATCTAAGCTAGCCTGACAAAGTAGAGAGACAGCTTTATTAAGCTCGCTGAATGAAGGCCGTTTCTAACCAGGTCTTTTTAGAAATCTCTGAATAAGGCCTATGATCAGTTCTGGATATGTTACTGCTGCAATGATAATGATGAAGGTAGTCTAACTCCTTACGTATTCTGGTTAGCAACACGAAGACCAACAACTTAATATAAGTTTTGTAAATTGTTACAATTGTCTGTGACTATTGTGTGTGGGTAGTGTATGCTTCTAGAAACACAACATCTTATCATTCTATGGATTAACCGTGTGTCTACTTGGTTTATGACATTAAAGGTACGTACATCTTCACCCATCAGATCTCCCATATCTAAATTTAAAATAATCTAACCTAAGATACTAACCCAACAAAAAGAATAACTCTTAATGCAAGGTAAGCTAGAGGTTCTCTGAGTTCAACACCTAGACGAGAATAGAATTATCTATTTATATCCAAATCTTTCCACTCTAACAATACTCGAACCCTTTTATCATTTTTTTTCTAGGTGTCGATAAAAGTAAGGCTTTTATGTGTGAAATCTTATGTGATTTAGCCGCAGTACCGCATTTTACAAGTTCTTCGAAGTTGTTTATAAAATATTGACTGGCGCGTCAGGTGATCAGTAAAACGCCCGATGTCATATGACAAGTTCATTTTTTAACTAAATTCACAAAGATATTTAAAAAAAAATCTGCCTTAACATCGATAAACATTAAAATTATTAAATTTTACAATCAACTCATGTAAATCGTTCATGACAGTATATCAATATTACTTTATATACACACACACACACACACATATATATATATATATATATATATATATATATTATATATATATATATATATATATATATATATATATATATAAGTATATATCACATTTAATATAATAAATCTATTATGAAAATTACTCGCAGTCTTTATGATTTGTGGGCGAGGAAACTTTCACGCTGTCTCGTGACATTAAGTTGACTGATAGAGAATGCCTATTAGTCTATCAAGTATATTAACTCCGCTACTATCAAAGTTTAAAAAAGTATATAAATAAAGTAACAATCAAAGAAAAGTAAATATAACAATTTTAATACATAAAAGACAACACACAAACACATAAAAGACATAAAACACATAAAGAATAAATCACCTTATTTATGAATGAAACGAAATCACCAGTTTATATAAACAAATAATATAAACACTTATAGGAATAAGTGCTTATATTCGAAATGAAAGAAATCACCTCATTGTTATATCTAGGGCGTGACACTTACCATTAGGCGACTTTCGTGTCCTGAATGTTTATGTTATAAAAAACATTGGTTTTTCATATCTGATTGCTTTTCATTCTGATTGCTTTAGTAGCAGTATCAAACCAAATGTATTATTAAAATACTTTTATACAACGTTGATTTGAAGCTTTATCCATATAATCAAAAAATATTTTACGTCTTAATAAAGATGTTATACTAGTTTGATAATGTTGTAAGTAATTATTACATTTTTAAGATACAAATACACTACGGTGTCTGAATTATAATGTAAATGAAAATAAAATAATCAAAATAAAACCAGAAAATTTTATAAAAGTGTAAAGGGTTTTCTTCTTCTTTCCGTTATTTTTCTCAAAGTTTACCAAATAATGGTCACTTTATAATATAATTGTCATCGTACTTGAGTTTAAAAGGACCTGTCACCAGAGAAACTTTTAGATACCAGTATAGTGAAATGAATATTATAAAATTGGAATAAAAGTTAATACTTTTATTCCACTTTTAATACTCTTATAGGCCAACTAGCATAGTTTCCACTAGACAACTTATCACTTCGATGGTTATCGAACGAGAGACCGAGCTCCCGACTCAATAATGAAAACGCAATTTCAACCCCACCACTCTCAATCCTTTTACTGGAAGTTGTCACAAAAGAGTGACGGAGTCGATTAGTGTTGCCATTTAAAAAAAATAAAACTACCTTTTATAAAATTAATACAAACCCAAGCTGAAGAAGTATTTTCTCACTGTGCTTACACACAGACTCTTTCGACACTCTTTAAAGTTTCGCTTCCGATAAAACAACCATAAATAACGGCCCCAGGCAAGGCTTTTGTCTAGGTACCAAGCATAATTACTATAAAGCAATCCATAGGTCTCTAAAACTTAAAACTCAGCATTTTTTTTAATTTTATCGAGCAAATAACAATTGTGTTTTACAAAACAAAGCACTTGGGTTTAACATACATCACACCTTTTTTTTTTTCAAGATATCAATATTAGCTCTAATACTTTTGTGTGCAGAGTTTTGTGATTCTCAATCCTGTTGTGATGGAAGTATTTCAAAAATTATTGATGTTTTTATTCATCACCACTACCTTAATTTAAGCAGTAGAATGTCCAGTGCTGAACATAGGCTTTTCTCATATATTTCCATAAATACCGGCTGGAAGTGGCCTCCATCCAGCGTCTTCCCGCGACCTTAACAAGATCACATGTTTATCTTGTCCATTCATATCAGAAAATTATCTCTCGCAGCGAGTTAAACATGTATACATTTATTTCTCCAAAATCAACAATGAAATAGTAAAATATGTTTTAAAAACTACTTTTAAATATATTATATATAACTCTATTATCTCTACAATTTCCTGTTAGAAGTGTATTTAAATATAGTGCGATATTCTTGTATTCTCGATATAAAGTTCACTCAAGCAGAAAGTTCTACAGAAATGTTTACGTGCTAGCTTGACACGAGTACATTGAAATACTTTGACATGTGAACAAAGACTTCATACTTTTGATATCGATTGTCTTAACCAAAGACTTTCACAGTAGAACATGATCTATCTCTACGATATACTTTACTCGTCCTTACAGTTGCCAATAATACGTCTTAAAATTATCATTGACATCTCTTAATACCAAGAATGCGCAAACCTTCTACTTAGAGATTTGTAAATACAATAATTTTTTTTTACAATTTAAAAAAATCTGAAGTCTTTAACCTTACTAAAGAGGATAGTAAACGAACTGATATCTTTAACTCAAATTATAATGCCTTTAAAGAACAAATTAACTTAGTTCTTAGTTGCTTACATTAATAATATAATATATATTCAATAGTAATACCATGTGCATTTTATATTAACCATTTCAACACAATCATTATTTACATCCTATCCCCAATAGAAGCATTGAGATCGGTTAGAAGTGCCTTTTGAGATGACTTTAACAATGTCGTCTGTCCACCCTATAAATGGCTACACTTGCTATTCCATATCTCCTCTCAAAAATGGTAAGACACCAGAAACCATATGTTCTTGGTATGACTTGTCTGCCCACTATCAATTTAATTTACCAATCCATGACATCATGCACTATGACGTCTTCTATGGTTTGACTGCGGATCTCCTAATTTCTGATTTGACTTCTTACAAAAATCCCCAGTCTTCCGTGGCATGTTTTGCCTTGCCTATGAGTCCCAGAGTGATAAACCACAATTTAGTGCTGTAACATATTACCAGTAACACATATTGGTCGTAAAATATAGTTTTCAATCACTACTGGATATCAACATTTACTTATTGTAAAAATAAAACCAATCAATTTTTTTTAGGATCAGGAGGATTATATTAAGATTAGGATTTCACAGACAAGCGTCCATGCGTTTGTTTTTACAATTACGTTTAATATTTCCGATGTTTTTTGGTCACATGTTTGTCTCTTAAACTACTAACTAACTTAAATCGTAAACTATTTAGAACTAAGTTGAAGTCAACTAATTGTATTTTTTTTAAAATTATGAGCATCTGTTTATTGGCATATGTTTGTTTTTAACGACGCCTTAACAATGTCCAGTTTTTAAAATTATGGTTCGAAATAAAATCTGTTGGATATTGTAAGTTAGCGATATCCTATATATATTCTAAATAGAAAAATAAATAAATAATAATTAGCGAGCGCTCTTATCAGGAGCCGTAATTTGTGTAAATGACAAGCAGAATGCTAAACAACCAATCACAGTAGCTTTTCACGACAGGATCACCGGGGGCGCGATGGAAGCGGTAATTATTTCGCTAAGCTAAATTTTGTCATAACTGATTTCGACATTAATTCTCAGTGATTTTCGGGATTTGGTGAATAACATTATTATATCGGAGAAATTAAGCGCCTTCAAACTTACGAAATAGACCGAACTTTAATTATAGCATAAAATATCGTGTACCTCTTTTGAAATTCAAACGAGTCACTAGTGAATCGTTAATATTATTTATTATTCTTTTAATATAAATATTTTAATTTTAGTAACGTTCTTTTATGAAGCTGTAACATATGTTTAATAAAGCTATAAGAATTATTTAAAGTATATATCCATAAATAATAATGTAATAAACAAAAAAACGCTAAGACCATTAAATTTAGTGTTACAAAATTTGTGTACAAATCTATATGAGCCGGGTGGTGTTACCGAAGCGAATTTTCCACTTTTTAGCTGATGGATGCCAACTGCAAGGCGAAAGCGTCCTACAAAGTTCTCTCAAGAATCTTTCGCCATCGGGTTCACGTGCGATGTGCTTCGCCCACTGCTCCAGACGAGCAATTCTTACGCCTACGTCGGTGATCTAGATTCTTCCACAGGTCTCCCCATTAATGATGTAATATCGCAGTTAAACTCCGAGCATAACTCTTTCCGTTGGTCTCAGAGTGACTTTGAGACGTCTCAAGCCTACCGTAAGCGATCACGTCTCGGATCCGTAAATTACTACCGGTATACGCTGATAAAAGATCTTCGTCTACAGGCGTTGGGTTATTTTGGATGAAAAGCTTATTCGGAGCTTCCTAAACACTTATTAATTAATCCATCCGAGTTGGATTAAGCGATTGATCTCCTTCCCGATGTCGGAATTATAAAGTTGGACGTAACGATCATGCAATAAGCCTGTGGTTGCCGAAAGAGGCGACTTATGACAAAAAATCAAGGAGGGTGTTGCTCCCCAACATCTTCCGAAGATATTTTAGTTCGAAAACTGCACTCGCCAACGCTCACGCTAAATGTGACGTAAATTCACATTTACCTACCGTGCGCAAGTAAATATTTTTTTCCTAATGGATTGAAAAAATAAATAAAATTTTCTATTCATCAGTAATTAATTCAGTAATTAATAATGACAAATATAGTGTCATTACTCTTCTCACAACAAAAGCTATATCCAATATTCTTTATAATTGATTATTATAACATCGTTTTCAATTATTTTAGTAGAATCAGATTGAAATCTCCCAGCATCCAGCTTTGTACTTCCAGTCTTACAAAACCACATTACGAATTTATTTATTCCCTTTGAAATGCATTAAAACGGTTAGCGCAGCTAAATCGACAGTTATGGGCCTTTAAAATTTGATGACTCCCGTCGTGTCGTCAGGTTAATATTCATTACGAATTCTACAGTACAAAGGAAAATAATGTACTTCATATGAGACCAGAACGTGAGACTGTAGACAGACGAGAAAATTGCTCGCACAAAAGGCAAGAGTAATCAGTATGCTTTGCTCAAACAATGGGAACGATGTGACATAAGCCCATAGTAAAATGCTGTGTGAGTGATAATTACAAGCACAAACACTTATATATACTTAAGTCTATAATCCCGCGTGAAAAGCGGGGAGTCGTGTGTCAATGAGCTTAGTTTTGTGAATATAAAGTGTGATTTTACGTTGTAAACCGGAACAAAATGATTATAGATTAATTACTAAAATACATATACAGTTAAAATGGCATAGTTTGGAAAATGTATTTTATTTTTTAATAAAATCCACACAAAGATGTGAAAATTTTTTTAGTAAAACTGATGGCCCACAAACGAACGAAAATAACAACTTAGATTGGCAAGTTAATCAAGCAGTGAGAAGACCACATAGCAAAACAAATGGCCGTTGGGGGCTTCAAGGTTTTTAAGTAAAGATGGGCAATTGCAAGGAAGAACAAGGGTATAGGCGACCGTGTTAACTACCTCCGTCATACTTGGCGCATGCTTACATTTGCGGTATTACTCAATTTTAAGGCTAGAGCTTACGTAAGCTAGCTTATTTAACGCCAACTGGGCTGCGTAAGGTTTAAGCAATATCGTCGTCACCTATGAGTACATTCACCCTCGTTGGAAGATGCTGGATGGAGCCTTCTTGGTAAATATTCTATTGGAAATGTTGCGGCTTATTTGCATCAGTGGACGTTGAAATAAAGGTAAGTGTAACTCTTTTATAAGCAACTGTGTACTATATTACAATACACTAAACACAAATATAACTAAACATAATTTTTAAATAAATGTAAGTAGGTCATTAAACAAAAACTTGAACAAAATCCTAATATAGCGGTTATTAAGAAATTGAATTACTATTACTGCTATATAAAAAAGGTTCAGTACTGTTAGATAAATCGTGTGACTTAGTTTTGGATTCTATTCTCAGATCAGGGTGCGTTGAGAACACACGTACTTCTAAATTGATGTAAGCTAATATAGTGGAGATCATTTTCATTCTAGTTGAAATCAAATTGTGCTCCTTCATGTCATGATAATGATATCAATAGATTAATAAGATGATTACCGAATAAATGATGATTATGAACACTCTTAGACAGTTTAAAAAGGTAACCAAAAGTCTTTGATACTGAAAATATTTGATACGTACATTTTAAATGTTATACTTGTCTTTATATCCCTTGTATGTAAAATAGTGATTCATTACAAAAATTCTACCGATACTCTTTAACAGAGTGGAACATTACTTAAACGTAGTCCATAAAATAATGTGACCGTAGCAACTTGTTACTGGAACTGTTCCAAGTTGGCAAGATGAAGCGCTGTTTGCATTGCATATTACGTTACTTTTGTCAAGTGCATATGAGATCGAAAATGTTACTTGTTTTTTGCAAAAAGAGTCCCTTTTGTTTTTAATTTTACCATCATCATTATCATTGCAGCTGTATGGCATCGACAGCCAAACAGAGGCTTCGCTTATAGATATTCGACAGGATCGGTAGGTAGCGGTCTAAATTCAGTATCTTTCGACGATCTTTGCACTATTTAATTGAAAAATGATCTGATGCTGGAATACCTACTTTTGCTATAGACTCAACTATACAAAATTGAAATTTGATGTTAGTGTGGTAGTGTTATTTATTTTACTATTGTGAAGTTGTTAAGAAACGAGCCAACTTAAAAATTCCAAATCATACTGTTATGTCTATTTAATAATTCGAAGAAAAATTTAAAAAATACCAGCTTTTTTGTAAATACATAAAATGACAAGACACGTAAGAATATAAAACAGCCAATACTTTTTATGAAATTTACACTAACGGCGAGAGGATTTTAAATTAAGGAACATTAATATTTAAAAACAAATTTACAAGCTGTAAGAAGTTTTTAATGATATTTTGGAAGGCATGTCATGGACAAATATTTGTCTCAGTCGCGCTACGCCCAGAATCCAGGCCTCTTTTGAATACTTACATTGAAAATGCTCCTAAGCGGTTAACGAGGTATTTATAAAAATGTTTTGTAGACAGAGATGGATTGTAATGATTACCATGCCGACGATGTTTGCCTTTGTAAATTACGCTATTATCTTAAACGTGGCATGAAAAGAAGATACAGAATATCATTATATCTTGTTGCTCGGCTCCGTTTTCTTATTAATAATGCTGACGGTAACAAACATCTTATTGTGTTTTTCAAATAAGTAGTCGTGTATTATTTTGATATAAGTTAGGTTGGGATATCTCAAACATTCCACGATGATATTTTTGTTAAGAAGATTTCCTTCTTTTAAGACGAAGAGAATATACTTTGATAATTTTAATGAAAAATATATTTGGAAAAATATTAGACTCACATCATCATCATTTGAGCCAGCTATGATTGGTACTTTCGATCGTCTAGGACTCACCACGAGATTTCTAATAAATCCGGTTGAAAGCGGCCTACATTCAGGGTCTCACAAACATCTTAATATGGGCGTCTCTGCCCTTGTAAATGGAGGTCATACGCTAGAACTGCCAGGCGTCAATTCCGTACACCTATGCACTCCTCAACTTGTCTTTCCGCTAGGCTATGTCTGTTATTTTATTAAAGATAAAAATGAAATTCTTTTACTCAACATTACTTTAACAGAATTTTATACTCTACATCGCAAGCTGGAACCGTTATGGTGAAAAAGTAAGAATAAACTTCAGAACACATATTTGCTGTATTATGCATTATACAAAAGTATTAATGCGCATTTTCTTTCTGTCAGAGCCTAAATTAAATTCGTTATTCATCTATCTATCACATTATTCCTGATTAGATCTCATAACTAAATACGAAGCATAATCTTCACCATGGCTTGTTCAGGTCCAGAGTGAGTGACCATGTTTCAATACACTTATTACTGGCTGGTAATTCACATTGATCGTAGACTATAGTCTTTAGCACTGAGGGATTTTTTATGTTCTCGCCTGTTGGGACCTCTCGTACCCCTATCTTGTTTTAGGACAGAGTTTTTATTCCTCTTTTATTAATATTTTTCATGTCATTTTTTTATTTTTATGCTCTTCTGTCATTTCTATCAAGATCTTCTTTTCCTCTTCTTTCATTCTACAATTTTCTTTCACTCTTTTCCATAATAATTTCCGTTTCCATTCATCGCCTCACTTCGCCAAATCCTTCGCCTCCTTCATCAAATATCACATAACTATCATTTCAAACATCATTTTTTATTTCTTTATCCTGTTTTATATTTTTATCCTTTTTATAATATGCTAATTATTACTATTTATACAGATAACCATTTTTTTATTTTATTTTCTTAACGTTTTATTGTAATTCTAGCTCTTGTTTGCTTGTACATGTTTTATTTATTTTTATTCACATCCCTCATTATCCCTGTAGAACTCGAAGAACGTTGGCCTATCGTTGTTATCTACCATTAGTGAGGCGATGTTGTCCTCGCTTATCTTTTTACATAACTGGCATTTTAAATCGTATCGAAGTCCTCCAAATGCGGGGCAGTTGGACACCAGATGCACCACGGTTTGGTCCATACCCGGTTCACAGAAGCACAAGGGATTTTCCTTGAGCTTGAACCGGACTTACTCGGAGTCCCGTATACCACGAAGAGCTGGACCAATACCGTGTCTAAATCAATGCGCGAGGTAGGCTGAGATGGTGTCCTGGAAAATCTTTTCGGTAGTCGAACTGAGGATATTGGACATTTGTCTAACTCTTATTTCCATATTTTGTGGTTTTCCGAACGCTGCCCAGCCGAATTGAATTAAACGAAGGACCTCATTATCAAATCCATACTTTCCTTATTTTGGTATTTTCCCTTCAAAGACTTCAAGAATGAAGCCTACGACTAATATTCGGTTGGCGACACGATGGGCATTTGATCTACTTTTGGTCTTATCCACGTTCATTTTGAAGCCCGCCATTTGCTAACCATAATTGAAGTCTGTGAGTATCGTGTTAAGTTCCTAAATCGATTTTTCCATGACTGCGACATCATCGATAAACCATAGAGAATTTTAACGTGTCGAATTCTTGCCATTACACATTATTGAAGGCATCTTAATATTAATTGATCGGTGTTAAACATAAAATAGTAATAGTGTATTTAGATAAGAAAAGGCTCTAAAAAACCGAAAGTAATCGATTTTTGATGTGTCTCTTTCTTTCGAGCGGTCTGCCAAATACGGAGCAACATTATCTGAATTTAATTTCAAATATCACGGGTCATAAAATAGCATTTACCATAACGTAATCAAGTCGTTATTCTAAAATATTTTTTTTATATCCTGCAGCTGAAGACGTTAAAGCTATATTCTCTTCTTTTCGAAAATAGCTATTTTAAAACGTTGCTTGATAAACGTTTTACTTTTAAACGATGTATGGAAATATTATGCAGCTAATGACTTCTAAACGTTATCAAAATAGCTATCGTATACATTAGCATAGAATAGCATTAGCATTAACGCTCGGAATGTCCTCACTGTTATTTATGTCTATTCGCTTATTAGAGCGTGTACCGCGATACCAGGAAGTCCACTTTGTAAATCGAAATTAAATTTTTCTTCTTTTGACATCGCTTCCTGTGTAGTAAAAGTATTAATATGATTCAATTAAACTCTATGAAAGGGTGCGTTTATATTATTAGATGAATTGAAGAAGGCTTTGAATATTTGTGAGTTAAAAGTATATATTTATATATATATATATATATATATAGATATTCTAGGTGTCGATAAAAGTAAGGCTTTTATGTGTGAAATCTTATGTGATTTAGCCGCAGTACTGCATTTTACAAGTTCTTCGAAGTTGTTTATAAAATATTGTCTGGTGCGTCAGGTGATCAGTAAAACGCCCGATGTCATATGACAAGTTGATTTTTTAACTAAATTCACAGAGCTATTTAAAAAAAATCTGCCTTAACATCGTTAAATGTAAAAAAAAATTATTAAATTTTACAATGAACTCACTCATATAAATCGTTCATGACTGTATATCAATATTACTTTATATACAAACACATATATATATATATATATGTAACAACTGTATATGTTATTTGATATGTAGACACATATATGTGTAGCGTTCATGTAATAATGCATTGTATTCCTAGCATCTACTGTCTAATACATTTGATTTCAATTTATTCGAATTAAAAATTTTATAATTGGTCGGTATAAACCTATGTTCTAAAAAGGCAGAGACCTTATACAACCTTATTTACAGAATTCATTATTTCTAAGCTACTATGTAAAATAACATTAATTCTAGCTAGCGATGACAAACATTGTTTAATATAAATCTTAATCTTTATGTCATAGTTATTCATGCGTGTCATCCATTATTCTAAAAGATGGCATTAAGCATTATGGTATATCTAATTGTTTCAGCTACCTATATATGTAATTGATTTATTTGTTATTTATTTTAGATATCTCTTATTTAAAATTAACTTAGCTTTTTATCTTACGTACTCTTATCTATGTATGTTACACTACTTTTAAACTTTCTTAATTCCATCCATCCAGATCCAGCTGAGGCAGGCGTAAAGTTCCGCCTGAAATCTAGTACTACTGTTCCTGGCTGATATATTCTTGAATACCTGCTCAATGAATATGTACCTTTCATCAGACGATCTCCGCCAACCCGCCAAGGTCTAGCCTTCTCCGCATCTCTCACTCGGATGTATGTACATATGCCTTTTATGCCAATACCCAATCGTCTTATAAGTATCTCCTTAAGAGAGAGATTACCAACATATAAGTATATCATAGATGAGAAGGTGATGGTAAAATATATTTTTCTAAACTAAATAAACAAAGTATATGTTACTTGTATATAAATCAAATAATTCAAACAAAATTATGCAACCGGGAACATATTTTACACCCGGAGCAAGATACTTAGTTTTACTTGCAGTAGTTTAAAAAGCGGTAAAATTACAGTTGTTCTCCAGCAGACCGCACCTTGTATTTCTACTTTTTTTAAATTTATTTTTAGTGTATCTTTTAACTGGTTAATAAAAGTTTAAATTAATATAAATATATATAATTTTTTTAACGAATATATGGCAATTGAAATAATTATCATCATTTCAGCAATAGCGCATCTACCGCTGATCATAATCCTCTCCAAAAAAATTCCAATAACACCGGTTGAAAGTGGCCTCCGAGTCTATCGTTTTCCGGCGACTTTACCAAAGTCATTCGTTTCCCTTGTGGGTGGACGTTCTACGCAGCCTTACCCGCTACGTGGTCTCCACCCCAGAACCTAAAAATCCCAGCGGCCATCTGTTCTCCATACACAGAATAATAATGCTGGTTCTATTTTCATTTAAATATTTTAACTTATTTTAAACTATGAAGTCTTTATTTTACAGTAAGAATTTTTTTAATGAACATTCTAATGATACATGAAAAGAATCATGAAAAATTACAAAAAAGTTACCTTAAAATACTACAACAATTTTTGCTTTAAAATACACAAAGTTTAGTAATGACAAACTGTACCCATGCCTGTTTAATACAAAATTTTCCTCGCCATACAGTTTAAATTCATCACAACTGTAATACAAAATATAACACTGTGTAAACGTGAGAAGTGCGAAATGTAGTCTTATCGGGTGGCATTTACGTTCATTAGTAAGGTGAGCCGAAAATAGAGTACTCTGATTAAACCAAATTCCACGCAATGTACGAAACAGATGTAAAACTAATTAAAAGAGGCTTTTACATTATTATTTGTGTAGTCACAGTACACATGCGTTATCATTTTAGATAATAAACAATGGTAGAAAACATGTTGTATCCATAAAGATTACCGTTTACACAAAAACATGAGTTCTATTACGCTTATAAAATAGCTGAATATAGAAAGGTTATCTAAAAGATACGATTCGGTTTAAAAATATATATGTATATATGTATATATACATACAATGTATAAAAACGTGTGAACTAAATTATGCCATATAAGTACGTCTCTTTTCTTTCAATCTTATATGGATTACATATTTTTTTTATGAAATAAAATAGATCAATTAATATTGAAGCATATATCAATTAATTATTTTTACTTGCAGTTTTTTAAAAAAATTGTTAAATAAATATTAGATTATCCCATATTTCAGTTTATCTTCTTTTAAAATAACGATAAACAAAGTAACATACAATGTCACGGATTTCAAATTCGCATCTTTTAAGAATTTTTGTTTTATCAAATTAGTTTTGCGCACACAATTTACAAAAAAATAATAAATTCATCGTCGCTCAACTAGCCACAGGACTATTATGCTCGAGATTTCTCTAGGAGATGAATCTACCAATGAGGAGATTCATAGATGGACGAAAGTAAAATAGCTCGATTAGCAAGTTAAAATGACAGTGCCTGCGGGGATCTCAACGTTCTGGAATGGAGACACACGACCGTGCAAGTGCAGCGTACGACATCCTCCAAAAGGATGAACAGACCTTATTTATGTTCCCAACCGGTCTAATAGGAAATCTTCGGGAAGCCTTGACCCAGCTATGGACGTCTTATGGCTGAAATGATAATTAAAAGACTCCTTTTGTACTCCAGTTTTACTCAGCAAGAGATTTGGAGCGAACTTGGAGCGACCACCCAGTGTCTTTCGAAAACATTAACATGGTCGTCTACCCGTCTTGTTGAAGATCTTTGTTTATTGCTTCTTTGTTTGCTAAAGTGCGGTCTTCGGTTGAACCACTAATATTACCCTTTAAAATAAATGTACATGCATTACGTCCCCTTTACTAAACATTTAGTTATATTTATAACTGTATATATAATAAACAGATTGTTTTTATTATTAAATAAAAGATTTGATAGCACAGTAATGCTATAAAATCTATTATATTCTTTGTTTATGTGTAAGCCGGAATCCTCGTTTCTTTATGAAAGGCCTTTTGGTATATTTAAGGAAATGAATCATGGCAGGTCAAGCGACAACAATACTCGTAGGCGGCCCTCGTGTTCCCTTATATATATTACGTATACTGAATCGCCCATTATATTTTCATTTATCACAAAATATATCGTCATATAAATACAAATTGAATTTCTTTTCATTACGATTTCTTGTAACATTATAACACATTTCATACTACTAAAAATCATTAACCTGTGGCAGTTCAATAGAAAAAATACAGAAATAATACATATTTCTTTAACGATTTTATGCCTTTACCAGCAAAAATAAATTTTCGATCTCACATACTATAATACATTAGTAATAATGTAATTATATTTTTATAATATTATTTTATAAAAAACATTTTAGTTTTTTTTTGGTTCTATAAAAAAAACAAGACGGCAGTAAAAGTAATTACGCATATAAACCATTGGTGGGTCATCTGTTGATTGTATTATCGGTACCGGAAAATGAAGTCGTTACTGTCGACATATTTTACAGAAAAACTTATTGATTTTTACCGCTCCGGCATGGTAAATTTGTACACTAGATGGCAAAAGGTTGTTAATAACGAAGGTGAATATATTGTTGATTAGAAATAAAAACACTTTAAAAATGTAGTCGTGTGAATTTAACTTAACGAAGCGATATTACTTTCCGGTTCTCATAATATAAACGTTTGACGTACAGTATTTATTTTGAGTTACTTACATCCTAACATTCACTTTTGATGGATTTGATTGTCATCAAATATTTGATAGCTAGAGACAACTGAGATATTTTACGTTGTGGTTTGTACATATTCGACAAAAGAAAATTATTATTTTTTCATTTCTCCACGCAATTTTCTGGCTCATTTTTTGTACAAAAATATTGCGGTCTACGCATACTTTGTTAATCTTTTAATAACCTTGCCTTTCGTTCTCTACGTAGACATAACCTCAGGGATCTTAACATAAATAATTACCGATTAAGTAACAAAGATAAGTTATAGCTCAGTATTATTTAAAGGAAAAGTGGTATATTGTATAACAAATTTAAGATGTCGGCACAACCTTGTTGCATTTGCTTAATTAATAAATATTAATTATTTTAAAGTATACACATATTTTGTAACCACGTAACTGTTAAAAATTCATTGTTGAATTTTTAACAATTACGTGGAATCAAATGCATGTTTGAAAGTCTTGTTAATGTGTATAAATAACGACATACCGGCGGCAAGGAACTGTTGCTTGAACCGCTAAAGACTTTAGATCTCTGAAGCCGTTACGGTATTAGTTTCTCGGAAACTGCGTTGTTGTTGGAACTTTGTTGACACTAAAATTATGTCAATAATGTAGACACTACGTAAAATCTCCACCGATTAATTATTTTTCTAACTTCTGATACCATATCAGCTCATGTCTCTTAAATATATCCACTGAAAATTATGAATTCATTTGAGAAGCCCAATCTTTACTTTAAATTTTTAATACAATAAAAAAAGTGTTATTCTTTTTCATCTTTTCAACCATAGAGTGTAATGTTGCAAGTTAACGTCCCATAAATCTTACTTAAAATTTTAACAAAGAAAAAAAATATAAACACGACAAACGTATCATGAATATAATACAGCAAAAAATTGTTGAACCCTTGGCGGAGAACGGTACATTTCAAGTGGCGTGGGATCGTGAAAGAGTGTTATTGGTTCAGCAGATCTTTGTTTCTATAACAAACATTCCAATGCGCCCGCACACTAGCCACTGAGTTTACATCCATTGCCTGGGAGAAGCACCCTGGCCTCGGTCGCGTTCACTAGCTAGGTGACCTCTCACGCACCGACGCACTCTCTTTGGAGGTCTCACAATCAAATTTACGTTATAAATTTACGTCTTGGTTCTTTTCATTTTCAGAGAATATTTTAATTCAAGCCACAACCTTTATATCGCCTCGCACCCCAAAGGGATAAGTGTTGAACAAATATTACAAAGACTTAAATATTAAGTAGCGTTTCGCTATAAGTTAGAGCTCAACATTTTTTCTGTGTTCATAGTTCCATCATTATGTATTTTTTATCATTTTACAATCCGTTTATTTGTGCATTTCTTCTATTTTTGTTTTACATGCTTTAAATTTTGTAACTCCATTCTGACAGTAAACAATCACATCAATTGCTTTCTTTCCTTTCTTCGTCGCAAGTCATCTTGTGGTTTTTACTGTCAGCGTAGCAAATTGTACATATATTTATATATGTATATTATAACTGTGACATTTATTTACAGGAGGGAGTTTTATACTAAAAATAACCTACGGTCATTGAGGTAGAATTTATGTCATATTGAACCGGAACGAACACAGCCTGTGAACTACCAGCGCTCTCTGCTTTCGACTTGCTGCTGCCTGACCAGTCCTGGGTGATCGTGCGGCTGGCTACCACCACCATCAGGGGAGTACCGATCTGCGGTGTAAAATCAGACGAAGTCTTCTGCGCACTATTTATTTATTTATTTATTTAATATTCTTTATTGTACACGATAAGATACATAATATACAGATACAATAATATACAGAAAAGTACAATGGGCGGTCTTATCACACAAGGCAATCTCTTACAGACAACCATAGTAAGGAAAAGATAAAAGTACTTATAAAGGGTACTTCACGTGTACAGAGAAATACATATTCACAAACAAATGAACATAAATATACATAAACATACATAGACATACATAATTTAATATACATACATACGTATATAACATATATACTTATAATAAAAAAGGTTTAATACATATTATAAATATAATACAATAATAAATAAAAACATCTAACTAACTTCGATCAGTATTGGTTCGATCGCACTTGCCTTAGAAAGAAGCTAGAAGAAAAAGAAAGGAACTAAGAGATAGATAATTATAGATACAGTAAATGGTTCTTAACCTTTTTCTTGAAAATAGGTAGTGTCCACTTTATATAAACTAACACTATCCATTTTATTTAAATTTATTTTTTCTACTGTTGCCGAGGTATTGTTTTCTTTTACCTTACCATCTACAGCCTCATACGGCACAAGACGTCCACGTCAAGGCGTAGACCTGCCTCGTAGATAGCAATGATGACCGGTCTTGGACTGCTCGCATCCTTCGACTTCTTGCAACCTTCGATGTCGTAGATCCGCTTGCTCAAGCCGCGTGGTCCTTTTGGCTTCAACGGCCTTCGGAAATAAGTAGTGTAATTAATAGTACACATTTTTAGTTTTTTTTAACTTTATCAATTGTGATTGTTGAATATTTTAATTTCAATTAAATCACAACGAATATTTTGGTAGAATTTTAGTAGTAATTGGTAGATTGGTTAATATTTTTATAAACTTATATTTTTATATCTCCGCCTAGGCGTTAATTCAGAATTTAAATAAAACTATCCTGATCAATTTACTGGAAGAATTCTGAATTTATTATTTCATCAACATTAATAATATAAAAATTAAGCTTTATTGGTAGATTATATCAGAGAGGTATATAATATTTTATGTTTCTATAAAAACATTTATTATTTGTAATACAAGTATAATTTAGCAGATAGTTAAAAGCAATTCATTTAACATTCTAGCTGAGCTAAGGCGCAAGCAAATACCAGAAAGAAAATGAATCTTGTTATATCGTGTGGTCCAATATACGGGATATTCTCTTTTTTTTTGGATGTTAAAGAAAAATCACTTATCATTGGGGCACAATTCATCATTTATCATCATTATCATCATCATTTCGGCAGTAAGACATCACAGCTGGACATAGGCCACCACCATAGATTTGAATGAATGGGCACATCCTGCATCCACTGTCTTCCTGTTGCTGGTCTGTCGTCACCACTTCAATATTTAAAAACTCCAGTAGCAGTCTGGGTCGGTTCTTTTTGGTACAAAAGTATTTAGTAACAAGTAACAGTTTATCGTAGTATATAAACCAAATATTTGTTAAAATTAATCCTTTCGTATAACAATAAAAATAGCTCATACATTCTCATATAAATTTAAAATATTTATTATGTATACTCAATGTTTTTGGTCACTACAGATCGTCGATAACACAAGCCTGCAATATATTTTTCCAAAAAAGTTTGTAGCGTCATGTTATTGTAAAGACATAGGATAATCATGACTTACATCGTCTTTATCTTTTCAGTTACAAGGAGTACGCTATACCTCTCCTAAAGATTTTCTATAGCACCGGTTGGTTGAGGGCTGAAGTAAGCGACCTCCGATGACCTTAACAATATCGTCTGACCAGCTTAAGTGTCGACGTCCTATGCCACACTTGCTGGTGTCACCAGCTTAAGTGATAGTGCATAAAATGCGCAAATTACATATTTTTCTGAAATTTACTTATAGATAATAAAATAAACGAAAGACCTTAAAAATGTAATTACCTTTTATACATTCTATTAGATATTTAGTAAAAGACATTGGGACATCGAAAATACCATTTGTTGGAAACACTTTATGTTAAATATACCGACATTATATTTGTAGATGCAAATAAATTTTAATTAATCTATATACATATTAAACTGTAGACTCCGCATGTGATAAGGACAACGCTCTATAAAACCGAACCAGCTGATTATAGCCCTTAGTTTTTTATTGTCTCTTTCCCGATGTGTCTAACCAAATGCCTTGTACCTAAATTAGTAGTTTTTTAATAAATAGCGTTAGTTGTTAAGATTTACAATGACTACAGACATTATTTGTTGATTTTTTTTTTGTATTTGGACCACAGTTCAAACATTGGAGACGTGTTAAAGAAATATCGTAACAATTTACTGGGGATGACCGCATGCGCAATGGATGGCCGAAATTTTGCCGACTCGCTGTTAATTTCTCAACGAAATTGCTCATCTGTATCTCAGAACAGATAATATTAATCCGTATCTTAATAGAATTAAAAAAGTGATTTTTTCGTTGACTTATATTCAACTTATATCCATTGTTTAACATTCGGTATAATTTTAAGCAAATATTTGGCAAAAAACAAAGTAAATATTAAAAAGCTTATTTACCTACCAATCTGAAGGGAAACAGTGTATTTTTTATATTTTAATCTTACTTATTAAGTAACATGAGCTTATATTACAGTAAAAGCTCTTTCAAATTGTACCAGCGGCATTTGCCAGATTCGTAAACAAACGTGTAACATTTACATTTTTAAGTAGATGAGAGCCTTTTTTCCCAAGTTAATTGAAGGCAGCATGAATGTTTTTTTCATATTCTTACTTACAAAAGTAACTTCAGAATTAGTTCAATTATAATAGTCACACACACAGGTAAACAAAGAAATATCATTTTATAAACATATTTTGGGGTTATGATTTTATAAATTTGTCGTCAAAAAATGTTTGATTTTTTACAATTAGTTACTATTTTTTCCTAGTCTAGATCGATCTACCGACTATTATATTTTCAGATTATAACATTTCAGTTCATTACAGGGTCGGAGTGAAACGAAAATGAAAAAAAATGCAGTGTAACATATTCACTACTTCTTTTGAAGGTTGTGGTAACTTCGACCCGTTGTGCACTGAGTCCTGGTTTTAATGTTTGCTTTCCTAATTTATAAATAGTTTGTATCTAGTTTCATGTAATAGATCTTATTAAAATTATATTAATAAATCTTATTATAATGTTTATTAGGATTCTATATATAGCGTAAAAATTAACAAAATATAAATAAAAAAACAACAAAAACTACATTAAAAACCACAAAAAAGTAGTTTAACATTTAAATTACAAAATTGTTAAAGACGAAACTTGGATAACTTAGCACTAATACAAGTAAATACCTTGAAACGCCAGAACAAGAGCAAAGAAAGAAAATGTTAATTATGATTGTTCCTAAAAAACAATGACCGCTAAAGTCTATGGGATGTATATTAAATAAAAAACATTAATAGATATCCTACGCTAAATACGAAATTCATATTACGACAAAATTTAAATTTAAAACGAAAACGATAAAAAACTTAAAATAAACAAAAACAAAACAGACGATAGGGTATCGTAAAAGCGTGTGTGGAGTATGTGTGTGATTAATATTTTTAATACTATTATATATGTACACAGTATAAAGTATACATCACACAGCATAGCGTGATAAATAAACAAATTATTTATGGTTTCGTTTTACTTATAGATTATATTATGTTCTTTCATGTATTAATAAATTGTCATATTCAATATGTTATTTTACACATAAATAAAATCATTTATAAACATTCTTTCTAAGGATATTGGGATTTAATATAAAGCTTTCTGATGGATCCTAAATGGGAGCAAGTCAAGGCTAATAGTACCGAACCCTCATTATGTAAATCGAAACCGCAATTAAACATTTTTTTTCTTGAACAATAGAAGAGGATATAAGAACACGAATTGTTCCGTTTTTAAATTTAATTCTCGAGGTGCTTCTCTTCAGTTGTTTTAATCTAAACCTCTCTGTTTTATGTCTATTTATCAAATTAATCCATTTTTATATTTAATTCCCGACTTGCTTCTCTTAAATTGTCTGAATCTAATTTCACTGTTATTAGAATATTTATCAACTAATTTTTTCATATTTAATTTTCTCGGTGCTTTAACTGAATTGTCTAATTATAATTTAGCAATTTTTCGATTGTTAACTTGTCAAAATTACAAACTCTACGACAACTTACTGCTTAGAAACGTGGTGTCTCCCTCTGGGCTTCATTAACAAACTTACAGTGGCCCAATGGACCACGGAGAGGTTTATGCTCGGGAAATCTCAATGAGATCGAATCGGGAATGAAAAAATCGTAAACAGAAAATAATAACCGAAATAGCCCGGCAGATTGATAAGTTTAAATACCATTGCGAAGGCCACATAATCTCAGAACATATGCCTGCTGAAGCTTAAAAGTTCTGGAGAGATGACCCAGCATAGAAAGTGCGCCCACTAAACGAACAGACAGATTTAGTTAAGGACATCGGAAGATGCTAGATGTTGCTTCTAAATAGTTCTACTGGAAATCTATGAGGGAGGCCCTATGTCTAAGAGGCTCTATGTAAACGTAATTTTATTTTACTACAACACTTTGTAGTGTGTAATCACGGTTTAATTTTATGTCATTCGAACCCAATTTAATAAATAATTAAAAGAACCCTTCAGTCGAATATCATTTCCCGTACTGTGGTTGGCCTCTTAACACAGAAAAATTTAAATTACATTTACACGATGTAATTCGATACTTTTAAATGTATGTATGTCCTATTATTACTTTTTTATCAAAAGTTTGGTTCCAGCCTATAGACAGCCACTGAAAGGTAAAGGTGGCCACCAAAAATATCTATGGAGAGATATATTATAATCGCCAAACTTGGCAGGCGGGTTGGCAATCGCAGTGTAGTATTATGGTACGCAGAGGAGAATGTTACCCATCCTCTGAAACTTGTTTATCAGTAATGGTAATCCTATATACTCGTAATTAATGCAGTGTCAATTATATAACATTGTATACCTGGAACTGAACCCGCGACCTATGATGGCAAATCTCATTCCTTTACTTCTGGGCTACCATTGCTTAAAACACTACTCAATAAATCAAATGTATTCTCCGAAAAACCAAAAAATTGTGATAACAAAACCTTTTCGATATCGACAGACTTCTTTGAAATATACGAATTTATATAATAATATAAGCATAACACGAGTTTTGTTATCTTTTCCTTTTCCAAGAAAATTAGATTTGAATGGATTTGTTTGACTTTGTTTATTAACGTTTGTAAGTTGTAAAAATAAATATTTAGATTGGTAAGTGATTCATATATATATGCGTGTGTGTTTATGTGTGTTTGTTGGAAATATTAAAAATTCTTAAAATTTTAAAAATGTAACAGAAAAAATCTGAGTTTGTGGGCTCTTTTTGCAGAGCGCGAGTTGAACTCTCGTAGCTTTAAGTTGAATGGTATCAAGAATGATAAGGGAGATAATGGAGCTAAATCCCTACTGGCCTTTTACTCCTAACGTACACAAGTGGTTACTTTAAAATATCCGTTTTGCATCGTAATATGAATAAATTTATAATTAAATATTGTCCTATCATCTGTCTTTAATTAATCGTCGTTGGATTTTTTGCAAGCATTTTTATTTTTATATTGTTAGATCATGATTCTTAATTACGAGTAAAGAACGTGGTTGTTGAATTGACTTAGTGTTAAAATAGTAATATCCTATTTCCGTAGGCGCAGTCGTAGACTAAACCGTAGAGTTGTAGTAGGCATCTTCGTAGAATATCGCGTAGGCGTTTTCGTAGACAGTTTCGTAGAATCACACGTAGACAGTACTATTTTATGGAACAATAGAATTAGTTTTAATTTCTAAGTACTGACAGAAATATATTAAAAGTAATAAAGATTAAGGTTTCTCTGCTCCGATTGATTTAGTAACCATTTCGAACATACTCAATGCGGGAATCTGCGCACATCTATTGGTGAAATAAATATCTTTTGACTTATCGTAAAAATTGTTCAATACGCGACACTCAAGTGAGCCAATGTAAACATTTATTTTTAACTGCGGCCACAACTCCGTTTTATGTTGTCGCTGTCCGACGGATGTAAATTGTATTCAAATGTTTGTAAATGATATGTCTATAGTGGCAGAGGAACGTGTTTTTAAACCTATCAATTTAGTTGTACTATGTTTTTAAATGAATATACAGGATAATTAGTTGTGCGAGTAATAGTGATTAATAACATTTAAGTGCGCTTGTTTTTTGTCAATTATCAATATGCAGAAAAGTCAATATCAATGGTTACGTAAGTAATTAAACAAGTTATGTTTACATATCTGAGAAAAGTGTTTTTTTAAAATTCGGATTACTACATGTTAAAATTTGTTTGTGTTATTACAATTGAGTTTTATTTATTATATTATACAGTGTGATTGGTAATTAGTGTAAAGGATTTTAAGCTTTTGCTGACAATTAGAACCAATCAGGCTGAACTGTTAGTTAACTTTGTTACCAAAGAGTATTATAGTATATAAAATAACAATAGTTTTAAGCTTTTTATCTAACGAAATACTTTATGTTTCCTAACTTTATAAGTCGACACTTCAGAAAAATATTCATAAAAAAGAGGTGCTCAGTTCGGCGCTTTACCCTTTATCTAACGACGTCGCGACTCCAATGTCACAACATAAATTTTAGTATGTGAATATAGCTAAAATTTGATTTAGGAGCCGTCGTTGTATATGCATAAAAGGGGTAATAATACATTTCCCTGGCAATGAAATGGTAAGTTGGTTCCGCTATTTCTACAAACAATCCTTTGTTTCACGTTTGAAAGCGCTCGCTTGTCCCTTCTCGACGCTTTTTCATGCCCTCTGGGAACCGTTTAGCGAATGTTAATTTAATTTTAACTATTTCGTTCAAACTTGCATACATTATTCTCTTTAGATATTATGAAACAACGATATGTAATACAAAGAGTTATCTTGAGAAAATTAGTCATTGATTAATATGTGTTTAGGATTTTCTTGCAAACGTGAAACCAATAATACGTTATTTTCCAAAGGATCCTATTTACTGAATTAATTTGGCTATATTTAGTAAAAATGGGATTACTTTACTGGACATGTGAACGTTGGTAAACTTGCCACTTCTCGATCAGACGACCTTACGTATTACCTTTTCTCTCACAATTTTTCTTACTTTTTATCGTTCTTTGTGTAGTAAACGTGTAGATGTAGGTTGACACTTGTACTAGAATAAAAAAATTTATTGTGAAATTGATTCAGTATAAATGGAACTATGAACCGGACTTTTAATGTCAAGAAAACAATGTTTTTTTGAAAATACTACAGTTGATTTGTCGATTGAAATAGAAAAAAATGTGTTGTGAAATTTATTCAGTTATATAGATTTGGTAGTAAAACTATGAACCGAACTAACTGTGGAAAGAAAACAATATTGTTTGGAGGAATTCAGTTAGATTACAATTTGTTATTAGAAAAGTGTTTTTCTAAATTGATTTTGTTTTTTTTAATTTTGTTTGTGTTGGTATTGTGAAATTGATTTCGCTATATTTATTGGGTTTTAGAACAGTTGGATTGTCACTAGAAGGTAGCAATGTATTCTTAAATTGATTTTGTTATTTTATTTTGTATTTATGTCACTATAAACTGTATTAATTATTAAAATAATAAAAATTGTTTAATGGCACATTTGCTTATACCTCACGTAATGAACCGAAGAAATAATGTCGTAATATTTAAAAATCCACCGAAAACATCTATACATTTATGCTATCGCTTTAATACAAAGTTTGAGTTTTCAACGGCTTGGATTTTAAATTAATATTATTTATTTTATTAATAGATATAGCCCGTGGATTGATAAGTGGAAGTGTTCGTGAGCAGTCTTCCAAGGGTACAAAAATGATGGCCAATGGAGGTTCAAACTACTGAAGTTGCGACCATCAAGCGCAACCTAAGACTTACACCGACAAGATGGATTGACAGACAACCTTGTTAAGGTGGTCCGAAGACACTAAATGCAAACCGCTTAATACCGGTCTTACTGAAAATTTACAAGGCCTACGTCCAGCAGTGGAGGTACTACTATTGAAATAATGGCGATGATGATAAACCTTTTATTTACACTCGGTGCGACCTCAGGTAGATAATATTTTTATGATATAAATTAACAAGCAATATATGTCTAATTATAATTTCAAATTCTTATAGAAAATCTACGGGGCACGCTCTTGATAAGCTGTGAATGTATAATACTTTATCTGAAATAATGATTATGGATATTATTTACCTCATCGAAACCAAATTTTGTGTGTTTTATGAAAATGAATTGTTAAAACCCACTGTGTTATTATAACGTATTTCATAAGTTACGATACATGTCGTTACCATAAATATTTCATAAAATAAATACTTTATTGTTCACAGAGTAATAGTAAAGATTTAAAGTTTTTATAATACGGAAACGCGCTCGAAACTTCAAAACAATTTGCGGGTAACAGCTGCTAGCTCGATTGCTTCATCAAGCATAGAATAATATTAAACTCCGAATATATTCTATATCTTGGATGTTTATAAATATTTATAAGGTTAATTATTTTCTTTGAGAACAAGGTGTGCTCTTGCCAATATAAATAGACATTTTTGTATACTTAGTTATTTTTTTCTTCTTAGTATGGTGATGTTGGTATTAATATACAAAATTGTAGACTCAATGTTTATGTATCTAAATATCAGCGAATCCAAACGACTCATTAAAAATAGATTCAATAAAAAAAGTATTATAAAAATTGTATAAATATAAATCTTTACACATTCCAACTGACAATAATTTTGAAAAATGCTTTTCAAATATTTAAATTAAATTAAAATATTAAATGCTCCTTAGATGTTTTTCTTATAAAACGTATAGATGTTTTTAACAAAAAATATTTTTAAATTTTAACAGTTGTTTAAGTTACCTAAAAAACGAAAAATTTAGTTTAGATAATTATAAAACGTAATAAGTTAACTTTAATTGTAATAATTATAATTATATGTAACTTCTGCAGGCGTAACAATAAAGGTCAGTTAGGAAAAAAGAGTTCCAGTATAACTGCTTTTTTAACGCTAAACAGAAAATTATCGCTGTAACGGAAGACTGAATCTGAAGGAAAATTTCCTTTGTTATAAAGTCGCGCTTGTCTGAGCTTTAGTTTACGCTTTTCAGATTTATGTCATGATCTGAACACCCGTAAACTTTACCTGCGTTTTCATTCAACTTCCTATAGTGTTTTAGAATGAAAAGAGCAATCTATCTGTGATAAATTCTGACGATAGCATATAAAAATAGATTCCAAGATCTGTGTGGTAGTCATTTTATAACTTTCTAGTTAGCAAAACCATTTCTTAATAGATTAAATAAAGATCGATTTCCATAATAAATAATAGAATAGTTCTCGTATACCCTGTAATTGATGTATCTCCATTCGTTGAAATAACCTTAGTTTAATATTAGAAATTATGTGAAATAATTTTAATGAAAACCGAGTAACATTAGGGGTAATTTATAACAAATTTTTAAATAAACACAGGGCCTCGCTAGTATACAATATAAAGTCGCTAAAATATAAAGAAAACAGACCAATATTCCTCGAACTTTGCAGGAAAATTGCAGAAAAAGCTATCAGTTGAAATAAAAGTTAAAAATAGGAATAAGTGTAAACAAATAAAATAGGAAATATAACAAAATAAAATAGTGTAATAATTTTATGAAAGGTAGTTTTATTTTTTTTAAACGGCAACACTACTTGACCCCGTCACTCTTTTGTGACAATTTCCTGTAAAATGATTGAGAGTGGTGGGATTGAAACAGCGTTTTGATTATTGAGTCGGGAGCTCGGTCACTCGTTCGATAACCATCGAAGTGATAAGTTGTCTAGTGGAAACTATGCTAGTTGGCCTATAAGAGTATTAAAAGTGAAATAAAAGTATTTACTGTGCTGTGAATTGGAGTTTTGCTGATAGTAAAGAAATGTAAAACTGAGGAATCGGGAGATGATTAAACAACCCTGTCAGGGAGTACGAAAGACCCCTAACAGCGGGTGCCATTATAAAAAAAAATGTACACAGGGGTAGTTTTTCTGGCTATTCAAAATTAAACTCAATTTAAAACTCTATAAAAGATGCATTACTTTCGTACGGGTGAAATTAGCACGGAACTGGTTATGTATTCATAATTCAAAATATAAAATATCTTTATTCAAATAGCCATTTAAATGCGCTTTTGAATCGTCTTTTTTTAATACAATACGTAGTAACCTACCAGCGGCTCGGAACGCTGATCTGTTGAGAAAATCCGGTCAGAAAATCAACAGTTGCTCTTTTAAATTAAAGTTTTTAAATTTTTTATGTGTACTGTATAATATATCGTGTTAATCAGTCGTATGTTACATATATTTGGATCAATTAAAAACTGAATATTAAATATGGTTAATTGATAAAATACTTTAATTTAAAACTAAGAAAATGTAGGTCTGACATATCTTGTGGAACTGTACATGTAAACACTCAAACCCATGAAAGATTTGTTAACTTTTTGATAAGGTTTATCCAGAAAGTCTTTTTGTCTCCTATCGTGTAACTTGTCACGTATTTCATCTATTTTTTAGGAATGAAATATTGAAATACTCTTATAAACATATATTTATATTATCATTTATTATAGTATAATACCATTTAATATAATAATTTAATGTAACATATTAATATAATATAACATTTTATATATTAATTATTTATATATAATATTATATTGTCTTTTTCACACACATTCCCGTATGCAATCACATACACACAAACAGAAGCGTGTAAATTATGGTTGAGTCTTTTGTTCTGTTTCTACTATTACTATATATTGTTTTTTTAAGCATTTGGTTTGAAGTATTGTATGATTTATGGGAAGAAACTGATATACAACTTTATCTTAGTTTGGGGAGCAGACTGTAATAGACTTGTAACCAATTTTGTGTCTCGTCGTTACAGCGCATGGACACCCACTACAAGGTATAGGCTTCCTTCATAGATATGTATAGGAGGATATACCATAATCGTCGTGCTTAGAAGGTAGGTTGGTGATTGCAGTGTAGTATTATGGTACGCAGAGATCGCTGTTGCCAATTCTTCGTGGGCAGTGACAATTCTATATGATGAATGAAGAATATGAATTATATAAGATTGTATATCCTAGGAATCGAATATGCGATCTAAGATCGCAAGTCACACTCCTGTACCGATAAGCTATCACTGCTCAGTTCATCGCACATTTCAACAAAAAAAGCTATTATTGTAAAAAAAATGTTATTGCTTTATTTATTAATTAAAGAATGGACAAACTCGTGTCTCTTACACAACTATGGCCCTAAATATAACGTAAAATATACTATTAATTACGTGAACATTCAAACATGTTGTATATTAACCCAAGGAGTATATATATATATATATATATATATATATGTGTGTGTGTGTGTGTGTGTATATATACTTCCTTATATAATACATGTTGTTATATAATGTGTAATGATTATTATTTTTAATTTTGATACAGAAATCATATCTTATTTCTCTTAAAATGTTATGTATAATGTATATAAATTTCAAAGGTCATGTATATGTTATAAAGTTAGAATTGATATAAATCACATTTAGTTTGATAAACTTTTATTAGTAACACTTTATTGATTTCAAAATAGTCTATCTCTAGTAACTAATTTGAGTATTGATTTATTTTCTCGAAATGTAATTTTTTTTTAATAATGTCCATCACGACGATCGAGTCAAAATTTTTATTATGTTTCTTCGGGTTAATAACATAGCTAGAAATATAACAACTAAAAGTTTAAAACCTCTTCCAAAAATCTTTTTAAATCTGGCACAAGTTTAAATTTTGTTTCGTTTGTAAAATATAAAACTAAGAATTATTAAAATCTCCATTTCGTTAAAATTATCGAGTGATTTAAATTTAAACATTCGTGAAGGCGTAAAATCAGAATCATTTAAGCACGAAATAGTAACGGTGAAGGCTTAAGCAATTTTTTCAATCTAAAGTCTTTTATTACGCTTGAATAATTATTGTTCAATTAGCAATTATTTTTTAAATCCAACGAGGCTATTTTTACTCTTGATTAAACTTCGCTATTTAGTAATATTTTTTGAATCATTAAATATATAAAAAGTATCTTAAACATTGGATATCATATCTACTCGCACTTTAACTGAGTATTATGACAAAGAAATATGTATTTAATGGAATCAGGCGCTACCTTGCGGAAGCCACTTTCGCACATGCAATAGTAGTCGTGCAACAAAATGCACCGCCCGCCAGCTCGCTGATAAATGCGTATGCGGCAAACAATGCAAATTACACAACTGCCACCGTTAAATCACTCAACACGTGTTTCACCCCTCCACGGGACATCTTCTGAAGTTATGTTACACCGATTAGTGCCAAACACAGAGTGAAAGAAATATATTACTTAATTCTGGCGATTTGATTAGGAAAAATACAATTTAAATGTAGAATATTAATTATTAAAAAAATTGTACATTTTTGTAACATTTTATAATAATCTAATGTCTAAAGTATTACTTTATTTCATTGATTACTTATATCTGACATTTATTATTTTTAATCACAATGAATCCTGCCTGAATCCGTTTTTTGTTTTATATTGTATTTATATCAGTTACTTAACAATTCACAACTAATACAGAAATAACCTTTAGCTAACTATCTAAATTATATTAAGGACATCTTTAGAATTATTAAAAAAAATCCTTCAACCAGAAAAAATCGTAATTAATCGAACTAATTTCCAATTTAAAATTGGAGTGGGCAAGCTTAAAAACGGTTAACCGCTGGGGCCTTAAGGCTGTGGAGTTCCACACTATCCGTTTCCTACGGGTCACATTGAAAATCTATGAAATTATCGAATTTATGACGAAATAAGTTGCCTACTTAAATCATTCACAAATTACGTCGCTTACTAAGCTTCTTATTAAAACAACACATAATTATCAGTGTCAGGTGACTTATTTGCATAATAATGACCGATACAAATGACTATAACTATATAATAAAATTTATATCAGGATTCGGAGAATAATATGTTCAAATTTATGCAATGAGTATCAACAAATAATAGTTAACAAAGGCAGCAATATCAACAATCAATAGGTCACAATCACTGCACTGCAGGGAGTACATTTTGTGTAGATATTGAGAGGTAAAATTCAATGAAAACCTTATTACTTATATCACATAGCAGTCCGATTTATATTAGAGATCACATCCTTTACCATTCTCCTCGTTTGTTGCCCAGGTCCACCTTGGTCACCGTGGCAGTCATTTGCTCGGATACGAAAGTTTGATCATTGGTCAAGGAAATACTTAAATTGCCAACCATCGCGCTGCTGTCTAGAAATTTGACAACTCGGTTGCTACTTAAACCACGAAACGGGTACAGAAGCACAGGGAAACTAAATGCCTAAAAAACTCTGAGAGCTGAAGTATGCGCTAACCATCCACTTAACAAATTTCCAACTCACTTCTTCCTCCTCTCTTTTATCTATGTATCTCATTTCCTCCAACTCTTTTATCAAAATCCCCCTTGTTTTAAGATTGAAAAATTTGATTAAGATTGAATGGAAACCGTTACGAACTGGTCTTTCCGCCTATGTTATTTATATCATATTAGTCTTGTATTTCCTCACATTTGGAACACGAGTGTCATCGGGAAAGGCTTTACAACTAAAACATGGATCAATTCATTAGCGAATGCTACAATACATATATTTCAGATTTACCGAGGGTATATTCGTTTTCTTATGATAAATCACTCCAGTGAATATTAAAATTATTTTTTAAGTACACGAGAGGTCATTGTAAATAATCCCGTTGAAACCGGTGTACATAAATAAATGTATTATATATATACCTATAAATACTTTTTTTAACATAATGGTAACTGTCTTAAAGGACAGACCAAGTTATTTTATTTTTACTACGTTACGCACTTCTTATCTTTAGAAAGTGTCAGATGTAAGTCAACATTTGTGGTCGTTCGTGGGTAGTAAAAAGAAACATTTTATTGTTGAAGATCTTATATTTTATTAAACTCTAAAATAAGTCTCTACTTACGCATTTTCAGACATTTTTTTGCTCTTTAATCTAATTTAAACAAATCTCTCAGCCTTGTGTATACGTTTTTAGTGTCTGTCAATAAATCTTTATTATTAAAAAGGGCTTTCCTTTATGAAACTTACACATGAACATCTTGTATTAATTCATTTAAATTTTTATGCGGTGTATTGGGGTGTAATACAAAAGCCTATTGAAGTTAGTACAGAAAACAAATCAAAGAAAATAATTTATTGCAAAATTTTCTTAAAGTCGATTACTCTTACATATTTGAGAGTATTAATATGAAATCAATTGGATGATCTTCTTTATAATGTACCGCCAATTGGATCTTCAAATTTTCTCCTTCATTTAATACATCAACTCTGGTATCATGATTTTATTAAATCTTTTATTACTGCCTCGAATATAAGCTCATATGTTCTTGTAAATAAATTTATGTGTACTCCCAAATTGCTTTTGTGTAATATTTCCTTGATAATATATTTATTCGTTATAAATATACAGTAAAACATGTTTTCTCTTATTAGAAGGTCTGTTCGCGCAATATGGCTCTAAATGATGAATAAACACAAAAAAATTTGTAACAAAGTGCATTAACGTTTAGCACCATTAAAGCTAAGTCGTGCTCGATATGTATTAAAGATTAAAAACACTTTGAATCAAATACAGATGTGTTAAGATACATACGAACCGAAAGAATTAAAATTGTACAAAATTTTTTAAACAGTTATTAACGAATGCTCGTGAGAACATTATGTACATAGAAGATATATATATATGTATATGTATGTATATATATATATATATATATATACATTTACATATATATGCTTTCGAGCTTTTGCACCTTTTTTGTAGAAAGTTCCAAGAGACATTTCAATAAGTAACTAGACATATAGTATGTATTAATCCGTGTTTTAAAAACTATTTATCTTACTTTATTATAAGAAAGGTATTTATTATATATTATTTGACAGCGAATGAGCTATGCTCCCTATAAATATTTTAAATCATTACATCCAATCTATCTGTAGAAATTTTCTTATCTTCTTTTGATTTTAACTACTCATACTAATTCTGGGCAATAGAAAGAGACCATACATTCTTTTCCCGTATTTTAATTAATATATAATATAATAAACAATTTTATGCTAGTGGTATTACTTTTATATATATATTTTTATTTTTCGAACGATGATCAAAGGGTCAAAAAAGGTCATGGGCGGATCTCTGTTTATCTGCGCTATTTATATTTTAATCTGTAAGTTTTTATCCTAGTAAATTAGCCACAAATTATGTGTTAAGCGTTTTTGGCTACGACGCCCATTGCAAGGTATGCCTTGCAATGGGCGTCGTAGCCAAAAACGCTTTCCCTAAAAGATAACTATGGAGGGATATACTATAATATCCAGGCTTGGCAGGCAAGTTGACTATCGCAGTGTGGTATTATAGTACACAGAGGACGCTGCTCCTTGTCTTCTGGATACTTGTTTGTAATCAGTGGTAATCTTGAATAAAGAATGCATAAAATGTGAATTGTGTATAACTGTATCCCGGAAATTGAACCCACGGCCTACGATGCATGTCTCAGTCGTCTACCACTTAGCTACCAATGCTAACACTGCCTTGTTTATGGTTACGAATTATTGCTTTATTAATTGAATTTTTCAATAGTAAACCATTGATGGTGATCGCTGAGTAATTTCCTTGACATCATTTACACAAACATTCTTTAAAACAGCTAAAGAAATTCACCATGCTGAATCTTTAATTGAACACAAATATTATAATTCAAATTCGCAAACATTACATTGTGGGAGTAATATATTTTATGCAACCTAAAGAAAGGTATAACAATCTTATTTACTAGTCTTAAGATTTTAGATCGCGATGTTTATCCCAAGTAAATGTGCTATTTGTTTGAATTATAGATAACTAAACAACGCGAAGAAATTAGGTAAACAACCTTTAAGATACAACTTTTGCCAAAGAGCTGAGTTGAAGAATTATTAACTATGTGTGTTTAATGTATAAAATGTAAGGACTGCAACATCTACTTCATAGGTTATCCATTTCAAAAACTCTAGATAAGTAATGTCTAACGTTTGAGACGAGGATTCAAATTTAAAAAGGCGCAGAGAAAAAAATCATAATTCGAACATATGATTTGAACTCTCATAGTTATGAGATGATTGCATTTACCATAGTTGGTTATTAACAACAACAACGTATTACAAACTTAAGGTATTTAAAATCTACTAAAGTTTTTTTGCTATAATATGTGAATTGTGGAGACATGGTTTTCTGCGTGAAATATTAGGGGGACCGGAAAGTAATGTCGCTTTTTTGAGTTAAATTCACACGACTATATTCTTAACAATTTTTTATTTTTCATCAATAATATTTTCACCTTCGTTACCAACAACCTTTTGCCATAATTTGAAGACATTGTGTACTATACAACGTCTCCCAAGTACGTAATGGGCTACCAAATGACAATCAAATATTAACATGCGCAGAAACGACATTACTTTCCAGACCCCCTAATAATATTGAAATAAGTTAAAAAATTCAGTAGCGTTTGCTTGGCCTTAATACGTAATAATATGAAAATTAGGAGACAAACCTCTGGACTAAAACATTTTGTATTTTTCATATAAATTTTAAATTGTTTTTCTGTTCTAGTTGTTTTAATGTGTAAAATATGTATAACGGGCGTCTAAATATTAATCATTGGTTTCATAAGCTTTTGTGTTTTAAATGATATTCAACATATAATTAAATGAAGATAAATTTAAATAAGAAAAATCAAAAATATAGGAAATTATCGTACTTTTGTGACTACACGAAAATTATGTTACAATTTTTTTTTAATTTTAACATTCGATTTTAAAAGGTTTGTCATCTCTGTATTAGATGTAGGATAGTACAAAATTTAATTTCCATTTTTCCGTTTAAGTTTCATTTTGTTACGTCTGTTATTATATTTGAAGCAAGCGTCCATTCGATACGACCGTATCTCTCGTATGTGAAGCCAAGCGCATTGAAACAGACAGATATTCGTACTTAAATCGGATGTTAAAAACAAATACAATATTCATGAAACGGTAGCAAATGCAAGCAGGACGTGCTTGGCCTACTCGACTCGTGAATTTTTAACCATGAACACAAAATAATTAACATCGTGTTTATTCTCGCTTCAACACTCATTTTTTTTAACTTTTTTCGCTTTGCAATTTTTATTTGCTTCTTTTAAGCTTTCAAACATTTACACTGTTTTGATAGGAATTTCGATAATCTTGTACTGGTACACGGGGTCGCTTCAAACTGGTCTTATTGGAAACCTAAAGGGTAGGCATATATCCAACAGTGGAGGTTTTTTGACTGAAATGATGTGTATGATAGAAGTCTCCTTATAAAAAAAGAACAGGTTTTAATCCACTTCATGAACCTAGTAAAGTGAAGTTTTGGCCTTTAGATGTACCGTTGATTTCCTAATTGTGATTTATTTTCCCCTATTGAAATCCGTACAGAATAATAATTATATACAGAATAAAAATTAATAACAAGTGTAATTGTATCCATAACCTATGATCTTAATTTGTATAACTTTACCACATGACTCCAAATATAATATTATATTATATTTGGAGTCATTCGAGATATTTCTAATATAAATGTTTGAAAAAATAAGCACTGTTTTTTTTTAATTAATAAATTTACAGAATTTTATAACTTTATTACCTTACAATATAATATTGTATTGACATGGAAAACAGATTCTTTGTTAAAATTCACAGTTTTATCAGCAGTCGCATTTGATTAGTCACATAGCGAACTAAACAAGCTGGTATCTGAAATCTTATGGTTTCGGGACTAGAAACCTCGGACTGGCAAGTGCAGCATCGTCTACTTGCAAGAAGGATCGAAGGCTTTTATTACAGTCATAGAAAAATAATGAATGTAAGCCACATCCAACCGGTTCTATTCGGAATCTAAGGGGTAAGTTTATGTCCAATAGAAAACGTACTACGTACGAAATAATGTTAATCAGGATGGTGATTCTAAATGATAAAGGAGTTAAATATTTTGGACCAATTAATATAACAGTGGATTTTACACAATGGAATACACAAAATACGCAAAATATTTTAGAACAAAATATTCATAATATGATATATGTGAATTCGAAAATTGAAATAACACACTTGCACTTGGCAGCTGCTTAACCGTTGCATGAAACATTTAGTCGGAATATAAATTTAATATATCACAAATTAACTGTATAAAGATCGATGAAATATTTATTTTAATTTAATTGCTTGTTCATTGCTACTTCAACTTATTTATTCGCGGTGCTATTCCGGATTCTATCTCGTAGAGTAACCCTGAGCATAACCCTTCCTATGAATTGGTCAGCGAGTATGACGATGCCAATGGCGCCCGAATTGAGAAACAACATTACACTGCCGTAGGTCATCACTGGTTACACACATTGTTCGTAGGCTTTCGTTTTAAAATACTCATATTGTCTTGTTGGATTCGATTGGATAATTGATCCATATATAATTAAATAATTAAATCCAAAAACCTTTATAGCTACCCAACACTTCAAGATACCGTGACGTGATTCTGCAGAGATTCCATCTACAACAATCTTCTTCATCATCACATTTCTAGGGTATAACGTAGATCTCTTATCACCGGCCTATAAGAGACAGATCCCTTGTCGGTGGTAAGAGGCCTGCATTCAGAGTCTTCAGAATCAACGACTATATAATATAACGATACAAAAGTAACTTAGAATAAGCATGACAAATGGATGTCCAACACCTCAATTAAAACTCGTGACTGCTGATGCTACAAAGCTCTCGAAACGTCGGGAACATAAAAATAAAAGAAAACTGTGTCTAAATTTAGTTATAACGGCTTTATTTGAAAATAAAACAAATCGTTAAATTAAATCGGATAAATACAACAATTTAATAGATACATTACAATAAAGAGATATTAAAAAGTTTACACATTTTAACAAACAACATAAACAGGTCCAAACCGCAAGCCACGGTCAAGCGAGCCAAATATTGCTCCAGTAACTGCACATTCAATTAATTCACCTGTTTTAGTTGTCTAATATTCTAGTAGTACTCGTATGTATTTGTCATGTGAGACTGTTACGAACTACGTATTTGTTAGAGCAAACTGAATATCTGCTGTCGGTAGAAATACATAACATAAACATAAAATAATTTAAATCAAAGTGACTAACAAAACAATATCGTGCTATTCATTAACAAATCCAATTCGGTTGGGATCTTCATTGGGATCATTGAGCATCCGAAAAACTATGAAACATACTTTCGTCCACGATCTGCTAGTGCCTCAAGGCTAAAGTCTACGACCAATGTTTGTTGCAAACGATGACTTACTGCTCTAAAACTTGGTGTCTCTTTTAGACATACAGCTTTGGAATGAATTGCTATTCGCTAGAGCTACTATTTTAATAATTTCTTGTTAAAAACCATCATCAATAAATCAGTAATGTGTTTGTCATGGGCTCTTTTTCGATGTACATTGGAACACTCGTAGCCGTGTATTTTAAGTTGAATGAAGTATGGGGAACTCAATTTGTTTCTACTTTTAATGTAATAAGATTCACTTGTCATCAATTCTCATTTCGTATACAACTTTTGCCTACTAAAGTAGATAATTACATGAATTAATTAATAAAAATATAAGTTCAAGAATATAAGAAATAAGTTCGACGAATCAAGAAATGAAATGCAACAGTAATAAGTTTAAACTTAACACTTATTTTAAAAGCATAAGAAGAACTCCGGTTTATAATATATCTCTATGCTGGATAGCATCTAATAGATAGTTCATGGCGAAAATTATATTTTAAAATTTTATTTTTGCAACTGGTCGTTAAATTACTTTATTGTCGTAGCGTAATTATAATAAAATAACAAAAGAACTAAAGGCATTTAATCATTAATTATATTTTAAAACATAAATACATTTGTAACTATAGATGTTATCGTCATCATTTTAGCGATAGGACGTCCATAGTTTGAGTCAGGTCTCCCTTATAGTTTACCAAAAGTACCAGGTAGGAGTGCCTGCTTCCAGCGTTTTCCAAAGACCGTAACATGGCCTTCTGTCCACCTTGTAGGTGGATGTCATATGCTTGCCGGTCTAGCCCCAGAAGCCTGCTCTATGTCAATTCCAATTGTCATACCGTTGTGCTAGGTTGATTATTGCAATATATCCACGGATCTCCTCATTACCAATGTGATCGTAGAGTATTTCCAAGTATTGACTTCTCTATAGCTCTCTAAGCCCGAACTAAGACCACGTTTCAGTGACATCATTACATATTTTGACTATAATGAAACTTATACCATAATTTAAAATACATAGATCAATAAGGTGTTACAGATATACAAAGCTATTATATAGCAAATGCTATTGGTAAAGTTTATTAATCATTAACACAAATAATAAATCTAATAGAATATCAATGCCAGATATAATTACATTTTCTCGAGTAATTAATTACGTATGAAGGAAAGAAAGTAGAGCAAAATTACCTATTTAATTATATATACTTAATATTAGGACAATGGTAGCACAGCGGTAGAGGACTGAGCCTTGCGACCGTAACTCGCGGGTTCGTTTCCGGGGATACAATCTTACATATTTTACACTTTGTTCTACAATTATATAAGATTGTCACTGTTCACAAACAAATTTTCAAGGGACGGACAGCAGTGTTCTCTGCGTACTATAATACCAAACAGATCGCTAATCCGACTGCAAATCATACTTATGAAGGTATATTCTCCCTTCCACCCAGATGTCTTTGGTGGAGGCCTATGTCTTGCAGTGGTCATCTATGTCCTCAAGCGACGATGTCGTCACAACGAGATCATTAGAAGATGCTAGATGTAGTAGTATTTACGGGGAGGCCTGTTTCCAGCTGTTCACAACAATCACTTATATTCCATTATGCAGAATCATGCAATTAAATCGAATAGTTTACATATCATGCGGTAATAAATCATACGTAATATTTTATAGACCTCGTCGTTGTGTTACGTACACGCTGATTTAGCTGTTCAGATTCAGTAATTAGTTGCACAGGTTAGAAGGCCACTCGCGTAAATTAATTAATGCATTGTCGTTGAGTTATGAATTAGCACACGATTAGCAATTATGCCCCTCGGGGCAACTGTACAAGATGTTTGATAACGAATACGTCACGACGTGTTGCCAGTGCCATATGAGATAACTAATTGTGACAAATTTTCATAGAATTAATAAGGTTTTTTTTATAGTAAAGTGAAATCCATTAACGTTCAGCACTAAATGTATAAACATTTTGAATTCACTTTAAATTGAAGTAAAGAAAGAAATATTAAAAATTGTGCAAATGTTGCAAACAGTAACTTTAGTTTTTAAATGATTTTTAGAACGAATAGCATTTTCTTGTAGGAACATAAGATACTTATGATTATTGAACTAATAGAGATTTTTCAAAGTGTCATTTCCGTTGCTATTAGCATACGGACTCTCTAATTAATTTCTACTTAAACGAAGGACACCTTCGTTTATTACTGTTTTTACTCACTTCTCTGTAAAAAATAAAATTTATATTTTTCTTAAACGCGCTTCCTCTTGGTGTTAGGATTACTAAGAATCGTTGCGTGATACTAATGCAGTTTCCTGTGTAGCTGATGAAATGATCTCAATAATAGGATTGCATTGTAGATTATTTATTACATTTACGCATATTGTATATACATGGTATGAATATTGTATGTATACATTATACATTGTATATGTACCGTTGTGATAGTGAGTTTCGTAAAAATATTTATAAAAGAATGTTCTCACGTATTTCATACTTTATAATTATAAATACTTATTTCATCTACCTTCAATAATTCATCTCTAGACCTTGATGTTAACAACTTGACATTGTTATGGCGTAGTTAAAAATAAACGAGACAACACGAGAAAACGATTTTACAAAATAGTAATAATAATAGGTTGTAACTTAGCTTAGTAAATACTGATATACAGAAACGTGACTAAAAAAAAAACAGAAATATTTCAGAAATATATTCGACGCTAGTTCGAGGAATATAGAATAAATAAAATAAATTAACTTCTAGACTGTTCAAATGGCTAACTGGTAGAAAATTCAAAAGGAATTTATTTCGTTTTTGTGCTTTGTTTAAATTAATAAATAATAGCACGATATATTGAAAGTGCAATTAACACTATTTTTAATTTTAACAAGTAGGTGTAAACTTAATTAAAAAATAACGAAGTTAATAAAACAGATCAGTATTTACAATTCTCACAGCAGGAATCATTTCGAAAGAAATCCTCCTTTGTTAGCATTTTCCGCTCACCCGACCTTAATTTTACGCTTATACGAATGTTGAAATTCAATAAGCTGTGAAATTTGACTACGACTAACAACTTTTTTTGCTTTGAATAAAATTATGATCTTATTTCTTTAATCAATTTTTGTTTCATTGTATTTGCAAGTGTTAGTATCAAGAACCTCTTTTCGTAAGAAACTTCCTTAGATAGTACTTTATAAGTGTTAACTAATCACTTATCTAATGAGATAAACTAGTTCAAGTCTCGAAAGTGTCGAACTCACACGGTTATTATGCCGAGTTTGGTCTTATAAAACTGTGTTGAACAGCTGTTACGAGTATATGCTTTTGTTATTTGGTAAAAATCTCTTTTAGATTTATTTATTTATCATCGTTTCAATTATTAGTTTTCAAAAAAAATTATAATTATATTTTGCGAAAGTTGGTCTCGAAAAGAATTCATAAAGACAACGACATAAAATAATTGAAGTTGGAGTTCAATATGTGTACCTCAGTCAGAAAGTAAAATTATAAAAAGCAAACCAGTGTAATAAGATCGGATCAATAAGAATAGAAGATTTTTCAAGCTAAATCTAGCACCCTATACAAAAGGGAAAATATTTAACCAATACGTTCTCCCTGATTTATAATATGAATTAGAAACTAGGGTCACTAGGAAAGTTATGAATAAACTGACGTTGGTATAAATAGCAGTAAAGAGGAAGCTGGTCTTAAGGAATTAAAAGACAAGCAGATGAAATCAACAACATCAAGCTCCATTGCCAAGGAGACAACATTCCTGGTGTAAGTGCCTACTAGAATGGAAGAGAAAAAGACCACTGGATGAGGTACAGCTAAACTCTCTGTGTCCAAAACAGGGTGTGTGGAGAGAGATGAAGGAAACTTACACCAAAATTATAGTCGAGGAAAGCTGATAAAGAAAAGTGATAAAGTTGACTGACCACCCAATACAGATATTATATTAGATAGCGTACAGGCTTATAGATTAGTGGATATAATATTCTTGAATTTTTGATCTTGGCTATTCCGGTTTCTTTTACTTCTCTTTATATCGGTAATGGCGATTAGTTTTTTTTTTTTTATTTTGGCTTTTCAAAACTATAGGGTACAGTTGTATATCCCCTACCACTACAAGCAATGTATCTAAAGAGCCAAAAAAATATCATTGGCATTGTTTTACAACTTTTTTTAATAAACTTAGAGAAATATTTATTCCAAAGTTACGTTCGTCATTTCCACAATACAATATATTAAGTTAAATTTCACTCAAACACTAGCGAATGTTTGGACAGTTTGTACAAATGGGAGCCACGGTATTAACTTGTCAAATGAAATGTTGAAATTTAACAACTTTCGACGTATCTGCCTGCTTGTGAAGTTTCGGGATGTGCTTGATTAAATTTATGTCGTAACGATATGTTATGCGTTCTGTTGTTACGGTCTTAGATGTTCGATAATAAGGTAAAAAAGATTTTTAATTTCATATTGCGTATAAATAATTTCTTATATATCGACTAACGTATCATTAAAATTAAAATGTTTATTTTTTAATAGTTGTCTACTATCGATTTAAAAATATTAATTATTTCAAAATGTTTGTGATACATTTGTATAAATACTAATCTTTAGTTATTGACTTCATCATAATATAATACGACAGAAAACCGACAAAGCAGCTGAAATAGCAGTAAGAAGGCAACATAGTGTAGATAGATATTGTGGCCTTCAGGTGCCGCTAACTAGTAGAAAAACACTGGGTGCTGGTTGCTTTCAACTGCTTTTAATGGAAATCGATGGGAAGTTGCATTAATGAGAAGTGAAGTAGCGGACTTTTTAAGTATACTTACATAGGGAAATTTTACTTAATTAAAAGTTGTTAATTTTTCTCTTTCTTTTATAAAGTCTTTACTAAAACTTATTTAAAAATTATTCAAATGGTAAATCAGAAGATAAAGCCCTTGACAGTCACCATTATATTTTGTATAAGAAGAGTTTAAATAAAATATTAGCACTGCTCTCAAACGTCTACAAAGAAATCGTTATTTATTTGGATTCCAAAATTCGGAAGGCACCAGTCATCCATCAATCCACACGTCAGATTATAATCCACACTCTTTTCCCTTTGCACAAACCCAGAGCAGATTTAGACTTTTGTACAAGAAAGCAACCAAATGATAATTGATATTTTCATAAGAATGCATAAATGACTGTTCTTTTTTATATGTATATACCATATATCCAATAACCAATGGTTGCATAAATAATAAATAATCTAATGATAATACATTAAGATTTTTTTTCATATTAAAGTTACTACATATTATTGCTTATAATCTTTCCCTGGAAACTTTATACCTTGCATTGCGACAGAAAAAAATAAATTAATGTTATATATTTAAGAGTGATCACTTTAACAGTGCTTGGAAAAAGGTGTAAAAGATTTAAGGCTTCTTGATGATAAACATAAGCAATCATCATGTATAATCAAAGATCGTATAAGAGTATTTACCTTAACTTAAAGTATTATAAAAAGTGCTTATGCATATATAGAATACCTGGGAGGCATATGAGAGCGTGGTACATAACAATACGTTTTTAATAACATAATATTTATGCGACATCATTTAAAATCTTAATAATTGTATAATGTTGTTGTTGTAATGTTAATAATTTTGTAACTTATAAATAATTATGACAGACACATGAAAAACACAGGACATAGAAATATTCTACAATATAGACAAGAATACATAAGAAATAAAACTGAATTCCTTCGTCAAAAAGTTAATAGTTCCTTCATGGGTATAACTATACGCCTATATAACAAGGTTCCATGAAATATTATAGACCTTCGTTTTATTTATTTCAAATGTAAAATTAAAAGGATTATTATTATATTTTAGACTCATTTACGTGGTTATTAATATAATGTGCACATAAAAAAATGAAAAATCACATTGAGAAAGAAACTATTTTTGTTGGTTTTTGGCCGGCTTTTCAATAGATAAGATCACGGATTTGTTTTCCAAACCTGCGAGCACATCCATCGTACTCATTACACACGTGATGACAACAGGATGGTGAAATTACATACACGGCCAGATCTTTATTAAATTTGCTTCTTGAAATTCTAACTCAAAAACTGATCTGTCGCTCTGGGTATCCCCCGTAGTCACCGAAATCACCCGGCTTGTAGCTCAAAGTTAAATTATGCAAGAACAATCCCCGAACTTGTGAATTTAACAGAAAATATTCGTTGAGTAATTAGTCCAATTGAACCAAGTTTACTACAGCGTGTGGTGCAGAAACCAAGGCTAGGTTTTCAACGCGCAACAACTCGACGGTCCACAGTTATTTGTTTAATATAGTCTTAAAAAAAATTAATCCGCGTTTTTATTCTATCGCTTAATGTTTTTAGTTAAACATTTTATTTTATATAAATATATTAATTTTAGTTTAAAAACAGAAATCAGCGATCAGACAATGTATATTTAAATAATACAATACTTTCAAGTAAGGAAGATAAATAGAATGAAAAAAAGAATGAAAATAATAGGTCATTATCGTTATCGCCGTAGTTACAGCTTTAAGATATCCACAGCTGAACATAGGTCTCCCTTTATTTCCAACAGGACCGTTTCGTAACAAGCTGCATCCAACATATTACGAAAACTTTGACATAATTGTATTTATTTGATTTTGTATTTGATTTATTTAAATTTAGTCTTGACGTATATAGAAAAACACACTAAATTGCAATAAAAGTTTAAAACGAATTTTAAATAAAAATGAAACACGTTTCTGCAAACAGCACGAGTAAATCCCTGATGCTGATTTAAATACGATTTTTAAACACGAAAAAAGGGTGAATGTAAGTTTTATTTAAACCTGGTATTACAGAAACTCGTGCAGAAATTGTAGAAAAGCAGGTATTCACAGTTCGTCGTAATTGGCGTAAAATGTAAAGACTTCAAGCAAATGAACTCCACACGAAGTACTATTCGTTTACATGCGCTTTAAAATCATTGCTATTTTAAATGTAAAAAGCCTCATTTAGCTTATCTAAAAAATCAAAATGTAACTGCTTTAGTTTCTTTATTTTCAGAAAAAATCCAATTCACAGCGCAGTAAATACTTTTATTCACTTTTAATACTCTTATAGACCAACTAGTATAGTTTATACTAGACAACTTATCACTTCAATGGTTGTCGAACGAGTGACCGAGCTCCCGACTCAATAATCAAAACGCTGTTTCAACCCCACCACTCTCAATACTGTTACTGGAAGTTGTCACAAAAAAGTGACGGGGTCGATTAGTGTTGCCATTTAAGAAAAAAAAAAACTATATTTTATAAAATTATTACATTCGATGATTCGATGCTACAAAATGTGTAGCCTTCTGTCACACTAAAAACATCAGGAACTCTGCCAAAAAATTACTTACTAACTTAAGTTACCCATTATTATTTTGGAGCCAATAGAAAATAATCTTATTTCAATTTTGATTTAAACAAGCGTAATCTTATAAATGTGTCTATTTTGTCTAAATTTAAATATATACTCTAAGGTAGCTTATGTACATTTAAAAGATTTTATGTGTCTGTTAAATTATACAGTATTTTGTACCAATGCATTTAGGTATGCATACATTATCATATTTACAAATAAATGAGTTAAAACATTATAGATGTTAATTTTCTCATAAGTATAGTGTAGTATACACAAACTTAACTATTTTAACCCTTAATTAGGCGCATTAAGAAAATCACACAATTAGGCGCATGGGGTCTTAAATGACCCCAAAAAAACATTGGGAAAAGAGTATCAAAAAGGAATAAAACTTAATGGATTTCTATAGTAATTAATAAAGTTCTTTAATATACTTAACTTTAAGAAACAAATACTTACTATGACATTAAAAATATTAAAAAAAAACACTAACAGTAAACCTCTCTTTAAACTAATTTTTTTGGCATAGCCGAGATCAACTTAAGAAATAATGTTTATTCAGCCTCATCAGCGGAATCTTCTGTTCTGCATCCGACGCAGTAAATCCTTGAGTGTTGCTTACAAATAAATTTACGACACTTGAAACATTTTGTTGGTACTTTTTTTGTCGTCCTTTCTAGGACATGATGAACAGCGTCCGCGCTAAGCTGTCGATTGATAAACCGCCTTGCTCACATTATAAACTTCACGTAGCCGTTTTTTTGTTGTCGCTGGTACATCACGTAGTTGTATACGACGTTTTTGGTGATCTTCCACAAGTGCCGCAGCTATTTTCTTCAAGAAAATCCGTGTATATGTCATAGTCTTCCCAGTATTCGCTTTTTATATGACAAATGCGTTGATGCAGATATGTTTATACTCCAGGTAAATGTAAAATAATATTTTGTGCTCGGGTCCTTACTGCGTTCGAAGGTGGTACTTTACACCATTTCACTTTCGGGCCATTTCTCTGAGTATGTCGAGATAAAAAATTATTATCTTCCGTTGATACAGGGATGTCTTGGATATGTTCAGACTCCTCAATTTCGCTTTCTGAATTATGAGCACTATCAATGACAGCATCGTTTAAAGTTTCGTCTTGCGAATCTGAACCAGCGATATCTTTCTCTTCATCAAGCACTTCATCCAGCCATTGCAATACTTGTTTGTCGTTAGGCATTTAAATTCAAAAAAAAGAAAAAGCATAGAAAAAAGCTCAAAAATACATAAAGAAATCATACCGTATCAAAATACACACATACAAATATAAATAGTAAACAATATACTAATATGAACACAAAAAAAATCACAAAAGTAAAAACTTACCTTCGCCAAAAAATGGAACGTAACTGGGCGCATGGGGTCAGCTCTCTAAAGGACAGCGATGTGTGTGCAAGAGTTAATGTTCTAGATGCGACTAATTTGCGTACCCCGAGGGGAGTGTGGAAGCTAGAAAGAGCGTTAGTACGCTCTGAAGACCGTAAGCCAATATTTTTTGAATTTCAAGTGGCCTTGACCCCATGCGCCTAATTAAGGGTTAACTGAAAAAAATTATTATGTTTTAAGATTATACAATAACATGTATTGTTTGCGCAAAATCGCTTTTACACAAAACCTTATAATATGTGACGGAGGTAAATGAGGAACATCAGACTAAAGAAGGCGAGGAACATCCTCCTAGTCATTTCTTTCCCGTATCCATAATTCTACTCGAGGGTAGGTTGTCGAATTGAACACAATTTTTCGCGGGTCACTTGCGTCCGAAAATCGCTTATAATGCTGATGAATGACAGTTAAAAGATTGCGGAGATAACAGAGCCAATCACGTCTCTTCTTAAGCGGCTCCAATAGATTTGGTTCTATTAGATAGTGCGCGTACGTGTGCGTGCGTGTGCGTGCGCGTGTGCGTGCGCGTGTGTGTGCGCGTGTGCGTGCGCGTGTACGCGTGTGCGCGTGTGAGCGTGTGCGCGTGTGCGCATGTGTTTTAATATTACAGCGAATAAATCTTGTGTAAAGAAAGATCGTGACCAACGATTTTTCAATTAATTTTTTTTTTTTCCAACACGAAGACTGGCATCACAAGACTTAACCCGACGTCTAAATCTCCGGCAGCAGATAAACTCTCCGGTACCCTTTTGTATTGTAATCTTTATTCTTTAGTAATTTCATTTTAAATTGATTAATAAATTTTAATTTATAAATGAATTCATTATTGTAATCGTGTACTTATTTATGATATTACGTACTTATGTTTTTAATTTCAGTATTAGCCTAAAACTTGTAGTTGTACGGTTTCGTAAGTCACCGCCGCAACAGAGCTCCGTGCCAAAGCGCAAAGTTTCCAATTTCATGTGGTTACGATTAATCTGGCGGTATTCACTCCGGTGAGCTCAACCGCGGAAAACCGTATACAAATGGAAGAATATTTCTTAGCCAAAAAGTAGTTGGGTTACGCAAGCTCGTTTTGTATTATTAACTTAAGTTATTAACTTTATGATGATATTAACTGGTGACTTGTAGTACGAGAAGTTCTTGGGAATATTCTTTTTTTTATTGGAATATATTGACAAAAATTTGTCAACTCAGGCAATATAGAGTGCTTCTGTCGCTGAAGTGATCATAAATGTAACGTTAGAAATGTTCAGTATTAATCGAACGTAATATTAATTTTACATTTATTACACTGAACAACAACCCAAAAATATCTTGTTTGATGATTACATTTTCTAAAGCAGTTTTTCATGCTGATTACAAATCTGAAAACCGTTTTTCTCTATCACGTCAGGTTTTTTAAGATATTAACATAAACATACATTTTTTAATCCCTTATTGTTAAGTTTGAATACTGTATTATTACACAATGGAAACATGTATGCATCGGTACCGGTTGGTTATTTTACTCATCTAAAAGAGACGTACGAAACCATGTCGCTACTTCTTAAAAAAATTTGCTATCGCGATTACAATGGTCAATGCCAAATATCTCAACAACGGTGGGTGATAGAGACTAACGGTTTCTATATTTGTAATCAAACGGTCTTACTTGTCTTAAAACAAGTGTTGGTTTCCAAGATATTTTCCGAAAGTTTTTTTTGTTGATCAGTGTTATCAACTAATAAAATGAACATTTAAAATCAAAAAAAAATCAAAAAAATGTATAACATTTGTTGATAATAAAATTAATATTGCTATCTATAAGTCCTGACTGATGCACAAAGTATGAACTGTCAAACGCGTGATCTTCATAGCCAACTGTCAAATGCACGAAATTTCGGTCTTTATATTTTCGGAAATTTTTTTTCATTAAAGACCTTTTAATAAGTATTAAGAATATTTAAAAAAAAGGAATGAATTTTGTAAAGTCTTTATCGGGTTAAAACAGGCTCAAGAAATTTAATTTTTTATAATAAGATTTATGATTTAGCTATTTAATAATCAATTTGTGAAGATTTTCAAAAGTAACAGTTAAGATTACATCGTAGATGAACTTCACGAGAGATATGAATACATTTAAACCATCATTGATATCGCTGTCTATTTTTGATCACTTAAAGTGATCCCCTGTATACGTACTTATTCAATTTTCAACATTAAATATCTTGAAACTTTTTTTAAGAGAGTTTTATTACGTATATATTATTGCATTTTGTTCTTAACTTTAAACAAATATTTACTATCAATTAGCATTTTCTTTTTTTATACCATTTGCTTTTCTTTTGACTGTTACTTTATAATCAGCTCTTAGCACTAAAGATTTTTTATAAGTAAATAAAATAGTTTTTCTTAAGATATTTTATTTCACGTCGGCGAAATCTCTCCCTGTAGAAAATGCAACTCTTCTATCTAAGACTCATTAAAATTCCCTATCGCGAACATTACTTCTTTTATTGCAACTTTCCTTAGAAAAATATATGAACTTTTAGAAGGAGGACTTATTTTTTGAAATATAATATGTATTGACTATTTTACCAGAGTTTACCTTTGAAATAATATATATTTTTTTAATTATTATGGTATGCGTTTAATATGTGCTTTATTTGTCACGGTATGTGGAGGACAGAACTTCAAGATGCAAGTGATGGGACTTCAACAATAATAATTGTGAAGTCCAATGCCACCGTATAAGTCGTGACCATATATTTAGTAAAGCACCTCAAACTAATTTTCATTTACGTTAATTCCAATTACATAGACACATTTCTTCAAATTTCTCTTTAAAAGTGATCATTGGAGACAAATAGATTAAATATCCACCACCACAACCAACCCGATCTAAGCCTATGTTGATCATGGTATTTACGTTCTCTCTAAAAGAAAGCGATATCTCAGCATAATGAACACTACAAAACTAATACAATGCAAATCAGTACAGTATCAGAGTGGTGATTAAACATAGATAATTATATTCATATCTCTTATTTTCATCCAAAGGTTGTTTGGTAGAGATCGCCTCGAGTAATAAGATCACCCTTATATAAATATTTTGTTCTTTTTAATTATGATGTATGGTGTACAATAAAGTACAAATAAATATATAAAATTTAAATAATAATGGCATTATTCAAAACTATTGCCAGAGTGGATTTTGTGTACATACATATAAGTATATACCATTACCCGACGAATAGATAGATGTATTATCTTTTGTTCTCTTGCTCACAATCGAAAATGCTCTGAAATATTTCAATTCAAAATCAAGTCATTCTCCGAAATATTACTCATTGAAATGTTGACTATTGATCCCTTTAAAATCGCAGTGAGCCAATATTGTTCGTTTGCTTCACCACGCCAATCAAATTCATCCAAATTAAAAAGTCAAACTCACAGTGACCACTTAAAAGCACACTTAGGAAGGCAACAGTTACAATGCATCGAACCGTGTCACCATAAAGTTTATGTATAAATAAATTTTAGTAAAATGTTATATAAATAATCAAGATTACATAAATAAATATTTATATCTATGCACATATACATAAGTCAGTGATGTGGCAATAGAGATTTAATATAGTATATAAAAAGAAAAAGAGCCAAATTGGTAAATGTCATTTCAGCTATTGAGAGAAGTGGTTTCGATAAGACAGTTATACATGATGATTGTAAATGGATGCCTTTAAAGGAGAGAATGTTCACTCATTTGTTAAAATATTTGCGCATAAATACATTTTTTATTAAGAAAAAACTAAACTTGATACTTAATTACGTTAATTAACATCGAATGGGACATACATTCAACTCTATAAAACTTTCACTACCTATTTTCAATCCTAGAAAACCATGAAAAGAAATCTAAAGCAATAAAAACCAATATGAAGCTAATATGAATATTATAGAAATTGCATGAGATGGATTGAAGGCTCGCACCGTCTGCGAATGGAGCTTTGTGTCAACCTCCTAAATTAATTAGAGCACTAATTATTGTTTACCTAAATTCTATGAAAACAAAATAAATAAAATGTGATGAATTTAATACTTTATCTGTAAAAAGAGAAACATATTTCTCGTTCCATAATTATTTAATGAAAATACTTTTCAAATGTACAACTTCTATTTAATTTTTCAATTCTGATTACATTGGAATGGATCGAGCTTTGTAAATACACTTTATTGACATGCGTCATAAAACAAATACAATTTGAGCTTTTAGTATCTATTCGACTATTTACTATCTAAATATTAACTTCAAAGCACGTTAAATATTTCGACCCTGTTTTATTGTGACCCTGTGATATAAACAATAAGATGATAAATAATAGGTGTAGTTCAATATATTGAATCTATTAGATTAATAGCAAACGCATATCGTCCTGCTGCCTATGCTCAGCTTTTAGTTTTTCCTAACATATCTGCTGTAAAATAATTACTACGGAAATATCAGTTTCTGTAAACGGAATAAAAAACGTAACTGTAAATATTTAATCGATTATTAAAAAAATAATAAAAAACATTAGTTCAACTAACATAAGTCTTATCTGGAATTGCATTTGGATGACTGCCAATTTTCCTAGAAAATTACGTAAAAATTGAAAAAGAGTTTTTATAAAATGCATTTTTACACACATCGGCGTTGACTTATTCGTCGTTCGGCCTATAGACCACTGCAAGGCGTATGCCTTCTCTAGAGATATCTATAAGGGGATATACTATAATCGCCACGCTTGGCAAGCGGGTTCGCGATCGCAGTGTGGTATTATGGTACGCAGAGCATGCTACTGCCTATTCTCTGGAAACTTATTTATGAGCTGTGGCAATCCTATATAATTAAAGTATGAAGTGTACATTGTTTAAAATTGTATCCCGGAAATCGAACCCGCAAACTATGATTGAAAGTCGACCATTGAGGTACTGTTCAATAATTAATATTTAGATTTGGTCAAATTTACAAATGATTATGTGTACATAATCGTGGGCAGAATTTTACGTTTATAGATAGTATTTGTAAATACACACTCCATTTTATCGATTTTAGAATTCATAAAAAATTATAATTAAGTGAAAATTGTACTTTGGGCCAGGGAGATTCCTATATTGTTTGTATTCCATAGAGGAATAAAAACAAGCGGCATAGCCAAGCTGATTGAAATGTTGAAGTGGCACTGGGCAAAGACCTAGCGTGCAGAACAGATTGCTGCTAGAACTTTAAGGATCTAGAGCGGTAACCAAAGAGCGGCAAGAGTAGCGTATTTTTAAACTCATAAGCTGGAGAGACGCTTTTGTTAAGGTCGTCGGAACAGTTGCAAACCACTTCGAACTGGTCTTATTGAAAACCTCTAAAGGAAGCCTTTGTCTAGCAATAGAGGACCTACGGATGAAATTACGGTGATGATGATAAACGTATTATAAACGATGATGTATTTACATATATTATAAAAAAATAAGGCAGATTTATGAGGTTTAAAATCAAGACGGATAAATGGACACATTTTTATAACTTCTTTGTTACCTTTACAATTTACTTTCGTTTTCTTAAAATCTTATAAACTGTCTTTGTACTTCAAAAAAAAGTTATCTTAACATAAATTTATGTCTACACTTCAATAATGAGTCGTATTAAAACAACAGACGTCCAAAAGTAATAAAATACAGTCCATTAAAATCTGTGCGCCGCACATCTTCAAAGTTTTATTGCTTCCAATTCAGATAATTGCTTGCATTAATGGTATTTCAACCGCGGCTACTCGGTTAATGTTGTATAATATACAGTAATACTTACTTCATGTCTATAAAAGAATACCACGGCAATAATACATGTAACTTATGTCAGATTTGAAAATATTTGGGAAATCTTAAAGTTGTGATAGTTGTGTGTGTTGTGTGAAGTTATGACTTAAAATATTGAATCCGGTGATCACCGTCTCACCGTCAAGTCGGACACTATTTTGACGTATAAAGTGAACAAATAAATAACTTACTAATTACTACCTTGTACTTCAGATTAAGGACGATTTGGCTAGTCTTTAAAAAAAAAGTAAAAAAAACAAATTTAAATAAATTTACAATTACGAAATAATTAATTCAATAATATCATTTAGCATCAGACTAATATTAATCAAATTACACTCACACAGAAGAGATTTATTGATGGTTTACCTAAACATAATTATAATCGTTTAATTCACACCACAATGACAAACATAATTGCAGATACAAAAAAGTTTTATCACTTAAAAACATACAAATAGATTCTTCGCACTATAATGCAATTTTTACAACTTTTTGTGTTATGAACTCAAATGTAATAAAAAATCATACTCAGTTCTGTATCGCTAAGGTATATTGCCTCGGCAACATTGAGCTCGTGAAACTTTTTGTACAATGCGTTCATCGTATATCCTCGTTAGCCAAGATATAATTTTTAAAAATGTTAGAGTGTGTAACTAAATAAACAATTCAGTCTAGGAAAAACACCCTGTTAAAAACATAACCCGTATATGTCATATACATTTCTACTTTCATTTTATGCATAAAAACCAGTAGAATATTTGTTTCTATCCGTCTTTATTATGCGAAAATAAAAATGTAAATCCACCATCTGCCGCCCATCCACTGTAACGTATATTTTTCATTTATTTTACCCTTATTTAATCATGCAGCCGTGCCGCGTCTTTAAATTTAAATTTTCAAAGAAAATGTTGTATTAACTGATAGTAGCTAAATATAACTTTCATATTGTTGGTATAAATAACTTTATTCTCATAATAAGTACGCTATATTTCAAGTATATAAAGTAAGATATAAAAGTAGTAGTTTTAACTATTGTATAATGTCTTCGTATTGCAATATACCATACCATGACCGTAACAGAACCGTAACAGGATCGTTATAGGAACATCATAGGGACCCACCAGATCAGGTATAAGAATAAACTTTGTTTAAAAATGTAAAAAAACAATGTCTATAGCGCCCCCGTGAAAGGAACGTGCGTTTCATCATTGACCACTGGCGAAGCATATTAGTTAAGGCAAAATATTCTCCTCGGTATATTGTAGCCGTAACGTACATAGAATGCAACGGTGTTGATGTAAGTCCCATTTCAATACTAATAATACATTTTCGACATGGAATAATAGATGTAGAATTAACTTTATCATCATCTTTTCCGACGTAGAATGTCCGCTGCTGCATCGCATGCATGCACACGCATGCATCTAGTGTCTTTATACGACCTTAACCTTTTTGACCCACTTTATTGTGGGGCTTTAGTTCCCCCGTCTTATTTTTGGGACAGTGATGTATTTTATAATGATTTTTTCACAAACTTTCCTATTTTCACCCTCTCTCTCTCTCATCCTTCACAATTCCTCTCCTTCTTCCTTCTTTCAACTTTCATATTTTCTACAACTCTGTGATAATTCATTTACATTACATTTACACATTTCCATACCTCGTCAAATTTCTTAAAATTTACAATTACCTATGTTTATTTTTCTTTCCTCCATTTTTTATTTTGTTATTTTATACAATACTATTATAATTTTCTCATTTTCTACATAACAATTTTTATCAAACTCTTAAATAACTTAATGTATTACAATGTCTTCTGACACGGTTTTATTACACTTAATTATATCACTTATTACCTTGTCGGTGTAAACCTGGACATATATCTAACGTGTGTCTTATTTGGGACGTGCCTATTATTGTCCTATTATGGTCATGGTATGTTACGCTGCTGAGGGCAGACTTCTCAATGAATGTAACTTCCAATTTTAAACTATAGGTTCACCGTTTTGCCGGTGCAACAGGTAAAGGAAAACATCGTTCAACATTATAATATATACATACAATGGCTAATCCGGTAGACGTACAGTGAGCAAGCTCCCAAACTATATAAAAATATAGACCGACGATATAGTCAAGGCGGAAAGTCTCTAAATACAGACAAATCTCGATTTTTGAGGTAGCCTTACGCCTTGCAGTGTGTCTATCGACTGACATGACGGTGATAGCTTAGAGTCAATGTTTTCTAAAGGAGGCTAGTGTTCCAACAGTACAAACATGAAAGAGAAGAAATATAATAATAAAATATATGAATAAATTACTAGAAATAAAAAAGTCCCTGCCCCACACGAGATAGGGGAACGAGAGGTCCCCAACAGCGAGGACCATAAAAAAAACAGTACAAACATTACAACGCTAGTAAAAAAGGTAAGGTTTCTTTATTAAGATTTAAAATTAATTATCTGTATGGTGTGTTACTTACTTGTGATCTATATTGTTCAGTGTAAAACCGGATCAAAATCTCATATAAAATGATTATTTAAAAAGGTTGAACGTTGAAGTATATTGCTGCGTTACATGTGACGTTTATAGTGTACGCCACAGTATATAATGGTTACGTACGATGACGGCAACAGCTGCTTCATATCGCATAAACATCAAAAATTCTACTTCTGAATTATACTGTGTACACTTTTTATTTCGATCTCGTATTTTAAACTTACCATCCAATATATTATTGGTAATAAGTAACATTGCATATAGTGAATTATAAATTTACTCACACTCAATAAGGCCTGAAGTAAGAGATCACGTTTTGTTGCCGTATGTATATAAATATATAGTCAATAATGAACAAATGTTATAAACAAAAATATACTCACACAAACAACGACATTCGAATTCTTGTTGTAAAATCGCGACAATTTTCCGTTCTTGTAATATCGAAGCAGAAGTGCATTTCAGAGAAGAACAGATTGTATTTCGAAAGAAAAGTCAGTAATGTAAGAGCGACACAAGTAGAAGGTCACTTAAGGAGCGAAGTGTAATAATATCAACAAGTAATTAAAAGATATGTATTCTATTTATTAATATCAACTCATTATTATATTAATAATACACAAAGTTCATTTCTATAGTATTATTTTTGAAAAGATGATCTCAATTTATGTTTCGCATAGAATCATTGGTGTTAAATACACGCCCGCAGTGCGCCATGCCAAACCGCTTAGGAAGTATTTTCATGTGGTTACACTTTATCTAGCTTAAACCACTGTAACGACTCAGTATTGTACATTAAGAAAGGACCTCCGTCGCTTTAAAGGCTTGGAAATTGAACAAAAGATTAAGAAATCTACAAATGGAAACTCGAAGCTTATACGCGCTATTTAAATCTCTTTAACTGTTATAATACTTTCTACGAACTTACGATATTATTTTATAAATTAAATTATTTAAATTTTGAATTTTTTTAAGAAAATCTCATGTTTTTTTTACTAGTCATCTTCATCACCACCATCACATTCATCATCATGTTTGCTGATAGACGACCATTTCAATGCACATCCCTCTCCAAAGCAACTACTAAATCGTCGGTCCACCCTTTTTTAAGGATACCCACGCCGCGTCTAAAAGCTCATGGTCTTAACTCGAGAGCTTTTTGGTCTCAACGACGGTTGGCTGGTCGATGTGCCGCCCACAGCTACTTCAGACGGACCAATTCTTCTAGCTATGTCGGTAAATTTAATTCTTCTGCATTTCTTCTCAATTTTGATTAGATCTCGCAGTGAGGCTCCAAGCGTAACCCTTTATATTATTCTCTGAATGGCCTTGAGCCTTTCATAAGGCCCATCATTAATTAAAGTATAAACTAAACGAAATAATAAACATGTAACTTAATATTGCTGTAATGCTTACAGATTATATTTAATCTAACCATTACTTGTGTTTTTGCCGTAAATATGTATTGTATTGTCGTAAATATTTATTTCATCTGCATTAAAAAAAATCTTGTTTCTCCCAGACTTGACTTGTAAAGAATTCCTCCAGGCATTAAGTCTTTGTAACATATTTTTGTAGACAAGAAAGTTTTGAAATAAATAAGTAAATATGACAGGTGAAGTACAGAATTGTATTTTCTGACCTTTTCTTAGATGTTTGTGTCATTTTTTTTAGTAAAAGGTGTACCTGCTTAAGCCATATTCTAGGGAATAAAAAGTTTCTTTAAAAATTCTAAATTACTGACTTAGTGTTCATATTAACGTTGAACAAAAATTTCATTGCTATGAATTGTATATTATCTAAATATTATAAATCCTTTATCTATTTAATTATCTGCATATAATATACAAGGGAGGCCTTCATCCAGTCGTCAACGTTGATGATGATAATGAAGTATGAAAAATAAGTCAAAAGATGTAGAAATGCTATCTACATAAAATGATTAAGTTCGTGGGGGGTTACTTGATCCGGGCAGCGCAGAACCGGTCATCGTGGTGATCTTTGGGTCTATCGGCTATAAAGAAGATGTGATCAGTCCTTATTAGATGTATTTATAGAGATATTATCCTTTAAATGACTTCTTTTTATATAAAAGGTAGACAGATTATTGTATTAAGCTCGTCGGAAAATGCTATACTCAGGTTGCTACAGGCCTTACTGGAAATCTATGGGGGAGGCTCCATCCAGCAATAAACAATAAAACGTCCTGCAGATTATGACGATGATATATAAAAAATAAGTTATGAGATGAAGAAATATTATCTACATTTAAAAAAAATGTTACAATATACCAGGGAAAAACTGTTCCTACTTTACATATGTTACTAAGCTGTTTTAGGCTTTGTACTACCATAATTTATTCGCCTAAATTCCAATAGATATGATATATTAATGTAACAAACGTTAGAATGATAATCTTATTTATTGATTAAATGTGAAATAAGTAAATACTTTTTGATAGATAAATACTAACAGGAGTAGCGTCAGACGGCATATTTGCAGCTCGCGAACTTTCTACCGCGTGAAATTCTTATTCTTAATTATTAATTTATTAGAATTTCACAAGTTTCTACGTAATTATTTTTTAGTTAAGGCTTCTACAGTATAGTAGGAAAATTTATAGAAAGATGAATGAAATCGGTTATTCTCAACTTACGGCTTGGATAAATGAAATAGGCATACATTTTATACATATATACTTTTCTTAAGCAGCAATACAACAAACACAAAAAATATAAAAATTGCGGGAAACAATGTGTAATTTTTTATAGTTTCAAATGAAGTCACGTGAGATAGTACAAGAAAAGTGGTAGTGGATTAATGGTATTATACGGATAAAAGATATTCCTGCCTTAATATTTTTAAAAATTTTGCGGTTAGCGTACGTTATTTATGCAGATTAAGTCAACTACGTTCTACAAAAACGAAGTCTTTTAACACAAGGACAATAGAACTCTGGCCTATTTTTTGAAATACTTTTGTTTTTACCGATTAAAAACGATTCGTTATGTAAACAATTAACCGATTTTAGAATTAATTAATTTTAAATCTATGTTTTTTCGAAAACGTTTTTACGACTTCTGTGAAAACTTTCATAGTGCTCAAAGAGCATTATTTTAGAGATACTGCTAAAAACTAATTTTAACGCGAGCGTAATTAACTTGGCGACACGAGAACCTGTTTACACTAGATTAGGCGAGATTTCAATCATATTAAATGTAACATAATATTTTAAATACCTGACGCTAGCGGCAGAAAATATAAGTAATGTAACATTTACAATTGCAAATTTATTAACTTTAAAACCATAAAAAATTTTACTATTTTACATAAAATATTTTACACACATTAATAATATTTATTAAGACCAAAACACTTTGCACGACGTGTTGGTTTATCAAATTCTGTACTGATAATTAAATAGAAGTCAAAATTTTCTAATAAAGAATCTTCAAAAAACCAAGTGTCATTTACTTGTCAACATTGTTAGACAAGTAAAAAAATGGCAAAACGTAAAGGTTTCTTCTTGCTAGATTTTTCGATTTTATAGAGTTGTGTTATAAATTTGAAGAATTGACAGGCAAACGAAGCATAAGACGTCCACGTCTTCGAAAGTTTCGTTATTGTAATTAGAAAACGTTAAATGAAGGCCGCTTTCAACCGGTGCTATTGGAAATCTACAGCCAAAACGACGATGATTAACTTTCAGGAGACATCTGCTAGTATCATCTTAAATACAGTCAACTGACATAGCTTTCCTGTATTTGAAGCACAGCAACCGCTGCAGAAAGCCCTTTTACGCGGAACACACTGTCCCAGATAGTAGCGAATATAAAAACTTAAATTTACTGTAGTTTGTTATTTGAAGTGAATTTAATTAATATTCTCGTACATTAATTTTTTTAAGTAATACTAACCAAAATTAAAAAAATATATTACTCCAATGACACTGTTCAGTGTGCTATGATTTAAATAATTGATATAGGTTTTACTGCTTCAGCACATAATAAAAAAATTTTGAAGTAGTTACTTCAACCTTTGGAACAAACTACTATAGATATAATATGCTTAGAAGACATTGATACCGTTATTGAATGTATTGTACACAACAAAGCGAAATGCTACGACAAATATCTACAAGTTGAGAATAGATTCTTGTCTTGCAACTTAACGATAATAGTATCATCAATATATGTCTGTGGTAAAAGAAGAATCCTTAAAAGCCTCATGCTAACTTGCTATATAATGAGATCCTAGAAATTGATTGCTAAGATATATTGCTTCATTTCGATTACCACTTTTTTTGATAATCAGCTGTCTCTTCAAAATTTGTACTATTAAAATTTATTGCCTATCGCATTCTAGTAGAAAGAGTAAATAAATAACGTATTTCAAATTAATTTTGTTTATTACATTCCTATTTAAAATTCAATATCTTGTAAATTTGTATCAATAATAAATAATGATTTACAAAAAATCGGAGATAATGGACCCTGTCGATATCAATGATGCCCTGGATGAAGCCACCTCCCACATCTATGGGAGACGCCAGGAGTGAACGTGAATCATCTAGCAAGCAAAAACGCCATATGAGTAAATGATTATCACGCTGAAAAAAATAGATAATCTTGTTTGTACTTCCCAAGACAAGGTAATAAAAGGATTATATCTCCATTTAATACATAATATATGTGTACATAACGTTTTATGTTTAGAATTTCTAAAAACATCTTCTTTTCTTGGTAAATGTCAACGGTTATTTTAGTTTAATTAACAAAAGAATAGTAGTTTTATACAGTTTTTTTTTCCAACGCGTTTAATTTTTTCTCTCCATTAAAATTTTCTCGTACCGTAACGAATAAAAGTAAGCTGAATCGGTTAAGCCGTTTTACGCTTAGCATATAATTTATTTATATCGATTGTCATCTACTTTCCGCAAGAACGAAGTCGTTTAATACAAAATTCGATACAATTCCCGCTTATTTTTTTAAAATAATATTGGTTTAAACCGATAAAAAATCATTAGTAATTTTAAATCTATGTTTTTTTTTTTTGAAACCTACTTCAGAATTGAGTTTTATACTTATTAAATACAAAGAATAATTAACAAATTATTATACCTAATTTTAAATTTTGCCAAGAAAATTTTTTTTACAAAAATTATTTATCTGTATTTTTATGTCATTAAACACATTTCAATGTTAGCAAAACTTTGGCAGATTCTATAAAACTTTAACATTCAGGTATAATTATAAATACTGCCGAAAGTACGGAGTCACGTAGGCCGAGATTGTCGTTGGATATGATAGTGCCTATTTCTAATTATAATAGTTACGTGCTAGTTGCTGTGAATATGACATTTTGGCGCGGTCCGCCTATTTAGCTGAGTCACGTTTATCTAATTTGTATAACAGGCATCGTATAAGTAGAAATTTTAGTAAAGTCCGTAGAAGTTTAAACAGCTAATTGGTATGAGTTGTTAACATTTATGTCTCTCTTTACACTAATTAGAAAATGGGAAAGGTGATCTGGGAGTATTAGAAACCATTGCAAGTTTGTTTTTTAATTGTTTGTTTGTTATTTCATAAAACGAGGTTATTGTGCCGCAAGGTCCTATACTTCCTGGATTAGCTACGCGCCGCTATTCTAATTATTGCAACACGACTACATTCGCCTTTTTCAGTCTCATAGGGAAATTCTTTTTGAGATTCTCTTCCTTTGTGAGCTGTATAGAGCTGGAGAGCCTATTCACTATCATAGAAATGCAAGTAGAATTAGCTCGGTCGCCACCGGAGAGCCTGGAAGTTTGAGCGGCGTATCACCCTGACGACACCGTCAAAGCTTTGTTAAATCGAAGAAGGAGCCTCCGATGAGAAGTTTCTATGTATAATTTAACACACCTTCCACATCGCTCATTATCAATAACACTCTTTGATTTCATTTACCGAAACCGCTGTACCGCGTCTTAGGTATTCGAGCGGTCTGGCGGGGAGGTAAACCGGCTGTTCCATTTTATTAATAATAATAAAACTTTATTTCATTCCAGAAAAATGACTCAAAACTAGATATTGTCAGTTTTACATAATAGTTTTAATAATTTTATACTAAATTTGTATGGACCCCCTCGGGGCAAAAGCCTCCTCCGAAGCTTTCCATTTTTCTTTATCTTTGGCTACTTGGAGCCAGCGTCATCCAATTCATTACTCTGCCTATAATGTCATCCTTCAACTTAAATAAATCTATTAGGGTTCCAACAAGAAATTCCGACCAGTACTTTTTTTATTTTGTGATCACTTTTATAACACTTAAGATTAGTACAGCAAGTAATTTTCAAGCTTTAATATAGCTTAAATTATTTATACTGTTCTAATGTCTGTTTACGAGCTTTTGTTTAATAAAGTTTTGAAATTTATTCCATTCAGTAAAATAAATAACTTTAGTCGCAATAAAAATTCGCTAGATGCACTAGCAATTTATTTGACAACGATGATTTATCAAACTTTGACAATGAACGAAACTGTACAACCATAAATAAAATTATTTATTTTATCAGAAAGCACAAAAATCCTGCTATAGGTCTAAATGAGAAACGATTTAGATTAGGGAAAAATATTTAAAATTCATCGCACGCATTGTATTTCGACCGGTATTTTAAAAAAAGGTCTATTGAACATCAAATATATTTTTGATTCTCCTTCGTATATAATTTTGAATTCGTATCGCGTGAAATATGCTTCTGTCGTAGATTTGTACCGAGAGATTTTATGTAGTACAAAAGATATTTTACATGTGGTTAATATTGGACAATTGCATGCATAAATAATTTTATGAAGATCGTTAAATGTTACTAAAACGTAGTAAATTTCGTGTTGCAAGTCTTAGTGCTTGAAGCAGATACTATTAACACGAATGTTAAATTTCTTATTACGTAATAAAGACATATTACCGATATATTTGTGTCGTTTTATTAATTACCATTTTATAGGTATACGATGTAAATAATTTACAGCAATTTTTTTATTTTTGATCAAAGAATGAACTCATGGTGTTACCCCACTCTCTCGTGTATTTTCCTGTTAATAATTACGGATATTTTTATGTTTTCATTTATTAAAATTTTTCTATTATTTCTTCTTTTCAACCGATAGATGCCCATTGCAAGGCGTAGACCTCTTGGGGTCTCGCACTTCCCGCTCTCTGTATTCCGAACGGTGTTCTTGTTGTTAGCCTTGAGGGGCTCTTACAACTTCGTCGATCTCAGGGCTCGCGGGTCGCGGGACCCGCGAGCTAATAGAAAATTTTCCTGCCTACTGCTTCATACTTTACGCCGCCTCCCGGCGCTTCTGCGCGCTGCGAGAAATTTGCTGTGTTGCTGCTGCTTCTTTTCTCCTTCGATGGTGGTGTTGGAGTCCGCGTCGGCGTCGGTGTTCTTCTTGGATGATGATGTTGTTCTTCTTGCAACTACCTCCTGGTAGTTGCTATTCGGTGCGCCCTCTGGTTTAGGCGTGTCTTGTCACCTTGTGCGTGACTTTCTTGATGGGGGTCGCACTTCCTGCATCCAGCGACTGTGCACGACCTTAATGTTGTCGGTTCGCCTAGGTGGGGGGTGTAACAATACTGGCTACCAGCTTAGGGTCGCCACTCAAGGACCTTTCAGCCATCGGTTGCACAAACGATTTGCACCACGCACTGCCGACGAGCAATTCTTCGAATGACGTCACTGATCTTCGTTCTTCATCAGTACTTCGCGCATTCCGTAGTCCAATGCTGGGCTAGTGGTACACGGCGCCGTGAAGCCCGAAGATTCTCCTGGGCGAGACTTTAGTGCGGAGCGGTACGAAGAAGTATGTCCTCGTGTTCATAATTTTAGCCCAATGGGGTATTAGCACAGTCACTAAAATGTTAACGACGGCACTATTTATTATAGCTAAATTGCTACGCGTACTTCAGCAGTTATAAACAATCGGACGAGTTGATAGTAGATTGATTACGGTCAACGTCTCAATTATGTATAACTTTAACAATTTATTTTTCATTAATTTATTACGGCGTTACAATACTATATTTCATAATTTTAGGTAATTAACTAAGCGTACAAGATTGACGTGTCAAGCTTGATATATATTAACAGCCAGAATTGCTAGATACAAACCTTTAAGAAAATAAAACGAAGAATGTAGTGTAATAACAATAAATAGCGCGATAATATAGCGGATAATTCAGACCGAAAACTGATTTTTATATTCCGTTGACTATTCAGACAATGACGGATTACGATATTATTGTCTGTTGTGCGCACTTTTTTGTTGTTATATATATTGTATGGTATATACATACATTATTATAACTCATTTCATCTTTTTGAGTATTTTTGCTTTATTAATTCGTTTAATTATTAAAAGTTTTTATTGAGTAATTTCAACATTATTAGTAAATAAAACATAAGTAGACACATCTTTACCTTTTTTACATTATATAACTCTTTTATGTCATATCAATCGGCACAACTATTAGATTCCAAATTATTTCTAATCAATGCAAAACTTGTCATTTAATTCTGCATTCGTTATAATTTGAATTTTGACTGTCTATTTATTATGATCTTTTATCGTTCACAGATAATGGAATTTTTATCACCAAAGTAGAATATTAATAAACATCAATTAATAAACAAATATCAAGAACGTGTCGTTTTCATTACGTTCAAATAGAGAATCGCAATTCTGTAAGCTCGTCCCGCATACATACATTGAGGGCTTGCTTTTTTGTACTTCTAGACTTTTTCAAATGAGTCGAAACTGTATGTGGTCAACCCCTGTCTCATCAACTACGTCGCAACTACTAATACGACAAAATTGCTTCTCTTTTTAAAAACAGCTTATTCTTGTAGATCTGGGTGACTTTATTTTTAAACAAAAATATCCTAAATTATAAACATTACAACATACATGTAGTCTATTATCGCCAATATTTTAGGTGACTTATGTTGCATTGCTACTTTTTCCTAGTGAATTATTTTAACGTGAGGTCTTCGTTTGATTTACAAATTTGGGAAACGAAGAAGAACAGTAAAGTTTACTACGTCGTTTTTTTATAAATTACCATCTATCTAAACGTATCCAAAACCAGCTCGAGATATAACAAACAAAAACATGCTGGTACATATATACTGAAACTTTTAATGAATATAATAAGGAAAAACTTTATTCTCGACATTTATTGTTATCATTTCAGCTACAGGATGTCCACAGCTGGACACCTTAGGAATGTCCCTAATGACCCAGAACGACCTTAATAATGTCGGCTTCCCACCTGGGTGATGAACGAGATATCCCACGCTTTGCATACCTCTCCGTGGTTTCCACAACTGAACCATGTGACTCTAGCTGTTATCTTTCTACGCGCTATGTGGCTTAATGATTGTCAAACTTTTCTCCTCATTTTATATGCTTAATACGTATTTAATTTTAGTAATTCGCTATGTAAATTTTTTTTAATATCTTTAGTAAAAGTCCTTTTTAACTACCATACAAACACCATCACCGCAAATAGCTACTTTAAGGCATCAGGTTCCCGACGCTACAGCTACCTGATTTATGTTGAACATTTCAAATCCTTTAGCTAAAATTACCATTATCATTTTAATAAGAAAATAAATAAGATTTCACAATAAATGAATATACGTAAAAGTTTTAATTTATGTGTAATTTCGTTAAGCTGCTATTAATTTCAGTTAAAACATCCCCATAAAATATATTGCTTCGATATTATGGGATTAAATATGTTCAGACGCGGAATTAATTGATTAAGGTCATTATACTTCTTGAAGAAATATTTTTTCATTATAAATTGTTTCGTATTAGTGTGAGTAATGATATATATATTTTTTTATTTTAAATATTTCCCGCTTAATACTTCTTCGTAATACATTTATATGAATGTAATGACACTATCCTATACTTGTTTATTCAAAACCTGCAATACAAAAATCAACTATTATTAATCCATGGTCTTTTAGTCGTAGAATGTCCCTTGCTGAACAACACATATGCATGAAGCATCTAATGCATAAAATTTGTATATGCTTGATTAACACAACAAACATTGTTAAACATCAACTTTACTGTGTGAAAATTTGGGGAGCGAAATTATGTCCGCCATTACGCTAAGGAGTGTAAATAAATAAATAAGAATTTTATTATAATCTTTAAAATTAAATATTAATTTTTCTTACATAAAGTAATATCAATTATTGGTACATTTTGTACACGGGATTATTTTGTCAATCTGTGCCGGGATTGAAATGTAGTATTTTAGATTTATCTAAAGGATACCCGATCTGTACGATACTCTGGAGAATTGATTTAAAGTTGGTTCAGTGCCGGCAATCGGTATTGGCAGTTACTTCAGAACTGAACTATAGGTACAAAAGAAAATAAAGTGAAATAAAGAAATAGATACGTACAATCGTATCGAGAAATTCTGTAAAAGTGACGTGCTGAACCAATTGCTAAGGTCTAGTTTTAATATGTGATATGTAGTGAAATTACAGAACTTAAGTCGTAATCATCATCACCATTTCATCAGTAAGACGCCCACAGCTAGACATAGGCACTAACATTTCCAATAGTATCGGTTGCAATTGAATTCACTGTCTTCCGACGACGTCATGGGTTAATATTCTACGCTACTCTTACCTTGGTCTAAACTCCAGAACCGTAAAGCGTCAGCGGCCATTCGTTCTACAAGCTATATGGTCTACTTTCTGTCGTTTAAACTCGCTGGCCTATTTAGGTATCTTTCATTCATTTATTAATCTCCTCATTCTGATTCAACCTCGTAGAGAAATCCCCAGCTCTTAGCCTTCATTCATTCTTCTTCAGTCTTCTTCCATTGCACGTTGAGTAACTGTGAACTTTTCAGACCCAGAGTGAGTGATTGCGTTTCAGCAAAGTAAATTAGTACTGAACACTCACGAAATGGCATTAGTAACTTGAAAATCTTTCAGGGCTCATAGTAATAGATGCTAGAACATGAAGAATTACAATTTTTATGTTGCATTGTACTGTTATTAATGATAAATCGTTATCATTATTTGAGTGCAATGCTCAGTAAGAAACTCGACTACATCTGCGCTCAGCTGCGAGCCTTAATGCATTCTCTACTGCGTCTTCGCCCAGGTAGTCAATGTAACCAACTATATAACTACAGCGCATATTATATTGCCCATTTAGACCGGCTTCTTAGCAAATGATTCTAAGCATATGTCGCTCCAAAAGAAATTCATTCAATTTTGTTTTAAATATAAATGTTCCAAATTTAAATTTCTCTCTACATTTATTTAATAGCATCATTTAACTACCAGGTGTCATAGAAAAAAATCATTTACGTGTCATTACTTTCAACGCACAACCATTTACTTGACTGTTCTTTGAAAATATTTACATATTAATAAAAGTACATAAAACACTCGTGATATATTTTATACTTTCCGTAGTCCTTTTTAATTTATTTTTACTCTTTGATTGTTTACTCCTGTACATATTTTAATTTATTTTTTTCCTTCTTCCACTAATGTGTGTATTCGGGTACATTGATGATTACACAAACTATTTTTGAACTGTATGCGGTTGCACGACTATATTGCAGATCATAGCTTAGCTGTAATATATAATGCGTCTTGTTGTTTTCAGCCCATTGACTCCTGATGCAGCGCATAGGCTTACCCCAAAGTCGCCACGATGACTTATCTTGCGTTGCTCGCTTTCACAGACTTTCTGCGACTTTAAGTAAGTCGTTTGTCCTCCTAGTTGGAGGCCTATGCTACGTCTACCGACACTGATCTCATACGTATGAATGTTCAACTTATTTTTTTTTTCTAAATTTACTCTACTACGCTCTTAAAGTATTTTAAAATTTAACTGCCTTACTGCTAAATAGTTTGCATGTTTGTCTCACTTACGTCTATCATCACCTTCATGTCAACCGACAGACTCCAATTGCAAGTAATAGGCCTCCTCAAAGGTTGCTATGATTACCGGTCTTTGCATCTTCCCGCATTTTGCGAATTCCCAAGACCTTGGCTTGAGTTTATTATCGGTGCAGCTAGTGTGTACATACCGTCTATATTCAATTATATTTCTAAATATTTTCACAGTCTGCTTTACACAGTACAAACCTTTATTATATGGTGACAGGTATATACGGAGCTGTCCTTAAAATAATACTTATATAAATACTCAGTAAAGTAGTCGAAGTAGTAGCCGACAAGTAACAAGTAACTTAATCTTGTTAAGTATATAAACTTGTACCTTATCAGTGTCTAAATAATATTATAAAAGTTTATTTCTGCAAGTAGAGTTGAACAAAATTTCAAGAGTTTTCTTTGCCTTGCTTTGATTGTTTACAGATAAAGTGTGGCTCAAAGTGAATCGGCGGCGACGCTCGAACGCCTCGAAATCAAATTCCACTATGTGAATCTAGAAAAAATACAAGTAAAGGAATTCTTTTCTTCGATACACGTGTTTCAATTTAAATGCCTGGAACATCTTGATAATAATTATAATATGTTACATTATTAATATCTTGAAAATATTACATAAAACAATACGTTGTACAAAATTACGTCGGTTTAAATATTTAATTTAAAACAATATAAAGTACATTTATGCATATTATCTTACGGAACGCCCACTGAAAGGCATATACCTCCCCCAAAAGATAATCGTAATGACCAGTCTTGCGCAACTTTTACTATGTCCTCGGTCTATCTAGTACCCATACCACTTCTGCGGGTTCATGGTCGCAATTTAAAGAACCTTTCAGCTTCAATGGTCATCAGTTGCACGAGCGATGTGGCCGCTCACTTCCTCTATAGATGAGCAATTCTTCGTTCGACGTCGGTGACCTTGACTCTTCTGCGGAACTTCTCATTTCTGATTAAACCTCACAGTTAAATTCTCTCTCTACTGGTCTCCTGGTAACCTTGTGTTTTTTTATTGGGCCAATCGCAAGCAACTACGTCTCGGATCCGTACGACACACTGGTCAAATACTTTTGTATTTAGGCATTATCGAAGTATAATAAACTTTAATTTATTTCATGTTAATTTGGAGATATAACACGGGTGTGTATTGTAACATCGTACACAGTTGACTACAAAAGATTTACTAATTGTATGAAGCCTAGAGATAGCTAAAAGGATTCGGTATGCTTTAATATTAACATTAACCCTTAATTAGGCGCATTAAGAAAATCACTCAATTAGGCGCATGGGGTCTTAAGTGACCCCAAAAAAACATTGGGAAAGGAGTATCAAAAAGGAATAAAACTTAATGGATTTCTATGGTAATTAATAAATATCTTTAATATACTTAACTTTAAGAAACAAATACTTACTATGACATTAAAAATATTTAAAAAAAACCAAAACCGTAAACCTCTCTTTAAACTAATTTTTTGGGCATAGGGCTCTTAAGAAATAAAGTTTATTCAGTCTCATCAGCGGAATCTTCTGTTCTGCATCCGACGCAGTAAATCCTTGAGTGTTGCTGACAAATAAATTTACGACACTTAAAACATTTTGTTGGCACTTTTTTGTCGTCCTTTCTAGGACATGATGAACAGCGCCCGCGCTTAACTGTCGATTGATAAACCGCCTTGTTCACATTATAAACTTCATGGAGCCGTTTTTTTGTTGTCGCTGGTACAGCACGTAGTTGTATGCGACGTTTTTGGTGATCTTCCACAAGTGCCGCAGCTATTTTCTTCAAGAAAATCCGTCTTGTATATGTCAAAGTCTTCTCAGTATTCGCTTTGTGTATGACAAATGGGTTGATGCCAGATATGTTTATACTCCAGGTAAATGTAAAATAATATTTTGTGCTCGGGTCCTTACTGCGTTCGATGGTGGTACTTTACACCATTTCACTTTCGGGCCAGCCATTGCAATACTTGTTTGTCGTTAGGCATTTCAATTCAAAAAAAAAGAAAAAGCATAGAAAAAAACTCAAAAATACATAAAGAAATCATACCGTATCAAAATACACACATACAAAGGTAAACAGTAAACAATATACTAATATAAACACAAAAAAAATCACAAAAGTAAAAACTTACCTTTGCCAAAAATGGAACGTAACTGGGCGCATGGGGTCAGCTCTCTAAAGGACAGCGATGTGTGGGCAAGAGTTAATGTTCTGGATGCGACTAATTCGCGTACCCCGGGGGGAGTGAGGAAGCTAGAAAGAGCGTTAGTACGCTCTGAAGACTGTAAGCCATATTTTTTTGAATTTCAAGTGGCCCTGACCCCATGCGCCTAATTAAGGGTTAAGAGAGTAGAAAAATAATAAAAAAAAATTTAATGAGCAAAGTAATACGTAAACAGTATAAAATTAAAATGGCTAACATTAATTTCAAATATTTTAGACGCTGTGTTATTTTTGATAACATTCTCTTAACAATGTAGACCTTTTAAATATTTTAAGATATTTAACAAATACCACTCCAACGTCTTTTTTTTATTTTTCAATAAAAATCCCTAGCCTATGTTACGTTTAACATATTTTTTTATGATTTTCTTCAAAGAAACCGTTTACTAATGGAGTAACTAATTTAATATTCTCAGATACAAAGACAAAATAAAACAAACATAAAACATTGTTACTCGAACAAAATAAGGTAAATTAAATAAAGCGACTTGATAGAATATTAATTAATTTATTTCGTTCAAAGAAAAAGACAAGTAGCTCATGAATATTAAATAGACAATACCGATATTAATTTCATTAACATCCTTGTTTAATTTTATATGACTTCAAACAAAGGCGTTTTGTTTTTTAGCTTTTTGACTGACATGTTCTTAGATATAACGAAGTATTTTTGTACTGTTGATATTACAGCTATAAGCTATATATCAATCTATTGTTTTATTTTTTCTCTGAGGCACAATCTAGATCGATCGATGATCTTTGATAAAAAAGAATTTAATCACCAAGTACCAATGTGCAATTGAAGCCCAGCGGTATCGGACAGAGACTCGTAGGTCGCGGATTCGATTCCTAGAAAACACGTTTATATACTTACACTTGCTAACACTTTGTGCATTAATTATATGGTACTGCCACTGCTTACAAACAAATTTTCAGAGTATAGGCAACACCAACCTCTGTGAAACTTAATACCACACTGCTATCGCCATCCCACCTGCCAAGCGTGGCGATTATGGCGATTATGGTATAGTAACCTTTAGGAGAGGCCTACACCTTACAGCGGATGTCACCAAATTGAAACAACGAAGCACTTAGTGTATTACCAGGAACCAAGCGTGAAACTCGGAACCAAATCAGTTTTTTTTACAATGAATGCTCTAAAGTTTCTTTTATTTAATTGCTTATAAACAAGTTTCCAGAGGATGGGTAGCAGCGTCCTCTGCGTAACATAATACCACACTGTGATTGCCAATTCGCCTGCCACGCATGCCGATTATAATACTATAATCGGCACGCGTAGCAGGCGAATTGGCATTTAAATATACATCTGCCATAAATATCGTAAAGGGAGGCTTATGCCTTGCAGTGGGCGTCTATGAGCTGAAAATACTTATAATTTTCTTACTAATACTAAATGAACATTTTTTTAATTTGATCTTAAACTTTTAATTTTTTCTTTTACTTACTAGCATTTTAAGAATTCTATTTTATAGTTATCTTATCAGTTCAGTATTATTTAATGTATATATCGCAAATAGAAAAACTGGCTGAAAGCGAATAGAAAAAGTGTACGGGTTCCGTCGTGTGACAGATTAATCTTCTTAAACACCCTGTATAAGCCGTTTAACGCGGCACCGTTGCTACAATTACGTTATTGTTTTTTATTATACCCGCGTCTCCTATAATCTTTTTTAATTGTTACATTATGTTACATTCCGTATTTAAACCTCTTTTTTATTTATTTAATTACGTAAACACATCTAAACTTTTTGTTAAAAAAATAAGAATGCGCAATTATTTAAAAATTCTTTCTGTATTTACATAAATTGTGAAAGTTTATATGTTTTTTATGTTATTATTTAAATAAAACAGATGCAATATAAATTCATACCTTCCACAATGGAGTATGTTGCAAAACTAAAAAATATTACCTATATTGCGAATTTTCAAGCTTGTAACACTATTAACCACCTATCACCAATAATTCGAGAATCGTTTCGTGTAAAGATATTGATTGTTATATTTGTTCCACCAACAGAAAATGAATTATGAGAAGGGAGCAGTAGCAAAACCTCGATGCGGCCTTGCAAAAGTATACCATGCGATCAATTTATGTAGTAGGAAAGGGAGTCAATAACAGGTTCTGATAAGGAGAACCGAGACGGCTTGTTTTTATTAGTATCTGCTTATCATTCTCTCATTTGCATGTTGGTAATAAATTACTTGTTATCTAAACGAGAAGCCAAGCAACGAGATGCAATGTTTTAACATTTCTTCACAAATTTTTTTTAGAAAATAGAATATTTTTTTTAATATTATCATACAACCAGTAAATGTAGGTCCATAAATTTATGAAAACTGAAGTATAGAGTATTTTTCAGTATATAACTTAGAACACTTATATATAACTAATTGTAGATATCAACGCAAGATAAAAATAAAAGGTACTACGTTATCTACATATATCAAAGATTTAATTTATGTACTTACTCATCACGTTTTCAGTGGAATCATAAGGCTTAGTGACTTGCAATTTTCTACGACTATTGTTTTTACCAGGTAAAAGTGAGTTAAGAACGAATTTAACTTGAACTTTTAATGTACTCTCTACTGGTGCATTTCATGATGTAATCATGTCCTGAAGATACTAAAGCTATATTAAATCTCTTTAAGTATGTTTCGTTGTATTCGTTATATTTTTTTATAACTTAAGGCAAGTTATATATATGGTCATTCGTTGAATATCTACTCTGAAAGCCACAACTTTCGGTTGATTTGATTGGCGGAGGACAACTTGATATAAACAAACACATAAATAGAATGTTAAATACATTGTTACTATTGTTTTAATAAAAAAAGAACTGATGTATGTGACCGAGTAATGAAAACGACACACGTGAATTGCATCGCTATAAAATTCTCGTATAAAATTTCCATGCGATTTTAAATTATCTTTACCCTACTTTCAAAGCATGGTACTTATGCTCTCATTTGTCTAACACGTTGTAAAGCTATATATATTCCTCCGTAAACGTACAATAAAGAAGGTACAAGGTAATTAATCTTAGTACACAATTGGCGCTGTCAGTGAAAGGAAATCAGGAAGTAGCCATAATTTCACTGTTAGTCAGCGCTTTGCGGAAACAACTAAGAACGGAGCACCACTTAGCACTTTAAACTGTAAACGATTTGTGTTTCGAGTCACGCGATGAAATATTATTTCGTTCTCTATTCATTGACCAAACTTTGTTAATAACTAATGACCTGTAATGATACTAACAGCCATTACTAATGCAATCAATTTAAGTGTAGTTTGTACCTAGTTATTAAACGCTTATAATTAATATATTTCTTTTTAACGACATACCTACAAACTAGGTGTAAAGGGTAGAAAAGGGATAAATATACAGCTTACTTATCAGAAAAAGCTTTCAGACTTTTATACCTCTTTCAGATCTCTTTATATAATCATTCTGAAATATTTTACATTATTTTTTTTTCTATGAGAATGCACCAGTTTAATTACATCTTGTAGTATGTACGAGTAGATATAGATATAGATAATAAAAAAATAATTTATTTTATTATTTAGTGATCCGAATTCATAAAAAAGCTTTTTATTATATTACCATAATATTATTTGTCATATTTGAAAACATTTATTTTTAGATAGAGTGCACTGTATAATAATTGACCGCAAATATGCTTACTTTATTATTAAAGCTTTAACAATTGAAACTAAGCATTCTGTATAATAGAGCAATGGTAGTCAAGTGATAAATGATTTTTATTAACAAATGTATATCATGAGTTCAATGCAGAGAAGAAAACATATACAAAACTTACATGTAGTGAAATCCAGTATATTATCGTGGTATCAACCATTCAAAACTAACATTGCATAAGATAAAGCGATGGATAGACGTTAAAACTTAAAGATCGAGTTGTTAAAGTTCGCGGACTTATATTATCTTCGAAGCCATACTACGGACAGCTAATATTCGTCTGCGATTTTTGCGATATTGCGATGTTGCGTTCTATAACATTTATTATTTATTGTTGTGAATACTTGTTCTCTTTTATGTCATTGTTTTAAATTCTGTAGGCAGAGATTTGAACTCTCTAGCAAAATTTAGGGACGTTTTCTTGATAAAATATTACTAGTGGGCGCCCACGTCCTTTCGAATCATTTTTTGAAGAGGTACTTAATGTTCTCAGTAATTGAGTGTCGCTTTGTTTAACCTTAAGTCATTGTAATAATATTTCAGCCGTAAAACATCCTCTGTTGGAAATGGGCCGGCAAAAAGATTTCTGACAGGATCGGTTCGATGCAGGAAATTTGTTATTCCATTCTGTAGATAAAGATCTAGAATCTAGAGTACCCAGCGGCTATCTGTTCTGCGAGCCAGGTGGCTTGCCAATTCAACTTTCCAATTGGGTTATATTGGTCACCTTCCTTTGTCCTCCTACTCCTGATTCAATCTCGTAGGAGAATTGTAGGTATCGACGTTTCCATCGCGCTGAGCAACTGTGACTTTGAGTATACATTAATAAATATTTAATGCTACACAGGCTTGCCTCTCATTTATCGCCTCACGCACCTTACGGAAGTGACACGGCCTCTGGAATTGCAGGCGTGTTGCTTTTAAACATTCATTGCTGGAAACGTTGAATACATCGCACTTTGAATAACAAGTAATGAATGCGCGAAAGCCTCGGTATAAATTTGGAAAGTAATTTTGAATATTGATGGTCAAAATTAGTTTATGTTAAGTTAACTTTTCTATGATATATATTAATGTTTACATAACAGAATATTTAAATGTTATAATTTAAGTACGTAATTTACGAAGCCTAAATTAGCCGATTGTCTCTTTCCAAAGGTCGATGTGCAATATTTATCGCCGGGTATAAAAGTCGTGAATAATTTAATAAGCTATCAAAGAAAACTAACGATATATCTTTAATAATTTTTATATTATTAATTAGCTTCTGTTAAAAATTAGCAAAACTATTATTAAGTTGTTTTCATACTTTATTATTATTGTATTATTAACATTAGAATAATAATACAAAAATGCGATTGAAAGTTTGATCACTTTCTTCGATTTCTTTCAAACAAACTCTGTAGTGTGCTGATTTCATTGGAAAAACTTTTATTATAAAATAAGTTATTCATATTTTACTGGAGGCATAGAACTATTAATATAAATATAACTATATATGTTAATTATATAATACAATATCAATTTACCAGACAGAACTTTAATTCCCAATAAATTTTAAGTATGTACATATATATATGTACATAATAAATAAAATTGGAATGTCTGTAGTAATATTAAAATAACCGCTTCTTACTACGTTATATACGGTATTGATAACAAAATCAAATTTTTTGAAATTTTTGTCTGTCTGTCTGTTTCGACTAGTCTCTGAAATGAATGACGATTTTCAGGTAATATTATTTTAGAAAATAGAAAAAAATATAATTTTCCTTTTAAATTCCACGCGGATGAAGTCGCGTACAGCTAGTACTATAAATTATTAACTAATTAAAATCAAATTGACAACTTATTTATTCTGAAATAATATCCAATTGTAATGCTTAACTATAGATACATAAGAATTATATGTAAGTTTGTCAGAGAAAAACTTAATTATAGAATCGATTTAAAACTAATATTAATTCATTGCTTCAGCTTTTAAAAAAATTGAGTTTTAAATCTAAAATGTGTAAATTTAAAGGTTTTACTACTTGCTTTATTTGCAATTTGATATCTCTTAAAATTTTATCTCTAAAGTGTTTTAGAATAAATTACGTTGCGCTTGTGTCACGTCATGATAAAGCACGTTGGGCTCTTATACAGATTTATGCTTAAACTAACTCGACGTCTGAAAGTAATTTCTTAAAATTTTATTAAAATTTATTGAAAAGTAGTTTGAAACTATATTGGTTCAGTAGAATCTTTCAAATTAACTGTAGTAATGGTAGTTTGTTTTGACGATCTTAAATTCTCACAGCTTCATCATTTAACAATTTATGTTCATTACTTAATATCTATCCAGATTTCGTACATAGACGCGCACTACTTAACCATAGTCCTCCTCTGAAGATATTTACGGGAGATATACCATAATCGCCACGCTTGGTAGACGGGTCGCCGATTGCAGTGTGGTAGTATATAACGCAGAATATGCTGTTGCCTATCCTCTGGAAAATTATTTGCGAGCATTGGCAAATCTATACAATGAATGCACGTAGCGTGAATTATATAAAACTGTATTCTGGGAATCGAACCCCGATTCGTAAAGAATGGCCATATAGCGCCCGAAACAAATGACCCGCTAAGCCTAAGGTTCTGAGGAGACCACAAATCGAAAAGCGCAACGAAGGAAATTAACACTTAAGGTGGACGAATAACCAAGTTTAGGTCGTCGAAAGGCGCTGGATGGAGGCCGCTTCCAACCGGTTTTTTGGAATTAAATCGAGGCCTATGTCAAGCAGTAGACATCTTACGCCTGATATGATGATAATAATAATGGAGCCAAAAAAAATGTTGTTACTTGATGTTTGCGTTGTTGCTTCCTATAATAAAAGTAAACAGAACGGATGTACCGTGTTCTTATATACACGGGTCTGTACATGTGTGACGTCAGAAACTAAACCCGTACGTCAGTGCCACACAAAGTTTTCCGATTGAAAATTTGATCTCGTAAATTACATGGCCGTAACCTTCCCGACATATCCGGCCGAGCGTGAACCGTGTGAAGGACGGCGCGGATCCCTCACGACGAACTGTGTTTTATACGTAGCTTTTTGGACTGCGCGTAATATATTTTCATGTTGTCAGTTTGTTTATCAATAATATATTGTATATATAACTACAACGAGGCTTTTTTTGAGAGCATGCTTATTGTCATTGTATTTACAGTGTGAAATTATTCCTATATACCCTTGCCACTGCGTTTCGAAAAAAAACCTCGGTAAATTATTTTTAATTCTAAACTCTTATAAATAAATTATTACAAATGGCCATATTTTTTTCTTCTTTTTTGTCTTCCTAATGACGAAAATTCGTTTCCGCCTAACATTATGGCTCCTTACTGTCGTAAAGTCACAGTATCATGATATTTTAGACGGTTACTGATCACCGAGTGGGTGATAAATGACTATAAATATTGTAATAAATTATCGATCTAAATTCCGTTCTAACCTAATTTTTTTTCAAATGCATACTTTCCACTAAGAATCAATAACAGTGATCACTTGTGTATATCACAAGAAGAATGCAAAGCAATGCGAATTGATATAAACTAGAATCGTATTGAACTACCCTGCATTCTTTATTTTCCAGCTAAAACGGTTTCAAACGCACCCTGCATTTGAAACCGGTTTTTTTGTGGTCACTTTAACAATGTCTTTAATACAGTAGAAGAGCAATTCATTCGCAATCTTTATTATCATTTAAAAACTATTACATTACAAGATTTTTTAAATGAAATCCTTAAATATTTGATGTAATGTTTAGAGACTGATAAATAATCCAGAAATATTCAAACGGGTTTTTTGTGATCACTTTAACGACTTCTTTAATACCATAGGAGATCAAATCATTCGCAAGTTTTATTATAATTTCAAAAACTTTAATACAATATTAGGTTATTGAAATTCTTTAACTTTTGACATTATATTTAGAGACATTACACTGGCGTGTATTACAATACCGTAGACCTTTGTTTCCCAGTGTGGGGCCCACGCCCCACAGATGGGCAATTTGATTGTTATTGGGGCAATTCGAAAATCGACTCGACACTTGTAACCCCATCGTCTTAATATTGAAATGATGTAAGTTACTAATTATAAAGGCTTCACGAAAAACGTTGGGAAACGCTGCCGTAAACAGTAGACATAAAATGTTTACTAATTTTAAGACACCTAGAAAAAGGTATAAAAATTTATAGCAGCGAAAATATCTTAAGAACAATCCACTAAATAAGATAAAACACTTAAAGAAAATAGAACCTACCCCATATGTACTCTACACTACGAACGTCTATTTTCGGACGCATTTCGTACAGATATACGTAACCGTTGAAACAGCCTTTACGTGATGAATTTAAGCCGATAATTTTCGGTCTCGTGTTGTGGTGAAGCTCCAGTCTTTAGTTGCCTATTTCACATAGATTTACGTAATGGATAGCTCATGCATATTAAGCAAAATTGGAACCATTCCAAAATTGGAATTACTATCAAATTCAGAATTAATATGTCCTATAAAAACACATTGTTAAAAACTTACATAAAAATATCTTACTCAAAAGATATAACAAATCGTGATTGATTTTAAAAAATAATAATTTATTACTAAACATAATACGTGTTGAAATTTGTCATTATATATAAATTATTATTTTCAGCACATGTGTCTCTTTAAAAATACCTTGATATTATTCCGATGGAGATTTAACAGACACAGAGAAGCACATACATAAGATTAAAGTGAAATTTAGATAACATTTTGTATATAATATTTTTCCATAACAATCATCATCTATATCTTTTCATTTCAACAATTGTTTGTGAAAGTTAACTGGTTATCTTCAGAAGATGTTGCCAAAATAACTTAATCCACATCATAATTATCATGCCTCTGAAAGGCGTCGACCTCCCCCAAAGGCTGCCAACTACAGCCGATCTTCCACTGCCTATTTTTTGCGACTTTCCGCGACCTTAACTTACTTCTGACTAGCTGATCTAGACCTTGAGTTGATCTTCTTGATGTCCACTGTTGGACAGGGGCCTTTTCTACCGATTTTCAAAAAGACCGTTTGGAAACAGCGTGTATAAAGTCTGCTGACAACTTCAAAAATGTCGTCTGTTTAACTTGTGACTGGACGTCTTACGCAGTGTTAATAACATTAATTTGTACTTTTTGTAACATTAAATTTTATTTATTGATACATATAAATTTCGAAAAAAAAATGTTTATATTTTATAGTCAAAGCAACACACAAACAGTACAATTTACAATAATTAAAAATATATTAAAAAAGCATAAATTCTTTTACAATTCTAAATAGAATCAAAATTAGTATTAAAACCATTTTTCACGTAATTAACATTAAAACTTCAAAGCAAATTAGTAAGCGTGTACTTAATCTGGCGGTACGTGAGTCTTTTGACAATTTTGTACAGGTGGATACAAAAATGTGTATCAGCCAATTCAACGGGACGTTTCTTTGTTGCACGCGCATAGCATTACGACATTTTAAAATAAGACCAAATAATGCAACGGTTATTTAGTCTCTGCAATGACTTTTATTCTTTGTTTAGTCATACGAAAGTAGATTAAAAAGCAAATGTAATTTTTGGGTATTTTAAAATGTATATACGGCAAAATTTAATTTATGTTAAATATATGTTACTCTGATTGTTTTGTATACTTAACCTTTTTTTGGATGTTATATCTAGGCGTCTAGATTATCGTATCATAGAGGCGTCCAGTTAAATCTAGCCTTGAAATGTCTAGTTCAAGGCAGACACGGCCTTTAGTGATAAAGATAACGATTAAGGTATAATTTGTTAAAACTACTTGTTTTATGCAGTAATAGCCCAGCAGTTGGGAACTGAAACTTACGATCGTAGTCGCAGGTTCGATTACCGGAATTCAATCTTAAATAGTTGACATTTTGTGCATTAATTATACAAGATTTCTACAAGATGGACAGCAGCGTTCTCTGCGTACCATAATATTACACTGCAATCGCCAACCCACCTACTAAACGTGGCGATTATTATACATCTCCTATTGATAACTTTGGGAAACCTTGTGGGCGTCTATGTTCTGAAATAAAGACGATGACGTCTATATCAAATATACAATAAATTTTAAAAAAATATTGGCACTCTATTTAAATTTTGAGCTGATCAAAAAAGCTTAATAATCAACTTTTTTATAACTCAATTTTTGTATATGAAATTTTACTTTTATTTCTTCTTTAGATAGTTAGCCGAGTAAGAAACGAACTTCCTTAAGAGATGCGTTTAATTAACGTAATTTATTACTACGTAATTAAACTGGTAGTTGCACGAAATTAATTGATTTTGAATTACTAAATTCAAAAATTCTTTATTACCATTCTTTTTATTATAAGAAAAGAACTTGCTGGTATAAACTAATTAATCGGAATAATATATTTCAGTCAAAGGTTTGCAAATAATATAAATACTGTTACAAAGAAATACATTACTTTTTTATTATACGTAATATTTATTAATATTACAGTGTATTAGTTTAACACATTAATATAAAACCATTACAACATATAAAGCTTGTTCGAAGTGGTTTCCCTTGGCTGCAATACAGTCATTCAAACGTTGAGGCCTGTTATCAATAGCAGTACGCATTTCTTCATTGCCCGTCGTATGGTTTAGACCAACCCTTACTCTCTAAAATTGACCGTTAATCATATTCCTGTGAATAAAGGTCAAGACTAGATGACGGTCAGTCTTCAACTCTATAAAGTCAGAAACGTTCATTTTCGACCAAGATTTAGTGATTCGATCTTTATCACCCGTCGCCGAATCTTGCTGAGAGGACCATGCTTGATTATTGAACTTGGTATTTTAAACGCGCTTAGCTACCTTCTGAAGAATGATATCTTGATACACTTGTGCCGATGTTTTGACACCTTTTTCACAACAATATGGCACAGTAACTCTTCCATAGCTCACCTGCCACCAAACCATTAATTAAGTCTAATAATGACCATGTTGTAATGAGTGGACTAAGCAGCTTCTTTTTGGTTAGGAGCTTTCAACATAAATACGGTTATTTTGTTTTTAACATATTACTCAATTGAATCAATTTTCTCATCCGTAATTTTTTTTTTTTGTTGTTGTGAAATTTTACCATCCTTTTCTTCTTTAAATTATCAGTTGAGAAATGAACCGTGGGTCTCTTGTAGGCTGCAAATCCTACTCATGTTTTAAAATACGCGCACTTAATTCAAAATCAAATGAAACTTGACAAAAATACTCATTTGATCCCCATATTAATATCTGCCTCTATTTGACTTTAAATACATTAGCTGTAGCCGAAACAGGTTAGCACTTAATTCCAGCTCCGCAGTTTGAATCGCCGTCTAAATCCACTTCCGTGAGTATTTACTGCTACAAGTGTGCTACGTATTGATTAAATTGCTATGTCAATAGCTACGTAGTGTTAATAGAGATACGTAATCAAGGATATCAAACTGTATTAATTTGAATTAAAACTGAAATATAGAGAATAATTATGAATTTTGGATAAAATAACATTTATTGGCTTCACACTTCATTTCAAAAAGCTTCTTCTCAATCGCAACTCCGTTACTGAAAGGTGTGTTCGTCCTTAAAATGCTTTGACGGATTCGATGATTTTTCTTCATCCTACCCTCCGTCTACGTCAGGGCTGTGTTGATAGAGTCCAGTCATTGACTTTACTTGACTTGATCAGATTAGCGTGCAGGTGACGGTGTTTGCTATCGAAACTTTCGATGTCAAAACATATGGGGGCAACAGACTAAATAACATAGAATGTGTTGTAGCGCTATAGAATCCATTAAAACAACGAAAACTCTAGCTATTACGTTTGTCCAAAGTAGCTCAAATGGGAAAACAACCCAGTGATGGGACGCCAGCTACATAGCACAGCTCGCGAATCCAACACCGTAAGGGATATATCCTTGATATTGGACACTTTATTGGGCATCTCTCTTACTCCCCAGGCTGATTTTGGGATAGGGTATTTACATCTTCTTTTTTTTAATAATTCTTTTAACATACTTTTTCATTTCTTTACTCTTCCTTTATATGACACATGTGATCTAACTTTCCTCTTCTTTCATTATATAATTATCCAGCATTCTTCTATATACTAATCTCCTTTCATGCATCGAACCTCTTTCTGCTCCTTTTTCTTCAAATATCGCAGGTTTAGGTAACTATCACATTTTTACACTTTTAGCTATATTTTTAAGCCACACTATTTTGTATTATTATTTCTTATATAGTATTTTATAAGTTGAATACATGTTATCACATTTTATCAGATACAATTTTCAATTTATTTATATTACTGCTACTTTACACTTATATCACCTTATTTTGTTTGTGATTCATATTTTTGATTTTTGGTTTTGACTACTTCGTATTTGTATAATTACTCACCTGAAATCACCGTTTTTATGTATCGGTTTTGTTTCTTTTATTTGTTTCCTTAACAGTTGCCCTGCAGCTGTTGAGACATGCCGACCTGTCTTGATCATCTTTAGTTAATGAGGCGATGCTGTCTTGTCTAATCTTTTTACCCAACCTGCGAGTCAAACCGTAGTCCCCCGAATGCGGATGCGCTAGCTATCAGGTACACCACGGTCTGGTCAACAGCAGGGTCACATGTACACGACGGGCTCTCTCTGAGTTTAAACATATGCTGGTACTAAGTGAATCCCCCGTGACCCGTGAATTCCTACACCACTTTTCATCGGAGGACTCTATGGAGATGCTTGTTCAGAACCGAATGAGTGACTCAAAATCAAGAAATCGTCTAATTTTGCGATGATTTTAGATACAACTGCCTCTGTAGTGCCCCGCACAGGAAATAATGATAAAGAAACTGTAAGATGGTGCGTGCTACGATCTCCATGAGTAAAGCTACTCTAGAATATATGATAATTTATAAAACAATTATTTATATATTTAACGGATAATACAAATAATTATCAGGACGGATAGGAAACTCTTGACAAATGAATCGAACACAGACACCACTCATACACAAGGCATACTTGTTAATATTCCGTCGAGTCACTTGAGCAATTATATTAAGCTAAAGAAAAGGCCCGACGGACTTCTTAATCAATTATTCAAATAATATCTAATTGGTTCGGAATTCGTGATCTGTTTAATAACATTCTTTTACGAATCGAAGCAATTTACGTGAAAAAAATCAACTTGAAAGTCGGTAATAAATTTAAATATCTGTTATAAATTATCTTCATTCACTACCGTGCAACATAACTTTACATGAATATTTCACATGATCCTAAAAAAATTAATAATTTCAGATTACAATTTCCATTATCCTTACCGTTCTGGTTATGGTTGTAAAAGGTTGAAAGGGGTGAATGTAATGTAATATTTATCTCATTAACTTTCAATTAATGTATGGTACATCCTATCCAAAAATTCAACAGTTTTTTAGATACTCAGTTTTTTAGAAATAATTATGGAGTCTAATGATAATATAATAAATAAACATTTCAAAATTTGAAATACTATTCATTAAAATAATTTTTGTTTGCAATTTATCCATGCAGAATTTATATTGCCAGATATTATTGACCCAATTCCAATACAAAAAAAAGTAATATTGTATAAGTATAAGAGGTGTAATTTTTAAAGCTTTTTGCTGTCAAATAAGTCACAATTTTAAAGCTTATCATAATATACCTATAATCAATTTATCTGTATATAATATATAAAGTTAATAAATAAAATTATATAAAAATTTCCAATGTTTTTTGTTAGCTAAATAGAAGCTGCAATATTAATTATTGTTTGTGCCAGTGCTAGACGCTTCCTGAGATTTATTGGAACCACTGGACGTTGGAGGTACAAAAATTCAAGCCAAAGTTCAAGTACTCAAAAATGACATTTGGATTTTTGATTCGCACCGTCGTCCTTCCACAAGCGATGACTGAGACTTCCGAGCAATGTTTACTAAAACTGACCGCTATATTTCTTACTAGATAACACCAAAAAAACTCAAGAAAAAGTGCAACCTTAACCGCAGTACCACACATCATAAAAGCACAGCGAAGTGGAAGCCCTGGAAAAAAGGGTATAAACGCCGCGGCCTCTAGCCATTACCGATAAACTCCCCCCTCCCGACTCGCAGCGAGCATTCGTAAGGTGCGGTACAGCAGTTTCAGTAGCACTATAGTAAGAAGAAAACATGATAAAGGTAGCTAATATTTCTTTATATGGTATGTAATCTTCCTTTAGGTATAATCTACACATATACATTATTAAAAAAAAACCTTATGAAATGTAATATCGGAAACATAATGTTCCAATTATGTTTTCATTGTTACATCCGGTATAGTAGATATTACCGTTTTCATCACCCGACAAGAACATAAACCGTTCTTATTAATCCATTTCGTAAATCTCTAAAATGTTTCATATGAAATCTCATGCATAATAAATTGTACGCGGATCTATCTGTATACGCTTGTTGATCCGGAAGCAAACTCGATTGTTCACTTCGATGCGAGTTTTGTTCCATTACATTTTGGATAGCGTTTCTGATTTTTATTTTAACGGAATATATGTTTGAATAAAAATGATCGAATATGCAATCAGCAATGGTGTTTTTCTAACTTGTTTTACCAGACTAGTAGGGTGTTTACCTGATAAGTGATGCATATGGTTAACAAAAAAAAAATTCTGTTATACCTAAGGTTTTGTAAAGTAATTTTCTGTGCATAATTGTATTAAAGAATAAAGTCTAGGAAAATAATTTACTTAACTACCCTTTTAAGTACAACAAAACAATGGCATGTAAAATATCGATGTTACTCCAAATATTTAAGATCTTTGAGGAAGTAAGGTTACCTAGAAATGTTGTTGGTGATGTCCTGAAGAGATTATGCCTACACTATGTCTTATTCCCATATATTTACATCGTATCATATTAATAATAACAAAACAACGTAATGTAGTATTTAGGGTTTTCGGTGATGGTAATTGAAATATTATATAATAAAAATATTATTTGTTTATTCTATGGTTTATTGGCTACCCTTGTAGTAATTTACTGATAATATAAATAAATAAATAATACGTATTTCACACTAATCATTTCAATATTATAATCAACTAAAAATAATTCCATTATTCAATATTTTATATCATACACTATATTTTCTTTGGAACGTTATATGGACCTTATTGACTCACTCAACGCGACAGTATATGGTTATGCTTGGAAATCAGGGATGATGAATCCTCAGAGTACTTATCTCTGAGGCTTGGCAAGTAGAAATGACAATAGGCAAGCCAAAAAGCGCATAGAATAGATGGCCGCTGGGGCCTAAACATTCTGGAGTGGAGACCAATGACCTTCAAACGCAGCGATTGGTTAACCCCTGTAGATTTTCAAAAGCATCGGTAGGAAAAGGTCTACGTCCAGCGTCTTTCGTCGGATTTCACAATGTCATATATTCAGTAAGAAGAGGACCAATATTTAGCCACCTTCGCACACGCAGTGGTAGTCGTGCAACAAAGTGCACCGCCCGCCAGCCCGCTAATAAATGCGTATGCGGCAAGCAATGAGAATCAACTCGGACTCCGTATTTGGCACTAGTCGGTGTAACATAACTCCTGAAGATGCGCCGTGGAGGGTAAAACACGTGTTGAGTGAATTAACGGTGGCAGTTGTGTAATTCGCACTTTGTTGCACGACTACCACAGCATGTGCGGAGGTGGCTAAATATTGGTCCTTTTCTTACTTAGGATGGATTTCCGCAAAGTACCGCCTGATTCCATTAAATAGTCATATATTCGCTTTGTAGGTAGACGTCTTATGTTGCGCTTGCCGATCCGTGTCAACCTTTTTACCATTTATCCGTAATAATATTTTATCATTATCTTTTTAACTGACATGACATTTTTGCATAACTCCTGAACAATTAAAATTATAATCTATATTCTATGAAACTGAACGGCATTGCTTAGTTTGTTTTTATTATTAGCATAAACAATATACCTGTTTTAGTATTTTGTCATTTAAATAAACCATTACTCCTTTTCAATATAATTTTTACTAATGCTATATTACAATGAGAAAAGTTTTAATCTTTGTGAAGTTTAATCGAAAATCCTACAAACGCTAACTTTAATGCAGAGCTAATATTAACTTTTCAAATAAAAGTTCATTTTCGTGTAATTTAAAGAAACACCGCCTTGTACTGTATCGGTTTGAGGAAATCTTACCTAAAATTAATATTTTATAAGAGTATGCAGACAATATTATAAATATATTAAAGTGAATCCCTTTTACCCTTGAACACACCATAACTTGAAAATAATGTTAAAGACTTAATTCATCTTACTTAGAAAGTTTCCCAATACTCTGTAAAAGGTACTTATGTATATTATTATTAATTTTAAGGATTTGTTTTTGTTGTAACTATCATAAAAAAACAACAACGAAACAAATAAAACAAAACCTAAAAAAGTACAAAACTCACTGAGGTGTTGTTAATTCTTCTGGGTAGGTAGTGCGATACGAAGTATAGGTAACTTTATTTTAAGTTGTTTATTATGAATGATTGCAATGATGTCATGTAATAAAGTTATTTTTACGTGTCTTTGAACCCCTGTGCACCGTACTGTAAAAACGCGCATACGTACAACGCACTTTGGCGGTTTCGTTTGGAATATAACGCAACTAATAAATATATTCCATATATAATCCCGTTTTCCTAACAATAAACTAATTAAAAATTTTTTCATATTACTATTTTGTTTATTTTCATGTTATTAACATCCTATGCGAAGATTGGACAGGTGCCTTTTGAACTTTGGCTAGCAATATGTTTAATTAATAGGCATTTGAGCAGAGGTATCAAGTATAAAAATAGGTACATTTTACCCAGATTCTTAGCGATATTTAAAAATAACATCTAAGACATTGTTTTACATATCTTATTTCACAACTTCTCGTGGCTTATGACAATGTTTCGACCTATTCTACGATCAGACCGACGCTCTTTCCGTTTCGTCACTAAAATATTTTATATAATTCTAAGTTAAAGGTTGAACACATCTATCCGATGAATAAATCACGTTTTGCAAGAAAACATCCGTCTGTAGTATTTCCAAGAAGCTGTCTTTACGGTTGAGATAGACTAAAATGGAATGACGCGCTTTATTGTTGTCTGGAGATCATGCACAGAACAAGAAAACAAGGGAAAGAAAGCCTTTGGCTATTTGTTATGTGAAAGACAACTTTAGTAAATATTTAAAAATTATTTTTACGTGTAAACATGTTGACTGTAAACACTATGAACTTTGAATAATTCAAACTTTAATATAGCAAATACCAAATTATACTTTTGATCAATCATAAAAAGGAAGACAAAATTAAACAATTTTTTTTAACATTTATCAATGTTTTTTCAGCTGGTGCGATCCAGATAAGGATACACATATAAGGCATATAATTTCTATCAGAAATTATGGTTATTTTCACATATACAGTATCAGTTATAAAAGTATCACTCAGCTAATTAATATTATGTTATTCTCGTCTTTTTTTCATTTAAAATAAAATTTAAAAATTCCTTATGATTCTATTAACGAAATCAATAGACGACATTTCGTAAATAAAAGCACACGTAAGAAATAACATATGTGTATCGAATTATTAACTTTCTGCTCCTGAAGTCGACTCCGAGCGTTCGTAACACATAAATCAACTAACATATTTACTTCAACTCAGATATGCGTAAAGGAAATTAATGCGGCATGTAGATAAATCAAGTGGTAATGCCATGCTAATGCATGCGATGATTGTACGGATAACACAATGGCTCCCATGCATATTACGTCATAATTTATACTACAAACAACCTTGTCATGTATTCATTTTATTTTAAGTTGGTGACATTTGAACACTAAACTATGATATTTTCAGCCAAGTTAGGCTACGGAAATCTTTTTTTAAATTGTTCGAATTAAAACAACGATGTTTTTTTTTTCATTTATATATTAGCTCTTTCGCAATGTGTAATGGCGAACATAATGCCTCATAGGTAATCCAGATGTCATATAAAGTTTTTTTCTCAGCCGTATATTTCTAGTCGAGTATATACGAACTTATAAAATAAATTTTTACTCGTATATTAATAATGTATGAAACGTTCTAGACTTGGAATTGGTATATTATACAAACTCTGATATGCTTTGTAAACAATTATCTTATTCCATAGTATTACAATTAGTTTATGTCTAAATCAATAGGTTATTTATTTATTAGAACTATTAACATGGAAAATGTCCATTGTTGGACATAAAGCTTTCCGATAGACTTCTAAGAGAGAACTTCTAGAACTAGAACTAGAACTTCTAGAACCAGTTGGTCGTCTGTCTACCTTGAGCTGGACGTCCTTTACTGCGAATACTGGTCCGTAATTTCCCCCCAGAACCTTATGGCCCCTCAGCATCTCTCTTTTGAGTAAAATACGAGTACATATTAGTTCACACGAAATATAATTGTTACATTTTAAAATAATCTCCAATTATTTAATTATTTTTATATTTATTTACCATTTTTAGAAATTGTGTAATAGCAGACTTAATAATGTATTCTATACCAGTGAACCCAGTAACAGATGGACAAATAAATACTAATCAAGATCTTAAGTTAGGTTGGAATTAAGCTAAATTAATTACAATAAAAATTAATATACGTTAACGAATACTTAAATTTTAAAATCGCAATAAAAAACAAAATAGTTACGTATTTGGTTTCTTATACAAATTCTCAAGAGATCTAACTGTCTCAAAGATTTATCTGCTGATGTCTTATAAAAAAGGTCGTTTATACATTTAGTAAGGTCACATTTAGTTGTTTATATTTAATAAAGAGCTATAAGCTGTTTAGTACTTTTATAGATATCAAAAATAGCAATTTCAGTTTTCTTCAAGAATAGGATAAGTTTTGACAATAATAGCTAACGTCGCTAAACTTTATACATTTTGGAAGAATTACAAAAACTTGCTCAATTTCGCGGTTAACGCTCTGCAGAGACTAATTTGACCAATTACGTACGTACCTACGATCTCTTTGTTATAACGACCAAGTGTTATGCTCGCAGTGTAGGCGTTAATGTTTGCTTTGTACAACAGTGTGGAGAGTGAATAATTAATACTTAAAACGAAACCAAAAAAATATTGCACAGAATACGCCCCAGTTTTTGTTCATTCTGTTCATATATAAAATTCTCGACTTATTTTGATTAATCAAATCGAAAATCGAAAATCATCAAATTATCAAAGTTATTTATGTAACCAAATTGGAAAAAGGTTTAAAAGGGTAGGCGAGAAAATTCAATTGCTGAAAATATTACACACCCTTTCCAAAAATAAAGTTTCAGAAATAATGAATTAAGTAATGATAATAGAGTATGAATAAGCGTTTCCAAAATTGGTAATTCTACATATTAAAATAATTTATTGTTAACTATCTGTCCCTGAAACTTTGAAATGACAGAAGTTACTGACCTGTGGCATTTCAATAGAAAAATAAATTAATGTGACATACTTCATAGTGATTAGTTTGTAGAGCATAGTGGGAAATGAGTGCAAAACCACTAAAAAAAATCTAAGGAAGGAGCAATATATATTCCCTAATAAAGCTTTTCGTCCATAAGCAATCTCTTTAATTACCAATTTTATATTTATTTATTTACGACATTCATCTAAACTAAATCTTTTCTTAATTTTCAATTATTTTACACGATGTTTAAAAAAACGCTTTCACAAAGTTCAATCATAAAAAGTGGTTGACAAGAGTTAAGTCTAGTAGACTGATAGTAATGGTTGTATGGAAGAAATTGATTTTTGCGATAAGACAGTCTTTTGTGCTTCATGTCTCACCTATACACGTAACTTCTTTTTATATTCTGTTGATATTTTATACGGATTAATTGAATTAATAATTTTTTTACAAAAAAATTATTGTTTCAAAAAAAATTCTTTCTTCATCATGTTCTTAAGTTTCTTCATTCTACACTTTATCACGTTGGCCTCTGTCTCCCTAAACTTCATTCTTAATTAACAGATGTCCAATGTACTTGATTCTTGTCTATTTATCTCATATTTCTCAACTATTAATTTTTCTTGTGTTCGCCGCTTGACTTTCAATCTTACCTGTCATAATGAATTTCTAAATCGTGCTGTAAATATCATGCTACTTAATATATAAAATACAAAATCTTCGATTATAACGACCAAGTTTCGACTAATTCTAACACCCAACAATGAACGTACGTCGGAAAATTACTGAAGTAAATTAAATTTGTGTGCTAATCTTGTTAAAAAGATATTAATTCTTAAAATGTGAATTAAACCATTTTACAAATACATAAACGTTTTATAATAAGCTAAAAAAAAGGAAATTGTTACGTAAAAGATTCTTAACATGACTTTCATTTAAGAAAAGGTACACAAAATAAAGGTTATCAAAGACTATAACATGAACGAAGCCGATAATCGTCTCAAGTTATTTAATCCAATGAAACGAGATTCTTAACTGATATCGGCAAAGCTATCATACGGATTCAGCCATCTATAAAGCTGCTACGTGGAAATGAAAGACATCGTTTTTATTTTGGCAGGGGAAAATAATAGTACGTTTATTTCTTATTCCAAATATTTTTGTACTATAAAAAATTTAATCCTATATTCCTGCAGTTTTGTATGTGCAAGTTGATTTGCCCACTTTCGAAGACCTTGAGCGGGCTTTCGAAAAATCTTGTACAGTATTGCATTAACAGTCCTTATATCACACTTTATTTATTTTTATTTGATTGGTAAACAACAAAAAACTTAACACGAGACGAATTATACATGGTGATTGATTATAGATGTAATTTAAAGGGGTGAATAATTCATCTAAAAGCTTTAGAGCTTTGACGCTTATTTCTAATCATCCTGTATATAGTGATCACTCTGATACACGTAATATTATTATAATTTCTGGCATTACAACCAAGAGAGATTATTATCCGACTTTTTAAATTTAAAAAAGGCTTTTTCTTGTTCACGGTTTTTCCTTATTTTTGAAATTGATATTTACATAGACCACATTACTTAACAGCAAATGAGCTATAAACTCACCATGTTAAAGATTTTATACATATTATTATTTAATCTATTTATTTAGCAATAAATCAAACACACTTTCCACAATTTAAAAACTCGCGTAAATAAAAAAAATGCAGCACTGAACGATATATATGCGAAACCGTTAAAGGAACAAATAAAGTACTATGTAACTGCCGCTATAACACACTGACGACACAATTATATGTCAGAGCTTTAACTTATATATTGATCATACAAAGGATTTAAAAAATATATTAGTATAATATTAAAAAAATTTGTAAAAATCTTTATTATTTTTAGTTATTTATCTACCGATAGCAACATCTTTCAAAATGAAGCCTACGAAAGGTGAACTAATGCCTGTTCGTATATAGAACCGGAGCGATACCGCAACTCCGGAACATGTATAAACTTTTAATTTTATACTTAAAGTTTATTTTTCAACAATTGCAATCCGTAATATCTTAAACTTGCGCATCTATATAGGAGATATTACATGCGTCTAGAATGTTACTTAAATTTTTATTATACAATTATATCTAACACATGACACAATAATATACAGTTATATGTAATATCTAAAGCTATACGTCTAAAGATTTAACAAACCATCTCACAATGATACTGTAACGTCCTCCCACAAACTTTGACAGACAACATTGTTATGGCCGTTACAAGACGCTTTCTGCAGGCCGATTCCTACTGGACTTATTAGAAATCTGAGAGGGAAGTCTATGTATAGTGACGCATGGCTTAAATAATGTTGATGATATGGCAAATTCTTTAATTTGAAAAAAGAACAGAAATCAATTTAATTTTTTTTTAAGTAACAAGCAAAGATACTCCGCTCCTTTTCAAAATTTACTTTCGTTTTTATATTTCCAAATGAATATATAACAAATAAAAAGAATGTTCGTTGTTTTCGTAAAACTAATAAAAGTTCTTTCACATTTCGCGAACTTTTTATTTAGACTTTCGAAATACAGTGAGAGAACCGCAGAAAGAGTGAAGCTTTTTAATTCACGCTCAGCATCAAACGTCCATTTTTTTTTTCGTTTCTCGGAAACTAAAACAATTTGTACGTTTTGTGAACAAGTGGAATTAACTAGAGGGATACGGAACAGTTATTTAACAATGTTATTGTAGTGGATTGTGGAGACAAATTGACTTACACTTTAAAACTTTCCTTTCAAATTCAACCATTAAATTAGACTCGAGCTCGATAAATCACACTAATCAAATATGACGGAAGCTTTAATATTATCATCAACTTTGGTCATCATTATTTCAGCTGTAGAACGTACACAGGCCTTCCCCATGCATTTTAATTGTGTCTTTTAAAGACGTTAACAAAGTCGTCTGTCCAATTTGTGTGTGGACGCCCCACGCTGTGCTTGTAGGTCCGTCATCTCCACTTCAGAATCTTAAGGCTCCAGAGGCCATTTCTTCTGCGGACTATCTAGCTTGCCCCCTGTTACTTCCATATTTGCTAATCCATTGAGTCATGTCGTTTACTTTCGTTCGTCTTATTACCGATTCGAACCCGTAGATAATTTAAATATTAAATCAAAAATTGATGACTAAGAACTCTCTTTTTTTAAAAATTCTTAAAAATTTAATTATTTAATTTAATATCACAAAGACTGATGGATATCGCAGATTGTCAGTAAAATTTTTGACTAGTAAATTGAGTTATTTATAGTACTAGTGACCAACATAACTTGAACCCCAGTCTCGGAAGATAATATAATACTAAAAATGACCAACTCGGTTTGATTATATCACAGTGGCGCTCGTGACATTAGTTTGTTAAACAAATTCAATTTATATCAAACCAATATCACTTGGCCTTTAACATTATTTTCAGACGTAATTATATTTTAATAATTCCGTGGCTTATTATTAATAAATATTTTCATTCATCCATCCATCCGTATTAAGATTACTTTTGTAACAATGTAGTAAAAATCGTGTAAGCATTCATTACATTTGAAATAAATAATTAAACACGATTCCATTAAAAACATAGTGTATATACACATAATGTAGAGATGTACGAAAAGAACTGAAACCTTCTGACTCGCAAAACATTTAAAAATAATTAAAAGATATCTCTTTACTAGCAGCCAGGGTACAAAATTTCATTAAATAAATTTTAAAAAAAACTTTACCGTGACGGAGAATTAAGTTTAAATCCCTGGTTTCCGCGAGTACTTTTTTAAGCTTCCCGGAAAGCTCATTTTTAAACATAGAACTAGAGTGTTAATATTGTAAAAGTCGGTAAGTTTCGTTGAACTAATAATTAAAACTTTGTTGTTCAAAGTACATATTTTTTAATTAGTCATAGTTATAAAATCTCAACTTCCGTGTAAATATTCGCTATGAAGTTGATTTTTTTATAATTAAACAAGTTTTAGTAGTAACATCTCTTATATATTTAGGAGCGATTTTATTACTCGGAACTTGTCCAGAGTTTTACTAATAGTTCCGCTTTAACTTTAAGTAATGTACAAACTGGGGCGGTATTAGAGAGTTTAGTATTTACTTACTAAAAAAAAACAAAATTAAATTTTATTAATACGCGCTCATTTCAGCGAACCTTTACTGGAAGAAGTATTGGAAGAATCATATATTTTTAAAGCAGATTATCAAAAGTATTGTTCGAATTTAGAACAGAAATAATAGTAAAATTGACACTAAAAGAGTAACCATCTAATTTATATTTTATTGTCCGGTTTGTGTTTCTTAATAGAATCAACATTCTAAACGTTTTATGAAAACATATTTATATTTACGTTAAATATTTTTCTTGCCTTTTTGAAAGTGTTAAGCAAAGCCTAATTGAAAGAATGACTACTTGTTTCGTGATATCATTGTAAGGTCCAGTATTGCAATTTCTTCATTATTAATTAACAATGACAATAATGACATTTTCTCCGGCTCAGCGTATAGAATATTAGTAAGTTAACAACAATTTTTATGTAACGGCTGCGCAGCGGTAGAGGTCTGAGATTTGCGATCGTATGCCGCAGGTTCGATTCGCTGGGATACAATATATAATACACTCTTTGTGCATTATTTCTATATGATGGGCATTAGCATCCACTGCGTACCATAATACGCCAAGGTCGCCAACTAGCCCGCAAAGCATTTAGATTATGGTATATCCCCATAGATATCTTTGAGTTAGGCCTATGCCTTGCAGTAGATATTTATGCTGAAACGACTACGACGAGTTTTAGAACCCTTTAAATATATCTTAATTTTCAAATTACTTTCACAATTGTACCAAAGGGAAGTATTATACAAAGAATATATATATATATATATATATGTGTGTGTAGAGTACTGATGGTTCGCTGTGTATATATAGTTTATTATTCCTATAATAACAAAAAATATAAAATTATACTTGAGCCTAGAAATTAAAAGTAATTTGTCTGATTACAATGTCACAGAATTGTACAAATCATCCACATGACTTATTGACATTTACGTCAAAATATGCGATACTGTGATAACAAGAAGAGGTAGAGTTAGTAAAAAAAATCGAGAAAACGATTTGAAAAAAAGGCATAACACGAATAGTCTGTATTTAGATATAGACTGCATATAGAACAGAATAGAGACAGGTAACATAGAAAAACAAAACTAACATTTTTACTGCGATAAAACTTACAGTAGTTTGCATCTGTTCTTCAACTGAGATGACACGAAATCAATAAAAAAATAATTTATGTAGGCGTAAAATTTTAAAAAGATACAAGACCAAAAACTTTTGCACAAAGCCTGCAAGGACAAGCAATAAATAATAATTACTTTTAATATGAAGTAAACAGAATTCTGAACGCCTTTTCATTACATTATTTATTATTTGTAAAACTAAAGAAGCATCGAGATCCTTAATTTTATATATTAATCAAGTCCCATAAATTCTAGCACGAATACTGTTCACATCAGCGAATAGAAACCAATTTCTATCCTAAATAAAACAAACCCTTTGAAGCTACACAATAAAGAGAATATTTCCTTTGTTAAAAATAAATTGCAAAGCACTCCTGTCGCCGACTTGCGATCGTTTTATCCCAATTTCGCGGAGCTAGTCTGGACAATCTACTCTCCTAGATAAATGCAACGTTTAAAACGAAGCTTTCGGATATTTTGTGACACTCGCTTTGATAGACTTCAATCACACACGCATCTATTTAATTATTCATTTATACATATTTACCCACATAGACTCGTTTAAAGTGTTCACATGTGTACGTGATAAGCGATTTGATACAAACTTTTTTTATTAATTCTAATTTGTATCGCTAGTGTTTTTTTTTTACAATATTTTTTTATCGCTTTTTCTAAACGCAGACAGTTGGGAGAGGGTTGCCACAATTTGATACAGATCTTTCTTCTCCCGGTTGCGAGGTACGACAGCGTTTTATAATTTTTTACAATTTTTCTTACACAATTTTCTCTTATGGGTAAATACAGCTTAAATTTATACATATTAACAATACAATATGGAAGTTTTACTCAATTATATGTTAGTTGGTACATTATTTTATTTCAAGTCGTTTCGCAAGCACTACAGACCGTTAAATGCCTTGAGATTTAGGACAATGTGCCGGTCCAACTCATCAGAAGATACTGCAGTAGATTTTTTCTTGAGAAGGTCCGGTAAGTTGAACGGAGGTATATATAATATACATAAGGTCACGTGGTTACGTCTTTTGGATTCAAATCGGGAGCAGTGTCTGAGTAAGTGATCAAAAGTCTGTACTGTGGAGTCGTCACATGAGCAAGTCTTATAATCGATTATTTTAAAACGGTGCAGGTACTGCTTGCAGTTCCCGTGCCCGCTTAATAATTGTGTGAGATGAAAAGATGTCTTGATGAGTTTTCGCAGTTTGTTTATGTCAGTGAGTTTCGAAAGAAGTCCTATAGTATGTCGACCCTGAGCCGAGCTTTCGTATCTAGCCTGCCAAATGCGGTTGTGTTCAGCGAGGATTGCGCTCTTCACGATACTCATTGGGGAGTAAACATAAGCCGGCGTAGAGTGCATTGCGGCAGCGCTCTTTGCTGCCAAGTTGGCTGCCTCTTTACCGACGACGCCTGTGTGACTTTTGACCCAGGTAAAGAGTAATTAAGTGAATTTGTATGACGATGGGGTGGGTGTTGCTTCTGTTCTGTAGTGCGGCGATGGCCGATTGTGAGTCCGTGTGAATAATTCTGTATGTGTTCGGGTTTTTTGAACTGGCCCACGAGCAAACTTTCAATATGGCGAGGAGCTCGACTTGAAAGACCAAGCAAAACGAGTAACTAGAATAAGTTTAAACTCCCCTATTAGACATCTTTCAACTAAAAGTTACGATGATTTCAAACTCGTAAAGTTGAAATTTAAACACTAGTATCACGCAAATATAGCAACCTTTTAGTGTTATCACTGTTTGTCCCCAGTACATGTCTCGCTCCGTATGATTTTTTTTTGTAACGGATAGTCAATGTTGCCTTATTCGGGTTTACAAATAACGCGCGTTTGAGATAACAGCACGTCGATAGCGCTTATTATAAACCTCATTTTTGATAGCTCGAGAGCTTCCTCAAAAGCCTGGGCCCGGGGTGCTATTTACTACTTAATTACCGAATTTCGCCAACTTTTCTTTTTCGTTTTCTTGAAATATAAGTAAGAAAAAGTATTATAAAGGGTGGATGGTAATAAATGTAAAAACTTTAAAAGTATGAATATATAACTCATTTGCTGTCTATTAAAATTTGTATATCTTTGTATTAAAATTAATTATTGTTCACTATTTGCAGATTTAACACTGCTCGCATTTATTGAGTTTTCGCATTACAATTGCAAAAAAATTGATGTAACACATTTAGGTGATTATAAACGGGTGTTTACAGCACAGCTTTAAAACTTCTTACCACCTATAACTATAACTAATTACAAAAAATACGTAAACCAAGAATTGAATCCATGATTTACAATCACAGGCAATCCTTAATTTTAAAATAACATGGTAATTAGTTACCGAGAGGAATATTTTCGTAAAAAATTGCTTCATAAAAACGATGAGCTAATCGCTATATTATTTTACTAAGAAAACTTCGCTCATTGTAATAAAAGAAATCAATAATCTTAGAATTAAAGATAGACTTAGATCGATGCGAGGTAAAAGAACTTAAAAGAGCTTAGATAATGTTAATATTATATTAAAAAAAATTACAATAGGAGTAAATAAAACGACGATGAAAGTTAATTTTAAAAATATAAAATTGACCATAAAGATTTATCAATGGCCAAGAAACACATATATACGTCAGGTATCAAGCATACTTTAATAATAACTTACCAAGTACATTCTGTGTGATGACTAACTTAGACACATATAGTGTATTAGCATAATTGACGTTCCTCAAAAGACTCGGTACGCTTAGACCGAAATGGAGCGCAACGATGCATGCCTTCATCATGAATATTTCAAATGCTTATGATAGTGAGTGAATGAAAGACCCAGTAAGCATGTCCTCCGTGTTAATGTTTTGCGGACGATATATTACTCCAATATTTTTCATGGTTTATTTTGACATATTGGCTTTGTAATACAATATCATGTAATATTACATCATTTTAATTAAATTTGCAACTTCATTATTACGGGAATTATTAAAGAGATAGAATCGGGACAGATGATTCAGAGAAAAACAAAAGTAACTGAGATAATTATCGGAATAAGTAAGTAGAAATGGCAGAGAAAGGCCACATAGAGGCAGAATAGCACTTGGCTCTTAAAGATCTAGAATGAAGACCAGGAATTAGGAAATGCAACGTAAGACGACTGCCAAAAATGTAGATTCATGACCTTCTTAAGATCGTCGTTAAGAAACTAGTCTTATTAAAAATCTATGAAAACGCCTATGTCTAGTAGTCATATGATGATATTTATTTCGGGTAATTTTGTATTAACCAAGATTTAAAATTAAAGAAAATATAAACTGTGATAAATATACATATTTAATATAAATACCTTGAGCTGTAATAAAATAATATCCTGTGATTCATTGTAAATAGACCTAGATTGTGATAATTGAGGAAAGAAAAAAAAGCAAATGCAAAAATTTATAATGAATGAGAATATTATATTATGCTATAAATGTTAAAGGAATGGTCGAAGTTCAAAAGATAATGCAATAAAACGAAAACTGAAAAAATCATGGCACCAAATATGATTCCTGTCCGCAATAAGATAAGGATGGAACGAGAGAATTCAATAACGGTGGCCACAAAAACACACCTGTGGGGATCGGCTCAGGCGCAGCTCGGCGGGCGCTGCGCGCGCACGCATCCCCAGTCGGCCAAACGTTCTAGCGTTAAATGCACGTCGCTTGCGTCACGTCTCTAATACTTTCTCGATTGCCATTTCTGTGTATTTAATTGTTTGGCTCGACTAATAAAACTTAAATATCATTTGTGGAGATCTTTAGTTTCATTCCGAGTATGAAAAACATGTAAGGAAACTATCTTCATAAACCCTTACCTAACCAAATATTAGTTGATCCTTTTAATGCTTCTTTTGAAGTTCGTTCCAGAAATGAGCTGATGTTCGCTCTTGGCAGGAATAGAAAGATATTGCTCTCTTAACTCGCGCTTCTGAGAATTAAATAAAACAATTTGCAAAATAATTTTTTAAAATTACCTTTTTTATAAATAAATGATGTTTTCGTAAACCAGAGAGATCGTAATTTAAATTAATTAATTAGTTAGAATAAATCAAAATTATTTTACTTTTTCGTACGATTAATATTTAAAGAATTACGGAAAAGCTTTTTATTTTAATTTTTATATATTTATTAACTGCTGGCTACATTTTCAATGGACTTATTTAAAATGAACCATATGAAAGCCGAGCTAATGCAACATGCTCGGATATAGAACCCGCGCGACATCGCAGCTCGGAACATGCATAACCTTTCAATGTTATATTCAAAGTTTATTTTTCAACACTTGCAATCCGTAAACTTCTTAAACCCAGGCATCTATATACAAGATCTCACACCCGTCTAAGTTTGTTCAGAATGTTACGTAAAGTTTTATTTAAAAATTACCTCTAACATACGATACAGCGACAATTCATATATATCTAAATAAATTAACTGAAATATTATTCCGAGAATATAGAAACAGTTCACGAGACTTATTGGCGGAAATAATGTCATGTCATATATTACTTAATTTCATGTCAAGATTTTTGTTTAAAACTAAAAATAACTTCAGCCGCAGCATTGGACGTAAAACAAGTACTTGGCTTATGAAATATTTCTTTCAGTATTTTGTTCTTTATTTTTATTCTTCCATCTTTCATATTATAATAATATGAAAGATGGAAGAAGCACATTCTGTTCATTCGTCACCACATTTCACACAGTAGTACGTTTTTGTTATTTTAATTTTAATTTTGATTTTCTTCATTTTAATTTTTATTATTAACTTTGGTTTTCTGAGCAATTAAAATTTATTTTCTTATAATAGTACTATATCACAGCTATTGATCACTTTTATTATCAACTAACGGACTTAAGGTTTTGTTCACTTTCATGAGGTCATAAAGATACCACCTCGCAATATTATAAGAATCTATGGCGGCATTTCTGCATCCCCTATCAGAGACGGAATGCTGAAACTCTACCTTCCTTCCCAGCTTGATCTCTATATAAGTACGTATAGCACTGAATAAGGGACAGTAGGTAATTACGTACTTCACTCACAAGGTTGAAAAGACTAACTTGTGAAAGTCGCCGGAAAAGGCTGGATACGGGCTACTTCCTATTGTAAATCTATAGGGAGGCCCTGGTCCAAAAGTAGACGTTCTATGGCTAAAAATCACTAACTGGTGATGTTGATAAAGAAATATTGTACAATATTCACCTGGGCAATCTAAATTAAAAGCCTGCACCTTCTTAAATAAAGAAGTATTAAAGATAAATATTAAAAAAACAGATATTAAAATAGCATAAAACTTCATTAAAAGACAAAAAATTAAATAACGAAAAAATTACTTGAGAACTAAAAATTGTGAAGAGTATTCTATTCAATCATCGTTAACGATGAACTCTGTGAAGTTACGAAGCCGTAATCTAGGATCTAATATTTCCACTAGTAGAACAAAAACCTACTTATAGACCTAAAAAGGTAGCACTGAATCTTCGCCAAGTAAGCAAATCCCAAATTTATTCATGTTTTTTTGTGGTCATGTTAAAAGACGGACACTTTTACAAATTACAGCGCAAGAAGCCTACGTCAGATTACCTTATAGAGCAATTTCGGTTGTAAATAGCGCATGACAACAAACAAAGAGAACTGTCATACAAATGGACGTTCATAAACATGTTGTAAAATAGGTGCTGAATAAAAAAATACTATTTAAAACTAACACTGTACTCCACAACCACAAATAAAATAAACGAAGGCATGAAGAATTATAACAAAAGCGAGACATTCACTATAGATCATTTCTTCAGAATATGGTCATAATTCTGAACTGCGTGATATTTTTAAATTTGGAATATCCAATGTAATAGCCCAAGCCGTGCTGTTGAGCGTAGCAGCAGTAAAAAGGTTAAAGCTTCAGTCTTCAACGCTCTCCCACCTTACTACCGGTAATGCTGTAAATGGCAACACAACCTCATCAATAATGAAGAACCAAACCCGTGCTGTACACGATGAATATATATTCACTATCTAATATATTCACTTCTCCATTTGAATAACCCTTATTCAATAAGAAACAAACCGAGTACGGTGCCAGGGGCCTGCGACTAACATAGCTGGTTTGTGCAGGCCTGTTTGGAATAAACCAACCAGACTGCTCACTCTACCTATCTAAATTTCCATTGTGATGATAACCAAAACCAAAATCTGTGATAACTTGGGAATATAGGTGAAGGATATAAGATGATGTCCAAAATAATGCAAAGAATTAAAATAGTAACACATACCGTGAAGGAAGGTAAATGACGAATAAAAGAAAAAATGAAGAATGAAAGAAGAAATAAAATAAAACAAAAAAATTAAACTCATGGAGGAAGACCCTTTCCGACATGTAGGGGTGATTGAGATTAAATTTAAACAAATTAAAAATAATATATTCTACCGGTGCTAGTTTAGAGACCGTTCAAAAAATTAACTGATACGTTTTCTTGACAGATTTAAATCTTCTAGAAGATTCTAAAGAGGTTTTACTATTAACCTCTCTCTCCTGCCACCACCGCATATTACTTTACTACAAACTAAAAATCCAATTGTAAGTAGAAAAAAGTTATTACAAGACGTAGAGTTATGCCCGGATAATAAAGAAAAATGTTATTTAATATCCGTTATGAATACATTCTCTGTTTAATACTTCGATTATGAAATCTGTTGCTCATTATATTATATTTTTTACCCGGAGTTCATATTGCTGGGAAACTTGTTTTGAATAAAATGCAAAATTCATTTCACAGAAAAATTGATGTAACAATCTAGAAAGATAGAAATGATTAAAAGTTTTAAAACTCGGGATTTATTGGAATCTGTTTTTGTGAAAGACAGTGGACATATCTGTCGCTGATAACACGGTTAGGGATCCGTTTTTAATATCTGAACACGCCTTAAATTTAGAATTTGTTTTTAGTTTCCTGAAGATTTATAATATAACGACTAAAAACCTTTTTACTTCTCTGTGTAACTTACAAAATCACTTCCGAAAATATTATTTAGACATATTTTTGAGTCATTACATATTTATGTCATCAACATTTCAGGCGTAGGAGGTCCAGTGTTGGACATAAGCCTTTCCCATAAATTTCCAAAAGGACCGGTTGGGTTGTCTTGCGACGACCATAAAAAGGTCGTCCTGGCCACCTTGTCTTGACTGTAACGTTATATTTATCTATCCTAGAAAAACATATACAGGGCGTTTAATTAGTTAGTTAATATTCTAATAGTAATGATAATTCTTTTGGTAAAAAATACAATGGACAGTCTTATCACACGAGTCAATTTATTTCAGATAACCATAGTATGGAAACAGTAGAAGCATTGATAACTGGTAGGCGTACGTTTAGACAAAACATACATATATACAAACATATATAGGTTTACCTTATTGCTAAAACGTCTTGTCACTTTCTGAAGTATTGAAAATATTTATAATTAGATCTATGCAAAGTTTTGTGTTTATAACCTAAAATTTTTATAAAATTGAAACGATAAAGACACAGGTATAGTTGTAGTCTGATGGTAAGAGATACGGTTTACTTACAACCGAATGATACTCTAGATCGAGGTCGGCTTCGTTTCGAATAATAATATTATTTATTAGTCAAAAATAATAGAGATACAAGAAATACATGTTAAATAGTGTTCCATTGAAATAGATTAGGTTTTCAGAATAGCATTTTTTTTAAATGGCCAACATTTTTAGGAGCCTCTTCTCGTCCCTGTTATGTTGTTCGGACAGGGACTTTACGTTTTCGAGTATAATAATTCTCTCTCTTTATTTCTTTATTCACAGTTTTCCTTTTTTTATTCTTCGTTCATTTTCTTTACTTTTATCCGCCTTATAATTTTCCACTCCTTTGGTATTCTTATCATCATTTCACCCGTATTCCTCTATTCTATTCCCAGAATATTACAACAGTCTTCATCTTAGTATTATGATCACAATTTTATCATCACGTTTACATATTTCCTATATTTTGGTTTTTACCTTTTAATTTTTAAATAATTTAAAAATTTGTTATTAAATTTAAATCCAGTTCTTATTACATTACTATGATCTTACACCCCTTAACCAATTTTTGTTGATTTCAATAAACTCCTTTGCAGTTGCTCGGCAATATTTCAGAAATGGTAGACGACACTCATCTCGCCTAAGAGGAAGGCGATATTTTCGACCTCTATTTTTCTCCCAATCTTCAGCTACTAGAACGTGTTCTTTTCTGAATCTTCCGTATAAGGACTCGACCTGTATTATAAGTCTCGTGAGAACATAAAAATAGAGAATTGATAAATTTTATGTAATACATGAATCAACTAAGTTGGTGAAATTTTCGATTGATTCATCGTCATTTTAGATGAAGGACGTCAACTGACAACTGCACGGGCCTCCCTTAAAGATTTCCAATACGAGCGGCTAAAATCAGCCTGCATACCGATGAATTTAACAAGGTCATCTACATCTACCTTGCAATGAACGTTTTAGATTGCACTTGGCAGATACATAACATAAATAACAAAAATTACATGTAACTTTATGATCATAGTTGAGTTGTTACATGTATGTGTGATGAGTAGATGAAATATGTATAAATTTTGAAAGTAAAATATTAATATCCGAATAATTATACACCAATACCTCACTTTGCGTTTTTTTTTCGAAGTTGCAGCGCTGCTTGAAATAGTACTATTTTTCACTGTGCGTCGTTAAATTTTCGAGGTTGCGTTGTTTTGAGTTCGTCTTTAATTTTTTTTTTGAAATTTTCTTTCTTTTCTAAAAGATGGCAACACTTTTGTTTCTAATTGCGCCATGTCATCAAAACTCGGGGATTCCCTTTCTAACCAAAAATCAACGTAATTTTCATATAGTTTTATTCTAACTTTGTTTTGCTAATTTTAAAGTTCAGTTTCAATTACGTAGTGTGTTGTGCTTCTTTTTAAAAGAGAATAATAAATTTATAAAAATTTTTACGTGTTATTTATGGTTACAAAAAAGATAAATATTATTCTAATTTATTTATTGGCAGAGTTATATTATATTTTTAAAATTTTACTTTGTTCAATTTTCTTTTTAAGAAGTAGTATTTTCGTGACCCCGGAACCTATCTTAATCTTAATTCAATGAACGAATCTTAATTCACTTTGCGGCGTTTCAATTTGCGTCTTGTTTTTTTGGAACGTAACCACGACCCAAAGTGAGGTATTGATGTATAGCTCAACTGTTTTGTTGTAATATAATGAAATAACGCTGGATGATTATCATGTAACAATGCATGGTGATAATAATCTTATTGAACCGAGGACCAGCCCTCTTGATGTTCACTCCCGGGGGCCCTTTCATCTGGTCACACCATAAAGTTCACAAGCGTTCTCCCTAATATCTTACTGAATTTACAATCTGAACCTATCCGTTTTCCTACCACAAATCTTGTGGTTAATACAAAAAAATGGCGAATTATTAAAGAGTCGCCAGTAGCATAGATTATAAAAATATATTCCAAATGCAATTACTAATACGCTAATATTCTATATAAGTTATAACGTGTGAAATATTTATAGAAATAAATAAACTCGACATATTTGAACATGAAACCTATTAATAACTTCGGGCAAGCTGCGGCTGGAACAATCTCAAACAATTGTAGCGTGAATCTGATGCACGGAGTAACGCTAAGTTTCCCGCATTTCTAACGAGGTTAATTGAAATTGTTTCGCTAACGTCTATGTACAGCGACTGTTTTGGTAAGAAATATTTTAGTATACATTCGATATTAATATTTATATAACAGATTACGTATCTAATCTCTCGTAACATATTACATATGCTAAAAATATATGTTTCTGAATTGTCTAACAAGATCGCACAGTAAATATAAGAGAGCTAACAAACGAGACCTGAGGTTTTGTGAAACAATAGATTTAGTTTGAGATTGATGACGGATTGCTGAGTGCCAATCCCTTTTTTTTGTATTTGTTTTTAATATTTATTTTGTTCACTTAACTTCGTTTCACAGAACACACTTTATAATACGTCGAAAACTCTCTTAGACAAAATTTTGATAGAGAAAAATTATGAGAATTCAATTTATATTCGCATGCATATTTAATTAGTCTGGCTACAAATACTTTTATATTTAAAAATAAATATAACGTTACTTTTAAATTCAGAATCTGTAATTTTTATATGATTGCTTATTGTGTTCTCTACTTCTGCCAGAGCTGCTACTACCCTTTATGAACCTTGGCTTCCTCCACGATCCACCTCCATCTTACTCTACTCTTCGCCGTTCTTCACGAAGATGTTTTACCGATACTTCTGAGATCCTCGTCTACATATTCTAGTCACCACTTTTTGGATCTTTTTTGTTGCGAGGTCCAATTAGAGATAGTATTAACAGCCCTGGTGTTGGTCATTTTTTCCAAGTGGCCTGTCCATGTGAGCCTTTGTGACTTGCAAAACCTGATAATCATTTTGGAATGAATCAAATCGTTCAGCTCGTTCCCCCTATTACACGCTATGCTCTTCTCATGCCAGTCCAAAAATTGTTTTAAATATTTTACCCCCGAGCATTGCTAGTTTCATTACGTCTTTCTGTATCTTCATCCAGGTTTCTCATACAAAGGTCGCAAATAGATAACCGTTTTGTAAATGGCTTAGACTTGGCAGCTTTAATAGCATCTTGCTCACCGTAGAGTTTCATGCGTAGAAATATCTATTTCCAGCGGTTATGTGAGCTTTGATCTCCTCATCGACGATGTTCCGGGAGTTTAAATTTGATCTTAGGTAACGAAATTCATTCACACTCTCGATTTCCTTGGCTCCTATGACGATATTTTGTACTACTATAAGCAGACGGCTACTTGCTAGATGATTGGTTTTAGTAGCATTTATCAAGCAATCCAAGCTTGGCCGACTCGGATTCTAGCGATATTCAGTGATTAATCAGGCTTTGCTTGGATCGGCTAGTTATTGTCTTGCTTGAAAAGTCTTTCACCAAGACTCAATCGGGTTATAAAACACGATCCAACCAAACTTAGAAACGAACTTTCCTTAATCAGAGCTTAAGAGTAGCTGACTCCACTGGATTATCATTTATGGTCAATTTTAGAGAGTAAAGTTTGCTCTAAACGCTATGATAATTTGGAGTAACTAAAACAATCCAAACGATTGGAAGAAATAATGCGTGCTGCTATTAATAACTGGAGTCGATGTTTAAAGGTCTTTAATGCAATAAATGGAGACCACTTAGTACCATAAATATTTTTTTAGTGGCTTTAAATTAACATAGTAATATATGTTACGTACAATCAAAATATTTTGTTTTAATTTGTAACATATATTATGACAAAATTGAGTATAATCTTACCTATGTTTATAAAAATACACGTAAACAGCGATGTTCATAAGGTTAACATAAGAAAAAATAAAAACTTGTTATAACTTTCCTTACGTTCCACAAAATTAACAACTGTTTTCTGGGCAAATGTATATGGTTTTACAAAATACTCTTGTAAGTCATTTATCAAATTAAAAACTTTATTATAACAAAAATTTGGGAATTATAATTGATTTATCTAATAATAACATAAATTCTGATTATAAATGGAATACTTTTAAATACAACTTTGTTGCGTTTATATTTATTTACAACAAAACATATTAGAGCGCCGCGCAAAACGTTGCTACAGCCGTGATAAAAGCAGCGACTTATCTAAATGGAAAACAGATGACAATGTCGCTGTGCAGGATTTCATACGGAATTGCATTTGTGCAACACAAAGAGCGCAATCCGCGTCTGGGCTTCTGCGTAAATAACTGTGCGAATCTATTGTCGTTGTTGTACATATTTTATTAAAGTAAACATTTTTTCTGTTGCTGCACAAGACGAATAAGTTAAATTTCCTGTGTCACTCGTATCTGTTTTCTAGTAAGATTAATTATTTATTTCTTTTTCGGAGTGTTCAATACGGAATTTCCAAAATATATTTATTCGACCGGAACCCCTGTACCGTATATTAGCAATATCCATCTACCTAAAGCACCTATCTAAACCTGCCTAATGAACTAAGTTATAAATTGGAATTAAAATGCGTTGTCGCCATAATGTAAGAGTCAAGGGTAGTTAAAAGATTGATTGAATATTTACGTTTTACCTAAGCAACGGATTGAGAGTAACTAAACTCGTGGGCACCTTCGAATACTTCGTCACGGGTTGTAACATAGATTTTTCACTGGAAATACCTCCGAGCTCTTAAGTAACTTGAACGGACGCTCCACTGGACTGATCAAGGGGTCACGGTAGAGAATTTTGGCCTAGGCTGTTACTCATTACGCGTTTACCTTTGCAATTTAAGAGTGCCTCAGAGGGTAAAAACTTGACCTGTATGGTAGCAGTAGTCTGGCTATCATTACAACTACTTCGGAAAGCTTATTTCGTTAACATAATTAGTGGCAGAGGAAATCCATCATCGTTATAAGTGACTTACGATTAAAGAAATACGGCGGTAACTTGTATAAATTAACAACCTGCGTGGATAGCGTGGTCTTATCTGGCTGCGATTTATATTAATTTTATTCTGGATTATTGTCTTTACATCATTCAGTTGCAGGCTTTCTATTGATCCTATTAAAAATTTATAGTGCAGGCTTATGTCTAGCAGTAGACATCTTATAACACGAAGTCAAGAACATATAAAAATCTCAAGACGTCGTGAAGCTTAAACAGACGTGGGGCTGTAAGAAGAACTTTATTTTCGAAAATAGGGATGATAAGTAAAACTTAAGTAGCAACCAAATTTTCACAACTAAGCTGCTCCTCGTTTATTGTAACACCAATATAAACTCAACAAAGTCGTAATTTTCCCACAAACTATTAAAGCCAGCTTGACCTAAACTAATAATAACATCATTTAAATATTCATATTATAATTACACTTTGGGTGCATTGGACGTCTGAGAGACGTCATTCAAATGTTTTTTTTAGGAGCGAAATCGTTATTTGACGTTTATCTTTTTTTATTAATTCTAATTTGTATCGCTAGTGTTTTTTTGCAATATTTTTTTTTCGGTTTTACTAAACGCAGACAGTTGGGAGAGGGTTGCCGCTATTTGATACGGATCTTTCTTCTCCCAGGTGCGAGGCACGACAGCGTTTTATAATTTACTACAATTTTTCTTACACAATTTTCTCTTATGGGTAAATACAGCTAAAATTTAAACATATTAACAATACAATTTGGAAGTTTTACTCAATGATATATTAGTTGGTACATTATTTTATTTCAAGTCGCTGCTCAAACACTACAGATTGTCGTTATTTGACGTTAGGCACAAATCTGTCCATTACGCTGTATCTCGTATCATTCATAATAAAAGAGTCAATTACAGTATTTCGGTGAACATTATTTGAGATACACCGACCCATTATGTCAAAAACACCACACAGATAATCAAGAACTGGCCATTAAAAATAAATCCATTATAAAGTTTTCTTTATAATTTCTTAGCCAAAGAATTTTTCGGTAATTTAATTAATTTATTTTAATTTAATGTATTGATGTTAGAAATAAAAATATTAACTATTAATCTTTAATAAATTAGATGTTCTTTTTTAATATAAAATGTTCCGTTTAATATAATTTTTTTCCATATGCTGTGTTAATTTTTTATATTCATTTGTTAAATAATTGTTATTAATAGTTTATAAAATAAATATTATTTGTGCTTCTTATGTTTTGTTTAATTATTGTACAATACGACTCCCTACACATATCACTTTCTAAATCACGATCATTTTAACTTCAGACAGCTTTGTAATTGATGCTAATAAAGGTATAAAACAGAAATACATTTGTATTTAGTTTTGTGGGCAACCCCACACATGTCATATAAATTTATGAGTAATAGAAATGACATAGAACGTAGTGCGACAACGACATAATAAGCATCGGTCGAATTAATTGCGTTCTGCGAATATTAATATTATTAACTAGAGCACTCCACAATCTCCGCAGTTTTAAATAGAACTAGAACTATTTTTATTTTAATTATAATTATAATTATAATTACTGTTAATAATTTAAATAATAATGTGGATCACAATTGTGGGAAGCTTCCTGAAATAAAAACAATTTATTTATTAATCCCTAAGCTTCTTATCCGCAGAAATTGTAAATGACTATATGGTAAACATTGATCTTTCATTATAAAAAACATAATTGGGCATTTAATGTACCTTGGATAAATCACAACAATTTTAAATGAACACAACTATGTTTTAGAGGCTATCAAAGTTTAGGTCTTCAGCCTTTTACCATCTCCAATCCGCAGAAACTGTAGATACCAGTAAAGTGAACAATGACCTTTCATCATGAAAACTTAGCATCGTATGCCATACTCTCCTGTGTCTAAGAGGCGAATAATGAATTAGGCTTTCAACGCTCTACCAGTTCTAAACGGTAATTATCAAAAAAGTAAAGAGTGGCCTAGAGATATGTAATAAATATGGGTATTCGATGCTGTTACCTTATAGAAATCCCGACAGTTTAATTTCTCTCAACTATGTTTTAAAACCTAATAAAAGTTTAGTCGTTCTTCAGAAACTTTAAATGCCAATAAGATAAATAGTGACCACTAACCATAAAAAATCTGCTTATTTGGTGCTGTCTAAATCAGAAATCACGGCAATTTAATCTTCTCTTAGCTGTGTTTTAAAGGCTAATAAATAATTAAGTGCTTAACGCTCTACCATCTCTAAATTTTAAGTCTCAATAGAGTAAACAATTAGTCATAAAAAATTACTACGTATTTGAAGCTATCCCTTTCATTCAAGTGAAGATTTTTTTTTAAAAAAAAAAGCTCTCCGACGAGTTCTCGCGTGCACTTGACAAAAGTAACGTGATATGCAGTGCAAGCGCTTCATCTTGCCAACTTGGAACGGTTCCAGTAACAAGTTACTTTGGTTTGCATTCATTTTATGGTCCATATTTAAGTAATGTGGTGCTTTTAGTATACCGTTGAATTCCCGCTGGTCAATTTTGTTTGTTCTATTTCTTGTATTTAAGCAATAATTTGTAAAATCTTTTGAAGACTTTATTAAAAGTTTGTAATAAATCTAGTTAAAATATAAGGTAAAGTCTATTTATTCAATACTAATCAGGTAAATATAAAAGACGGAGAAATAGTTTCATTATTGGTATTTTAAAAAGTGAGATGTTGCCAACATCACAAACATAATTTTGATGACAATCTTTATTTAATTTGATTAACACTGTAATCGTTTCTTCAGAAATCAACGAAATAGCTGTTTAATGTACCGTGGAAAACTTGTTATATTTATCCAACCAACAAGAAACTTCATGTATTCCTCCACATTCAAAAATAAAATTTTCAAAAATACGCTGTTTTACTAACCAGTTTAATTATATAGTATTAGCGATATTATGACTAAAACACTCATTACTTTCTTCATTGCGAAGTAGCTAAGAAATATTATTTGATCCGATATTCATTTTCCATTTTGTGTTTTTATAGAACATTTATGAATAGTGTTTTATATTAGTTTTAAAATAAATACATCATGTTGATGTAAAAATATTAGTTCGATGTAGTCGATAACTAACAGAGCAGCTTCGTAACTTTCAGTTTGTGTAAAAATATCTCCCAGTTTTTTGACGGTTCGTCGGATGACGCTATAAAATTTATATTGAAATGGCACGCCGATGGAGATTCGTGATTCGAAATTTAATTTATTGCGGCTTGCTGCGAATGTCGATATATAAAAACAGACGATAAACAAAATGTAGAATAAAAATAAAAGTTATATGGAACTTCTCATCACTGTGCCCTATTAACTTTCATTCAATCACTTTTTTTATGACTATTAAAAAACCGTTTAAATGTTTAAAATATCAACGATGTTTGATATTTTTTTTATATAATCCACAAAGTGCGTTCACAGCTGATGCTTAATCATTATTATGTTGAAACAAAAGTAACGTACAACCAGTAACATACAACCAATTAAGATCAGGGTTCTAAAAAAATAACGTTTTCCATTTAATTTAAATTAATGAAATCAAACCTGTGTTTGATCAGAGGATGAATAAGACTAGGCTGGGCATCATTCTCAAAGCTCGGCTACGTCTTTATGATGAATGAATGTAATACCCGACCTGGAAGCGCAACATGACTGAAACATAAACAAGCAGTACAGAAGCCAGAACAAAGTCACAGATAACAACCAATAAAAGCTTTTACTAGAATGGAGACCATGGGACCAAAAAAGACAACAAAAAAGGTTACAATTGCTATGGAGAAATGACATCATGCGGGTGGCAAACAACACCTGGACGTTACTTGACCAGGGAAAATGTGTGAGAGAAAAGATGGAGAATAGTTAAAATACGCTGAAAAAGAATAAAAAATTACAGTATTCCGTGCTTTAACAAACGATTTCGTGAACTGTTAAGATTATCCAATAGTTTTAATCTATAACACTGACAAATATTATATTTGTTTTGATATATACTTTAATACTTTTGATTCTCGCTTCTTTCCAGTTACTGTCTAACTTGACATATAATTATACTGTCCATTAATATCGTCATCATTTTTATCTGTTCAGCTGTAGGATGTCCACAGCTGGGCATCCCTCCCATCCTCCTCCCTCCACCTCCAGTTTCCTTAACCGTCCATACAGTCTCCATATTCGAAATGTTGCCCATTGCCCAAAATAAATGAAGCTCACCAATATTTAATACAATAAGATATATTTATAATATTTTTAAAATGTTACCACTAAATATGTACTTTGAATTAAAATATAATAACAATTTTTCAGTCTGTTAACGAAATTTTGTAATGGATTTTATCTTTGCATTATATCATGAATTATAATGAAAACAGAACAAAGTAAATGATGACAGTTGATATAAAATCTTTTTACTAAGAAATTCAATCTATACCGACTTGATTACCGCGAGATAAAGCACGTAAAATAACTTAAAGGCTGCCGTTAGTGTCAGCTTTAACTGTCTGGATTTACAGCTACTCCGAAACAAATCAAAACATAAGCCGAGCAAGCATTGCCTATCTCTAATACTTATCTACGAAAATGATTTTAGTATCGCTTGCAGTAGTACCTCACTTTTTTATTATATAAAATTATATTGTCTACATATATATGTCTGTAAATATTGATTGAAAATCGAAATGAAATCTTACTATTCATATATATATACGTATGTGTGTATAAATATATATTTATATATATATATATATATAAATAATTTGCCTAAAGGTTCTAGCGGCTGTCTGGTCTATATTATAGCTAGTCTAGCTGTCTCGACAAATTTCGTACTGTCAAGTGATCGGATTATAATAGAAAAAAAAATAAAACTTATTGCACACTTAATTAGTTGATTTGATGTTTTATTATTATATTATAACAAGAATAGGTTTTCTTTTTCGTACACTGTAGGACTTCAGTATAAATAGTAACTTTTTATTTTTTTTAAAGAATTTGGGACGCTCTGGGTGGATTTCGTTGTATTGCAGATGCCATTTTCTTCCTACTATTATAGTCTTAATTTATGGTATTCGTAGATTTTAAAGCGAATATAGAAAAAAACTTACGTACATAATAAAAAAAGGAAAATACACTCATGTATATGTGAGTGTAACAAGTGTGAAGGTGAGGGTATTGCGTGTAAATAAAATGAACGATTTTATAATGTTTATTTATGCATTTTTATAACTTAATTTTGTATATATCTTTATATCACATACACATCCCACTATGTCATACGTATGACAGCTAGTAACAGGAGTCTTAATTTGATATGTTTTGTATTATAAAAGTAGAATGTTGTTTTTATTTTTTTTTTCCAAAATTTTATTTATTTATTCTTTCTAGATAAACTTTCATCGACCTTAATGAAAGAACGAAATAAAATGCTACAGAATTGATCGAGAGGGTCCTCGAGTTTTGCGCTTATAAACATATTTTGTCGATTCAATTTTATTTGTAGTTATCTTTTATTAGTCAAACGGAGTGCATGTACACAATATTTGCAGCGTTTTCACACACAATTCAAAACAAACAAAAGCTCTTTAGAAACTAACCGTGCCAAATATTATTGAGATGTCTGCAAAGATAACATTTTGCACGAGAGAGCTTTTAAAGCGTATTGCATTAGCTTTAAGAGTCTCCGAGTGGCATTTGCAAAGACTTGAATTTAAATTAAATTGCTTGCCTAAGCAATTATGTAAAGTAGTTAACTAGTCTTTGAAATAATGAAACGTTAACGACAATTTAAACATTCAGGCCTACGATGAAAATATTATAAGCGAAATCTCTTTAAAAACACGAATTACTGTGGGTAAAATATTTGTACTTTTTACTTGTCTAGACGTGGAATTAAATGTGCTTAAAATAAGTAAATAAATTTAAACAAATAAAGAAAGGAGAGTTTAAATCGACGCATTTATATGTAATTGTATTATAGTTCGCATAATTCATTAAAGGTTACGTTGATGAAATTGTTATTTAATTTTAATAACAAATAAATTAGATATTTCTTTGACGCTCGTATCTTTATGTTATAGCTTTCCCTTACCGTTCATTACGTTAAGACTAAAGTTTCTTGTGAATGAGGTGGTACTAGCCCATGCCGGATTCAGAACAGGAACAGGTCTGTTTACGGATTATTGAATTTACAATATTCTGGTTTTTATTCTATATATTTTAAAAACATTTGTAAGTATTGATGATGATTCAATTATTCTTAGGATTCTAAGTTTTTATTAAGAGTTAATACGAGTATAAAACTAATTTTAGCTTTTAATAATCAAATTAAAGTTTTTTTTTTCAGAAAACCTTTTATTAAAAATAGTTCCTAATTTTTTGTCATAAATATTACCAGTGCTGCGTTAGAAGCTTTCTTGCAAGGAAAGCATACCGAATAGGTTTTGTAATTTTCAGAATTAATAACCTCGTTTGTAATCCATTTAATAATCTAAGTTGAAGGATCTAAATTATCAAAAGTATCGTTTGGTACAAGCTTATATCAAATTAAACTCTTCTTGCATTCATGTTTGATATACAAAAGTGAAATGTTATCAAACCAGTGGGACTTGTTGACAAACAATTCTCAGACATTCTTCTAACGTCTAGATAGCTACTGTATAGCTTAACTTATTTTAAAATAAAATTTACGCTTTCTATAACTAGATATGGAATGAAAATTTAACGATTATGTATTAATAGGAAATTTTTAAACAGTATTATCTGTTAGTTTAGTTTAGTTTAGAAATAATACTAAAGCATTAAAAAGTTAAGAAAAGTGCGGCGTAAGACTTTAACTCATGACTCTCTGAGTTATTCGGATGCAAGAGGCTTCAAACCGGTATCATTGAAAATCAATAGGAGAAGCCTTTGTTCAGCAGTAGACCTCCTACAGCTGATTACTTGTAAGTCAAGAACATGTCTCGGTCTCAAAATGGCGGCCTACAGCTGAAATGATATAATAAATAAATAATGAACTAATGAAATGATGAAATAAATATTCGACGAAGCTTGTTGTACCAATTTCAAATACTTACAGTTTTTGTAAATTTTAAAATTTTTGATTAAGTTATTAGAACCTTGATAAAATAGTACAAGTGAGAATTATAAGTCTGTTACACAATCTGTCTTTATCTTATTTAATGAGCCATTAATGATGTGACGGTTTAAGTTGCGATTCATATCGTAGACGTGCGACCGAGGTCACGTAGAGTTCTGTGAGGTCTATAACGTCGCTGTAACGGGGCTCCAATAGCCTTATAAAACGTTATATCTCCTTATAAAATATGTTGTACTCGTATGACATTCTAAAACTGTGTTACATCAAGTACGTAAGAGTCGATATTGTTACTTTTGTTAATATGGTTATATGTATTAATTGTCTGTTTATTTTGTTTTTTAAATAGAAAACGCATATTCTTCAAGGCAACAAAAATTACAATATATTTATTTAATATGTTTATCTTCGTCTTTTCAGCCAAAAGACGCGCAATGCAAGGCTTAGGTCTCGTCCAGATCGACACGATAACCTTGATCTGCTCGCATATATCGACCTAGTGGGGGGTGTAATTACGTCATGTCTCCCTGCTCGATAACTGCTCGGTCACTCGAGAGCCTTTCGGGGTCAACGGCCGTCAGTTGTATGACTGATGTGCCAAGCTCACTGCCGCATCAGACGAGCAACTCTTCGAGCTACGTCTGTTACTTCAGTTCCTCTGCGGATCTCTTCGTTTCTTATTCGATCTAGCAGCGAAACTCCGAGCATAGCCCTCTCCATTGTTTCCTCGGTGAACTCGAGTTTTCTTATGAAGCCCATAGTAATAATCGGAGGGATCAAATATAATACATTATGTCATATATTAAAATAAATACACATATATTCCTAAACGTACACCTTGCGAAAGCCGCTTCGTACCGATTCTATTGGAATTAGTGGACATTTTGACTGGTAATTATGATGATCTAATAAAACTGCTGAACAAATAATGTGTAACGTTCCAAAAAAAATCTAATTTAATATAATTGTAATTGTATTAAACGTGTGTATATGAAGTTTATTATAATTCAAAAAGAAATAATGATAGATGAATATTTCATTTTTAATAACAGTATATATACAAACAACACCAAACAGCTTACAAATATTGCTCAAAGTGGTCACTACATATAAAATGATTTATATATTGTCTCGTATCGTATTTTAAATGCAATTGATGTGGTTGTGGTAGAGAGGCGTTAATAGCTAGCCGCGTATCTGCACTCGATTTCTCGTCCGACTTGGCCCCGTGTGCCGAGATCGTTACCAAACTTTTACTGTATCACTGTGTTGTTTTTGCATATTGTTTAAAAACGGCATTACAATACAGCAAGAATACCTTAGATTATCGTTTGTGCAGATTTATATTTGTTAAAATCAAATGTAGGAGTACTATACTGTTTGTATAAATTGCACTGTGGTTATTCTTAATTACCGTATTAAAAAAGAAATAATATGATAACTTAAATACTTTTTTTAATTCATGCGATTTTAATTTCGTCTGCAATATGGCGCTTATCGCCCTTTTTGCTTTTTGCTTTCGCACAGAAATGGTATGTAAATAATAAACTCTGTACACACTCTCTTCGCCTTTTTTCAACGCCAAAAATCTTCTTTATATGGTATCATGAATAATTAAAAACGACCCTATCGAAAATATCAAAGCCAAACTCCTTCAATACGACGCCAAGTTGAACAAGTTATAAAAGCCGTATTTAAAGAGCTGGAATTGAAGGTCCTTCAGTTGCCGCCTTATTCTTCCGACATCGATTACACGAATTACCGCCACATCTTCCACTCGATCTTGAATCAGACGAGAAACGTTACGTTCGATCGAGAAAAACCTTAGGAATTGGTTCAACAACTTTTTCTATACAAGACCAAGTTTTTCAAATATAATCAAATTAAATGAACACTAGATCGAAATTCAAAATAACTAAAAATAATGGGCAAATATTCGCACTAAAAATAAATACGTTATTAAAAAAAACTCAAAAACGAATACTGTTAAAATATAAAATTAATATATAATTCTTCATTTACTGCAAATATATATGTTACATACATATGTATGTATGTTTAAGTATATATGTAAATGTATTAATGTACGTTCGTTTGTAAATACGTATGTTTTGTACACGTCAACTTCCCATCATTAGTACTTCTATTTTTTCCATACTATGATTGTTTGTAAGAGATTGCCTTATGTGATAAAACCGCCCTTTGTACTTTTTGGTATATTATTGTGGAACTATTTAAATGTATTCTTCTAATTATATAATTGAAAAATAAACTTTTATAAAAGAATTAGGATCCATTTGAAACATTGGTGAAAAACAGGATTAGCGAATACTTGATTGATATATTTATTAATATAATAATTGCTTCTGTTTAAATAAGTTCGCTACGAAGTTATACCCCAATTGAATAATATCTCGAAGTTATGGGGACACTGTCATTACGGAAATGTAAGGTTGTTAGCCTTGTAATTACCCTATTGTTAGAACACTTCCGTAAGGAGAGGAAGCACGTAAACTGTAATTTATCAAAAGGGCCTAGTTGAAATTGACGTATGTCACATTAATATTTAGTTCCAGGATATTCAAGTTTTTGGTTGAAATTACAGGTCATATATAAGCTCTTCCTCGCATAGTTGTCTCGGATTTGATCCGGCCAACCAATTTTTGTTATTTTACCTTGGAAAGAATTACCATTATTACATACGTCGGTATCATTTTGACCAAAGTTTTTAATAGATTCCGCAAATAGAAAAGTAGCATAAATGATTCCTTAACTTATATTCAAATTTAAAATCTTACGTCATTTTCAGGCCCTATGCTTCTCAAGTTTACAATAAAATATCACAAACCAAATTGTTTTTTTTTGTATAAGAGTTTAAAGAGGTACGTAAAAAATATATTTTAATCAAAGTAGAAAGAGTCCAAGGTTCCCAGCTTAAAGTGATTTATTTTAAACCTTTCGAATTCCCCACAGCGGAATTATATTATTTTTTTATGTTCTACATATATTTTTATTGTTCTATATATATATTCCAATAATATTATTGTTTTATTGGATATCATTTTAAATCCGTGTAAATGTATTTTCTTTGATTCCGAACGCTAGAAGGTGTGAAAAGAAGTGTATCCCATTAGTTCCGACAGCTAGCTTTATGCGCAGATTCTCGTGTTATCTTGGTCCACTTTTATACAATAAAGTCAATCAAAATTTTATTATAAATCCACTTAATAAAAACGATTGCTAAAGAAAAGTAATGGTTTGCCTAAAAATAAATCCTATGACCACCTAAAGAATTTACTGACAACTATTAACTGAACAGGAACTTGTAACTTACATGCTTACGTATCATACAGATAACTCAAATAAATATAATGTTCCGTGTAAATCATAGGTACTTTCTGGTTGAAAAAACAGACTAGACCTAGTTTAGTTATTAATAAACTGGTTACAATGTGTTACAAAATACAAGGGCATACTATGATTACATCGGGTTTTCTTTACTTCATTTTTATTTGTTTATTTGTGATTTATTATTAATTTATTTATTTATGTGTTTATTTATGTATCGATAACTACTCAAACTTTAGGAATTAATATTAAGACTAGAGTTTTAGAGGGCAACTTTTATACAATGTTTATTTTTATTTCAATTTTACCACCACCCTTTGTATAAAAGTTGTATTTGCCTAAATAAATAAACCCATAAATAATATAAATAAATAAATAATCATTAATAAACACGGACATCCGCCCTCGACTTTAGTAATCATAATTAGTTGTTCCAAATTCTGGACGTCATTCTCGGCTATATGGCCCATATATTCCATTTTTCGGAGTGGAAAAATGTTATAAAAGCCAAGTTTTGATTCTGAGAATGCGCAAAAAAGTTTCACTGGTGCAGACTGCATTCTACAACATCTTGTTCGAGCTTTTCAAGGTCCAAGCTTCTGACCCGAAGCTAAATAAAGAGAAGGACAAGGGTCAGTTTTAATATGGTATTTCTTTTCACTGTCTTTTAATATTTTGTAGAGTTACGAAATTGTGTTTTTAGCCATATCTATAAACCACGTTATTTAATTCTTTTGCCAGGTAAATATTCAAAAGTTCACTAGAATTGTGATGATTGCGTTACCTTAGATTTTGATATACAAATTCCTGCATAGTCTCGTTAACTTAGTAATATGGTTAGCTACAACGCTCTCAAAACAGGGTCACACTTAATTGTCTTCTATACAATCAAAATATACAAGTATTAGTTTATTAATCATTCCTGTGAAGATCAAACATGCAAATTCACAATTAGTCACGGAATGGTTGACTTTTGTATATCTATTTAAACATGGATGTTTAATTACTTCATACATGATTTTAAATGCCTATGTTATCGTTGTCGCTTTGGCGATATATAATTATCTTGTTTGACATATTTTTTAAGTTAAATAAATCCATAGTATTTAGATACTTACGTTATATTTTTAAAAATGTCTAATGATGACCCAAAATAATTTCGCTGCGAAGTCGAATCATAAATGAGAAGATACGCAGAAGAATGGAAGTCACGGATATAACTCGAAAAGTTGATAGTCTAAAGTGGCAGTTTCTACCGTGGCGACTACGTGCCGGTATACTAAGTGGACTAATGACATAGTTTACGTAGCGTAGCGTACGGTAGCGGGCACAACACAGGTCATCTTGGCTATCCCGGAGGGACGCCTTTACCTTGAAGTGGACGTCTATCAACTGAAAATAAGAAAAAGATAACAATATTTATTTTACGTTTATAAACATTGTTTGCCGCATACGCATTTGTCAGCGGGTTGGCGGGCGGTGCATTTTATTGCACGACTACCGCTGCATGTGCGGAGGTGGCTGAATATTGGTCCTTTTCTTGCTTAGGATGGACTTCGGCGAGGTAACGCCTGATTGTTTGCCAGATAACAATATCACATGAAAATATTGTAATTTTTGTTGATATACTTTCTAATTAAATTTCCGTCTACTTTGCAACGCCTAACAACAAACATTGAACTGATAGTATATATAGCACAGAAATATTTTTGAAAATATTAAAGATAAAATAAAGACGTATTAACATTTTAACAAAAGTAACAATCTCGACCCTTCGTACTTGACATAACACAGTTTTAGAATGTCATACGACTACAACGTATTTTATGAGAGGACATAATGTTTTAAAACGCTGTTGGAGCCCCGTTACAGCGACGTTATAGACCTCACAGAACTCGTGACGTGACCTCGGTCGCACGTCTACGATATGAATCGCAACTTAAACCGTCACATCATTAACGGCTCATTAAACAAGATAAAGACAGATTGTGTAATCGACTTATAAATCTCACTTTAACTGTTTTATCATAGTTGAGTTAATTTTATTAAAAATAATTTTAAAATTTGTATTTTTAATGGGTACGACGCTCTTCTGCGATTATTTATTTCATTATTAGTTGAGTAATTAATTACTTCATGAGTTCATAGGTCGGTCGCTGTTTTAGAGACATGCTCTTGACTTACGGATGATCAGCTGTAGGATATTCACTGCTAGACAATTGCCTCCCATATAGATTTCCGGATAAAATCGGTTTGAAGCATCCTGTATCTAGAGTGTTCGGACGACTTTATCAAAATTATCTGTATACCGCATGAAGTACAGTCTTATGCTGCTTCTTGCCGGTTCGTGGTCTCCATTACAGAACCGTAAGGCTTTAGCATCAATTATAAACTACCAAAACATAATAACATATACAGATATACATATGTTATCATAAATACATAATCGTTCGATTTTCTTTGCATATTTATTTATAGGTGGTTATAGAAAGCGTAAATTTTATTTTAAAATAAGTTCAGCTATACTGTAGCTCTTTAGTTGTTAGAAGAATGTTCGAGAATTGTTGGTCAACAAGTCCAACTAGTTAGCTAGCATTTCACTTTCGTACGTGGAAGATAAATGCATCAAGAGCCTAATTTAATGTAAGCTAGTACCAAACGATACTTCTGATAATTTAGATATTTCCTTCAAGTTAGATTATTAAATAGGTTACAACCGAGGTTTTTAATTCCGAAAGTTACAAAACTTTTCCGGTATCCTTTCCTTGCAAGAAAGCTTCATTAGCAGCACTAGCAATATTTATGATAAAAACAAGGAACCATTTTTAATTAAATGTTCTCTAAAAATCATTACCGATACTTTCAAATGTTCTTGAAACGAAAAGAATTAAAACAGAAATATCAGAAATTCATCAGTCCGCAAACGGTTATCTTTTCAGCCTGGACTAGCACAACCTCACAGAAATCTTGGGTCTTACCGTAAAGTATGGTAAATACTTTACGGGAAGATCTAAAGGGAAGGTATCAAATACAAAATGCAAGCGACACACAAATAACTAATTTATATGTTACATTAAATAATAGTCTCATCCGCGCAACTTTTTATAGGAACATATATAGGATGAGGTGAAACATTCGGGTCTAGACCAAAAATTCAGCGCCCGCAGAGCCAAAGAAATCGCTCGAAGAAGAGTGGGAAGGTGTCCTCCTAGATCTGATGAGGAACCGTCTTAGATTTGTTATTAAGGCCTGGGGGTGTAACACTAATAATTGATGTAATAATTTTTTAGTTACATTTTGTTTTTATTGAATTTAATTATCCTTTTTTTCAATAATTCAATTTTTGTCACTTTGTGATTTATTTCCGATTAATTTCAAAAATGGTGCATACATTTTTGAGACTATGGTACGCTTACAAAATTTTCATGTATATATATATATATATATATATATATATATATATACCTGTATCTTTAAATCCTTTCAAATATATTATAAAATATATAATATCAATTTTGTAAAGATGAGTCAATTCAGATGCACGAGAGTTTATAATATTACATTTAAAACCGTCAAGTTATGCTCTCCTTTTTATATTTGTGAAAATTTATTTATCTATTTAATACATTTATTTACACGGTTAGACAAGTAAAAAGTAAAAATATTTTACCCATACGAATTCGTTTTTTAAATAAGATTTCCTTATATTTCTTCATATAACTAAATATCTAAATTGTAGTTAACGTTTCATTATTTAAAAGATTAGTTAAATACTTTACATTATTGTTTAGGTAATCAATGTAATTTAAATTGAAATTTTTGCAAATGCCACTCGGAGAATACGTTGCAAATAACGAAGCACCGATGTCACCAGGAACAGTCTGAGAGCGTTGTTATGTTGTTAATTAAACTTAAGAATTTTATACAAAACTGTAATATTAGTATAGCTAACGTCACTTAACTTCTCTTATATTCTGCTTTTATACGTGCTCCTGGTATTATTTTCTCATATCGTCTTAATTATTCTTATGTATGTACTACTTTTCCCACATGTGTATATATATATATATATGTGTGTGTGTGTGTGTGTGTATGTACACGTATACACACGTATATATATACATATATATAGCTATGTATATGTGTTTATAGTAATGTATGTACTTATATGAAGGTTTACTTATAGATATTTGTATTGGTATGTTTGTATATATGAATGTATTTGTATGTACGTATACCCTAAACTGCCCTCTACTTCATGTCTCTCATCTTCATCCAAAGGTTGTCTGGTAGAGATCGCCTCGAGCGATAAGACTGCCTCTTGTACCATACGAATTGTTTCTTTTTTTCTATTTATTGTGTATGTTCACAGAATTTGTGCAAATATTTATGATGTCTTCATTACTGTTTGTTTCCTGTAACCCAATAAAATAATATAAATTGAATGTTAAAAGAGAACGAAAATAATAAATTCACGTTAACTCATATTATAAAATTAATAATATTTTAAATAAAACAAATCTGATTAAAAACAGTCGGCAGCATTATGTACAGATTAAATCGGAAAACATAAATAATTGTAAATCTATTTAAACTTTAGCATTCACCGAACATTACAATAAAGCAGCTAAGTGTAAATTAATAACGATAAAAAAGCTTGGAATAATTTTCTACATAATCAGCAATACTTTCGAACCAAATAATAATTCATTTGAGTTCAGACAGCTATATACATTTATAACACAAAAAATCTTAAAGAATAATAACACGAATAAATAAACAAATTACTGTGAACTATATACCCTTATCTTAGTACAGGTTCTCTTGCAAGTTTCTTCCACTGGACACGATTTTGCACATGATATTTCAAGATAATATATTTCAGGTTATACTAGGCTTTCATTAACTAAGTTGCAGGAGCGTCTGTTCATCATGTGGTCGCCACGATGTCATCGGCAGTGAGAGATTGACTCATGCCACAAGAGCGTCTATCGCAGCATTATTCTCGCCGGTATCTTAAAGTCTGTTTGAAATATATTATTATCGAACAAATATTGACAATACAAACACAAACTTCTTCCTTATACCATGTTAGAAATTAAATCTGCATTGTAATTGCCTAGAATGGTTTCAGTAATCTGACGTATGCAGTACAAAACAATATGCGCTTTTGAACTATAGTGCAGCAATGATAAGAGTTTTTAAATGGACGCTTAGAGTTCCGTGTAAAGAACGACAGATTTTATTGCATTCTTTTGCAACTGCCTTTGAGTTTGACGAGCATCTGCTAAAACAACGCTGTTGTAAAATTTGTCTGTAATATTCCATTCCAGAATTCCTTCCGCTATTTATTTTTAGTTAATGCGTGGTTGGATCGGTTCTACATTGTAGGGAGCATGTATTTATATAAAAAGTAAACTTTTAAAATAATTATTCTTCCCTAAGCTCTCCTTCACGGACCAAGCCATTTTGTTTCACAACTTAACTAACATATAAATCACGTACTTAATCACGTGTCGCAACGAAACCAACAAGTTCTTATAACACTCAACTGATTGCTTTGCTGAGATAATACAAATTCTTGTGTAATTTATGTTAGCTTCGCATAGTTTCAGTTAACTATGATGTATACGCATATATATTTAAAAAAAAACTCATAATTTTATCCTACGTTTACACATAAAAGACACAACTTTTGGCCTGAATACTCATTTTAAACGATAAAAAACACGCAAGTCTCTCATCAATTAAAAATATATCAATACATGAATATGCACAAACACACACGTAAATGCGCGCTCACACGGTCACTAATTATGATAAAAATAGCACACTTAGTTTAATTTCTTTTGTACATGTAGATTTATACAGAATCAAAAGTAACCTTGATTACAAAAGAGCGGAGTCTGGTAATACTGGCAAGTGAAGGATGGTTCCAGCGACTACTTTGTAAACAATAACATTATAATAAAAAATGTTTGATTATTAGTATGCATTCCCTTAATTCCTTAAAATTATGTCGTATATATAAAATAAGAAGTAAGATAAGTTTATTAAGTCGAACTAAACGGTTTGACAGCTCGTTTTTTGGTGAGAGTCGCCAAGTTTTGAAACGGCCTGCCTGGGTCAATTTTTCCTGATAAGTTTATCTCTGGAGTCTTCAAGAGTTGAGTGAACAGGTTTTTTTTTTGAATGGGCGTGTACCATCTTCGTCTTCATCTACACTTTCCATCAGATGAGATGAAAGACAAATGCCTATTCCATTAAAACTGTATTATAAAAGTTTATTTTTAAGATGTCGATTTAAATTCGATAAAATCTTTTAAAACTTGAATAAAATTAAACAGTAAATTTAATTGTTTTACAAAGACATAAATTTACGATCGCTTTATTCTACTGCGATTTTCATAATGGATAAATCATGCAACTTCACTGCCAAATTGGAATAGTTCCAATTCTTTATAAGTCCACTCAGTCGTTTGTCAACTTAACCTTAGAGAATTACTTCTCGTCCAATTTTCTATCAATTTTATATCTTAAAAACTCCGCTGTCTGCTGAACCAAAAGTGTTCTTCATAATTGGTTACTTTATCTTTTTGTTTCATTTTTAGTTGTTTTTTTTTTCCATTTTATTTGCTTTATTTATTACGTTATTAGACTTACTACGTTAACATATACCTTAACTTTATACATTACTAGCTAATCCCGCAAACGCTGTTTTGCAAAAAAAAATTAAAGTTTCTAATTAACAAATAAAAAATAAGGGTTAATCGTAGAGGGGTGAAAATTTAGGGTTGTATGTATTTTGGTATGCTGTATCATAATAAAATAAAAACCAAAAAATTTGTGCAAAAAATAAAAATAAAAAAAATGAACACCGTGACACGAGAATTTTATATATTAGATAATACACCCAATGATTGATTATCTTTGAAGATGTAGATTGGTGTAAAAGCTTTAAAAGTTTTACACCTATTTACAATCGTGCAATATCATGTGAAAAGTGATAACCCTGAAATTAACTGTTCTAATTAATATTTTAAATTAAAATGAGATTGGCCAATAACTTCTAGCAGTACAAATTCAGTAGAGACAAATAATAAACAATATTTAATATTTCTATGTTCAATTCCAATTTTTAAAACGCTTTTCATTACTTACTATATACTTACTTACTTACTATATAATTCCAATTTTAAACTGCTTTTTCTTACTATTTTTTCATTACTCTACATATTTATTCTAATTTTCTCTCTTTTATCGATATTTTTAATTTCAATAGGTAGTAATTACAATTTTGAAACAACTTTTCCTTACTATATTTTCATTTTTATATGTAGCCTGCTCACTGACATAACGATGATAGTAATATTGGCGAATCTAAGGAAGTGAAGTGTTTGGTGAAGATAGCTTAGTATATTATTACCTATCCAAGATATTATATAAAAATTATGCTTCACAAAAAAACCTAAAAGAGAATTCGCGCAAATACGTTTACTAAATTATAAAAATTAATCAAGGAACGAACTTGATATTTTTCGTGTCACAAAACGACGAAATGAGCAAAACATTTTCTTGACGGAAGTGGATTGAGATTTTTGTACAAAATTATACGTACAATCGTCCTTACACTTCTTAATATTGGATATAAAATAATCTTAGTAATATTAACGATGTGTTAATATTAAAACTAGTTGCGTAATAGACATAGCCACGATATCCACAGGACCAAAACAGTTACAAGAATACTGCAAAGACCAGACAGAGGCTTGTAACTAATCTTTTCTAATAAAGACAAAAAAAATTTCGACTCCTGGGATACAATCTTATATAATACACACTTTGTACGTTAATTATAAAAGATCGACCGTATTCACAAACAAGTTTCCAGGGAATAGGTACTAGCGTGATCTGCGTACAATAATACCACACTGCGATCGCCAAAACGCCTGCCAAGGGTGGCGATTATGGTATATCCCCACATTGATATCTCTGGAGGAGGCCTTTGCTTTGCAGTGGGAGTCTTTGAGCTGAAACTACGAAAGAAAATGTTTAGATGTAATAATGTATATCGAAAAAATATTAATAGAATTTTTCTCGTTCGAAAGACGCTCTATACAGGTCGCTTTAAAACTTACTTATTAGAAATCTGAAGAAAAGGCTGAAATTTTGACGATGATGACGCGATTTTATAATGCGATCACACAGATATACATTTATAATGACAAGAAATCTATTTAACAATTAAAACTTGACTTTTAGCTATTTTAGAATTTTTATAAAACAAAAATCTGTTATATATACACGTTAACACAAAGTTTATTATTTTCTTTTAAAAGTAATCAATGAGATTAATAGATAAAATGTGAATTTCATTTTAATTTCTCCAGTATGATTCGTACTGACTTAAAACTATCTTTTATTGTTCATCTTATAATGTCATCGTATAGACGAGAAGTCCTATCAAATATATTAGACACTATGTTCTAAATCATTGTGTTACACATACATATGGCGTAATAACAATGCTGTAAATAAATTTCACATTAACTTTAAACATTTAACGTCGCTAGAACATTGTTGGTAATGCAATTTCACAAGAACTGCAAAGCGCCGCAGAGCCCGTCTTACTTTCATAAAGGAAAATCAGTTTATTTAAGACCGCCGTCACGGCGTGGGTATAATTAGCAAAGTGAAACATATGACTTGTTCGTATTACTTTCCGAGTGTAAAAGAAAACAACATTATATTTATTTACGCAAACTAACCCCACAAACGCGTTAAGAAACATAACACGAGCATTGTAGATTATTTACCAAATTAATAATAATGAATGATGAATGACGAATGATGGCTGATGGATGATGAATGATGAATGGTGGATGATGAATAATGGATGATGAATGATGAATGATGTATGTTGGATGATGGATGGTGGATGATGAATGATGGATGTTGGATGATGGATGGTGGATGATGGATGATGAATGATGGACGTTGGATGATTGATGGTGGATGGTGGATGGTGGATGATGGGTGATGGATGATGGATGATGGGTGATGGGTAATTGATGATGGATGGGTGAATGGGGTTCCTGAAGAAAAAGTTGTCCCGGTCTGTCCATGTTACTTTCCCATGAATCAAGCGCTTCTACCGGTTTCTATTTTTGTCGATATCTTGCATTCGTTGGTCGCGCTGGCATACATGAGATCTACGACTGATATATACCTTCCAAGCCAATAAAGCTAAGGATTACACATTGTCTCTTCGAGTAAGCTTATATTTTAATAGTGGGGACTTTACAATGCTATCTTATAAGTCATTAAGCTGTATAATGGTTCGAGCGTGATGAATGGTTATAATAATAATACTATTAAAATTAGTCCACACATAAAGGACAGACCTTTTAAGTGGACGTCAAAGGAAATTTACGACAAAGGCCTGTGTTTAGTTGTGCATATCCTACGGCTAAAGATGATTAAATTCAGTCTTTAATATACAAAACAATCTATTTTTTTAAAAAAATTACGAATCGTTTCGTACATTACTAATGTAATCGAACGAGAGATTATTTTTCAAATCTGCTTACATATCCATTAATAATAATCGAAATAACGCAACACGTTATGTCATTAAAGAGATTAATTATAATGATCATTTTCAACTGTTTAATTAAAACCGATTAAATAAATAATTATAGCTAGTGGGTGTCTTTTTATAAATGCAGGTAAATGGGCTCAGATAATTTCTGCCAAATATATAATTCTGTTCCGGTTCTAAGAGTGTATTTTAGTTAATGACTTGTAAACCCAATATACGAGTATGTTCTATTTCAAGTCTTAAAGTGACAATGGCAAAGTTATATATCACTGTGACTACATTATTGAATCGCGTACTTATTTACAATTGAGTATTGTAGGATCACGACATAAACACATATTTTGTAAACACCCGACTATTAAAGTAATTATTGAGAATGGACAATTATTATCAAATTTTGTTGAAATCCCTGAGCGTATAGATCTGTCGAAGACTTTACGCTATAGTGTACCAGAATCACATATTCCACAAGGAAGTCGAATGTAAGAAGATTCTCAAAAACAGTTATGTACTTTAAGTTAGTTTTTATAAAAATATGGTGTTACTTAGGCTAATATTAAGATACATATATTGAATAGTTTTTAATATTTTACAATTAATAAACGTTTTAATAAATACAAAAATCGTTCTATCTCTTTTGCTCGGAGACTTGAAGGTACTACTAGAGATCACTGAAGCATTCTCTTAATTTTTGAAGAAATACGTTGATCTATTTAACATAGATTTAGATAGAGCTGTGCTCGGGATTTCTTTCTGGAATGAGAAGTTTCGTAACCCAGCGGAGAGGTAAATAGGTAGGCCGCATAGCTCTCAAAATAGATTTCTGCTAGAGCCTTAAGGCTCTGGAGTAGATACCACGGACCGGTAAGCGCAGCGTTCGAGGTTCACCCACAAAGAGAGACGACTTAGTTAAGGTCATTGTAGGATTCAAACCCCTCCTAACCGGTCTTTCTGGAGAGCTATGATGGAGGCCTATATCTGACAGTGGATGACCTACGGTTGTAATTATAATGATGATAATGAACACTAATAGTACAGAAAACAGACGCGGCGTAAGGTGGCCTTCCACTAGATGGACCGACGATGTAGTAACGCAAACAAGAAATCGCTGGATGTGGGTAGCGCAAAGCCGATCATCTTATAGTGGAAGTCTAAAGGAACGTAAATGTCTAAAGGAACCTTTTTTCTCAGATCATCAATTAAAAATAATTAGCATTCCCTAAGCCACGCTGGGATCTTACAAATTTAGAATATGAACGCATATATCCGGGATATGGGGTTGATGTACGTCGGTGCTCTCGTATTAAATGCGGCAAGTGCGTTAATGTTCCCCTAAAATGAAGAGGTGGGTATTATATTGAATTAATTAACTTCACGAACGAAGTGAGGAGTTAACGCCGAGCGCGACCTACGTTTTATGTACGACAGCGGGAAAGCCTTACGTAACCCCTGCTATTAACAAATTCATTTTTTTAACGTGACATTTTTTTTCTTACGAAGGCCGTAATGACTAAGGTATTACTTAAAGCGTGTCCATATTAAAATGCCTGTGGTACTACATAATTATGTTACTATCGTTAACATTATTTCATCTTATTATAGGCCAGGAACATAGGATTTAAGCGGCCTGCATCCAATGTCCTCATATGACCTTAAAGATAGAAGTCGCTGCGCTTGCCGGTCTTAACTCCAGAAATTTAAGGCCCTAGAGGTCATAACATGGCCAGCTCGCTGACACTTTCACATTCGCCAAGCAATGACGGTAAGTGCTATAGCATTTTTTTAATTATATATAGCGCTATATATCACTAGTTATCTTTTAGATGTTATAACGAAAACTATCTCCTATCAAGTGGCCCTGTGTGAAAACATTAAACCCTTCATGGTTACGCCAAATTAAACGTAACAACATGAAATTAGAAAGTTCGCGCTTTGGCACGGTATACGATGGCGGCATAGTTAGCAACAGCTTAGTTAACCGTAGTGCGGTGTTGTTTAACTTAAACTGAAATAGCGTTTATCAGTGGCTTTAGTTACACAAACATTACAAAACACTGTCACAGTTTGAAGAAAACTTCGATAATGGTTAAAGTGAAAAAAAATGTGTATCAAATTATAAAATTAATTTTTATGAAGATATGTTTTACAAGCAATTTTATGCTCATTTATATTTATAAAATATTCAGGGCATGCAAAAAAATAGCCGCTGGAACCTTAAAGTTCAAGAGTGGAGGCCATGAGCCGGCAAGCGCAATTTAGGACATTCACCCAAAATGTCGACAGACAACCTTGTTAAGGTCATCCAAAGACCCTGGATGCATATGTTCTTTGGATGAAATAATGCATGGAAAGGATAATTAAAACCTACAAGCAGCTAGCAGTTAAATATTGTTAAGCTGGCAATTATTACATGTAAATACATTAAAAATAAATTGACAAAAAATATATATAACAATATAACAAAAATTACATACATAAATAGTTATTTTAGAACTTTTTAAAAATATTTGTTGTATTGGAGTTAGTTCCTGGTTCTTCTTTCCAACTACTCGTATAATAACTTGCGAAGCAGAGTAGAGTCAAAAATATCCTGTTAAAAGATTCCAATGTTGAACGAAGGAGTTTTATCTTAATTTTATTTCAATAATAAACTTTAGTTTACACTGTTTATACTTTGTGTGTGTTTACTTATTATGCTTATTTTGTATTTTTTTTTCCAGTTCATCTCTGCTATTACGTAGATTCATCGTCCACAGACGAATCACTAGATGATCCCTGATAATCAGTATCGTGATGTGTTTTAACGTCTTCGTCATTTCAGCCCATAGACGCCCTAGCAGAAGACGCTTAAGTCCTTTCTCTGAAAACTTGTTTTACAAGCAGTGGCAATTCTATTTATTTATTGGAATAAGTGTGAATTACATAACATTATATTCCAGGAATCGAACCCACGACGTGCAATTGCAAGTCTCAGTTCTCTTCCACTGGGCTAGCACTGCTCATGTTTCATCACAACTTTATGTTAAGTTTGTATTGAGTATTGTAATGTTTATATTGAGATTGTGAAAAATGGACTGTTTTCTTTATTTATTTCTGATTTTAATTAAAATAAATTATTTGGAAATTATTTCGTGTATATTCTCCGTAGATATATGTTCCATATAACGACCCGTGAATTTATAATGGCATTTACGAGTTTCGCGAACGAAATTATTTTAATAAAAACATGTACATCGAAAGATTTGGAATTAAATAACTTAAAATTGAATTGAAATTAAGATTAAGAATTGAAATTAGACTATTCAAAATCAATGAAACGAATATAAATACATAGAGAGATTTTGTAATCGATGGCAAATTTTATCAAGAGATATCTCATTATTCCCATTAATTAAAAATAATTATAATAAACAGTATTAAAACAAATGTAGAGATTGTGATAAATTTAGCGAAGGTTATTCAACTCGATTTTGATTTACGGATGTTGAGTTCATAAATTAATCGTTCGTGTCATCGTCACTACCGGAAGCTGCGAAATATGTCACAGTTGTGAATTTATTACCTGCCAGTTATTTTTAAAGCCAGATATTTGTTAAATAATGATTTTTATTATATACCCGGAAGGATTACTAAAATAAATGTGTAAGCTCTTCTCTACGTCAGCCTTCCTGACAATATTACCGTCTGTTATCAATATAAATTTATAATAAGCATACGACAGCTGATCGACAAGCGCAGCGACGTTCAGGGCGAGGCAGACGGCAGACCTTAGTTCGCTGTAATACGTTTAATACAGACTGCTACTCTAAACAGTTTTATTAAAAATCGATTGAGAAGACCTAAGCCCAGTATTGCACTTTCTACGGATGAAAATATGATGATGAATTACTGATCAGAAACTCTGACGATACCGCTCCCAAGCCTTAATTCAAAAGTAAAGGGCTACATGTAGTATTAAACCTAATACCATGACCACCCAATGAATGTAAAGAAAAACCCAGAGAACGTGACACTAAATTCCTTTAAGTAATTCTATCAGAAAAAATTACCTTGCTTTGTCTCAACTTGATTATTACCACAACTAAGCAATATTGCGCTCAATTTGCATCGAAGTAGACTTTACTCTGGCATTCTCTTCTCCTGAAGGAATACCAGCAAACCTTCGATGTCGTCGGTGATCTTGGGAAGAGACACTGCTGTACATAGGAGTAGTACAAAGCATCAGTTTTGAAAAAAACATGACTACATACAGATGTACGCCTTCTTTATTATTTTCCGAATGAAATCTCTTTCACTAGAAACAACTCCACCAGGAGTACTTATCAGAACATTCTAAAATTACTTAAAGGTATTATTGTGTCAAAATCTTTTACATTTGAACTAAAGATTGTAGTGTTACCTAACGTTGACTTTTAACGAATACAGAAGATCTCAGACTCTCAACTCAGACGATTATCTAAATTATTCAGTGTATATTGTAATAAGTCTCTGACAAAATACACAAGTCATACTATAACGCAGTTAAACTTGAGGCAATGCTTGTGCTATACTGGCCAAATTAGACTGACAATTAAGTACACTGCTGGCTTTCTTTACATCACTAACAACACCCATATCTGCCTCCTAAACAAAAGAATTTTCACATCTAAAAAGGGTTTAAATTAACACGCGTTCCACAAGATACTGGACAGTTCAATCCGCAAGAAAATAAAACTTTACATGAAGTAACTCTCTTTTGTTAGATACCTTTTAGATAGTACGTCTCCAGTGTGTACTCGTATATTTACTGATAAATTAATGTTCACTATTATGAAACAAATCAAATTTATCGTCTTCTGTCTAAAGGTGATGAGCAAATGGTGATAATAGAACATTAAACAACTATTATCAAAACTCATTGTTGTTAATATACTTCTACAGCACATCTAGGGACTGCTGATATTAGTTATTCAGAAAAATTCAAAGCAAATCATACTTTTAACAAAAATCTATCCATCTATTATTACTTGTTTAACAATTCATTTGTTTTTTTATATTTTCTTGCTTTCTGTATCGCACTTATTTTACGTTTATAATATCGTAGCTATTTTAAAACTTTGATCTTTTTTAAATTTATTTGTTTATTGTTTTTATATAACCTTTTTGCAGAAATCCATAAAGGTCTGCTGATACTCCTCACGCGTATCAGTAAGGCTATGTTCTTCTCCTCTGTTCGCTATGGTAACCGAGATATGTATTCAGCTCTTTCCTCGCCAAGTACAGAACAGCCAATGATTAGATGCGCCATGGTTTGGTCCATACCCGGAACACAAATGCACAAGGAACTCGCCCTGAGTTTGAACCTATGCAGGCACTCGGAGAATCCTCCATGCCCTGTAAACATTTGGGTCGTATTTCATCTTATTGATCATATTTCTTATATTTGCGACTCTCATTTATTGAAATTAATATCACAATTGCAAATTAAAGGATGCCTAAAATTACTAAACACTCTCTGAATATTATTAATATTTGCAAATATTGAAGAGAACTTTAAGTTACACATTCAAACAACTTTACGTTGTAACACCTGTTTGTAATTATTTTGAAAGGCGTCTCTCAAAACTTCTTAATTAATTGAGATAATTACGGACCTATTGTGAGCATATACTCTGTCTTGTCAACTCTGAGCGAGCTAATTATTTCATTAAACGAATAAATAACCATTGCTTTACACCCTGAACTGAAATATTCAAATTAAATGTCATTTTTGTTAATGAAGAAGTAAACATCTGTAACGATTAATAATACGCTGTCCCATTTTTCATGTGATGGTATCTCTTTAATTTACAAAATCTGTTTCAGAACTGTCTTCTTTCTCTGTCGCACCTATATAAAATAAGAGATTACTACCCATGCACTGACTCATAACGATATCTCCGGAACCATAAAACCTGGCCACTTGAAATGTGATTGGAATGTTTCTCTCGAAGAACTCAGCTAGGAATTCGTGAAGCAGGAGAAGGACAACTAGTGTGTATGTGTATTTGTTTGTGTTATAAACCCACGAATAATTTCACCGGGTGTGGTATTATTAAACACTACCTCTTTTATTTTCTTTTTTTTCTGTATTCTGTATATGAAGTTCAAGCGTAGTTCAGACCTAAAAACGCTGTTTTTTCCACTTTACAAGATAAGAAGATTTTTCAAAGTGACCAAAATATTCTAAGAAATTTTAAGCAAACAGATGGGATAAGGTCTCTAATACTGTTTATTAAATGTCCGACATCTCTAAGGACATAGTTTCAAAGTTTATTCATTTAACTAAACGAACTATAATGTAATAATGTCATTTTGTATTTATAGCGTTACCAAGGTGGCGTCATCGTCTGAAATAATAACGATAAGGAACTGACTAGAACTGGTCTGCAACCACCAACGTTTTCCAGCTATCTTGACTAGGTCGTCTATCCACCATGTGGTTAGACTTCCTATGCTACACTTGCTGGTCTTTGGTTACCTCTCCAGAGCGTCAAGGCACCAGCAACTGTCTGTTCTACATGTTATGCGAACTTTTGCCACTTCAACCAGCCAATCCGCTAGGCTATATCCATTACATTGGTTCATCTACGGATCTTCTTATTACTATTATTACCCACTACTTAAGCATACTTTGCTTAAATAATTTATTGCGAAGAATTCAACATCCATAACTGTTATATAATAACAGCAATATCAGTATATTTCTACGGCCAGCAGATAACAGTACAACAGGCTATTTTTAAAATTCCATTTGTATCTCTCGCACGAATAAAACCGAATAATATTTTGATTTACGTCACACGTATCCGCGCTTTGATATGTTCAGCCGATAGGAAAACGATTGGAGAAATAATATTTTCGTCGGTACACGCTTTGTTTTCTTCTTTAAAATTTTTATACCTACTATTAAGGTTAAACCTTTCGATTTGAAATCTTTAAGGTAATTTAAAAAAATGTTTATCTAAATAAATTAATAAAACTTGACTGTACAAATCTACGTAACTAAATATTGGTCGTTAGAGTTTTAAGGTTCTGGAGTAGATATGACAGAGCGACAACCGCAGCGTAGAACTTCCACTAACAAGGTAGACAGATGACCTTGTTTTAACAATTGGTTAACGCCGTATATAGAACGCATCTCCGATCTTATTAGAAATTAACGGTGAAAGCCTATATACAGCTGAAACGGTGATGATGATAAATGAACAAGCTCCATAAATGATTGTCGGTAATCGTATTGTCTACAAACATACGTCACCTACACTACTAACTCCATTTTCATGTCAAAATCAAAGTACTTACTTGCTGTAGACCTGTTTACTACTGTTGTCGACTAGCCAAAAAAAGTAGTAAATCTCAAAGAAGTTCAAAATATTAAAGAATAAAGTGATCAATATCGTATCGGTATCGTTGCAACACCAATGAACACATTCCGTCGCTATTTTTTTTAAATAGTATTTAAGTTCTTAATTCAAAAACTGTTCAATCAATTCTGGCCAGTATTTGAAAATTAAATTATTGTATATAATGATATTATTTTGATCATGAGACCATAACGTCACCACCTGGTGAAAATAATCGTTAGTTTACGAGTGTCTAGAACCAGGTGTATAAAAGGTCTGAGATATTCACCAATCGGTACTGAACCTGCGAGTAGATTCCTTCTAGTGTTTTCTATGAAGTCTAAACCTAATAATAATCAAACTAAAGCAATAAGAATTTTCTAGAACAGTGAATTGTTTATGGCATTCTAAATTTAATTTTCGTTAGTATTCAAACAGATCGCACATTGCTCCATCGGGAAGAATTAGGCATAATTATATATCGTAACGTCCATGTACTGATAAATTAACATGCTTTCCATTACACCTTTGAATATTTATATTCAATAAAATACGTTTTGTAATAGCGCATCGTTTAAGATAAAATTAATGGTAGAATATATAAAACGAAACAAAGAAGTGAGAGTACACAAAGATGCTTTGAAAGGAGCCATTCAGAGAGACCGAAAAATTTGGTCCTATCTATTTCAGGGCTGGTCGTCCCGAGTAAATTGTTACAATTTTTCTTTAACACATCTGGAATGTTCTACCGTGGTCTAAATGAAATAAATAATGTGAGTAATTTTTTTTTATCTATATTAACAAGTATATAATTCTTAAACCGTAGTTTGTATACAGATTTTAAATTACGGCTCACGTGTTGGAATGAAACTAATGATTATTTTTTTGAACAGCACTTATAACGAAGGCATTTTCAACGATTGTTCTGGGTTTGTGAAGATATATAATATCATCATCATTGTCATCATTACAGCTGTTAGATATCCTATGCTGAATGTATGCTTCCCCTCAAGATTTCATTGAGGATCGTTTGAAAGCATCCAGCAACCATGGTCTTCCGTCGACTTCAACAATATCGTCCTCGTTTTAGGCCAACACTGCAAAGATATCTACGGGGCGATATATCATAATCGTCACGCTTGGTACGCAAAGGACGCCGTTGCCCTTCCTCTGGAAATTTGTTTCTGAGCAGCGGAAATTCTTTATAATTAAAGTATGTGAACTATACATAAGATTGTGTTCCAAGTCTCGAACCCGCGGCCTCCAATCGCAAGTCTCAATCCTCTACCGTTGGGCTATCACTGCCCACCACTGCTTTAACAATGTAATAGATAAAAAATATAAATAAAAAATTTTAATTTTTAAATAATAATGATATTACACAAATATGTCAGTAAACAGATATATAATATAATAAATATTCCATTGTATTGATAACACGCGCCTATATTAGAAACACAGAATTATCTGGTTAACTTTCTTTACGTACATATAGAGTATTTTGTAACCTATTATTTCATTCAATAGTTATTAGCTAATTTTGGAGACGTTTAAAAATAATGTAGTGTGTCTTGCAAATGAAAATGTATTAAATGGGATTAAAATATAAAAAATAATTTTAAATAAAACAAATTATGAAAAAAGTTTGTCAATGATAATGCAAAGTGAATTTTTTTTTTTAATTACACTCTTTAGGAAAAAATATGTATTAATCTATGTTATACGATAATAAATAATTTCTCTTGGTCACGCCATAACCCGAGAATGATGTTTCCGATTCCATTTAATATTTTTCTAAATCCTTTACTAGTTTTTAGAAGGTTCGTAAAGGGAAAATAATTTATAGAATTGCACAAAACATTGAAAATATTAGAAAATATAATAACTATTGTAAATTTGCGCATTACCTTTACACTTCGTATATTTGAAAGTTCATACGTTTTATATCAATATTTAGATTATTTACAAAATTGATTTATTTGTTTAACATATAACCGAAAATTTTTATTGCTCAACAAGGAATTTATTCCTTTAAATTATTTGTAATATTGGATTATGACAGACATTTGCCAGTACAAAGTTAGTCGAGACAGCTGCAAGACATAGGCATTACTCAATGATGTCTGATAGAGGGATAAACCGTAATCGCCACGCTTAGCAGGCGGGCTGGCGATCACAGTATGTTACGCAGAGGACGCTGCTACTCATCTTTTTTTTTAAATCTTGTTCGTGAACAGTGACCATTCTAGTGTGATAATTATATAAGATTGTGTATATCGGGAATCGAACTTATGATCAAAAGTCTCAGTGATCTATCACAAGGCGACAACTACTGAGAAAGCTAGTATATAATGAAATATGAATTGTATTTGCAAGAACATAAGACAAGACAAGGACGCTGAACAAAAAATCCTCTTTTTAAAATAATGTCAACATTTTTATTTCGAATTGGACCCAACGTCGCGAGATTTATTTTACTACCGGTATTTGCTTGCGTCTTATCTTGTGTACAATGTTATATGTATTACATTTTTGACGTTTGTACTGTAGTCAGTTAACTTTTATGTTTAGTATATCTTATTGTATGCAACAACAACTCGACGGGTAGTTGAGAACGCATTTATTTTATCACCTGGCAACATTCTTATCGAATTAAAAACGTACTTAGTTTGAAAAATTTAAGAAAATAAAATTAAAAGAATTCCTGTCCTACGTGAATATATACTTCTTTATAAAAGTTTACATAATCGGTTAATTAGGAGTTTAAATACTAATTCCAAACCGAAACCCATATTTTGTTTTTACCTATCAGTAAGTAAGATTTCCTCTAATCCAGTTAGTGGAATACAATAATCTTTCAATAGTCGTTTCGTGGACTAATACATTGTTTCGTGGACTGATAACTCGTTTTGTGGACTAATAAGTCGTTAAATGACATTTTTAAAGTTTTCGAGTGTGTGTGATATATGTGATGCACGATCTGTTTAAGTAAACTGGTTATGTACGGGTAGGCAACAGATATTTTCTAACGGATTGACAAGTCGAAGTGACAATGGGCAAGTGGGGGAAGGTCTGAAATAGAGAAGACGCTAGCGCAGCGAAAGATGTCCATCCAAAATTTTTTGCATTTGATGTACTGATGGCTGTGCTTTTAACTGTTGACTTTGTACACCTTCATCGAAATGAGTTCGCAGAAAAGAAATGTCCGCGAAATGAAATAAAAAAAGCTGTTCGTAATTTCATAGTTCACCGAAGACATTCGCACGGCAGTAGACTATCTCCGTGTAGTAATGTATGTGTGTTTGATGTAATCAAGTCGACCAGATAACCCTGGAAGCAAGTTACTACACAAGTAGCCGGTCCTATTGGAATTCTACAGGGAATCCTTATATCCAGCTGTGGACATCCTTCATTGAAGTTATAAATATGAATTGAATTGAATTGATAATATTCAATAACCTTTTTCAACTCTTCTATCTCACTAATTTGATTATTATTCAAATAATGAGTTAGTAAAACCAAAAGAAAGGCTACGTAAATGAAGAAAAAAATTATTTATGGGGTGCCTTCAAAGTTAATAGTTCTTTGCAAAACTTTAACGGGAATCCGTCTCCTTCAATTATAACACTTTCAACTGAATTAATTCAAATCACCTCACAGACCTTAGAAAGTTATGTAACGGACTTTAGAACAAAACTTAATTTGAAAGCAAATTAATAAGAAGTTACTAAATCTCCTTTCATGAAAACCAGATTAGATTTGAGGCCTCTCTTTAAAGGAATATTTTACCTGTAACACCTGATAACATATTTACGCAATAAAACTATAACTTTTTTTATTAATTTTTAAGTAATAAATAACTCGTATTTAGAAGTGATTTCTTTATTGGTATAATGTATTAATAATAAGCAACTATTACTCATATATATAAATTTACTATTTCATACACAGCAAGGTATTGTAATAACACATTGCTACTATTAATTTTGATTGTCAGATTTTTATGAATTTTTGGCAGCAAAAACAAATGCTACATTAAATTTTTGATTTTGTGTTTTGTATGCGAGATGAAAAGTATTATTTAACTAATTTTCTTATATTTTTCCACTACATAAGAACCTTTCTAGTGATATAAAAGAAAAGTCACCCGAATGCCTTGGAATTTAATTTTATTTTATTAATTTTATTTTGACATGAATTAGTTAATCACATTTTTATAAATTTCATATAACCTTGAACAAATTTAAAAGTCAAATTTAAAAGCTTTGCTTGTCATAGCCTTAAATCAAAAATTAATAATCAAATAAATAGTACTAAAACATGTTAAATATCTTATTTAACGTTCCGAACTTAATCCAAAAGCATCATTAACAAAAAATATGGTTAACGACGATTTAAAACCGTGGTCTTTATATTGCTAACGATATGGCATAATTGATTATTGTTTAGAAACAAAATAAATTTATAAGCAGTTACCCAGGGGAACAATTTCAGGTGGCGCAATACTAATAAATTAACAACTTTGTGATAAACTTTCGCTTAAACTCCGTTGATTCTGTAAATTTTTAATTACTACTATTAAAAAATTCTATTTTTTAAAACCTAAACCCTAGGTGTATATTTATCGTTGGTTTATAAAACAATACAAAATTAATTACTTTTTAGTAAGAAGCTATTTTAAACGACTTAAATAGGATTTGAATAGAGTTTATGAAAATGAATCTAAAAAAAAGTGAGCAAGTTTAATTGAATCAATTAACTTAGAAATCTGTAATAACTATATATTTGCAAAATATCTATCGGATACACATAGATAAATATGTCTGATAGACTGAAACTCATTTATATTAGCAGAACCATATAACCATCATCATCTCATTATCGAATGTCCAAAAGACTGGTAGGAAGCAATCTACACCCATCGTCTTCGGTCGATCTATATAAGGTCGTCTGTCAAACTTGTGACATCCTCCACTGCAGTTGGCCGGTCTTGAAACGGCGGTGCACTGCAAAACTTTAAGACTCCAGCGGACATCTCTTTGCCGCGCAATGTGATCACTACTACTTCTTATTTCAAATTATTGCTATGTCGGATGCTTTCGTTCGTTTACGAATCATGCTACGATTTTCATGGCTTGTTGAGCGAATGTGAGTTCACCAACAAGGCCGCAAAGAGTGGTTATAGCTTATACCTTCATCTTAAAGCAAAGATGGTATTTATACATAAACAAAAATTGAAAATTAAATATAAAATTACAAAAAGTATTTTTTTAACAATCTAACTTTTACAATAACAATCGTGATAATATTAAGATATAGAAATGAATAGACGACCTCTAGAGCCCTACTTTCTCTACTTCCTCCCTATATCCGCTTATATTCCTTCCTGGAAATATCGTGTATTATATTAGAAATAGTTTCTAACTCATTGTTATGAACATACAGATATAAGCAATAACAGGTATAGATGTAAGAACTTTAAAGAGGTGAATATATAGCCCATTTGACAGTAAAAAGCTTTAGAGGTTTTATACCTATTTCCAATCATTCTGTATAAAATAAACACTCAGAAATATGTTACATTAATTTTATTTTTTTTTCTATTGCAATGCGACTTGCCAATAACTTCGCAGTATGTAGTCTTCAAGAACTTTTACTAAATAGTAATTAGTGAGTAGCCAGCGCACACCGCGTCTATTGGCTTATGATCTCCCCTCCAAAACATTTCGGCTTCGACGGTTATTCATTGCCCGAACGATGTGCAACGCCTACTGCAATTTTAGACAAACATTTCTTCGAGCTACATCCGTGATCTTTGTTCTTCTGCGGATATTCGATATCAATGCGAAACCGTCAGCATTTTTATAACTCCCATCTTAAAGGCTCCATAGGTCATCACCGACTATTGACACTTGGCAAAATCTTTGACGAAATCTTCATGCATTGCGGTATTTATTTATATTTAAAATTTTATTTAATTTTACAAATATATTTATTTAGCGACAAGATATATTGTTACTAGTAATTAAAGTGTGTTTTTTCTTCATAGATAATGTAAAATTTTAAAGTAAAAAAAATATTACGATCAAACATATATAAATGTAGTCCAAAATGCAAATTTAAATAGGCAAGAGTTAGAATAATACCACAAAAGGAATAAAATAAAATAAATGTAAGATATGAAATCATAATATATGTTATAAAATATCATAGTTAACTATATGTTAATAAATATTGACATTATAAACACGACAATCCTTTTATTCTTATTTGTTGCGAAAAGTTTTACGAAAGGACTAACATGTTATTCGCAATAGGGAATTCTTCCTTCATGTACTTGAATTTTATGCCATGTTAAAAACATGCGGCAGTAATGTAAATAAGCATAGTATATACTTCGAATATATGAGTAAATAAAGATCTCAAAATTATTACGTAAAATATGAAGAAATAATTTTTCTCTAACTTTTACATTTTTAAAAAGAAAGACTCGAATATAAACCGTATTGTCAACAGTGGAATATGTTTAGGGTAAGATATGTGATGCGTGAATTAATTTGCTAGTTACGGAACCAGCTAATTGGGTCGTTATTCGAGTTATAACTTCCATTCCATCTTTAGAATTTAACATGAAGCTAGCAAGTTTGAATTTTTTTTAATTAGTACAAAAATTACTTAATTTAATTTCAGATCTCAGCGGACAGAACTAAAAAGGGTCATGATTCAACCTACAATTTGTTTGCATTTAACTTGACAGATGAGCTTTTACAGCGGACAAGGGTTTTAATTGCAATTTCCAAGTGGACAGTTTGAAAAGAATATATAATTATAAGCATCTGTTTTTGTAATAAATAACTTCATCATCAACACAGCTATAAGATACGGCTTCACGGCTGGACATAGACCTCCCACTTGATTTCCAACAAGACCTGCTGGAATCTGCCTGCATCATGCAGGGCCTTCAGACAACCTTTAAAAGGTCGCCTGTCCACCTTATAAATGAACTGTTGATGTCGTGACTGCGTTTGTTGAACCGTGGTATTCACTCCAGAACCTTTTGTGTTGTGCTATACAGCTTTTTCAATATCACTTTCACTTTTCATTTCAAATCTCCATTCATGATTTATATTATTTATGTATATACCTACATCTAAATATATTACAGGCCAGACATTTATATTCGAGATAACTAACCTAGCTGTCCTTTACTATCCAATGCGTAAATCTAAATTTAATCCAGGTTACCAAATAATTAGAATATGTTATTAAGATAACAACAACATGATATATAGGTAAATCTAATAATTAACGCAAACAATTTGTCAACGTAATCACAACGAACACGTAAATCTCTTGACAGATTAATATATAATACGTCATTGCCTTACAGAGGGCGTCAGCCGCTTAAGGACCACGGTAAGACAGGCCTCTCTCAAAAATCGCCACAATGGCAAGACCATCGCCACATCTATGGCTATGATGCCGGTCTACATAGTGGAGATATACTGTTTTAAAACTTAATAGCTATCCTATACTTCTTATTTCTAATTTAATCTTAATGTTTTTTGTAATAAGATAAAAATTAAATCGCTTGTGCAACCGTTAACTATTGAGGCCGAAAGATTCTCGAGTGGTGAACACTAGCATGTAAACTCGGTGTGAGCAGGCGCGAAGAGTCGCTGGATGCGGACAGTGCTTGCACAATTGCCAGCTGAAAATAAAAAGAAAAAGAATCATTAGAACTGAAAAAATTATTGCTTGTATCTATAATAAAATATTTTATTTCTACAATTATTATTATTATTACTTTTGTTACTATTATAATCTTTATATTTCTATAAATACATGTACAAAAAAATTACTAGAAATTAAATTAAGAATAATATTTGTACTTTTATGAAGATGATCAATCTAGTAATAAATATCATTTGCTACACAAATAATGCGGTAAATTATACAAGCTAATTTCAATATATAAAGTAACAAATGTTGACAATTTAATGTTATGAATGTATATAAATCTTAAAACTAATCATTACAAAATAATTTAATCTTATACGGTATAATGACATTTGAACCATAAATAGAATGTGTACAACAGTCTAAAATAACCACATTAGAGCTGCGAAGCATAGCAAAATTCGCGCTTCACAAAACGAGCGGTTAGCAATATATACACATTAATTAAACCACATTTAATAAAGTAACGGACTCGGAACGCTAAATGTTACTTTGGTAATGGTCTACAAAAATATGTACGAATTCGTTAATCGTTTACAATAAACCCACGACTATTATATTCTTAACAAAATGAAATAGATTCTACTTATTGATGCATTAAAATGAAAAAAAAAATTTATACAAGATGTTGTTGTATACAAGAGTTAGTTACAAAAAAATTGAGATAAGTTGGAATCTAATAAATAATGTAAACTAAATATTTGGTGGGCAGCGCAAAATCAGTCACTTTTGGAGGAGGCCTATACCTTGTAGTATCAGTCAGTCGGCTTATATGATGATGATTATGAATGTTTGTTGGTAGAAATCAAGGAAATAGTTATGATGCATGTACTAGCCAATTGATCTAGCGAGCAGCCGTTAATGACCACTTCAATTGATCTTTCTCCCAAAAAGTCACCAGTACAGGCACAAAACCCAGCAGGATCTCCATAAGAAGGAAATTTGTCCATAATAAGGCTTTTGAACCGAACCCTGTAAATATAAAAATCTGAATGCTTCTGTGCTCATATCGCATACTAAATTGCGTTCGGCACAACACAATCAGATATCACACACCACGCCGCCATCACACGCCCGCTAGCCGCAAACAGCGTGGGCAACCCGAAGTAGGGTCGGTATCCTGCCGATGATTGCCGAGTTTTCCACGCTGCCTTCACAAGCCACACAAACATTACACAAAACACTTACACGTGTAGAGCTGACACCTTCGTGCAAGGTTCATCGCGCACTTGGACTACGACTACCCAGTAACATTAATACAAGATCACGGACTCTTCCGGCCCGTGAACTCAGCTCCGTGGAAGCTGTGGAAGCCCCGGAGCTAATAATGAACAAATAATAAATGAAACTGCTAAGTATTCGCCGTTTCTCTCTATGGGCACCGTAATAAAAATATTACCTATGAATAATCAATTTTCAAGTCAATAAATTTAAAAAATATATTAGTGATCGTAAAATTTAGTAATGCTTTCTAATATGTAAAAAGTATCAATATTAAATCAATAGTATTTAAATTAATAACATTGATACTTGGAAGAACAGTCAATGTAGAATTGACCACGTTAAAATATTGATTTTTAATATAGCTGCCACAAACAGTCTATGGCTGCATTTGCGACGGTCGACGTCGCAAATACAAGCCACACAGGAAATAGATTTTTTTTCATAACGCATTAGGGAACTTATAAAAAAGATGAAGGAAATCTGTTACGTCGTTCTTAATTTAAAACATAAATGAGGGAAATAGAGATTTGTTTATATATTGTACACACATATAATAAAAATAATAACATATTAAAGTTTCTAAAAATCAAATATGATATACAAAACACGATTGGTACTAAAACAACATATAAAAAAAACAATTTGCACGATATATAATTGTAACGAAAATGTTTCTAATTGCCACATCATAAGAAACGACGACGTAAGAATTCATTTTTGTTTAATCTCATTATGAAAAATATTTCTTTATATTTTTCCCTTAGAATGTTCGTAGAGCGCCTCGGGAATATTGTCCTACGTTATCTGCTTATATTTGTAACGTCTGACGTTTTTTTAAATCATTATTTACTTAATTGTGATGAATCACCTTTAGGAGAGAATACCATAACTAGTAAAATAATTATAAAGTTCCAAAAATTTTAAAACGATTTCAAAATATAAAAGAGCATCTGTGAGTAAAAGTTACAACACTTCATTTAACTTTATGTTCTTTTATAAAATATATGGAGTCTCACTGCGTCTCTTTCACCTGGTGGGGAACTACCCATGCCGCGTTTGCCACGTTGTCGCCACTGGAGAAACTTTCGGCCCCAACGGCCATCAATTGCACGAGCAATGTACCCAGCCCGAAACTAAATTTAATTATATCTCTAATAATATCATAATAACAAGATGACAAATGCAACCATTAATAACTAATGAGACAAGGCTATATTTACATATTTTTTCCCAAGCGAACACTAAAGTTTTTGCTTACTAAGATTATCTTAGCGTTATTTTTTCTTGATGAAACTGTTATATGTATGTTTATGATACTTTGTTATTTATTACATAACGTATTTTTTTTAATTTATATATTTTTATTTTGTTATTAGTGCGCATTCACGATGTCGTAAGATGAATAAATGATGAATAAAATTCTTAATAGAACTAAGACTGCTGTTAAGCTTTATTACACGTAAGTGGATATTATTAAGGTAAATCTAATGTGTTTTTTGCATTAATAATCTTTTAAGTACATGTAGATAATTCGCATGCTATAAAAGATATAGTGATAAAACAGCGATTAATATCCTACAAGAGACGACGTTAAAGTATAACAAATTACATAAAATGTCTTGTCTTATAATAAAGGATTGATTTCCGCCACGAAGCAACATTGCATTCATTTTGCGTTGCATCGGCTAAAGTCTAACCAACCAAATTCCTCAGAGAAATGTAAGCAATTCTTTGTTTCCGCTGATCTCGGAGTCTCTCTAGGTGAATCGGAGAGGTTGACCCTGAATGATTCTACACCAGCAGGCCCCGTAGTTCGTTTGCAGCAATCTCCTCCACTCTCAGATATGTCCAGTACAGAAAACTGCAGTCTAATATCTTCTAACAGTAGAAAAACTGCATGATCAAAAAATTAATAATATTTTAATTTTAAGTAATCCGAGTTTTGAAAACGCTATTCTTACTCAGTTATCATGTTATTAGTTATTTATAAAACAATTGTTTTTTTTTTAAAGAGTGTAATGCTACATTAGCTTGACAGTAAATACGTTCACGTTTTTATTTATTTATGCACTTTTTATACATTTTGTATGTATGTGTATTGTATAACGGCGAACTTAATGCCGAAGGCATCTAGGGCGGTGCAGAGATAAATTAATAACAGTCCATGAAACCAGTTAATATCATAAAACACGAAAAATAAAATAAAAAAGTAAAATCAAATTGAAAAGGAAAATAATCACATAAAAATATTTTACAATAATGTCTACCACATTATATAGTTATATATAAATATACCATAATAACAACTTTTAAAAGCTTTTATTCCAATAAACAATATACATTTATAGAAATATCACCGATGGCATTCTCTTAGCAAAAATAAACGTTTTATTTATAAGCATGACTAGGACACAAAAGTGATATCATATATATAATTTCCATTTAATCTTAATGCTGCAGTAGACATTACGGTAGAAATAACAAGGTATACACGTTGCTCTTTAAAAAAGAAACTTCAGTTACTTACCTCTACATTTTAAAAGGATGACACTTGTGTTCGTGGTGCATTGTGAAAGCTCTACATGACACGCACGTCTCGAGATTGTACTGAAGAACGGAACGGTTCAAACTGGAATTACAAAGTTCGTTGACCTTTACATTACGAAACAATCTGTAAATTTGCTTATAGCAAGGCGTCTAACATTTTTACCGTACACTTTATTATAATAAAATAATTGAATAAAATATTTCTTAGTCTGAAATTATATGATTTATGTTTTAATGGTTCTATATGCTGACTCACCTGTTGTGATTTAATTTTTACAGATTATAAGACTTATGAAGTAACTTGAAATAACAAACACGTATAACCATTATCAGACAACGAACTTTTCATGGTTGTTTCAATTATTAATAGGGATATATAACATAATTGTCATGCTTGACAGGTAGGTTGTCAGTGTGATATTATGATACACAGAGGACGCTGCTGCCTATCCTCCATAAACTTACTTGTGAGCAGTGGCAATCCAATGTAATAATGCACAAAGTGTGAATTACGTTAGATTGTTTCCCTAAAAATCGAACCCGCGACCTATGATCGCATCTCTACCGCTGTACTACCACTGCTCACCTTTTTGTAATAAGCTAGTTCAAAAATGGTTTTGTCATTTCAAGATAGTACCTTGCACTCATTTAAGGTTGACTTTATTTGAGTAAGCATGTAACATGATCAGTGTTCGCCACGACTGTTATTTCAGTAGATGCTTGTATATCTCGATAGTTGATAAAAGATCCTATCTTTTTCTTATCGATTTTTTTATTATTAGCTTTCGTCAATTATGTTCCAATTTGATCAAAAATTTCATATACAACACAAGCAAAATTGATTGAATTATAGTTAATTTGAAAATAAATATAGAAATACTTACTACTAGATTTTACAATGCGTTACATATCCATGTTATAATACAAAAAAAATATTTTCTGATTCAATATAATACGTGTTCCTTATAATATAGTGTCGTTAGGGGAACTCAATCAGTGTAATGTGTCAATTAAGTAAAAACTTTTCAATGACTCTTCAGAAAAATAGAAACTACATAAACGTATTCCTAAATAATTTTTCCACTATTTAATTAGGCAATTATCATCACCACTGTTACGGACCACGACCACAACCCACACCAGTGGAGATAGCGATAGCAAGTGTGTGTACGAGGAACCACATCATCGATCGATTCACCAAAATGACCAGATGTCCATCTCTTCCACCAGCAGACTAGTCGCGCGTGGGCCCAGATAGCAGTAGATATAAGAGTGCGCCCTTGAAGGTTCACACTTTTCTCCAAAAACAGAGTAGGTAACAATTAGTCAATACAAAACGCCAGGTGACGCATCTAAAGTTGATTTTTCTTTAATTAAATACCTCGAGGATTTCCAATCCGCGAGCCCTGAGTCTGAAGAAGCTTTAAAAGCCAGAACGGCTAAGAGCATCCAGCACCAATTGAATATAGCCGTCACTTCACATTCACATCGGGACCCCGTCAGACGCGACACACCACTTTCTCATCATACGCGTATTCACGATACCGGCGGCCGCTTCCGCCTTGTTCGTGTTCAAACGAAGGCAGTCAGGAGATGCCCGTGTCGCTCCCGACCTGCAAGAAGTCCTTATTTCGCAAACCTACACTACATTTTTGTCACAACACTATATACCTACGTTAGTACAATATCTCTTTGTGCAAGCGTCTTCATAGTAACTGGGATGTCATCCACCAGACGGACCTCTGTTTCCGTGAGCTCAATTTCCAAGAAGCCGCACAAAGCCAAATGGCTAACACCGAACTATTACACACGTCACAAAGTATATGGTACCTTGTAAAATAGTACAGTTAACTTTTGTATAAATTGTTTTTAATTGTATGTAAACCAGTATTTTTAATCAGTGTTAATAAAGCTGTGAGTTTCTTTGCTGTGGCGTCATGCTCTTTTGGAAGCCAACCCCATGTGTCACACTAGAGTCCACTGAATGTCTCTGTGGAATACGGTCGGAGTGGTATCAATAATTATTTCAGTCATAGGACGACCACAGTTAAACATAGACCTCAGAATTTAATATTGGAATAGTTGAAAGCTGCCTGCATCCAGCGTCTTCAGACGACATAAAAAATTGTTTTATTGCAAAAACTCTATAGAGTATTTTTAATTAAAACCTTCTTTTTATTACAAGCTTCATTTTCATATAGGATTTCTCACTTTCGTTATTATATTAAGAAATGCATTTTGATAATTTTCTGAAATATAACAGTGTAATATAAAACAGCGGTAAGCTTAAAAAAACGAATAAATATAATTTTACTAGTTGTATCCTGCGTGCTTTGCTACGCCGTCAACTAAAATAAATTTGTAGGAAAATATTACATAATATAATATTATAAAAATATTCAATTCATTTCGAATTATTTTATTAAATAAAAAATTAACTTAAAAACTTTCGTGAGCTTATATAAAACAACTTTGCTGAAGATCATTATATGATCAAATGTATAGTTTACGAATCTATAAGAGACATACAGACAAACAGTCATTTTTATGATACTTAATAAGACCAAAAGTTATCGAAATAGCACTTTTGAATGTGAAATCAATGTTAACTAAATAGTTATTACAGATTATATATACAGAAGAAATACACGTATATTTAAAAAAAAAAGAAGTTTTAAATTGTAACACTATAAATCTGCTCTTTAGAAAAAAAATTAACAGTAAATCTAGTTGCAACCTCGCCTACGAGATATCTCCTACATCATTAGCTAATTACCCACGACCTAATTAACGTATATTGTTGTTCCGCCTACGCCTATATATGTTATAATGATTTAGACTCAAGTGGGTTTGTAAATTATGGTAAATTTCGTTATAATAATAGCTCAAGTAATAAATATCCTTTATATGTATATAGATTGAACGGTAATAGATGTAAATACTTTATGTTTGTGTATATATCTCATTTGCTGTCAATTTATATTATATATGGTACAACCAAACCAAAAATCGATAATTTCAGAAATATAAAATAACACTGCATATATGGCAGAGAATGCATATTTTATTTTTCTATTATTTATTAGTAAAAATTGGTGATGCTGTACTCGGTTGATACAACCATTTTATTGTAGGTACATTATACAGAATGATCGGGTATATTCTATCTAAAAATAAATGGTTTCAGAAATAATAAAAACCGTAAAGATAATATAATACGAAAAATCGTTTTCGGATTACTAAAAATGAAAAATAATTATTGTTTAATATCTATACCTGCAGACTTATTACCACCAGAAATTATTGACTGGTCGTATTCCGATAGATAAAATAAATCAATGTAACATATTTCAGAGTGATCACTTTATATAAGGTGGTTGTATAAATATATATATATATATATATATATATATATATATATGTGTGTGTGTGTGTGTGTGTGTGTGTGTGTATATAGAGAGAGAGATAGAGAGAGAGAGTATATATACGGCTACATACGAGTACAACGTACCTATTTCTTTGGAATGAACATAAAATACTGTCCTGTTTCCCATGAACTAGCGTACAAATTCTACCACAAAATCTAATATATAATAAATTGTAGGCGATTTTTAAATGAATGCGGTAGTTGATCCGAAAGTTAACTCGATTCTACGCATCGCTGCAACGTTTGTTCCATTACTTTCAGATACATTTTAACGGATTTTGTATTTAATAAAAAAAAGATGCGGGTGCCACTGTGTCTATCGTATTTGTTATTTGATTTAATTCAAAAAAGGATCTGAATTTTATATTATTAATACAGGTCACTTCACATAAATAAAAGAATCAAATATGAATAAAATAGGCGGTAGTCAGTGAGAACTTTGATAGCCTAGCGGAAGAGGACCGAGACCTAGAATCAAGGTCTATAAATACAGGCAACATTAGACCGGTAATTATGGCGACCTTTACGGGAGGCCTATACCTTGCAATGGGCCTCTATTGACAATAATAAAATGTCACAAAAAAACAACAATCATTTCCTATGAAATCACGTACATCTTTTTAATTTAACATATATTACTTTTATTAACTCTTAAGTAGACATATGTAAAAGTGATTTTTACTTTTGAAATAATTTTGTAATACTGAATTATTTAACAAATATTTGTTTATTGTGGGTTTTAATATATTTATTAAAATGATTTAGCGCCGAAAATATTTTTTTAATTTACCAAATTTATTAATTAAGGCTATCGTTGACATGACGGTGAGATTCTTTTACCAAAGGCTGTCGTGATTACTAGCATTTAAATCTGATGTATTTTTAAATTTATCGACATTTCTTATTCACTTTATTTAGAAATAACTCAAGTTTTTTTTTTCCTTTAAATTAGCTACTAAGATTACTGCATATCCAGAGAGACAATATAAATAAAATAAAACTATCTGCCAGTAAATATTAATATAGTACCTGCCATCTAATTTGGCATTAAAAAAAAAAGAACAGAAACCAATATTTTCGATTTAGTTTTGGATATGCAAAATTTAATTTTTGTCAATTGCTATTTTAAAACTATCTAGCTTCGCAAATCCGAAATCTGCCGATTGCCATAAGTCTTATTTCCGAAGTGCCGAATACAGGATACTGTACATAAGCATTACCGTGTTCCTGTTTAAGAACGAAGTGCTGCCTAATAATTTGTCTTATAATATCACGTAGAATATAATCCCTTTACAGGCGATACCTGTTTGTTTTCAATGGCTCCCGTTTTTGGAACAGTGCCTTTACGTAATCGGGTATATTTTTTTCATTTATTTCTTTATTACAGTTACAGTTTTCCTCTTTCTTTCTTCACAGTATCTTTCCTTCTTTTTCTCTCCTTTAATCCGTCATAAAATCTTCCACTCCCTTGGTATTTTTGTTATCCTTTTACCCATAACCTGTCTACTCCATTTCCAAAACATTACATTTTTATCCTAATATTATAATCACAATTTTGTTCTTGACATTTACTTATTTCCTATTTGGTTTTTACTTTATTATTTTTCTTCTTATTTGACTAGTTAATGGTTTTCCCTAAATTCTGTTCTATTATAACATTACTATGATCTTACACCCATTTACTAATTTTTCTTTCTTTCAATTACCTCCTTTACAATTCCTCTACAATTCTTTATAAAAGGTGGGTGACACTCACGTCATCAAAGAGGAAGCCAAATATTTCGCCGTATAATTATGTACAATGTGTACAATTTGCTCCGCTGTCAGTAAACCTCGAGATGGCTTACGATGAAGAAAGGGAAGAAGCCGAAAACAGTTGACCTGTTGGTTTTTGTCAGAACGGAATAACAAAAATTAAAAAATTGTTAAACGAAAAGAGAAGAGACAAACAAAATAAAAACAGATTGAAAAAATAATAAAGAGTACATAATAATAGAATTATGAACACAGACGAAATGTTGAGCAATAACTTACAGCTTGACGCTATTATTTGATATTAATGGACTTTATAATATTTGCTCAACACTTACCCCGTTGGGGCGCGAGATGATATAAAGATTGTGGCGTGAATTTATAACGTAAATTCGAATTCACCCCAGTGCGTGAAACGTCACATAGCTTGTGAAGGCAACCGATGCAAAGAGTATGCGTCGGTACGTGAAATCTTACATAGCTAGTGAAGGCGATCGAGGCCAGGGTCCTTCTCCCGGGCAATGGATCTAAACTCTTGCTGCTAGAGCGCGGGCACATTAGAATGTCCGTTGTAAAAACAAAGGGCCGCTGAGCCGATAACACGCTTCCAGAATCTTACGCCACTTGAGATGTACCGTACCCTTTCAAATGTTCAAATATTTTTTACTGTATAACAAATTATGCAACATTTCTTCCATTTTTTTGTTAAAATTTTAATTTAGACATAAAGAACGCTAACATACAACGTTTCAAAATATGTTTGGTATATGCCCGCCTATCGTTCGTGAATACATTTCCTTAGTCTCATACGGGAGGAAACATTTCTACACAGGACTATTCTCTACTCCTCGGCAACGTATAGCAAGCTTATCACATTACATTACGTGAAGAAATTAAACATCCATGAGGGACAAGTGACTGTGGGAAAGTTTTGTTAGCCGAAGCACGTAACTGTAACAGTTGTAATTAAAGAACGAGGGGGAAACGTCAATACAAGAAAGCAATTAAGACGATTCCGGAAAACTTTGCTGCATACAAACACAAACAGTTGCTTCGCTGGTTTTGTACGGTTAACTTTTATGACAAAAGTGTCCATATCGCCACATTGATTTAAATATGGCGCATCTTTTACTATCATGTGAACTTACTCTGTAGTCATTTTATAACTTAAATGAAACAATGTTTAAAACAACATTTACTTTTTTTTCGTTCATCTTCTTTCTTCATCTTTTCCGTCGTTATCTTTTAAGGTTTGTGACTACCTAAGTCCTATGACGTCTCTTACAGAGTATAGATGTAAATGTATGAGCTTTGATGGGCCGATTGTAAGTCTCATTTGTTAACAAAAAATCTTTATACTAATTTACAATCAGCCTGTATAAAGCGATCATTCTAAAATAGGTAGGTTTATTTTTCTATTGAAATGCGACAGGCCAATAACAGACAGTACAAAGGGTGCAAGGACATATAGTAAACAATAATTAATTTTAATACCTGGTAATCTAGTAATCTTTTGTACACGTAAACTACCCATTATTAGTACTTTTACATTTTCCATATAGGGTTGTCTGTAAGAGATTGCCTTGTGTGATAAGACCGCCCATTGCACTTTTTTGTATATTATTGTAAAACTCATTAAATGTATCTTAACGTGTATAATAAAGAATATTAAATAAAATAAAAAAAATCTAAATTTTGTAAACGTTTTTCATACTATATTATAAACATTCGTATATATTATGTTTATTTTATTTATTCGCATATATATTTAATTTTTTTGGATACGGTGCACCATACATTAAATGATAGAAAATAAATTGTACGCTCACCCCTTAAAAATTTAAATGACTTCATTCAAACACCTGTTTAAACCTGTTGGAGACCGTATTTTCAACCAATGATTGTTCTAACCCACGACAACTGGGCTACCACGTGTACCTATTCGCGCCACCACGTTCATCTTTCGTATTAAATACAAAAATAAACAAAAAATTACTTCTTGCGCGTCACCGATAATAACATAAATGAGGTATATTTAAGTGTTTTAAAAAAATTTACAATAAATAACAAAAATCGATGAATTGATAAAATCATAATAAATTTTAGTACTTTTCATCGTACGATTTGTGACTAGAATTATTCATAAAACAATGAGCCATATCGATCGGAGTGGTAGTGACGTGAATTGTTCAATCTATAATACATTACAGCTATCAAATAAATCCTCTAAAATTAATGCGATAATTGGATCGCACCAATTGAACCACGAGAATAATTTTACCGTCATCAATGCTTTATCCATAGTTTAGTACTTTAAATGTCCTTATCAATAATGTAATATATCTGGACTTCCCGTGACTCCTAAAGTCTTATGACTATATCCTTTTTATAAGTTGTTTCCGCGTGCCTACTGTACTTCTAGACGTAAACAAATTTCTCATCGTTTCAGACGACCGCTGCAAGGCATCCGGATATCCTTTTACGGGAAGATACCATAAATACCACGCAGCGATCGCAGTATACCACACTGCTATATTATTCAGAGAACGCTGCTACCCATCCTCTAGAAATTTGTTTGTGAGCAGTGGTATTCGTTTATAATTATATCACAAAATGTTAATTATATATAAGATTGTATCACTTGAATCGAAACCGCGACCTTATGATCGCAAATCTCCTCAACACCTGACAAAGAGATGTCCGGTACAGCGAAAACTTTGTGTTGATCTTTTTTATCTCTTCTGATTTTCTCAGTTACATCGAATCCTTCACTACCAGGGTGAATCAAAAAGTTCTTAGAAGTGCATATATATGAAATCTTTTTGAATCAAGTTCGATATTCATAGTAAAGAGTGTCTATCACACTATATTTATGCAGACTGTCACTTGTCAGTTCGTTCGCATGTAATAAATTTTTTTGTGCAACGAGTTGCTAAAAAGTCAAAATTATGGATAAAAGTGAGTTACGTGCGGTAATAAAATATCTCAGTTTGAAAAAAATGTCTACGAAGGAAATTTTTTTGGACATTCAGCAGACATTAGGGGGTGATGCTGTACCCTATTCTACGGTTGCGTACTGGGTGGCTGAATTTAAAAGAGGTAGATCAAGCTGTAAAGATGACCCGCGTTCTGGGCGGCCTTCAACCTCCGTTACAGAAGAAAATGTCAAAAAGGTTGAGAATCTGGTTTTGGAAGACAGAAGAATGACTATAAAACATATAGCTGAGATCCTAAAGATATCTTTTGGTAGCGTTTAATCCATTTTAATTAATTCACTGGGGTTCAAAAAAGTGTCTGCAAGATGGGTGCCACGAATGTTAACCGACGAAAACAAAAAGCGACGTTTGGAAATTTCCAAGCGTAATCTCGAAATGTTCCAGCGTGATTCGGATAATTTTTGCCGTCGTCTTGTCACCATGGATGAAACGTGGGTCCACTATTTTGATCCTGAAACTTAAAGACAAAGCATGTCTTGGAAACGACCATCCTCTCCATCCATTAAGAAATTTCGAGTTGCTCCTACCGCTGGCAAAGTTATGGCCTCTGTGTTCTGGGATAGTTAAGGAATCCTTTTTATTGATTACATGCCAAAAGGCCAGACGATTACTGGACCCTATTATGCAAATTTAATCCCGAAAGTGCGTGAAGCGATTAAAGAAAAACGTCGTGGAAAACTGTCGTTGGGCGTGTTGTTCCTTCAAGATAACGCTCCTGCTCATCGATCGGAAGTTGCGCTCAACGCAATCCGCTGTGCTGGCTTCAATCTCCTTGACCACCCACCATATTCTCCGGACTTAGCCCCAAGTGATTTTCACTTATTTCCAAAATTAAAAGAGGAAATTCGTGGAACAAAATTTCACGATAATGACGCGGTTATAGCTGCCGTAGAGGACATTTTCGAGAGTCAAGAAAATAATTTTTTTTCACAAGGAATAAGGAAGTTAGAAACGCGTTATTCTAAATGCATTGCATTGGAGTGAGATTATGTAGAAAAATAAAATAATATTATATAAATCTTTGCATTTTTTAATATTGATTCCAAGAATTTTTTGATTCACCCTCGTAAACAGGATCGTGTTCTATTTTTGAAAAGTTTGTTGCGCGTTATAATACGCCATCTGATCCGGTCTCTGACAGCGTGTTGCTTTAGCTGCTATAATTTGTCGCAAACCTAGTTGCAACGGCCTCGGTAGGCGTTCATCTACTTTTTCGGATATCAAAAGTTTTTTTTTTAAATTATCAATGTCTTTTCCGGCCATGTTACCGAATAATACGAAATTTCACTTTTTAGTTTAATCTGTTCTTTATTTCGATATATTTTTTATTAAAGTAATTAATAAAAAAATATTAAAAAAAAAAATATTTGAATAAGATTATATGTACATAAAATATATGACGGAATAGAAGACAAGAAAGTTTTTAAAAAGCACATTGTCTGAGCTGCCGATACTACTCCGACTTTCTGACTTAGAGCAACAACTGTATCTACGCCACTAATGCATTTTTATTTATATTCAAATAGTTTAAAAAATATTCGCATAACATCACAATTCATTTTTTAAGTTCAATCGAATTTACAATGCGGTCACGCCATACATATACATATATACATTCGTAATTAACTATCCCTTTCTATCTCGTATGTTAGAATGTAAATTAATATTTGTGCATATATTGATTTTATCATACTCGTATTAAATAAGTTTTTCTTTCCCTGAGAGCACATTTTAGATACGACAGTTAGGTTTGCAATTAAAACACATTGTTTACACTGATTCTACCTCCCTTAAAATATTGCCCCAAAGTTTATCTTTTTTATTGTTATTATATAAAGCTATTAATTCCGAATATGAATAGAAAGTTTAAATTAATCGCTCAGAATTAATTAAATTAATAAACAAATGTCAAAAAGAGAACCAAACTCTGAAAAACAAACAAAGTTTGCCTGTGCCGTGCCGACGCTGTTTTGAAAGATAAAATGGACAATGGCATAAATTATGAGACTCAAAATAAGATATTACATATTTTATTGAAGTAATATTTAACATTATGATAAATACAAGAGAAATATAAGAAATTTTGTCGAGAAATAAAATTTAATTTCAGATTTCAATTCATCTAATCGTTGTTATACCTAAGCAGAAAACATTACCGACTTTAAAGTCCATGGTTTAAAGGTAGTTCACACGAAATCATACAATAAATAAAGCGCGATAAAACCCGTAAGTGTACTTATGTGTGATTCTTGTAACTAGACCCCTAAGGCTCTGGAGTAGAGACAACGGCATAGCAAACTTAGCGTTGTACGTTTACATAGAGAATGAACAAACGACCTTGGTCGTCGAAAGTCGCTGGATATATATATATATATATATATTGTTGTGTGTGTGTGTGTGTGTGTATATGTATATATATATATATAGCATTTATCGTCATTATTATCATCATTTCATATAGGGACCTCCACCACAGGACAGAGTCCTCTTACATGTATTTGTAATAAGATCGGAAGTGACCGGCCTCAATAAGGTTGTTTGTGGCCACAGTTGCCATCTGTTCTGGTTTTAACGTAGAGGGCAGTTAGTTTTTGAACCTTATGAAATACTGAAAAGTCTTTTCACGGTACACATTGTTAGCTCTCTTTATTTATATATATATATATATATATAAAATGTGTTACATAGTCATTCTAGTAAGTCATTTTTAATTGTTACGTTAGCTATAATGGTAATTATGTAGAAATATACTATTAAATTTTCATTTATTTTTCTATATCTTTAAAAATGGTAATGCCTGGAAACAAGTTCACCAACTAACTATTGTAAGGGAAATCTTTCTAGCAAAAGAAGCTAATTATTACGCCCGTGTCCCGTATAAATCAAAGCCTTTTGAAATATACAGCTGAAAGAAAATTACAGTTCCCTCTCTTTGATTAAAGACCAAAAAGTATTTATGGTTTTCAGTTCTCATTTACAAAATGTATACTCAGTTATCATTCTCTGAAAATATGTTAACAAAATAAAAATGCAATTCATGTTCATTATATCCATGTCGATATGTTTTACGTGTGAAAGCTTTCATGAGTTTAATGTATAGTTTATTTGCTGTCAATTAACGAATGAAATAACCTATCCAAAAATCAATAGTTACAGAAATAATAAAAATAGTAATTTATTTATTTATTTAACAGTTTATTGTACACAATAAAAACACTAAAGTAACAATACAAATATAACTGACACAACAGGCACTACTTATTTCTAACCAGAAATTTCTTCCAGTAGGCCTACGGAAGGAGATTCATAAAAAGTAAGGCAGACACAACGTGCACAATAATTAAATTGAAATATTTACAATAGATACGACTTTTGACCATAATTATATACTTAACATGAACATAAATGTATACTTACATATTATAAACTTACATAAATAAGCATAATAAATAATATATATACATAATATAAGCATAAATACATATATAACATATATAACTAAAAATATTATATATACTAGACAACTAGCGATAAATAGTGCTCTTTGACTCGCTTTTTAAATACAGGTAATGATGGACAATCACGTACTTCGTAGGGGAGAGCGTTCCATAATCTTGCAGCATGGACAGTGAAGGAATAGGAAAAGAAATCAGAGTGATGGGCGGGGATGGCCAGTGTCGTCCTTACGTAATGATATACAGTGAGATAAAGCGTTTTTGAAATTCGAGCTGCTTCATATTAAAATTGATTATTGTCTACGAACTGTTCTTGCAGACTTCGTAATACCAGAAGTTATTAGGCAATCGCATTTTAATAGAAAAAAATATATTATTTTAACATATTTCAGAGTGATCACATTATAACCACCGAAAAGCTTTCAACCAACCCTCCTCTTTGTATATATACTAATATTATTAAACTTTTAATGGCATCCTCACACCGAAAGAAAGTTATTTGTGCACAAAATATGTGCAACCTTTGATACCTACCCAGTCTGCCTCCAGCATACTCTAGCTAAAGTTCTAAGTTTAACAAGTCCAAAATAAAAGCCGAAAATCATGATAGAGACCAACATCAATCGAATATCGCTAAAAGACCTGTCATCAGTGAAATTGAGCTTAAAAATCGTGTGCTTTCGGACGTACACTTTTGTATTTCATTCGAGCAAACTTTCAGATCGACAAGAAAGAAACCATTTGTGAATTGACTGGGGATAAAAATAAAAATACAAACAAAAATGTTCTTATTTTATAATATTTATTTTATTATTTGAGTCTAATGACGAATAATTTATTTATTTATTCAATAAATTATTTTTATTATAAACCCATATATTTAAAACTTGAGTGTGATTGAAAAATGGAAGAGTATTGATCATAGCAACTTCAATTTTATCTCTCCAAAGTGCGTTATTTTATCGCAGAGTTTCTTTTGTGTTCAATTTTTAGTCTATTGACTAAGCAAGGCTACTATCAACTACAAATGCAATATATATTTAAATTTCTATTCTCTGCGACGCCATAGTCTTTTTGAGTGTAACATCGAGCACTTTTTATCTGACGCGATCACTTACTTCCGCATTTCCATGAAGTTTTTGAACAGGAGGATATAAAAGTCCAGGAAGAAGAAAAGCGTGCTATATTTTTAAAAAAACTACATCAGTCACTTACGTATAAAAATTTAAACCTACTGATCGTTATAAAGTTATAGAAATCGTCAAATTAATAAAAATAGTTTTATTTAACAAACAAATAAATAAAATGAAGAAGACTCGTACTCTCTTAAAGATAAAAGAATATAAGCATACGTAGAATGTTCATGAAGTCAAAATAAGGGTTAAAATCATAAATAGGGGACGAAGGAAGAGTCAATACCATTTAACAAATAAATATTAATGTAAGATTTATATAGAATGGTTCAGACAGCTATTAGAGACATTACCATTAAAATGTTTAATAAAAATCCTCTTTATATCCAAATCTAAATATAATCTATGGCCATATATAACCATAGATAACCTTTAGGCCTCATAGAATTAAGAAATATATTAAGATTAATCTCTTGCGGCGCAAATATCCAAACATCATGACAAAAAAATCACGAAAACTTTAGTTTTTTGTAAAAAAAAGGCTTAAAATTTTTTAACCAAAAATTTTCATGAACCAGTCAAATGAAGTTGTGAAAATCGGGGATACGAACTTTCTCTAGATGCGAATTTATTTTTTGTTATATTTGTTGAAAACTTTCGTAGAGAATAAAACGATTGAATGAAAAATCTCTGTGAGTCGGTTGAAAACTTTTGATATGCGAATTTTCCACTATTATTTTTTTATTTATGTATTGCATAAGTTTTTGATGTTTTAATGCAATGATTATTTTAGAGCAGATAAACTGTTGGCTGTTTCTTAGACTTCTAAGTAGTAAATCAAACGTGTATTTATCACCGTGTCAATGCATGTATATATAAATATATACACTATACTATGTTATATTATATTATATTATATTATATTATATTATATTATATTATATTATATTATATTATATTATATTATATTATATTATATTATATTATATTATATTATATTATATTATATTGTATTATATTATATTATATTATATTATATTATATTATATTATATTATATTATATTATATTATATTATATTATATTATATTATATTATATTATATTATATTATATTATATTATATTATATTATATTATATTATATTATATTATATTATATTATATACAACGTCTCCATACAAATCCTTGTAATAATGCGTATAAATATAACAGTTTTAGCACAGCTTAATTGATTATTATAGAACTGTTAAAAAATTATTAATAGTAATTTTTATTTAAAATTAACGTTATTTAAAACTGGATTGTAACGTAATATTAAATACGCTACACAAATAAATTCATTCGCCGTCATGCCACATGTAAACCCGTCTAATTAGAATAAAAATTTGTACTCAAATATTCGCTAACGACCAATTAGGTATGAGCAGCAACGTCGCGCGATATTAAAAATCATCTGCTATCGCTTTCAAGCTTCCTTTACGATTATTATAATGTGTGACAGGAATATGTCTTATGATTGATATTCATCGCATTCAATGTGATACATGATCACGTTTTACAAAATTTGTATAATTAATTTATTTGGTTATGAATATAACATATTATTAACGAATATTACAACAAAATAAAGAAACAACAAAAAGTAATGTAACAAAATATCATAAATAATACCTAAAAAAAATATTTAGGGAAAGGAGGCAGTCTTATTGCTCGATGCGATCTTTACCAGACGACCTTTGGATGGAAATGAAAGACATGAAAAAAAAATACAAACTTTACTTATTCATATATATATATATATATATATATATATATATATATATATATATATATATATATATATATATTTATATATGTATATATATATATATATATATATTTATATATGTATATATATATATATATATATATATATACATATATTGTTTAATAGTTATAAGTAACATATGAAATACCATGACCCGTGTGATACCCGGATCCACCTTGAAGGGTAGCACCACTTCTCCACTTCGATCTCTCTGGGATGTAAAAAACGACTAATAGGAATAGTCCTGTTAGTGAAACATTGAAACATTGGTTCTCGGTCGTGTTAGTTTCGTACCGGGATAAAAAAGGGTAATAGTTGATAAGTGATATACTAAACTCTTCCCTCAAGCGACTATCAAGTCAATCGACAACTTCTTCGATAGCACAGCTGCCCAGAAATTCATCACTTAACAATATCCCTAGAAAACCATCCCTATGTACGTGCCACGATTCTTTACAATAGGAATTACGACCCGACGAAGAAGATAGAGTATAAACTGAAGGAAGTAATCATCATCGCCTTTTCATCCGTAGAACGTTCTTTTCAATATTTTTTATTAACAAACCCATCTTTCATTCTCTTCGGTTTCTACTATTTCTTTTCTTCTTTCGGACTTCACGTATTCGCTCATTCTATGACATTCTTATACATAGTTACCATGCATCATCTTCCATTCTTCACCATATTTCATACAATACTACATTTCCATTTTAATTTTATGTGTAATTTTTACATTTTATTTACACATTATTGTTAATAGTATAGTATAGGTAATAACGGTTCGAAACGGGTAGTATTTAACTTCTGCCGATGACCTCGTTAAAATCGTCTATTTACCTTCTCTCCATGGTCTTTTACCTTCGATCTTGTCTGAAATGATAAACTTCTCGTGGTTTCAAAATGCTAAAGAATTCTTTGCAGGCAAATAAATAATCTTATATACTCATAAGTGCAATTAATAATTAAGTAAATTACAATTTATGGTTAATAAATCTCATACCAAAATTTTATTTCGATTTCCAATATCAAGTTTCAATAGTTGAATTTATCTTGTTCATGTAGGTACATACATCAATTAGACTAACAGCAGTGGTTGTAATTAACAGATGAAGAGGCTGCGGTTGTCCTACGTGCGAATTAGCTACTTCTACGTAAATTAGCTAATTTGATTATGCGGAGTTATTGACGCTCACCGTGCACCGCAATTGGTCGACTGAATTCGAATGAATTGCTTTCCAACAGCAGATTAAACTAATTACTGAAACTTGATGTTAGTAAATAACATTAAATAGGATATAATCCATTAGAATTATTAATAAACTTTACATTACATCTTAGTTATACAAGAAATTAAATAAGTTTTATAAACTCTACAAATATAACAGCTAATGGTTCGTTTTCATAATTTTTCTATTTTCAACTCAACGAAACAATCTCCATACTTTCCTAGAAAATTAATTAATTAATGATGCTAAAAATAAAATCACAAATGTATTATAAAACTGGTTCTACTTATACACTGAAAATTCTTCGAAAAGCACGAAGTAACTATAATACTAGTCTTTTATTTTTTTAGTTACTATTATCCTTATTAATTATTACTTCTACCAACTGGTGGTCGTTATTCGACAACCTTTCGACCCCAACAGTCGTTAGCTGTCCGAGCGATGTGCACCGCTCGCGGTCACTTCAGATGAGTAATTCTACGATCTACGGTCGCAACTTTAATTCTTTTCTGAACATCCCATTTCTGAGTTTATTTCGCAGCGAAGCTCCATTGCTCTCTGGGTGACCTAAGCCTTCTTATAAGGCATATTGTAAGTAAACAAGTCCCTAATCTATATGTCATCTCTGGCAACACCACATTAGTCAAAGACCTTTTTTTTTCGGACACTGCGATATTTTAGACGAGATGTTTGTGAGCTTCCCGAATGCTGTTTTATTAGACAATTACATTGCTTGCGTAGTACGATAATATTACTATAATTATTTGAGTTTCAGATTCAGGAACAATAATTTTGAATACTCTATAAAATAAAACGGTAGTCTCAGGTGTCAATTTGCAATATGATTCTCAGTACAAAGTCAATTAAAAAAACTAGTCAACGAAAAACATTACACTGTATATATAATTCCAATACTAATGAAATTAATTAAATGGAATTAAGTAAATTTACTACATTACTTATCAATTTTATAGTAATAATATGCAAACAAAAGTTCAAAGTCGAATAAAAACTACTACCAATTAACAACTAACTGTATGCCTTTTTGCGTTATTAAGAATAAAAAGAATAATAACCCGTATTCTTATGATAAAAAAAACATAAAACATGAAAGATCATCTTTCTTGCAGAACTTTTAAACGACAAAGTCAAATAAAATCAAATTTACAAATCAACAATTTAATGTAATGCATATTATGGTATTTGAGTTAATAAATAACGAGGTACGCGGTTGTTCGGCACATGATCACATCAACAAATTAGATTCAATTAGATCAGTTATAATTACTCCCAACGTTGCTGAGGTTAGGTAATTGTTTCATTATTACAGAATCAAATTGCGTACCTGATTCAGTCAGATGATATAATGTGTACGTTATATCTACGTCTCAGTACGATTAATTGTCCGATAAGGATTCATTCAATTAAATACCAAAACCTCAGAGTTCTGTGAACCGTTTATAATGAATAACAGATGTTTTTTAAAACCGCATTTATCGCATCATTAATGACACTAGTATAAACGCCTTTAAAGACAGAAATTACCGTATTGACATTGTGAGCATTTTTTACCATTAATGACATCTTGTTTATTGACTATTTAGAAGATTCGCTTACAATTGAGTCACTATCAAGCTCTTAATGATTTGTTATGACCTGTCAATTAATTGATTCTTTTATTGCTTTATTAAATAATAAAAGAACTAATATATAGCTACTTCCGCTATGTAGCAGTAGTCGTGCAATAAAGTGCACCGTCCGCCAGCCTGCTGATAAATGAGCATGCGGCAAACAATGCGAATTACAAAACTACCGCCACTAAATCACTCAACACGTATTTCACCCCTCCACGGGGCATCCTCAGGAGCAATTTTACACCGATTAGTGCCAAACACAGAGTGTGCTCAGTCCGTCACCGCTTTCGCCGTCACCGCACCTCCTTCCCCACTACCACTTAAAGTCACGTGACTTTGACTTTATGTGGTAAGTGGTAACGTTTAACTTTAAGTGGTGGTGGTGATATTAGTCCTTTTCTTACTTAGGATGGACTTCCGCAAAATAACGCCTGAATCCATTAGCTTTATTAAATAACTTATCCAAATAACATAGCAATATTACAACCGTACTCTTCATATCATCATAATGGCAGACGCCTACTGCAAAGCATAGACATCGCACCAACATCGCCTCAAGTAGCGATCTGGCGCAGCTCGTATACAGCGACTTCCAGCAACTTTGACTACATGGTCATTCCTCTTAGTGGAAGGCATATCCACGCAGTCTTTACCTGCATTTGATTATCAATCGAGAACCTTCAGCACCATCAACAATACAATAATACAATAATAATACAAAATTACAATTGACATTGAGAACGCATTCGGCGATTTTTTCGAAAAAGATTTATAAGTTAACTAGCTGATCCAGCAAACGTTGTTTTGCAAAAAAATATTTTTAATTTTCAATTTAAAAATAAGGGTTGATCGTAGAGGGGTGAAAATTTAGGGTTGTATGTATTTTTATATGTTGTATCATAAAAAACAAAAAATTTAGTCTAAAAAATAAAAAAAAAATTTTTAGGGTGAACAACCCTTATCACTTAGGGGTATGAAAAATAGATAGTAGCCGACTCTCAGACCTACTAAATACGCATATAAAATTTGGCAAAAATCGGTCAAGCCGTTTCAGAGGAGTTCAAGTTCGAACACCGTGACACGAGAATTTTATATATTAGATAGAAGGATGTCGACTGCTACGAGCAAAGAGAAATGAAGTACTTAGCGATAGGTACTTAATATAAACAACTGTATTTCTTTAGCAACAAGGTAGTTAATTAAGTATAAACTGTTCATTATATTTAAAATAAAATAATCTTAAACGTAAGGTATATTTCAAATTTTAGTTTAAAATTATAGGTTGTTGTTATCTTCTCAATTAATTAGGTAGGCAAATCATTAACAAGTTAATTAAAAATCATTAACAAGGTAATTACATGATTACCTGTCCTTTCACGGACGTATTGTGACTTACCCATTGTCAACCCTGACCACCTCTCAGAGGAAAGGTTTACACCACTATTCAACTTGCCAGTTAAGTGCCAATAAACATTACGGATTTTTGGTTCAAGAATATGGGGATGTCTTAGAATGTTTTATATAGGTATATTGTTGTATTACGCATGCTTCATCTGAATTAACACAAGGTGTTTATAAAGCACAACATGTTATTGTCATATAAAGTTTTGATAATGCACACTGTATGAAACACAAGAAGTGAATATAACACTTTATTTAATTATCACACAAAATGCTAATAAAGCACACTTTATACAATTATATTTTAAACTTTTACATACTCGTATAGTTCATGTAAAGTGTGCATTATTTTAATAAGTATGCATAAACTTCACACATAGTTTTCATTATATTAAAATCTCACACTTTACGTAAATTATCACAAATATTATTAAAATCGCCCACTTTACAATATGAATTATCGCATGAATTATTAATACCGAAAATAAAGTTATAAAATGTGCATTTATAATGGGGAGAAACACTCTCAAGTAACATACTTAAAGAATAAACTAAGCTATATAGCAGCTACTAGTTCTACATAGAAGGCTAAAATGTAATATGGCTTAATAAACAGCTCTATAAGATGGACGCAGTTTTAAATATCGGAAAGATACACAACCGACATTGGGAGTAGAATTATTGAATAGGTCAGACATATTTAATAAATTACATATTACGTGTATTTACTAGTCACTAATTAATAGGCAATGTGATTGAGGTCTATTCGAAACGTCACAAAATGTCACTTTAATGAACGCTAGCATATGATGCGGGATACGGAAATGTTATATGATTTATTTTAATTAGGATTATTCGTTCACGCAAAACCAATTTTAGAGTTGAAAATTGATCAGAACTTTTGATCATTTATTTATGTATTTTATTATATTTCTTATTTAACAAAGGAGCGATTTCTCTGACACACAATGGATTTTTGTAATATCCTTTCACTCTAAAATTACGTTGATTTAAAGTAATCTTATATATTATTTTATAAGTGTAAATGAGGTAGGCAAGATATCATGTTACAGAATTTTATTTATACTTTATTGACAAGCTATCATCAATTGAACACGCTTGTATTATTTACTATGATTTCAGTCTGTAGACGCGCATTGCAAGGCATAAGATCCACCCAAAGATATATATGGGGATATTTTTCGTAATCGCCACGCTTTTCAGGCGTGTTTGCGATCGCAGTGTAGCATTATGTTACCCTGAAAACGTTGCTACTCATCCTCTGGAAACTAGTTTGTGAGCAGTAGTAAATCCATACAATTAATGAACAAAGTGTGAATTATGTATAAGATTGTATCAAAAGAATCAAACCCGCGACCTATGATCGCAGGTCTTATTCCTCAACCGCTGAGCTACCACTGCATAAATTATTAATTATATTACCAGGGAATTTTAAATACAAATTCCGACCAATCACACTTTCAATTCGAAAATATATATTTATTTAGTATTAAGATTTATCTCGGTAAATTATAATTTAACTAGCAAAGTGGGTTAATATACCCTGTAATTCTTAAATAACCTAGGCTAAAACTCCACTGTCTCCATTGATCACAAGTAAGGTAATGCCTTTTCATACTGCGGTAGTTTAATGAGGTGGTCTAGTGCCTCATCGGGTAGAACTGTGTGCCAACACCTGTTACTTTTTAGTCCGTGGATCGCTGTTTCCACGGGCTCAATTTCGATGAAGCTGTACAAAGCCTAGTCCGACTAGCAGCATAACATCAATTACAACAAATAGACCTTTTACTATAAATAGGCGAGTCGAATTAGCGCGACATCTGGGCTAGTATATACAACCTACAGATCACCCAGAATCTGTCGCTAAAGCCTCGGTTGAAAGAGGGCGAGGTATAACGTCGTCCGAGGTCCAGGTCGGTAGATGAGGATTTCTTTCACCTTTAATTTAAAACCGACAAGGTATCTTAGATATTCCTTTTTTTGTTTTAAATCTATAATTAAAGGTATATTATTCATTAAATCATATTATATAAATCCAGAGATTTTAGTTGACCGAAATGTGTGAAACATGGTTTGTTGTCTCTTTTGATATTGTTGAAATAATAATTCATCGATCATTTTTAAATTTAATTTTAAAAGTGCTACTGTATGTGTTTCTGACCGGCTCTTCCCAGCATATAAAAAATAATTGACGATTCAAGAGCGAATGTAAATTTTAATTTAAGTATCGACACGTAAATAAAAATCGTTTTAAATCATTTATGTTTTTGTCGAGATAATATCGAAAATTTTGCGAAAGTTTTAATCAAAATAAATTACACGCGTTATTGGTATAAACGAGTTAAGGTGCGTCGGTCGATTAAAAATTTCATCGTTTAAATAATGTTTAAGCCTGGTTGCGTACCCTTCGAACAAAGTAAATCGCATGAGATCCTTCTAAACAAAGCGAATGTCACGTAAAACATTATTGACATTGCATTATATTAAAAAGAGACTTGTTTTTGGAATATTCATTATCATCACAGCCATTTGAAACGTAAGATATCCACTGTTTGACTTAATTTTCTTTCACAGATTTCCCACGAGACCAGTTGGAAGCATTATCACATCTTCACCTTGTACTTGGACATCTTACCCCGCGGCCACCTGTTCTGTGCGCTTAGTAGGATTCCCACTGCAACTTCAACTTGCCAATCCGCTCACCTATGTCTGTTACTTTCGTTCGTCTTTCATTCACTTCATTTTTGATTTGATCTTGCAGAGAAATCGGAGCATATCATGTTAATGTCTTCTTGAGCGGTCAATCATCACTGGTTACATATATTGGTCAAATTTCATCATCTCCTGTAATAACACAGTTATTTATTGCCGATGTAGTAACAGAAAATTCAATTAAAGATGCAAATCCATCAATTTGAATTAGAGCAATGGTCTAATAGTGGTTACAATCCGTAGCTTACGACCGCAGGACGCAAGTTCGATAATAAAATTATTGCTCTCTAACAGAGAAGAAAAACATAAGGAAACCGTCTTGTTGATATATTTATTTTGTAATTCTCTAAGATATACAATATTTTCAGTTCGATTAGGTAAAAGAAAGTTTTTTAATTAATGTAAAAGTAATCAAAGCTAAATACTTTTATAACAATGATTTGAATACAGCATATGTTTACATTTAACATAAAAAATTGTTGTATTATCTGCGAAAACATTTCTCTACATTTAATGAATATATTGCATAACCAAAACCAAAAAAATGTTTATGTAAATTGACCAAGAGAAGTAAAAGAGAGTCGATATTACAATTCTCCAACATAAGATAACACGGGAACAATTTCAGTTCAAACAAAGTGTAAACAGTATAATCCAACTGGAAGTATTGATACAATTTAAAATCCATTTCTTAGAGAAAGTAGCTGAGTCGGATTTCCTTTCCCGGATATTTCTGTGAAGTGGCACTTTTTAACTCAGCTCCGCTAGAATAAATGACCTAGATTAGTTTCTTTGTTTGTTCAGAGTATTTGTAACCTTTATGTGTGCTTCTGTAGTAATATCATAGTCAATTAAAACGTGTATTTATACACTTAACTTATTTATTACATTAGCTAGAATAATTAGTTCTCTCTTTATTCGTTTATTTTAATTATTTTAGTATGGAATATGTTATTTTGTAATCGTAATACCGTTATCACTAATGTTATTGTATGATTACTACACAATTCCAATTCCACCACAGTTTCACAATATTTTTATGTTCGTCTAAAAAAAAAGTATCTTATATATCACCAATATGCATTGATACGTTCATCTTCAAAAATTAATTTTTACATAATTTGTGTCTGCCACACAATAATTAATTTTCAAAACTTACACAATTTTACAATGCAGTGTCGCAGACATTTAAAAAGTAATGAATATCAATGTTATTGAAATATTTACTTGTACAGTTCACCTACATACCTTGTGTCAAAAAAGGTTAGGCTTAAAAACCTTCTTAAAGAAAACGAAGGATACATAGTTTTAGCTATATTTTTTATGGCTATGTGTATACAGTAATTTTAGAGCTTGAAACCCTCAGTACCTTAAGACATATAAAATAATACTTCTTACTACAATGGATCAAGGTACACAGGTATAGGTATGTATACACTTTAATAATTTTTACTAATATCAAAACCTATTTAGACAAACAAATAGATAAGATCTTTTTCTTTGTAAATACTATATTAATCATATATATTTTTGTCAAATACTCTAAGGATTTTCGTTTATTCTTCCCTTTGTTAATTACCAAGATAACTGAGCAATGCGTTCTTACGCCTCTCGCGAAACAATAGCGCAAGGCAATCGATAGCCAGCGCCATCTATCGGCTTCTACCAAAAATGACAAGCGAGGTATTAAAATAATGCTAGTAATTTATTGTTCTTAACAGTCTTGTCACTTTTCGGCCACGCAATTTAAAAATGTAATACAATGACGTTCTGAACGTTAATAAATAAAATAATCGGATTAATTCTTCAACCGACCAAATATGACGTAACGATAAATATATATGTATATACACGGAATTAAAGCAGTCAAAGAATAAAGAACGACGACAGATAACGATTTTTCTTGAAAGCAAAACAAAATTATTGTTAAAAAAATTTATTATGACATTCTAAAAGCTAAATTATTGTAACTTTTTCGTTATAATTGTATGAACACATCTAATAGGCTAATTTTTTGGACTTGCTAAGTTAGCTGACGTAATTATTTCGAATTTACTCACATATAATATTACATAGAGTCGTTAACGACAAAGAGGAGTGCAATTCTAATTGCAAAATGCTAGTTCCAAATATGTTATCATTATACTATTTATTTGTTAAATAATATAATGATAATATTTGAAACCATTGATTTTTGACAGTGTGCATCATACATTAAATAACATCAAATGAGCTATACTTTCACTACCAAGAAAATAACAAACAAAGCACTGCACTATACCGGCAGTACGTTTCACGTGCTCTTTGTGTAAGTCCGTATCTGAAAATAAATCCTCGTTATATGTTATCATTCACACCCTTTACACCATTAATAAATCACCCTCTTTAAAATTAATAGGCATATTTTGTACATAGTAAATAGAGTTTGTCTATGTACCGTTTATACATCAAAAATTATACAGTATCATAGCCGGTGCAGTACTTTAGATCCACTGGTAGAGAATGCCTAGAAGTTCTGGAGAGTAAAATTATTATAATACAGACATTACAATAATTTTCATTATAACAATATAATTAAACATAATTTACTAACAAAGTGCTCCGACCATTTTGAGGTTTAACTTCTAGAAATAAAATTAACAGTGTTTAATAATATTTGTAAAAATTTTAATATAGCAAAGCAGATTTTGTAAATTAACAACGTTTAATAAACTGCATAATGAATGTGAAATGTTTTGTTGATATACGTAATGATTTAATCTTGATTTTACATTTGACGTATATAAATTGTGCTTTTTGATAGTTACAGAATCATTTTATATTTTTGCATCCATTACTCTTAATTTAAAATGCAGGTAATAATAAATTAGCGGTGAGAGATCTGTCAGATCATGAATGTTTTGTACATTTCGATATGGGCTTGCAATCTGTGAAAATTTTATCTCTATAGTTATTAATCCCAACCTTTATTTTTGTATTAATGTAATAAAGCATACGTTAATCCGATAAGTACGTAATAAATTTGTTTATAGGTATTTTTTAAACAACTTTCTTAGATATGACATAATAAATACTAATTTAAATTTAAACATTATCATCATCATTTCCGCCATAGCATACCTACTACTAGACATAGGTATCTAATAGAACCGGAAATAACCAGATTGTATACAGCCTTCTGACGACCTTAATAGGGTCGCCTGTCCTTATCGTGATAGATGTCCATCGCTGGACTTAACTGTAACTGATCTCTAGTTACACGGACGTGGCCACACTTGAACTATAAGCTCATCCAACGGCCATCTATTCTGCAAGCTTCATGGTCAAATTAAAAAAAAATCGTAAAAACAACTGTCCATCTATAAGAAAATGCATATCATTTCGTAAAATTAAAAACAAAAAACATGAATATTCTCTATAAGCGCTTTCGTGTAGTTCACTTCGAATAGTTCGAGTCGTTTTCTAAGTCCTAACATAATAGACTTAAGGTCGTGCGTCGCCAATCATATCAATCTCTGGTAATATTTCTCTCCAGACTTTTTTGTTTTCTGAAAGTTTTATCAAGCCGTATCGCACGATTGTGTTAACTTTTTACCTTCTTCATTACCGACAAATTTAAGTCTCGCCAGATTTTTTTTAATTGTTCCGTGCAATGTGGTCGAACTACTCGAGAATTCCATGGGATCAAACCGAAATAATGAGGTTTCATATATAAAACGATAGACGCCCACTGCAAGGTAAAAGCTTCCTCCAAAGACACCACGATGACCCATTTTCCGTTGTCCGCATCTAGCAATATTTACTGATCTTAACTATATCATCCCTCCACCAAGCAACCAATTTTCTTCTAAGGATGTCGTACGAGGCGACGGACGGACCAGTTTCCACAGAATGGACAGCAGCCTCCTCTGCGTACCATACCACCACACTGAGATTACCAACCCGCCTGCAAAGCTTGGCGATTATGACATATCTTTCATATATGATATGATTTAAAAACTTGTTTAGATAAAAAATTCTCATACATACATTAATATTTCTAAATATTCACAACACTAATGCACCATACATGCAACTATCGTTTAATATTTCAAATTTAATATACATACATTTAATTTGCAAATACTCCATAATATATGCAGAAGTCTAAAAACAGTTGTGTCTAAAATGAAACGTTTTTAAGACACTTAGAAACGTGGAGCATTCAACGCGCAGTTCTAATTAGCAAACTGTTCCCGAGTCTGTTTACGTTAACCGCTTTGACTAGAAGCACTAAGTGTTAATTAAATTTAGCTTACATTGACACGTAAGCTGGATCACTTAGCAACGCAAATAGAACTGCTAACCTGTCTTTCTCTCGCTGTTAATAAAACATTAATTATTCCCAGTTGCGAACTATTTTTATTAAGTAATTTTCTAGTTCAAACTTAAAGACGAGAAGGATATCGATATGATAGATAGTATAACAGTCTTGCAGTAGTAGCTCAGTGGATGACTGAGACTTGCTGATAGGTCGCAGGTTCGTTTGCCGGGGTACAATCTTTTATAATTCATACTTTGTGCATTAATTATTTAGAATTGCTCTCAAACAAGTTCCAAGAATTTGGGACAGCAGCATACTCTGCGTACCCAAATACCACATTGTCATCGCCAACCCACCTGCCATGCATGACGACCATACTATATCCTCCACAGTGTAGAAATAAAAACGATAAATAAAATTTTGATATCATTATCTCTGTTATAAATAGAATCGGGTTATAAAAGTAAATCGAAATGTCTGTCAAAGTTAGTGACATTGTTGATTATAAAAATAAAATAGTCCTGTTGGCCTGATAATTATTATGATCATTTCCAATAATCAGATTACCAATAACATCGGGAGGAAACTGCATCTAGCATTTACGTCGCACGATCTTAAAAAAAAATAGCATCTTTCGAACTCAGGGGTCACCCTCGTTTGTCTGACCAAGTCGAGTTAATAGCGATACTTTCTATTGCCGCTGCCATAAAAAAAGAGGACAGGATAGCATAGAAACTGCTGACCATCCATTCCGTCAAAACACTTCAAAATTGATTGGAGATGGACACGATTTGCAATAATGAAGAAACGATTAAAAACAATTGAACATTTTATATTAGAATCATTAATTACCCCTCTGATTTTTAAATCTAAAGGATGTCGAAATCAAAATGTTAATATAAGACCATTGTACAAGTTATAACAGCATAAAACAATATTGGTTCATTATCACAATGTGAGGTGATAGATACGTAGATCGATCTTGTGCTAAATATTTTCTGTTTATATGTATCTGTTATATAACTGACTATATCGTCAATCCATCTAGTAAAAGAATGATCAGCAGTTTATATTTGTTTAAGGCCAACCTTAAACTTTAATGTCCTGAGTCTCCAATTATTGTTTCGCAAAAATGAAGATATCAATGTATCACTAACACAATTACCGACGATATAGGTAAGGTAAGGAAGTTGCTACGAGCAGCGCACGACCGGTCACCGTAGCTATCTTTGAGAGAGGTTATGCAATGGGCGTTTATCAGCTGATATAATTATTGTAATAGATAAAAAAGGCACCAAGTATTTCGTGAAACCTACCTAGACTTTAGAAGGAGATCAACAAGATATTACTATACAAGAAGACAATTATACCAAGTTCTAAACTATATGACTACTCACGGCTGTTCAAGATCGGAATAGGCTACTCAAATTCATTTATTTATTAAAAGGATATGCACGACTAGATATAAGCAAAGAGCAATAACAAAAAGTTTTTTTCTACAAAAAATATGTGATAAATTTAAGATGCACCCCTGACTAAATATACACGTAATGGCACAAAAAATACAACAAACCATTTTATAAAGTTAAGGAATTAAAACCTAATTCAATTTGTTTTTAAAGGCACCAGGATTGTGGTTAAAAATATTAATTTATATTCCATCGTCTTTAATAGTTACTTTAGTAATTAATCATCTCGAATTGGGCGGCAGTTATTAAACGCGAGCGGCCTATGGGCGGCTTCTTTTGCGAACATTTTGTTTCATCTCGAATTACACTGTTTACGTACTTAAGGTTAAGAAGCGGCCAGCCAGTGCAAAGGCGGAAGTTATTAAACGCGAGCGGCCCATGGGCGGCTTCTTTTGCGAACATTTTGTTTCATCTCGAATTACACTATTTACGTACTTAAGGTTTAGAAGCGGCCAGCCAGTGCAAAGGCGGAAGTTATTAAACGCGAGCGGCCCATGGGCGGCTTCTTTTGCGAACATTTTGTTTCATTTCGAATTACACTGTTTACGTACTTAAGGTTAAGAAGCGGCCAGCCAGTGCAAAGGCGGAAGTTATTAAACGCGAGCGGCCCATGGGCGGCTTCTTTTGCGAACATTTTGTTTCATCTCGAATTACACTATTTACGTACTTAAGGTTTAGAAGCGGCCAGCCAGTGCAAAGGCGGAAGTTATTAAACGCGAGCGGCCCATGGGCGGCTTCTTTTGCGAACATTTTGTTTCATCTCGAATTACACTATTTACGTACTTAAGGTTTAGAAGCGGCCAGCCAGTGCAAAGGCGGAAGTTATTAAACGCGAGCGGCCAATGAGCGGCTTCTTTTGCGAACATTTTGTTTCATCTTGAATTACACTATTTACGTACTTAAGGTTAAGAAGCGGCCAGCCAGTGCAAAGGCGGAAGTTATTAAACGCGAGCGGCCCATGGGCGGCTTCTTTTGCGAACATTTTGTTTCATCTCGAATTACACTATTTACGTACTTAAGGTTTAGAAGCGGCCAGCCAGTGCAGGGGCGGCAGTTATTAAACGCGAGCGGCCCATGGGCGGCTTCTTTTGCGAACATTTTGTTTCATCTCGAATTACACTATTTACATACTTAAGGTTTAGAAGCGGCCAGCCAGTGCAGGGGCGGCAGTTATTAAACGCGAGCGGCCCATGGGCGGTTTTTTTTGCGAACATTTTGTTTCATGTCGAATAAACCTAATTCACGAATTTATAGTTTAGGAGCGGCCAGACAGCGCAGTGGCGGCAGTTATTAAACGCGAGCTACCTTTGGGCGGTTTCTTTTGCGAACATTTTGTTTTATGTCGAATAAATCTAATTCACGTATTTAAAGTTTAGGAGCGGCCAAACAGCGCGGGGGCGGCAGTTATAAATGCGAGCGGCCCATGGGCGGCTTCTTTTGCGAACATTTTGTTTCATGTAGAATAAGCCTAATTCACTAATTTATAGTTTAAGAGCGGCCAGACAGCGCAGTGGCGGCAGTTATTAAACGCGAGCACCCTTTGGGCGGTTTCTTTTGCGAACATTTTGTTTCATGTCGAATATAACTGATTCAGATATTTAAAAGTTTAGAAGCGGCCAGCCAGTGCAGGGGCGGCAGTTATAAATGCGAGCGGCCCATGGGCGGCTTCTTTTGCGAACATTTTGTTTCATGTAGAATAAGCCTAATTCACTAATTTATAGTTTAAGAGCGGCCAGACAGCGCAGTGGCGGCAGTTATTAAACGCGAGCACCCTTTGGGCGGTTTCTTTTGCGAACACTTTGTTTCATCTCGAATTACACTATTTACGTACTTAAGGTTTAGAAGCGGCCAGCCAGTGCAGGGGCGGCAGTTATTAAACGCGAGCGGCCCATGGGCGGTTTCTTTTGCGAACATTTTGTTTCATGTAGAATAAGCCTAATTCACTAATTTATAGTTTAAGAGCGGCCAGACAGCGCAGTGGCGGCAGTTATTAAACGCGAGCACCCTTTGGGCGGTTTCTTTTGCGAACATTTTGTTTCATGTCGAATATAACTGATTCAGATATTTAAAAGTTTAGAAGCGGCCAGCCAGTGCAGGGGTGGCAGTTATAAATGCGAGCGGCCCATGGGCGGCTTCTTTTGCGAACATTTTGTTTCATCTCGAATTACACTATTTACGTACTTAAGGTTTAGAAGCGGCCAGCCAGTGCAGGGGCGGCAGTTATTAAACGCGAGCGGCCCATGGGCGGTTTCTTTTGCGAACATTTTGTTTCATGTAGAATAAGCCTAATTCACGTATATATAGTTTAGGAGCGGCCAGACAGTGCAGTGGCGGCAGTTAATAAATGCGAGCTACCTTTGGGCGGTTTCTTTTGCGAACATTTTGTTTTATGTCGAATAAATCTAATTCACGTATTTAAAGTTTAGGAGCGGCCAAACAGCGCGGGGGCGGCAGTTATTAAACGCGAGCACCTTACGGGCGGTTTCTTTTGCGAACATTTTGTTTCATGTCGAATAAACCTAACTCACGTATTTAAAGTTTAGGAGCGGCCAGCCAGTGCAGTGGCGGCAGTTACTAAACGCGAGCGGCCCATGGGCGGCTTCTTTTGCGAACATTTTGTTTCATCTCGAATTACACTATTTACGTACTTAAGGTTAAGAAGCGGCCAGCCCGCGCAGTGGCGGCAGTTATTGAACGCGAGCGGCCTATTGGCGCTTTTTTTAACATTTTATTTCTACTGGAAAAATACCTTATTTCGCGAGTTGAACGTTTAGAAGCGGCCAGCCAGTGCAGGGGCGGCAGGCAGTGGGTATATAGGTAGGTAGGGAGGGTTTTTTTTTCGTAGAGGTTTAAAAATACGTTTACGTATCATAGGGCCTTATGGTGGTGCCCCGTATGTCGGACTCGATCTAGACGTCAATGCCGACTATTTACAATCCTCTTTTTTCCGTATCCCTTGTCCTGACGGCATAGCCGCTAGGCAATACTTCGCGGGGGGGGGGGGGAATTAGCCTCAGCTTTCTCTGATAAAGTGATTATTCAGGCCAGCTTCCTCCGCTCCTGCTCTATTTTTCGCATGTCCTTTAGCACGGTCGTAGAGTACGCGCTCTAAGCCGAAGGTGAGAAGAGCATTGTAGCTATCAGAGTTTCAGGATAGATTTCGCATCCTACACCTTCTTCCCAAGATCTACTGGCTTTCGTTAAATCGGGGGCAGACTAAAAAGACGTGCTCTGCTTTTTTAATTATTCCAACACAATTAGGACAGTCAGGGGAATCTTCGTATTTGAACCTATGGAGGTACGCTCGGTAACTGCCGTGGCCGGATATCATCCGAGTGAGGTAGTAGTTCAACTCTTCATGATCCCGGTTCACCCACGTCTCTAGGTTTGGTATTAGCTTACGCGTCCATTTTCCTTTCGTCGACTTATCCCAGGAAGATTGCTACTGTTGCAAGCTTTTCAGTTTTCCCTGGATTCGAAGTTCAGCTGATGTTAGGTCTGATTTGCATTTTTTGCTTCGGTACAGATTCGACCTTTCGTCTGCAAGAAGCGCAACAGGAACCATACCCGCTATCACGCATGCCGCATCTTCTGATACTGTACGAAAGGCGCTAGCTACCCGTAGAGTGCTGACTCTATAAACAGAGGCGATTTTTCGTCGGGACTCCTGTTTGCTCAGTGCGTCGGACCATATGGGCACGCACAAGCTTTCTTCTGGTTTGCTTGGGACCTCCCACATTAGGCATGAGTCGGCAAAGTTTAGCTGTCACCAGATTCGCTTTCGTTGCTGCTGTCTCAGTCTGATCTTTGAAGATTAGCCTATGGTCGATCATTACTTCAAGGTACCGTATAGCTGGTTGAGTTGCAATTTCACAGCTGCCGACATTGAGTGTGATGGTCTCCGCAACTCTCCTGTCGGTAATAAGCACTGCTTTCGTCTTCTGCTCAGCCAGTTCTAGTCCGACTGACTTCATCCACTGGGTGATTATTTGGAAGGATCTTTCAAATGCCCACTTCACTTTCTCCACGTATTTCGCTACTATCACGACTGCTAGATCATCAGCGAATGCGACGAGTTTAGTTTCGCTGGGTAGGTGCTTCTTTAGGAGTCCATCGTACATAATGTTCCACAAAAGTGGCCCTAGTACTGACCCCTGTGGGACGCCTCCAGTGACTTTGTATTCCTCCGTCCGGTTTGCGTAGTGTATATGAGGACCCTATCAGAGAAGTAACTAGCGACCATTTCGCGTAGGTATAGAGGTACATGAGCTAAGTGCATCAATGAGCTATGTGCTTTCATGATAACCTCCCATTTAGCAGAGTTAAAGGCGTTTTAATGTCCAAGCCTCTCTTCCATCTTTTTCCAGACACTGCTAGTTTTGCTATATTGACTACTTGCTTTATAGCATCTAGCGTAGACCAGCTTTTCTGAACCCATACTGTGTTTTGACTAGGAGGATTTCAACTGCTGCTTCGATCCTGCTGTGGATAGTACGTTCTAGTATTTTCCCCGCAGTATCCAGCATACAGAGGGGCCGGTATGACGATGGCTCATCTGGTGGCTTCTTACCTTTAGGGAGAAATACCAGTCTCTGTCGTTTCCACGCGGTAGGAAAGGTGCCTTCCAATAAGCAGCTATTGTAGATTTCCAAGAAGACTCCAGGTGTTGCTACAATAGCTTGCTTAAGAGCTACGTTGGGGATCCCATCCGGTTCCGGAGCTTAGTTGTTTCCAACCGTCATTCGGATCCACAATCCTTAGTTGAAAGGAAGATTTTGGTTGCGTGGGGAACAGAGCACTTACAATTCTTCCTAGTAGAATAGGACAAGTGGGCGTTGTATTTTCATGTCTCAGTTGTTTAACCACATATTCGGCTTACGTGATACCTCCCAGTATATAACACAGTGGTCGCTAGCGGTATAAGTATCCAAGATCTCCCTACTGCTATATCCTCTTGCTAGTGTACTGCTGACGAAAATGAGATCCACAATTGAGCTCGCCTCACCTTTTGTGAATGTGGGTTTATCGCCTGTATTAAGTAAGGGGACGTCCAACAGTGACATCGCTTCCAAAAGCTGGCAACCTCTAGTATTAGTAGCTTTACTACCCCAGTCCACTGCCCAAGCGTTAAAATCTCCAGGTATAGCTACCGGGGAGCACATTCGGGCATCCTCTACTAATTTAGCCAGGAACTTGGCAAACTCTTCGTGTGTTAGGCTAGGTGGTGCATAGCAACTGTAGAAATGTATTCCATTAAATTTGGCTCTTACAAATCCAGAACTATTATTTTGATTACCCTGGAGAGGTTTAGTGCCACATAAGTCTTGGGCAACCGCACAATGATTAAGATTAATTTGTAGTACCTTGATCATTTCTTAGGCTGTCTTAACATCTGAAGTGTTTTTTAAATACAGGGCAATAACCACACGCTGCAATGTGAGCACAGTCTTCAGTATTATCATTATCAACACAGAGGATACATCGGGCTTCCTTACCGCACTCTTTGGCTTTGTGGCCTTTTTCTCCACATTTGACGCAGCTCTTCGATCTGCCATTTTTGTTGCTGCATTTGTTTGCAACATGACCATAGTGCCTGCATCTGAAGCTTTTGATAGGCCTTTGAGTAGCTCTTATTCTACAATTGACCCAACCTATCTTAATGTTTTGCCGCTCTGTTAAGGTTCTGGCCAATTTCTGCTGCTCAGCTTCTATTCTACTAGAAGCCGTAAGTGTTCCTTCGTATGCTTTGCGAAGGGACTTGACACAGTCTTCAGAAATACGGCTTCCTCCACCAATTATTTTCTATTGGGCTTCTTCGATTTCAGGCACCGTCGTGGTTGCGTCAAGGTCCTTAATCTTTAATTCTTGTTCAGGCATACCGCCGTAGCATCTTTTCCAAGAACTGTAGAAACGGTGTCAAAAAGTTAAAACGCGTAAAACCTAAAAAAGATAAGGAACTAATAAAACGCAGGAGCTTACCTCCTGCGTTTTATTAGTTCTTTAGTAGGTAGGTAGGTAGGTAGGTAGGTAGTAGTTTAGTACTTTAGTAATGTTATTACAACTCTTACACATTGTTATAATAATATTATAAGATGTTTTATTTTTGCAATACTCTAATAAGGTATCCAACTAAACCATATATTAACATCAAAAATTTTATAGCACAATTTTAATAACATGTTTTTGGGTATGTCTTCGTCTAAAATATGATTTGGAATTCTTTAATATTAAAAATTAAATATACACTACTCAAAACATCAGTTAAGGTGTGTAAAAAAATTAACTTAATCAATGTTATATTTAATTTTGTTTAAATTTGAAAGCCAAAATCTTTTTATTTATTGTTTGTTAGATGGGACGAAATTTGTTCGATATGCTAGTATCTTATTTAATTTATAAGCCAACAATTCAATGAAATAAAATCTCTGCTAGCAATTAGTTCCACCGTTTCTTCTATTTACAACATTAGCCACAACAGGCGCCGGTCTAGTATTTCTTGTGATGCCGTCTCTGTCCCTCATCATATTATGACATAATTTGACCGGCGGCATTTCTCCTCAGTCGGATTTTCCTTTAAAGCAATAAGCCGCCTTTGTAGGTTCACAGCTTTACGTAATCGTATTAGTAACATTGTTCTAAAAGATTACTAGCTATAAATTATTATTACATATAACAAATCTTTCAATACATTACTTATATTTATTTATAACCTATAAAAGTATTTTTTAAATACGAAATATGTGTTAATAGGTTCAGAAATTACTTAAAACTTGTAATTTTTCTTTTTTTATCAGATACAACTAAAAACCCTTTCCGTTGAATGGACGATGCTTGTCATTTTAGTATATATTTTTCATTTGGGATGATTAAAACTTTACAATAATACTACAAGCCTATTTTAATCAACCTATAGAAAGTAGTCAGACTGTACAAGAAATTTTGTTTTTCAATATCTTTTGGCAGTACAAAGTCTACAGGAACACATAGTAAACAATAATTAATTTTAATATGTTGTAAACCGTATTTTTAAAATGCTATTTGTTAATTTATTAGGTTATTCATTATTACTGAAACTTTTGATATTTGGATATACATCTGGAAGACTTTATACAATCAAATGTTAATAGCCTGTCGTATTCTAATAAAAAAAAAAAACAAATTTTAGAGTGATCACTGATTGTAAATAGTTTCAAAAGATTTAATGCGTTTTGCTGACTATAAAATATATATTCAGCCCTTTAAAGCTTTTACACCGATAACCAGTCATTCTGTATAATCATTACATTGATGTATATACAGTTTGTGAGTCGTAGAGAATATTTTTTAAGACAAAAAAGTTGAGCTTCTAAAGTCCGCATCTTCGCTTCTTGGTCGAAAGAGTTAGAGCTCACATAAAACTGTCAGACGGTACGAACTTTATCCTGCGTCATGTCAGAATAAAGAATGTAAGCATCGTATTTTATGCTTGAACGATTTTCGAACTCGACAATTGAACACAATTTAAATGCATATAGCATTTGGTCAGTGACTTGCATTACAATGCACTATATCTTATATAAACTCAAATTCAAAACATCTTTATTCAAGTAGGCCTTTACATGCATTCTTGAGTAATATAGTCGTAAACTACCAAGAAATGCTGATCTGCTGAGAAGAACCGGCAAGAAACTCAACAGTTGCTCTTTTTGAAATAAATATATAAATTTCTGATGTATACTTTATAATATCAACCATGTATACAAGTCAATAGATCAAGTTCCACACATTTCAATCAACTAAAAACTTATGAATGCTATAATAAGATTTATTTAATAGTATACTTTTAATTTTAAATTTAAAGCTAAAAAGAAAGGTCTATATATCTTGTGTAACATTTCATATATGCGCTCGGACACTATACACTCGGACCTAGGACGCATTTATAACATTTTTTTATTTAATTTTAAAATAAGTATTTATTGTAACTGGTTCCACTGAAATTTAAATTTATTGTGAGTGTATTTGTGTAATCAAAGCGTGAAAAAGTAAAAAAAAAGATGTACATAAATTAGCACTAGAAATAATGATAAGTTTTTCGTACTTTTCCCTAAGCTTCATAAAACTAATATCTCGTTTATGGGCAACTGTGTACGGTATTATAACACTATACCGTGTAATATCTCAGAATTATCATGTTACAAATATATGAAGTTAATTAGATAAAATAAATATTATTATAAAGATTGGGAATAAAATAACCGCCCGTCTCAGTTTTATAACAGGCTTTTTTTAGTTCTAGGAGAGTTAAGTTTAAAGAAGGCAATATTAGAGAGATCCATCTGATGATGCTGTTTGGCCATTCTTCTCACGATGTACGCGAGCAGTCGGAATTGTTTCAGCCATTAGACGCCCATTGCCAGTCACAAGCCTTTCCCAAAGATATCTATAGGCGAATATATTATAATCACCGCACGTGACTGACGGATTGGCTATCACAATGAGGTATTACGGCACGCAGAGAACGCTACTACCCGTCTTCTGGAAACTTGTTTGTGAGCAGTGGCAGTCTTATGTAATTTATGCACAAAGTGTTGACTATATAACATTGTATCCCGGGAATCGATTCCGCGATCTACGATCGTAAATCGTATCCTCTACCGCTGATCTATAAACGCGCAATTAAAATAATAAATAGTAATAAAGTTTGTTTTCATACAACAGTGGTGTTAGATCATAATCGTTGCAGATAATTTACAGCTAAATTTCGTGAAATTATACGATCGCGTAATTTAGTTTGCATTCAATTGTTTCGGTGGCTGCGCGACACCGTTATCAACACATCTGTAGGAATTATTGTGTTTAAATTTCAATTGCGTTACAGCTATGTTTCTAAGGTAATTTCGATTCGAAGTATTCTGCCGCACGTATGTCCTGGCGCTGTGATGGCACACGGGCTAATTCTGTTCGTTACTTTTTGATAACGGGTGACAAGCTGCAGCCTTCCTTTGGTTCCACAATACTATATCCCTTGTATAATTTCTCCACGAGATATAAAAACAAAATGCTATTTTAAGACTCACAGATGTTCCTGTAGAAGTTGCTGTAACGATCGTAGCGTACCTTGCCACACTCGATCGTTAGTACGGCTCGGCCTCCGTGCTGTATATGTTATCATTTTTTTTAATCCCACGCATCATACATGCTTATCGCGATGCGTATAAATATAACGATTTTATAATATACACAAACTTGAACAGTTTTGCTATAAACGCAATGGAACCGTTGCAGCAGTCAGTGATACGATGAGATACGGGACTGCCTTAAACAACCGTTACTCGACATCTGTTATCCTAAAGGACTTCTTCCTGCAATATAATTTTCCGATTCAAAATGGCATCGTAGACTAACTGAAATTTTTAATTAAAAAAGGCAAGAACACCTTCTAACTATATGTTCAGGAAGATTATTTAGCTGTAGCAAACGTCTTTATTCACATCCTGTTATCGTTTTTAGCAAAAAGTTGAAAATGATTATTGAACCACCCAGTTGTATGCGTATTTTTGCAGCTCGTATACAAACTGATATACGCGATTGAATCTATCTAGACTAGTGCTTACCAACGCGGGCCCAGACCCCAAAGGAACAATTTTAAAATGGACTCGGCAAGAGTTTAACCTTTACAAGCTTTAACAAAAAAATTATGTTATATGCGATAGCAAAAGAATTTAAGGAAGGCTTGAATGAGGCATAGTACAAAAAAAAAGGTTGAGAAACACTAATCTAGTCGGCCTTTTGTAAATGATGCCCACAAGAAACCACGCACCCCATGTCTCTATGTCTACCCTGTTGATAGAGGTAAAAAAGGTGCAAGTATTGTTTAAAATGCACTTTAATTAAGCTTTTATTGAATAGCGAATTTGAAAACTGGATATTATAGGTTGAATAATTTAAACAGCTCAGACAACAAAGAAGCAGTTTTTCCCTCATTCCGTAATATTTTCAACTAGAATCACTTACACGACAAGTAAACTAGCACATATACAGCAAAAATAGCGCGAAAAATATACACATGATTTTAAAACAAGGAAAATTCAAACTTTTCACCTAAGCTTGTCGATATGATTCTTTTAAGACGCTTTTCTTTAAATATTTTGATCACTGGCTACTTTCGGTATAATCGTGTTTTTTCTAGGATAATGTATAAGTTTGTTGTTAGCTTTTGGCGCGTTTGAAACTCTAGGTGTTCAATCTGATTTTAGTTTCTACCAAACTGGGCTCTTCGACTATTCTTTTTACGACTTTTTGAAATAGTCAAGTTCGTTATAATGTTAATAGATGTCTTTGTAAAAATTCTAGAAGTTTCAAAAGTCGACATCTAATGTACTGACTTATAGAAAATCTAAGAGACTATCTTTATGAAAGGAAAGATTGAGGATTAAGGAAAGATAGAAATTTGTACTAAAGTAGTTACCTGCACTGCTTATGATCCTAAATACTCTCGAGTGGTGTAGAGGACGTCCAAAGTCGTCTATACCCATTTCAGAACCTTAAGGCCCCAGCGGCCATCTTTACTGTCACTTTGACTTGCCAATTCGCTGGGTTACGTCGACTACAAACCTCCTCGATCTAGATTCGATCTTGTAGTGTTAAACCTTAATCGATCTTACATTTTAATTAAAGCTACTCGGATTTTACAATGAAAAACTTTTAAATATTTTATAAATAAAACCTTATAACAAATAGAAAATGTTAATTTAAAACCGAATTTGGTCAATGTTTTATTAATTTATATTTATTTAATCTATTTTGAAAAATAACAGAGGCACTTTGTGAGGAAACTGTTTATCTTTGCTTGGACTTGAAACCGGGTTTCTTACTTTACGGATTAAAATTAGGACGCTCCATATCGTCCGTGAAAGCTTTACCATTTCAGTCCCTTTAAAGCTGTCGCAAGCCCGAGGGTAAGCTTAGTTTGATAATTTATTTTGCAAACAACAATATTACACCACTGTTATTTATACTGACAATCTTAATAATCATATATCATTTATTATACACGATTCATTTACGAAAATTGTAAATGGCAAATTTGAAATAATTTTTACACTTACAACTTGTAATTGCGGAAAAATCCAGTCTTGTTTAAATATCTACGTAATAAAGTATTAACCATTCATTTAAGCTTAAGTAAAAAGAACTGTAACATAAGTAACAATAATAATAAAAATAAGGCCAAAAATTCAAAATTGTGGTACTAAAAGAATGCGGCGAAGGAATAAAGGCAGTGTGTGGGGGGATTGTGAATTGAAGAAAAGAGTGTAAAAGAAAATGAAAAGAATGAAAGGAGATATAATAAAAAAGCTTGTGATGGATGACAGAAGGGAACGATAATAAAAATGTACTATCATTTATTTGAAAGTAAAGAAAACGAATTAATTTTTTTTAATAAATAATCATAGTTTTTAATTTAATGTAAGCATCAAACCTTTAACAACTTAGATTATATTATGTAATTACTAATGTATATTTATGTGTTTAAATAAATTAAAAGAAATTGTATTTTTTTAATTTTGTCACCTAGATATCACTGAAGTCATTCACTAGTTGCCGAATATATAAATAACATAGGCATTTTAAATTTTTTGTTATAAAACCGCACGACACAAAGATTTGGACAGACTGCCACAGGTTTAACAAAGATGTCATTTTGTGCTCGTAAATCTTACTATAGCATGAGAATATCTAATCTCACGTCGTGATTTATAGATACAGCAAAAGAGAATATTTTTCGCATTCTGGTTAGAACTTGTATTATTTGAGTTTATAAAATAATGATTAGAATCGCAACGACATTGACAACCCGTATCACGTATCAAACATCAAATAATGGTGCTATACAATAGTATAGCACAAGTATATTTTAATTATAAAATACTTAAACTTTACAGAAAAAAAATAACAAAAACGTTCTATTCCCGAATAACTTAAAAAATATTTTGAAAAATTAAAAAAAAAATTGGCGAATGATTATTATTTTTATGTGTACATATTTGCTATTGTTATAGTTAAAATCGTCTATAAGCATAATTAAGTTAATGTTTAATAAACGACTAGCTTCATTTCAACCATAAAACGTCCATAGCTGGACATAGGTCTATCAAACATCTCCAACATGACCAGTTGGAAGCTGCTTATATCCAACGATGTCAAGAAGATGCTGATTACGAAGCTATATTTAACCACTTTAATTTCGACTAAATTAAAAAAACACGAATTTAAAAGAAATATTTTTGATGATTTTAATAAAAGCCAAACGTGTCGATGCAATTTTGTTCGCTTGCGTCAAAACGAGGCAAACAGATGCCGGCGCTGCGTCATAACGCGTCCTCGTAGGGATTCAACCGTGGCTTGCTAGCTCATCGTGTCCTTATTCTGTTTATCACAACAATATTATATGGTCACCCTACATGTTACAATTTTATAAAAAAATCGTAAATTCGTATGCTTCAACCACGAATAAATATAAAAGATTAAACGGAAGTTTCACAGTAACTTAATACAAATATCGAAAAAATAACTCTTATTACATTAAACATACTGTTTTTAGTTACATATTTATACTCCAAAATTTAAATATTTACATAAATAGTTACCTCTATACGAATAATTCAAGATATAAACATAAACTCGTAACGCCTCATATTTTAACAGCAATGAATTTGACAGTGCATCTTACACCTACTTTTTTATATTTTGAATCTATAATTAAGTAATAAAATAATGTTATTAGAGCATACAAGAATTTTTATCCGATGCTAATGTATACACTAAAATTAGTTAAATTTTATTTAAAATGAACAACTTTTTAGTTTGTCGCGGACTTTTCTCAACAGATCAGCATTCCGAGCGGGTGGTAACTTACTCTCGACTTGACTATACTTACTCTACTCGCGTATTTATGGGGTTAAAAATAATTGACCATTCAAATGTGTACGTATATGTCTGCTGGCATAAAGATATTTTTAAAATAGATACATAATATATGTTATGTTTGTAAATAAAAATTTTGTAACTTTTTTTAAAAGATATTTCATAATTGCCAATAAGCTATCGAGGAGTAAATCTAACGTAAAGTCAACGTTATACCTAGTAGCGTAAGTAGAGACAGAGTTATTCTTCACAAAATGTGATTGAAACAATGTTTGAATAATCTCGTTTGACTATATATTGGAAAAGGCTTTGAATATATAGCTCGTTTGTGAATAAGAAGCTTTAAAGCTTTTCATCTATTCACAGTAACTCTTTATAAAGTAATCACCCTATTTTTCTTTTGGAATACGCACAAAAAATTAGGGCGGACAGACTTTCCTATTATATAATCATAACATTTTTATCATTTCTGAAACCATTGATTTTTAATCAACGTGTAACATACATTAAAAAAACAACGTAAAATGCGCGTAGTACCGTTTGGTTGCGGAAACCAATCCGCAGACACAAAGTGAGACTAAACATTAATTGACATCAAATAAGTTATTCAATCACCTTTTCAAACCTTTTATATCTACGACTAGTCTTCCTATATATACTATCTTGTAAGCTACGTACATTAAATTTATATGTAGGTACAATCTGATCTACAGCCTCGATCAGTACGAGCGAGTTAGTTAATAGTCGTAACATGACCGACTTACGTAAGTAACACGTAGTGTACTGACTCTGAAATCCGAGTAAAATCTAAGTACGAATGTTGAAAACAAACGTATCAGTGACTTCGATACTGGAACCATTCCAATTTGGCAGTGGGTTTGCATGATTTATCCATTACAGAAGTTCTGGTGCTGAACATAGTGGATAATTCTCACTGTCTTTAAGTTACACAGCTTGCTTTAACTCATTTGGATGTTTATTTTATTTTTATTTATTCATTTTATTGATAACCCCATGCAATTGTATTAATTATTTATTGCATTAATTAATAAAATGTAAAATATATACAAGATTCGAACCCGCGACCTACAATCGCAAGTCTCAATGCTCGTTTCTGGGCTGCAAGGAATAAAATGTTCAACTAATTGTATAGTTTAACAATTTTCACCTCAGGACTAATTAATCGTAGCGTTAATTTCGCGGTTTGTTTATCGAAGTAACAGCGTATGTGTGTAAACACATACCCGTATAAACATTATCTATGCGACTTTATTTGTTTTCGCAATAATAAATAAAACCATTGCGCCCTACAAAGCATTACCTATGGACATATCATAAATACGCTACGGCGCCCTAGAGCAAATGTAAGGGATAACTAAAAATTTCAAATCTAAATTGCTTTTTTGTGATGGTTCAGTCATATTAAGATTAACCTCTTAAATTGCTATCACAGTGATTAAAAACCACGTCGATTCATCGTCGGTCTCAGAGTAAGGGTATGTCACTCGCAAATTTGAAAATCCTTTAATAGTAGAATACCATTCTCCGATTCTATGAAGCCGAACTAACTTAACCAATAAACAAATTATTATGAAATAATTATAACACACTTTGATAACAACCCATTATTAAACAATGAACACAAGGTATATTACATAAGATTTAGATTTAAGAAATGGGATGCATCAGGGGTTAATTTGCAAAATCGAATGAAACATCGTTGTAATAAGTCAAAATTATTCGTATATTACATACTTAAATTTTGGATCTTACACATGGCAATGACATTTTACCAATAATTTTAAAATACAAAATCTTTTGGTTACTATTGATATTTTACTCAAGTAATTTCACTACACCATGAAATCTGAACTCTACACGATCATGAAATCTGAACCTGATATTGAAATCTGAAATTCATTAGCAACCCCTAGGCGCTTAATGAATCATGAGAGTACAGTACTCGAGATTTCTCAACGATTTCGAATAAGAAATGAGGAGAACCGAAGATGAACGAAAGTAGCCGATATAGCGTATTCGCAAGTGGAAATGGTAGTAGGTAGGCTATATTGCGCGCGGAACAGATAGCTGTCTCACAGATCTAAAGCGGAGACCACGGAATGTTATAGGACGTTCAAATAGGCCAGATGCCACTACAACCTGTCCTATTGGAAATTTAAAGAGGTGGTCTAAATGTAAACGTTCTATGACTGAAATGATAATGGTGGTGATTTTGAATCCAGGACATAAAAATTTGTAAATTACCTATTTTTACAAAGATGAACACGAAGTCAGAAAATCTCGTGAAACGAGTTACCACAAAAATGTAATGGTACTTTTTTCCGTGAATAATATTCATGAATAAAGAAACATAAGCACACCTTCTTCAATGAAGGCACTTATTGACTGTCAGCTTAACGTTATTGTTCCAATTATTTCGAATCGTCGTCAGTGGAACAATACTTGTAGACCTATTTAGAAACTGGATCTTTTAAGTACAAAGCTCGCTCGTGCCATTATTTGCTTTCTATTATACATTTACCGTTTATTATAGCTATATGTCTCAGGCGTGATAAACATATTTATTAATTTATTCAACTTTGGAAATTTTAACAAAACTCTTATTTATCTTCATCATTTTTTTATACTTTTGGTTTTTAACTCTATTCTGATTTGCAATGTTTTGTGGAGTGGAAGTAGAAAGAAACTCCACAGCAACACGTCTTTTCAAAAAAATTAACAATACCGATTTATGTATTTAATATTTACACTTTCTTACTTCTCTAAATATATACTGTCTGTCATATAAAGTCTAAATAAAAACAAAACAATCAGGCGGTATCATTGACAAAGATTGAAGAATTTATTTTTAATGTGTGTTTAGAATTTAATAACTAATAGTTTGATAACGTTTCACGTAATGTTATTAAAAGTCATAATTCAGTGCATTTAAAATTACTTTTAAAATTTTGGTAAAGTCAGTTTTTCACGGTGCCTTGTAAGTACACTTTAAAATAAAAACAAACGTTTAAAATATTATCATATACATGTGCTTACTTGAACAACTTTGTCAAGTATACTTTTTAATAACTTGAGTCTTTTATTAGTTTATTTTTAAAATTGTGTCTTATATGTATACGACTTTATATGTAATAAAATAGTAATTACGGCGAATTGGGTTATATACATTAATGTAAACTTCAGAACAACTTTTTTTTTGTAACGTTTATTTAATTGATTTAAACAAAGTTAATAAAATTAAAAAATGAATACAATGTATTTGTAAATAATTTGTTATTTTTTGTGCTGCTTACATAAATCGACCAAAGTAAATGTGTCTCAGCGGCTCCAGTAAATGGAATGTTAGAACCAACATTTCAAAAGCAAGTAAATATTTTTCCAACGTTTTCGTCGTTTGTTAAATTTTACCCTCGACCTTTATTTGTTCGGGTGTCACGAAATCATAACAGATTAAACATTTGTATGTTTTTATTATTCTTTGATAAACACGTCTAGCCGCAGTTGACAGAAATAATTTTAACGTGAACCTGTATTTCTGTTGGTTGTAAATTACTCTTTCGAAAGCTCACCTAAACCTAACTCTAACTCTAGAGTCTAGAGGTTTATAATTTTACAATTTAATAAAATAACATTGTTATTAATTCTAATATATATTACTTATTAACCTGTAATAGGTATATGTATGTTTCTACAAGTACGTTCTCAGGGAGGATAACGAAATTAGCTACAACTTTTCCCCAAAAATGGAGATGATAACCTTGATAGCCTCTTTACAGCATATTAGCCATATGAGCCTTTCCCTTTTCTCTCATTTTTTCGCTGATTTGTGCAAAGTGAATTGTTTCCCGCAATCTTTATAATAGCATCCCTCTATCGTATATATGTCCCTCTCCACACACTTATCTAGTCCTAAATTCTCTTTTGTACCAGTCGCTTTCAGTAATCTTGTTTTCTGGCAATCTGGCTGGCCGATTCACATTTGAGTCTGGCTACTATGAGGCCGACATCTTAAGTTTTGGGTTTAAAGAATTTATTTTCATAAAACTTATACATAGTTACTTAAAATAAAACATTAAGTATACCACATAAAATTATTTTAACCGTTTAAATAATTTTTAGTTAATATATTTTCCTATTTAAATATTTAAATAATCATTAATATAGTAATTTCCAGAGCTCCTTAGAGTGACGCTTACCAGCTTCCTTTCTATTGCCTTTTTAGTCACCCTCTTTTTATTCGTGAACTCTTTGATTGTATCCAAAGTTTCTGCTCCTTATAATATAAAGGAAAAAAACAATGAATCAAATATTTGTGCCATCTCGTGGGCTGACATTCATGTGAGGAAACTAATAAAATTTACGCACTACTAAAAATTTAATTATCACTGCCTTATCATTAAGAGCTTTACCGTTCTTGTTAAAATACTTATATAAGTAAATTTTCATACAGAGGAATTTGCTAACATAAAACTATAGGTTCACCGTAAGTTTGTATATCTTTAGTGTTATTTTTATATCAACGTGTCCGCTTTTTCAAAAACATTAAAAAAAACATTAAAACAGAAACAGGCTTTGATTGAGTTGACCAAACAATGCTTTTAATGGAATTAATTGAATATCTAAATACAGAGCAAAATATTGTTAAAATTCGTTAACCGACCCAAACGATTGATATCAAACATTTGTTTACACAATCGATTGCATTTATTCCTATTAATTTTTTAATTAGTCCATAAATATTTTAGGTTATTTCAGTACAATTTATACGAATTACTTATATGTGCGCACGTTTGTGTACAATTGAAAATCCGAAGTGAAACTGTTATCTCGACTACCTTAATTCACTTATCTTCGTTTCAACCCTAGACGCCTGCAAGGTAAAGGCCTCCTCTGAAGATGTTTATGGGGAGGAGGGGGATATACTATAATTACCACGTGAGTCGGGTTGGCGATCGCAGTGTGATATAATGGTACCCAGAGGACACTGCTGTCCGAAATCTGATAATCGTCTACATGGTGACTTTAAGAACTTCATTCTTAACAACTGAGGTATCTTCAAGGGACAAAAACAATTTCAACCAGTTCGTACACCAAAATTTGCGTATAGTCAAACAACGAGAAATAATGGTAATACATGTTAATCTATTTCAAGAAATATCATTTAGTTTTGATTTTTTTATTTTCTTTTGGAGAAAGTCTCTTTAGCGGTCGTTATTGTATTAGGAAAACTATCTTTTATTACCATTATTTTTTAGTATATCTATGCGTTTTCTTGTATGCAGTTCCTAATCATCGTACAAAAAATAGCTGTGAGTACATATTATGTCCGTTATAAAGTTCATCCGTCCTGTACGTCACGTCACACTCCTAGTCGCGCATCACTCATACACGAACAAAGCCTGCTAATAAGCCTTCCTCTTTACGACTATAATTACCTATCCCCATTGTCTGGATTAGCCCTGCATTGTTAAGTTAGAGATAATTTATGAGCTCTAACTGTGCGGTTGTTAGGGAAAACACGTGTACTCATGTTTTACAAAAGGCTAGTTTTTTATAGAAAGTTGTTTAAGAATAGTAAAATATTTTATTTATGTTAGATCGTTTTTGTTGCTGGAGCAGAAACTAAAGATATGAAGAGCTGACGGTGAACCCCTGTAGACAGAGCCTTGTCAATGTTTCATTAGCTGAGCATTTCATATTATTATCAAGTCAATTATTGTCAAGGTCACGGGAAATCGATGAATGCGGGCAGCACAAGTCCAGGCATCGTGGCGATTTTTAGCGCAGACCTATCCTTTACAGTGAGCATCTATCGGTAGACATGATGATATTATTTTGCATTGGGTTCATTTATAGTGATCATTTATTTACTTTACGAAACGTTAAAATTAAAAATGGCAACCTCAAAACTAAATGATTTCTGTTTAGAGAGTTTTCAATTTGATTATGTTTCTCAATATTTTTAATCCTCTTCTTATTCTTAAAGAAGCAAAAGAGGATATGAAGAGGATCAAATAAAGCAGCATCTCCTCCCTAATGTCGCCCGTTATTTCTAGAATTCTCCAAAAATGTAGTATAATATACAATAGAAAAGACTAAGACTTAGAAGTATGTTAAAGGTCGAGCGAAAGAGTCGAGAGAGGTGAGAAAAAGAAGATCCTAGTTAGTCATGGGGAAACACAATATAGATTTAATAAACAAAATAAGATTATTTAATCCAAAAATTGGTGACGCACTAAAGACGATTTGAACGTTAAGAAAGACAATAGAAAATTGTAATATTTTAATTGACTGAAGGATGAAAGGATAAAGTGATATAAAAGAATAACATGAAAAAAATATTTTGCCCAAATTTCAATGTCTCTGTTCCACACATTGCGGTAGGAAACGAGAGTTGCTCAATAAGGAAGGCTTGTGATAATATTTACAAAGAGGGCTGTTGTTACTAATTGGTTTTGTGTATCCCCCTATGTGATGGCATAATGAAATGTTACAACATAAGTTCGATTTTTACAGCACATTTGCAATATAATAGTTTGATCAATTCTTCTCAAATTCGACTAACAGCTTAACAGCGTTTTAAGTAATTCAAAGGCTAAGTCGATTCAAACTCTTTCTTTGCCGTCCTTGCGTCGTTATCCAGGATTGGTTATTAGGGGTAAAGCTCTAAAGGAGTGAATACATAGCTAGCATAGCATTTGAATTAATGTATAGTATACCCTATTAAAAATAATAACGTTATGGTAAACATAATATATTTGGGCTGACAAGTAGAGAATGCTACAGCATTGCATATTGTTAAAAAGCGTTTCAAAATTTCATATAATAAAATTTATTATTGTTTACTATCTTTCCCTGGAGACTACACTACCAGAAGTAATTTGCTTATTTTACCCATATATATGTTTACATACATACACATGTATTTATATATATATATATATATACATATATATATATACATATATATATATATATATATATATATATATATATATATATATATATATATATATATATATGTGTGTGTGTATCCAGTATGTACCGTATTGTTGTTTATCTACATAATTTATTAACTCTCCTCCTCAATAATTACTTTTTTACAATTTATCAATGTAAGCGTCTATTCAAGATAATCGATTTTTTGATTCAACAATTAAACGATTTTATTATGCAGTCCCGTGGACATATATTTAATTTATTAAAATACTTGCGTGAACACCAAATATAATTCTGTTATAATAAAAAAATCATTTATGGTTATTTTTATCTATCTAATAGATTCAGGCGTTACTTTGCGGAAGTCCATCCTAAGTAAGAAAAGGACTAATATATAGCTGCTTCCGCTATGCAGTAGTCGTGCAACCACTAGATTACCACTAGATTAGAATAATTAAGCAAGTTCTAAAAAGATTATTAAAAAATATGCTCGCAACAGTAATCATTTCAATTCGTCGTTCTTATTATTTCCATTTCGCTACGTTTTTTCAACGTGGGGTGAGTCATGACAACATTACATTTCTGCTCTTGTCAAAACTAGAACTCATAGCAAATTGGTCGTTAGCGAGCGATGGAGAGCGAGCTTTGTTCCAATTACTCGCAATCATAAACAGACCCGCAAATAAAAATATTTCTGCGGGTTTACTGAATATTGTCAATCACGTTCGACGACAACATTTAGCCGGCTTGCTTTCCAATTAATAATTTTATTCGAATGATTTTAGTTTTCTCCGTTAAAAATATTTTAACTGACAAGCAAACCCATCACTTTTTTTAAAAAAATCCTTTATGAAATATTAAAACTTAATAACGAATTCTATTTTATTATTTAGGCACTTCTTATAAAATGTATGTTCAACGACAAATTGTATGCAGGCTTAGATGCCTGTTAATCCAGTTGATTATTTGGTCGAGTTAAACATAAATTAATGAAGATAGGCGAAATAAGTAAATATCATAAAATAAGAAACACTTGCGATAAATCTTTTAACGACTGCTATTTACTATAATGTTACATAATTTAGACCCCCACAGAGATATTAGGTGGACCGGAAAGTAATGTCGTATTTATCGACATATTTTACAAAAAAAAACCGATTGATTTTTATTACTCTACCATTGAAAATTTCCATACTAGATAGCAATAGATTGTTGATAACAAAGTTGAATATATTGTTGATTACAAATAAATACTTGTTAAATGTAGACGAGTGAATTTAACTTAACAAAACGACATTACTTTCCGTTCCCCCTAATATTTGAAAAGGTTATATTCTTTCACGTAATGTAACTTCAACTAATACCCAAAAACTAGCACATAACGCTTGGTTATCCTAAAAGCTAACTTTAATAACGTGATCAAAAACTGAGTGGACCCGTATCAAATTTAATTAAATTTTGACAATACAATGTAAGTTACTAAATATTCCAACCGAAGCAAAATTTAACCAATCACTGACTCGGAATTAATCAAACCATTCAAACGACCTTTTTTTATCCGGGCCTAAATATTTTTTTTAATGAAACCTTCAAACTCTTTTATGATAGAACTTTCAAGTATCGTCTTTTGAAAATTATTGTTAAAAGGTGCTTTTACTTATTTTAAATATGATTATGAAGATTTATGAGCAAATAAAAAATTTAATAACTTCGCCCGTATCAACGAAAACATAAAATTTTATTCTAACTTTTTAGTGGAAGCATAAATTAGATCGGAGAGCTTTGGTCCCAAATACGGCATTTATCATAAAGAGTAGTGCTCGGAAGCGCCAAAAATTGAGGTCGCCCGGCCGTGTGGAGTCAGCTCAACTTCGTGTGATAAACTTCATCGCTAAAGTAGGCAGATTCCTATTTACCAGCGAATATTATGAAACATTTCTTATCACTTTATTGTTATACATATCCTTTATAAATTTAAAAAGAAATCAAATTAATTTCAAGCAAGTATAGATTTATGTAAATATATTTATTTTTACTTCGAATGTTTCTATACTACACACCTGGTTTCAAGTCATAACATATATTTTGCGTTAAGACTTAAGGACGAATTTGCAAAAATAAATTGCAACCTACGTATAGTACCTAATAAGCAGAAGTTAAATAAAAAGAAATGTAAATAAAACAAAATGTTTAAAAAAATTATAATAAAAGATAAAGAAATAAAAAAAATTGAGAAACAAGGCGAGGGCTGAAAGGATCGAATGAAAGGGAAAGGTAGAAGAAATGTAGAAAGAAAGGAAAAGTACGAAAGAACATAAGATGAATGAAAGAAGAGCGCGGAAATAAAAGTGTTATATGACAAACTTAGTAAAAGAAAATAAAAGTCACTATACCAAAAATAAGATAGGGGAACGAGAGGCCCAGCAGAAGCCTTTTTTGTAACTTAACTTACTTAACTTCCTTTAAGTCCTATAAGTTTGCCATTGATATGTTTATAATAGATATTTTATATCATATAATATAAAATTATTTTGTAACATTATATAAAATAATTTATTATTTATTCGACCGGCGCTACCCTTTTACCGCAACGTTTGTTAATTTTTAAAATCATCGTATTTAAAAACATAATTCTGCCAGACCACGTGTAAAAACCGGGGAGGTTTCTTTTTCTATCCTCTATCAAATTTTATAACACTTCTGTATAATGTAAAAGTAAATGAAAATAAAAACCGGTAAAAGACATATACAGCTGTACGGCTAAATGTTCAAAAGCAAGCTGCAAGCTACATGTAAATGACCAAATGCAATGCACTTTTAAATTGCATTCAATAGTCGACGCTGTGAATCGTTCAAGCACAAAATACGACGCGCACGTGTCACGTCAGGATAAAGCTTGTCTCCTGTCTCAGCTCATGCTAACTTTTCCAACGAGAAAGCAACGATGCCGAGTTTAAAAATATATACTATGTTGGAAATTTTAATGACAATATTTTCATTTTAATGCTCAAAATATTCACGAATATTAAATGGATAGGAATAACATTATAGATTTACCATTTAAACTATTTTATCATTCAAATCAAAGTAATACAAATCATCCTGATTTATGTAATTCACATACAGGCTAATTACTTATAGGTGTAAAAACTTTAAAGTGATAAATGTAAAGCTTATTTGTTAGCAAACAGCTTTTTCAGCTTATTTCCAATCACCTGTATAAAGTAATCACTCTGATTTAGGTCACATTAACTCATATTTATTATTGAAATGCGATAGGCCAATAACTTCTAGTAGTATATCTGCAAGAAGAGATGGTCAACATAGATTAATTTTCATATGTGGTAATTTAAAATTTTGTAAACGCTTCTTCTTACCCTATTATCATTACGTTATCTGTTAGTTCTGAAGCTATTGATTGATTGACAGCAAGTTAGCTATACATTCACCTTATTATAGCTTTTATACCTATTATCTGTTACCCTATATATATACTATATATAACAGTAAAATCACACAATATATATGCTGCGGCAAAACGTTCAAGAATCTTTAGGTAAATTCGTACGCACGCAGCTCACTGCCCATTAATCTTAACTGTTTTTGTACAACTTCTTTTAAGACGGGAACATTCAAAAGCAATTAATCAATCTCTTTAGGGTAAGTGTATAGATAATCTAGCAAATACTTTAAATTTTTAAAATAAATTGTCGTTAGCTACCGTATTATCTTTTATAACACAATTTATTCTGTATCTAGTCAAAGACAACAAGATCAATAAACTTCGTTCAATTAAAAAATAAAAAAAATAAACTTCATTCATATTTTACATAAGTTATAATACTTAACTAAATTGTGATACGGTACCCCGAAGCAAAGTTTAATGCTTTGGTGCGTTTCCGACAAGCAATTCTTGGAGAGTCGGTTCAGGGAAGCTATTAGTAAATGGCGATTCTCCGAGAGTAGATTCTAAGACTAGATTAATGAAGAGCGATTCTTTGAGAATCGATTCGGGGAACCTATTGGAAAGCTTCTAGGATTCTATGGGTAAGGAACGATTCTCCGAGAATTAAACTTGGCAATCTATTGGTGAGAAGCCATTCTTCGTGAGTCTAAATTAGTACCCTCCTGAGTGTGGAGCTATTCCACACAAGTTTTACTTGTAACTAAAATCACTTTCATTCAAATTTCTTTATATCGCTCTCGTGTTACTATCAGCTATAGACTTTGAGAACGTTAAATGTATATACCATTCTTCATAATACGTATTCTATACGTAAATTTTTAAGATCTGCACTTTATCTATTAAATACGCATGACCTGCTGCATTTAGAACTGTCTTATAAAAATAGAATAGAAACATTACAATAACAATAGAGATGCAATTAGCGGACTTATTACTGTCCGCGATTTCGTATGTGCAATCATTCACATAGAAGAGTGTCGGCTGATACAAAAAAGAATTTATTTTTATGTAATTTAATTTATTTTTATTTACACAATTACAAGTAATTTTCAGAGTTGTCATATATAAGTAATAACCTACAACGTATGTTTAATTATGTTGTAAGTTGTAGTTTTTTCTTATACTCTCTGATTAGGACATTTCAAATTACAGTCAATGACATTGATTATGCTATCTTTATGTTTTCATATTTGTACCCATTATGTCGTCTTACCTTGTTCATAGAAACACAAATATTCTGTCTTACTAGTCTAACAATTAGCATAACTTCACGTACTAAATATCTTAATGCCGTTATTTATTACCATACTACGTAAACCGTAAAAGAAAGACTCTATTTAATATGTGGGTGCTTTCATTTCTCTTTCCTTTTTCATATTTAAAATGTAATCGATAAAGCATTACATTATTATTTTTTCTATTTTACACATTCTTTATTGATGATTTACACATGCGCACATTACAGGATAGAGATTAATTACTCGTATAAAATATATTGCAGCGGTTCGAAATTTCACCGGTCTCGTTTGGAACCAAATCAGCTTGTGTATCTCAGGGTTTGCTAACCTCTGATCATTCTACATGGAAGCATTGCTGGAGTATCTACTGTCATTATTTCCTATCTTTAATACTTCCGAAGTTTTATAAATGGTACTTAACTAAGCTGTCGGGCGAATTTCAGTCAAAATACTAAACAGGTATTATCGATGAGTGATAGCACAAGCCGAGATTCCCTCGTGAAAGTCCCTAAATTTAGTTTCGAGGAGCAACCCGAGCTGAGGCCCGAAATAGGATATAGAGCCTCATTACCTTAAAAGTTGTTTTAGACTAAGCGCCCTATGCTCGCTACCTCCTAAATAGGAGCAGTTTAAACCAAGTACAAAAAACAACGATAAAAATTAAAACAAACTGAAACACAGCACTACGGATTCATACTCGCAATTAAGCTTTATTCATTAACTCGCCATAGTTAAGCTTTCAAGTCATTTAACATAAGTGACTTGAATAAAAAATTAAAAAATGTCTGACTTGTGCACAAAGTACTCGTGTGCGCTTTATTCAATCAACGTTATTGAAATTTATCTCCGTATACGTCCGATACTTATAAAGTAATTTTATAATGGAGGACTATTTTGGAAAATTTATAATGATATCAATGACACTTGTTCAGTTTCATTTAAATTTTAAAATACAATAGTTATTTCGGGACTTTTTATAGCCTACCCATGAAAGTTCCGCGAATTATAAACGTGAGTTATAAAAGTGTAAAAATATTTATTTTTCTAATGAAATAATCTCTTTACAACACATTCTGATGTTTTTATTTAGTATAGCAATATTTGTGTCAGGAAATATTCTCCTTTGTCCGTATCTTATTAATTATAACTTAGTGGTCGGCACAGTAATAATAAAAAAATACAAGTAGTATAAATAGCTAATTTGTAAAACTCATATGAGACGATAGGTGTATATTTTGTGGGTGAGGATTTAAGCTTTCTTATCCTAGCCATATCTAATTTTATGTGAATTCTATGTTATCCGGTGGTCAATGGTAATGCATAAATATTTTGTATTATGACTTGATTAATTTTATTACAGGAAAGCCTACATTTATTTGAAATATTGCATTATGAATTTTAATTATAAGATCCACTGCATGTTGGATACAGCATAGAAACGTAGTCTTGTATTTCGGTCCTGTTTGGCAAGCTTATATTCACATAATGAGCCATGGAAAGGGCTGTACTATTACTCTACGAAACTGTATGTAAGTTGCCACCAGCCGATTCTATTAGAAATTTAGGAGAAGGGCTAATCAAGCAGTAGTCATCTTACAGCTGAAATGATGGTGATAGAGAAAGAATGATCAAACCATCAGATATTTTGTTGTCGACTGTGATCATGACTATTGGTTCAACATAAAATATTACACCGCGGAATGTGTTTAAAATAATATTTTACTAAATTCAATAAATAATGTCATTAATAATTTTGGATACCGAAATAATAGATTTATTTTATTCCATTTAATATTATTTAGTAAAAAATCACGATTCTTAAATGTTCAAGTATACGTATGTATACGATACGCCCGTATCGTGTGACGATCTTGTTTTACCTGATTCAGCTTCGTGTTCGAATTTACGACGTTCAGTGCAAGATGAAATATTGCAAATTGCAACAATCTTATATATTCTGAACAAACTTTGCCTAACAAGGAATTTGTAACGTAGTTCCATAACATAAATAAGTGCTTAGTAAACTGAAATTTAGGTGACATTCTAAATATGTTACTTTAATAATAATTAACACTCAGGATAAATAGAATAATTGAAAAAATCTCAGAAATTTCGCTAGAGACAATCGAACGCGACGAGTTACTCAAGCTACGTCCTTGATATAACTTTATAAATAAATATTAAGTAATAAAAGGACTTACATATAACTACTTCCACTATGTAGCAGTAGTCGTGCAATACAGTGCACCGCCCGCTAGCCCACTGATAAATGCGCATTCGGCAAACAATGTGAATTACACAACTACCCCTTTTAAATCACTCAACACGTGTTTCATCCCTCCACGGGGCATCCTCAGGAGTAATGTTACACCGATTAGTAAATAAATATTACCTCACTTAGCAGTCCCCTGGCCACTACGCGTGGTCCGCACTGCCGTTTGTGGAATTAATTTCATAAAATGTACTCTATGTAACTTTTAATATACTAAAAATATTCCGGACAAGTTTTATACCTGTAAAAGCAGTTTGAAAATATAAATTTTTAATGAAACCTTTCTTGAAAGTGGATTTTCTTAAAATTAATTCTTAACTGACCTCTACTCACTAAAAGCAATATTCCAACAAAATTTCAAGTCGGTAAACCTAATTCCAGAGATTGAAATCTCATATTTAATGTATGTATTACACGATTATAAAAAAACTCCTAATAACACAATCTTATGTTTAGGATATAATAAAGGCAAAAGGAAGCTCAACTTGTGCTGGCTACTACGGTAGTTTAGAGCAGCCGTTCTCAACCTCTTACAAGGTTTTCAATCTTTCCAAGATTCTTTTTTAAAAATTCACCATTTAGTAATGGCCTTTTTTTAGTTTCGTAAGGGGGGATCTTCCGGACGTTCAAGATACTCCGCCTGTTGGGAAGGACGGGGGTACGTGAGATTCCTACCCACGAAAACCCCCCCGGTGATAGCTCTCTGCGCTATACGGAGGACCGCGGTATCTCCCGGTCACGAATCGCCACGCGGTCTTTCCTCGCGCGGTGCTATTTTAGATAGCTCGTCCTGAGGTATGAGTGTATGGTTCACGCTACCCCCGAAACCATTGTGATGCTATGACGATGGTTCGAGACCACGTTGAACCAACGTCCGCCTCAAAATCGCCAAAGCTAGTGGGAGTTTAGGGCCCCTACCCGAAAGTCCCACGACTCCGAAGACCCCGTTTATGGTTTACCACGTCTTTGGTTCACCGATGATGATGATAGCGGCGGTGCTGTCACCGAAGGTAGCACGAGCAAAGAGTGATCAGGAGCAAAAGGTTGGTTTTTTAAATTACAAGTAACGGCCTCTTCGCTTCTGTTGTCACATATCACAGTGGGGCGGTACATGAATAGAGTACCTCAGCCTCTTCCTGGACAATCTCTTGCGCATCGCAACCACCGCCGGGCAGCGATGATGAGTGAGGTTCTTCGCGATCTGGTGATCAATATCAAAAGTGTAATAAAGATAAAAAAAATACCTCAGGTAGATTCGTCACGACACTGGAAGGTATTTGGACCGAGCATTACCTTAAAGAGAACCACGGTGCTATTTGCATTAACCTTTAGCTTCCATGTGGGTAGGTTAGATTTCATATTTCAAATTACGGTGTGTCCACGTTTGTTGTCACATGTCGAGGTGCGACGGTACATGAATGAATTACCTCGGCCTCTTCCGGGACAATCTCTTGGGCAACACACCAACCGCCGGTGCAGCGACGGCGAGCCGGGAAGAGTACTCGAAGCAATCAGACGGCTGGACGCGAAGTGACGGCGAACTGCTTGCACTTTGGTGGGGCGGTAAATTAGGCCTCCGTTGGCTGCCAGAAGGACCGGACCACGTCCGACTCCGTCGACCTCGCTGTGTGAGCCGCACGCACCGTCGGCACGACAGCTGCCGCGATCTCGTCAGTCTTGACGCTCATGGAAGAAGCCTGCGGATGGTCCTGCAGCGACGCAGCCTCCGGTGATAGCATCGCCGCCATCAGCGTCGGCGACCACAGCTCAGAACACGAAGACTGAAGTAGCTAGTAAAACCAGGATGTTGGCGCGAACTGCGCTATCGTTATCGAGGCACTTCGCCAAAGACGAGCCGTCTACGCAGCGCCGATCTTGTAGATCAGCGAGCAGGAGAGCGGCCAAAAAGCCGACGACTTCGCAGCGATGATGAGTGAGGTTCTTCGCGATCGGGTAATCAAAATCAAAAGTACTATAAAGGTAAAAAAAAATACCTCTAGCAGATCCGCTACGATTCTGGTAGGTATTTGGACAGAGCATTATCTTAAAGAGAGCCGCGGAACTATTTACATTATACTTTTGCTTCCATGTGGGTAAGATGGATTTTCTTATTTCAAGTTACGGTGTCTCCGCGTTTGTTGTCACATGTCGAGGTAATTCATTCATGTACCGCCGCACATGAATGAATTACCTCGGCCTCTTTCGAGACAATCTCTTGGGCAACACACTAACCGCCGGTGCAGCGGCGGCGAGCCGGGAAGAGTACTCGAAGCAATCAGACGGCTGGACGCGAAGTGACGGTGAATTGCTTGCACTTCGGTGAGGCGGCCAATTAGGCCTCCGTTGGCTGCCAGAAGGACCGCACCACGTCCGATTCCGTCGACCTCGACGTCTGTGCCGCTCTCACCGCCGGTGCCGCAGCCGCCGCGATCTCGTCAGTTTAATTCATCGTCATTAATCATCAGTTTAATTTTCGCTGATATCTTGTGAGAAGTTAGTACATATCCTTTTAGTAATAAGCTACCACCGTCTCGGAATGCTGATCAGTTGAGAATATCTAAACGGAGATTAAGCAGTTAGTTATTTAAATTAAATTTGACTGGTTTTCATGTGTACATTAGAATATTGATTTACAACATAAAACAAAATCAGGAATACTCTAGCCTAGTATGCCAAAGATGTGCAAAACATATTACACAACTCACTATATATTTAATACCTAAAACATGTGTCATGTCCTATGTTTTGACATCTTAATTTATAAGTCGAATGATAATACGTTTATAATATAATAGCTATAAAAATCCTGCAAGATCAAACAGAAAATATTAAACTCTTTCTATAAAAAAAGATCTCTGTAATTATAGATAAAAGTTTTAAAATTTTCAAGCGACGTTTTCAATTCTGAAATAATTTTCATTTAGACGTCAAAATGTGATCATAGATGTTTTTTTAATTATGACGCCGAAACCTTTTAGACTATTCTCGTACGGATTCGGAAACTGCTTTTACGAATATCATGGATTAAAACTTAAATCTACTGGATGGTTTTTTGTTGGCTCCGCTGAAATTTCAGTCTGAAGGCTTACATGTGGAGATTATAGCTGAGCACCAGTTAGTACTTCGAATTTTAATCAAGGAAATAGCACATATTAATGAAAGCTTTCACATTCATTTATTTATATCTAAATGTGTATAGTATATAGTCGATTGATTCTCGGAACGCCTCACACTGCACGGAACGAAAATGTTACCTTACCTCAATTGTGTTACTACTCTCTGTACTCTAAAAGTAAATAGATAAAATAATTAAATAGATGAATATAAGTAGTTTAAATTACATACAAGGTTATTGTTTACTTCTGAAATATGGTACATTTTTTTCTATCGTAATGTGTCAAAACTTATAACTTCTGACAATACAAAGCTTGCAGAAACAAATAGTAAACAATAATTAATATTAATATATATGAATCAGTAAATTATTGATAGTAAAAATATATACATTAACACCAAAGTTTTTATACGATCAACCTTTACACTTTTTGTCGATGCGCGATATTGTGTAAAAGAGTACAGTTGTGTAATATTTCGACTAATGAAACGAAAGAATGGTATAACATTTTAAACTTTAAAAGTACTGGAAATTTTGTGATAAGAAATTCTTTAAATCCAATAATGCTGTCTTAAGCCGTTGACATTTTTTGCTATCCGAAATTTCCTTCACTAATTTGTCGGAAACTGTGTACAGTACTACCCATGTACTGTGTCTTAATTATCATGTAATATATTTAAGATTTTCCATGTTCCTTTTAAAGGAGTTTTGTGAACGCAACGTATGTTTTTACGCTGATTATAAAATTATTATCTTTTTTGTCAGAGCCGATATGTCTATAAATATGTATGTATATTATGTGTGTGTTTATTTTGTAAGAAATCATGATGTTTTATAGTTGATATGTCTTATTTTTCTGTTTTCTTTCACATTGTCATGTGTGTTTGACGACATAAAACTGTCCTAGAGTTAAGTTCGCCTAAGTTTCCTTGTATATACATTATGTATAGTACAGAAAAGTTGTCTTTTACTTATAGCCTTGTTGGTAAACTCACAGTTCTCTATGAAATCTATGTAGGAAAGAGGAGATCCGTCGATGGACGAAAATAATCGCCATGATTAAGCAGCTTGAATTGATAGTGGGTAGGTCAAAACTCGCAGAACAGAGTAGAGACTACAGGCCGGTAAGCACAGCGTAAGTAAGCGTAAGTACTTACATCCACAAGGTGGATATAAATCTTTGTTAAGGTCGTCGAAAAGCGCTACTCTTTCAACTGGTTTTATTATAAATCTATGCGGGATGCCCATATCCTGTCATGAACGTGCTACAGCTAAAATAATTAATGTTCTTGTTTGTACAATAAAAAATGAAGAAATATTTTAAAAACACAAATAGAATAATAGAGAACGAATTTTAATCATTTGATTATAAATAGTAAACGCATTTACAAGTTTCTTCAAAAGGAGCGAAAATAAAATTTACTCTCACTTTGTGCACAGTTCGTATTTAATTTACTTTATTAATAAATGACTTTTCAGAACAAAAAGCGCGACGTAGAAACAATTAATTTGGCTTTTATTTAATTCAGCGCTGGAAGTTCAAAGCGAATTCGCCAGACTATACTTAATCCCTGAGTACGTGACATTTTTTATATTATCTCACAGTGGGATGCAATCGCAAAAACATGTCCCATCTAGTTCTTTATGAGGACATTATCTCTTTGTTACGTGCCCATAATGTTTGAATGTTTAAAACAAAAATTCTCCTTTTTTTCATAACCATACTCCGCGTCGCACACATACACTTACTCGTTACTTAAATCATTAAAGATATTTACTTTGACTTTAACCGTTTATAACGATAGTTTCAGTTCATAATTGAAACTTACTATCAATTGACGACACAAACAGGGCCTATTTACATCATCGTTATCGTTTTAGCTACAGGATGTCCACAGCCAGCCACAGGCCTCCTCCAAATATTTCATGTCCTTAAAAGGGTCGAGTATCTAGGAGATCCATGTCCAGCAGAAAACTTCTAACTGGTCAAATGATGAGATAAAATAATAAAAAGATCTTGAAGGAAAAAAATTGCATGAGAAATTCACTTTGGCGTCCTTTGAATATACGGAATCTAAATGCGACTCCTAGTTGACTTTTTATAGACACATGGTTCTTTTAAAAAAGAAAACATTGCTAAGTATTGCTAATTTTTACAAAAAATTAATTTAAAAAAAAAATGGTGTTTGCTTATGATATTAAGTCCCTTTTTACTGCATGCATTTGGATAAATCTGTGGTACATATATCGAAAACATATTTTCAAAATTTTTGTCCGTCTGTCTGTTCTAGACAATCTCTGAAAGGACTGAAGAGATTTTAATGTAACTTATATTAGCAGGTAGCTGATGTAACAAGGAGGAACTAGACCTAATTTTATTTTAGATAAATTCTTCAACGAAAAAAAAAATTAACAATAAAAATTACTTTTTGTTAAATTCCTCGCGAACGTAGTCGCGCGCACAGCTAGTCAAAAATAAATTATTAAACGAATTGTAAAATCATAAATAGCTATGAAGTAAAATTATTTAATGATCTTTGGAATAATTAGTACATTTTGATCAATTACAACGAGACTGTGTATTTATTAACATTCAAAGTTGAAATTAATTCCTTTGACTTAATTAAAGCTATATAACAAATATTTAAGCAGTGCGGAAATATTTTAACGAATGGAGTTAATGAAATAAGTTAAGGAGGATTTGTTAGTAAGCCAAAATATTATTACCACAGATTATAAACTGCTTTCTGTAAATTTACAGAGAAATAAAATTGGAGACTTTCCCTACAACACCAATCAAACGTACTATACACGCTATACTATATGTTCTTATATTTACCAAAATCTCTCTAAATAGTTAAAAATATTTCTTTCAAAATATTTCCGCGAAGTCCTAGTTCATTTCTTAGATCGTCTGCCAACCTTCAGGTAACTTTATTTGCCCCTTTTCGTGGTAATAAACTGGTATATATCAATAATGTATACAAATAAATATAATTGGAGTGCCTGTTTGTAATATTAAAATTATAAGTTACATATAGGGTACCTATAACAACATTTCATTATTTTTTATGTTAGTCCGTCTGTTTATTTGAGTTAATCACTGAAATGGCTGAAGCGATTTTAACTACACTTATACTGGCAGGTAGCTGATATAATAGACTAACATAGGCTTTTTTTAATTTTTGGAAAATTCTTATAATGTAGTAATATAATGTCACCCTCAAAAATCAGTGCGAGCCACACGAAGCGGGCAGGTGACAGCTAGTTACTTCAATGTACAGGTTGTTTCTTTATACGAGTAAAAGTTTTAAAGAGGTGAATGTGGAAAGGAGGTGAATGTACTCATTTTTCAATAAAAATTCCTTAAAGTTTTCCACTACTTTTCCAATTACCTTATAAAAAGTGGTGTTTTTGAAATGTTACATTATTTTTTATTTTTAATATTTTTTCCATTGAAATGCGATAGACGAGTAACTTCTGTAGGTAATTCTAATTTTAAAAACCCCAATTTTTACTATATTATAATCACGATTTTTATTATTTCTGGAACAATTTATTTTTGAGTAAAGTTGTACCGTTTATTTCAGAACACCTCGTATTACTATTCCCTACGGCCACAATATTTTGTTTAAAATAATCATTGCGTGTTTGAATTCAAATTTGAATGAGGATTTGAATTCGGACTCCTTCATTAATACTACCGTCGTCTTTACATTTGGGCTAATTTTTAAGGAACAAATACATGCACTGGTATCAGTTCGAACCAACCGCTAAACGCGTAAATAGTGAAATAGTAAAACTCGTAAAACTTTAAAACTTTTACACCGATGGCCTCTCAACCTGTAAAGCATTTAAATAAAACAGATAAAAGCGGCGGAAATGTTAGTAATAAAATATATTCATTTGTTTCTATTGTAACACGGTACCTACAGGTCCTTCGATAAATTTCGTTGTAACTAAATAATGCAGTGTTGATTCTTAAGAATCAAATGAGTTTAAAAATAGTATCTATCAGAGCTATAAAAGAGCTGCATCTTTGTCGAAATCAATAATATCGCTGTGGTTATTAGAACGAAATTATTATATTCAGCATAACAATGTCCTAAGATATGCAAATCTGGAGGTCAGTTTAGACGTATAATAACAAATCTCTATCTTCATGGTGACTCATTATTTATACTCGCAACACTTATAAATATTCGATTATACTCGAAAGTTACTTTTCAATTATTTTCTGTAAACGTGACCGCGTTCAGTTCAATCATGTAGCTCTTTTAATTCAGTTATTATCTCTATACAACAGGCTAAAAGTGCTATTTTTTAATTCCAATATTTTGTTGTTGATACCATACTATTATAATTGGGGCCTCTCTCATTGTCTGGTGTTTTTTATTAATTTTTTTGGGAACATTCCTAGATACGCAGATAGTTATTGAACTAAATTATTTTCAAAACTAAGTTACAGCATCTATGCTAGGCTCTTATATCTCTATATGTACATATATACATTGTTATTCATTGTTAATCAGTTTGTGTATATTTATCTTGATTATACCTATATATAGTTCTGTTCCTAGGTCATCTGTCTATTTATTCTACTGAAAGACAATTGACTACGACATGTATTCTATTTTAGAGGTTAAAAATTAACGATTTTTTCTAAGATAAAAATCCGAAAGATTTAGTATGTCGAAACGATCACGTGACCAACACTACGACTGTGTAATCCTAGTTAAAAACTATCAAAGACACTGCAAACTCTTACAGAATATATTAAATGTTTATTTTTCTCTTTATTTCCTTTTCATCTTATTTACAAATTTACATTGAATATAATTATTTTAATTACACATGAAAGATAATTAAATTTGAAACGAGTACTCAAACAAATCTTAGATAAAAAATGTAATAAGTGTTATGCAATAATTTTTTAATTTACATCCAAACTAAAATAATTTCCAGACGCATATCCGAGAAGTTAATTAAGGAAATCATCAAACAGTATATATTTTTAATAACGGAATTTAATTCCCTGTGTAATTAACGCGCGTGTAGGGCCAAATCAACGATTTCGAGATTTTCAATTACGGAAATCAAATATATGTTTGCACATTGACGAGTGGGTATCTTGAAAAATCAAGTATCATATTAAGGATTTCTAAAAAGTGACCACAAATATCTGTATCGAAACCTTCGAAGTTTTAAGTTGAAGGAAGCAATTATAGTGAAGTTCAATCTTATTCAAGTTTTTATTAAATTGGACTCTTCTAACATTTTTGTTTTGAAATTTTTCACATGGATAATAGATGAAGAAATGAATAAAACAAAATTAAATAAGGTGTATAAGAGACAGTTATTTAGTCTAACAAATATGGAGTAAGATGCAAGGATACTATTGTTTTTTTAAAACTATGCCGTCATATTTGGAGACATCTCGTTCTGCCTGTTTTGTATGAGGCAGTAACATTACAACATCGGGTTAAATAAAAATTCAGAATTTATAAGTTTTATTTATCTTTCGCCTTTCATTCTTTACAATTTCTTTAATTTATCACATATTGATCTTTTTTCGCACATCACCTTATTCAACTCTTCTACCGTCTTTGTTGAATTTGTTTTACAGTATCTTTTTTTATTTTCTTAATGAAGAATTTTTAGTACACAAATTTTTATTTGTAATTTTTTTCGTTTATTTATTAAATAACATCGATTGTTGCTACTATTGTAGAAACTAGAAGATGTAGGGTAAAGATTATTATGCGCCCGTAAAGAAAGACAGCCACGTACCTGGCTACATAGCTACATTCGATCGACAGTTCAACTCATACGAACAACCCTTTTCATAACGGCCACGCACATTATAGTTTTTGTGTAATGTATAAAGTTGCATCAATGTAAACACGTAATATATACACTATTATAATATATACACGGAATATCTCAAATAGTCAACTGTATAATTAGATCAAATGAGGTAGACAACAGATGGTAATTATATAGCCATTTTTTTTCCAAAGAAATAAGTCAAGGTGTTGATTTTTATTTTTTAGATTTATCATTAATTGAACCATTGATCAATGGTCATAGCTTAAACACTGGACTTATAAATTTTTCCAGTTTGCTTTCACATATAAATCTATAAAAATCCAACTAGTAAACATCATATATAGTAACATTTGGTACAATAACGTAAACAATAATAATGTGTTGTAACACCTGTAACAATTCTATTGTCGAAGTAATGTATGCATAAGTCTCATTAAAGCTAATTAACGTTTTGTGTATATTATCAAATATTCTCATTGCGTCATTCCCCTCAGGGAGGAGAATCATGAGTAATGTGACGCTTTAGATCCTGATTGTTGACTACCAGTATGGTGTCATATACAGTGCGTTTTGTCGGAACACAGCAAACTATACTCCACCCCCGCCTTGCTGCGTACCATACCTTAGGCTTAGTACAGTTTCTGTAGCACTATCATCTGTTACTACATATGCCACTGATCATCATCATTTAGCCTTAGGATGTGCTGGACAAAGGCCACTGACATAGATTTGGAATATATACGGTTGGAAGCGTTATCAAGGTTGTGTACATTATGCTTACCCGTCCGGTTAATAATTTCTAGATAAAAAAAATATAACATTATGATGAACATTTTTTAACAGAACTGAAGTTTGAGTAGCTGTAGGGTTAAAAAAAAACAGATAACCTATTTTTATTTTTTAGCCTTTGTTATAAACTTCTAGAATCCACGCAAAAAAATCGATGAAAATTTAATTAAACTAGCAATAGTATAACTTTCTTATAACAATTTTTAAAATTGGTGTGCATAATAATATATCTAATTAATAATGTATATTTGTAATTAGGGCATTGCGACAAAATACGAAAACTTTTTTTCTGAAATAATTATTATAAGTGCTAAGGTCCAGTTGCGAATATCTTCTGTATTTTCATATTAATATGTTTTGCGGAAAACCATCTGAAATAACTCGTTATTATAAATTCTAATTAAGAAACTCAATCTGAAGAGTTAACTGGAGTCTATTTTTAATGGAAGCGACATGTGGAATTGTTTCATAAAGCTGAAATTTTACAGCTAAGCCACTGCAAAATATGAATTCGCTGCTGTTTGCTCATTCCCATTCGCAGCCGTCACTTATTGTTCTCGCTGTAAACGGGCGGAGCTGACTCAGAATTAATAACCGTTTCAAGCCTTCTATTTTCGCTACTAACGTGTTCGTAGACTTTCCGCAAACTTTTTACGTTAATACATTGATGCTGACAAATTGAACGGCTGAAATAAAATACTCAACGAATAGAATTTTACGCTAAATAACATCTGATATAAATTTACAAAATAAAATAAAGTGATTGATTACAGATATAAAAACTTTATTGCGATGTGTGAAAGCTCATCTGTTCTTAATTAATGTTTGATACACCTTATCAAAAATTGTATGGATTCAGAATTAATAAATAAGATAATAATAATATAGTAAGAAAAAGCCTTTTTTAAAGTTTGGAATACTACATATTAAAATTAATTATTGTTTACTACCTGTCCCTGGATACTTGGTACTGTCAGAAGTTATTGGCCTATCACAATCTAATAGAGTTAGATTAGCTGGGTTAGTATAGTAGTAAGGAATAATTTTATAGTGAACGCTCCGCACAGTATGATTGGAAGTAGGTAAGAAGCCTTAAAACTTTTTGTTGACAAAAGAGCGATACATTCACTTCTTTAAAACTCTTACATTTGTAGAACATGTGCATTTCATTGCAAAACTAGATTTCAAAACCAATTTATTATATCCATTATTAAAAAAATCAAAAGCTTTATTATATGTAGCATACGTCGTTTAAGTTAAATTATTTGTATGAACTGTCCCATAAATCAAAGTCAATTCGAAATCGGGTTATTGGTACCCTTTGTCCTTTCAACCCATAGGCGCCCACTGCATGGCATAGGCCACCCCCAAAGATATTTTTGGGCAGATATACCATTATCGCCACGCTTGGCAGGCGGGTTGGCGATCGCAGTGTGGTATTTTGGTATGCAGAGGACGATGCCGTCTATCATCTGGAAACTTGTTTATTATCAGTGGTAATCGTATATACAAATGCACAAAGTGTGAATCATAAGACCGTATTACATCGTAACTGCGATCGAACCACCCAAGATCGCACGTCACAATTCTCTACAGCTTGACTACCATTACGTTTGTCATATATAGAGATACAAAAAGAACGCAATGAAGTCAGTTAGATGTTTTTATTTATTATTGTATTATATTTCTAATATGTATTAAACCTTATTTATTATAAGTATATGTTATATACGTATGTATGTATGTATGTCTACGTATGTTTATGTATATCTATGTTCGTTTGTTTGTAAATACGTATTTATTTGTACACGTAAACTACCCATTATTAGTACTTTTACCTTTTCCATACTATGGTTGTTTGTGAGAGATTGCCTTTTGTGATAAGACTGCCAATTGTACTTTTTTGTATATTATTGTAAAACTTATTAAATGTATCTTAACGTGGACAATAAATAAATATTATTTATTGTCCACGTTAATATAAATAAATTTTATATAGACAATGTTTTTTGAATACGCTTAATTATTTCACCGATCCCAAACATGAATCGAGAGTAAAATAAAAAATATTTCAACCAAAAAGGTTTAATTTTAGAGAGATGTAGGACGATTAAAATAAGATTACGCTTGCACAGCGTTAACGTAAAGGCGCTTGCAGCTGTTGCTAATGCGGGACTATAACACAATATGTCGTGACGTATAAACGTCATGTGTTTGATAATCATGCGGTCGACCCCTCCACTCTGCTCCTTCATATACGAGCACGTTATATTTAGGATGCGCTTCTACATCAGTGAATTTATTGAACAAAATGTTCATTACTGAAGTAATTTAACTTTTATTCGCGAACTATTTATGTTATCGCTTATGTTAAGAGAAAATTTAGTAATAGAACATGCATCGGTGACAATAATGAGAGAATTTAAGCATTGGTTACATATTCAGTTTTTTTTTTTAATGCCCAGTTTTTAGGGGGGCAGGACAGGGACAACATTTTCATGACTGTTTTTTACATAGCACATTTTATTTTCTTGCTCTTCTTTTATACTTCTGAATATCTTCCACTAGTTCTTCTTTTATCTATCACGTCCTTTTTTATTTATTTCCATACCCTTCATACCTTGCCTCACATCCTTGACCATTCCTCTTGGACATTGCCATTTTACAATTTTTATTTTATTTTTCTATGCATTAACAATTTGGTACCATTCATATTTTGATGCACTTTTCTTTTTTGATATTTTTTTTTCTAATTATATGTATCATATACCATTTGCTTAAATTGGGGTTAAATACTACAACTTCGAGTTTTCGACAAGTCTGATAGTTTCAGCTGAGTAACATATTATTGTATCGATCGTTGTATAGATTATATAGGACTCAAACATACCTAGGATTGGTATCATGTTTTACATTTGTCACGAAAAAAACATTAAAAGAGAAAACTATCGATTTTTACTGCTTATTTTTCTATATCAGTAAACATAGTAAATTAAATATTCATCACAAAAGCAATTACTACCTACTTACATTAAGGAATGTTTGAATAAAAAAAACTAATTTTAAAGTATCAAATAGGACAGAATCCACTATACAAGTCCGAGATTAGTCTCATTTTGACAATTAAAAGATATATAACGTTAATTTTTTTTTAAATAAACCTTAATGATGATAATGTATTTTATCTCAAGAACTCTATAAATTAACAAAAATATCTATAAGACATGAAATTGTTTATACCAAATACGATTATTAATGAAAAAAGGTTCGAAATTTAAAAATGTAAAAACGTATCAGAGGATTATCCAATTTAATTTTGTCGAAACTGGTATTACTGTTTACTCCAAGGTCTTACGTCGCATAAAGATACGAACAAGTTAAGAAAGCACACAACATTTGTAACCGTCTGTGAGATTTATTGAAGGCAATATTTTAGAGAAAAACAAATTTTCAAAGAAACTTTCTGTACTGTTAAATTATTTCAACAAAAATAATGGAAGCCCTAATAAGCTATCACGTGACATAATTAATACATATATACCGAAAAATGTTTTTTAAAAAACATTAAACATTGTTTATTTTGTCTTATTTAATACAATTATAGCGATCTGATATCATATTTTATTTAATTCAAGTGATCAAACATTCTGCACTTATCTAATTAAGTTTTTCAAAGTTTACTAACGTACCTACGTTTAGTAAAGACATACATACATATCCTTTATTTATTTATTTACACAAATTTGTAAATGTCATGATAGAAAAGTATGGGAAAACATGAAAAACATCTGGTATCTAGCCAGATAATATTATATTATATTCTTTATGGCGAATAAAGGTCACATCGGATTTTTCGAAATTCCACCCGCAAGTATATCTATTTGATGGAAGCCAACTATTGCAAATCGTTTTGTTCTGTGGATATTTAGTAACATTATGTTAATCTTTTTAATTATTTTGTAATTTCAAACTTTTGACACGTAAAATGATATAATTTTACAAATGGCAATCGTTCACTGTTGTCTATGGCAGTGTTTCCCATCGTGAAATCTAAGTCGATAATGCACTAGACAAAATTTTAAATCTTTTTCTTCAATATGAAAATTATGTATGGTATGGAGGTGGAAGTAAGAATTTTAAAAAGACTACGAGGAGTACGACACAAAAAAGGTTGAATAATACTGGTCTATGGTGAAGATGAGTTTTAAGGTTAGTTTCAAAATATACAATTGTGTTACTAACAGCGCTTCGCATTCTTATAAAAATATATAGATATCAATGACTATTCTGTTTCAGTTAGGGAGACAAATACGGTGCTGGGATTGATTATGTATTTCAAAACGTATTGATAAGATTTCTTAAATATGTATTACTGTAAATGTACTTTTTTTTATTAAGTTTACTTATAATTCGGTACCTTTTATGTATTTCAAATGTATTTGTACTCTCGTTTGCGTTGACACAAATTACACAAAAAATGCACACAAATAAAACATAAATTGATCAAGGTGACTAAAATATACAGAAACTGAACCCGCTATGCTCAACGCAATGGCCGCTAGTTAAAACCTTTTAATCTCCGCACCTAATGCAAGCTAGAATAATTCTCGAGTACATAATAAACAAACTTTACGAAACTTTATAAGAGACTAGCTCCGGCTCTATTGTTGAACGGAAATCTGCTTTATTAAATATAAGTTAAGATCAAGTGATAGGCGACTTAACTTTAAACTTATAAAGGAACTTATTTTATTTTCGCTTCTCTGCACAAATCTCTATTCAAAGACAAAGAAAAACGACAAAATTATGAAGTAAATTCTGGAAAAGACAAAATCGTTCAATTTGTTCATATCTTATGAATTATTTGGGGCACAATAAATTCATTATCATCATCATTATTTCAGTCATAAAACCTCTATAACTGGACATTGACTTACTTAGATACTTCACATAGGACCGATTTGAAGCGGCGTACATATCGCGTCTTCCGAATATCTTAACAAGATCGTCTCTCTACCTTATGGCCGGTACCGGTCTATGGTCTTTAGAAACATAGAGCCATAGCGGCTATCTGTTCTAGGCGCTAGGTGGCACGCTTACTGTCACAATAATAACCAATTTTTTGAAATGCGTTGGGATCTTTCGTTCGACTACGAATCTCGTTATTTTACAATAATAATGTATGTTGTTATAATAAAGTTATATTACTGTAAAAAGACAAAATGCACGTATTAGCTTAACAACGATAAACGATAGAATAAAAATGCATCAATTATTTCAGTTAATCGATGATAAAATAGTGGAAATGAAATCGAAGTTAAAATATGTATGCGAAACGTGGAAGGTCACTAAGTATATCTTGCGTCTGCTCCAAGTCTCCGTTAACAACTGTCTTCGACGTATTCTCAATATATACTGGCCTGAAAAAAGAAAGTCACCAACGTAGATATGCTACGCTACGCTACGGTGAGATGCCGACCAGTTCAAATACCGCAAGTGGAACTGGATAAGCCTCTCACTCCGAAGGAACCCTGATCGTATACCGAGGCAAACCCTGGAATGAAATCCTCAAGGAAAGCGAAGTCGTGGCCGCCCAAAGCAAACCTAGCGGCGGACAATCACTGCAGACCCAAAGTAAAGGCAGTTGAAATGACGTAGAGCGAAGTAAACCGCGAGGCTCAAGACCGTTCAGGATAGCGACGTACTGTGAACGCCCTCTACACCATCTTAAGAACATAGGAATAAATGATGTAGGTAAAATAAAAGTAGCGCTAAAATAAGGCACTTAATCTTTCCGAGCTGGTTAGAGATCATTATTGTCATTCTCATATACTACATTAGTTATAATTCTTAACGGCCAGCACCGCTTTACGACGAGTCTTTGACTTAAGACTTTGTTGAATGATATTTGTTTTTATAATAATATAATAATAAAGAGATGACTTTAAAGAGGATGACTCAACAATTCCACACCTGCCATTGTAAAATATTTGGTTGTTCATTTTTCCGATAAAGGAGAGAGCTTTGTTATGTGGACGACGTTCTCGAACTTTCTTCAAAAGAACGGGCAAACAAATGATAATACACAGCTGTGATTTTTGTTCTTTTTCATATACAATTCTAGATAAATAGCCCATTCGATAAAAGAACAATATAATCATCGCTTCTTTCTTAATTTTGTAGATTATTTTTATAATTTTAACATACTCTTGATTTCAGGATCATAATAATATATCAAAGTCATGGTAATCAAATCTCAGCATTTTTATTTGCAAAATATAGGGAAACTATCACATAATAATTGAGTATAATATTATAAATTCGACTTATAGTAATGCAGCATATTGCAAGAACTGACCCTAGTAGGGAATTTCCTATTGTCAACCTTAACTATGCCGCACAACTTTGATGTTAGATGCAGTAGTCTGTTAAAAAACGTCTTTCATAGAGATCATTATTAACATTAATATTAAATTCTTTGTAAATAGTAGCACCAGATAGACCTTCTTCACAAAAAGCTAACCGTGAGATAAATAAAAGGTAATGTTACTGACTGACCGCAAATAAAATCGTAAAGATCATACAAATAAACTTTTCCTTTGATAAAACTTTAATATTGGCGCCCATTTTTGACAATAAGGGCATAATAATATTATGTACGTGGGTAGATAAGCAGAGAGTTCTTTTTACGAAACTGATTTTTGTATTTTTTTTTAAACTGACCAGTTCTCAAAACTTGTACTGCTTTGACACTTATCAATATCGGATTCTACAAATTCAAAGGCCATTTTGTCTAAATTATAATAACAATAATTAATCCCCTAAATCATAGAGGCTCTGTATCAATTTCGACGGTTTCAAATAATGTAACATATAAAGCTGAATTCTCGTTGATTCCCTCCATTCGATTCAGCTCATGGGGCAACTTCATTACAAGTTATGTTAGTGAAAAGGTAATAAATTCGAAATTCAAATTGGATTTCTATCTTTGATACCGCCAAAATAGCCAGTGTATATAAACTTTAAATAACTATTACAAAAGCAATCCTCTGTTCAATGATCCTTATTTAAATTATTTGTATGAACTGTCCCATAAATCAAAGTCATTTCAAAATCGGGTTATAGGTACTCTTTGTCCTTTCAACCCGTAGACGCTCACTGCAAGGCATAGGCCTCCTTAAAAGATATCTATAGAGAGATATATTATAATTGCCACGTTTAGCAGGCAGTTTGGCGATCGCAGTGTGGTATTATCGTACGAAGAAGACGCTGCTGCCCATCCTTTTGAAACTTATTTGTGAGTAGTGGCAATTCTATATAAATAATGCACAAATTGTGAATTATATAAGATTATATACCAGAAATCGAACCCGCTGCTAACGATCGCAAGTCTCAGTCCTCTACCGCTGAGCTACCACTACTTAATATCTCTTTTTCTAAGTAAGTTCTTTAAAAAGTGTATGTCACGTAATTTTAAAACTATTGCCGATAATTATAGCCGTTGAATATGGTAATTAGTTTTATATACAATACGATATTCTTTCTAATAATATGAGTATAAGCTATTACTGATTTACTTTTATGTAAAGGACTGACAAATTTACATACTACGTCAGGCACTTTTGGAAAGTAAAAAGCATTTTTTCTCAAACCTTTGTCCTCAACGTTCCACGTCCAAGTTTATCCGACCGTTTGACAATACTGCATAGATTTTCAAATAAAAAATTAAAACGACGTCGATTAATGGGACATTTCCAACTATGACAGCCTAAACCAAGTAATATTTTTTAATTGCTTGGTAACTGAAATGGTTGTTGGATTGATATCCGTGCAGATGACATATACAAGAGATAAAAAAAAGATGAAAGAAGGGAAAATTTTGACAAGATACCCCGTCCCTTAGCAAAAAAATACCAGCAAATGTGTGATTCTTACTCACTAAAATCTCGATGATTTATGCGATTTAAGTTAATACTATACGGTAACTACCATAGCATAGCCAGGAAGAAGCTCAACCTTTCTCGGCGCCCTCTACGTCACTTCGACGTGGGACAACGTCATATTGCTATCCTCTTCAGCTTTGCTCACCAGAATGCAAGACTTAAATATTTAAGAAATATCTATTACCACAAAAATATTTAATAGGGTTTTATTTTCGTTTATTCATTACTGGCGTACTACGTCTACTACTAGACATAGGCCATCCCTATAGGTTTCTTATGGGATCCGTTGAAAGCAACTAACCTCTTCCGACAACCTTAACAAAGTCACCTGTCCATATTTCGTATGGTTATGCTACTCTATGTTTGCTGGTCCGCTGTTACTCCAGAACTTTAAGGCCCCAGGTGACATCCAATCTATGTAGCCTGTACCATATGATGTCCACTGCTAGTCATAGTCTACCGTAGATTACAAATTGGATTGATTATAAGCTACCTGTATCCAGCGTCTGCTGAGATCCAAGATCTATAGGTGGATATCCCACGATATGTTTCAGGACCGTGGTCTCTCAAGAACCTTAAGGCTGTAGTGAACATTAGCGCGCTATATAGCCCGCTCACTGCCAATTCGTAATTTATTAAACGATATTACACGAAAACGAACAGAACGAAACTAGAAAAGCAATTGTTTGTGTTTGTATGCAGCGGAGTTTTCCGGAATAGTCTTAATTGCTTTGTTGTATTGACGTTTCCCCCTCGTTCTTTAATTACACAACACGGTTAAGTTACGTGCTTTGGTACACAAATTTTGAACGACATTACTCGTCCGAAATATTTTAAATGTTTTAAACTACTACTCGGTTTAAATACAGTTAAATGTACTTCTTAGAAAGCTTTGTGAGGATGGTATAGGACGAACAACGAAATACAAGAGTACACCACATACGTACGGTGTACGTCAATTATAAAACCGTACCCAAAGCCGCACATGCATGCTCACAGCCGAGCGACTACTTAAGTCGTCGACAGTAATATTAACGCGCACGGCCAAGCGTCGACTTTAATCGTCAACCAAGAAATACCTATCTCTCCAATTACATTATTATTACAATTGCATTAGGTGAACGACATACGTACGAGGATGTGTTCGGTGTATCAAAAAATAATATTTATTGTATTCCTCAAATACTTGCGATATAAATAAAATAAACCGATTACTTTTAGTTCAATTTTCAAATTTTTGATTTTTAAAAATAGAACTTAACATATTGAATTACCAAAATTAAAACAAGTGTTGCTTTATTTACATTTAATTATATCTCTCATCGCAACAAGATGGGCTCGGCGTAGTTGCGCAAAGTAGCGCGCGTCAGGTGCATCTCGGCTGTGCGCACCTGCGGCCGTCGAATATAATCAACGTTCATACAGAAGTGGTTAAATACAACAACAGTAGCCAAAGATATCGAGCATTTTAAACATCAGTATATCAAATGTCTCGTTTCTGGATTAATTGACGATGCAAATGTGGTTGAAAAATTGAAATGAAACCACGTGCTTTAATTAGACAGGCAGAAGCATTGATCTTCTGCACTATTAAAACCTATGTCTACATAAAACACGCAACTTCTATGTAGCTGCTGTGCCGGTTGAAAAAAAGAAAAGTATTTATTTAAATGGGTAGTTGGCAGTAAAAAGGCAGACAAAGAAAAATACATATGTATTTAATTATCTAAGGGTAGTGGGCAGAAGGCCTGGTCTAATTTTGCACCGCAGTTCGGTACTCCCCTGATGGTGGTGGTAGGCAGCTGCACGATCTCCCAGGACTGGTCAGGCGGCAGCAAGTCGAGAGCAGGGAGCGCCGGTAGGTTGCAGTATGTGTCGGTTCCGGTGCACGGTGATATAATTTCAACGGTGTAAAACTTGCAGTGTAAAACTTGCAGTATAAAAGTCGTAGTATAAAACTCGCAGTATAAAAGTCGCAGTGTAAACTTTGCAATCTAAAACTCGCAGCATAAAACTTGCAGTCTAAAGGTCGCAGTATAAAATTCGAAGCATTAAACTCGCAATGTAAAACTCGAAGCGTAAAACTTGCACCTGTGAATAAATGTCACAGTTATGATATACATATATAAGTATATGTACAAATTGCTCCGCTGACAGTAAACCCAGAGATGGCTTGCGATGATGGAAGGGCAGAAACCGAAAGCAGTTGATGTGATTGTTTACTGTCAGAACGGAGTTACAAAATGTAAAGCATGTAAAACAAAAATTGAAGAGATAAATAAATAAACAATTGGAAAGTAATAATGAATACATAATGATGGAACTATGGACACAGACAAAATGTTGAGCTCTAACTTATAGATAAACGCTACTTAATAATGTCTTTATAATATTTGTTCAACACTTACCCCTTGGGGTGCGAGACGATGTAAAGGTTGTGGCGTGAACTAAATGATGCCCGGAGAATGAATAGGACCAAGACGTGAATTTATAACGTAAATTCTAACTGGCCCCGGCGCGTGAGAAGACACGTAGCTGGTGAACGCAACCGACACAAAGAGTGTGCGTCGGTGCGTGAGACGACACCTAGCTAGTGAACGCGACCGAGGCCAGGATCCTTCTGCCTGGCAAATGTGAACTGCTGTCGCTGGTGCGCGGGCGCATAGGAATTTTTGTTATAAAAACAAAGATCCGTTAAACCAATAGCACGCTCCCACGACCCCACGCCACTTGAGATACAAGGTTACCCGCTAAGGGTTGAACAATTTTTTGCTGTATTGCGATTTATGAGACGTTTCTCGTGATTATATTTTTTTGGTTAAAATTTTAACTAAGATTTATGGGACGTTAACTTGCAACGTTACATTACCCCGCGCGTCACCGAAGGATTTTATTTCATTTAAAGGAAATAAAATCCGAACTTATTGATAACAATTTCATTTTTATCCTTTTAAACTCATTCTTTCATACTTCTCGCAAACAAACTAGCAATAGTAATCATTATAAGGATTACTAACGCGACCAAACAATTATGAAGGTTATAGATTCATTCTAATAACCCAAACGAAATATTACGCGGTTAATGGTAATGCTTTAGTTTATGTTATGTCGCATTATGTTTGTTATTTATTCAAACCTATTATTTTTAAATCCTTTATGTGCCATGTTCCAACATTTTTATCGGCCATGTCTTCTAATACATACACTAAGAGAGAATTATTTTTAATTGTACATTTTATATAAAGAATCAAGAATAACGTTAGTCTTAACTAGCACGTCTTCTACGCTATCGGAATCGTCCGAAATTTGATTGACTCTATTAGTATAAAACATCCCCAGAAGGAAAAAGAGGACCCAGTGTAGCGATTTCTTTACGTAAGTTGTTAACAATAGCGCCATGTTTAATCTATTTTTATAAATTGGTAATGAGAGAAAGAAGAAAAAATTAAATGCACCACAATAAGGAAGGTGTTGACCAAGTATTCTACTCAATGTACTCCGTTCTGTTACAAATTCACTAACGAACGTTATGGTTGCTAGTATAAGAATTAAAAATAAAATAGCACACAAAAAAATATGAAAATGATGCGTATAACTGCAACTAATGTGTACGGTCCTAGGAAAAAATAGCAGAAGCAAAAAAAGTTACAACATAAGAACAAAATGTATGTTAAACTAAACAAAAACTTTTTTAAGTGAAGGATGTACACTTCAGTTGCTGGCAGTAAAAAAGGCAAAAATAACGTTTTACAAAATTAATTAAATAAAAAAACAATCACATAACTACACTACAATGCAAAATCAGACCTTTTAATACCACGTTAAGGGCGCCAGTGTGCCGGTTGTAGGAGAAGAAAAATATATTTATTTATAAATGGGTAGTGATTGATGGCGACAAAAAAAGCACACAAAGAAAAATATGTATGTGTTTAATTATCTAAGGGTAGAGGGCAGAAGGCCTGGTCTAATTTTGCACCGCAGTTCGGTACTCCCCTGATGGTGGTGGTAGGCAGCTGCACGATCTCCCAGGACTGGTCAGGCGGCAGCAAGTCGAGAGCAGGGAGCGCCGGTAGGTTGCAGTATGTGTCGGTTCCGGTGCACGGTGATATAATTTCAACGGTGTAAAACTTGCAGTGTAAAACTTGCAGTATAAAAGTCGTAGTATAAAACTCGCAGTATAAAAGTCGCAGTGTAAACTTTGCAATCTAAAACTCGCAGCATAAAACTTGCAGTCTAAAGGTCGCAGTATAAAATTCGAAGCATTAAACTCGCAATGTAAAACTCGAAGCGTAAAACTTGCACCTGTGAATAAATGTCACAGTTATGATATACATATATAAGTATATGTACAAATTGCTCCGCTGACAGTAAACCCAGAGATGGCTTGCGATGATGGAAGGGCAGAAACCGAAAGCAGTTGATGTGATTGTTTACTGTCAGAACGGAGTTACAAAATGTAAAGCATGTAAAACAAAAATTGAAGAGATAAATAAATAAACAATTGGAAAGTAATAATGAATACATAATGATGGAACTATGGACACAGACAAAATGTTGAGCTCTAACTTATAGATAAACGCTACTTAATAATGTCTTTATAATATTTGTTCAACACTTACCCCTTGGGGTGCGAGACGATGTAAAGGTTGTGGCGTGAACTAAATGATGCCCGGAGAATGAATAGGACCAAGACGTGAATTTATAACGTAAATTCTAACTGGCCCCGGCGCGTGAGAAGACACGTAGCTGGTGAACGCAACCGACACAAAGAGTGTGCGTCGGTGCGTGAGACGACACCTAGCTAGTGAACGCGACCGAGGCCAGGATCCTTCTGCCTGGCAAATGTGAACTGCTGTCGCTGGTGCGCGGGCGCATAGGAATTTTTGTTATAAAAACAAAGATCCGTTAAACCAATAGCACGCTCCCACGACCCCACGCCACTTGAGATACAAGGTTACCCGCTAAGGGTTGAACAATTTTTTGCTGTATTGCGATTTATGAGACGTTTCTCGTGATTATATTTTTTTGGTTAAAATTTTAACTAAGATTTATGGGACGTTAACTTGCAACGTTACACTGCACATGATAAGATAACAGAAAAAAAATAATGTTGAATTTAGCAGTTTCGCAAATTTTTGTATATATTATCTTATTCAAAAATATATATCTTTTTAATATCACATGACGTTTCTGCCCAAAAATTGGAATTTTTTTCGCGTCTACAATTGAATTTTACTTTAATAATAAAAAATATAAAGAACTAGATCCAATTCGTCGGCAGCCTCGTACCATTGTTATTTTTTAACGACATCTACCGGAGTACAATTTTCACTCAAAGTCTTTTTACTTCGTTTTCAAATACGACTGCGTCTACAATTCGATTTCCACTGGTTACCTACACCTTTCGCTGTTCTTTATATTCTATAGACAGAGACACTAAAATGTAAATCTTATTTGTAAAAGGCGATACTATGGATACGTTTAACGTAAATGTTTACAAAACGGTAAACATCTTCGATAAAAGCGTAATTTGGATGATAGAAATAAAATAAGCAACTTTTAATTAAATTTTATGTTTTAAACAAAATAAAAACATAAAGTTTGCATAAAATTTTATCAGAATATTGAATAATGAAAAATTAGTTTATAAATTTATAATTTATACGATACCATCAATCCTATTAACTTTTTATAAACTGTTCGAGAACGAATCAGGTATGTGAAGATTCATAGACGAACGAAACCATGCATTTGGAAAATTTTAATATAATAAAAATGAGCAGGCGATATAATGCGCAGAACTGATCGTCGTTAAAATAACTTACAGTTTTGGAGTGGAGATCATGGGCTGACAAGCGCAGCACAGGATATCTACCTACAAGATGCATAGGCGACCTTATTCAGTTCATTTGAAAACACTACATGCAAGTCCCTTAGTGTTAATCCAATAGTGTTAATTTCCATGATCGTAGCAGCTAGATATTAGCCGAAGCGAATTTATGCATACCGGAAGAACATCTTTAAATAAATTCTATTCAAAAATTCCAAAAATTTAAAAGCGAGGACACAAAATTAACTGAAGAATTCTACACATACAAAACAACGCCACACAATGTGCATACGTATGTGTGAAATTGAATTCATCTTAGTTAAGAAGAAGCGCGCTTTCGCGGGTGAGACAGAAAGCGGAACGCTGAGATTCATGACATGAGTCTTTATTTAAATTACACTCATTTTATGTGTACGTTAAGAATACGTATATAGGCATTTGTTTTCGCTAGATAAATTCGTAGTCAAATTGTTGTATTATAGCTTCGTAAATCTTTTTAATATATACATTAATTATCTCATAAACACATCAGTCGTCCGCTACGGCGACTATAATGCGGTACACGTGTCGTAGGCAGATCCTCAATAGATGGACCGACGTTATCGTGACGATCTTTGAGGGAAGCCTATACCTTGTAGTAGGCTTCTATCAGCTGACAAAGATTTTGGCATCCTATATCTGCAATTGTCTAAAAGTATAGTGTAACAATAGTACACAAAAGAATCTTCTTTAATTTCTTTGCTAAGAGTGCGGTTGTAGTCAACGGAAATGTGTTTAGCAAATTAGTTATAACGACAGAAACGTACATGTACGTATGACCTCATCGTAAAATCGCTTAATATTTGTAATTTTATTATCGTAGGATGGCACACATATTGTTAACACCTAATTATTATAAAGTAATAACTGGAGATGGGCGAATATTTGTTAGTCTTGAAGGGTAGATAATTGTCGGTAAAAACAACGACGCAATGGGATCTCACGAGACGTTGTTACGCTATTGGTAGGGTAAAAGGTCCTCCAAAACACTGTTCTATTTAAAGTTATAATAATTGCCAAAGTTATGTTAGTGATTTCGGAGAAACAGACATGAAAAGAATGAACTTAATCATCTTATTTATAATAAAACATAGATCTCAAAACTTTATTACACTTCAAAGTATAAACACTGAAACTTCATTATAAATTACGCGTAATAATGCAAAGTCATCTAGAGTTTACTAGTTTTTAATCCAATTGAATAAAGCTTTCGCAGTCATCACCTTAAAATTGCATGACATCGGAATTCAGCTTAATAATTTTAGGTTGTACGTACCTCTGTAAATAAATATACAGTTTAATTGGTTATAGATGTGAAAGCTTTAAAAAGGGTGAATGTATAGCTTATTTGCTGTCAATTAATGTTTGGTACACCCTATACAAAAATCGATGGACTCAGAAAAAATAAATCACGTAATCAATATAGTAAGAAAAATGATTTCACGATTCGGATTACTACAAGTTAATATTAATTATTGTTTACTATCTGACTTTATACTGCCAGAAGTTATGAACCTTTCTCGTTTTAATAGAAAAAATAAATTAATGTATTATATATTTGAGAGTGACGACTCTTTATACAAAGATTGCAGATAAGTTTAAAAGTTTTAAAGCTTTTTGCTGACAAATGACGTATTCAAACCTTTAAAGCTTTTACATGTCAATCATCCTATGTAAAGTAAGTTAAAAAAAATCGACATGGCATTCGACAAAGAAATCCGAACCTATAAGTTAGCAACGGTTGAGTAATCTACCTTTTAATTATTGTCATTGTGTCTTGAGATGATGTCCGAAATTATGCGACAACGTAAACTGACAACTTATTCAGCGTAGGCTTATTTTTAATATAACTCTTTGATAGACTCTTAAAAAATAAATAAAATAATGAATGAAATGTTTTCCGAAGTTATTATCACTTTGTTTATTGAATAAATATGAAATTGATTTTGATCTAAAAAAATATTTTATTGAATAAAAAATCTTTGTTGCTGAAAATGGGCGTACTAATAATAGAATTATATAAATATCGGCAAAAGGTCGTTAAATCCTTTCAGCTTGCCTTTCGGCAAAGGCATCCTAGAAGGCTTTCCATTCCGTTATGTTTTTTGATCTGCGCTTTCATATTTAATCTCTCATCTCTTAATCTGTCTGCCTCTATTTTGCTATCCCGTGGTTATCATCACTTGATGAATATTGTTATCTATTTATTTTGGACATTTTTAGTCAAATTTCCATTTGCACCATTGTTGTGTTCCATAACCATTAATTTTTGTTCCGTATGTGACTAACGCAGCTGTCAAACGATAATTTAAATAAAAAAAATCTGCTGCGAAGAATTAGGTAAGTTATAAAAAAATATGAAGGAAATTGGTAGTCATCCTCAAGTTATTACCAGATCAAGAGAAATAGGGATAAATTTTTAAATATTTACATATAAAGAAAATTAACTTCGCAAAATTTAAAATCAAGATGTTTTCGCATGTTTTTAAAAGCCATATATCTTATGGTACGTGACTCGCGACTTATGTCGGGAATATTAGAACTCGGAGCTGCATACAAATTTTACTCATCAAGAGTTACAAACTGCTCCACGCCTCAAGCTGGCGTTGATAAAGGTCAGGCAGGAGGTTGAAGATGCTTTCTGTCACTGTTAACGTATTACATTAATTATATCTGTTTAATCTCGCTTTTTAAGCTATCAAGATGATAAATATATTATATATATCATACACGCATGCATCCTATATGCATATGATTAATAATAGGTGTAAAAGCTTTAAGGCTTTATATGTATCTCAAATTTGCTGATATTTAAAGTAAGGTGTCATCATCATAATCATATTAGCCTAAAGACGCCCACTACAAAGCACAGGCCTCCCTCAAAGATCGCTCTCGCACTGGACTCATCCAATGACTCCTGCGACCTATGCCGTTGGTCCTCCTGGTGGGGAGTCCAGCCAGGTCGCGTTTTCTCGTGGTTGCCACTCAAAAACTTTTCGGACCCAACGGCCATTGTACGATACACTCTATCGAAAATCAATGATTTTAGAAATAATGAATAACATAATAAAAATATAATACGAAAAATTGTTTTCACAGTTCATATTCTCCTTTTTTTTTTTCTATACAACCGATGGAAGCCCACTTTAAAACATCGGACCTAAAGTTCAGATTAATTCATATCAATTATTATTTGCTATCTGCTATTGCTGTCGTTGAAGTTATTGGTATGTTGCATTCCATTACAGTTTTAGTTGTCACTTTATAAAGAATGATAGGAAATAGGAGTAAAGGTTTAAGCTTTTTGCTATAAAATGAGCTATAATACATCCACTACTTTAAAGCTTTTAAGCCTATAAAGAAACATCCTGTATACGATTAAATTCATAGGGTCTAGTATACACATATATGTACATGTATTATAAAGGTTCACGATATTTTAAACCTTCTATAAGATTTAAATTTAATTTTTTTTTCATTCAAAAGCTTTTGGTTCATTGAAATGTGAGGAACTTGGACTTATGTCTCTTTGTAGATTATTTATGGTGTAAATATAATACATTATCCATCAAAAAGAGTAACTGTTGAATTTAAGTCCGATTCATTTTAGATCAGCATTCCGAGCTGGTAGAAACTTACGTGATAACTACACTAACCTTCTTACAATTTTAAAAACAAGTGACGATTTAAAACTAAAGATGTTTTCAATAATATTTATTGGGAAACATTTTATGACAAGTTATGGTCACAAAACCTAAATTCAACATCATTTACTTGTTAAATGATGTTTTTGGAAATGTATAAAATGAAAAAGTAAAAAAATGCATTCGCTAAAAGAGCTATTCGATCTGTTTTCCGTTGCCTGTGTCAATTTGGCTGACAGACGCATGGACTGTCGCCCATAATTCTTTCAATATTATATCCGTATACGTCAAATTACATTCAGCGTCATATCGTACTGTATTTCAATAATTTATTCATATTTTTAAGTTTCTCTAAAAATATCATTGAAAACAATTTAATACACAGATTAAAATAGCTTTGTACATTATACAATTATTTTTTAATCCTTGCTTTACAGGTAACTTAAACAGAAAGTTATTTAAAGGACGAACGAATGAAGATTATTTGCCGAGATAATGCCGCAATAATAATATCAGTGGTAATTCTAATAATGCAATTTAATTATATACCTTTGTAAAATAAAAATGATAGTTTTATAAGTTGTTGTATTTTCAATAGCTACGACAAATGGTGTTTTCTTCCACCAGTATATATCTTTAGCCAACGCTTTCTGAAACGTTTGTAATATTAGCCATGGAAAAGCGTAATGTGACACCTCAAAACGAGATTCCATTTTCACGGAGTGCCCGACACATCGATCTAAGAGCTCGGACGCCTTTAAAAAGGAAAATTATCGAAAAACTAAAACAAATGAAGATTTTAGAGTGCGTAATATATATGTATTAACACGCATGCATTAACATTTTCCAACAAATCTCTTTCAGTAAATTTAGTAAAGGCTCTGTGTAAATTTGGGTGTGGTCTGTCGTTATCATAATGAAAAACAACGCGCTTTCGCTTGATCTATTCCGGTTGTTTTTACTGTATTTCTTGCTTCAGTCATTAGCAGTTAGGAAAGATTCGAATGCTAGGCGGTAAAAGCTCACAATAAATAACGCCTTTCAAATACCACCACCCGAGATATTAATAATTAAACTACATAACTACGTGTGAAACATGTGAATAGTTTTTAATTTTGCAAAATTTGTACATTTTCAAAATATTTCCTCGATTCCTTCCCTCAATTTGACGGATAAAAACATTAGAAAAATTGTAAAAAAGGAATATTTACTTTTTAAATTGTCATTCATTTGATACTCGATCAAAACCAGCCAGATACAACTAAAGCAACAGTCTTTTAAATTAAATAAAAAAGATTTATTTTATACCTAAATACTCTTTCTAAACAACATTGATTTTTATTTTATCTTTTGTTAAACTTTCTTTTATCTTTTATATTAAGATGATTGTCAAGTAAGCATTGATATAATTTTTGAAGAATATGTATATAACAAGATTGTATATTTAACATAATTTTGGGTTGTTTTTTTTTTTGTAAAAACTATTAAATGGTTTCATTTTAATGTAATACTATTATGATTTAATCTGTAGTAAGATTTCGGATAGTTATAAATAAATAAAAAAATACCTAAATAACTCCTTATTTTTCCAGAGTAATGTACTATATATTTTATATTTAATAAACTTAATTAAATATAAATTTATTAAACAATTTCGAACTAGAACAGCTATGCGTGTTAAAACGAATCGACTTAACATTATCAAGTTATTCGATAGCATTATACAGCACGATTATAGCGTCCACTTGTGTTGCACGATGTCTGTACTTTGTCCCGGAACATTATTAACGAAATGGAGTGCAATTTGCATGAGAGCCGTGCCCCGACTAGATTACTGATTACCGTAACCTCCAATGGCCTTTGACCGATTTAGTGACTACCGTAACCAGAGTTTAGGGTACCGCAACTTATTTAAATTATTACATACGTAAATACTTTATAATTTATACTAGGATGTCAAAATTGTCAGGCACCTCAATGTGAGGCTTATAGTCGCCTAACCTGCGGGTATTTGTACTCTCAACACTCTTTTTTTGGGTAATAATATTATCGATACGTATTTGCGTAAAAATTTCTTTTAAGCTACTGATAACGAACATGTAAGAAATAAGCGCAACGTAAGTAAATTTCATTCCAGTTCAAGTTAAAAATTATATAACTTATCGAAAACTGCGCCAATAATTATCCGATCAGTGGCATTATAACCATATTAGCCGATAGACGCCCACTGCAAGGCAAAAGCCTCATCAAAGGTTAGTCAGCATGACCGGTTTTGGTTTGCCTATGTCCTGCGAATTTCAGCGACTATGACTATGTAGTCAGTCCAGTGACTATGAAACGATTTTAAATTTGTTAAAATTTATTGCAGCGGACTGTTGATATTTTGTTCTCAAGGAAACAATATGCATAACTGTTGCTATAATCTCACTCACTTAATATAACTTGTGTATAAAACTTATACCCTTTTTGCATACCTTTCCGAGCCACAATTAAATATGTATTTAGTAATTTTGAAAAATTGCACGTGTATATACTAAGCAATTTAGTAAAGGTGAGCGACACTTCAAGTATTACATGTAGAGCTTAAACGAAATGTTAATCTTGTTGCGAAGAGACATAACTGTATTTACAAAACTCATACCGAAAGCAAGTGCTTAACGTAATGGGTAACAGATGACAATGTCATTGTGCCCGAACTCATGTGAAACCGTGTTTGTGCCACACAAAGAGCGTCTAGACTGCAACGAGTTCTGTGCTTTGATTCTTTCCCATCGGGTAAGTTGCGAAAGGAAAAAAACTTCAGACGTTTTAAGAGTTTGGTATAAAGCGTTTTTCGTTAGTCCTCTTAGAATTCAGGGTTGAGAAAACTTATAAATGAACAACGAAATTCAATACGAAAATAAGAAGACTTGAAAACTGGATTTTTCGAACTCTTAGTGAATCACTTTATTTGATATTAAAAAGTTTATTATAAATTTTAAATGTTGTTATAACAATTTTTGGTATATATATATCTATATATATATCCTAATTTCCTAAGGTCATACCTTAATTAGAGAACGACAACTGATTTCATTGATCTTTTTTAATCAATTTTCTAATACTCTGTTTTGTAGAACGATATCTAACTAGAAGAAATATATTTGAAAATCGGCAGAAATTAAAAAAGTAATGACAATTGGGCACTGGGCTACAGTTGTAGAAGACTGAGACTTGTGATGGAAGGTCGCGAGTTCGATTCTTACGATACAATTTTATATAATTCACACTTTGTGTATTAATTATATAAGATTACGATTGCTCACTAACAAGTTTCATCATACATGCATGCATGATGGGCAGCAGTGTCCTCTGCGTACCGTTATACCACACTGTTATCGCCAACCCGCCTACCAAACGTTATGATTAAGGTATGTTTCGCCTTAAATATATTAGGGAGAGGCCTATGTATTGCAATGGGCTTCTATAAGCTTAAACGACGTATGAATATTGAAAAAACGCATTTGACAGTTCAAGGACACTATAAGGTTACAATTGTATGTTATAGCTTAAACTAGACGTCTGTCTGAATAACTAGCACTAAAATAAAACAAGTGTAGAGTTGAACAAAAGAATACTTTTCGCTTTAAAGACGAAATAAAAGTATCGAAGATTTTAAAGTCGAATCGTATCTATTCCAATAACCAGTGAATTCAAGCACATTCTACTTGCAGAAAGTCTTGTTACTACCACTATCGGTAAATGGTTTTCTCTCAGTTATACAATTTGCATATCAAACGCTCCGAGTGAATTTTGACGCAATGTAATTATCGTCGGCAACATTATCGAAGCGCCAGCTGCAAGCGATTTTAATTTAATATTAAGCTTTTACGATACTGCCCTTAACGGTGGATGTTTCCAGAATACGAGCTTTACCTCTTACCCGGAAACACGATGTTTCGCTTAACTCCATTCAATTCTCGATTAATCCATCATGATATTTTTGGTGAAAAATCTCTTTGAAGAAATAACGTAAAAAAACAGACGGACAGTTTAGTATTTCATGACACAAGACCACGTTTTTTTTTATTAAACCGATGAGTATTTCATATTTTAATAAAGATATATTTTGGAATTGTCACTTAGTTAATAATGACAGTATTGTATTAGGTTAATGGTACCTGTAGAGATAATATTTGTTTTGATAAATAGTTGAAACAAAATTATCAAATAAGATAGAACAGCGGTTACCGAGCGATAAAGGACTGAGACTTGCCATTACAGGCAGCGGATTCGATTCCGGAGATACAATCTTATTTAACTTATACTTTGTGCATTAATTACATAGAATTGCCACTGCTCACAAGCAAGTTTCCAGAGAATGGGCAATAGTGTCCTCTGCACACCATAATACCACACTGTGATCGCTAACCCGTCTGCCAAACGTGGCGATTATGGTATATCCCCCCAAAAGCATTTTGGCGGAGGCCTATGCCTCACAGTGGACATCTACGGGCTGAAACGACGTATCAAATGTCAATAATTTTATCTAATTTTAAATGAAACGAATCATTAAAATTCAATAAATTGTTGAATTAATATAAATTTTTAATATCAGTCTGGTTTTGATAAATCTACACCAAATGCCTGTTTTCTAAGATCTGTTTGTGTTAATAAAGTTTATATATGGATATATTTAGGATATGTGCCCTCAAGGATAGAGGATTTAGTCGTCGAAAGACACAGGGATCAGGTCGCATATTGGACATCTGCAGGGAAGCAACATGCAGCAGTTGACATCCTGCGACTGAAATTATGTTATTCTCGGTTATTTCTTGAATTCTCAAAACAAGCTCATTCCGTACCATTCCATCTGCTGCTTTTCTAAAGTGTCAGTAGTAATAAAGATTCCAGTTATAGACTTGATCAGACCAGACATATCTACCACGTGTTTTTTTTTTCCTCGTCTGCTTTCAGTAGGGAATGTGACTAAAATAAGTAATTAACAGAAATTACATAAATAACAAATGTACTGGATAAATAAAAGAAAAAAAATAATTGTTTGTAAATCATACAGCTTGTTACATTCAAGGTAATGTCGGTTAAAAACCCTGCTGATTTATGCAAAATGTATTCAGGACAATTACCCTGAGTGCTCGTTCCAATAACAAAAACGTTTATTGTTCAAAAATACTTTTCTTGTCTCGGTCTGTTTAACTTGGTAAAAGAAATTTATTTCGTTAATTGAATGAAATATAAAAGGCTAAAGTAAGGGTTGTGGGTTATGATTAAATGTATGAAACGAATACAGAATTCTCCATTTATATTATCATGGCGTAAATCATGTGTAGAAAATAATAATTTTATGTTTAATCATTTTATAGTTTAGTCATTTGATTTTACTTGCTTAAAATAATTGATTTGCCTTTTGACTTTCTCATATTTTAACTATCTTGTACATAAAGTTTTCTGTGTCTCCTTAGATATAAAATACAAGTTGTTTGGAACATGTTTCTTTACAGTTTATCGATCCGAAGTATGAAATAATGTCATACGTCTATACAATGATCGTGGCTTTTAGCGTTTTATTCAATAATACATTTTTATTTGTTAAACGTCTTGATTTTACTTAAAAAAATTGCAAAATATATTTTTTTCATATCACAAGTACATGTACAAATTTCATTTAAAAAAAATTATATAACAGGAACCCATTACGATAGAAACTCTTTATCTAACTTTATCGAATTGAGTTTCACTATAATGATTTCCGCCAAACATCGAGGTACATGGTGACGCATAGCACGAGCAGCGGGGACGCTAGAGTGCACGGCTGAGAAGAAGAATATTTTTTTGTTTCATTTCAAAGCTACAGGGTTTTCAAAGGCTTCTTAAACTAAAGAGACTATCCACGATAAACAATGATGCTTGTCTTAAGTCGTCTAAGTTATTATTTATTATCCTTCACTAATGCCATTAATAGAGCATTTGTAGAGCCATTCATTCCTAAGGTACATTGCTTTAAAAATCATTTAAAACGTTTTTGTGACAAAAGTTTTTTTTTTCATTTTTAATTTTTATAATTTTGCGGTATATCATTTCATATTTCCAAAATTACCAGTCTCGCGTTACCCGCCATTCACCGACTTCCTGTGTCCTTGACGACGATTGATGACACTCTGGAACCTTTCGATCCTATCGGCTGTCGGTTGCATGTACAATGTTACCTGCAGTAAGTAATAGTAAAAGTAGCAATGTAAGCTGCAGATAAGCAATCCTTCGAGCTACGTCGGTAACCTTGGTTCTTATGCGATTCTTCTCATCATCAACATGTTTATCATGGCGATATGACTAGATGGCGATTATCAACTCACATAATGAATAAAACCTAAAAATCGTTAATTTTGTTTCCATTTTTTGTGTCCTTAGATGTAAGAAACGCATATTTTTAAAATACGTATTCTCAATGTTAAATTGTAATTGTTCCTTGTGCTATCTTTTTTGGGAAACTTAAATATAAAATAAACGTTTTAAATTATTTACACGATCCCATTCTCTATGATCATTAAAATTCATATATTTATTCCAAATGATTAAATACATAGGAGTTTAAACAAACATTTCCGTGGTTACGTAATATCGGATGCAGTCACAATTTGTAAAATTTTCCCACAGTTTGTTATTTTGTACGAGTATAGACTAAACGAACTATAATATTATTGGAATACATGTAACGATAAAATTATTCGCTGAAATAACATTGCCGGAATCAGAACCAACATCATTTGTGATTTCGGCCTTTGAGATTCCACTTTTGCATATTTTACAAAGCCAGAGTTATTCATTATTAATGTTTAAGCAATTAAATCGTACGAATACTCCATAGTTAAATATATCATGTTATTACTGCTACCTGGTTCAGGTTGTCTATTCTGATCATACTAATTCTCATCAAATGTTACTTGATATTTTCTGTAGGTATCACATTACACACATTAGTTTGTAAATTTAAAGACCCGTGTAAAGACTGATACGTGGATGGGTTATGTGATACAAAGTCTATTTTTGACCGGAAATCTCCATGGAACATCCCTTGTCTTACTGATCGGATCAATATATATAAAGGAAAGATAACATTTATTATGATATATTCAATAATGAAGAAAATCGTAATGTAGACTTACATGACTGGCTGGAACCTTCAGTCATGAGGAAATGACTAAGAAAATGATGATATTTTTTTAGATAATTGCAACTAATGACCCCACACGTTCTTTGCCGAACTTAAAGTAAGGAGTAATCATATCATTAACTTTATGGTTAAGGATCATAACTTATTGTATAAAAACATACTGTCAATCATATTGTCGAAATTTTGAGCGCACATGATGGACAACTTTCGCGGAAAAGACATTTCTTTCTGAATATAAATTCTGACGAGCGCACTTCTAAATTGATCATTTATATATATTACATTGAATACTAGTTTAAATTGTCAATACGGGTTGATTCTTTATAAATTCAAACGTTTAAAGTGGTCATCGTAGAGCCCCCTGTTTTCCAAAAATCAATGTTTTCAGAAGTAAACAACGTAATCACTTAAGAGAAAACTTTTTTAAAAGTCAGATTCTTGTAAATTGTACTGAATTTTGTTTTCTCTATATTCCTTCCAAAAATTACCTGCCATTAGTTATTGACGTGTCGCGTGTGTGAAATTAAGCTATACATTCACCGCTTATAAGTTTCAAATATATGAAATTAATTTATACATAAAAACAAATGAGTTTACAGTTTAATAGTGTAACTTTTATTCTAAATCTATACTGTCAGTATTCTAAAAATAAAAAGTCAGTAGTTATGAAAAATTGAGAGATGAGGCTTTTATTTTTTATGTCATTTATTTACATATAAGCTGGAACTGACTCATAGACTCGGGATGAGCACAGTTTAAACGTAAGTTTTTAATTCAGCCTAAGTAATATTTAGATTAACTTCACGAAAAATCTTATTAAAATGCTACATAATAGAATTCTTCTATGGCATATCCGTCTTCATTTACAATTTTACAGTAATATTGCCATATTTTTATTGTATAACAAGGCATTCACAAACATGAAATAGTAATAATTAAAACGACAATGAAAAATAGTAATTTTCATTGTCGTTTTAACCCATAGACACCCACTGCAAGGCGAATGCCTCCCGCAGGTTCAAGTGGCAATAGGCAGACCACATAGTGTGTATAACAGATGTCCAATTGGGTCCGTAGTTGGTACTATAGACCGGCATGCTTGTCCAAGGTGGACAGAGGAGAATTTATTAAGATGCGACTGGGTGCAGGTCGTATCCTACTGGTTCTAAAATAAATCTACGGGGAGGCCAATGTTCAACAGTTAACATTCTACGGCTAGAAAAGATGATATAAAAGTTCCATTGTTGTCATAAATGACACAATAATATCTAGAATATCTTCATAAAACTATGTCTTCGTGTTAAACTTAATATAATATAAAAACAATAAAAAACAAGCATTACAAAAAGTAACAACTTTCTCACAACAAAAACTTTTTTCGCCAAAAGTTTTGGTCAACAAGTTACCAAAGTTAATTTCCAATGAGGCCTGTACTTTTACGTTTGGTTTGACATTTGTTCAACACAATTCTGAGTTTTCTCGCTAACTTACTAAAAAGGAAAACTTTCCGATTTAACGCTTTTCCTTGACGATGTGGCAATGATGTCGTATAGTGTGAGCAAAAATGGTAGTTACCGCTTGAAGTATGTGAGTGGTCAAACAAGAAGGTGTGCGATAGACAAGACGTACACGAGATTGGGAACGGATAAATCTACGGAATTTTATAAATCTGTCTACTTGTGTGATTAGTGTTTTTGTTCATTATGTTACATTTTTCTATTTTAGGGTCAAACAAAAAGTAAAATCCCAATAAATAAAATAAAACATTATTTTTACTTACATCAAAAAAATATATCCGTGTCTTCTTTTCCCATAATGTCATGGTCCAATATTGTTTTTTTTTCGGACTGGTCTTTCATTGCGAACATATTGTAGTGCCTTCAGATAACTTTTTAACAGCATTAATACAATATATTATATTATTGTAACTGCCACTTTTTATGCTTACGTCTTCGTCTTTCTGGACCAAAGACATCCACTACAAAGCATAGTCCTCCCCCAAAGACATCTATGGGGGGATATTCCATAAACGCCACTCTTGACAGGCGGGTTAGCGATCGCAGTGTGGTATTATGGTACACAGATACAGTTTCTCTTCATCCGGAAACTTGTTTGTGAATCGAACCCGCGACCTTACCATCGCAAGTCTCAGTCCTCTACCACTAGGCTACCACTGCTTATGCTGCGTACAACCCAATAACTGCTAACCTGTGTTCCGACCAACGCCACACTTTAAGCGAAGAGGGAAGAATTGTCTTTTTAACGAACAACACTTCTTTTAGTTTTAGTAACCTTTCGTGTTATTGTTTCTGCAGGTATAAATATAGCAAGTAGTTTTGTACTTCGCATGAAACAACCTTGCGGTTTACTCCAAGCACCGTAGTCGCATTACATTTTTAAAAAACAATAATTTTTTTATTGAAAAACTTCTTATTTCGTACATTATAACACTCCTAATAACATTATTGTAATTCTATGATAACGCAATAGTAGACGATATATTTTTGATTAAACGCTTTCTGGTTTTAATTGACATTATATATTTAATAACTTATAACGAATGATTTAATTTACTCTGTGTTGCATGAAAATTAAATCGTTTTTTTTTTTCACTACATCTTCGGTCAAACACATTTTTTAAGCTTCTTCTCCACGGAAATTTTCCTCGTACCTGAATATACAAAAATGACTCTAGTATTAATTGTTATTTATAATTCCAAGATATTTAAATCTACTATATCGTTATCAATTGTTCTAGTTATAAACTGTACTAAAGCTATTATCTACCTTTGTCTAAATTAATAAGTTATTCATTGTGCTGTATTCAATGTGCTACCTAAACAATAGAAGGCAGTTGAGTAGTCCTACCCAGCGGTAGTGGACTGAGACTTACGATCATAGGTTGCAAGTTCGATTCCCGTGATACAATCTTTTATGATTCACACTTTGTGCATTAATTATTTAGGATGGTCCTGGCTCTCAAACAAATTTCCATAACATGGGCGGCAGCATTCTCTGCCTACTATAATACCACACCGCGATCGTCAATACGTCTGCCAAGCGTGGCGGTTATTATATGTCACATAAATACATCTTTTAGGGAGACCTATGTCTTGCAGTGAATATCGAAGGGCTAAAAAAAACCAAATTATTAAGCTCAAGTTAAAACTTGATACAACATATGCAATTAATATTTATTTATATAAATAAATGACAGCATTTGCGGTGAGCTTGAGTTCATAAAAAAATTAAACTGGTTACTTAATGTTAGAGCGTCTAAAGAGCTCTTCTCTAGTTTATAGCCTAGTACGTAAGCGAGTACTGTTGCAATAACAATATATTTTAGTGCGACACTAAAACGGTACCGCTATAGACAGTATAGCCAGTATAGCCGATGATTTTCTGTCTAAAATATTAACGATCCGTGTTTCAAAATTTACTACGTCTTAATAAAAATACAATATTTCTATTATATACTATAAAGAAAGATATTCGTGTATAAGAAATCGTTTAACTGAAAAACCATTTTATCCTACCTAAATTTAAATATACTTTCACTTGCTATCAATTAATGTTTAGTAAGAAACGGACCAATATTTAGCCACTTCCGCACATGCAGTGGTAGACGTGCAATAAAGTGCACCACTAAATATTGGACCTTTTCTTACTTAGGATGGGCTTCCGCGAGGTAACGCCTGATTCCATTAAATAATGTTTAGCACACCTTATTCAAAAATCTATGATTTTAAAAATAATAAAGAACGTAAGAATTAAAAGCGTTTTAAAATTCGAATTACTTATGCAGAAATTTTTGGCCAGATGAATTCCAATATAACAAATAAATTAATGTAACTTATTTCAGAGTGATCGCAAACTTTGCTAGCAAATGATGTATATGTACATTAATCCTTGTAAGGCTTTCACACCTATAACGCTTATCTTCTAACATAATATTAATTAATATTTTTTATCTGTGTACAATGAATAAATTAAATCGCATTTAGCTACAAATGAAACTATTATTGAACACAACCTATGGAAAACAATAAATATCGTAATTCACTTATATATGAGTGGTTTTAATACGTTCATCGTTAAAAAGGAACATCGTTGACGAATATATTTTACTAACGTACTCAGAATATTTTAAAAAACATTTTTTTAATAACCTTTATACTAACGGCTACCGAATTCAAATCCTCGTTCTTAACTTGAATTCGGACGCCCTAGAATGATTTTAAAGAAAATATAGTTGCCAGCATTACAAAACGTTCTTAAGTGAATGCTACACCTTTTATTGTTATTGTATAGGCTACACCTTTGACTGCTATTGTATATTGTGTAGATGTTTTAATTATACTAGTAGATTGTCAAGCGTCCTTATTAGCATAGTTTCTGAATATGCTAATTGATTTACGCGTATCACATGACTTACTGGGTGAGATTAGTAAACAACTTCATGAAAGCTTTTATGTCAACGTAACACAATGCCAGAAATAATATTTATTAATTTATTTACATTAGTATATACGTGGAATCTTTTATAGTGATAACTTGTGTTCGTTATAATAAAAATAAACCTGATAGTGCTTTAACAAATGAATGTGCAACTAATAATTGTATTGCTACAACCTGAAGATGGCAATATGAAGTAGGAATAGAGAAGTAGTTGCACGAAACGTACTCTTAAAAATGGACATTGTTATGGTGTCGATAAAATAAATAAATATGACTCTGAGTTTGGCACTAATTGGTGTAAAATAACTCCTGAAGATGCCCCGTGGAGGAGTGAAACACGTGTTGAGTAGTTTAACGGTGGCAGTTGTGTAATTCGCATTATTTGCCGCATACGCATTTAGCAGCGGGCTGGCGGGCGGTGCACTTTGTTGCACGACTACCACTACATGTGCGGAAGTGGCTAAATATTGGTCCTTTTCTTTCTTAGGATGGACTTCCGCAAGGTAACGCCTGATTCAATTAAATAAATAGATGTATTTTTTTACTTAAACATATAACATGCAGAAACGTGAGCAATAAATATATTAAAAGTAAATTTAAAAACAAGGGCACGGATGCTAATGTCTTTGGAACATAGATCTTAGTGTTGAAAAAAGTATTAGATTGTCTCATTAATCCGGTATTCAGCGTGTATCAGTTTAGCCGAACAGGCTTACCCTGAGACACTAGAACTCCGAAAAAATTCCATAACAACTTAATTTTAAATAACGAGAATCCAGTTGAATTTCATTTTAAATGGTATTCTTCATCTTAGAGTTACAATATTTCTTATCGAGCCCTAATCAATAAAATAAAAGAAGAATTATAATAAGAAGAATCCACAAAAAACTAGAGTTTTTAAGTGTCACTTTCACAATTTCGACAATACGTCTGTATATCAATTCAGATCCAAACTTTTATAATTTTAAAAATCTTAACTATATAATAAGAGAATAGTTCTCAATTAAAATCTAGTTTTATGATAAGACCGACCTTTGCCATTCATTTTTTGCGTATTACATGTGAATCGTCAATCATTTTATCTCCCGTTTTAAAATAAAGAATAAATAATAATAAAGAATAATAAAGAATTATTTAGAGAATGTTATTAGTAAATAAACAAAATTTTCTGACATTTATTCAATAGTTTAAATTAAATTAAAAAAAGTTTGGTAGACACTGATGTAACATCTCCGGCATTTGATTTTGCACATTGGAAGAAGAAGATATACGGCTAGGTTCTGTTTTTGTAAAATGCTATTTTTGACAATCGCAATTGGTACTCGTAATTGTCGGAGCGCTGTAAGATAGAGGTATCGCTCTACAAAACCGAACTTAGCCGTTCTTTGTCATAAATCTTACTCATTTATACGAAGGGCCAAATCAAATGCCGAATACTATACAACTATATCATCGTTACTCACACCCATAGATTTCCAATAACACCAATTGGAGGCAGCCTGCGTCCAGTTTTTTGCGACAACTTCGACAAGTTCTTATTTCCTCTTTGTGGGTCGATATTCTTAACTCTAGAATCTTAAAACCCATGGTTATGACTACATTTTCAACCGAGAACCTTCCTTGTGTCCTTAAGAAAAAATTAAAAAAATTCCGCTTTGTTTAAATCATTTCCGACATTCAAAAGGCATTTAACAGCACAATTTGCGATTTGTTTTTATTTATATAAATATTATATAGTAACTTGTGTTAATATTGTATATGCTGTGATTAAATAATAATAATAAGAATTTAAACGCCAACGACAAGACGAAATTTACAGTGTTAACTCTCAAAGAAACAATTGTAGGTATTCCAGCAATCCTCAACTAATTGGCCAATCTGGAAGCTAAGAGTTATCTCACAGCGCCGTAGTTACAATACTTCGTGCTCTTTATTTAATTACGGAAACTGCAAAATTTTGTGCAGAAACCTTTCTATTTTCAATGTAAAATACATTTAAAACTATAAATCGTTTAAATTAATTAAACTTAACATTTACTTTCAAAGGTAATCATGGCTTGTTCATGTATTTCGTGTACGTGTAAATACATAATAATCAATTGTGATGAACATGTAGATGGATTTATGCCTATTGACAGCGATCATCAGTTTATTTCTTGAATAGGTTTCTAAAGCATTGTTTCATTTAAAATTTGGTTAGATAGGAAAAGAAGTATAGAACAATAGGTCCATCCATTCGTCCAAGCATCCAATGTCTTCTGGACTTAACAAATTTGTCTGTTCACCTTATGGATCTGTGGCGTTCATTAGAACGCACCCAAATTTATTATCTATGAACGCATCTGTTTTTGCATGCGCCTTCTTACACTCGGTACATCTTGCCCTCTCTCTGACGCGCCGCGCTACCGAGCGGACGTGTCGCTTCAACCGCTGTTCAACAAAGGAAATACTTGTAACTCAGATTGAGATTTATTGTTCTGTGATATTATAAGTTTAACTATCCTGCAAATGTTTTTCTTTACATCGAATTATCTATTACAGGACGAGGGGCCCGTACTAACGACCACCGCTCAGATCCACTCCACAACCTTAAGGCCCCAGCGGCTTTCAGTTCTGCGTATTAAGACTTGTCCACTGCCTCTTCAACTTTCAATCCGGGTGGCCGTGGATGCCTCTCTTTCGTCTACGGATTTCCTTATTCTTATATAAATAATAAATATTCCTACTCTTATTTTCATAGAAATATACGTACCGTGCATTGGTTAACCGTAAGAGTGGAGCCAAGAAAACCATTATTCGAAACAACAAGCGCTCTCCTAATGGAAGTTAGTTCACCGGCTAATTACCCTGAATACTCTTAGCATAAATCAAGAGCGTTTAAAAACATTAAGGGAAAAGTACGGCCCAAAATTATAACGTACCAAAATGAAAACGTACATTTTTTTTTTATTCCATTGTTACATCGTATTTAATTGGCTTAATAGCTTTCGAGTTATTAGCGAACAAGTTATTAACGTGATTTCCGAGTGTATTGTTATGTTACAATTTATTCCAATTTGTATTACAAAGACGGAGTTTAATATGGAGTTGATATCCCACTCGCCTAACTTTTGACATAAAATTTTAATATTTTTAAGTAAATCATTATTCAGTGTGCCTGGAAATAGGTGAAAAAGCTTCAAAATGGTGAATTTATAGCTCTTTTGCTTTCAATTAGTGTGCGGTCCAACAATCATTAGTTTCAGAAATAATAAATAACGTTATGAAAATATAGATAAAAAGCGTTTACAAAATGGGATACAAACATATTAAAATTAATTATTCTTTACCATCTGTCCCATCAGACTATGTACTGCTAGAAGTTATTTTAAATAAAAAGCTATACCTTTCAAAGTGATCACATTATACAGAGAGATCGTAAATAGGTGTGAAAGTCAAATGACAACCTACAATTGCTTATTAGCAGGTATAGGTTCTAAAAACGTTTCCTTTGATTAATTTACTTATTAGTATTACCTATAGAAGCTATCTCCATAGTTTCTTAGAAACTAATTTCTTTTTCATGAAAAAAAATTTGGGAACGATTTTTTTCAGCCTAACACCTGGTATTTGGAAATATAAACAATTTTATTTTCTTAGATGCAGTAAATAGAATAACAGAATGCTCATCTTATGAAAAATGATTGGCCAAATCCCTGGCAAACAACGCGTCCCGTTTGCGTAAGAATATCTCCAGTTTAAGCGCTTATCAAAGCATAATACGGAAACGTTTGAACAATACCGCTTGACATAAGAGGTAACATTCACTACAGTTCTAATCAATATATCCTCATGTAGACTCCAATGTAATATATTACGTATTTACTTACGTTAGACTTGCAATGGGCCCACGAAATATGGGCTTTAGTCAACTACATGTTATTTTCGTATTTTTAGTTCTAGATTGTTCTTCTTAGCCACGTGTTCACGGCAGAGCTGTCTGTTGTAGAGATTATTTGCATGGTTTTTTTGTAAAGCACCGTTTCCAATTAGATACGGCATTGCAGTTTAAACACAGTCTTGAAACGGAAGTGTTGCGGCCCAAATATGTTCTATAGATAAAATAATATTATAAAGCGCCTCACAGCTGGTATGGTACCGCGTAATAATTAAGTTGAAAACAATTGAAAAGAAAAGAGTAAATTAAAATAAAACTTTTCGACTTAACCTATAAATTGTGAATGTGATGCGTGTCACGTTGACAGTTCTTGACCGAGAGAAGAGCAAGCTCAAGTGCATATTGTGTACATCTACTGTGGCTTGACATTACCCGGCTCCGCGTGCGAAATGATGCGAATCCAAAATACAATTGTAGGCTTCACTTACAACAATAATATGTACGTATTCGTATGTCTCTTAACACCGATCTTTATGAAGTTTGTTACGATTAATTCTGTCAAATTTATTTAAAAGAATGAAAATGGGTCGCCATATGCGTTCCTGAGCTTAAAACTGGAGAACAACTTGACAATTAAGTTATTTTTCTTTCCTATTTTTATACTTTATTAAGGCACAAGTAGTGATTCTCTTGGAGAAAAAATGACTCGAATACAGTAGAAACAACACTTTCTTTTTCATAATCAATTCAAACAATAATTTGAATAAAAAAGGACATGTGAAAATATATGTAAACAAAAAAATATTGTACCATAAATCATAACTATAAAAAATATAATTAATTTATTTGTTTATATGAGGTGTATTTCAAAAAAGTTCAATTTGAAGGATAATAAAATCAGATGGAATTCCCACCATTAATGACATCCTTCAACTTTAAGCCATAGTTCTAAATGCGCCTTGATCTGAAAAGTACTATCAATTAATTCTGACGGATTTTTAATCACATTATTACTAGTCTGAAAGGGTACAAGAAAAAACTTATTTTTGTGAGTAATCCTTGTTAAATATTTAAACATTTATTTATGAAATAGTTTAGTTACTCTCTGTAGTTTAGTTACTCTGAAATATGTTTTATTTATTTGTATTTTGTTATTTTTGTCTAGGACAGGCAAGTAATACCAATATATTTGTTAAAACAAACCTTACTGATATACTTATTAAACAAATCTTTATCACACTAAATAAACATCTTAATACGTTGTCCTTTGTTCATTCTGGGCACTTCGTGGGACATCCACTGTTGGACTTACGTCTGCCCCATAGATTTCCAATAGGACCGGTAAGAAGTGAGCTATACCGATTGTCTACCGACAACCGTGACAAGGTCGTCTATGCGTTGTGGAATTTGAAAGCTTCGGTCGCCAATCCACGGCAAGACTAAAACTTTAAGGCCATAGCGCCATATAAGGCCACTATTACTTCAACTTATCAATGCACTTGGATATGTTGATTATTTTAGTTCGTCTACGGGGTCCTTAATATCTGTTTAAGTTCACTAAAAAACAAGTTTAAATTTTAAAAGTATAATTGCGTATATTCTTTACATTGTCTTAATGTTTTAAACATCTCAGTCTTATACACATTGTATGAAATATATACCATTCAATTACTTCCAAACATAATTAAAATAGAAAGAAAATATCTTCTTTCACAATTTTTCACTTTGCACATTAAAAAAGCGACGTAATACAGTAGTTTTAAATGCAATACTTTATAATAAAAACGTCCATAAGTATATTAGTTAGTCATAAACAATCAGCTGTATTTCATTGTCGAAGATTTTAATTAAACAGAAATAAAGATCTAGAACAAAAAAAATTATAGAGTGGCATACTGACTAAAAGTTTTATTATATCGTTTTATGTGTATATGAAGAGAATACACAGTTACTGAGACAATACTATAACAACAATATTTCCATACCAGCCATTTATAACTTAAGGTTTAATCTGTATATTCTAATATTACTTTATATAAATACTTTTTTGTGTGTACGATAAGTCATATACTTCTAGAGTGCCACCGAAAAGCGGTTTCGGTGAAACTATAACGTATCAGTAATGATTTAAGACAATACAGGTGGAAGTCGACTTGTCAACCTATTCATGCCTGGTACAGATTTGTATTAATATCGAATTGTCAAAACCATTCGTGCACTTAATTATTGTATCCCCATTTCATTTAAATTACATATTTAATACTAACTTCGTTACAGTCTACAGTTTTATAAGGTACACAGGGGAGTTTCCACGGCGTTCGAAAGCTTTAATATATACAGTGCTACGACAACGAAATCTTAAGCGGCTGACAGACGTTCGAGCTTAAAGATCGCGATGTTAGAAGTTCGCGAACTTAACTCATAGGCGACGCACGGCAGGCTAGCTCATATTTTTCTGCAATGTCGAATACTTAAGGACGTCTTATATAATTTGGAGTGATATCGTATTATGTTATGACAAATATAGGAAGTTTCCACTTTCTGTAAAATGTCAAGTAACTTACTTTAACTTAGGTTTTTATACAATGTCAACTTTGTTAATATTTGTGCTATATATATACCAGGGGCGGTGTTTTCTGCGAGATCACCTCTTTCAAAAGTCGAAACAATAACGCTTTTTATAATAATAAATAAATAAATAAATAAACTTATTTTAAAAAGACTTGACGACATTTTTTAATTCTGTGAATAACACAAATTCGTAAATGCGCCACATGTACATCCGCTGCGAATCCTTAAATAATATAAAGGATAACTCATTGTGCTGCCAAGCGTACAAGCCTAATATAAAACCATTGAACATTGACGAACTTGATATAGTCGAAAAAGATCGACGAGCCAGAAGTATGTGTACTTACTCGAAATTTTATCAGCCGCTTTAGATAAATATTAACTAAACGCTAACGGACAATCACGAATGAGTTTACTGTTATAAAACAGTTGTAATAATAAAAAAACCTCAAAAATTAGACACATTAAAATGTAACCGAAGCAAATTCATGTAATGATTTTACCATGACGTCATTAAAATATTATTAAGGAGGGGATGACGACCACGCTTACATAAATGCATTTTTCAATCACAACCTTAGAATATAATAATCAATTACTCCTAACAGTCTAAGTACATTGCCAAACATTAAAAAGTATTTTAAACCTTTGACTACATTATAAAAATTAATTCGACGTTAGATCAGATCTTTTAAGACACTATTTATGTCCATACTACATCGAATATCGTCACATCTTAAAATAGTTTAAAGTATAAACTTTTTAGATTTAGGTAAGTAACTAAATATAAACAAAATTCAAATGTAAACTCGATATATATTGTAATTAATTATAGTAGCTTTAAAAAGGTGAAAGTATAGCTCATTCGTCAGCAAGAAGCTTTAAGATTTTACACACATTTTCAATCAATATAAAATCTTATAATATAATTTATTGAAATTCGACAGGCCTAACTTCTGGCAGTACAAACTCTGCACGACCAGATAAACTATCATTAGGTTATTTATTTAACCTTTGATTTTCGGATCGATTGTTCCATATATTAATTAACAGGATATGAGCTATACATTCACAGCTTTAAAGCTATCACAATATATAACATCTACAATCTCCCTGGATTATAAATAATCTAAATTGCCAGATGCCATAAATATTAAGATGATCAATAGAGGATACAACGTGACAAAATTAAATAGCATGATAGTATAGAGAAGAATTTGGGGGTAGGTAACTATTTTTTTATTTCGCCGACTAATCAGAAGCCATGACTGCTGTGAATTATTGTATGCTTCTCGTATATTTCTTTCCACAAATTTCTTTCTGTTTTCTTGTTTTTATCTATTTAATTTTTTTTACAATTTCTAATTTAAAACGTGTGATCATAGAAAAAAGAAAGAAATTGTATATAATAATTCACATTACTACCTTAACTTCTCTTAACTTGATTAGATATATCTATTGAATTACAATTTCATCACATAATTAAATGTAAATATCTCCTATTATATCAACTTTGACATTTGAATATTGTTTACATTTGGTAAATTACATAAAACTTATTAAATATAGTATCTAAACTTGTATCAATACATTTTATAAGCTTATCTAAATAATTTACATTATAATCGGAGATCTGATATTCGTATGTTTATTTACTTTTATGTATGTATTAATTATTGTTTTTATTTATAATAAAATTGCTTATTTAACATTATCTGCTGTTTATTTTATCTGCATCAATTTATCCCTGCACTGCCATAAATATAAACAAAAAACTTCTTACGTAATAAGTCCGCCTTTGTACATAATTTAAGAATTGTTAATAAATAAATAAAGTTAGGTTATATTATTATAATAACCATTCTTAGCCAAGACGAATGAGCGAATGAGATAGATAACTATATATGCCTGTGCTAGTGCGAGTGAGAGGAAAAACTACACCTGATTGTATGCAGTTGGAACGATCTCCGTCACAGTTCATATGTGTATTTATTTCGGCTGTAAGTCGTAATTGAAGCCGACTCTATAATTTCCTAGCTTAATAACTTCTGGTAAATATACATCTGAATATCAGTTCACTGCTTAAGAACGACATTTTTTTAAAACACAATACCTTTCGCAATGAGTATCTAAATTTATGCCATATTTTAAAAGCATACATAAATATTTTACACAATAATAAGTACAGCTTAACGAAAATATCTAAAGATATAACCACATCGTTGCCAAACACTTTAGTATCAAACACGTACACTAATTAATAATAATAAATATTTTTTGTACTGTCAAGTCCTTTCAAATTCCAACATGGCAATCACTTTATATCACATGTGATAATGCTACAATTCTGTAGCCGCAAAACATTTATTATGACAATGCATAATCAACTTTCACTGTATTGAAATAAGGTGGAAAGTTACACGTATTGCCGTGCTGGTCCATTTTTCCTTGAATGAGGTAATGTTTCTTCACTACTCCCTGTATTGTTGTTGTGAAGGAAGGACATCTCTACTCCTGCTTCTCCTCCCTGTAATTATAATATTATTAATAACTTCTTATCTAAACGAACAGTCAAAAACTATCAAGTTTTTCGTCACTTTTCTCGCAGCAAATAATGAACACTACTACAAACCAAATGCTCATTACAAGACGTAGAACTTCTTTAAAGATTACCACGATACCAGCGACTTCCACCGACCTTGACTCTTTCGTCAGTCCATAAAAAAATAATCAATAACCAAAAAAAAAAGAAATTTGTAATAAAATAATTATGACTAAAATTTAAAAAAAGCCATACCTGATCTCGCTCTGTCCAGCATTAAAATTAAAATTGTTTATTAAAAAAGATTCATCATTAATACAATTTTAATTATAAAATAAAGTGCCCAATTCTAAGGTTTAAGTTATGTTTAATTGTAACAATACTGTAGAGTATATAGGTATGTGAGGTCTGGTGAGTGCGGCCCTGTGTCGAGCACGGTCCTGCGCTGCGATCGACTCACGCGCAGCTCGGCCGGCTCTGTGCACACTCGCATCCCCAGTCGGCCAAACATCTCAGAACTAAATACACGTCGTTCATGTCACGACTCTAATACTTTTCGATTGCTATTTCTCTGTATTTAATTGTTTGGCTCGACTAATAAAACTTATATATCATTTGTAGAGATCTTTAATTTCATTCAGTGTAACTTGAGTCGTTAGGAAGAGCGGATGTGTCTATTGATATCTCCATGATAGCGTCACAAATAAAATAATTAACAAATACGACAGAACAATTATGAATATTTACAAACACATATATTGAATAAAACGCGAACACATGTATAAGTACAATAAGAATATATTTACCTCGGCGTGCATTGGGTTAGCTGTAATGGTGATGGGTACTTTCGCGGGCATGTAGCCATTACCACTGCCAGTTTCAGGTACTGAAGCCTTTTCTTCTGAAACAGAAGAATAAATTAAGTATACGTTAATTGTAAATGTGCATTTCATAAATTAGTTAATTTTAACGTTTAAGTTTAACTGTTTCAGATGGAACGGAGTCCCATAAGACTTTTTAAACCATCTCTTTGCTTGAACGATGTTCTTATCGTCAAGAAAGTGTTTAATTACAACACAAAACTGTTTTTGATCCATTATTTTGAAAATAACAAAAGTAGAGTAACTCTTGTTAAAACTCATAATTAATAAAAAAAATATCATGAAATTTCAACAGCGATCTTCTGAAAGGTTAATATTAACTGGGTAAAAGTGAATGCAATAAAACTAACGCCATCTATGTGTTAGGCACGGGACTTCTCAGCCTATTTTTTATATACTTAAATTAAGTTTAAAATTATCTCATGTTACTAATTATTTTTTCCTCATGGTAAGTGTAGTATGTGGTAGTATTTTTCCGCACGGCTCATTTGTACATGTGCTTGAAGCAACTTTTTCGAAACTTTACATTATGTGTCAGTATACGGCAGCCATTATCGGAGCCGCGCGCCAAAATGAGTTGAGATATTTATAGTTGTGTGAGATATGTATAGTATAAATTCGAAGCTAATCAAATTAAAAAAGTTTAAAATTCAACTGGATGTAAAATTACTTAGTAGTGTAATTCACATTTTCTTTTGTTACAATAATATTAATTTTCTACTTTTAGAAGAATTTAATCTGCCAAACCATTGAAATAATGTGTAGATAAAAATGGAGTTTACTTACTGTTTGGCCGCTTAGCACGGCGACATAAGAGCAACGTGACAACAAGAATAAGCAAGATGGCGGCCACTCCCAGGGCACCGCCAGCCGTCACGAGGGCCGCAGGCGCATGCTTCTCCGGGGCTCCACTATGTGCCGCTTCTGTAGTGCTGCCCACGGCTGTGGTTGACTTGTGCGTCTTCGCGTCCTACCAAACACAAAATAACAACCTGAAGCTTGTTGAAAATGATGCTTTAGTTGTATACACAGATGGGTTTCTTTCATTTTTTAATAAAGGTACTATGATGACTTTGAAATATACTCGCTATTGAGTACTTACTCGTTATTGGGTACGATTAGTCTATTAGGAAACAAGACGAATACAACGGGACTAACTCAGTCTTTTGTTAGAGGAACGACGAGATCATGAACAAAATAGCAAAATCATTAATGAAAATAAAGGCCTTTACTTATCTATGGAACACATTACAAATAGCTAAGAAACTATGAAAGCTTTTAATCCTAGGATTCGCAAATCAATTATTTAATATTTTAATAATGAATAAAGATGTAAAAGTACATTACATAATAACCAACATACAAACTTAAGTAAATAAAAAAATCCTTGAAAACTCAGGATTTTCAAATGTAAAATCCTTTCGAGAATATTAAAAAATAAACTTTGAGGTACTAGTAACTGATTACAGTGCTACCGAAACCGCTGTACCGCGCCAAAGGAAAACGCGGTGAGGTGGGGGGCCAAGAGAAGAGAGCACGACGGCCTGTCGCGAGCGTTGACAGCTGACTGACGGAACGAAGCAGCCAAAAGTATTCTACCACTCCTGAACCTTAAAACCAAACCATCTGTTCTGCGTGCTATGTATGTTGTTACTTCAACTAACCAATACGCCGGGCCATATCGGTTATTTTAGTTTGTTTACCGTATCTGACCGCTGTGATTAAAAATGATTGAAATCAATTGAAGAAAAAAAATCATTCGTGTTTCACAATCATAACTCTAACCTAATAAAAATAGCATTTGTATGAGAAACGTGAACGTTTAGGTAAACTTACAATCCTTAATTCATTATTTGACATCCTTCTTTTTATTTTTAGAAAAGAAATCCTCTTTCAGTCTTCTTAAGATCATTCATTCAGTCTTCTAATATACTTCACATCTTATATACTCATCCATTTTTAGGTTCCTTTTTTCATTACCTTTCATCCTTCGCCTCACTTCTCAAATATCACAGGTAATGGGTTTCTTATCTTTTTTATCGCAACTTTGTTATAGTTAGTATTACGTGCGTAAACGACTAGTTTAGAAGACGTAAAAATTTGAATTGATAATGTATATTTTACAATAACGTGGTTTAATTGTTAATATTTATATTTTGTGTATAAATGAGTTGTGGAGGACCTTAGATTAAATAAATACTTACAAGTATAGCACTGAAATCAGAAGGTGCTTGAGCATTGTACGCTTGTACTTTGAGTTCGTAGGCCGTGTCTGGCGCCAAGTGATCGAGTGCAAGTGCACGTGCATCTCCACCAGTAGATACCTTCTCGTAGGCACCCGCAGAAGACACGGCTCTGTAGTAAACGTAGAAACCTTCCGCTTCTACACCGCCGGAGCTTGACCACTGCGAAACAGCTAACTCACTTACATCTCCATCTTTATGTAGCTTTTATACAAAAACATTATTTTTCTAACCTGTATTAATTATATAATGTATATCATTATTATTTTTTAAACTTTATTTGTTCCACGTCGTACAATTTTTAATAAGAAGTCATTGGTATGTTAAAAATAATCTTTCGTGGTTAATCACATCAAAGTTTTAAGTACTAAAACTACATGTGAATGTACACTCTCACGTCTTTAATATGTCTTAAATCGCAAAATCAAGACGACTAGTTTTCTGCTGAATTTCATTAAATTTTGAAGGTGGTAAATAAATGTATTGTTTTATTAGCTGTGAGACATGTGACACCGGCCTATAAAATAAATGACAATGATATCCATATCTTTTGTCAAAGTTCTTGCTGAAAAACCTTATATTAAAATGGGTCCGAAGAAAGCTACTCTTTAAGTTACGAAAGAGAAACATTGTTTTATTAAAATAAAGTTTGAAAGACACTACCGTCTGTTCGCAGTTTATTTAAAGTTTCTCTTCGTTCAACGACCATAAAGAAAAAATATAATATTTTATACTTTTATATGTAATTTTTATATCTCTTACGTCTTTTTCCTTTTATCACTACCGTTTCAGAACATTCTGGTTGCATTAAAATTTTTGTAATTTTATTACTATGAGCGGTCTTGGGCTGTTCCATCTCACATCCAGACACTTCCTGCGACTCTTCCTACATCATAGGTCTACCTAGTAGTGGTAACCCACGCCGCGTCAACGTCTCGTGATCGCCACTTGAGAATTTTTCAATCTTATTTAGATCCAATTTTTTTTTTTTTTCTATTACCACCTGGGAAAATTTTAAGAAGCAACGTACCGTCCATTCCAAATGTATGCTATGTGGCGAAGTCGCTGTTGCTTTAGTAAGCACAGGTGCGTTAGGGCTTTGACCCCCACGTTGCAAGTAGAAGCGTGGACTACTACGTCCAAGCTTATTGTCTTGATTTGAATACACGGCTGCTATTCTAAACCTTGAATAAAATTAAACAATTGTTTTGTATCATTCTTTTTAATTATTTAACTACAGAATAAACATTTGAGCAAAAAAACTAAAGCTTTACTGAAGCTTTAAAAAAAACTGAAATAATAAGATACGTCGTAAAGGAAGTGTATGTAAGGGATATTTGGAGAAACAACGTGTACTGTTTTTTCTTAAAGATTAATTAACAAAATCGATAAAAAAGCAGGTTTAGTCAGTAACACACGTTTTTGTCTTTGTGTTTCGCACAATTTGTTTTTTGTTTATTTGTGCACATAAAAATTTCTTTATGTGTATATTAAAAAATATCATCGTCATCACTTCAGCCACAAAACATCCACTGTTGGATATTTAATGGAATCAGGCATTACATTGCGGAAGTCCATTCTAAGTAAGAAAAGGACCAATATTTAGCCACTTCCGCACAGGCAGTGGTAGTCGTACAATAAAGTGCACCGCCCGCCAGCCCGCTGATAAATTCGTATGCGGCAAACAATGCGAATTACACAACTGCCACCGTTAAACCACTCAACACTTGTTTCACCCCTCCACGGGGCATCTTCAGGAGCTACGCCGATTAGTGCCAAACACACACTGTGGTCTCTCCAATGACCGCTCTGAAGGGAATCGTTGAGAAGCGGCGTACATCCCAGGTCTTCAGACGATTTTAATAAGGTCATCTGTGGGTTATGAACTAGTGTCCTACTTTGACCCGTGGGCCTTACTACACCTTGAGGTTCCAGCTGCCATCTATTCTGCTCGCTATGTGACCTGGTGCATTATCAGCTAATTTCGTTCACCTACGCATCACCTCATTGCTTATTCGATCTCGTAAATAATAGATATAAAGGAGAAATAGATCACAAATATGCTTTTGCAGTTTATCTTAAACATTAAATCAAGTAGCGTGTACTCACTTATAGTATCTATCGGGAACTAGGCCGTCGATTTCGAATGCATGTATATAGGAAGGTATGTCGTAGTTGGCCGTATGCCATTGGCCGTTTGTGGAATTAGTGGAGTCGCTCGAATTGCTAACTTCCTTGTACTGGACCTGGTGAGACAATAGTTTGATTTATTAATTAAGTTTTAATACACGCTGTGTAAGTTTTACATGCCTATTACTCATCTTATTACATTTAAAATGAGAAAATATAATAATAAATTTACAATTGAAATACAGTACATAATAATATTTTTAAATATTAAATTTTATACAATGTCATGGTAATATAATGTTAGGTTTTATTAACCTAGTAATTTTAATTTACCGAACTACCGTATCATCCAAAACTTGACAATATACAGGGTGATTGGTTCATCATTTTGGATACATCAAAAATTTACATGAACACAAGTATTCATATATGTACAGAACTATTGATTAATGGTGTGAAAATTTTAAAGGGGTGAATCTATAGTTCACTTATCGATCTAAAAACTTAAAACTTTTTATCCTTAAATATTTCCAATTATCCCGAATAAAATCATCACACATAAATACATTAATTTATTGAAATAATTCAATAAATTAATTACTTCAACAGGTGCTTTTTATTTATGAAACACTTCTGAAACTTTTCAATAAGATATACCATAAGTTAATAGTCAGCAAAAGAGCTATACATCCACCCCTATAAAGGTTTTATACCTATAACCAATAATTTTTATATGCACTGAAGCCATGTAACTTATTATGGTTCCGTATAATCCGACACTCGACAATATATCCAGTAAAAAGGAATCATAATGATACATTTGTACTCCAATAAATAAAATGGGTATTTACTGGTATTGTTATTAATGCTTCTCTAATTAAATTTCATTTATTACTAATTGACCGACGGACGTCAAATTTTTGTTCGAGTGGACTGCGATAGCCCTCCTTAATAGAAACAATAAATCAATTTCACATGTTTAAGTGATCCTGATTAATGCCGACCGATGTTAAATAATAATATAAGTTGTCAGTTTGCACTGTCAAACGCGCGAAGTTCATTGCGAACTGTCAAATGCGTAGTTTCGAGTCATTTTATAAAAGTTTCTGAACAATTTTTTTTCTCTTTAAGAGCTTTTCAAAACTTATAAAAACGATAAATAAATCTGTGAAGTCGTTCTCAAGTTATGACGTGACCAAAGGAAATATGGATTCATTTTCGTTTATATTAATAAGCAATATACATTTTTTAATACAAAAGCGCAGTCCATATTTAGCTAACACTTCAAATATAGGCAAATATGTATTCGAATTTCCTTTTAAAACTAAAAACAGTGCACATATATAGATAGATAGATTAAACAACAAAATATTTTCTATGCAAATATTTCTATTAAATTTGTAATGCATTCCGTTTCTATAATTTATGGAACATGTAAACTAATAATACCCGTATTAACGCAAACATTTGAATATTGTATGATAGTATAATAACCTTAAAGAATTGTATAGGAAGTCCTTCCTTAGCGTTCGACCAAGACACCATGACACTCTCGTCGGACATTCGCGTGACGTTTGGACGCGATGGAGGTATCATTACAGCTGAAACAATTTTCTTCATGTAATCAAGAACCAATGTCTACGGGCAAAAGTAACAAAACAAGGCTTTTGGCGAGTAAAAATCCCAAGACGCAACGCTTGTCTGCCAGTCATCTTAAGATATAAGAAAGTATAGCTCGCGCCATACTTCTAGTATTCTATTAATTTATTATGACATAACACATTACGGATCATTTACAGTGAACACTTGTGTACATAATGAGAATGCCTGAAGAGCCCAATTTGATAGAAAGCTAGAATTAGACATACTGATCCCAGACATGATCGCTTACGATAGGCTTCATAAGAAAGCTCAAAGTCACCTAGAGAGCAATAGAGAGGGCCATGCACAGAGTTACGCGGGGAGGTCGAATCAAAAATGCAAATATTCACAGAAAAACCAAGATCACTGAGTTATCTCGAAGAATTGCTCGTCAGAAGTGGAAATGGGCGGAGCACATCGCTCGTGCAACCATTAGCCGTTGGGACTGAATGGTTTTCGAGTGGCAACCACGAATCGGTGGACACAGCGCAGATAGACCCCTACCAGATAGACTGGTGGAGTTTAGAGCAAACTAAGACGGGTTTTTCTTTTATGATCTCCTTCAAAGTAGATGTCGCAATCATCATCATCATTATATCAACCGATAGAAGTCCACTGCAGAGCATAGGGCTCACCCAAACATCGCCACGACTTCCCATGACCCTGATTATGTCGTCGCTATAGCAAATGTAAATAGCTCCAATTCGTACTAGCAATAACAAAACGTGTAAATGAACATTAGAGTTCTTTTATTGTTGCTATGCATAATATGTTTGTTTGACCGGAAGTACAGTTGCGTTATATATTTTTTTTTTATTGATAATATTTATAATCGCTTAATATTGTCACCGTAGTTACATAACTTTTTGTTATGGTTGTACATTGAAGAATAAAAAGGTAGGAACATTTGTTATGCCTACCAAAGGATTAAACCATTATAAAAGTAATTGTTAAATAGTTAATGCTCTTAACTAAAGAATTTTTATTTTATCCTGCTTGTTTTAATTAGTTAATGCAACTACGGCAAAGCATATTATTAAGACAATTAATGATGCGTCTTGTCTATCTAACAATTTTTATAAAATTAAAACAAATTGTACATTTAGCATCGATTTTGAATTTGGAATAAATATTAAAACGATCTAAACAATGTCTCTCTGTCTGTACTTCTCCGCTATCAATTTCATAGTGGACTCGGTCAGTACAAAAGTATACAGTACGCCGAACAAAAGACTAACAATCTCTCAACTGGATATTAAAAGAAACCAGAATGAAATGACGACTCCTCTAGTGACTTGAGCGAAATCTTCTTAATGAGGACTAGAAGTAAGTGTATTTTAACTGCGATTTTTTTAGACAAAATCATAAAGTCGAATTAATATTAAAATAAATCATAAACACAGAAATACTTTACCTTTATGCTTTCTCGAGTTCTTTTTATTATGTCTTTTTGGTGGTTGAGAAGGAATGTGTATTTTGGGAGCTTCTGCTGAGTAGTCCTGAAATAATAATACTATATCAAAACTGTGTATGTGTGTGTAGTGTAGCCACAGAACCTCACTAAAACTACTGTAGTTACACATATCGTAAATTTAACCCATGGACCTCGAACCACGGCACACTTTGAGCTAAGTGAATTTGTATAACTAAATTAATTGATACGCGACAAACTACGATATACTTCGAAGAACGCCGCCACAACGAAAGACACACTTCGAGGAACGCCGCTGCAACAGGACACCGCTCTTCGCCAGACGTCACCACAACAAACGAAGTGCCATTCGATACGCCGTTTATTAATGAGGGGGTAGGGTAATAGCTATATAATTTTGTCAATACAAGCACTCTGTATAGAACAGCAATTATGTTTACTTAAAAGCAAAATGCTTCTTAGGATTATCTCTGGCTAATCGCATTATTAAAATCTTTGAGCGTACGTAAAACTTTATTTTGAAAATAATTGTTGATACTATAAAAAAATATTGATTAAATATATGAAGTTACTACTACGTATTATTTATTTATATTAAATAAAAGTGAATTAGATAATTTATTTTAGCAAAATTTTTAATAACAAAATTTCAATTTTCTAACCTTAATGTAAAATGGAAAATAACTTATCATATTTGATTTTTTTACATAAATAGATAATCGATACATCCTAGACTCACAAAATACTTTTTGTAAACTAAAAGTGTTACTCTACTTTTGACGTAACCTGTTTTGTGTACCCTATTGATAAACAAAAAAATACTACTCATTATAGATTATACACCATACTCAGAGTAAAAAATTGTATCCGAGAAAACAATTCACTATTTTCTACATTACACTAAGAATATACATTCCAATTTAATTCACTTTATTAACAATGTATTTAGAACTGAAGCGGTTTTACTTTTGATTTAAATACCTGATCAGATATCTGCACAGGGACGACAGTTAGCATAGCAGCGTCGAAAGCACAACCGAGAGAATTGCAGGCAAAGCACTGTACTATACCAGCGTGACGTTTTTCCACGTGCTCTATGTATAAGTCCGTATCTGAAAATAAAATCTCTTTATTAATAAACCAGCCCTTTAAAGAATTTACGCCTTTAATCGATCATCCTGTACTTATTTCTCACCGTTCGTCTTCACGCCCTTTCCATTCCTCATGAGCTCGGCGTTCAGCAGCCACTGAACGGTTGGAGTTGGCTGTCCGTGAGGGATACCGCACGTGACCCGAGCGCTGCCTCCCTCACTCGCGTTCACACTGTCTGCCGCGCCCTCCCAGTGCGGAGGGAGGAGGGCCACCACTTTCCAGGACCGACGGATACCGTTAACTGAACATGAGTAGATACCCTAAAAAGAATTATTTTATTAATAGCTGCATCGAACACGTTTCTTTATCGTAAGCCCTTAGCAAAGTAGTCGTAAATATGAGCGTCATTTTGCCTTCATCGTGACACATACATCATCCTCATTTCAACAACAAAACATCCACTGCTGGATGGATATAGATGTCCACGAAAGATTTACAATAGGACCGACAAGATGTGGCCTATATCGAGCGTCTGAAGACAATCTTGAAAAAGTCGTCTGTTAAACTAAAAACGGCAGAGCTTTTACTTAGTGGTAAGTATCTCTATTTACTTGTAATAAATATTCACAGTTTCGTAATAACGCACTGGTGAAATACGCATCCTCTATTTATAACAAAAGTTCGGTTTTTAAAATGTATTTGAAATACTTACCATACCAACTCTGTGATACTATAAGATATATTTGACCCAATCTTTTACCAGAAATAATGTTCACGCATTCATTTTTAATGCCATGCTTCTGTTCGTTACATCAGTGTCATTATTGTTACCCTACTTAGCCCCGCCAATGACCAATAAAATCGTAGCAAATGAGAAAGTCATGTTCACAAGGACCAGTTGTAAGCCGTACAGAGAGGAATCGTCTTTGGATTAAAATAGAGTATTTAATTGGTTAATATTTTCGTGATGCTAATACTTTATAAATCTCTGATGAACCCTTCCAATAAACACATTAATGGCATTTGTTGATATTTTTTTATTTTTCCATCACATCTCGTAGCTTAACAACGAGCTTACCCTTCTTCGTGTAATAAATTTTTTGAAAAGATTGTTTAGATGGACGTTGTCACTGTGATATGCTGTGATTCATTATCAATACCATGAAGTCAGCCTCTAAAGATCACCACGTTAACCACCAACTTAGCTGCCGGTCTCGCGCTGGCGCGAGATACCTACTGACCAGCTTTTATGAGCCAGTACAGCGCCGGCAACGCGCGAAATAACAAGCTGACAGTGAAGCAATCTGTGTATGTTATCAGACCCACTAGTATGAGCCCTACACACCTCGAATCAACCGGCTCTCAGCTCGAGAACCTTTCAGCCTCAACCAATTGTAATTGTGTCACATGATCTATTGCCTATAGACATTGCTTATTTTCTAATAAATATTTTGGTTTTAGTTTTAAACTCACCTCATCTCGTATCGTGAAAGGCTGAACAAAAAGTGCATCTCTATTAGATAACTTTACTCCATCACGAGACCAGCTAACACGAGGGGGCGGAGTCCCAACGGCGCCGCACCAGAGACGTAGGGCTCCGTCGATTTTCACTGACACTGTTAAAGTGCCTTCAGCGTCTTTTGTGCCCACGTAATCTTCCGTTTCTATAAACCTAAAATTATAGCATAATTTTTTTATTAAAAGTGAATACAGGTTGATTGTTTATTTACAGTTGTTAAAGTGTTAAATATATAGCCCATAAGTTAGCGAAGATCTTTTGTACCCAATTCCAAACATCCTGTATAAATAAAATCATTCCGAATTATGTTACATCGGGTGCTATTTTCTTTTGGAATGCGACCAGTTAATAACTTTTGACACTTCAAAATCTATATGGACAGATAGTAAACAATAATTACTTTTAATATCTTATAATCAGATTTTGATAAGGCTTTTACTACATATATTATGATTACGTTATTAGTTATTTCTGTAATTATTAATTTTTGAGCATCGTATAGCACACATTAATTGACAGTAATAGTCAAGTATACATTTATCAAGAACTAATGTATTACTGACAAATTATTTACTACGATTTCTACTTACAGTAAGTAAAGAAACGAAATATAATACATAAATATTATATTTAATAAATTAGTAAATAAAATTTTAAGAGTAAAAATTTTACTTAAGTAGCAATCATTTTTTTCTCCATTTCCCTTTGTTTCAATGGAACAATTCGTTTTAAGTAACTTCGATTTTGAGGCAAAAAATTAATTTTGTACCATCAAAGAGTAATCGAAAACTTGTGTAGCTTCCAACCCGACGAAGCAGGTCCATTGTAAACTAGTATGGATTTAGTTTAAATTGTTTTAGGATCCAATTACATCAATAAAAAGTTTTGTTCGGGAATGTAATTCCATCGCTTTGTTGTTCATAAATAAATTTAAACTTTATTTTTTTTAACTATAAGCAGTTCGTGTTGTAAAACATTTAATATTGAATCATAATACAATAAACAGATGTATAAAAGCACATCAATAAGTGTAGTATATAACAATACATAAAAATTTTTAACGCTTGTCTGCGTTTGACCACCAACTCGCCTGATGGAAGGCGATGATGAAGGTGAAGATAAAGGCAGCAGACAATAAGAATCTTTTCACTTTAACTATAAAGAGACCTAGGTTTTAATTCCCGGGAAATATGTTTGCCGTCAAATATGCGTTCTATGCTGAAACGCATGGTACTCCACGAAACTCTACAGTGTAAAGATGGTGGGCCGACTCCCTACACGTCTTATGGGGAAACGGGGATGGTAGGATAAGGTCATGAAGTTATCATAAGCTTTTCCCAATTATGAAAGAAACTAAATCATTTAGAAGTATTAAAATTTAAAAATCACTTAAACTTTTTAATATAACTTTTATACTAAAAAATGTACTTTTTAATTATCGTCAAAAAAGCTTTCTCCGTTATTGCACGAAGGTTTTTAATAAAAAATGGTGTTGTTTCCAAGAGAGCACAATGATTATATTTTTTGTAGCGAGAAAATAAATAATGTACTAAATACTGACTTAGGGAAGCCAAACGCCTTCGCGATAGTAAAAATAGTAAGAAGTAAAGAAGTAAGATATTCTTCCCTTTATTTAATTTTCGGAAGTTCCAGAATCTCCAAACATCTTCGACATCCAGAACTACTGTACCTATTTATATATGTATAGATATACATTTACATACATATATATACATAAATATGTATATGTATATATTAATACATATATATACATGTATATATAAGTTTTAAATAGGTCTACCCAAAGATCAATGATTTCAGAAATAATAAATAACATAACGATAATACAAGAAGAAGTAAGAAAAAGTGTTTCCAAGATTCGAATTTCGACATGTAGAAATTATTTTTTTTTTTCAATCTGTCCCTATAGATTCTGTACTGTCAGAAGTAACTGGCATGTCGTATTTCAATAGAAATAAATAAAAATAAATAAAAAAATGTAACACATATCAGAGTGTAAAGTAAGTAATACCGCAAAAAGCTTAAAAGCTTTTTACTGATAAGTTACCCATATATGCACCACTTACTTTTACATATACAACCAATTAAGCTGTACACGCCAATAAAGTGGCGATAGCCAATATTTTGAATTTAACGTCCTACAGCAAAAATTACAAACAAACTGAAGGTATAGGTATAACGTGAAACAGGGGAATCCCCTATGATTACCCATCAGAAAGAATAGACTAACCTCTCTCCTCCATTCCCTTCATGCTGTACTTTCAGATACGTCTTCTCCGGCAGCTCCTCGGTCTGGGTGCTCAGTTCATTCGTGGCTGAACAACCGTACACTCCGCTATCCGCTGTCGACACGTTGTGAAGGATCAAAACACCGTGTGGAGTGTCAAGTTGCTTTTTAATCTGAAAGATAAAACATTATCTTAATTCTTTTCATTTACGTAATTTAAACCAACATATTACTAATTCATTTATTTACATTGTTTATATCAAATTTAAGAAAAGGTTTTTGCAAGTCGAGAGCCTAATGAATTTTTTTTCATGCTTTCGCATATTTATCTATTCATTAATATTACTATCCACTTTGTTTCACTTGCATGAATTCCAGAAGAACCAAATTTGATCTATCGATTGTTATCTACAGCGCTAGAATCATATTGAGTTACATTAAAGTTGCGTCATTAACTTACGTGACTACGAAGGTTTCATGCTAGCCGTGATTTGAAAAGAGCCCATAATAAAACGTGTAGGTTTTTTGTGTTCGCTCCCACAACAATTTTTTTTTCATTTTTCTGCATCTAGTATTTCTTTTCTTGTGTGTATAATAAATAGTATAAAAAGTATATTACTATGTAATCAAAATATTTTCACTTATCAGATTTTACCCACCTCGTATTCTTTAATATAAATATAACGTTATTATACGAACTGAAACCAATCAATTGAATAACCTATTTCTTGACTATAATGAATAATTCAATGATCTGTGTACTGAATATAATCCATTGCGTTTGTAGCATTTGCTTGAGCTAAAGCAACCGACCAAGTCGGCAAACTAAATGCTTTGATAATCATAGCCGAAGCCATCTGTCGGCGACACTTGCACCAGGTCGCCATAGAGCGTCCGTCGAGGCGATCTAAGAACTTATCGGCCTCCCTATCCGGTAAAACAATAGTATGTAGCGGTCCCAGCTGAGGTTACTGTAGAAACCATCTAGCTTAGCTACCAAAATTGAGGTTCATGCTCGGAATGTGTAAATGCCAAGAAGGAAACATTAACTATCTGTCAGAAAAAGAACTATTTACGTTATAGGTTTGCCTGTAATTATTTGTGCAGTATATAGAACACCAATAAAACCCCACACATGTATATATCATATTATTATTGTAAAGCTAAAAAGGTCTGTTTAGTATTGTTACAATTCTAAACAGGGCTTTTTAGCTAAACGATTTATTTGCTATTTTTTTCCAGAGAAGTACATTGTTGAAACGAAATGTTATTTATATTTTAATTTAAAACACACTTAAAAGGTTAATCCAAAATATTCAATTTTAAATTCTTATATATAAACATATATAAAAGGATAATACAATAGTTTTATCCGGCTTATTACGCCGGTCGAACCCTACTGGCTTCCCAATCAAATCTAACGCAATCGATCTTTATAATCCGGATAAAGATTGGCAAAGAATGATTGTAGACTACTTCGATAAGGACTGGGTATTATGTGATGCCATTTCAGAACATCGTAACGAGATTCCGGAATGAGAAATACTATTCGCTATCACATCTTCTCACCTTATATACACTTACAACTGCGAGCTTATAATATCGATACAAATGATTTCACACGAAATATATTGACCGATATTTGTCATATCAGTCGAAATATAATAACGAAGTACAGATACGAACTGTGTAAGTTATTTAATGGAATCAGGCGTCACCTCGCGGAAGTCCATCCTAAGCAAGAAAAGGACCAATATTTAGCCACTTCCGCACATGCAGTGGTAGAGCTGATATATGACTGATATACGAGGGTCAAACTGAAAGTTCTTAGAAAATCAAAAACTAAGCATTCTAGCAAGTTATTAGTTTTATTATAACTTTTCAAAATAGCGTCCATTTACATCAATACATCGCTGCATTCGATGGAACCATTGAGAAAAGCACCTTGCCCACTCGGCCTTAGGGGTCTCTTCGACGGCGTTTTGAAACGCAGCCACTGCTTCTTCGGCGTCCATAAAATGTTTTCCTCGAAGTTTTTCTTTTATTTTCGGGAATAAATAAAAATCGCAGAGTGCGAGGTCGGGGCTATACGGCGGGTGACCCAGTAATTCAACGTCTGAGGTCGCCAAATAGTCGATCGTTTGCCTGGCGGTGTGCGACGAGGCATTGTCGTGATGAAGGAGGATCGTGCTGCAAGGTCGTTTCTCTCGAACTTTTTTCAAGACAAGTGGCAAACAGTTGTTAGTGTACCACTCTGCATTAACCGTTTTCTTATCCTCTAAGACAACTGTCGCGTAATGACCTGTCTTTCCGAAGAACGAGGCCACCATCTTTTTTCCAACACTTCGACCTCTCTTCACTTTAGTTGGCAACTCTTCGGAAGGAAACACCCACTGAGCAGACTGTCTTTTGGTTTCCGGATCATAACAGTAAATCCAGCTTTCGTCACCCGTTAGTATGTCGAACACAGCATTTGAGTCACCTCCGTTAAATTTTTGGATCATTTCTCGGCACCAATCAACACGGCGGAGTTTTTGAGCCTCGGTCAAATTATGCGGTATCCAGCGGGCACAAAGCTTCCTGGCCGCTAAATGTTCATGGAGGATTTTGTGCACTTGACTCATACCTATGCCTAGACTTGTCCGAATCTGCTGATAGGTCACTCTTTTGTCAGTCTCTATCATACGCCGCACAACACTGATATTGTCTTCAGTCGTCGCTGTAGAAGGCCGTCCCTCACGCAAATCATCGGTGAGATTAGTTCGACCACGTTTGAATTCATTAAACCAGTTGTAAACTGTGGCACGACATGGGGCTTCATCGTGAAAAGCCAATCGAAGTCTATCATAACTTTCTTGTTGACTTATATGACATCGAAAGTCATAAAAAATCATTGCACGAAAATTTTCTCGGCTTAAATTCATTCTGACGTGCACAGACAATTTTCAATTTGCCGCCAAATCGTAAAACAAATGACAAATGAATGAAATGTATACTCAATATTATTGGTAAAGAGTTCTATTTTCAAAATTTAAACTTATTTTTTGAATATAATGCTTTTAAGTTGCCAGTTCTAAAAACTTTCAGTTTGGCCCTTGTATGACTCTGTGTTTGGCACTAATCGGTGTAACATAACTCCTGAAGATGCCCCGTGGAGGGGTGAAACACGTGTTGAGTAATTTGGTGGTGGCGGTTGTGTGATTTGCATTGTTTGCCGCGTACGCATTTATCAGCGGGCTGGCGGGCGGTGCATTTCATTGCACGACTACCACTGCATGTGCGGAAGTGGCTAAATATTGGTCCTTTTCTTGCTTGTGTACGTTACGTTGTATCTTTTTATAAACATTACAATTACAATGTAAAATATTAAAAAGGATTCCCACTGGATGCCCAACGTAAGGCATAGCCTAATCTAAATATTTCAATGATAACCGGTGTCGCGGTGCCCACATTTAGCAATATCCCAAGACTTTACGTCGTCTGTCCAACTAGTGGCGGATCTATCCATGAGTGTACCGACTTGTAGTCACCCCTTAGCTTTGAACTTATCGGACTCAACTGCCTACTCCACAATAATCATATATTAGTTAAAAAATCCTGCTAAAATGTTTTTATAATTATAATAATACTTGGCATGAATTGCTTTTAGTTTCATTAAGGGTATCTGTAAAATTGATTGACTGAATAGATTGCAAGCTTTTTTCATGGCAAAACGTTAGCTTTATTTTAAGAGAGATGTCAATGTAGCGAGTAAATTTGATGCAAAGTTTCAATCAAATAAAGCACTTCTGGCATTTTCCTCCCGACGTACACAAGTGATCAATATAATCGAATGAAAGTGGAAAAGAAAAATAAAAACGGAGTAAGTGCGCATGAGGCACGTTGACGGTTAATGAATCATTGGTCATGAGTTCTATTGAGGCCATATTCGCGGTTCATTATATTGCGCCCATAACAGAAATTGTCGGTGACACATAACGAAACAAGTCATGTCAAATGTATGATTTTATTGCACGGAGATATGCAGACAGTTATCTTAATTTCTTTGCTGATCATTTCTAACCTACCATTTGTCTTAGACTCGCATCTTATTCATTGGTTTCATTATATAATATTTTACTATATCAGTATACTTGCAGGGATATTGAGCAATGGTAGCCTAGCAGAAGAGGAATGAGACTTGCAATCATAAATCGACTATCTAGTCAATTAATAATAGGAAAAATAAACTAAAAATAGAATAAGAAAAAAGCAGTATTGTATTAAAAAATCAAACCCAAAAAGAGAAAACTGTGATATAAAAATAGGATAAGGAATAAAATAAAGAATAAAAGAACTGTACCTAGCCACCTAAGAGTAATAAGATGATGGAAGGAGGGCGATGCAAGCAAGAAGGAATGAAAGAACAAAATGATAGATATAGTGAAGGAAAAAAGGTAAGAACAAAAGAAATTGAGAAGAATGAAAGTGAGTGAAGAATAAAGATAAAAATTTTAAAAACTTATTTGTAAACAAAGACCCTGATCCCAACAAATTAGGGGTACGAGCGGCCTCTAATAGCGGGGGCCATAAAAAAAATCATAGGTCGACGATATGATTCCAGGGACACAATCTTTTACATTTCACACTTTGCATTAGTTATATAGAATTGTCACTGCTCACAAATACGTTTCCAGAGGATAGACAGCAGCGTCAGCGCATCATAACACCACACTCCGATCGTCTACTTGTAGAATATCTATAGTCTGAAGTATCTTTCTCTTTTTTTATCATGTACAACCTAAATTGAGCTTTTCGCTAATGTCATCTCCATCCAAGGGTTGTCTAGATATCGTCTCGAGCTATAACATCGCTTTTTGTACCTCCTCTCAATAAATTGTATAACTTTCAAATTAGTAAAATAACATGCATAGTGACAAGTATATATAAATAAATAAAACTAGTTTAAATATAAATATATAAATACCTTTCCATCTTCCTTCCACCAATTTAAAATTGCAGGCGGTTCGGATATAGGCTCCTTACAGTGCAGTACGACAGTATTGTGTAAAGGTACCATGATGACTCTCTTCTCTGCAATATTTCTGCTCAAGTCCATCTTCGCGATGGACAGTCTCGCCGGAGTTGAAACGACACTAATTGCACCATACCAAGCTATACACTGAAATTATAAATTGTAAATGAAGATTCAAATAAATATATAGTTCAATTCACGTAAAGACTATAGGATGATTGTTTATAGATGCAAAAGCTTTAAAGAACTGAATTTATGAGCTTCAAAACTTATACGCCTATTTACAAATACCCTGTATACAGTAATGTTTCGGCACAATTTTACAGTAATTTGGTTTTACTATTGGATTGCAACAAGCCAATAACAGACAGTAAATATTAATTATTTTTAATAAGAGGTTATTCGAACTTTCAACAAACTTTTTCTTACTATATAACCGTTATATTATTTGATATTTCTGAAACTACTGATTTTTGGGTATGGTGTACCATACATTTACTGATGATATACCTCCTTAAAGGTTTTAAACTTAAACCCATGGGGTTTTAGGAGTAAAAGCTTTAAAGAGGTATAGAGTCCATACTCTGTCTGAAAATAACCTAGATATTTAAGAACAAAGTTCCTTCCACTGGCTTCGTCAGAGTCGTTACATAGATATTTCATTGTACTGAGAGATTGATGAGCTCTCACATCAATTGGTTGAATACTACATGACATGACTTTGCGCAAAGGCCTCTAAGAACCACGACTTAGACTGCCATTCAATTCGGTTTTAGCATTTCGATTTAAGAGCGTTCAAAAAGGCTGATTGGTATGTTCAGGTGCTATTGTTAGGCTAATTACATAATATTAATCATCTTGTGCCTTTTGACATCCGAACAACTAATTACAGTATTTAACGCACGCGTGAAAAGTTTAACAAGCAACTGTCTTTAGTACAATAACGTTTTGTATATTCATCGCCATCTTGATTTCAGCTGTCAACAATGGTGAACATAGGTCTCACCAAGTCTTTCAAAAGGACCGAGTGGAAGTAGAGTCCAATATTTTATGTATTAAAGAGGGCAAAACACAACATGAGTTTAATTATATTATGTTACTTTAAATTTGGAAATACAAAATTGTACGACGTTGTATCTTTGTGTTCACCGACCTGAGATATAAGATTATACTATGAAGCGATTCAATTCAGTAGTGTCCTAGTAAAAAAAACTAAACATATAAGCTTTTGCCTAAATAAAATATGCAGAGTAAAGATTAACCATTAACAAAAAGAATATCTGCGTTTCTTCACTCAACGCTCAATATAGCAGACACTGGTGCTTTATTTTATTAGGAAAAAATTAAAAGCGTTTCATTTTGTCTAAGCCTATTTTAATAACCAGCCATTTGAGATTTCTCAATAGAAAATATTTTTATCAATTCTTAAAAATATCCAAACAAAAATAATAGATCGATAAATTCAGGTATTTCTTAATATAATTAACGCACAAGGAACTAGACCCTTGTTGTCAAACATTTGCCGTCAATCAAAACCAAAAAAGGCATGCTCAGGTGCCAAACAAAAAATGCGTATACTACAGGAGGATTGGAAATAGGTTTAAAGCTTTTTTCTGACAAAGGAGCTATACATTCAACTCAATTTAAGACTTTTACTACCTGTTTCCGATCATCCTGTATAAAATGAACACTCTGAAACTCTATTGGAATATGACTGGCCAATAACAGACAGATAATAAACATTAATTGATTTTAGTATGTAGTTATCCGCATATTGAACACGCTTTTTTTACTATATTACTACTAAGTTATTTATTACTTCTGAAAACATTAATTGACAGCAAATGAGCTATACTATCACCACTTAACGCATTTTTAAGTGTTTCTAATCATCCTGTATTAAATTACGACTCTGAAATATTATTTAATGTGGTTGGCCAATATTAGACAGATAGTAAACAGTAATTAATTTTAATTTGCAGTAATCCTAATATTGAAAAAGCTTTTTCTTACTTTGTTATCGTTACATCATTTATTATTTTTGAAACTATTTGTTTTTATAAAGATATACGTTAATTAACAGCAAATAAGTTATATGTTTACAAGTTTAAAACTTTTTTACACTTATTTCCAGTCAACCTTTACATAGCATGACAATGAAAATTTTACATTATTACTTAAATCTAGCAGTGTACGAAATATAAAGATTATTTTTTATGTAATTAATGTTTATTTTTTACGTTTCTTTCTGAACTAAGTTAATAGATTATAATACGAAGTCAGTCGAGACAGCTAGTTGATTAATAAAGACTAAATTCCTAAAAAGAAAATGTAGTGCTCACTTCGAAAGAATCCGAGAGATCCCGAATGCAAGTTTCTACCTGCGCCGTGATTCAACTCGACTGGCCTTGGACTAATCTTAGCGTGTTTAATAAAAAAAAACTACGATTGCGTCACAGGTTTGAGCTTTTTATAATGTGTTAATATTATTTATATGATATACAGGTTGATAGGTTAAAGATGTAAATGTTTTAAACGGGTGAATGTGTAGCTCATTTGCCAGCAAATAATATATACAACCTTCATGATGTATATTTTGAAACTCCATTGGAATTCGACAATCCAATAACTTTTGGCAGTAAACAGTCTGTATGGGTAGACAGTTAACAATAATTTATTTTAACATGTCTTGTCTATATTACGTATTGTTTCTGAAATCATTGATCTTCTGAAGACATTGATTACATCAAATAAGATATACATTAACGCTAAAACTTGAATATCTGTAATTGATCACCCAATGTAAATACTTTTTGTTTAGAAACAGAAAATAATTTATTACAAAGTTTATGAACCGAGAAGTACTCCGGTCAAATGACATTAACACATCTGCTGTCGACGCAGAACATGTTCAATTATTTTAAATTATCGAACGCCCACATTGCAATTAAATCTTTTAGTTCTATATGAAACATTGAACACGAACTGTATAGTCATACAGTTCGTATAAGCAAACCTCTTACATTATCGACAATGTAGTAATAAAATAGGAAATACATTATTAATATTTTTATCATTATAAGCTCCTTAGGCTTTAACTTATTTCTTTTCTACGTAAATGACGTAATGATAATAAAATTAATTATCTGTTTATCTAAATTACAACTATTTATTTCTTTCTCATACAAGACATATGACGTTGAAACACAAAGGACAGTTGACCTTGATATGGTCGATAGAATATGCTCGACCTAAGCAGCTTCCATTGAAGATTTACAGGTGATACCTACAACTAAAATGACAAAGATGACGATTTTGTTTACCAATAACGTAATATTGTCAACAGGCAACTACCGTCGTCAGATTAATCTTTTATATTTTCGTTCTATATCATTTTTAGTCACATTAGTTATAAAGTATTACAGTTACCTGATACAAAGCGTTTGGTGTATCTTCTTTAACTTCCACAACTAGCCTTGTGAAGAGGCGATCTCTGTCACTCACGCCGTCTACTTCTCGCCAGCTCTCCTCAACACTGTCCACCGGCTTCCACCTCCACGTCAGTCTTTCGCCAGGAACCTCAACAGCACATTCAAAGGTGACTTCATCACCGACTGGAGCAGTAACCGATTCAGGATACTTCGTGAAGCCCATGCCAATCTCTGTGAAAAACATTGTTTTTTTAATGATCAATAATTTTAAAAAAATTACGTTTAAATACAATTTGTCCGGTCATCGATGTCAGAATCTTTAATGGCTTCTTGTAAACATACATAAGAAAATATATATCTTAATACTTGACTTTATGGAGGTAGTAATTCTTTGTATGGACAATATATACTATATGCACTTTTACGATTGAATCACTTATTAAGAAAGCCTTTCTAAATCTAAAAAAAAATTTGAAGAAAATTTTTGTGCCAACAGTTTGTACAGACTTCGTAGGACCTTAAAAATGATCGGTAGCCTTCAAGTAATTTTAATGTCAATTAAAAATGTAATAAAAAATAAATGTTCCTGTTACGTTTCTTCCGCTTTTTCTTCTCCGTTATAGGGCATTTATCATTCTAAACAGGTAGTAAATTTATCTAGACGTCAATAATATATAAAAACATTGTATTTTATATAGTACAAACATATTGTATACATATTTTCTTCTATATTGGTATGTATACAGAGTGATTGATTATAGGTGTGAAAGCTTTAAAATATATAACTAATCTGTCTGCAAAAACCTATAAACCTTCTACACCTATTTTAAATCATCCTGTATAAAGTAATTACTCTGAAATATGTGACGTGAATTTATTTTTGCGGCTGCCCGATAACTTCTGGGAGTACTTAGTATATACGTGGACAGATAGCAGATAATAATTAATTTTAATTTTCAATTATCCTCTTTTTTATTAAGTTACCATATAATTACTGACACTGATTTTATGGTAATGGTATAAACTAATTGATAGCAATTGAACTAAACATTCATATTTTTAAAACACTTACAAGTATTGCTTATAACCCTATATATCACGTATATGTTATGTATTATAGGTTACGCAGCAGCTATGTTTTGAATAGTCTAACACCACAGAGAGTGGAAAACACGTTTAACTTTAATCCTGAGCGGAATAAGACCAATCAAGATTCTTTTGTAGAAAATAAGCGCAAAAGACTGCTGAAATCAATATCCAAAAGTGTATATGCGAAGATAATTTCTATCTGCATTCTATTTTGAAATACAAATCGACTGAATGTAATATATTTTAGAGTATCTAAAGTCAATCGATTTATTAATAATCAGTATTTCAATTCACAATATAAAATTCGGGTAAACAGTTTTAAACAACACCGTCGATAAATTTATTAAATAAATATAAATTATTATTAAAACAATAAATTGTGTAAAATATTCAGGGAAATATAATCATTCTCAGTATTTAAGAAAAACAATAAACAATGAAAATTTTTTCACATCAATACATTTTAATTTTTAATTTTACTAATGTTTATTACAACGTTCACTTATAGCATCATTTTTCGACGCACGACTGGCTAAAATAAATATAATGAACAAATGCACTTAATTAATAAAGTAATAAGTTAAAAGCAACTTAAAGTTCGAGGGTAAAGAGCTATAAAGCTTTAACTTTATGATAATGTCGTTATAAAATATCTATAGAATCATAATTAAATGCGACATTTTTAATTAAATGTATTAAAACATTCAATGTTTTTTATCAGACAAATAAATATTAATTCACAATAAGTTGCACATTACAATCCATAGACTTATTTTTATGGGGGCATGTGGAGGAAATTAAATAAGATTTTGAAATGAAAATTACATTTTTATTTAAATGCGCGTGATCTGTGCGAAAGTGCTTTCTATCACAACTGGATACACCTACACAAGAATGTAAATAGCAAATAACCACGACTATTTATGTTATTTATTTATTCAATGATGTAACATTATTTTTTATTTATTGTTAACTAGACCTAGACCTATTTTTATTTTAATTATAATAATAATTTCAGATACTAATATAAATAATAATATGGATCACAACTGTTCCACAAATATGGAAAGGGAAAAGCCCTTGTTTTTTACTCTGTAGAGGATCCGCCTAAGCAACCCAATACGTCGTTTTACTCGATCAACATCGAATGTAAAAACCACAACCAAGTTTCTAATCGGACATTAAAAAATAGTTCGAACAATCATCTAAAATCCTAACTAATATAAGCAGGCGATAGAAAAGTCAGCAGAAAAAGTCAAAGTTCATATATTTACAATATTAAGAATTATAAAATAAATCTTTAATTGATTATCGTAAGCTTTCCTCAGAACACATACCAGACTGGTTTTTTCTTTAGGAGCTTGAATAAGCGATAAATCATCGATACAATAATAAACGCTTTTTGTTTGCATACAGAAAGGTTATTTGCAACATTAATGCCGCCGCGAATAAATCGAAAACAATTCCCGATGCCCTTGAAACATTGTTACAGCACATTCTCATCTCGAATGACGCATCCGAAATCAAAATTTTAATCGTAAATCACAAATTCGTTTCACCGATTATCAACTTAATCCCTGTACGCTGTGGTCCGTTTTCATTTGGTACAAGGGAGACGCATGTTGTATAACTGATATATGAAAAATTTATTGTTTTTTTTTCTCATAAGGCATTGGAAACACGATCAGGAATTTAAACTAACAACTTCATCATGCAGCCAATTCGATTCTTTAAATCATTTTGTTTTAATCTGTGAATGAAATGAATGTTCAATCGTATGTCTTTCCTGCGATGATTTATTTTTTTAATTATCCACTATTATATTTTAAGTATTTATGTGATTAACTTAATTATATATATATATATATACATATGAATGTATATCTATAGATATACAAGTCCGGAGCTACATTATTCTGATATTTATATTAAGAAAGTATAGCTTCGGACGGCACCGATAAATTGCTAATAATTGAATGCCTCTGCGCAATTGATTGTCGCGGGTAATCGTGCAAATGGACACCGAGCACTTGAGTAGGGAACTGATAGCTAAAGAAGAATCAAAGAAGTGCCCACTTATAAACATATGAACCGCTATAATACTTTAGAGTTTCCCAATCCTGAGAAACAATATGTAGCGACCCTATCAGAGGATCTCCCGGGAGTCGTCAAATTTCGCTACTGCTTCAAACCCTCGGAATCGGCAAGTGCGACTTGACCAGCAGTCAAAGTCATAACTCTATAGGCACATAACTCGAAAACAGCTCGACTATTTCGACAAACTTTTATTTGCATAAATTCAGACAAGTATAGTTGTTTTATAAAGAAAAAATGAAAAAAAAAACGCCGAAAATCAATAAAAACGAAATTTATATTGCCATAAAAATGTTTCATTATGTTTCATTTCTCCTTCTGTGTATATCATAATGCATTTCAATGAAAATATTGATTATTTTTAACATGTGCGTTGGAAATAATAAAAATATTGTTGTTAGTAATCGTTGATTTATTAGAGATACTTATTATAAAAATTTGAATTGTCATAAATTATACTTTATCCGCCATCGTCCTTTCTGCCTTAAACGCCCACTGCAAGGCATAAGTCTTCTCCACAGATATCTAAGGGGAGTGTACCATAATCGCCACTCTTGGGAGACAGGTTGGCGATCGCAATGTTGTATTATGTTCCGCAAAGGAAACTACTGCCCGTCCTCTTGGAGCTTGATTTTGAGCATCGGCTATCCTACATATATAATGTCAAAGTGTAAATTATATAAAACTGTATGTATCGCGGGAATCGAATTCGCGATCTACGATCGTAAGTCTCAATCCTCTACCGCTAAATCGCCACTGCTCTTTATTAAACCACATTTATTTGGATTAGTTACGTCATATAATATATTATTTATATTTAATAGTTTAAAATTTGGATAGTACAACTATAATTTGCTTTTATAGGAAGTTGTGCAATATCTGCTTTAACTAACACAATTACGTAAATATATAAAAATCAACTACACTCTATTAAAAATTATGAGTTATATTTATTTTATGTGGCATCAATTTAACGTGAGAAATTCAAGCAAAACAGAGATATAAAAAAGAAGTTGAGATATTATCTATGACTATTAATTTTCATATAATAGCTACAATATTTTAAAAAACACGACTAATTAAATCCAATAATGAAAAAGCCACGAAAATAAGTATAATAAATGACTATCTCTCCGTCTGACTTCATCCTGCCAGAATCTATTGACTTAACGCATTACTACTACCTTTATTTATTACTATTATATTTTATTTTATACATTGATTAAAAATAGTTATAAATGCTTTAAAGTGTTTTTGCTGTCAAACGAATTAATGTATTATAATGTTCGATTGTCAGTCTTTTCTAATCATTCTATTGTAAATATGTTCGACTCTTTTGACACTTTCTAATCGGAATATTAAATGATAGATTGATAACCCAAGCCGAGGAACTCTCGAGCAAGCCCTTACAACTTATAACTCTATGAGGCGTCCGTCTAACAAAGACTGACCTGACTGACATAAATCTAGACCAAGAGCCATCAGTGTGTGTCAAATCAAATGATTTATCAATAAGAATAACAAATACATATTAATTCACACCTACTACTTGACTCTTATTAACTACTGTACTTACTAGACTCCGTTTATAAACCTGAAAGCTTTTTAAAGACATTAAATTGCAAAATGACTAGGTATTTTCAATACAACTGCATAAAATACCGTCAGCGTCTATTGAATAGAAAGCTTAAATATATAAACGTCTCTATGATTCTCTAAGAGATAAAAACTGTTTACTTCAAAAGGTCCGGGCAAGTCACATTCCGTAATTGGCTCTTGATTCCGAAATGTTCCCGGCAATCAGATAAGGAACATTCAAAGCATGAATAGAACCCGAGCATCCACACAAAACGAGAGCGCGGAATAACAACTATAATAAATAAGCACTTAATAAGTTTTTGGATTTATTCTAATGGAGAAAAGGAGAACAAAGAGCTCTTGTCTACGAAGTTTTGTTCAAATATACATAGACTGCGGATCTACATCTCTTTTCGGAAAAGTATTCTAACAGATTAAAAACATTTAATTCATTAAGTAAGAAAAGGACCAATATTTAGCCACTTTCGTACATGAAGTGGTAGTCGTGCAACAAAGTGCACCGCCCGCCAGCCTGCTGATAAATGCGTATGCGGCAAACAATGCGAATTGCACAACTGCCACCGTTAAATCACTCAACACGTGTTTCACCCCTCCACGGGGCATCTTCACAGGTTATGTTACACCGATTAATGCTAAACACAGAATCTCTTTTCTTACTTAGGATGGACTTCCGCAAGGTAACGCCTGATTCCGTTAAATATTTAAGTCATTCCTTCTATATATACTATTCCTATCGTTCTCAGCTAAAATGGCTGCCTTTCCGACAGCGCCGTTCCATGCGTACACTTAGTACACTTTACTCTTTACTCTTTTTTATAACTTCTCTTTTCTTCTTATCATCTCAAATCAAGTTCGTAACTAGTACACAAAAACACTTGGCATCTTCGCAGGAATGCCCGCATACTTCCTCTCTCTATATTATATTGTTTAACCTGCTTACATCCTTTTACCTTAAATCTAGATTTCTTTTTTTATGTGACCCACACGATACGTTGCTTGAAATAGACCATACCTATTAATTATACTATATTTACGGAGAAAGCTTTTACATACTGTTGTCGCCGTCAAGTTATAGAATGAATTACCAGAAACAATAAGATGCGCTGAATCGCTGTGATTTTTAATTTCTTAAAAAGATGTTAAAAGAACACTTCCTTGGCCTCTGAAATAGGATATCGTGCAGCATTTGTTATTTATACGTATTTATGTAGTATCTTTTCTACGTAATATAAATACACTTGAATGATTATATATGTACATATATTTATATAGATATGATTCTGTAAAAGTATGTGTGTATGTATTTCTATGTATGTTAATGTGTTAAATATATTTAGTTTTTTAAATTCATGCTGTTATTTAAGCAGTAATTTTTTTATTCATTTCAATATATTTTAATACTGTATATAAAGTTAAATAATTAATATAACTTATTTATATATTATATACATGTATACGGTAATATATATTATAAATGTATATTTATGTATATATATATATATATATATTTATATATATATATACATATATATATATATATATATATTATAATACATAAAACGCTTAAAATAGGAAAGAGTATCAATATGTTTAGTGTACTATAGTCTGTAATGTGTTATTATGTATTGCGCTTCTCTTCATGTCTCTCATCTCCATCCAAAGGTTGTCTGGTGGAGATCGCCGCGAGCGATAAGGCCGCTTTTTGTAGCCGTATATATATATAATAAATAAAAACACTACACTCGTCGTGCAATCTTCCACTTAAATATCTCAACCTTTGTACTGACTTTACTCAATCCACTACTGGCACTTTTAAAAATATTAGAGAAATTAAAAATTATGTTATTAAAAATAATAACGTGCTACAAAGGTTTAAAATGAAATTTGTTGACATGCCTCTTCAACGACATTGAGGTATAACATGTATACTTCTTTTCAAAGAAGTAACATAATTGAGTTGTGTGAGTGACTTCTCTTTATTGTTATAGTCGCGCAAAAAAAGGCTTTTTTTTGCTCCAAATGAAATATTTGGACGTAGTTGCATTCAATATTTGAAAATTTAATAATAACAGATTAATTGCACCCAATATACACAAAAGACACTACTAAGAAAGTAAACATTCCTTAGTTGTACCGAACAGAAGTGTAGTGTTCGATATTTGAGTAAGTGTATATGTTGTGCGTGTCTGTTCATGTGCAAGCGGACCTATTCAACAGGAGACTATGGGCTAGCCGCAACGCGGTGGACTTCCATATGCCCCTTAGTGTTGCGAATAAATATAAATACAATATATGAAATATTTTAATGTTATTTATAATTATCAAGCATGAATTTCTAAATATTGGTGTGGTATGAAAATAATTTAATTTATACTTTACTGTACGAACAAAACATAGATTCAAACAAAAATAAACCTCATATAAGTGAGCTAGATCCTGTTTACTTTCTTCCTGCAAATCCATTTATTAATGTAAAAGAAAACAGAGGAATAGTATAAATTTAATACAAATGGTTCACGTACGTAAATATGCTGTTGTTTTTGTACTTAGTCAAGTAAGGAAAGGAGTCTGGTTAGTGAAAGTGAACGCCAATGCATTGCAATGTAGTCTCCATAAACCTGCTAGGCATGTCGTTAGCTTCGAGCACCATATACATTTCCCTATAACATAATGGGACCGACACCCGTGCAGTGAATCCATGAAATGTTAACAAGTTACGTAACACATATTTATATGTATCAATTTTTAAGTGGTAAGAAGAAGCATATATACATGAAGTCATATTTAGCTGGAACTTAGCTAGAGGGCTTCCACGAAAACTCTGGACGTGAGACTATTTGTTTCGCCGGTTAAGAAGCACATACATTGTGGCTTCATATACATTGCAGCCATAAGTTACCTAAAATAACTTAGGCATACAATGTAGCTATGCCTACCAACTAACAATAGTCAGTATAAAATTGGTAGCTTCCTAAGTTATCACTCTGAAACATGGTAATTTTTTTTCTATTGCAATGCGATAGGCCAATAACTTCAGCGCAGTACAAAGTATAAATAGACATATAGTAGAAATAATTAATATTCAAAAGTAGTAATCCGAGTTTTAAATTAATGCTTATTTTATTATTTTTGTAACCAATAATTTTTTTTGAGTTAAACATTTATCACTTCGAAGCTTTTACACCAGTAACTAATCACTTTGTATACGTGTCTGTCTATCGTCAGCAGTGTTAAAATTTTAACAACAAAGAAACACAAAATGAAAGCGTCGAAATTATTAAAAAGTTACCATGAGGCTTAATATCAAGTAGATAAAATAACAATGAACAGTAATGAAGAAGCAGAACATCAAAATCCGATCTAACCCGATTATACCCATAAACGGATCCCGGCGCGTCGAGAACTCGATTTATCCGATGATCAGAAGTTGACGTACCAAGATGTAGGTACCAATCGGAATTCGAGTCTATCGCCTCGTATCTGGTATAACTTGTAATGAACCCGCCCAACGACCCGAGCCGAATGGCCGGGCACGGTTTGAATCAAGCGTTAGACGTTTCGACGTAATTCATTACTCGTAATTGCTGCCGGCCGAGTAAAGCCGGAGCGTTATAATTCTGTTCAATGGATTATTGGATCTGCAGTGGAATTGTACGTTAAATAACCGTGGGAGTATTTGATCAAATTGCTGGCTAATTGCCTCGGCGCCACATTCAATTTGTATATTTGATATTGTCGAGTGCATGAACGTGATTATCACAGTTAGTTACCTGCACAGTGCAGAAAATAGATTTTAAAACTATTTAACACTACAATTTAAAATATTAAACTTTAAACAACTATAGAGATGTATATAAAGTATACAGGATGATGTGTTACATGTGTGAAAGTTTTTAAAGAGTAGCAGAATAGCTCATTTGCTGTTAATCAAAGTATGGTACATCCTTTACAAAAATCAATGGCTATAAAAATAATATATAGCGTATTGATAGTAAAAGTTAAAATTTAAAGAATTATATAAATATATATAAGATATACAGAATATTTGGTTACGAGTGTAATAGTTTTAAAGTTGTGAATGAATGGCTCATGTGCTGTTAATTAACATATAGCACACCTTATCCAAAAAACTATATATAATAAACGTAATGATAATATAGTACCATATAATTTTTAAAAAGTCGCCAAAGGCTAAAAAAGATTTTGTTCAAAGTAATCATTTAAGGCAAAGTGATTTCAAATAAGTGCAATAGCTTTGAAACTTTTTACTGAGAAGTGAGCCATACATTTTACACATGTAAACAATCACTCTGTATAGGAATATTAAATAAAAATTTATATTAATATTTAAACGGACGAAAATCGCCAAGTGTGTTATTAAGCGCATAACTCAAGAACGACCCAAACGTTTTTTATTTTCATATTTTCGTTAAACAACTTTTTAAAAGTTTTTATCATGAGAATAAAAAAACAATTGCGCGGAAAATAGAAAAAACAACGCTTTTCTTTTTCACACAAACTACAGATTAAATTGTAACACCTGTCCTTAGCTGTCAAACATTTTACAATCAATTCAAACAATAAAACTTGTTAGGTTTTGCAGTTGACAAAATAGATAACTTATTTTTGTAAGCAATTGTTATTTATTACCACGACTTTAAATTAAATTTAAAGTAAAAATTGAGTAAATAATGCAATGTTGAACCTAGATATACATTTCGCGGATTGCAATTGTAGAGCATGATAGAGATAACGATGGTAATGGTGACTCTTTTCAGTCTTCGAAAGTAGGTTCGACTGAATATAAAGAGGTCGCCCAGCTTCTCGATAAACGTATAAGGTTAAAGCCCTCGTGAATCTATGCGTGCGAGGAGCCTCGGAAAGGGAACGATTGACTGAGACTGCGATTTCCACTATCTTTTTTCTTGTCAAGAGCTTAGGACTTAGAAAATATATTTATATGTATTAGGGTGACCGGAAAGTAATGTCGTTTTCTTGTACGATGTATTCACCTACGTTATCAACAACCTTTTGCCATCTAATATACAAATTTTCAATGCCGGAGCGGTAAATATCAATCGATTTTTCTCTAAAATATGTCGACAGAAACGACATTACTTTCCAGTCCCTCTAACATAAATCTCTATGCATCTATTACAAATATACATATATATAATCTTTAACTCTTCCGTTTCAAACCATCTATATATTTTGATTTACTAGCAGTAAAACTAGCTTGATAGTAATTTCCGAGTTCGAATAAAATCGGAATGTATAGATACCTGAAATAAACAAAAAGTTACATACGCTTTACCGATATTGAAGAATTCGTTTATTGCTTTTTCTGTAAATTTCTTTCATAGCTATAGAGCAATATTTAATATCTGCCGAAATACATGCAAGCAAATAAATATCTACAGAATACTACTTGAGTAACGAAATACTTGATGAAAACTCATTAGAATGAATGTATCGCTCTTTGAAATATTTTTACCAACACACGAGTGTAAATACTGTGTGGTCTTTGTAGCATGATTTTAAATATCTTGAAGAATAACGTACATGGTATTAACTAAATTTTATGGGTCACATAAAAAAATTAAAAACGTTCAGTTTGTTTCATGATTAAATCAAAACATCAGACATTGTTAAGTTTTAAAAATAGCCTGAATAGTTTCTGGTAGACTTCCCTGTAGATCAAGCCTTCCGAGCCGGTACTTATATAATTAAAATATTTGATAATACAAAAATGCTTTCCTTAATAACGATATTTTAAATTTAAATGCTTTAATAAAAAAATTATAACTAATTAAACTATGTTTTCTATTTCATACACTGAGACTTCTAACTCTTGGTTCGACTCACTCTCTGCTCGGCTAATGCAATAGAACAATTTTTATAGAACTAGAGAAAACAGAAACAATCTGCTGCTTCTACACTAGAACCCATATCATCATTATATTTTGATGAATTTAAATCACTGCGAGTTTAATAATGATGTGTTTATATCTACATGATATTGCTTTATGGTAAAGAAAACCTTAAGTTTGATTTAATGCCTTTCTTACTTTTCATTAATCTTTGACTATTGGAGACTTTTAACTAGACAGCAAGGCTAAAAACTTTTGCAGTTTGTGATTCAAGGAGACAGTACAGCCTAGATAAATTAGTAAGACTCCGTCAAGGGCCTTCACTTAAATCGTTACACTAGACATTATTTGGCTGAAATACGCAGTAATTACATTTAGCTTTATCATCGTAATATAGGTAACATATATAAAATAAATATATAGAGACTAGGAATTAAAATATTAAATTAATATTATTTTATTGTGATTACAATAAGTATAATTTCTTTAAATTTGACAATAGTCAAATTCACAGATAAACATAATATAACGTAGTCTAAATAAAACTAAAGTTTGTTATATTTTTCACATCTATGTCGATACAGTGGCATTTCGACGTAACGTCTGCTCGAAAACTAGCTGAGTAGTTGCTCAACTAATATGTTCACACAAACACACCGCGCGCCGGCAGTATAATCATCGACGACGGCTAACTAGGAAATTACTTTTGTACACACAATTAACTTTTTTATCATTAGGGTCCCGCATTACAGTTTCTATCTAAAATTTCTTTAATAACAATTCTTATGTAGATAAACAATTTTTTGAAAACAGAATACATTTTTTTTAATACTTATATCTAACGATGGATAAATGTATATATTTTAGTACCGATAATATTGACGACGAAGATAATTTTAGGACTATAATTATTTCAAATCAATAAAAATAAATACAACCTGTATTTATTTTTATTGTACAGTAAAAGGATGCAGACTAAATAAACTGAAAAACTTCGTGTTTGATTAATCGTAATAATCTTATATAATTCACACTTTGTGCAATAATTATATAGAATTTCTTTTGCACATATACAAGTTTACAGAAGATGGGCAGCAGCGTGCTCTACATAATATAATTTTACACTGTGATCGCCAACCAGCCTTCGAATAGTGGCGATTATAGTATATCCCCCATAGATAACTTTGAGATGGCCTGTGGCTTGCTGAACGTCTGTAGGCTAAATGACCTGAGCATGTGAACTTCGGGGGCCTCATTGAGTGATTTGGCATTCAAAATTCATACTTAATTTTTTTTAAATAGAATGCAACATAGTCTACGTTGTCGACCGGAAAATGTTGAAACACATAGGCAGAAATAAACATAACTGCAGAATAATGTATGTTTCAACACATTCCGCAGTTAGGTTTAAGTCGATAAAGACAAGTAAAAATTATTTAGATAGTTATTATACAAAATTCTTTTGTATTGAAAAAATTCGACATCGTTAACGAGCAAGTGTGACCGCTTACTATAAATGCATGTGTAAATGCAACGGCAATGAGACTCAGAAAATATTTTGTTTATTCATCTATTACAAACTTTTTCCACCTCCATAATCTCCCTTTCAAAACATCCTTTAGTTAATTATCAATTAGTACTAAAAAGCGTCCAATCACGTAAGGTGTACAAACTAGAAAAAGATGTATGATCTGCTTTTCATTCGTGCACTTTTATCCGAGTGGTCGTGGTCATGTCCCGGTAGGTTGTTGTGCCCTTGCTGCTCCTCCTATGCGTCGCCATCTAGCTCGGTGTTTGGCGAAGACAGAGTAACCATTTATGGAATTTTCGTGACAGCTTGAGATAAATATCAAACATCAATTCAATTTAATTAAGTATTACAGGTTTCAAGGTAGCTTTCCACTTGTTTGTTACAATAGACATTACAGAAGCAAATTATTCATTACGTAAAACAGTTAAAAATTATTCAATGAAAACAGTTAACGACTCAAAAACAATGACTTTCGCATTATCATTAAAATAGCATTGTTCGCAATAAAACGATAAAAGGCTTGTTTAAAAACCAAAAATTCACGTAATAAAGAGAACGTTGAACGTAATATTTGTAACCGTGTTTTTAACCCCGGAACCTTATCCGAGTTCATCTGTGAGCTCACGCTACCGTATTAGACCATTTTTTTATTTACCAACAATAAAGCCCCTCGTCAATGTGTGAGTAGCTACCTGTCGTATCCGACGGGAGAACCCGTCACGCCGGCTACAACTTGAAAATAGAGTACAACAAACAACACATCACGGATTTCTAATTCACACGTAATACATCACAGCTTACACAGGAAAGCTTAACGAAACTACCAATACGCGTCCCGCGTTGTATAATGAATTCCGTGAAAATCTCGTTTGACATAGTGTTAAGTAATACCGGTAAGGTTTGTGACCAAGAAACGAAGGCGGACTGTTTCAATTTGTTGTGGTATTAAAATGTAGAAAATAACAAGTTGGTAAGAAAAAGCCTTAGTATATCAACGTAAAATTAATTAAATCTTAATTAAAAGATTAATTAAATACTTTGTATTATTGTTGCGCGATTAAATGTAATACCTAATAATTTATTTTTACAAAACATACTTTGACTTTTATTTTCCTACCAGTAATCTTGTAGACATCATTTAAAACAATTTCGATAGTAAAATATATTAAATAATTTAAAACAGCAAACAAAGTCGATCGGGTACCTCAGGTTTCTTTGTGTTTTACTGTACTAACATGGCCTCTAAAAACTTTATCAATATCTTTCAGCCTTACATGTTGAATTTACTCGACGATACGTAAATATAGACATATATACAGATAATATTTTACATTAATTGACTATACAAACGAAAAAAATCTCTCTAATTAATTCAAAAGGACCCCTATTTGAAGTTAACAAATTAAACTCAATTTTTTGTTAGACAAAACAAAACATACCATTGTTTCTCGGATTTTGTAGAAACTTTCTAACTCTCTTTTTTACATATGATAGGTAGAGTGTAAAGGTTTCAGGGGAATGAATTTATAATTAATTTACTGTCAATTAATGGTACACCCTACCCGGGATCAATGGTTGGAAATAATTAATAACGTAAAAAATATAAGGTATTTTAAATTCGGATTAATGTATGAAAAATTTAAATTTAGTTTACTATCTATTCCCTGCACACTTTGTACTGAGAGATACTGGCTTGTCGCATTCCAATAGAAAAAATAAATTAATGTTACGAAAGTTTACTTTATACGGGTTTTATATAGGTGTGAAAGCTTTAATGTTTTTACAGACAAATGAGGTATACATTCACCTTTTTAAAGTTTTTAAACATTTTTTACAACTTTCGTATCAAAAATTCTTTCGATCAAATACACATTTTTCTTTTGTGACTCAATTCATTATATTTCGTTACTACTAATAATATATAAAATTAAATTAAACGAGAATAAGATGTCAATGCGTCATCAGTAGAACATAAATTACAAAACTGACGCATTTCGATAAGCTGTTGCTATGATATCACTAATTAGAACATTACGAAACAAGCAAAATAATTTAAGCGTTTCATTGATATAAATGTGAACATCGTATCTGTGTCGGAAAGGGCAAAGGTATTGTATTCTGTTATTAACACATTCCATGCCACGTGGGGCGTATACGACCCCCGTTGTACTTTCCGTTCAGGCCATTTGCAGTTTTTATTAAAAACAAAGGATTCATAAAAAAATTATAGTATGGTCGAATATAGATAACTTCACATCACGTATGCGCGTACGCAATGCGTATTCCATTTGCAGTATTAAAAAAATATAAAGCATATTAAACAACTTTTTTAATTTTTAAAGTGTGTGTCGTATACACCCCACGCGGCCTGAATGGAAAATCTTCAAAAATTGCCGTGGCACGAAACGTATTAATGCCGGGTGCTGGGTCTGTGACAGTACAGTTCTTAATGACGACCCTGTAGCAGATTTAAGAAGACCTCCTAACTATGCGTTAGCCTTCAGTTAAACCAACCGGACTTCTCTCCATACATATCTAAATTTTAATACGAGTAGATCCTGCCAAAGATACTTTGTAATACCGTCCCAAAAATAATGTAATATATGCCCTTGACAAGCCTAAATCGCTCACCAGGATATGAATTCACTGTTACACCTTTCATTTCTACCTCTACCGGTTATTTTGTTAACTAGGATAACACATGTACCTGATGTTAAAATATTTAGATATATTTATCTCTCAAAGAACAGTAACTTTTTCGGTATATACATATTTTAATGTTCTTGTAAAAAGGAATAAGTCCGAACTAAAAGATGTCACCGCTATAAATTCTTGAGCGCTTTAAAACCCTATTGTTAAACACACTTGTTCGTTCCAAATCAATCTCTTTTGAAAATAGACACACAAAGTGGCAGATGTGATTTTTCTGTATAAAATAGTGTACGACAATATTGACAGCCCTGAAAGTGAATAAGATGATAGGGATATAAAAATTAAAGTATGTTTTGTTAAAACAAATTATTATGTATTAAATTTAGTCGCGCAACAATAATACAAAGTACTTAATTAATCTTTTAATTAAGATTTGATTAGTTTTACGTTAATATACAAAGGATTTTTCTTACCAACTTGTTATTTTCTACATTTTAATACCACAACAAATTGAAACAGTCCGCCTCCGTTAAGAATAGAAGAAATTTGATGGATGAGGGAAGAGAATGCTGATAAAATAAATTATGGATAAAATATTTTGAAAGAAAAAGTCCACGTCTTGGAATAAATTAGTAGGTAGGTGAGACGCCTCAAATGGGGCCTTAAAAAATATTGACAACCCTGATTTTTATTGAAACTTAATTTCACTGTACGTCGTTCCAGTACCTGTCTCAATAACAGGGTGACTTGATTTGCCCGCACCGCTTTATAATGACATAGTTAAAGAAATAGATATTTTTTAATATTAAAATAGCTCAAATTAAGAAACTAGGTATAATTATTTTAATGTTTGATTGTGTAGTGTAACAAGAACTGTAGTTACAGCATTGTCTAGAGTGTAATTTAGTCTTGATTTTATGCCTTAGTGTTTACTTTTAGAAAGTCGTATACCTGGTTTATTTTTTCACGTATACTTTATTTATAGTATAGACTAGTCCAGGGGTAAGCAACTTTTTCAATCAACGTGCCAATTTAAATTTTAAATTATTATGGCCGCACATAAATTAACACTTATTAATACTTTACTAAACCCTATTTATAATTAACATTAGAATCAATAAAATATACAATTTAATCTAAAATATAGGTATACAAATTTTAAGATAAAGTTCAAACAATAAAAGAACAGAAAAACGGTTCACTTGAAATTTATAAAGAAAAATCTACGTAACAAACAGCTTTCTAATCGTGCATTATTCAGTTTTGAACGGTGGTTATTTCCCATAAATTTCATGATAAAAAATCATTTCCAATTTTTCGCAAACGTGTGCACTTTCGAATAGAGACAAGATTTGTTAGCTTATCAAAGCGAATATTTTTTAGAGCTCACCTAAGATTTTTAAAAATTTTCGATGTTTTGTGAGAAAATCGACAAAGTTAGATCAAATTTAGAAATGTTTGGCGGTGCATGTTTAAGGTACCGCAAGCGACCCGCGGACCACGTGTTTCACATCCCTAGACTAATTATATAAGCCAAAAAAAATATTGTTTTTTTAAATAGCTCTTTTTAAAAATAAATAGCATTTAAACGGATACTTACTGGCCGCAGCCGGTATCACAATACCCAGTATGATTTGTAGCAATAACATCAACGCCATTATATCTGAAAATAAAATAAAAAAAAACATTAGAGGAAATGATGAGAATATTGCAACCACGTTTCGATATTATAGAAAAATACAACCTTATTAATTAGGCTATTTTCATTGATTACATATTTGTTGCAAATAATTCACACCACTTGTAGGTATACATCAAAATTTAAAAAAAATTTGGGATAATTATAAGATGGCGGCCGTTAATTTTTTTTTGGCCTTACTTTATCTATATCCCTTTTATTATTATATCATTATCTAACTTTTGAACAAACTTCACTGAGACAACTGGACCTCCGTTGCCATCAATCAATCCAGCTATTTCCCTCGAGCTTGACTATGCTGTCGGTCCACCTAGTGCTAGCTTATTCTCGCTGCCTCTACCGACTCATGGTCTCTCCTCGAGAACCTTCAGACCCGAAGGTAAAAAATGCAAAAAAAATACTCGTATAGCAACCTCATTCAATCCACAAGACAGGAAGGGCTAAGTGCATTGATTAATTCAACATAATTATTTATTGGCAATATATAAATGATTATTAAATCAATAATCATGTTGTTTAAAAAAACTTTCAAAAATTCAGACTTAATTAATACACGAGTCGTGTATTAAGGTGTGCTGTACGAAACATGAGCTTAAAACAACAAAATCCAGACTTCGCCTCTAATCAAAAGGATAAGATACGAAGAATTTAATATTAACCTTTTCAAAGCAACCCTTTACTCTCACATTCTGTATAACAGGGATAAAGCCCTATTATGTAGGGATCAACTATTTATAAGAAATGTAACCTCTTATGTTAAGATTTATCTGTCTGATGAAACAACAGAAATATCGCAATTTAGTGAGAAATATGAACACTAAAGACTGGGCAACTTGTATATATATAATTTTTTTCGGCTTAACCAGGGTAATTGGTTATAGGTATAAAAGCTTCAAAGGGGAAGTTCCTTTGTCGTCAAGAAGCTTTAAGCTGTTAGTTTTACACCTATTTCTAATCACTCTGTCTATAATAATCAATCTCATATATATCACATTATTTTTTTATTGGAACGTGACATACCAATAACTTCTGGCAGTAAAAATTCTATACAGATATAGTAAAAATAATTAATTTTAATATGTAGCGATCCGAATTTACAAAGCTTTTCTCACTATATTATTATTACTTTATTTATTATTTCTGATACCATTGGTGTTTAGTTAAAACGTACCAATATATTGAATATGATTTTCATTAATAACATATGAATATATAACAACATATGAACTGTATTCACTCTGAAGCTTTTGCAACTTTATGTGACATATCAATAAATACAGGCGAGGCGTAAGCCTCCCTCAAAGATATCAATGGGAGGTATACCATAATCGCCACGCTTGGCAGGGGAGATGGCGATCGCAGTGTATGACCCTGCATATCATATTACCACACTGGCGCTACTGGCCTTTCTTTGAAAATTTGGTTTATGAGCAGTGGCAGTCCTATATTATTAACAAGTAGTGTTTAATTATTTAAAATTTTATCCCGGGAATTGAACCCGCGAACTACGATCGCTAGTCTCAGCCAGCAGCTGAACTACCACCACTGTTCTTAATATATAAATACAGTGTTCAATCAGAAATATATTTCATTTATTAATATATTTTTCGTAGTAATATAGGCCAATAACTTTTGAAAGGCTGTCACAGCTAGTTATTTATATATTAACGGTTTATCGCTTTCCGGTGATTAAACTTAGATTCATTTTTAAACGTGCCGAAAGAGAAGTGTTAAAGAGTTAAAAATACAAAAAGGAATAAGAGAGAATAACCGTCCGCTAACGGTTCCAGTTGACTAATATTTGTTAAGTGAAGTGCGTCAGGTTAAATCGAGAGACGCACTTCCGGGCTTCGACCGTCGCGCCGCCCTCCGCGTTGTTTCGACGCGCAATGCATTCGACAACTATATTTTGGTATTTAAAAAATATTTTTTTAACTTCCGGAAAATCATTCAAAAATAGAACAAATAAACGTTTTAAACGTTATCTACTATATAGTAATGTGAAGTGTTAAACCAAATTTATAATGTTCAGTAATGTCAACATTTAAAACAGGGTTCAGGATATATCCAAAATGTATTAAAATTATTCGCGGCTCGCGGCATTTAGTTACGGTAGGGCAATAATGAATTAATTAATAGGTAAATATTTGAATCTTTAATATTTCATAAGGTTTATTTTGAAATTAACAATATAAACTGTTCAACTCATCTTGGCACGATGCGTTGTTTGCGTTAAGTTCGTAAAGACACAGTTTCTATGTGTACGTGACATAATGGACATTTGAAATATTTCTGTTTTATATTATTATTAAAAGTATTTTTTTAATAGAAAGGCTTAGTAAAATAGGTGTAATATCATAGAATAATAATAATATAAATGCGATGAAAACATGTGTTGCACGAAGACTGCCGAATCACTGTCACACAATGAAAGTTGCATATTTAAACACACGCACACTCAGAGCCGCGCGCGAAGATGAGTTGAGATACAACGGTAAAAAATCAACCGTAAATCATTTATTTCACTCAACGCTTACTAAAAAAACGTTATAGCTACGCTTTTTTTTTCAATTGTATTAAATACGACGTATTTGAGTTATTGTACTTTGTGAGACAGCTTTCAGAATAAGATGTTATCTTAAAGACGCGACCAATTTTTTTCCCCGACAGTTATTGTTAAGGTACGAATGGAGACGTGTAACAACAAAACTGGAAACAGGTAGGAGTTTAAGCGGCGGATTAATAATTTAGCCTTCATAAAAACTTCTCGCCTTTTTTTTCAGGACAAAAAAACGTTAAAGGTCCTTCGTAACGTCAGCGTTATCTTATACATTTATACACCTACGTATATGTAACGTTCTTTTCAAAATAGATATTTATAATTATGATCCGCGCGCTTATTAATCATGAATAGTTAATTCCCAATGTCTAATAAATAAAATAGTTGTTATTAAATATAGTCAAAGAACATGTTATATTTTGCGGTAACATAACAATTCATCTCTGAATATACAGAATGATGTATGTATGATGGTAATAAGTGTTATAAGATTAAAAGTGTGAATCTATGGCTTCTTTTCAGTCAATTAATATATTTATTTATATAATAATTTAATCACTATTTATACATTTTATGTATAACAGGGAAATTAATGCCGATCGCTTTCTCTACTAGTTAACCGTATGGGCGGTGCAGAGATAAATTAATAAAAGTAGGTGAATCAATGTTCTCAAAAATAATATAAAACGTAATGATATATTGAGAAAAAACGTTTACAAAATTGGTATTCAAAACATTCAAAACCGATCAAAAAAATGTTGAAAATCTTTAACCCCTACCTTGGCAGATTTTTTTAATATTACATTAATATTCATACCACTTGACTTTTAAGACCCAAGGATGCCAACAGAAAAAACTGAACAAGCGTTCGAAAATTAAGAAATTACCTAAACATTCACATACAAATGATTACTTTGTGTTCAAAATTGATGCCACTATTTTTTTAATTCTGATGTATCTCTACAGATACATTATCAAAAAAAAGGTTAAAGTTATATACAAAGCCAAGCGTATAACTAATTACCCTGTATAGCTACGTTAATGTACATATGGCAATGGCCGATTGAAGCAGGACGCAGATGCCGCCAAGCCTAAGACCTCTTTTAATATAGAGAAACTCCGGAGCTTCCGGGGCCTGGGTTCGGGCCGCTACATAGTACTGTTTCACCGGATTGAAAGACCTGCGAGCTCTCATCGTTTTGGCGCGTGGAATGGGAGAGCAATGGGAGCCAAGGTGTTAAAGAACATGACCTACAACCGTGTGCCACGAATTTAAATATCAGTGTTACTGGTTTTATATATTGCGGTGCATGATAACTATGATATTTTTTCCTTTACTAAGTACAATTTTTTAAATGGTATACTAGCGTTGGAAAATGACTACTTTCTTATTTAATTAAAATATTTACCAGTTTGGTTTTAATTTGTGCTATCAGAGTCACAATGTATGTACATAACACAAAGCACACACACCCACACTAACTAGAGTTCGATTATAGCTATTTGATGCATCGTCATAACACCTTTGGCAGCTATGAAATGCTGAAAAACAGAGCTGCTCGAATCTACTATTCAACCAGCACAGCTGCGTTCTTCTTGTTTTTATTATAACCTAAATATAATAGAATTTATTATCATTAGTGTAATAAGGATATTATTTTATTATTATCGTTATAAGTAGAAACGCTGGTTGAGAAATAAAATTCCAATGAGAATATGTGTAAGGAGACAAATTAGTGTTTTTAGTGATATTAGGAGTTTAAAGCATGTACGTGTGGGTATATCCCCCAATAGATATCTTTAAAAGAGGCACGACGACGACGAATGTATGTACGTTCAAATTTATACTTACAATCGTAGTTTGGAATTCGTTTCGACGGCAAACTTAGATGAATTACATAACACTTATTCTACTCGCAAAAGGTAAAGGAAACCATGGTTTGCAAACCGGTATTTTCTAGTACTGCTGCGACCTCTAGGTTGGTTATGCACTGTACCTTCATAGTGAGACTTGGATCCTAACAGCACATGTAATGATGCATTAATTTTATATAAATAAGTAGTTATTATATTATATATGACAATACATCAAAGTAAGGTAGCGATGATAAACTTAAAGGGAAGACCAGTAAGACCGCGGCCTGCACCCACCATTTCCTGTCGACGTTGACAAGGTTATCTGTTAAGCTTGCAGCATATACAACAGCCCTTAAAGAAAAGATATAAACTACTGAATTAGGAACTATGAATTTCAAAACCTAAATTTATTTTTTAATAATCATAGGTTGTTCAAATGTTCCTTGCGGTAAATCTGCAATAAGCTCTCTAAGCTTCCATATATTACGAGCTATTACGTTATTGTTATAAAAACTTTTATCTATAAAGCATTAATTGTCTTTAATCTAACAAAATTTTAGTTTAAAATACATTAATTTCAATGCGTATAAATACAGTAATCATGTATGTTGTCATGTTACAGTTTAAGTGCCTTCTTTTTGTTTTATTAAAAGTTTAGTTAGGAAAAAATATAACTTCATTATCCCTAAACCATAAATGTATATAACCGCTGCGAACCTAGGATTACGTAAACAAAAATAAATAAAAAAAGTCTGATAAGGTAACTAATCGGTGAAAACACATAGGATTTAGCAAAAATAAATATTAAACTAGTGAAATAATATTTAATCAAAAAGTAAGTAGTGAAATTAAAACATGTTACGTTTTAATATTAAAACGAGGCAAACTCAAGTATGGCACGTGCTAAAACGTTTGAATATTTTAAGTACACGTTGAATGTTAAGAGCTAAAATTCCTTCATACAAAAACTTATTAATAGCTTGTTTAGCTTGTTGAGTACTGAGAAAATTTCACTAAACGGAATAAACAAATTCTTAAGAAATTTATAATTATAACATCAATATTATTATACATTTGTTAGTTGAAAAGCTTTACAGGGTTGAATGTATATCTCATTTGATATCAATCAATAAAAAACAGTTCATGACGTAATGATAATATAGAAAAAAAGCATTAACAATATGCAGATTACTATATATTTAAAATTAATTATTGTTTACTATATGTCCCTGCAGAGTTTGTACTGGCCGAAGTTATTGGCATGTCGCATTCAAATAAAAAAAATAAGTTAATGTAACGTATTTCAGAGTGATCACTTTATACACAGTGACTGAAAATTGATGACAAGCTTTTTGCTGTCAAATAAGTTATGCATTAAACTCATTAAATCTTTTACACCTGTAACCAATCACCTGTATATATGAAACATAGCATCTATTATAGAAAATTCTTAATGTCATTATAAACTATGACTTTTTTATACGCTTTTAGTTGGTAAATATCATAAAATTATTTTAAATAACATTATTATATCAACAAAATTATGGTTATAAATAATGTTATTGTAGAAGTAGCTGCACAAATAGACTTTTTATATTATACGTGGTGACCTATTTAGTGTTTTGGTTGACGTCAAACGTTCGTCAGCAAGTAACAGGTGTTTAAATTCACCGTGTATTATATATGAAAAGAATATAGTTACTTTTATCATCTTCCGAGAATTTGTTCTATTTTATCTGTATATAAGAAACTTACTATCTTTACGGAACTATAAAAAATCCCGAAAATGTTAAGTCGTTTCCGAGATTTTCGCTTAGCAACACATTTGGCAATACGTTTTTCATAAAAATTATTTAAATAAAACGGATAACATATTTAGTTAGGAAGAACGTCGCTTCTTTTGAGAAGGTACTTCTATGTATTTTCCTTGTTATAGAAGACAAAAACAATTTTAAACTTTTATAGTTGCTTTAAAATTTGTTACACTGCTTGCGAAAACTCTTTATAACAACAAACCGTTTACCGCAATGAAACTTTGATAAGAAATATTAATTAAACAAGCTGGATATTCTGGGGAAGGATCGCTAGTATTTTACACCAGGGCAGCTCTTACGTCTATGTACTACAAGTATGGTCAAGTGAAGAATATTCTGTGCCATCTTTTAGGATGGATTGGTAAAGTATCAGCTTTGGACTGCATACAGAGACGAGTCAAAAGGCCGATTGGTAAAGATACTTTGGTGAACACTAAGTTTCAAAGCATAGAATATCAGCGAAAAGTTGAGAGTTTATCTGTATTCTACAGATTGCATTTTGAAGACTGTGCAGCGGAGTTACACCAAATAATTCCTCCATCTCCTTTCTACCATCGGTCGCCAAGAAGTATGGATTCATGATATACGTACACTAAACTTTTTGCTAATTTTATATTGAGAACAGGCAAGGAACAACCTACCGGCGTCATTGTTTCCAGACAATTATAACTTAGGAGACTTTTAGACAATATTGAAAAGGTTTCTTCTAGGCAAGCATGTACCATCATAGATCTCATCATCGCTTAAGATCAGGTAAGACAAGAAGTCAAATGCTTCGCCAATAAAAGTTAAAAAAAATCTGTTAAATAAAAAAATATAATTAACAGTCAATAAATCTCAAATAACGTAATACAACAGAGCAGGAATTAAAAAAAAACTGTTAAATAAATCCAGACGTCTGTCGAGTGAGGTCATATATAACATTTAATATTCAATAAACATCACGTCAATAAAACAAGCAATAACTATTCCCTGCGCGATCCGGCCGCTCATCGACATATTTCACACTAACATACTGACATTTCCTTGCTAATCTTCAACGGCTTTAGGCCCGCTTAATTTAATACATCCTTTATTTTGAATCGGGGACGCCTGTCATCTTTATAAGGATAGTGGACGTTGTACGCGAGCAACGGAGGCAAGCTGACGTCACTCTACTACGTCCATAATGAAAAATATGTTTTAAACCGGGGCTAAAGAAAAATGTAATACGAACTATAACTTTTTGAAACACACTATTACATTTTAAATTCAGAATCCTTTATGCCAATAAGCATGTACATGTTACTCTTTTCAGTCAAAAGCTTTTAACTTTTTTTCCGTAGAGAAGAGCCGCCCAGAAACTCAACCATTTAAATATAAAACCGTATTTAATTACTTTTCACATTACACACTCAGTCACAATGATGTTGCACTAAAAATAAAGATGAGCTCGAGCAGTGGTAGGTCAGCGGTAGCCTGAGATTTGGGATCGTAGGTCGCGGGTTCGGTTCTCGGTATAGTCTTATATAATTCACATTTTGTGCATTAATTATATAGGATTGCTACTGCTCATAAGCAAGTTTTCAGATCATAAACAGCAGCGTCCTCCGCGTACCATAATATCACAAAACAATCGCCAACCCGCCTGCCATAGGCCTAAGGGGTTGCCATTGGTTGTTATTCCTTGCAGTGAGCGTATCTGAACTGAAATGAAAATAAAGATAAGCCTTTTACAAGCCAATATATTTTTCAAGGCTTCATAAAAGTTGTAACTCATTTGTGGGCAACTACACAAGTTATTGCACACATTGTGTAGTTAATTTAAATTCAAATATTATGTATTCAACATACGATAAGTTATATATATCATCTCTCGTTGACGTCTAGTTAAGACTATCACCGCTTTAAAGATACTCAACGTGTCTACTTATTTTTTACATTTAATAAACAATTAAATATACTGAAGTCGCACACACACCGTTCGAAAAAATTTGCGATCTTCTACAAAATCATTTACAATGTATTAACCCTTAGCATACAAGTGTTCTTTAAAATTTTTCCAACATAACTTTGGAATCTTACTGAACAATCATGTAATAAATTCTGAATCATCTTTTAATAAAGTTCACTAAACAAAAACTCGTAAATAAATCTTATAACCGTATAAATGATTTGGAAGTGACAACAAAGCATCGTAATAAATTGTACTAGCGTGTATTTAGTATATTTATTAAAAAAGAAAACTTAAAAAAATTATTTGTAATAGGTTCTTATTAGATCCGAGAGCGTTTGGAACCTTGGTAGCTTTATTGTAAGTTGAAAGATACCATTACCAGGCAGCTCAATTTGATTTAACTTTCTATTAAATTGGGTTCAAACAATCCCAATTTTGTAAGTCATGGGAAGAATGCCAGAAGGGTGTGTTCAGTGTAAATTATTTTAAGTGGATAATAATATAATCGACTAAATAAATACGTTTCAAAACATAAAACATCGGACGTGTAATTGTCTGTGCGTTTCATTTTCTCGCACGCTGTTACGTCCACATTTACGTTAAGGTTTATCCTAACTACGTTTCCATTATGATTCTATTTTTGTAGGATGAAGATAATACTAGGTTAGTTTTCCGTTGGTAATGGCTACTTGATACAAAACCTGTATTCCAGGAAGACTTCGAAGACCACCGTTGGCCTCTTGTTAAGTCATCTGTCTTTATGCATTAGGTATATGTTATTTTAAGATACGTAACTGCTCAATATTTCATAGATTCACCCTTCCAGTAACGAGTCAAGTCTCGTATCTTCAAACATAAATATAAGTTATATACCACAAGAAATAAATAACCTAATTAATTATGATATTGTACCCAAGAATAATTTATAATTTTTTATATATAAAATAATGTCAAAGAAAAAATACCTAAGCGTTGGCAATGGAAAAAAGGAGTTCAAAAGATTAGAAACATCGTACTTTTATGCAAATCGTGGAACGCAGCGCAAGGATTAGTTTTAAGTGGAAAGCGATTTTTTTGCGACTTGCTAATAGGAACGCGACCTTTTTGACGATCGCCCTCGACTTTTGAGTCACCAGTTATTTGAGCTTTCAGTCTCTTTATTACTAATGTTTACTATAGTATAGATTTAATTAACTTTGACGTAAAAAACTTTACGTAAGCATATATTTATTTAAATTTGCCTATTTAATTAAAGCAAAATCGTAGAAAATAGTTGGCGGAAGATGCATGACATCAGAGCCGCGAGTCGTTCCAGCCGAACTTGCAACGATGTAACTAATACTTAGCGAGACTTGTTTTGGGCGGGCTCTGGAAGCGTGTCGGGGAAAGTTGTTGGTGTTATGGCGTGCTTCGAGGATATGCACAAGGATTGTATTATATTAAAATATAAATTCAAGTTGGTTTAAACGATAGAATGTATAGCTCATTTACCAGCAAAGAGCTTAAAAGCTTTTACATCTATTTCCAATCCCTATTTATATAACGATCACTCTGAAATATGTTACTTTAATTTATTTTTTCTCTTGAACTAAAACAAGCTAATAACTTCGGGTAGAACAAAGCTAGCAGGAACAGGTAATAAATAATTATAAATTTTAACATGTAGTAGTCCTAATATTCGAAAAACTCTTTTCCGTAATATACTATGGTTACGTTTATATGAAACCATTAATTTTTGGATAGGGTGTATATTAAATAACAGAGTTAAATAACAAGTGACGTCTATATTTGGCCTTTTGACGCTTTTACACGTAACCAATCACATCGTATAAAGTAATGTTATACAGAAAAAACTTACAGATGTAACGGTTTTGTCCGTATTTTTAATTTTGGATTTCTTTTGTAGTTATGCTTCAGATATAAAATAAATTAAATAAAATAAATATATTTTTTATTACTCTATAGTTTTCATAATTATTGATAAATATTAAAGATGATGTTATAATTACACAATTATAAAAAAAAACTGCCTTAATCGCCAGTACCTTCTGATTGTTTATATTTAAACAAAGCTTTTATATTTGAAAATTCCCAGTCGACCGAAAGGATATTTGACGCAATCTCAGTAAACTGCAACCGAAACTAAAATTAAAATATTAAAAATGTTAGAATAATAGTGCGTTAGGGAGATGGTCAAATTGAATTTTCGGCGAATAGGTATATGTTTGTCTCTGTATTGACTATTGGGGTAAAACTTTTAAGTATAATTATCATAGGTTAGGCAGCAATGTCATTTGCTTACCACAATACTACACTGCGATCGCCAACCCGCCTGCCAAGCGTAGTATATTCCCCTATAGATATCAGAACATATATTGGCTAAAACAATAAAATCCTCATCAAAATCAGTTCACCTGCAAAACGCCCACTTCTGTGCATAGGCCTTCCCCATAAATTTTCATAAGATAGGTTGGACTTGGAATGTATCCAGTGTTTTCCAACGACCTTAAAAAAATCGTATGTATACTTTGTGAATGGACTACACTGCCGCATACCGACCCAGGATTTCCACCAGTCGTATGTTCCATACGCTATGTGGCCAACCACTTCATCTTGACAATACGCTGGGCTATGTCGGTTATTTTTGTTGGTCTTTGAAACATTCTTAATTCGATTTCGTAGTAAAATCCCGTGCATAACCCTTTCTATGCCTCGTTAAGCGACTGTGAATTTGCCGTAGAAACGGAACAGCGGGTTTAGCAAAATTTTGAAATTTCTAAGTTTCGAAAAATTTATTAATTAATTGTCAGTTAATGTTATAGCTAGTAAGTGTTTAACGCCAACGACATCTTATAACCGCGTGAATCAAGTGGCTATAGTCCGCTCGCTTCAAGTACATCAGAGCGTTATAAAAGAGGTTTATTAACTGTTTGATATTTTTACGATCTTCAGCATAACAATTGCGAGCCCGCATAATAATAAAAAGTTTCATAAACTCCGTTTACTTTTCAAACGAGCTTTTAAATTCAGCTGGCGCCGCGCCAGTGTGTGGACTGCTTTATAAACTAATTATACAACCATATGGGTGCTATATTTCTCATTATAACTAAAAACTTAGGTGATTTTTATTTTTTAAAGGCAAACGAAACTCGCTCTGTCGAGCCACGTGTATTTTAATTAGTTTTAAAACTACGAAACTCGTAGACGGACGCGGGAGTTAAGATACGATGGTGAACATGATATAACTTAACTAAAACTTTCAACATCACTTCTAGATTTTTTTTTTTAGTTTAGATCCACACTGTTGCGATATTGACATGTTAGATTCGGCAGGCTCGGAGAGGCAGATAGTGGAAGATGTTTAGCCTATTCCTCGTTTACGTAACTACGCTCGAAGGCTTCATTCTTTTTTGTTTGGAACCTCGGCTTGGACATATATACATGAAATATTACCCAATTAAAAACTCATAGACCATTTAATAAAACTCTATCGCATTTTACAAACAAGCAAGGTATACTTTACCTCACTAACAAAACTTAACTTGAAATTTTTAAGTAAATCTTTCATATTACATGTACCTACAGTAAGATAAGTAGTGGTCATTTTCTCTTGTTTTTATAAGGGGGAAAATTTCTTTGTTTTCAGCTAGATATCCGGTCCTTAGAAAAGTTAATGGGAATCCTACACTCTATAGCCTTTTCTGAGGTCCTCTTATACCCTGGCATGCTACATTCGAAACCTCATTCGGAACGCGCAACGAAGGTATTAGTTTTCTTCTTTCAAAACAGATAGACGGCTCATCCCGGAGTATAATCAGTCATTTTTGAAAAAGATGTTGAAATTTACAAAATATTCACAAAGATATTGGTTAAAAACAATTAAATGTATTATTATTACTTGTATTTTGCTAGAGCATCATATGTAAAAGCGCCCAGATATTAGTATGGAATTTATTAAAAATACCGTTTTACATACATAATATGTCTATATACATCTATGTATACACATATTCTATAACAGGTAAAAAGTGGAACGAAGGATTGTAGAAAAATAGAAAACTGTACTAAAAATTATGTAATGGTTGAAATAAATAAATCGAGGACAAAACTCAAATTGTTCACAAAATTGTTATCCACAGGGTGATAGGTGTGAAAACTTTAAACATTGACTTTTTTAAAAGCAAAAAACTTTACAGTTTTTGAACCTATTTCCAATCAACCTATAAATTGATCCCTCTGAAACTCTATTGATAAGCGACAAGCTATTATCTTCTGGCAACAAAAAGTCTGCAGGGATAAATAGTAAATTAAAATTACTTTAATATATTATATATTAATCCGAAATTTGATAACGCTGTTTCATAGTTTATTTATTTAATTCTGAAATCAAATACATATATATAGGTTGCACCAAACCTTAATTGACAGCAAATAAGTTCTCCGCTTTGAAGGTTTTACTCTTATAAACAATCTATAAATCTCTAGACAAAGTCGTGAATGAAAAGATTTAATAATAGTGTATAGCAATAATATTAGTATATTTAATACCAGGTACCGTACCAATTCCCGTACCAATTCCCGTACCTAAAAAATAGTATTACGTTTCATCCAGACGGTACTGTGTAGAAAGTTCAAACGAAATTGCGTACCGTTTTCAGTTAGATTGATTAATATAACGTCAAAGCTCTTTAAGAACAGACGGCGTATTTTTAAGCTTACGAATGAAAATATTTCTACCATTTCTTTTTTTTTTCACTTTCCCACCGGGCAAGCGTGAGATATTAAAGATATAGTGTCATTAATTAAATTGAACATTCCCAGCGCCTTACCGACCTGAATACTCTAACGGAGAACGACCACACATGAAGCAAGATACAGTTCTTTTCAACTTGTCTTATCGTATTTTCTGGCAACAGCGTTCTAATTTCTAAAATATTTGGATTCTTAAAAATGTTTTGAGTTGATTTTTATTTTCGTTTTCCACAGAACACTGATTCCTAGAAACCTGTAAGCTTTCACCTCAATAAAGAGGCTATTTCAGGTCAGTGTGGAAAATACGAAAAAGTTTGTTTTATATTATTGCATCATATGTCTAAAATACGTTTAAATATTTAATAGTTTGTAAAAATAAATATAATTAATATTTTATACCGTTTCGCGGTTAATTTACTCTGTGAATAATTAACCACGAATTTATATATATTTAAATAAAAGCCGCCGTCATTTCATTATTAAATATAAAAAATTAAATTAAATTTTGTATTACTTACTACTTATACATTCTGATATAAGTAACTTAATTATTTTAGTATATTGGAGAGAAATAAAAACGCGTGTTGTGTAGAATTTTGTATTTCAAAACTCAGGGTGATTTTATATTAACAATTATACAGATTACATGCTGGCGAATGAAAATACTATAAACGTAAATAGTAATTCGACATACAAGTACGTTTTTAAATTGTGCAGTAATCGCATGATGTATACAGGATGATTATTGACAAATGTAAAATCTCATTTGATGTCAATTAATGTAAGTACCTATAAAAAATCAATGGTTTCAGAAACAATTAACAACGTTATAATAATATAGTAAGAAAAAATGTTTTCAAAATTTGATTACTAAATATTAAAATTATTTTTATATTACAATCTGTCCCTCGCAACTTCTGGAAGAAGTATTAGCCTGACGCAATTCTGTAGAAAAAATTAATTAATATGACTTATTTCAGGGATTTTTACTAGCAAATTACCTACCCGTTTAAATCTTTTAAAAAACAACAAAAACCGTTCAACAAAGGTTTAAACTTTAACTAAAACTTCCATAAAATTTGTTTTGAACATCATCTACATGTTTAAACTTTAAGATACGCTCAAATAATATTAAATATTATAAATTCGAATTCGGAATTAAAGTTCACATACAGGTTATCAATATCCCAGGTTCGGAATGTCACGCATCGACGCATCCGAATATAATTAGCTGATTTACATAAATTTGCATCCAAAGCACAGCAAGAACGCAGCTGTGCTCGATGACCATTAAACAGCGACACCCCATTACTGCACTTAGCAAACCGCTGTTCCATTAAAAAACTAAGTATCGATTTTGGCGCGACACATAAAAGCGACTGTTAAAATATGCGACCAATACAAACACGCGTTGCCCGCTCCGGAATCAATTTACGCATACATTTAACTCGCCAGCCAAGGCTTCCGATGTGGAAAATTCACTAAAACTGTCAAATGAAGCCTCGTTACGCTTTTCAATTTATTTCGTCGCCCGCATTGAGGCAGCGTCTGAATAGAAAATTCTATTGGGTTCAGCTTACATAATAAACTAGAAAAAATAAGAATTCATAGCGTTTAAATTATATTATTAAGTATTAAAGAAAAACAGAGCGATCACTTTATAAAGGATGATTGATTATAGGCATAAAACCTATAAAGAAATGAATGTAATTCTAATCATCACTTATAAAGTGATCACTCTAAAATATGTCACATTTTTTTCCCTTGAAATGCGACAGACTAATAACTTCTAGCAAAACAAAGTCTGCGGCAACAGACAGTAAACAATAATAAATTTTAATATGTATTAATCCGAATTTAGAATTTTGATTTTTTTTTATATGAAATAAGCTATACATTCACCCCTTAAAAGCTTTTACACCCATAACCAATCATCCTGTACTTTTATATTAATATTAGTTTATACAACTAAAAGAAATCGTAAGGGCACAACGGTCTATTTTATTATTAAACATTTAGTACGATTTTATTTCATCTTAACGTAAACTTGAGAAGAGTCTATATTTTTTCAACGCAATAATGTAGATAAAAACTAAAAATTCTGATTATTTTCAATTTATTCAAGAATAAATTAACATATTACCTAAACGTTTACGCTAAAAACAGTTTATTTATTCAATCAAATATTGTAGAAAACATAATGAATTCAAAAACGAATTATAAGACGGATAACTAAAAAAAATAAAACATGGCGGGGTTAGCGTAGGCTAAATAATGTTTAACATTATTTGACATAAGATTATTTAAGCACTATATCTTATAGTATTAAACAAGAAAAAGTAGCAAATATTGTTATTGTGCATTTTATAAATAATATGTTTTAACAATTTGCGATTAATGTATACACATTGAATTTTAAGATTACATTACCGATGAAATATCTTTATGTTAATATTAAGTCGAAAGCTTAGAGCGTTCACGTGAGAACGCTCCGTATTACTGGCCACTACGACAATAATACTTTGTAGAAATAATTTATTCTTGAGCGTTCGAATTCAAATTCGAACGCCGATTTGAATTCGGGCGCCATTAGTGAGATAGTCGCTGCCATGGTGTTTGGATCGATATTGTAAGTAGTACAAGATTGTAAATAGTTTTTATATGTAAATACAACAGCTGGATTACTTCTTGCATTCCTTTTCCTAGCCTTCGAAGAAAGCGTACATACGCTTACGGGTGGTCACTGCCACCCGCATAACGCGTATATCTTTTTCAAGTAACTCCAGACTTCATACACAAAAAATTTAAAAAAAATCTTTTAAGACTATTCATTCCTTGGCATAATACAACCAGCTCTTAATTCGTATGATGTTTTTTAATGATTTTGAATTAAGGCGGTTAATCAATAACAATTAAAAAAAGTTGTTGTTATTTTAATTGTTGTTATTTTAGCGGTAGGCGACGGAGAATGCAATCGCACGTCCAGGGTTCGATTCCCAGGATGTTGTCTTGTATGTAATTTACACTATGTACATTAATTATATGGAATTGTCACTACTGGCAAAAAAAAGTTACCAGAGGATGGGTAGCGTCTTCTGCTTACCATAAAACCACACTGCGTCGTCAACCCGCACACCAAGCGTGGTGATTATGGTATATACCCCATATCTTTGAGGGAAGCCTACGCCTTGGATAGAAATGACGATGATAAATAATTTTTATATTAAATATAGATAAACTTATCTGCAATTATAAAAAAAAAATACTATTGGGGAATACCACAACTTCTGTTTTGGCCAAATCCGTAATAAATGTACGAGCATGTTATCAAGTAGCAATGAATAGTTGCTATATTGATTTTTACACGTAGTTTCATGTTTTATACTTTAGTATTGAATTTTTACTTTACACCAATGTTAATTCTTTTCTAATAAAATATAATTGTTATCCTTTTCTAAATACTTATATAAAATGGTTTTGATTATTACTTCAATTGCATAATATATTTGGAGAAATATTTAAACTTTCCTCATCTTATACAATTTATGCATTTCCTTTACACAGTTTTTTGTACGCGTGTCTAAGCAAAATATACAAAAAGTTAGGTGTATTTCTATCGAATTGCGACAAGCAACAATAACAATAAATTCGGGCAGTACAAAGTCAGCAAAGACAGATACGTACGTAGTAATCAGAAATTCATAAACATTTATTATTTTTGAAAACATCGAATGTTAAACAGGGTGTACCATGCATTAATTGACAGCAAATAAAGTACGAGGGCCAAACTGAAAGTTTTTAGAACTGGCAACTTAAAAGCATTATATTAAAAAAATAAGTTTAAATTTTGAAAATAGAACTCTTTACCAATAATATTGAGTATACATTTCATTCATTTGTCATTTGTTTTACGATTTGGCGGCAAATTGAAAATTGTCTGTGCACGTCAGAATGAATTTAAGCCGAGAAAATTTTCGTGCAATGATTTTTTATGACTTTCGATGTCATATAAGTCAACAAGAAAGTTATGATAGACTTCGATTGGCTTTTCACGATGAAGCCCCATCTCGTGCCACAGTTTACAACTGGTTTAATGAATTCAAACGTGGTCGAACTAATCTCACCGATGATTTGCGTGAGGGACGGCCTACTACAGTGACGACTGAAGACAATATCAGTGTTGTGCGGCGTATGATAGAGACTGACAAAAGAGTGACCTATCAGCAGATTCGGACAAGTCTAGGCATAGGTATGAGTCAAGTGCACAAAATCCTCCATGAACATTTAGCGGTCAGGAAGCTTTGTGCCCGCTGGATACCGCAAAATTTGACCGAGGCTCAAAAACTCCGCCGTGTTGATTGGTGCCGAGAAATGATCCAAAAATTTAACGGAGGTGACTCAAATGCTGTGTTCGACATACTAACGGGTGACGAAAGCTGGATTTACTGTTATGATCCGGAAACCAAAAGACATAGAACAGTCTGCTCAGTGGGTGTTTCCTTCCGAAGAGTTGCCAACTAAAGTGAAGAGAGGTTGAAGTGTTGGAAAAAAGATGGTGGCCTCGTTCTTCGCAAAGACAGGTCATTACGCGACAGTTGTCTTAGAGGATCAGAAAACGGTTAATGCAGAGTGGTACACTAACAACTGTTTGCCACTTGTCTTGGAAAAAGTTCGAGAGAAACGACCTCGCAGCAGGATCCTCCTTCATCACGACAATGCCTCGTCGCACACCGCCAGGCAAACAATCGACTATTTGGCGACCTCAGACGTGGAATTACTGGGTCACCCGCCGTATAGCCCCGACCTCGCACCCTGCGATTTTTATTTATTCCCGAAAATAAAAGAAAAACTTCGAGGAAAACATTTTATGGACGCCGAAGAAGCAGTGGCTGCGTTTCAAAACGCCGTCGAAGAGACCCCTAAGGCCGAGTGGGCAAGGTGCTTTTCTCAATGGTTCCATCGAATGCAGCGATGTATTGATGTAAATGGACGCTATTTTGAAAAGTTATAATAAAACTAATAACTTGCTAGAATGCTTAGTTTTTGATTTTCTAAGAACTTTCAGTTTGACCCTCGTATACATTTACTCCTTTGAAGCTGTTATAGCACTAACCAATCAACCTGTATATTAAAACCGTTCTGTTAAGAATGTAAACATAAATTCATGTTACATTTACATATGTTATAAGGTACACGTATCACTAACAAAGTTAGTATTGTTTTGTAACGTGAACTATATTCCACGTGCTCACGCTAAAACGCTCTCTCTCGCTCTCGCATTTACTTGCTGCACCAAACAAATAATTGTCATTGGCAGTAAACACTGATCAATGGCGCACTGTGATGGGTAACATGAGCTGCTTACCCGGAACTGAATGTGTGGTCTTAGCAAGGGGTATGTTAGTCGGCGATACCCCACTTACGTATCTAATTTCAAAACATACGAATCGGTTTATCGATTATTCGCACAGGGTTACCTTTTTAAATCTACAGCGTTGTAAGTTAAATATTTTTAGTAAATAATTTTGACAGAAGTTAAAAGATACGTTTATATAATTCAATGCAATATTCATTCATGTGTACTTGACCTCAGCTTGACCTGACCCAAAATATTTTATCTGACACGTGGTTTGAACATAAGTTACATTCATTGTACTAAACAAAGCCAAATGAAACGATCAAACCACTTTTGAAAATTATTTATTAAATTATGTGTACATAATAATGTATATTTTTTAATCATTCTTCTTCGTTTGACCACCAACACGCCTGATGGTATGCGATGATTTGACCGAAGATGCATCACACACCTTCAATAGCTTCTAATTCACTCTGACTCTAAAGAAACCTTGGTTACAATTCTCGGCAAATATAGAAGCCGACAGATCATTCTATACACGGGCTGTGACGACCAGAAAGGTTAGGTCAAAACGCTTGGTATACTTCCAAAGAAACTCTATAGTATATGAGTGGAAGTGGTAGTTCCTAGTGGAACCAAAGACATAATTAAAATCGAGGGAAGTCACTAGATGCAGGCAGCGTAAGACGGCGATCGTCATGGCGATCTTCGGAAGAGACCTATGCCTTGCAGAGGACGTCCATCGATTGAAAAGAAGAAGAAGAAGGTTGGTAGTGGACCGACTTCCTCCTCATCCTATAGAGAAAGAGAGATAGTGGAATAAGGTCATGATTTTACGCAGAGTATTCTCTAAAATGAATCCTATAAAAACTGACAGTCACACTAATCATCAGCGGTATGCGGCTGCAAATTATCTTAAATACTAACTCATTATCACCTTTAAGTCGAACAGTGCGCCGTTCTACCGAATATAGAGCTTCGAGCCGATATTTAGCGAAGCCAACCCAAAGGTAGCCATAACCCAGTATTTCACACATGTCCGGACCTGTGCTTGATATAGAGTAACAAACTGACGTATAAATGTACTAATTTTATTATATTTTGATACGTGTAGTTTGTTTCTTTAACATGTATACTCTATACTGCCCTTTCCTTCATGTCTATCATCTCCATCCAAAGGTTGTCTGTTAGAGATCGCCTCGAGCGATTAGACCGCCTTTTATACCGCCTCTGCATAAATTGTTTAATTATTAGTTATCATATAAATATTTTTTGCTACATTTCCTTTTGTATGTATTTTTATTGATACTTTGATGAATAATAAATTTTAAGTTAAATAATAGAATACGTAATTTTTTTTTAAAAAAATCTTGAAACCAATTTACAGTATCAACCAACACGCTGTATAGGTGAATAATATTAAATTATGACACTACCTATTTATCATCACCACCATTTCTCTGTCTTCCTTTCTTAGAAATATGAAAGAGGGCTTGGATGGAATTACATTACCGTAAATAAGTGTAAGCAAAATGTTCAAAACAGCTTTCTAAAAATGACACTATTCAAATTCTTTTCAAAACACACACAAAGACATTAATGTTTAAATAAATATTAGCAAAGGTTTAAATTTTTTGATGTTTAGTACTTTTAATACATCATTTATTTCGCTCTTTAAGGAGAAAGACGCTATCCGATGTAACAGTTTATAACAATTTCCAATGACATACTATTAATAAATATGCCATTATTTTAAATAATAAATAAATAAATCAAAAGTATATTATCTAATGTAATTACACGTCTTAGCTGTACTTTAATTCGATTTTATCACTGTTCATTTTATTTTATTTTGTCTAAATATAATTAAGCACGATAATTATTAAAAAATAATTTATTTTTCATTATGTTCAGTTAATAATTTAAGTAAAGGTGAGCACTAACAAACGACTATTTCATATGGTGCAATATTATAAATTAATGTATTTTTTATGAATTGATTGTAAAATGAAATTAAATTATTAACTAATGGAACAAATAGATTTATCAAACCTTTATGAGCAATAGCCATTTTTGAATACAAATAAAACATAGACACTGAAAATTTAGTCAAAATTATAATTAACTAAGCCATCAACGTATTTTAGATATTCTTTTGTTGCACGTAAAATAATAAACGACTTCGCACACGGCGCCGCTCTGGAAAGCACGAATTTCTATTTCTGGCGTGAGGTATGAATTATGTCGTCAAACAAAAACTGAAATACTAGGAATGCATGTGGGTAGGGTACGGGCAGCGCCGTGCAACTTCTCAGACCCGCATCGTGGTGTAACGTATCCTGTTCAAACCAGCTCACGCCTTGAAATTATTTGGCCGAGAGAGATTTAACAAATACCATATTATTTCTTACGAATAAAACTGAACATACTGTTGATTTATTATTAAATAAATAACCTATTGGTATTCGTAAGGTTAAAAGTCGAGCCGAAGTCCAATAAGAAGCATATAAATGAAACGAATTACAGGATGTTCACTTTATTTATTAATTTAATATCTTAATTAGCAACTATTACTTATAAAAATAAGTTTACTTTTTCCTACACTGCAAGGTTTAGTCATAATACGATTAAGCGAAAGCTATCCCATCACGTCCTTTTTTGTTTTCGATGTCCACAGCTGTTTCGGTATCCTTAAAACTAAATCGGTTTTTAAATATTTGACAACTGGTCACAAACAGAAGTGTTATTTTGACTATTTATTCCTAGCGTTTTTTTTTTTTGTTTCCATATGAACCTTCCTTGTGTTTTACAAAACAAATTGTTGCGTGGTTCTGGTTTCGGGCTTAACGGCGCAATTACCTTTCATTTTTATTTAAATATAAATAGAAGAACTTGAAAATGTAATTCAAAATAAATGGTTAAATTAAGAAATTAAAATAAAGTATACTATTAAATCCACTACTACTCTATGGAATGAATGCTTGTTCCCAATGCTAAACAATAAGATGGACTAAGATTAAACCTTACACGCTTCGCTTATTTCGGTCCGAATTCTCACATAACACAAAAGATTTAATCGAGCCAACAAAGATGAATGATAAAATTAGGGATCCACAATGTATTTAGTCGAGGAAAATACATTTGCATACACAGTACGGTTTGGTGCCCTACGATCCGCTCCGTCACGGGGCTCCGGGTCCGTACAAACAAGATAGCTAATGCGATTTTGTGAAGTCTAATACATGGAACGCTACAAAGGAGACTAGTCTCATAAAGGAAAAGGCTGCGACAAAGCAGCATCTATTTTGCCACCAATGCCTTGAATATATTCACAACGATGTTCTAAATTTTTTTTAACGCCCTTTTTATTTTATTACAGCGTTTTCTTAACTCCTGCTGCTCGACACTGACGTGCAAACATTACTGTTTACTAATTTGGACGCTGTGGCTACTGGAATTACTTAGACGCGCCTGTCTCTTTAGTTATGTATGTCGTTAGGTGACGAATGTGTCCATTTTTGTACTATTAATAAATAACCAAAAGACCAGTGAAATATGAGATCTTACTAATGAAATAACCACTTCAACCACAACATTTTCTCTTTCAAAAGGCTGCCAGTGCGTATCAATAATTTAGTATCACATTTTACTCTAGCTATGATTGTGAAAATGCAACTTAACTTTATTTGCGTTAAGCAAAACAGAGAGTTTTGAATAATTTAATCAGTAAACAAATTATGATACTCCTTGTATTCTGGGTTACATCAAGTGGTCAATGTGAACATGGCTTTCTAAATGACTATGATTTAATTAGTTAAGGATCGTGGCTTAGTGGAATTAAAACGTTTTAAAAGTTCGTCAAATGACAAGACATATTAACATTTTACTAAAAACAAAAGACAGTTTAAATTCCGCAGCGATATATGTACCTAAAAGTACAATTTTACAAACTAATACACATATTCTCCAGCATTTACATTTAAATAGCGATTAAATAAAAGTTGTTAGTTCTTCCCAACGTAATTAACGAAGCATGAAATTTACACAGATGCTTTAAAGCAAACCACAATAAATTCTGGCTGAAAATAACTGTTAAAAAAATATAACTGTGTTCTATTTTTAAACTGAACTCTTTTCAAAACTAATGCATCATTAAAGCCGGATGTGTTTCCGCATTATAACACAATGAATATAGAGGATGTTGCGGTGACAATTTTGGACCACCGTGATACCTTCTTGTTCAATTTAGGGCCCTACAAATGAAAAGCACTCGGCGACCCATTCATGAAACCCACGTGCCGTTCGACTTTACCCCTCAAGGACCTCCCTGTAGATATTTCCACACATTTTATATGAAAGCATTTTGCTTGTGATAAAGGCAATAGAGGTGAAAATTGTGATATACAGTTTCTAACCGACGATTTTTTTTTACGTAGCCCGTGCTAAGTGCTCTTCACGTGTGCACGGGAAATTTCCAAGTCTGCAATACTTAGGAGATAAAACAAAACTAAATGTTTAAAGTTTCCTTTCATAGTTTGACGCAGATAGGTTTTTCAGACAAGAAACGTCGTTAGTAAATTCTCCATAGATACACTCAACGATTAAATAAGGCATTAATTTGTTAATAACATTTTTAAACATTCAACTCTGTTACCAAAACAAATATAAAAAGCTCGTAGGAATATTATTCGTTCAGTTAAGGTTTATAATTTATGAGAAGAAAATTAAAACTGAGATATTCAAAACCAATAAACCCATCTGTTTTATTTGATATGTGCCTATTTATTAAAACAAGGTAAAACAACTTAAAAAAAAAACATTGAGTAATATTTTTTTAATAATGCTGTAGTAAAACACTATGAGTATTACGAGGAATTTAATTACATAACAAAATTACACTCCAGTGTCTGCGTAATAAACAGGTCTCTTAAAGAGAGAACTTATTCAGAGATACTTATTCAACATATTATTGGTACGCCCTATACAATGTATTTATAAAATATACATTTTTATACACAAAGTCCGAGCCAATTCAGAAAAAAAATTACTCTGAACATTTTGTAGTATTGAGTCGATTTAGTTGCACGCGAGTGTAGAATCCATACCTTTCATGTCGGAAATTGAAAAAAAAATGAAAAATCTACAGAGCAATCATACAAGTTAGCAGGATTCAGGGCAAAGAGGAGTAGTCATGAGTTATCCGAATTTTGTAACAAAGGTTTACATTTAAACATTATTTATTGTTTACTACGTACCCCTGTAGAATTTTTACTGTCAGAGGTTGTTGGCCTGTCGGATAGTAATAGAAAAATAAATTAATGAAAGGATTTCAGAGTAATCACTAAAATGTGCAAAGAATTTTAATATACATATACATATATATGTGTGTGTGTGTGTGTGTGTGTGTGTGTGTGTGTGTGTATAGTATAAAACCAGGTTACATTACAATATTAAAGTTACTGTTATAATAATGTAAATATGCCAAAGTGAGATCTGTTGCCCCCACACTAAGCAAAAGCCTGTACTGCCGGGTAGTGACATTCACGGATTAAATTGCACGGTAACATTCAAAATGAGATACACGCAGGAAAAAAAAATTATATTATATAATTTAAAGCGAAACTTTAAACCGTTTACACCATTTCGCAAGCATCTTATATATTTTTATTCTAATATTCAAATTACTTTTATTTAATGATATAACTCCTGTATAGGGATTATATCCACTATCAAGACAAACTTTACAAGCAAACAATTAACGAACACAAAGTACGGTCGAACTTGGTGCCAGTATCCGTCGATGACAAATATTGCGGGAGCCACAAACACAGATCACCGCCAGTAACAATAGCGACAAAGCCATATAACTATCTCGCCAGACAGCAGTTGTTATTCAATATATTCATAGTATCTTCAAAATTATATTGACGATCTATCTCAACTTACATATATTTCATTTTAAAATAAGGTTACGAAATCTAATAATAGATAATAATTGCAAAATGTATTTGTAAGAGAAACACATGGGAACGCCTCAATAAATTAGGCTATTTTTATTTGTCATGCTTTCGATGAACTACGAAGAAGATTCTTATGGAAAAGGAAAAATTTAGAAATTATTATACATATGAACCATAATGTGATTTAAAAGATCTGTGTTAAGATTTCAATTATTGGAACTCAATCAAAAAAGAATGATCGAGTAAATCGTAACATGTATCACATTGCAATGAAAATATAATCACATGTCAAGTTAAAATTTATTACTTACTTAAAATAAGCAGTGCCAGCCCAACGGTAAAGGACTGAGACTTGCGATCGTAGGTCGCAAGTTTTATTACGGTGATACAACCTTATATAATTCACACTTGTTTTAAGTAAATAGGTTCGCCACTGCTCACAAATAAGTTTCAAGAAGATGGGCAGCAGTGACGTTTGCGTACCATAATACCACACTGCGTTTGTCTACCAGCCTGCCAAGCGTAGCGATTATGGTATATACCTAGAGGTACGGAAATTTCGCAAAAAAAAAAATCACCAATTTCGCATTTATATTTTTCAAAATTTAAAAATTTCGCATAAATTTCGCATTTATGAAACAAAAATACTTGTTCAGTAATTTTATTACTAAATATGAAAGTAAAGTATAATAAAATACAAAATTTCAAAGTACAAGTTTTAACATTAAACAATTTTAATTAACTAAATGATATCATTGTGGAAATTTCAACATTTAACTCCTTAAGCGTCGTTCTTCGGTCCGTTACGACGACATTGTATATGCTGAAGAAGCGTTCAGCGTCCACGCTGTTGGTTGGACTCCAAATACTCTGTAATGCTGCTTCAGCAAAGGACGGAAAGTTGCATTTGACAGCTAACAAAATGTCCCTTACATAGGGATTTTTATTTATATTAATAGACCAAAGAATTAACCTATGAATGTGCGCATACCCATCAATTAGCTCATTTTAAGGAAATCCTTGGAAAAAGGGAATTTTCGAAAAACTTACCGTATCTTCCACAGAAGTTTTGTTTTCATATTTAACTCGTTTTGGTCGACCGTTTCGTTCGAAACAAACTTCACTCAAGTTCAATTGACGCGAGTCGCGACTCGGACGATACGATAATAATTTAATAATCCATCATACGAACACTACGAACATTTCGCATTTATTCGCATTTATGTGTAATTTTCGCATTTATTCGCATCTATTTCGTAAATACGAAATTTCCGTACCCCTATATATACTCCATAGATATCTTTAGGACAATGCCTTGCAGTGAGCATCTAAGGCTAAAATAACAACGACGACTTAAAATTAACAAAATATCATTTGTACGATCCGCTGAATAAAATCAATAAATCACGTGGATTTAATTTCACTTGACATCTTAATGTTTCGAATTATATTGTTCTAACGCTGTCAAAACTTATTATGCAGATTATATCATTCGGCTCGCGGTATCTGCGTAAACAAAGATATGCATCCTAACAATCACATTGCAATCAAACCCTAAAACAAATAATTGTTCACACAAACATTTGTTCAGCAGGAATTAACACATCTCCCGAACGTACGAAACGAGAACATGTTTGCCTGTACAATTAAATATCTTACACTGTGATTAAATATGCATTCATCGAACTAGATTTGATATTAAAACACTATAGATCTAACTCTCTATAACCAACTTTTTATGAAAATAAATAGTTTGGACATTTGCAATGTTCCCTTTTCCTCCTTTCAATAAAATGTTTTACAAAATCTTGGTGATGTAATGGGAAAGAAAATAATCACATAAAAACACCTTATGTAAATATACTAATTGCTACTACTTATTATAATTATAAATAAATATACCTTTACATAATAATAAACAATTAAATCCAACTATCGTGATGATTTCTTGTTTTACCAATAAGTTCATAAATAATCACCATTTACACTCTGTATAATATTTATGTGGGATACATCACTGACGTAATTTTTTTTTTTCATTTCATCAGTTTTAGCGCCCGTAGATGCGTAACTAGGTAATCGCTGGAGGTCATTATTAACATTATGTTGAGTATGTAATCTACCACTGTCACTTTAGTTATTTTGTTACTTCATACCGATAACATAATGATTTTTTATAGGTGTAAATGCAGCAAAAAGCTATTAAACTTTTACATCTATTTCCAATCAACGTATTAATGTATGAGGTTACTCTGAAATAATTTACAATAATTTATTTTTCTATTGAAAGGAGGTTATTGATCTGTTGCAGTCCAATAACCTCAGGCTGTACGGGGATCAGATAGTAAACAATAAGTAATTTTAATATGCAATCATTTTTTCGTTATCTCTATTTTAAATAAAAAATCTATGGCTACAGAAATAATAAATAACGTAAAAATAATGTAGAAAGAAGTCTTTTTCGAAATTATTGTTTATTGTCTGTCCCTGCAGACGGTACACCAGAAGTTATTTGCTTATCGCAATCCAGTAGAAATAAAATATTGTTATCGCATATTTCATAGTCATCACGTTGTACAAAGTATTTTGCTAACAAATGAACTTATCATTCACCCTATTAAAAGCAAAACTAATTTAAATAAAATTTAGTTCACATAGATTCTCAAACATGGAGAGCTCCGAGGAAAATTAATTGTGAAAAGCATGTCCAAAGAATGTACTCATTATTACTACGTTTTTACTTAATTTAAAAAATCCTTTAGTGCTGCATATCTATTATTCCCTTTACTTTTATAGCCGTAGGCGAATGTCCTTCTAATATTTGAGTTCAAGATAAAATACAAATGAAACTCACTCGATTTTTACCACACCTACGTAAACTGAATAAAAAATGGAAATAATCTAAAAATATAGACTTTGGAACAATTAATTTTGTAGATAAATATATTGTTGTATATTTATATGCATGTATATACATTTATTAAAGACATTGTTAAAGATATTTTTTTTAAATATTAATGTTTTTATCTTTAATTGAATAGGGAGAGCAATGGAGAGGGCTATGCTAGAAGCTTCGCTTCTAAATCGAAACAGAATTAAGCGGAGAAGTAGCTAGAAGAAATGCTCGACCGGTGACCGTGGGCGAGCTAAATCACTCGTGGAACCGACAGCCTTTGGGTTTGAAAGATTGGGACAGACGCGCCGCAATTAGGTCCCCATTAGGTAGATCGATGACAAAATCGAGGTCACAGGAAATTGCTGGATGCGATCAGCGTAAGACGGAATATTGTGGCGTTCTTTGAAAGGGGTTTATGGCTTGCAGTAGGCATTTATCGGTTGACGTGTTGACGATGATTTTTTCATTTTATTTACTAATATTAATAATGGAATTTTAGATACATCATATGGAACATACCGTCTAAGCGCGGGAATATGGAACGAAATCAAATAATCGGGTCCTGTAATGATAATGTAACGTATGTGACATTTTACGTATTTTTATCCCGTGATCTTTAGTACAATCTCGGGGTAATTTAATAACAATGTGAAGATACTTAGTTTAACGGTACGTGGAATTTATGTCTATCGCGGACGATAAACGGGCCACTCGAAACTTGCGTCGCTCCGAGATCACTCCGATGGAGTCAGATTAAAATCACGGTTCCTCTCTTCTCGGAATCATCGAGATTTAAGTATTGTATATAAACAACAATATCCAAGAACCAGTTTTAATACATTTTTTAGAATATAAATTTAATACTAGACAATTTATATAATAAAATTTGTGTAAAAATATATACTTAAATAAATAATATTAAAAGCACTTGAAACGTGCTATATTAAATAGGCAAACGCCATGGTTCTCCCCTTCCTATCTCAAATCAAGGTTTTAATTTCTTCATGTTAGACATGAAAAATCTTTGAGATCATCAGAGAATCTGGGATTAAAAATGCCGGTGCATTCATCTTCGTTCGAGATCTTTTACCACACAGGCCGTTCGATTACGGAATGATATACCGTTGAATATAAGACGTGGTAATTCACTACCTATATTTAAAAAATGGTTACGAGCTATTTACTAGACCTAAGATTATCTATCTTTTATTTCATTTCTTTTTCTTCTCTGTTTCTTCATTCTTTCTGAAGCAACTGCCATCTTAATCATTTTGATGTTTTTATTTATTATTGTATTATGTTTATAATATGTATTATACCTTGTTATACATATGTATGTATGTTTTGTACACGTTATTTATACTTCTGTCTTTTCCATACTATGATTGTCTTTAAGAAATTGCCTTGTGTGATAGGACGCTCATCGTACTTTTCAGTTTATTATTATGAAACTATATAAATGTGTCTTAGCATGTTCAAGAAAGAATATTAAATAAATAAATAATTAACGCATATTTACTAATAAAACGTTATGTGCAATTATACTTTGTAAATTATTACTTATTAATAAAAATGTAAGCTTAAAGGCATCGGAATATGCTAAATGCAAGCCAGTTACCACCGTTCTTATCAAAAATATACAAAACTACAAAGGAGGCCTATGTTTTGCAGCGTACAACCTAAAATAAAACGTTGAAATGTCGATGAAAAAAATTTTAGTGCAATTATAATTCGGACAAGTTCTGACTCGCGATATTTTTGACAAATTAACGGGTGCTTGAAGCCTTAATCACTGTTGGTGATATAGAATATTGATACATCGGTAATAAATGCCGCGGTAATATGTACTTTAGTAATGTAAATACATACTTATATCGTGCGTACGAGGCATCATATAACGCCAAGAAAATTATTGTAAAATGTAGCTGGGACACTATTTTGATTCTCTTAAAACTAAAACCAAAAGATCGCTTTATATAGCTTAATTTATACGACCAATTATAATTTATTGACTAAAAGCTATTTCCATAACAAGTACGAATCTAAAATTCATTTAGAATTTATTAGACATAAAGTATTACAATTATTAATGTGTTCATTGTCATCATCATATATCAGCTGCAGGATGTCTCCTAGACATAAGCCTCACCATAGATTTCTAGTAAGACCAAACCATGAAATTAAATATTACAAAACAATTATTATCGATAATACAAAATATGAGTGAATGAAAATGTTACACAGGATGATTGGTTATAGGTGTAAGAGCTTTAAAGCGGTGCATGTAAAGGTCATTTGTTGTCAATTAATGTATAGTACAGCCAAATGCATGGTATATCCAAAAAACAATGGTTTACAAAATTATAAATAACATAATACGTAAACAGCGTTTTAATTATTCGGATTACTACATATTCAAAGCAGTTACGGAATACTATCTGTCTCTGCAGACTTCAAACTGCCAGAAGTTATTGACCTAACGTTTTCATGTTGAAATATTTGATATTAAACTTAATATTTATTATAGATGTAGAAGCTTTAAAGGCGTATTTACCCATTATAATCAAGCATTCAGTATATGTTTGAAATTCTTGATGTGTCAAATCACAAAACAATTTCGAAGAAGTCGCGGGCACATCTTGTTAATTTAAAAGTATTAATTGGGTCGGGCCTGTTCACTACATCGCGGCGACCCTCGGGATCTATTGTAATTTGATTGCCTCTTATCCCCGGAATCAGATCCGTCGCTCCCAAAAGACTAATCCGTCTACAAACCCACGAGACTCACTAACAAATTATGTAGAGTTGTGTTCTCAGATTCATTTTTAAAGTACCTTTTCATATCATTCCACTTCAATTACGACCATTAAAATGTTTCTTATTACTTCTGCCCGAATATTTATTTTAAAAAAACCTTGGGAAGCACGCAAAATCATCGTCACCGTTCCTGTTGAACTGCCACTGCTGAGAGGCCACGCCTACAACGGCCTGTTCATAAAGTCAGTGGTTTCCATATCAGAACTTTTTGGTCGAAACGACTGTCTGTTCTGCATACTCTGTGATTTGCCTACTGCCACCTTAAGTTGCCACTCAGGTAGGCTGTTTCGAATACTATCGCTCATCTACGGATATCCTCAATCTTGATTCGTAGAGAAATCCCGAACATAGCTCTCCATTGATCATATATACATATGACGTCAGAAGAATCATTACATTTTCATATTATATACCTTTAAAGTCTTCAAGTAATATAGTTTTTCGAGAGAAATTAATAATTTTTACCTACATCATTTCTCTTAATCTGTTCTGAAAAAAACCAAAGGTTAGGAAGCAAACGAGACGTCCAAAAATGGAGAAATTTACGAGCAATTCTTATTCCTTTGTGCGAGGAAAATGTCGGCTCAAGCTGACAATAGCAGTTTCTTAAATTACTCTTTCCTTGTCATTTCTATCTTGATATATTAAGTAAACCGAAAGTGACTTTTAAAAGCACATCAAAGTTTAATTTAGTAAAGTTAACGCGTCATTTGTAACTGTTTCCTGTTATTTTTTGTTGTGTACATACATTATCGCTTTACTTGTCTTGTTTGACAACTTTTACATAACGTTTCTTTTTAAAATATTCGAAAGATGTAAACAAAATATTACAAAACTATGTGAATAGAGTGAAGTATGTAAAACGCCACATTATCATCTCATTTTTTTCTAATATTTCGAGAAATAAGAAAAAAAAGCATATCAAAAGATAGTTTCAATTATGATAGGTTTAATTTAGGAATCTCAATACCTTTGGTCTCGATCAATGTGTGTTTCTAGTGATGATTTACGGATGAAACGTGGTCTCTAACTTCAGACTTCGTTGGCAAGCTTACAGTCGCTCAAGGAGCCCTGGAGGACTATGAGATTTCACTACGAGATCGAATCAGGAATAGAAGTAGATCCATAGGCGAACGAAAGTGTCAGACAAGACCCAGCGGATTAACGTTTTGGCAGTGAGTAGGCTATGTAGCGCGCTCTGGACACTTATAGTTCAGGAGTAGATACCACGAACCGGTCAGTCAACCCATAAGTCGGACAGACAACCTTGTTACTGTCATCGGAAGATTGTAAGCCCTTTCAAATAGATTCTACTAAATATCCGTAAAAGAGGCCCATATCTACCAGTGGACTTTCTACGGATGAAATTTTGATAATGATGATAAAAAGCATGATGGTGACAAAGCATCTACATCCAATTCGCTGTCCTATAATACCGGATGACACTAATTAAACTCGATGTTTTATTTTTCACTGTTTATATATAACACTTTTTAAGGTCATATAAAAAAATTCCATTTAATTTCTCTTTAAAATTATTATGAAAACATTTCACTTTATTAATTAATTAAATATTATCGGCCAGCTGTTTGTAAGATTTCTCTGCGAGATCCGATAATTTCGGTGCGGTTCAAAGTTGACGAATTGATTATTCATTAAATGACCACTTAGGCCGATAAGCGAACGCCTACTTTTGCCCAAAAGTTGCTTCCATTAATCAAGGACATTAATATATTCACGAAGTTATTTTTTATATTTTTATTATTTTATACAAAATCACTTTAATCGAACACAAAATATTACAAAAAAACCAAGAACAAAGAATCCTATCACTTTAAATGAATTCAACTACCGCACAACAATTTGTTAATATAATTATGGCTTAAATCAACTATACAAAAATGTAAAATAAATAAACATATCATAATTTGCAATGAAATTATAATTTATAATAATAATTGAAAATCAAATCAACGAAAAATAGTATATTTGATATAAGCCTCCACCATATTACGATTTGTTTTAACAAAACAAAAAAAAACTTTGTAGAAATTACATCGAACAATTAAGAATGTAATATAAAATCGATTTTAAATTTATAAAGTCAAAACAATAAAAGTATGATGATGTAAATTTAAGTTAGTTTTTCATAACCTTTATCCCACAAATAAATTAGTTTTATAAACGTGTTCAATAAAAGAGAACATTGTGTTCATTTATGTTCCACGAAACGAAATGCTTCCAATGTCGTGTGTAGGGACAAGTTGGAATTTTTCAACTTCCTTAGCCACGGTTTACCAACTGCGCTTTTACCGCTCTATGGCGTTAAGGTAGATTTATATTGGTTATTTACCGTTGTTACTCTCGCCATTGTCGGAGATATATTGTGAAATATGGCGGAAAGTACGATGTTCGAACAGTCGGAACCGATTATGGCTCGTTTGATTTGTTCAGTTTTTTAAACTGCCGTTATAAATGTAGTATGATTTGTGTTAACTACGCTTTTTTTATAATTATTATTGCCCATGTGGACAGTACTGTATAATAACATATCCCACAAGGTTTACAAAATATCTTGTTAAATTCGTCGGATGCAGGTTGTTTTCAGCCAGTACTAATGGAAATGTACGCGGGAGGCAAAAGAACGTCCTATGGTTGAAATGATGATGATAGATACGTATATATGTTACAAGCCGTGAGTTATCTCATGTCAATGAACCCTGGTCTCACACTGCTGGCAACATCGCCAAGCTGACAGCCGCTCAACAAGACATGGAGAGCGTTATGCTCGGGATTTCTCAGGTATTCTCAGTTATGAGGAGATCCGTAGAGGAAAAAACATAATAAGAAAGTCCAGCTGGTTGGTAAGTTGCAGTGGACAGGCCACATAACGCATAGAATTCTTAGCCCGTATAGTATTAAGATTCTGGAATGTAAAATATGGACTGGCCAGGGCAGTGTTAGATGTCCAACCACAAGAGGATACAAATGACTATGATAAGGTCCATGGAAGAGACTGGTTGCAGACCGCTTCCAACCAGTCCTTATTGGAATCTTTGAGAATGGTCTATGGTAGGGGACATGCTTCGAAATAAACTAGGTTATTTACCAGAAGATTTTATTTATACCTATTTCCAAACATTATTTATAGAGTAACTTCTCCTATATTATATTAATTTTTTTTCTATTAAAATTCGACAAGTCAAGTACTTTTTGCAGTACAAAGTGTGCAGCGTCAGATGGTAAACTATAATTAATTTTTACACGTAGTAAAAATAAATTATAATGACGATATTTATTACTTCTGAAACCATTGGTGTTAGGGTAGGGTTTACCTTACATTAATTGACAGAAAATGGTATATACATTCACCATTTCAAAACTTTTACATCTATAATCTACATATATTTACGGAAAGTGCATAAGAAGTTTACTCGCAAGTTTCTCATGGCCTAATACATAATTAAACATAGCAGCTGGATGTATTGCTAATGGTTCCCCATACTTCGAGCAGGCTATGCTTATAAAATCACGTACACATCTCCTTATCTTAGTGTCGTATGGATCATAAATAGCCATTGTTTACAAACATGCGTAAATTGAACAAGACAGTCAACTCCGCGGAATAATTCATTTGATATCTCAGCGAAATCTAGTTGTTTACATTTGTACTAATTAAACTTAATATTGTTTAACGCTAATAAAATTATTTATCACTCTTTACTCTGTATATTTGCGTGTGCATTGAAAGCTTTATTAAATCACTTTTGAATCGAAACTTAATTATTACACAGCGTTATTCGATTTTTTCGCAAACACCGTATAACACCTAATAATGCGTAATTTTTTGGAGTCCATAAAAAATTAAACTTCTCACTTCTCAGCATTATATCGTTGACATTACCAGGATTCCTGATCCAACGCATTGTAGAAGGAGAGACAGGGCACAGTGGACGTAGCTGGCAGGTTTAAAAACGCCTCGAATCACCTAGATTCCTCTCCTCACTTAACCAAATTAAATGGTTTCACCAATTCTGCTTTCAAAGCGCATGTAAGTAACAATAAGAATGAGCATGGGCCACCACCACAGATTTTCAACAGGATCGATTGGAAGGTCAATTTATTCCTAGTTATTTTCGACAAAGTCAGGATACTTTGTTCATCTTATTCGTGTGCTTTAGGTAAACAAATTGGTTTCCCAGTGAACAGTAAATTATTAGTAATACACATTTCTGTTTTAAACAACAATATTTATTGTTGAAACATAAACTTCCTCTCAGAGAGTTGATACAGATCGTGATCCACTACGCGGTCTTATTACAGATTAGTATGTGACACATATCTTTCGAAGTTTTGATCATATGATGCGCCGGTGAACTCGGGAGAGTATCCCGCATGAGATTAAAAGTCGAGAAGTAAGATGTAGAACACTTCGTACTAAGGCGAGTCTTTCCTTGAGAATTGATGGCCTTCACAATGCAATAGGAATGTACACTATACGTATTGCCATAACGCAACATATTAAAATACAAACACCATGAAACACAAACAGATTTACTAATTTTTAAGCCTAGAGAAACACATAAACGTGTTATATAAGTATCGTCTAAATTGTTTACTCTTTCATTTTATTTAATAATAAATTTATCGTTAAAGCAAAAAGTATTTAAAATAATTAGTATTGAAGTAATTAATGTTTTTCGTACGGTTAAAAATGCGGTACGATACGATCTCTTCAAATTCATTGCCTATTGGATTCCATTTCTTATACCGACTCGAGTATTTCTATTAATTGCTTTTCAATGCCATTGTATATTTTTTATTAGTCTGTTCACATCACAAGCGGCAATGGACAGAAGGCATTCAAAGAAAAACCGTTGCGACTTGCGTTCCAAGCTAACTGGTTAGACGGGAATCGCGTAATCATTTGAAATGCTATAATTGAGCAGTCAACGATGCATTCCCAAAAATCACAATCAACTCTGTTCACTTTTACATGTCTATTCTCTTTCTTATTTGATCATATATATAAATAAATTTATTATTATTAAGCATTTAATCCATCATTGTTTCGAGACTAGAAGGGAATTTTTACAAACACCTTTTCTCTACGCCTTATTCAAGTAATAATTCAAACTTTTTCGAGTAAAAATTGTCTTTATTTTAGCCCATTGACGCCTACTGTATGACACAGGCCTTTCCCTAAGATATCTATTGAAGGATATACCATAACCGCCACACTTGGTAAGTGGGTTGGATCGAAGTGGATAATGGTACACAGAGGACGCTACTGCCCATCCTCTGTAAACTTGTTTGTTAGTAGCAATCCTATATAATTAATGTACAAAGTGTGAATTATATAAGGTTGTATCCCGGCAATCGAACCTGCAATCTACGGTCAAAATATTTCTTGCCGATCCGTAATACCTTTTAAAACTTAAAAGTGTCTATATAAAAATCAAAAGTAATAAACCGATACTTTTTATAACCAGTGTCTGAAAGCTAAAGCCGTCCATTATTTCGAGGTTTCTTTGACGTACGCCGATAATCGTCAAGTTTTATAAACCTTTTTACTGACTATTCATTAGAAAACCTTACAAGGCTGGCCCTGCTCCATAAAAAGGCACCACCGGCATTTTTTAATCCTTTTAGAAATTGTAATGAAAAGTATTATTAATTTTATAATTACTTCATTGGGTAAATACAGGGTAATTGGTTATAGGTGCACATTTAAAGGTATATGTTTAATTTTGCTGGATTTTCTGTCAATTAAACTATTGTACATCCTATTTATGAAACAATTGTTACAAAAATAATAAATAAAGTAATAATAATATAAAATTATTACATATCGTTACAGACTTTATATTGCTAGAACTTATTGGCCTTGAGATTGATCGCTTTATACACGGTGATTAGAAATAAATGTAAAAGTTTTTTTGATGACAAATAAGCTTCATTTTCAGACATTCACCTGTTCAAAGCTCTTACACCTATGTAAGACCACCTCCTGTATGTTACGAAAACTACGGTAGGTATTACGAATTTATTACAGAATAATCATAATCTTAACAAAAATTTAACGGAGCTTTACATGAAGATCATTTTCTTTGTTACTATATAACAAATTAATTCCAACGGATCCGAATACCATCCTTCACCAACTTTAAATAAATAATTTTAAATTAAAATATTCTCTTTGACTTGAGAGATAGAATTTCTGGTATAAATTAAATCTAGCCGTGGACTCGTTATGTTTATTCGCGTTGACTTTTGATTCGAATAACTCCCGATCCTTTTGAGATATTATCATAAAACGTTGATCAAGTTTATTTAAAATTAACAATTTATAAACAAGGTAGAGCTTACTAGTGGCTATCGAAATGTATTCATTTTATTTATTTATTTTATTCCTTAGGCATTTCAACTGAATAAACACAAACATTAAAGACAGATGTGCAAAACATTTAAATGAGGTTCATAAAAACAATTATCCTAATTGAATTTCGATTTCAAAACAAAATATTCAAATAAAATAAGACAATACATTGAGACAGTCATAATGGCAGAATATACAGTGAATAAACAAAAGAACTAATTATCCAGGATTTTTTGTATCACGTATTCCAGTCATAAATATATATATAATAAGATTATATTTAACTAATATTACAATAAAACTACATGATTTATCAATTATTTGATACACAGGTGCGCATGTTCCTAAATATCAATTGATAACTTATTGTGGAAACCATTACCAAAAATGCATTTTGCGATTTGATAAAAAGACATAACTCGGCCAGTGGTCGCCCAACGGTAGGGGTCTGAGACTTAGGTCGCGCGGTTGATTCCCGGAATACGATCATAAATAATACACTTTTTGTGCGTAAATTAAATAGAATTGCCACTGCTCACAAGGAAGTTTTTAGAAGATGGGCAGCAACGTCCCCTGCGTACCATAATACCACACTACGATTGCCATACCGCCTGCCGATCGTGGCGAATATGGTATATCCCCCATAAATATCTTTGGAGGTGGACTTTGCCTTGCAGTGGGCGGGGCTATGAGCTGAAACGACGATGACGACGATAATTTGTCTACTGCTGGACGTAGGCTTCCCTCAGAGATATTTAGAAGTAGGTTAGAAGGGGTTTTCGTCTAGCTTTTTCCGACGATCTTAACAAGATCTTAGGTCCACCTTGAAAGTTGACGTCCTTCACCACGCTTGCCGTTCCGTATACTCCTCTCCAAAAAAATTAAAGCTCACCGGTCATCTGTTCTGCAAGCTCACTAAATCCGTCATGACTAAATAGACATTAATAAGAAAACATATACATAGTTTATATTGCAATTTTCTATTATATTTATAATAATAATATTTCCAACAATATCCACATATAAATAAGTGGTAAGAAAAGCTGGCTAGAAACTCAACTATTGCTCTTTTTAAATGAAATTTAACAATTTTTGATGAATACATTATAATATCAATCCCTTAAATAAGTCAAGAAATCATGTTCCACACATTTCGATCAAATAAAAACTCTTAAATAGTATAAGATTTATTTAATGATATATTTTTAATCTTAAATTAAAAACTAATAAAGGGGAGGTCTATGATATATTGTGAAACATTATAATATATAAAAAAATATTAACAGATTTTGTAAAACATAAATACGGTTTGTGCAACATCAAATAGTGCTAATTAACTAAAAGCTTTATAACGAAATGTGTCCTGATACAAAATAAATCTTGCTTATTCGATATTACAAAATTTGAAGCTATTTATAATAGCATATGCTATAAGCTACATTTTAGCAATTATTTCGGTACATTCATCCGTGGCAGTATATATGTATCGGTTGAACAATTACAAACAATCACAAACATGACTTACACAGAACTAATAGACGCTCCAATAGCGGAAAAGTGACTTCGAATAATTTCCGAAACCGAGGACCAGACGATACAACAGTCGATGAATAGAATTATTGATTACGCTATACTTGCCAGAGTTATGTACAGTATGATTTATAATATATGTTAAAACTTTAAAGGGAATGGTTAAGAAAATAATAAAAACGATAATGCGTTAAAAGTTTTCAATATTCATATTACTACATAGTGTAATTAATCACTGTTTACCTATCTGTCTCTGCTGGCTGTACCGCCATAAGTTATTGGCCTGTAGCATTCCAATAGAAAGAGATACATATATTTTAGTTGAACACTTTATACAGGATGATTTAAAACATCTGTTATGTAAAAAGCTTTATAACATTCTGCTGACAATTGAGCTAATCATTGACCCACTTAAAAGTATTTACCCTATAAGCAATCATCTTGTATATAACGCTCTTTACAAATCTAGTAAAAGGGACAAATGATTATAGTAGACTTTTAATGAATATATATAATCTGTTGATGCGTTCACACTCTTTTTAAGGGCTATACAAGTAACAATATTTTTTCAATATATCATTATTATTTCAGTTATAATATGCCCACCATTGAACATAGCCTTCACCATAAATTTTCAATAGTATTTTAATATATGTATTAATTAATTATCAACCAAGTAGTGGTAACTCAGCGGTAGATGCCTGAGACTCACAAACAAGTTTCCAGAGGATAGACAGCAGCGTCCTCTATGTACTATATACCACACTGCGATTGCCAACCCGCCTGCCATTCGTTGCGATTATGGTGTCACCCCGACGACGAATCCTTATTACAACAACGTTGTTAAAACAACGCCTGTTGAAAATTTCGGGCATTTGCAATGTAAACGCATTCATAAGTCGTATTGATATAACTAGTAAAGTTATTTTTTACATTTTCTCAAATTAACGCTATTAAATGAATATTTAGGTCTAATTTAGGTATAATATATGGTCAGAAAATTTGCGATACTTACAAAAGATCCGATTAAGTAGTAAAATGTTGAATAAAACCACTTAATCTTTAGTAGTAGGATACATGTTATTTGGAATTCAAATATTTAATGGAAATTTACATTTAACACAGAAGATTTATTTAAGTCTGACAACCGCTTATGCTCTGGTTATCCCTAACACCTGTATAATCTTAAATATGTAAGTTGGTAGTGTTTTACAAAATTGTCTTAATAACACAGCGTTAATAATATTATCACGACTTCTAGATAGAATAGCAAGTCAACACAATGAACGATGTTTGTGTATTTTTGAATTCCATGAAATTGCACTGCGAATGGCGAAGCTTGTAACAAACAATCAATTGTAGATCTAGTCCTGAGATTGAAATCTGACCGTATCTAACGAATATTAAACGTCAAAAATGTAATAAATAAGCACAGTATTATATTTTAGAGGTGAATATTTATACACTGCGCAATATTTACCACATTTAAATGCAGTTTAATTTAGTAATCATAAATCAAGATAATTATACTTATTATTGTAGACATTTTAATGCCCATTGCATTCACTTCATTGTTCATAATCAATAAATTATTAAACAACCACTCAGAAGAATTAAATCGAAATCAAATGTTTTTTTTATTAGCAATTAAATGTTTATTTTATAGTTTCAAAATAACTGTCATTATAATATTGTATATAATAAATTATTACATTGAAACGTATAATGTGCTCAATGGGTTTTAATATATTAACTAAAGCTTAATGGTCCAAAAATAACACAACAGACCTCCGATACATTATTTTAAATAGTCCATTTTTGCACGATCCTGGTAATTTATATTTATGTTACGCTATTTTAAATAAACGCACAAAAATAAATTACTGCAAATAATGTAATTGTTACAAATGTTCGTACGTTATTTCTAAAGTCAAGGAGAAAACATTTCATCTTATAAATAAATGATCGGTCATTTCAAAGTGACCATTGTAAGTCAAATTCTTTTCAATATATAAACTTTTATCTGAAATATTAGATAATTAATAATTGAAGAGAATAAACTAACTTAACTTTGACTAAAAGACGACTGCATAATTTTATCAATGCCAAATGCAATACAGTTATTTAAAGTAGTTAATGTTTTGGTGTGCGACAAGCAAATTAGTATTTATTTGTTCCTCATAAATAAAACATTACGTGATATAATTCAGGAACGTTTCTTGTATCAAAACGATGTTATATGAAGATCTCTATATAAGTATTAACCCGTTTTTCTAACATGTCTTCATTCTTGAATAACACACAAGGTGCGCAGGAGTCAAATACAAAGGTATACTGCATTCTTAAAAGAGGGACGAGAGGGATAGCTTGCATTAAAACTAACTTACCGTTTATTATTATTCGTTATGTACTCAGAAGTTCCAATTCAACTCATAGTTATTGTCAAATTTATGCAACAATTTTTTCACCCACAAGTAAATGTATTTATTTAACTAAAACTGCGGAAATAAAACTCGCATCATAAAAACTGTACACAACTATCTCACCAATACACAACAACCAAACTGGATTCATTTGGCTCGTCGGCTTGCCGGTCAGGCGCGGAATGCTATTGTTCCGTCTCTTTCTAACGCACGAGAAAACTTTCCGCGTCTCGCTCGGGTGGAGAAAGGCGCCAATGGACGGCGCGAGCGCCGACTGTTTCCTTCGGGATGGGACAAAACAAAAGCCCTGTTAAAAAAAGTCACTGGTAATAGGACGTTAGCCCGACCCAGGTGCCTATGATATTTGACTTTAGAAGCGTTACAAATGAGCATGTCATTTTTAAAACAAATATGCACCCGAGTTGGCGTTCCTGAAGATACGGACATGGTGACAGGACTTGTAAAAGAGGTAAAGCTTAAGCGAATCAATGTACAAGTGGGATCAGTAGTGAGCGATGGGCCGGTGATAGAGGCACCCTGGCGTTATGCTGTCTGGGCGTCACATATACTAGGCGACTCGGGCCGTTCGCTCCAATCCGAACCGAAATGTTCGCCAGACACGGGTGAAGAGCATTAGATAAAACCTAGGCTCGACACCCAAGATTATCTCAGACGGGGCGCTTATGCCGTCTCTCCTCACCCTCGAATATAAAACTATACAGAGGCACTTGCTCGGCAATGTAGCATGGCACGCACTTAGATTAAGATGATGCTTTTAGAGTATAAACATAGTAAAAGCTAAGTTTGTAAAGACAAAATATACATTAAGAACTGCAGAGAGACAGTGTGCCATCTATTCGAGCAATAGATGGCATGCACACATATTTTGAATAATAATATACGTTGAATTGTAAATTGAATTAGTAAATATGATTAGAAGATTAGTAAGTATTAAAAATACCAAATATAAAATAAATATGTAATAGATAGACAAGTCAGAGCAGATAATTAGCAATGTATTAATAGTGATTTATAATAAGCAATGTATTAACAGTAAGCGATAATAAACAATGTACTAATAATAATCTGAAGAAATTTGAAGTGAAACTGAAATAAAGATTCTAGCCCGCGTTTGTTGTATAGATAAACGTAAATAATGTCCTTATTTACACGGACATTAATTGTAAAATACTGTAATTGTATTATAAACGCCAATATAAAAAAAAATTTTAGCTATACATATGTTGGCTTAATAAAAAAACATACGATAATCGAACAGTAATAGTAAAAAAAATTAAAAAAATAACCCCGTATTATTTGGATGTTATTTATGTTTAATTTAATTTAAAAAAATCATAAAATTCCTGTTATATGATTTAAAGCTAGACTAATTAACTCGTGATCGTTATATCCTGTACAGCAGTTTTTTTTAAATTGTACAGGAAATACTTATTTTTGTAATATCTTAAAATTAAGTCGTATAATTGCAGTGGGCTTGGATCTAAAATGATACGTTTGTAAATGAAACTTAAAATTTTAAGCAAAAGAATCATTGTTTGTAAGTCTAAATCTCTCTCACATTATTGAAATGACTGAATTAACATTTTAAAGACAAAATTATAGATTGCTTGAACACCTAAACTAAAATTTCGTAACTAAATTAAGACGTGTTTTTTAATTCAGAAAAATAATTCAAAAACATATATTCTGCGAACACGGGTGTAGCTGTGTGAAAAGCGGAGACGCTCCAATACTCGCATAGAATGGATCTAGCTGTGCTCTCGGCGTCTCTCACGTGGAAAGGACAGCGCGCATTCAGTGTGTCGAGAAAATTTTTCCTAGGTTCATTTATTATACAGATTTGTCAACACTTCAACAAAGATCAACAGGACATAAATAGAAATAAAAACAAAATAAGGGCAAAGGGCGGTCTTATTTCAAACGGCAATTACGTCCGAAAAACTATTGAAAGGATTTGGTGAATAAAAAAAAAATTGTGCACCCGGTAATGTTATGGAGTAACAAGAACATTATCAACAACAGAATCTATATAAAAGATTGATATATAGCGGATTTCCGCCTATGTTCTCACTCATCTCTATAGAAACATTGGGCTTAGATACTTGAAATTTGTCGATAACATTCCTTCCGCGAAGTAGAGCTCAGCTAAGAATCGATTCTACAAAATCATATTCGCAGGGAGGTCGATTAATAAATTCACTCAAAAGAAAATTTTCCAACTAAAAATGCTAAATAATAAACTTTAACTATAAATTTTATAAAATTACTCGTACAGTACAGTCGTAGAGCCACGCGAAGCGGGCATGGGGCAGCGTATCATTTCAGAAATACATCTAGAACATGTAATTTGGCAGTAACCATTCATCGGTTTACCCTATGGACGCCTACTAAAAGGCATATGCCTTCCCAAAAAGACATACACATATATATACATATATATAATCATGTTTTATTTATGAGAGACAAGTGAATAGTATTTTGCATTTCGCTCACAAAATACTGACTACTTTAAAAGGCTGTATTACATTTATATTTATTAAAATATGCAGTCGTCTTTTAAATAAAGATAAGCTTATTTTCTTTCTCAATTTATATCTATTATTATAAATAATATTTTAGATGTTTGAAAAGATCTGAATTACGGTGGTGATTTTGGAAATAACTAATCATTTATTTATTACATGAAATCAGAAGTCGTATAGTCAATAATAATGCTAATCACTATTTCTTTTATGGAAATTGTGCAAACCAACAAAACTAAGCACTATTTACAATATTTAAAAGTTTAGTTTATAATACCGTTAAGAATTTGTACTCAACGGATTAAAGTCTTTTAAAAGCAATACGTCAAGATGGAATGTTTGGAGGCGGTGTGAGAGTAAAGGTTAATAACTATCCACAACATGTTCCGATCCAATAAATTCCGAGCCAAAGCCCTCGGAATTACTAGAACAGCTCTCGCACACAGCTTATGGTATCTATAAACAAAAGTAATGGAACTCTTCTGAACGAAATGGTTTCGAACATTAAATTGCATCGTAATTTATACCGCAACGTTTACTTTGTGTTGCACTGTTTTTGACACAATTATTTCTTGTACATTTCCGCTTTTATATCTGTAATACAAAATAAAAAATAAAATTCCGAAGCTGAACACAAAACATTATTTCTTTCGTAAATTGCCAAAACTGTTTTTTGTGTGAATTTAAAAATGATTTATTACAATTTATTTACAAATTGTTGTTGTCAAAAACCATTATTATTCAGCTTCAAGTGCCATTTTGTATTTTTCTTATCCAGCTATTTTAGCACTATGACCCTTTCTTAATTTATCTGTGGAAAGAGCGACTATTACACCTTCATTCTTTTTAAAACAGTCACTATCTAACAGTCAAATGTAACTGGTTCAATACCACCTCAATCTACTTCATAGGCTGTCATATTTATATCTATATATGTCGATTCGAAGATTCTCGAATGAAGTTTTTCGAAATTAACGAGACTGTAAAGTTCTTTTCTTTGTAACTATTATAAGTGGAATCAGTTTTTAACTAATTTAACATTCTCGAAACGAAAAAGAAATTTGAAAGATTGAAATCGTTGGGCACTACTTTAAAAATTGGGTAATATTGGCTGTGATGTAATTGCGTACATAAGGTTTAGGCTCAACACTTTCCTTGTCCCTCAAGTCAGGCTGTCAATGTCAATAAGGAAACAGTGTAGGTCGATACGGACGCAAAAAATACACCACTTTTATCCCGTCTAAATTCACTCGTATTGTCATTGAGACAAATGTCTCAGGTCATTCAATATTCGACGGAATTTGACTAAATGTACAAAGCAAATCGTACACGTATACTTACTGCACACCCATTTTCTACTGAACCTCGTTTTTAATCATCATCATCTTTATCATTTCAGCTATAAAACGTTTACTGCTGGATATAGTCCGCCTTTATAGAATTCTAGGAAGCGGCCTATATACGTCTCCATTTGTTTAAATCTTTTTTGGAAACCAAACATTTCTGCATACTTTATACTTTGTTCAAAGAATATGCTATTAATTCTGCAAACTAACTAAAATATAAAATTATTAGTATCTTTTTTCGATCTTACACTACTACCCAACTAGCGTTTGCAGATTCGGTGGGTTCAAAGATTGCAGGGGACCAGGGTCCTAAGGAACTTTTATTTTAGATATCAAAACTCTAGGGCCCCGGGGAGTATCGGTTTCGCCGCTACTTACTATTATTTCACCGAAATGGAAGGCCACTACGCTCTCAGATCGCTTCAGCGAACGATTGGTATCTAATTTATTTTGTATACAGAAATCATAAACGTTATTATCACTGTCGAAGCATTGAATATTAGTAAAACCATATCGGACCTTTTTAATAAATGATCGATCAGGGCCCATAGCCGTCAGTTATCTTTGCCACATTAAAACGATTAAAAAAAAAAACTTAGAAGTTTGTCATTCCAAAAAGTTTTGTTCTCTTTTAACTATTTTCTACTTTAAATGTTTTCCGTTACCGAAATTAAACTTGAGCGTCTTTTAAAATAAGAACAAAAAATTGATCCGTTGTACGGAAATCATCAATTTTCATTTTGTCAGCTCAATGGAATTCCACTTTGTATTATGATGGATGGCACAATTAGGCTAAGCTTAGAGGATGAATTTAATTAATCGAGCCTCCGAATTTTCACGAAAATATAAATTTTATTTTTGTTTATGTTCATTAATTTAATTTGATTTCAGTACAGTTGTCTTTAAACATATTGCTTTTTTCGAAAATAATTAAAACAATTATAATTAGTTTGTTATTAAAATGCATTAGACCTTCTTAAATTATTTACTTTTAATCGTTTATAATATCGCCATAAAGAAAGTAAAGTATCTTATCTATAACTAATTTAACGTAGAGTAGGTTTATTTTATTAGGTTTATTATTCAATAATTAACGCTTAGATATAAGCTATCATAATTCTGACCAGTACGCCCACATTATGCAAACATATATATATTTATACTAAAACAAAACTAATGTATATGGTTTAGCTGTTGGCGTGAGTATTTAAAATAAATAAATCACATTCATTTTTGAAATATGTTAAATTGTTTGTTATTTCTTAGGAAATATTTGAAAAGTAGTAAAAATACTTTGAAAAGAAATAGTAGAATAATTTTCATTTTGAGAAAGAGTTCTTAGAAGGCGTTCTTAGAAGTAAACTGTATATAGCTAAATAGATTTACAAAAAATAAAATTTTATACACATGTAAAATAACATTAATTTACGAAATTTTAAACCATATCTAAATGTTTACATCAGTCACAAAAACGTATGTTTTAAAAGTAAAATTGTAACTGACATTTGGTCAACATGGTCTCATAGCCGTTGCCTTTAAAAAAATAATAATGAATGAAGAAATCCAGTACGACTTCTATTTCTGTTAACAGGGCAAAAAGAACAGACGTTATTTTTTGCTACCACCCGTGTGACCTGTTCTACGAGTCATATATCCGCATAGTGTAGATGAAGCACAACTTTTTACATCAAAATCCCATGTGGTAGTAATTTCATTGAACCCTTGACTCCATAATCAGTAATACAAGTGTTTGTCTGTGTAGTTTTTGTGAAAGAAAAGTTATTTTTTCAATATCAATAGAATGTCATTTGAATTTGGAGTATTGTAGATTGAATAAAAGAATGAAGACCGCCATTTTAAGCGGAACTTTAGCGCGTTCCGGTTTTTGTCTCGCTCCGTCGGTTGATTGTTAGCTCCCTTGTATTATGGCAATCTTAAACTAATTAAGAATCAACAGGAAATATCTCAAAGAGTCTTTTGTAAAATCAATTGTGCTTTTCATCTCAGCTCCGAATTCGGCATTCTATTGATGTTGGGATTTTAATCCAAACTACACAAGCAATTTGTATAGAGCAATTTAAATTTTATAAGGAATGGTCACAAATCCTTTTAGTTGATCAATTTATAAAAAATACCAAATCATTTTCTTAGAAACATTGGAAAAAGTCAAAAAAACGTCACAATTTATTTTGGAATTCCATTCATATTTTGAAGAATTACCAATAATAAAATACTAACACTTTATATCACTCAAAAGAATATTTGATTTACATTGTAAAAATATAAATAGTCTTTTTACATAGCTTTTATATGTGATTTATATACAACTCAGCACCTTAAAATCTTTTTTTTAATTATGTTACTATCTCTTTATATTTATTTTTTATTATGCTTAGTAGTAGTAGTTAGTATAAATATACTTCAGGATTTTTTGCTGTCCGTAGTTATAGCAGCGTATAGAATAGTCACCTTCTCTCTCCTCCATTGATTGCCGTAAGAGATGACAAAGGAAACAATATTTAGACGATGGACTGCAGTATCGCCCAACCCGCAAGACAAGCGTGGCGAGAATTGGCACAGTCTCCTATTGATAAATAACATAATGACTAGGCCCCGAGTCTCCGGCAGTTCCGCTATGCCTCGTGAGCGTAGCAGCCATGGTGACGGCGGAGCGGAGGGTGCTAAGGATTCTAAGTAGATGCCAAATTGCCTAACCCGTCGATGACTGGCTCTCGTAATAAAAACCCGATCAAGCCCTTGTGATAAGATTAGGCTGGCAGTTCCTCGGTGATACGATAACCCTAAAATACAGGAATCTACTCTACCAACGAGAAGGCGACCAACTTTCCCAAGGTGGTTTCGAATTTCTAGTCCCAAGTCTCTCATTAACAATATTATTACCATCGATAATATTTCGAGCCGGGTCGTTTACATAATACTCAGAATATCCAAACGATATTTGCTTAAGGTCATTTTTCGAATTTCTACGAAGTAGAATCTTTTTATAAGGACGTTAGTCGCGCTATACATACTTCCAAGACTAACTTCACTGTTGTTATGGTTGAATTTAGCACCAAGTTAGGCAAGAAAAGCGTTGAAGAGTTGAGAATGAAGGAATTTGAATTTTGGACAATGGAACTCCAGTGAAGAGAAGCTGGTCTACGTCCTAGAGAAAGGAATCTTCACGATGAACCCTTTCTTCCTGAAGCCGCCGAACCGGAAATGAACCTGGTAAAGTCCTGATAGTTCCATAAAAGATGAGAAAAACATCACCATCTTCAACACGTAACGTATCCGGAAGCTCTCTGAAAACTATTAGAAAGTATTTAAATCTTCACTCCGGCCTATTCGTGCAGATACGCTATAGTTCTAAAAGATGGAATGTAAAATGTGACTATGTTTTTAACATCTGATTACACAGCAGTGATACGGCGACGCTTAAAGTGAAGCCTTCCTTGTAGTTCATGCAACAGCCACAGAACGTACCAGCCAAAGTACGTAACAAGGTAACTTTAATGAAAGAAACGAGAAATAAATGTACGATCATTCATTCATTCCGTTTAGTTCGAATGAGAATAGATTACACTGCTTACGATAGTAGTCTTAGTGTAGTATTCTTATACAGTGTAATATGTAAGGCGGCACAACTTCACACACCTTCTCTTAGATGTTTACAATTTGCGACCACTGAGATCTGAATTATTTTTCAATAACAAAAATTTAATCTTTTAATTAACTATCCTACAGTAAAGTTTTTTTTCGTAAAAACATAGCAATTTTAAAAAAAAATATATAATATTATTGTATGTTTATGTAATTATTTTTTACACACTGGATCGCCGTTGTGTTTAATCTCATTTTCAAAAAGGGAATAAATAGAACCGTGAATGAGACGCTCTTTGTATGCATCGACCATTACATTAGTTTAAGTGTCCACTCATTACCAACTAATTTTCTTTATAACATTTACCTGTTTGCTGATAAAACTTTATGATATATATTTCTATATCACAAAGTATTATCAGCACTACATAGTTTTTTTCTCTTTTATCTTAAATAAAATTAAATTTTTACGGGTACAACCAAGTTCAATATACCGCGAGGTGATATATAATTTTATTTATATGTATATATTATTATTATCATCGAATATGTCTAATTCTCTTAGCAGAATGCATTTTAAAAGCAGTGGCGTACCTAGAACTTTTGCCGCCCGGGGCGATCTCCAGTTTGCCGCCCTTTCTATTATAAGTCAATCAAATAGTGGTTTTTATAAATTAATAAATAAATAAATTGTGTTAATTACACATAAATAAATTATTACGTTATTTAATCAATATTAATTAATACACAGAGTAAATTTTTTTAGACATATTTGTATGCACTCGTAAATATATTTATATGATATCTACTCTTCTAGCTTTCATACTAGAAAAATTGTGTATAATGCTCTCAAAATTTATATTATTTGTAATTTCTTGTTATTTTGTCAATATCGCAAGATTTTGTAGTCTTAATTGATTCATTGTAGAACGAAGATAATTTTTTATCAACTTCAATTTTGAGAAGCTTCTTTCGCAACTAGCGACACTGATTGAAATTTTAAAAAAAAATCTTATCTAAATTACAATGTTGGGAACAGAATTTTCCAACCTATACTGCTGAATAAATTTTAGCAGATCAAGAGGGCCCTTCTCCCCGTTTTTCTAATGTTTTGCCTCTTTTTTTAGTGTAGGTACAGCCATAAAAACCTGGATCCTTTTTCTTTTAATATGGAACTGTTCTTTATCAATGTCAATCAAGTCATTTATTTGACGTTCAAATTCTTCATTTAGTAGGTTACACGGTATTATACACGAATATTTTCTTACAAAGCCGTGCAACTGATCGAAGCGTTCTTTAATTCCTTTATAATTCTGTCCATAGATGAAAACATTTCTCTTCGTACTTCTTCTAAGGATATTATATTTTTTCATATTTTTTTATATTATATCATATTTTTTCTCCTTCTAACTCGACGCTTAGTCGATATCTCTAACTCTTCACAAATTATTTTGGCTGCTATAACAGCGTTTTGTACTAGCGTATCTCTCTGTTCCATGAAATGTGTTTGCAAAGAATTTAGTTTTATATGGCATTGGTGGACATTTAACCCTTTTACTTGCAGGTATTTTTGAGCGTCGTTAATTTCTAAAAGGACGGGTTCCCATAAATGAAGGTAACATAGAAAAGAAAAAGATTACATAGAATTGAATAATATTCCAGCATCTGATCTCGTTTAACTTTTTTCTTCTTCTAATAATCATAATAATCATTTATTATTCAAGAAAGAAAAAATTTAAAATAAATAAGTTGCTTTTTACAATTATAAGTAAATATAAAAAATGCCGCCCCAAGATAAGTGCTGCCCGGTGCGGACCGCACCCACCGACCCCCCCCCCCCCCCTAGGTACGCCACTGTTTAAAAGTAAGGCGCCGAAACAAATATTAAATTGTGTACCTAATATATTAAATTCTTATTATGTTAATTGTAATAATACCAAAGAGAATTAACAAAATTATTAACATTGATAGTTGTTATAATACATAATAAATTTATATTGTAATTATTTGTATTAATTTGCTATAACGCCATCTAGTGTCATAATATGCATTACTTTTTAAAAACTATTTCTTCATACGAGAGCCAGTCAGATTTGTAGTACACAACATTCACATCTTTAACTACTACAGCTCCTGTAATAGCTAAAAGTTTTAATTAATTTTTGCAACATACCTTTTTACATATTTTTTAGTTCAGCAAATTTGGTTTTAGCCCATACTAGTTCTACGTTAACCACTCGTATTATTTTGTATACAATACATTTATTTAATTAATAAGTGCTGGTCAATATTGTCGAAAGGATTTGTTATTAAATTATAGCTTGAGCTAATTTTGTTACTAGGCGATGAAACTACACTTATTTATCCACAATACATGTAGTCTCCCATTTTGCTAAGAAAGTAAACGGTATCATTGACCAATGAGATGAGTTCTAATTTTTTTAGTATTTACTGCCCAGCGAACATAATGTGTATTCTAACTCCAAAAAAAATAAACGAGTTTTTAGTGGGCGTTCTTTTGAGATGAGAGCGTCTTCAGAACCCTCTCAGCTCTAAGTTGAAAGATGCTTTTATAGGAAAACCTAATCTGCTTCTAGTTTCTGTACACATCTGTTCATTGTATATGACACTATATTGGTAATAATATGAAAAAAGAAATATATCGAGATACTTTAAAAACATTCTGTAGTGTGATCAAAATATCAAGTACAATAAAACAATAATTGAATGTTCTTTCAATAATTTATTTTCATTTGCGACTGGGTAGTGAACAAGTCTCTATGACGTTGCATAATTTATTAACACTGCCAGAACTGTTTTCTGATACCGACATCTTCAAAGAACAGTTTGCTGCCTCCATTCTTCAACTAAGGTGTTCTAATGAAACTATAAAAAAAGTTCAGCAAAAACGCTAAGCATTACTTGCTCGTTCATACGTTGATATTTTCTTCATTTCTTAAAAAAAAAAAAAACAAGTAAAAAGCAGAGAGAGACAAGCAAGTCTTAAAAATAATCTCTTCACTGAAAATACGTAGTTTTATGAAAAATTCCTAAATGCACAAAATAAGTCACAATGACGCACAATCTACAAGATTTATTAATTACGGTGCTAAAGAAAATAATTTTGTAACACTCGTTTTTATTATTACAAAATTATTTTGTTCCTATAAATAATAAACAAACTTCATCCAACGAAAATGTGATTATAGCAATACTGTAAAATAAGAACAACTATATCACGAACTTAAAGTAATAAATCCGCATGAAACACATTTTAAATAAATTCAGTATTGCCCGTAACAGAAAGACAGTCCGAAACACTCACAAATTTACAGTCACTCTATCACATTTATGTTTATATTAATAAATAAGACACGTCCTCGCGCTGTATAATCCATTGGGGTCCATTGCGAAAATCGAAGAATATTTTGCGTACCACATTAAACAAAACAAAAAACATTTAAAATCAATTTCATTTGTAACAAGATATATCGTAGACGATAGTGCAAAAGTAAGGAATAAACGGAGTTTGTTAATGATTTTGTACTACACTTAAATTAAAATAACAGTATATTATAAATAACCATATATATCTAATAAACCAAGAAGATTTCTAATGACACCAGCTAAGGAAAGACTATGAAAGAGATAATGTAAGCAACATTCACTAACGTCTAAGTTATATCAAAAACAATTCCAGTAGGAAGTAAAGAACACAGAATGAATGCTTTTGAGATTATAGCCATGCTTCTCTGAACTTGTTCGCTTTCCATACATTACATTTTATACACCTGCAGACAAAAATATGCATTGTGATGACATACACTTTAGCTTACAAGTTTGATCTATATCTATATAACGCAGTGTAATATCAAGTTAATAATTAGCTACAGGATATTCAGCCTCTAATAAACATAACATACTTTTGTGCGAGACTTTTGTGGTATATACGAAAAGTGAACAAATCCCATACATTTTCAGAGTAAAAAATAAATTATACTAATAAATTATAACACCTCATTATAATTCGGAATGTTCTGGATTGTCGTCAGATATTTGCGGTGTTTCATCGCCTCCAGTATCTTTCGGCTCGTCCGAGACTTCTGGTTTCTCTTCTTGTTCTTCCGTTTTTTCAGTTCCATCTTCTACTTGTTCTTGCTCCCCTTCTTTTTCGGATTCTATGACTGTTTCAGTTTTATTGTCCGCGTCTTTCTTAAGTGGTTTCTTTGGCCGCCAAATCTTCATTTTGTTAACTAGGTATTTCACTTCTCGATCTAAATTAGACATTTTCTCTCTTATGCTATCAACAGTCAGTTTTATGTCTTCATTCTTTTTCAATTTCTTCTGTTCCTCAATTGAGTTAGTAAGCCAAGACATTGTTTCGTCAATTTTCTTCTCTAATACACCAATTTCAACATCTGTGAATACATCGCGCTCTGCATTCGTTTCCTTAGTTAAGTTCTTTGCCATTTTAAGAAATTCTTGAGAACTATTGAGCATGTTGCGGATCGCAGCAACAGCATCTGGCCTCTCTCTATGCTCCCAGTGTTTGTAGAAAATGGGATTTGTTTTGTCTTTCAACAATGTAAGTTTTGCCTCATATACCTCTGTTTCGGCTTCATAACCTTCATCGTAAAGCCATTCCGAAATTTCACTGCATAGTTTTTTGATTTCTTCTATTTGTTCAGCTGTTCCACATTCAGCAAATTCATCCATATCTATTTTTAACTGTGCATCGACAACAAAGGCTTCTAGATTGTTCAATGCAGTCTCTCTTTCTACTCTTTTCTTATCAATTACGTTTAATTCTTTGATTTTATTCTTGGATTCCTTAAACTGTTCCGGTGTTAAAGGTTGTAAACTTAGAATCTGCTCTTCATTTTGTATTGGCTCTTTCAGCACTATTATCTTCGGTTTAGGTTTACTTTCCGTTTCTGTAGCATTCTGCTTGTCTGTGGTTGTTTCATTAGCTTTAGTTTCATTCTTTTCTGCCTCCTTTGTTTTATCCTCTACTTTATCTTCAACTTTCTCGTTTGCTTCCGTATCAGAACTAAACAATTTACTTATAGTACTACCAATCTTGGAAAGAGTGCTGTCTTTGTCTTCGTCATCTTCCGAGACCGTTTTTTCGGCTACAAATTCGACGTTGACTAGATTTAGAATACCAGAGTCGTCCATATTGAAATGCGCTTTAATACCCTTGTGTTCAACATTTTCTCCAGTGTGTTTAGCAAGAGCCTCGCTGACACCAGATAAAATTACCTGACTCAGGTTCAAATTTCCGATATAATTCAATTCAGTAGAAGGAATGTGATCTAGTTCAGCATAATTGACATTGAATGTGAAATCATCTGTGTGTTTATTAAATGTGATTACTTTCTTTTGAGGGTAGGGATTCATGGGTCCGAAAAGAGTCCTCTTTATCTGAAACAAAATAATATTATTGTTATGTTACCCAGGTATATAGACTGATTGGAAATAGGTAGTAAAAGGTGTCTATAAATGCCTTTAAAGCTTTTACTTCTTTTTCCTATCAATCTGTATAAAGTGATCTCTCTGAAATATGTTACTTTAATTGATTCTTTAATTGATTTAAATATGTAGCAATTTGTATTTTGAAAACATGTTTTCTTTCATTGATTTTTGGATAGGGTGTACCATAGATTAATTGACAGCAATTATGCTACCCATTCACCCGTTTGAAGCTTTTACGGGTATTTCCAACCAACCTGTATCCTCCAAGAAAATTTAATCAATCTAACAAGTAGAGAAACTTTATGGTATCGTATATTATAAAAAAATATATAAAATTACATATATAATCACTAAAAGTAAAATGTAATACTTTTACACACCAATTTATCATTGCCATCAACACTTCTGGTGAAAATTACTTGAATAGGCAATAGTACTGCATCACGAACATTTAAAGGAGCCACTTTGTATCCTGTGGCGAGTGACGCCGCCCTGAAAAAGAAGACACAAACATTATTTATTGTATAAGGAACAATACTAATTTTTTTTTTTGAAATATGCTATGATTTGATATGTAAACATTTTAAAACACAAATAAACTGTTATTTTATGATGTAATCTGGTGAAAATGTAGGTTCGAATTGAACAGTTCTAGAAGAGTAATTTGTTAGAAACTAGCTTTCTTTTAATGCATATAATTCATTTAGACTTCCTTTATTTTTATGTGTGTATATATATATATAAATATGTGTGTGTGCATATGTGTACATATATGTATATATGTAGTAAAACCTTCAAAAATGTAATCTTTATAAAACTTTTACACCTGTTCCTAATCACTCTATATATAGTGATTAGTATTAAATGATATATCAATTTTTTTTCAAAACTTATAGGCAGTACAAAGTCTGCAGAGACAAATATTAAACAACAAATAATTTATTAATATTATATAAATTATTAATATGCCATTTTGGACATCATAGACATCATTTCTGGAACCAAAGATTTTTCATAGGGTGTATGTATACATCAGTTGCTTATAAACTATACATTCACCCCTTTATATCTTTTACGCCTTTAACCGATCACTCTGTAACATTTCATACCTGTACACAGCACCCATGGTAGCAGCCTCATCTGCATTGATTGACCGGGCTGGTTCATGTCCAACAGCCTTGCGAAGTGCCTCGTGGACTGCCGGCGCGCGGGCTGCGCCTCCAGCTAGGATTAGCTTTGCACCACCACCGGAACCTGATGCAGCAGCCACAGCACGTTGGACTACACCTGCCACTCTACTCCACAAATCTGTACAAAGCTCTTCAAACTCTGCTCTGGTTACCTGTCAATATAAATTCCCTGTAACATCTTTCTTAATTCATCAAGCAAAGCATTCATCTATTACCATATGTTTTACCTATTATGAAGTACTACTTAAAATTTTAAAACATAAGCTGACAATCACAAAACATTTGTTCTTGTCTCTAGAAATATTAAATTCTGTCTAATTATTCTCAAGATTTGTTCAATGCTTATGTTAGCTGCCTTATAAACCTTGTGCGACAAATTTGCAATAAAGTTCTGGATACACCCACCACATTTATCCCCACTTATATTGAAATATCTACATTTGGATTAAGTACTGTAAAGGACTCCATGGTTAATTCATTCACATAAGCCATAGACAGTTATAACCATGTCATAATAAATGACACATTTCAAACATTTGAGATCATAAAAAAATCTTACAAAATTGATAGTTGACAATTATTGTATTTAATAGTTTGTAACAAAAATACTTTCAAAAAACTATATGGGTATTCTTCCTTAAAGATATACCATTATGTAAAATAAATTACATATGAAAAACCCAAAATTCAGATACAGTAAAGCACCGTAATTGCGTAATAGCGATAATCAAATTATTGTTGTTTCCAGATCTAATTCAAAAATTTCACAAATTATTAGGTTAGTTTTCAAAAATGTATTACAAAAACATGTATTTATAAATGACATTTCACAGAGATTAGATTAGAGACTATGTCGGCTGTAGTCCACCATGTGTACCCATTATGAAAAATGGATTTCATTTACCTTATACAGCCTTAAGTCATACTGATTTATGCTCTGTTTTTTTTAACCATTTGTGTCACGATTTGGACTATACGTTTTTTACACGGTAAATGCTTAGGGGAGTGCATAAAAACATTTGTGCAAAAAATAGTTATGACAAAGTAAATTTCGCAACTCAAAAAAACCGTGTAAATTGCAATAACCCAGATTAATTTAAAAAAATCATGCAAAAAAGGTAATAATGAAATCATTATTACGTAAGTATTTATAAAACGAGAATAATTTATAAAAATACAAATTAAAATTAAGAATAAAAACCAATTTTGTAACTATTAATCATTACTTGATAACAATAATGTGCATTTATTACAGACTAGGCCTTGCTGGCTTTTTGCTACAAAGAATAAGTTTTTGCAAGCGCTATCAAAATTAGAATTTTAAAAAATTATGTTGATGAATCTCAACATAATTTTTTAAAGGACAAAAAATTTATGTAAAAAAAGTTATTCATTCTTATCCATGGACTGCGTTATTTCAAAATCATAAAGGAAATGTGTATGATTTATATAAAAAAACAATATACAAATATCTATTTTCATTCAAATTCTATTGTACCTTTCATTAATACAAAATCATAACTTACCAAAACTTTAAAATCCTTGTCATCCATAAGATTCTCAATTTGGGCATAGTGCTCCGTATTAGCTGATAGAACAATTTTCAATCTTTCTGCCTCTCGCAGCAGCTTCGCCATAGCTCTGGGTGAAGCTCTCACATCACCACCGCCATTTGCTTTCCAAGCTTTGATTAAGTGTTCACGTAGACGTAATGTCATCTCAAAACCACCCAAAGTTCTGTATTAAAAAGAGAAAAAGTGAATTTTATAATTTAATGTTTTATTGTTTATATTGTCAAAAACTCTATTAGTGTAACAATCGACTGTCATAATATTAATGGAATATTGATTGTTTTAAAATACACTGGAAACTGGCTAGATAGAAGTTGCTGCAACTTGGCCTAAAAAATATGGTACTATTCAGTTTTATTAGGTTTACTATATCAAATACTGTATACAATACAACTGCAAAGATAACTTTACAACACTCCTTTTTCTTCTCTGTTTTCTTACTTTTTTTTGGTTTTTAACATAACCTAAATTATATAACCAATTAAATTAATATACTTAACAGTTGCTTAACTTAAGTTATAGTATAAGAAGGACCTGATAATTAAATACGACAGTGTATAGTAAAAATATTTTTTTTGATTTGGTATCTATCTGGACGGCTTTTTGGAATATCCTGCTACTTCTTGCTGGTAGGTAAGAAATTATTTATTATATCTAAAGAAAATACTTTGCATAGTTATAGTACACAGTATGTCTTTGCTAGATGCGAATGTGGAAAGACCACATCTCCAATAAAACGAAAATTGAACTGATCAACAACCTGATCACAAGAAATTGAGGCTCTTGAGCATTTGCATACAAAGAATCTTTAAGTTCTTCAGACAATCGAAAACCCTAAAAACTAGCGCAAAGTATATAAAGTATATAGGGAAATAGATCCAAGAAGGAATACACAACATACTTTAACATAGAAAATGAATATCAAAGATTATTTTGTATTTTAAAGTTTATTACATTATGATTGTCTGTAAGAAATTGCCTTGTGTGATAAGACAGCCCATTGTACCTTTTTGTTTATTATTATGAAACTATTTAAATGTATCCTAGTGTGTACAATAAAGAATATTAAATAAATAAAAAAAATAAAGTGCTTTTATTATATTTTTACAAACCTGTCAAATCCAACACCAATAACTTGCAACTGTGGTACTGTTTCAACATAGCCTCTTTCCTTTATTTTAACATTTTTGTATTCTACCAATGCAGCTTTAGTAGATACCGCGCCCATGTCAAAGAACAGAGTGTACCAAGCAGTTTCATTAATTTCCTGTAAATAATAATTATTTTATAGACATCTTGATACATGACTATAAAAAATGTATAAATTAAGTGAATACATCTTTCTAGTGAACTAGAACACCTACAGCAATGTTAAATATAAAAGTTATAAATTTGTATAGAAATAAATAAAGTAAACAAATCTTTAATGTTAGGATACAAAATTATCTTAACTAAAGGAAATATTTTTAATGAATTAAACATTTATGATAAGGGAAAATATAATTTATACTTTTGCCAAACAGAGGCGTCCTCTATCACTCATTCTATTGTTAAACTTTATTTTATTTCATATTATTCAATATCAATTCCGATAGCAGAACTATAAACCTGAGTGGTTTCTTGTATTCTTACTATCAATATATTGTAACCATTATTTATAGAAAGTAGGACTTCAACAAATTCAAAAACCATGGGAATTATTAATATAAGATATAAAAATTAAATTATGATTAAAAATTATAATAGAAATGGAAAAAAACTTATGATGTAAGCAATTAAAGAAAATAAACATGAATTATGACTACTTCAATGAAAACTGGGCTTTCAGTTGCAAAAACCTGTACATCATGTACATGTTTGTGTGAATATAATTACTATTTTATTTTGTTACTTTTCATCTTCTTTTAACATCAAATAAAAAAACTAGGTAAAGATCCTTGTAACTCTAATGCTAACTTGTTTTAAGGATATTTAAATAAATATAAATTACAAACCTTCCGTCTAAATATTCCATAGTTAATACCAATAGCTGTATAGTCATTAATAAGTTGTAGCACATTGAGTCCTGCAAGGGCTGCAGCATCCTTTAAAGCTCTCCTCTCTACTTGATTGAAATAACCCGGCACTGTGATCACACATTCACTGATAGGTTGACCTGTAATTTTTCAAATGCAGTTACTAGACCAACTACATACAAATATAAATAAATAAAAATTATTATCTAAATGTGTCACTAGGATCTAATTAATTAATACTAATTATTCACCTATTTTTTGTATATTTTTGTTAGGGCACAAGGTGTTAATGAAAAAAAATGGCAAGAGTGCAAAAAACATAAACCACAGAATAAATAAAAACACTTGTTTTTAGCTGCCAAACATTTTCAGTAAATCAAAACCATATAATCATACCAGGATGTAATCAAACAAAAAACATTGTGTACCATAATGTATTACTATAAAAATATATTCACCTACATATGAAAGCAGAAAACATATTTTAATATGAATTCTTCATTTACTATAACATTAGCTCCATAAATAATGTAATCAATTTGAAATGCTGTATATTTATTAATATGTTTCTTTTGCATTGGACCGCAAAACTTATTATGGTCATTGTGGAGTCTTTAGAAAGCTATAGTCATAAATAAATGTATGGTCAAACAAATTTGAATATTTTATGTGAAAATAAGGATTGCTTTACAAGGTTGTGTTGCATATATAAGCTGGTGTAAAATTTAATGGGGTGAATGTATAGCTCATTTGTCAGAAACAACTTTAAAAACGCTATTTCCAATAACCTGTATAAAGTGATCACTCAGAAATATGTTACATTAATACATTTTTTCTATTGGCATGCAACAGGCTAGCAAATTTTGGCAGTACAGTTTGCAAGGACAGACAGAAAATAATTATTAATTTTTATATGCAGTAATCTGAATTTTGAAAATGCTTTTTATTCATGACATTATCTACTAAATCTTAAACAGGATGTGCTATATATCAATTGACTATAAAGATTTATACCTATAATCAGTCACACTGTATTAATGCTAAAAACATCAATATTGCTCCTCCTTATTAATTTCTTTTCAGATATTACTATATTTTTAGATTATAGGACAATTGACAAACTACACCTCAAATACATGATTAAAAAATATATTTTAAAGATATTTTTCAATCATGATTATTCATCTGTTAACATTACACATGATAACAATATTTAATTTATCTTTGTACCATATATTTATCCCATTAATTTGCCATAATAATGTATGTCTTCTTTAATTTTAGTGTATTTATTTAATATTAAAATGTCCATCTTTCTACTTATAAGGATACATCTTTTGATCCAAACAATATAATACTTAAATATTTATTACATTTTAATAGTATGAATTATTATGTTGATACATTTTATTAATTCTATACAATTATATACATTTTTAGACTGGTCCAACAGATTGTAAAAACTTTCACATTAAAGTTACATTACAAGCATTAAAAAATATTACCAGTAACTGATGTAGCAATTGCTGATGTAATCACTTGGAGAATAAATGAAACATACTGTATCCATAAGCATTACTAAAATGAAGATAGCTTAAATAGGTAAGAAACAACCCTACCACCATAATAAAAAGTACATACCATGGCTGATCTCCGCAAACTCTTTTGCCTTAGCTAAGAGTTGTGCAACAAGTTCCTCAGGAGTGAATTTTGTATTTTCATCATGCACAAAAACAGGGGTGCCACGTTCTGATGCAATCAAGTCATAATATGGAAAACGTTCCCTAAAATGAGGAAGATAATTGATATATTTCTTTTAATACAAAATGAAGTCACTTTCTGTTTAAAAAAAATAAACAAGTATGTGGGGCGATAACCCAAAAAGCGCTTGATATTTATTTTAAATACTCACTTGTAAGCTTTCACCAGAGGATGATCGAATGGTTTTCCTAATAAATCTAATAAGAATTTATAAGTGTTCTTCGGAAATCTGACGCCCACAGTAACTGCGTCTTCTCCGAATGTTCGCACTCCGTCCCGAAATGCTACTACAGCCGGCGTTTTGCGTTTTGATTCTTTATTTAATACGATCTCCATAGGCACACCAGGTGACACGATGCCGATTTTCATCCATTCCGACCCTAAGTCTATGGATATTACAGCTGCCGCGTCGGCGTTTTGACTAAGAAGTAATGGTAACAACACCGCACACAAAATAGTGTACATTTTCTGTGAAATAAAACATATATTATAACTTCAATATTTTATCAACACGTAGTACCGATTCCGGAAAATGTCTGTCAAATTTCGTTTTAAGACGCAAAATGAAATGCACTTACGATATTTAAATTCATCTTCTGTTAAGAAATGACATAAATCTGGCTAGTAGAATCAAATTCTTGTCTTACAATGCTAAAGTAGTTAGAATATCTAATACATTATTGTTTAGCAAAGTGGGCCAGCTAGTTAAGTCCACGTCAAGTTTAACGTGTTTTCTTCTTTCTGGATAGCAGCATTATTGCCACTTAACAAAAGTTGATTTTATATATTTGCTAAATAAAAGTAAAAATATAAGTTTTAAGAAATATTATTAATATTTAATTTTATTAACAACTAACAATAAGTTTTCGGTAACAATCCATGTAATCTTATTTAATGTAACTAATTTACATTGCGCTTGTTTTACTCTAAATATTACATTTTTAATTGTTATTAATAAACATTATCCTGTTTAGTCATGTTTATAAATAAAAATATAATACATTCCAGATATTAAATTTGTACGATTCACAGAATTTTCAGTTATTAGAGGTGATTAGTTTGTTTATGCTTTAAATTGATTATTTTTCCTTTACACTGACGCCAAAATATTAACTGTAATTTGTAAGTAATATATTGAAAATAAATGTGAAGTACTCGAAAATTTAAATAGAATTTAGTTTATATTTTGGTGTTTTAAATATACAATTATTATTTTGTCGTTTAAACGTATTACCTTACATTAATTTACACATAAATTTTCGAATTATAGTACTGTTTTCTACTAATTTTTCATTTTACCTTAGAACACTGTACTTTAATCATTGATCCAGTGATTTAAAGCAAAATGTGCATATTTCGTAACATTATCAATAAATAAAATCTTATTAGGCACTTAATAAATATTTTAAGTTCTAGCGGCTTATTATAAATAAGAGACTACTCCGAAATAGAATAAAATATTCACAAAGTAATTTGTCTGACTATTGCATAATTATTAGACTATAAAACGTGGATTTAGTGCACCCATGAAAAACTACCGTAAGAAAACTTGGAAACTGTCATGGTTACACATAGACAAGGAAATTTGTATCAAATCGTATTTTGTATCATATGTTTATTTATGTAGGTTACTCTTTAGTTCATGGTCTGATTGGGTGTTGAGGTGTTTGTTGAGTGTTGATTTCAAGAACGGTGGCCGCGGAATGCTGTTTGTTGTTATTAATTTCTAATTTGTGCTCAACACCAACGTGACATCTTTAAGGTGAGCTTAGTATCCTTTAACACCGTTGTTTTACATTTTTTCGTCCATTTCATGTGATGTTTGGTTTTATATTTCATAAATAAAAAGAATTCTGATAGGATAACGTTTTCCACGCATATATGCGTATTATATTATTTTGTTGTTCGAATAACAACAGAATAATCTTAAGTAACGTCTGACCTATCGTACAACGTGTAACGTTGGGTATCGTTTACACGCGGATCTAAAAATGTTACGAGTCGCCTGAAGTATGCAAAGACGTAGACGTTAGCGCTCCATCTAAATATGGAACGGATGCTTGACTGTCGTGTTAGTGTGATGTCCTCCATGTCGGTCGTCCGCTGTCCCTGCAGTTATGTAATGGCCCTTGGGACTCCGCGTCAGCACGTGCATCGAATTGCACGTCGTATTTTCCACGTATGAGGCACGGCGCACTTGGCCGCGCACGCGGTCGCTCTCTGAACCACAGTTTCCTAGCAACACGTTGTTGACGCTACTGCCGACCTAATGAATACAAAAACACATGGTAATTATTGTTACATCACATCACCTGACACGCGTAGGTATTTTCGAGGGTTTCGTATTTTCACGACATATTAAATAAACTACAACAATTGATTGATTTTGAGGGACTATTTGTGATATGTGAGTGGTTATTTATTACTATTTAACTTATTTCTGACCTTTTTTTTGTATAACTCTTTCATGTATAAGTTTATCAAAGTTATGTCCACTTATCCTAAACTCTTGTTTAACATCAAAGATGACTATTCCCAGTCTTCACCAGGTGATCACAGTAAGCAGGATAAAAATAGCAAGACCTTAGAGCCGGCCTACTTATCACTTCACACTTCCTATAAGAATTCTAAAAATAAATGGCTCCCAGAAAAACAATGTGGTAGTTACACATTTCTTGTTTAACTAATTAACATGAGTAGAAATCATTAATTTATGTTATGAATAATTGTTCCATATTAAATTATTTAAAGATATGCTTAAATCCTTCTCTAATTTAAAATTTGTGTGAGTTATATCATCTTCACACATATATCTATATCTTAAATAATATCAATAATATCAAGGCCACATAATCTTTTATATGATAACAAAATATCTTAATTTATCTAGTAATTCATGCCATAGTCTACATTTTTGTTCTGTCCTTCATTAAGTTATTTAATAAATAAAAAGCAATAATACATTCAATAAATAAAAATTCAAATGACATGTTTATAATGTTAACTTTGGGATATCAACTTCTTTCATTAATTATTCTCTTTCAGTATCAACTGTTAATAATATGTTAGTGGCAGAATCAAATTTTGTGTTTTAAATATTTCTGTTTTATGTGCTGATCAACTATTTGTATTAATCAAGTTTTTGAAAATATTGTAGAGCTTGTTATTCATATAAATTGTATTACCCAGTACAATGACATATTAGTGTCTAAAACAATGGTTATATTTATACACATCCATCATAGATTGCCTTGAAACTATTTTTAATGTTTTTATCAAAATTTTGTTCACAAATTTAAGAAGAGTAATAGAGTAACTTGATTGACAAATTATGTACATATAACACAGGTTGAAATAGTATTAGTAGTAACTTTTTTGTGACAATGCCAATTGTTGTTTGCTTGTTAGAATTTATAGCTATATATGGAGTCATAGTGTTTGCTAGTCCTATAAACTGTATCTAATCACAATGCCTCTGAAACGTCAGGTGGGTGTAACATGATTTCTTTCACTAGATTGGGAGCTGACCAATCTCATATCACTTCAATAGACACCTTAAATAATACAGCATAAAATTGCGTAATATATTGCGTTTTAATAATATCAGACATTTTAAAATAAATACAAGAATGTTTAGGTTTTACAATGCTGTTAGTGATAAGATAATATGAGGTATATTTTGATTGTTTCATTATGGTTTACGCTTATATGAATGATAATTAGATATACCAGGTTTTATAACATCTGCAGCTTCTATGTTATAGATGAAAATTATTAAGATTAAGAACCATATTAAGAATATTTAAATTTACTATTGAAAAAAAAATCAATTTTTAACAAAAGCTGTAGTTTTATTGGCCACCATAATAGTAATTGTATACAAAATCTCTCCTGAAAGATGTTAATAATGTATAATTTTTCTAGGATTTTCTAATAAATTTTTATTTCTTGCACATTCAATTTTTAAATCAGTTATTGAAGCCCACACGTCACTATACGATTATCGAACTATTATTTATGATATTTTTTTGCTAATCTGTTATTCAATATCTTCAAAAGATGGCGGTCGATTGACGGTAAAGTGCGTTGCGATGGTGAATGAGCGGTTTTCAGTCCGTCTCCGCCCTGAGTACTTCCTGTACACGTCTTATACTCTACGTTGCAATAGATTGAATATTTTTCTATTAATATTTACGTTAACTTATTTTTATTCACCCGTCATTTTCTTGTTTAATTTATTTAATCTAGCTGTAAGTAGGAAAAAAAAATTAAAAATCGAAATCAGTTCGAATATTACGTCAGTTAAATGGTTTCAGTTTTGTCTAGGCAACTTTTTGGTAGACGCAAACTTGCGATACTATTAAAGTAAAGTTATTTTAAACAGTTTAATTAGAAACGAACGATTCTTTTATAACCATTCTTGGTGTAAATTAAATTCATTATATCTGTAAAAACATACGGGATTCAAAAACAGTGGCCAAATAAGCACCGCGATAATACGAGCCACTTTTCGAAATTTTACATTTTTCGCTTTTTTTTACAAAAGTACAAAATGTGTATTGAAATTAAACATTACGGTAATTTAAAAGAAATATTGAAAAATAAACGAACGATATCAATTACAAAAAATAATTACACAAAAATAAAAGAAAGACTCGGTTACATTTATCGCGGGCTACAAATAATTCTCTCAGAGCCGCATGTGGCTCGTGAAATTAAGTATAAAACAAGGTATATTGTAGACGTTACAAAATTAATAGAATACATGGATGATGAAATTAATAAAATATATGGATGAATATGAATCCAAGTCTTCAACAAATTGGTTGATAAACCCGAATTTAATACATATATGTATAAAAATATTAATGTACAGGCGGACAAAGTATGTTATAATTATATGTAGTAAATGTATTTCATAATTATATTTTTTTCTTCGTTGACAGATATAGCTTTTTATTCATATTTATAAATTGTCTAGATAGATTTTACCACAGTGGCTTACATTTAACGAAACAGTAGGGCATAAACTATGAGATGTTCAGCGGTACAGGACTGATATTTGCTTTTTCTTATTTTCGATTCCCGGGATACAATCTCTCATATAATCCACATTGTGCATTAATTACATAGGATTGCCACTGCTCACAAATAAGTTTCCAGAGGATGGGTAGCAGTGTCATTTGCCTACCATAATACCGCAATGTGTTTGCCTATCTGCCTGCAAAGCATGGCGATATAGTATATCCCCCCGTAGATATTTTTGGAGGAAGTCCTATGTTTTCGGACGGCATAAACCTAACTTCACCCTAACTGATCAAAAATAGTTGTTAATGATCTTGAGTCCTAGAAGTGATCACCTATGATGTTGTGATGTGTAGGATATTGAAGCTTATTAACTTTGTTTTTTCAGAAATATTTTTTAACATTACATACTACTCAAATAAAACTAAAGACTTTATAAGACGCTAGATGCAGGCCGTTGCCAACCGGTTCTTTAAAAAATTCCTGTGGGAGGCCTTCGTCCACCTGTGGACGTCCCTATGATTGAAGTCAATTTATAATTAATCAGGTGATGACATAAATATGACTTTTCCAAGAAACATTCAAAATAGTGTCTTAAGGCATAGCTTATCCGAACTCTGTTATAAAATTTAGAAGTTCAAAAAATTGACCGAAATGCAAACGATTTATGGATGAAGTAGAATAATATTTAAAAATAGATCTGATTGAAAATTTAAAAGAATCTCGAATGTTCTGCAACGAATAAAATGTGAAAGTGGATATACAAATACGTATCTCGGTGCATATAGTTACACGCTGGCTGTCATCGATTCCGGAAACAGAACGCTTCGTTTTACGTCACCGGCGCCCTTTCTAGCCTGTAACGTCACCAGTTCATTTGCCTGATTTCATAAAAAAAATATATAGTTTAACACAAAATATGTAACCGAAAAATAAATACAAAATTGTAATTTATTTTTTGGTTGTACAGAGTGATTTGATTAGTTATAAATGTAAAAGGTTTTAATATGGTGAATATACAGCTTGTTTGTTAGCAAAAAATTTTTCAAAATTTTTAATCAACCTGTATAAAGTGAATCACTCTAAAAGACGTTACATTATTTTTTTTCTTGCAATGCGATTGGCCAGTAACTTGTGGCAGTAGTGTGATGGGACAGATATTAAAAAAATAATTTGCATACGTAATAATCCGAATTTTGCTATTACCTTACTTTTGCTATTTATTATTTCTGATTAAGTTGATATTTAGATTGGATGTATGATATTTAATTGACAGCAAATGAACTATGCATTTACCCCTTAAAAATTACAACTTTTTGCAATCACTCTGTATAGGTCATCGTCTCTACAATAACGAGGAAGGCTTACATCTAGGGGCCAAGGTGGGAGAGCAATATGTTGATGTCGTATAATTTAATTAGTATACGTATAGTTATATTAACGTACTTACATGTAATCTCATGTTATAAAATCCTTACAATTTGTTCTTCTTATTATAAAGTTCAAAGGGAAGATGTTATATTCTATCGATTTATGGAATATCTGTAAACTCTTATAAGAAGGTTTATAAATTCGCAGAAAATACAAGCAACATGTTCCGACGTTACCATAGCCTCAATCGATCGTGTATTATACAAGGAAAGTCCTTTCAAAGATATATTCAAAATCCTATATATCTATATATATAAAAATTAATCCCTATTTACCTTGGTAACGCCAGTACTTGAGAACGGCTTTATCGATTTTATTCATCTTTTTATAAGCTTCCTAATACTCACTAAAAGATTCTTATGAGAATTTCTTTCAGAGAATTGCACAGAATGTTGAAAAATTTCTGAAAACATAAATATATTTTCTATTAAAACTTCGCGTGATTGTTAGTTCACGCGATACAAATTTATGTATTCATATACAACAGCTGCATCGCTCAGTGAGTTAGTCATAAAATGTATTTATCTATTTCGCAGTTAATCAATAACTTCTTTTGTTGTACAGGGTGATTGATTACAGATGTAAAAGCTTTTAAACAGGGAAATATACCTTTTAAAGTTCTACACCTTGGCCAATAACTTTTGGGTAAACAAAGTCTACAGTGACTGATAGTAAACAATAATTGACTTTAATACGTAGTAATCCGAATTTTAAAAACTCCTTTTCTTACTATAAGATGGAACGGAAAGTAATTTCGTTTCTGTCAACATTTGATTGTCATTTGGTAGCTCATTATGTACTTGGAAGACGTATACTAGACGGCAAAAGTTATTTGATAACGAGGGCGAATATATTGTTAAATAGAAATAAAAACTTGTTAATAATGTAGTCCTGTGAATTTACCTTAAGAAAGCTACATTACTTTCCGGTCCCCCTAATACATTATCATTACGTTTTTGAATAGGGCGTACCATGTAATTATTGACAGCAAATGAGCTGTACTTTTACTTCTTTCATTATAATATATACATTACACGGATTTTTCGCACCAAATTTTAGCAAGCTTAACATTTTTTAATCGAACATAAATAATTCCAACGGCGGGGTTCCTATAAAATTTTTAATACAATTCTTTTATAGCATTCCCAACAATCCTTCGACCTTTTTGAGACCAAATGGGTAGCGATTACCATACGGTTATAAAATTATATTTTCTACACGTTCTACACGTTGGTTGTCATCAACGAGATAACTCGTAGATTGCGTTCCTTTATAGAACACCAACTACGACTTACATCGTCCTGTGTTTACTTGCCATTTTTGTTCAGGTACGATTATACTCGAAATATATCAGTGTAAATATTGTTAGACTGTTTTTGGGAAAAGAACAAAAATTCAATACTGGCACGCACGAACAGAAATTATATTAAAAACCGACCACAAAATGTTATTATAAAAATTAATAGATTAAGATAATTCGTAAGACCTTTTTAAAGAAAAAAAAACATTGTGCTTTTTCACGATAACTATACGCTAGAATAAGAGTTTTTAATTATATAATGTTAATAACACGTTCCGTGCGACGTCAATTTTTGAAGATTTTCCATTCAGGCCGTGTGGGTCGTATAAGACCCACCTATAATAATAAAAAAAAATCGTTAAAGGCGTATGCTTTACACTTTTTCAATACTCCATATTTAGCGGGAAAAAGTTAACAATTTTAATATGCATTACGTACACGCATACGTGATGTGAAGTTATCTATATTCGATCCTATTCATTTTTTTAAAATCCTGTTTTTCAATGAGAACTGCAAATGAACGGAAAGTGCTACGAAGGTCGTATACGTACCACATGACATGGAAAGTGTTAAATCCAATTTTCATTTTAGACCAGATTTTCAAAAACTTCCGTGGCAATCAACGTGTTAAAATATATCACTTACTATATCAAAGGCGTCGTTTAATTTCATTAGTTAAATAACTAATTGAGTTTAACATCCATGTATGAATAAACACGCTCGTAATCATTGTTGTAATTATAAATAATATAATTTAATTCTGATACAAGCAGTTAATTATAAATTTTGATTAATATTGACGTGACACATCGATCGATAGGCGGAGTATACAGTTTTAGGTTGCCTCTACAGTGAGAGGCATATTCTATTGACTTCGGCCACTTACGTAATGTTATACGATTTAACCAAAATTAATTGACAAAAAACTCTTGACTCTTTAGTTATAAGGCAGGTCACGTTATTTTGATTAAAAAAATATACGAGATATGTACTAAGAACTTCAAACTGTAAACAAAGTAATTTACAGTCGCATACACTAGTATAATTATAATTATTTCTTGTAAATGATGTACTCGTGTAATAAAATATAGCTCGTTTTGTGATGAGAGTATAAGTAAGTTCAGCATCCCACGCGGCTCGCGCTCCGACGAGATGCGACGCTGTTTAATGTGACGTAGCAATGTATGCAACGGCACGTGCACGTTGCGAATTAGTCATGCCACTGAAGGAACTAATTTCAATCCAGCGACAACAGGCGTAGTCTTCGACAATATTAAATGAAAACTTTCAAATATACTTGTAGTCGTTTACGCTAACACAATGCTTTATCCGCATGAGTTAATATAGCACTCTCTTTTACTTTTGTAAACATTTCAAAAGGACAGATGGTTTTAGTGGACGTGTACAATTCTGATTAAATTAAAAAAGTTTACATGTGAATAATTTTTAGAAGAATGTTATAATTTAACAAGATTTAAAGAATTTTCATTGTTGCTTGGGTATCCATCCTTCATGTCACAGATTGAACAAGAATCATTCCAAGAACGCACGAATTTACTACAGAAATCAGCCGTAAAATATTCTAAGATAATATAGTAAAAATAATCAACATAAAAACTAAAAACAAATAACGCGTCTAGACTTTACGACAAATGCATGTAAACGCATCCTTAATAGGTTAAAAAGATACTCGAATAAAATATAATCTAATTTCATTCTGTGAGCAATTATTTATTTAATTATTAAAGTCAATTGCTTTATACGCTTTTCCCTTTGTTTATATTAAATTAATTGCGTCTTATTTATTCGCATATTATTCATTCTCGTCGCCATCAAATATTCTGGTTTTCGTTTCAAAGTTATTCCATACATTTTTATCTAAATAACATTTGTTTTTGTGGGAAAGCTACTTCGCTTATTTATCTTCAGTTCCGTTCCTGTGGTCTCTAACCGCAAATTTCATAATAATTAAATATTATGTAATTTGTTTCTAATCAGAGACCATCAATATTATAAGCGTAACACACAAACAAGATTGTTTATGTAATAGTCCAATAGATGATGTAGCTGATGCTGTGAAGAAATCTATGCTAAGCTCAACGCTGTCACTTCAAGCACTGTAAAGCTGCAAACTTCAACAGATAGACAGTACTTGTGAATTTCAGTCTGTTATATTATAATGATAAGTATATTGTTATATTAATCTTATTATAACTGGTCGAAAAGTGTGAAATTTGGTTTATAGACTCATTGTTTAATTTTATTTAAAAAGCAACTGTTGAGTTTCCATGTGGGCTGTTCTTAACTGATCAGCATTCTGAGCCGGCGGTAGCTTACTCGGGGGCAGCTTAACCTGCAGCAGTGCAGGTTGTGCAATGCACACGGGCGCCGCCGTCTCGAGGGGCGCCGCGGCGCTCCTTGAGACAACTAAGAGCATCGTCTTGGACCATCATAGTACAACAATGATATGACAGAAGCGGCAAGCCAGCACGGTCGCGGCAGCTATCGATATCAAACGCGAGCGCCCTATGGACATTTTGTTTCAACTCTAAATAAACCTTACTTCACGTATTTAAAGTTTAAAAGCGACAGCAAAGTTAATATCTAGCTGGGGGGAGGGGTAGGGGTGCCAGGGTTTCATGGTACACAGGTGCTACACGAGCTAGAGCCGCCCCTGAACTTACTAATATTATTAAGTGTTTAAAGATATTTTTAATTTAAATAAATTTGAATCAAAAGAAATTTAGCAAAAACGTTAAATAAAATGGTATCTTTTTAGAAATAATGATTGCGAAGAGCATATACAATCTATCATCACATGCACATCGCACTACACTGTTATCAATGTTCAATAAAAATAACCTAAATATGAGTACAGTATTAAACACTTGCGCCCAATTATGCCTCCTTGACTTCTTTATTCGATATTTAAACGTTTCTTGAGGCCACTTATTTCTTTTTAAAATAATTATTTGTCGTCATTATTATAAAAGTCGATAGTCGTCTTCTACTGCAAAGATCGTCACATTCGTCTTGCTCTGTGTCAGTCCACTTAATGGTGGGTCTGCCTACGCCGAATCTTTCGGCTCCTGGTCGCCACTTAAAATCGTCACGGTTTTTTTTTTATTTTATAATAATAACACGTAATTTATTACTATCTTTTTAAAATGTGTCTGAACTTTGTCGTTAGGCATTATTGACTTACTGTAACGTTTTTCGTCTTTTCCTATAATGTGACCTTTCTCCAATTTAGACCAGATCCTAATTTATTTATGTCTACACTGGTGAACTGTCCTAATAATTTCGCTGACCACCCCTCAGATATCATTCCATTACAGCTCTACTGCATTTACCTTTAGTGTCTCGCATCATATGCTCTGTCTATCTCAATTTGCAGATCTATTTTTGTCAATATGCCATTAAGGTTTATTTTACCTGAAACTCTATTTTCCGATGTTCTTTAACATTTAACACAACGTTCACTTAAGACTTGGTCAGTGTCTATGTTTCACACCCATAGACGCCCACTGCAAGGCAAGCCTCCCCCACAGAGCATCTCTTAGGGGAAATATACCATAATTGCTACACTTAGCAGGATTGGCGATTGCAGTATGGCATTATGGTACGCAGACGACGCTGCTGTCCATCTTTTGGAAATATGTTTGTGAGCAGTAACAATTCTATATATAATATCTATGTATATTAATGCGCAAAGTGTACCTGGGCTAGCACCCATCAGGCACGGACATATAGACAACTCGTAAGTTTTTTTTTCTTATTTAATGCCATACTTAATTCTTTAGATTTCATAATCTCTACAACGATTCTTTTTGTTTTATATTTGCAACCCGTGTAAGATTTGGTATTTATTGTAGATTTTTTTTTCAACGGCCAAATGTCTCCACTATTTTTTTTATTATATACCTATTCATAAACATTTAAATATATACAATTTCAAGATTCAAATAAATTTAACTTAAACTATAAAGGGTTTTGTATAATAAAAATAGCTTATTAGTGGCACTAAACAAAGGATTTGTTTTAATTCGCTGTCCCTGCTTACACATGCGTAGAATATATTATTTTAGAAAATACAAGAACAACATACACACTTTGTACATTCACGTAAATCAGTCGAAAGTGGCACACACTCTAATGACACTGATACGACGCATGTCGCACACGTATTTATATTTGTAACAATTGCGTAATATTAAAACGCCCGATAAATCTGTTGCATGTAGTACAACGAAAAGTAATCTTATGGCATTATGTAAATAGGTACTTCGACAACACGACAGACATAAGACCGAAGTGAATTTGACCGACTAACAGAAGTACGACTTATATAAAAAAATTACCTTAACGTCACATATGAGTTATTATACATGAGTAAATAATTACGAGTTCAAATATTTTTCTACGGTCATCGGCAAAGGCTATTTAGTTTTACTGAATTGAAATACGCCAACCTAGTAAAAGCGTATTTGGTAAGTAGACACATTAAACGTATATTAGTAGCGTTAATGTTGAAAAATCATCGAATCACATATGAAGAGGATTAGCAAAAGAAAAAAGATCACCGATGTAGTGCGAAATGGTAGTGGGCGGGGCACATCGCTCGTGCAACCTATGCATTGCAACCACGAGCCAGAAGACAGGGCGTAAGTGGGCCCCCACTAGGTAGACTAGGTAGATCCATGATATATTTACCGTAGTCGCTTGATGTAGACAGTGCAAGACCTGTCATCGTGGCGATCTTTATTGGAGCTCTATGGTCTTGCCGTGGGCGTCTATCGCCTGATATGATGATGTTAAAAATATAATATTTAAGGAGATTTTCATTATTCTCAGATGTTTCTGTCGACCAGATGTTTGTCAATGAAATGTTGTACAGTGTGATTAGTTATAGGTGTAAGTTTTATAAAGGTTAATATATTACTCATTTGTCTGCAAAAGGCTTATAAGCCTTTCCAATTACACAGTATAAACATATCTACCTGAAACTCTTGAAACGTGAACTGCAGATATCATCTGGCAGTAGAAAGTCTATAGTGATAGTAAACAATAATTCATTTTAATATGTAATAATCATAATTTTACAACGCTTATTCTTAATATATTTTTGTACATTAAATTATTATTGTATGTGGTATATATATTATTACACTACACATTACATTATTTATTATTTCTAATAACATTGATTTTTTTATTGTTCACGATACGTCAATTGACAGCAAATGAGATATACACTCTAAAAGATACATTTACATCTATACCTAACGACCTGTATATCGTATCAATCGAACAAGATGCTATTTTGGAATATATTCAAATCTATACACCATTGTAGTCGGTTTGTTTAAAAACGAAACCCTATCCAATGGTGTTTCTGGTCACGTGATTGGCAATTGTTATTTTCACACAGACGGAGCAGCCGGCGGCGGCTAGCAATTGATATTTCGTTACACTGCAGATGAGCTACAAGGTCGCCTGTTGCTAGCGAAATTATTGACCTAACGTATTACCTAAACTGTGTCTAACGCAATATACCGTGTTCTGTGCTATCTCTACGTTGCGTTGGGATAATATTTATGAAACTAATTTGTTTATTGAGTAGATTCTTGACAAAACTAATTAAAACTAAATGTTCTTTTAGTGTTATGTAATTTACGAGAAGTTCTACAGATATTCAAGGAAACAGCTCTTCACATTTCTGGTGAACTTTTTATCACATGATTGCAAAATTTCCATCACCTACTGTATTTCCCAGATTCAAGTAAAAAAATTCTTTATTTAACATGTAATGAATTTACATCCCTTGTTGACGCCGAGTTGTGCCTACCACCTGTCTTTATGAAATACCTGAAATACCTGGGAAGAATAAGCGAAAGACACTTGGTGGCAATATATATATATATATGTGTGTGTGTGTGTGTGTGTGTACATATATATATATAAATATATATTAAATAATTTAATAAACATTAAAATAGCGAAGCGACCACATATTACCCAAGTTGTTCTGTCTTCTATAGAAAAATTTACAGAGTAGTAACCCTGAGCACACGTTCTTTGACGAAGCCTTAATCCAACTGAGTACTTCTTGAAATCCTTTCGTATCGCAAAAGAAATCGTTACAAGTTTCTTCCGTCACTTCTACCAGAGCTTTTCGATGTGGTGAAAATGGTAGCCAGTTAATAGCAAACGCTTAAGTGGAGGACCGGCCTTCTCGGATGCTCTTTAGGTAGAATGCTAATCGCGTAAATCGCCTAAGCAAAGGTCCCCTCTCAAGTAGCAGATCACTCCACAGAGCGTCAACGAGGGTGTACTAGTAGTTTAGCCGTTTCCCAATCTAATAATAGTACTGATCTGATCTTCTCGTCGGATACAATCTTACACAATTCACAGTGTGTGCATTAATTATATAGGATTGCCACTGCTCACAAATAAGTTTCCAGAGGATGTGTAGTGGCGTCCTTTGCGTATCTTAATACCTGCCATCTCTAACCCGCCAAACGTTGCGATTATGATATATACCCACTAACTTTAGGGAAGACCTGTGCCTTGCCGTGGACATCTGTGGGCTGAAACGACAACAACAAAATAATTATTGCTTTGTTTGTTGCAACAGAGAATAATTATGAGTACCAGATGATAGTTTACATAATGACATTGTGTTCATAAAGTTCGAATATTGGGGATATACTCTAAAGAATTTATGCCTTTTTTCATCTTTCTCTTGCTACCAGTAGCTATACGAAAAATAATTAGAATGATATCCCAGTCTAAAGCGAAAGAGAAAAATGAAAATAACAGGAAAATTTTAGATAACCGAATCTAGATATATATTACACGTTTGCTCAAATCTCGCCTACGCCGACAAGGCCGTGTTGATTATTTGATTGTGTGCTTTTGCGCCTCGCGATAATGTATTGAAGATAAAACACATTTTCATCTCAGACGCTCCAACAGCATCGAACACTCCTTACGTAAATATTTGAACGCCTACTTCGCATCATGTTAATTTTTTTTTTTACAGAAAATGTGTTATCATAACAGTACGTATGAACGTCAACTGTCATCTTTATAGTATTTACTCCAGTATACTATGATTACGTCGGTAGAATCAGAAAAATAATGAAGGATTTTTTATGAAAAAAAAAGTAAATAAAAAAGGCAATTGCACAAGGGTTGTAAGATTTGTATCGATTTTATATTTCGTAAATCTAGATAGCACTGCACTCAGAAACGCACGATGCAATGTACGATACTTATTCCATCTCGACCACTCTGATTGCCTTGTAATTTATTTTCTATATTCAAATGCTAGTAAATTTAAGAAATAGTAGTAGACAGCCATCAATTTAATCTAAGTATAAACAACGTAATTAAAATAAACTTGCTGTACTATTAGACTCCATAAAGTGTCACAATCATTCATAGGTCAACGTATAAGATTTTATAAAAAACTACCAAGCGACGCGGCAATTTTACTTCTCAGTTAATTTATTAAGCACAGGCTCTGCCAAGATGCATATTACTCTATTTCAGAGTATGTTAACGACAAAGCTGAATGAATTTTTTAATTTTGAGGTTTTTTTAAAATGATCATTAGAAATTACAATACCCACTAAGTTTATTGTTAGTTTTCTCAGTAGTTGGCGTGTTATGTTATCACAAATAACTTATTATTTATTATCGCTTACCTGTCTGAACCATCAACTCGCCTCATGTAAAATGACAATGGGTCGAAGATGACCATAAAAAGACCTGTGCTTCCGAGAAAAGTTATAAACATTTAACATATAATATACGTGTAGTAGCACATTTTTTTATTCTAAATCTGAATTTGTTATTTTGTATCTTAACTGTATTAATATTAGTATTGTAAATAATCGGATTGAAATACAATTTTATAATTTGATCTACGTCTTAAAGCTGTGGGGAGGCCGAAGTAATGATGTTTTATAATAAATCATTAATTATTAATAAATAGGGTTCTAATTCGTGTGAAGTGTTTGCTTATCGAGAAACAAGCCCGCATTTTACTACGTAAAATATAATTTTTGATACTTCTAATTTATCTTCGCGGCACATCAAGCAAGTAAACATGTACGTAATCACCTAGCCTTAATACGATCTCGTCGGCGTGTACCAAGAGACGACAAGTGAAAAACTAATAAAAAAAAAAATGTTTTTTGAAACTTGACGACACCAAAGTTGTTTGTTTTCCGACATGGAGCGGCGGCGCGCATATTCAAATGTTCCAAAGCTATTGTTTTAAAATTTTGCTGTTTAGAGCCTTTGAATATACGCCCTTGGAGAAAAGTGAAAAATTTTCGTCGACGTGTTTCCAAATTTCTCTTATTGTATATAAAAATGGTGTCGGTTTATTTATTTTTTTATAAACTCTTTTTTATAATTTCTTTTAAAAACTCTTGGCGAGTGATACTGTTGTGTTTGTGTCCACTAATTAAATGGTGTCTAATTTAAAAGGCGCAAATAAGAGTAACAAAAGTATTGGCAAGTTGAAGTGAGTAGGCGGGCTATATAGCGCGCAGAACAAATTCCTGCTAGGGTCTTAAGGTTTTGGAGTAGAAACCACCGATCGGCAAGCGTAGTTCAACTAGCCAGAAGGAGAAAAGACTTGGAGAAAGACTTTGTTAAGGTCGTCTGATGATGCTGAATGTAGACCGCTTCCAACTGGACCGGAATTGTAAATAATGAAAATCACAGAAATATGAAGGATGGGAGGCGATGCATAAATGAAAGAAGGAAAAAAGAGAGATATTGTGAAGTATAAGAGAGAGAGACCGCGTGAAAATATAACTGTAAAATGAAAAAAATATTGTAAAATATATCCCTGTCTCAAAAATAAGATAGGAGAATAGGCCCACAATAACGGTGTCTATAAAAATAATGAAAAAAAAATTGTCCTATTGAAAATCTGTGAGAGAAGCTATGTCCGCCAGTATACGTTCTACGGCAGATAGGATGTTAAAGATAGAATAATCACGAAGCTTTCAACTATTGTTACGTGTACATGTTCCGTGGACATTAACATCGATCTTTACGGTTAAATTTTTTTATTTAAATAATGCGGTTTTTACCAATAAAATTTTTCAAGTAATTATAAGAATAACTATAATTTGTCCACCTTACTTATTTGTATTATTTTTTATATCTGTATTTTATCTTATAAGCAATTTTTAAATTATAAGAGTATTTCCGGAGATACAGCACTTTATAATTATTTCACTGCCTTAATTATGCTCAACAAAACTTGTCCGCACTTTCACTCTACACATTTCATAATTGTTACGACAAACACTGTGACGTATTATTTTCTATATGTAAAGTATATATATAAATATATATAAATATATAAATATATATATATATATACATTGAAACATAGTGCAGCTCTTTGACAATTGAAAAGGTAATAAGTAAACGGATACATGCTTATAAAATGATTTTTCAATATCTTAGAAAAAGACAATTTGAAATATATAATTCTAAACATTTTTGGTTTGCGCCAAAAAAAAGTCCTCTAGGAGCTTCACTTGTATATAAACCTGTGATTTCAAATTATTAGTACCGTATACAGGATGATTGGTTATAGGTTAAAAACTTTTAAAAAGATCAATGTATGCGCTGGGACACGTCACACGGTCTTAGCAGTAAAACGTCTGCAGCGACAGATAGTAAACATTAATTAATGTTGATATGTAGTCATCCGAAATTTGAAGTGCTTTTTCTTACTATGTTATCATTAAAGCAATTATCATTTAAGAAATGATCGATATTTTTAAGCCATACATTAATTAATAGCAATTGAGGTATCACCTGTATAACCTTATTCAATTCTCCGAGAGGCTTTCGCGTGATTAAAATAATCCGTGTACCGGATAAATCGATGAAAAATTTTATTACACTGACATACTTTATACAAACGCTTTCTGTAATCGAACAAAAAGCAATACATCAAGTGTTGCACAACCTTTAGTTCCGGCTTCAGGTTAACAACCCGAGGTGAAGCGTTGATGGCAACAGGTTGAAATGCAAGTGCCGTCAAACATAACAAATTTTTTGTCACATTTGTAATCAACTAATATTGCTGACCCTTTTAAGAATTTGCTAGATTTAAAGTGAGAGACTACTGAAAGCGTCTTAACCTCTATGTTACTAAGCTGCTAGACCTACTGATAATATACTGGATTGAAAGCTTGATAAGCTCGATGCCTTGGGCGGGACGCCCATGGAATGACTGAGCGCAATGATCTCTCGCATTCCCGTCTTATACTTATTGGTGTGTCCATACGGATGGAACAAGGTAATTGGTGACATGCGTAAAAGCTTCAAAAGAGTAAATGTATGGCTCGTTTGAAGGCTATATGAAATCAACAGTTTCAAAAATGTATATATAACGTAATTATAATATAGTAAGAAAAAACGTTTTTAAAATTCGGATTACTACGTCCTGAAATTATTATTTACTCTGTACCTGCAGACTTTGTACTGCCGGAAGTTATTGACCTGTCGCATTTAAATAGAACAAATAAATAAACGTAATATATTTCAGTGTAATTATTTTATATAGGGATGATTGGAAATAGGTGTGAAAGCTTTTTGCTGATTAAATTCTTCGAAAATGTGTTGGAATTTTGTTTATTTCAACAAAAATGTTTGTAATTTAAAAAATACTCACACAACTCGAGGTTTTTTTTGTATTAAACTGATTGAAGGATTATATATATCTTGTTGATCATACATCACAGTTTTCTGTTAAATTACATTTGGATATTTTAATCAAAAAGAATAATGACTAGCGATAGTTTACACAAAGCTACTGGTGTACTAATTCATCACAATATTTTTGAAACCATGAGACTTCGAGAATAGTAAATTAATAGAACGATTCCTTTCTTCGATTAGAGGATTAGTTCGGAACGAACGCAAGGAGGTTTAGAGGACGGTTTTTAAATTCACAAACCTAATTGTCATGAAATATAAAAAAATACTTAGGATTATGAATATAACCCTTACTAGATAATGCAGCATTGAAGTAAATTAGATAAAAGGATAATAATTATATAACTAAGAATGGGTAAAAAAATATGGAATCAAAAAAAGTCTATAATATTCTTTTAGCTTTTATATTACTATAAGCTACAAACCAAGCAATTGTACAAAGAAATCGAAATATCAAATTAAAAAAGAAAACATAGAATGAACTTGTTGTTTACATGAATTCCGCTTCAATATATTCAAATGACTAATGCTTAAGTCAGCGTTATAAATGTAAAGGAAGACGTATAAACATCGCTACGAATCATTTAATTTTTATAACGTACTTGGCGAACTTACTGCGTACTTTCATTTAAATGAGAGTACAGTTCGTAACGTATTAATGACATACATCTAGTTACTAAAGAAAGGCAGAAGTTGACAGAAGTCATAAAAAAACTTGTGGCGTCATCAAGTTCTTATTTTGTGCATTGTTCAAAATGTTTATTTAAATAATTTGTATCTTTCAATTTAAATAACATTTTCTTGTCATTGATCTATATTTGATTGTTGGCATTTATATCTTGACCGGTAACAGGAAGAAAACTTATCCGCAAAGAAAGCTTAGCAGAAACTTCTTTGCAGTATCTAAGATAATACGCCTCCCTTGCAGTGTCGACTGGGGCGGTTGTATTATTTATTTCAGCGAATTAAGAGACCGGTAAGTTTTTGGATCGCATAGATGGACGCTAAATGGATTGCCCTCTTTAGCAAGACCGACGACATAGTCCAATTCGCGGGAAGTTGCTTGATGTGGTCAGCACAAGACATCGTGGTAATCTATGAGAGGAGAGGCGTCATGATAAACAATCCCAAAGAACTAAGCTTCAGAGTGCCGAACCTTTGTAGGGACTGGGAAAGTGACGGAAGAAATTCCTGTAACGATATTTAGCCATCGTATCGTGTGTTAGTGTATAATTTGACGTAATAAGTCTGCGCAACACTCTGTGTTAGTTTTTCCTTCTTCCTTCCCTGTTATATCCTTCATTAGTGAAGATCGTGACCATTCTTGGAAAGTTTGTCGCGTATTATGTTACGCCATCTCTGTCAATATTAGGCGGTGTGTATTGCTTCGGCTAATGTGATATCGGGCGTAGCTCTGACCAACGCATGGAGCTACGACCTACTCTGTCATGATCTACTCTCACTCCCACTACTTTTCCAACTATCACAAACAGAATCCACCCATCGGATTGGTGATGGATTTCTTAGTCTCTTCCTCCCTACTTTTCTTGCGATAACCAGCTTATCGAGCCTCTCTGATTGCCACGTCCATAGGCTGAAATTGCCCAGATTCAGCTTGTAGCAGATGGTGCAAAGTTTTTACAAGTATCATCCCTTTTTTGGCTGTGTGACTGAAAACTCAAAAATCCGCGTCGTGACTATATTGAAAACGCTAGTGGAAACTCCGAGTTCCATCAGTATCGATGCTCTGGTTCTACAGGCAATCTACTAAATCTGCAGTATCGCCTTCAGCAACATCCCAAACGCGTCGATATGTAATCGGTCCGCTTTTTTTTGTATCAAGTGTAGTTCGGACCAACGTTTAGGGCTGCAGCTCTATGGTTTCCATAACTTTCTATCAAATAGAAGTTTTTCCAACTTTTGTTTAATTTTTTTCTTTTATTTAACAATTTTTGAGGAAGCCTGTCTCGCAGTGGGCATCTGTCGGCTGATATGATGGTGATGAAAGATGGATGACACATGAAAAAATTAAGATTAGACTGTTTGTGGTCAATGTAGTGTTGTTAAAAGTAATGTCTTATATTGTCGTCAGATGGCGCCAATGCGCGGCGAGCGTGGCGGCTCCCCTGCCCGGGGTGCGCGCGCGTCCCTGCCGCTGCCGCGCAAGCTGATCCGGCAGATCGCTCGCCACGTGGCCTCCAGTGGCCGCTCGCTGCGTCGACTCGAGGTCTCCGGAAAGGTCATCGACAACTTCGATGACATTGAGGATGCTTCCGACGAATCCGATTTGGAGACACCGCAGCCTGCGTAAGTATACCATCTAATCTAATTCTGGTATTGCACTGAATGAGTACCTACCAGCTTTTGATCTTAAAAGAATTCTTAGGCTAGGCGTCCTCTGCATTCTTCAGCCTCGAACCGCTGATTCTGTAATTGAAATTTGGACAACAGAGGGGGTCCAGTTCAAAAAAGAAAACACATAATGTTAGAACATTTCCTTATGCTGTATTTACCTAATATTTTTGCTGTCGAGGCTTCAAGTGCTGTACTGTCTGTGATACAAGGGTGTATTAGTGCTAAGTTTCACGAAGGTTTAATGACCTTGATTGATGACATCGTTTGTTAATGAACGTGTTGAAGTTTGCATATCCAGATATATCATATGGGCTGTTCAAAAATCCTAAAAAAGGGTAAAATTGCAGTCAATGGCAGTAGAAAGAACAACATCTAGAACTTACACTGAGAAAAAACAAAATTAGGTGTATTCAATTTATTCCCCTTTTAATGGTAATCATTTTGCACACGCGTAATGGACTCTCGATTTGTCGTTTATTTATGGGACATTCTGTATAAACTGTAAATAAAAATCAATAACAATTGCAATGGATCGAAGAATACTTGTTTGTCATTTATCAATTCCTTGATTGTTCGAAGGACAAATCGTTTAAGATCCAACTATGAGTACTCGTTATAATTATGAAAAAGAAATAGTTACAATGTCTACTCAATACAAACATTTTGAAGTATACAGCATTAAAATGACAATAACAATTTGAATAATATAAATATATTTATTTATGTGTAAACAGTTTGTCAAATGCTTTGCTACGTTTAAATGCGACCTCGTTCGTGTATAATCACTTGGTATGTGTCGCCGTGATATTTCAAGATTAAAATTGTCACGCATTATCGATCTATATGATTAAAACATCAAAAACTATCTCTTCCGTTTGAAATATCCACTTATAAATATAACAAACTGGTTGACCTGGGGAACTTCGTTTCTCCTAACAATAGATATCGGATTTTCAAATTTACACAAAAATTATTAGTAAAATTTATATCACGGCTAACTATGCTATATTTTTTTTTATAAATTGATGAATATCGTATTTTAATACTAAAAATTAAGAGTTATTAATGGTATAAATAAAACGATTTTGTTTATTCATATGTATATATCTATGTATGTATGTATATATATATATATGTGTATGTATATATATACATATATACATAACAAACTTTAAATCAATTGGATATCTTAAAGGAGGAAGGAATACGGTAAGAGACATTACTCCACCGTCTTTTCATTTCTGAAAGTCGTGTCCGTTTAAACGCTTTCGAATTTGGACGGAATCGAAGTCAATCCCTTTCCATACTATCTTAGTCTTTTTTGAAGTGGTAATGGAGAGTCTAGTTATTGATTTGACTTGAACAGACTAGCGGGCAGATGATCCATGTGGCAATCTGTAATATTATTAGGTGACAGCGTGAGGCTCGAATTACGAGCACTTGACAAACTTCACTTCGGACCGGTAACGTGCCTACTTTTGCTTCGTATCGCTGATGAGACTATAAGACGACCAACTCCGGCCTTCATCGAGACCGCCCCTTATATAGCATTTGCTAATAATTTCTAGACGGATCGACACTGGGTGGAGAGGCGAAGTAAAGAAACGATAAAGTATCCTGAAGGACGGGCCTCTATTGTAGTCCGTAGTGTATTTCATCACACCTCCTGCCAACAATGAAAGATGCTATAAAGCGAGGGGCGCACAATAGAGCACACATAACTTTATTGCCTTAATTAGCCCGGTTGCATTTATTTGATTTCGCGGCGTCAGCCCCGACTGACTCGTTCGTGGCATTCGTTCAGTTTGTTTTCCGCATTTAAAATTTTTGTTTAGACTCGCAAAGAGTGTTCAAACAGTGCTAGTGTACCTCAAATGGCAGGACATATACCCAAGTTAGATCTTATGGTCGCTAATATTCCTTAGATAGAACCTCGAGTGTTTTCTTGATCTATTGCCTACGTCATTAGTCGGCAATCTTCTCTTTCAAAATATCTATATAATACCATACATAATTTGATAATACATAACTATATTCTACTTATTTTAAATATAAATTTGGCGCTGTTTAGATATTTTTTGGATTAAATACACTCTTGAGCATACCTTTGCAAATGCAAAATTTACCTTGCAAAATGAGTCTTGGACTAAAAGATCCTACTATAACGAATAGGTTCCTACCTTTTTTTATACTACTTGCTGGCTTTTTTACAATAAATTCCCACGCTTTTCATATTTAATGAAGTAATTATAATAAAATAAAAATTAAAAATAAATGTAACGAAAACGTACTTGAAGTTTTTGTTTCATTTTTGTTTAAATTACTTAAAAAATTGGATATGAAAATTATTTATACCCATTTACAGCTTGCTTGTTAGGCTATCAACCTGTTTTTGGCGGAGAGAAAAATGATTTTTCGAAAAGATTTTGTTAGCAATATTCCTCTGAAGGCATCGACGCAGGTCACAGGACGTATTACATAAAGATTGAAGTGTTTATTTTTTCATAACATTTTTGTATGTAAGCTTGTTCTTTTTAAGATATTGACTCCCTGTGGAGATTAAGTTATGCAAAAAAAAATTGTGGGCGAGACGCAGTTTAAAAAACAAAGCAGCATTTTTCTTGCAACTTGTAGTCAACTCACAAGAGAAACAAAATCATTTCTTTAAACAATGACGCTTTGTTGGGTTCTGGAAAAATAATCATTGATCAGAAGTACTATAAGTATAGGTGTCCTATAAGGGAATTTCCCAACGTTAATAACACGTGATGACGTCAATAGCAATTAATAAAATACAACTGCGTCTTACTACGTGACGTCAGTACTGACAGAAACAGTTTATATTATCTATGGTTCGTATATCTCGGTAATGCCAAACTGGCAAAGCTTCTAGAAAATTACCATAAAATTCACACAAAATACTCTAGACAGCGATTAAAAATTATCTATTCGAATGCAACCACCGGTAAACTGTTTACTACGATAATTACTCAGCTAACAAGACATGCCATTTTATGTCTCAAGGTTAAGAACAAGAAATGCATGGCGCAATTATTTCTTTTTAAAGATCTTATTACTACAGCCAGGGTTGGTGAGGTTAGAACGTTTTAATTATTATTGGGTGAATGACTCTGTGAGCGGAATAATCCATTAAACATATTTACAGGCACAACCCACTGCGTACTTACACACACATACATAGAATATGTTATATAAAGTAATAATAATGGGTTACTTTTGATTAAAGGTTCTATAGTATGGTAAGTAATTACTTGTCTAATGAAAAATCTTAATTTAATCATATGATGCCCAGAAATATTACAAAGTTCAGTCTTAGTTCTTTATTGTTATTGTTATTGTTGATCATTGGTGTCGGCTCGCCCTTTGACAAAGGTCTTCCCTACAATTTTCAGCAGGTTTTTTATGTCTTACCTTCTCGGCTTGGTTTCTTCGTTACTCCCTGTACTTCTTTCACCATCAATAACAGAGCGTGTAACCAATTAATTTTCATTGAAACACGAAATTTTGGTCCTAAAACATAATGTGTAGCGCTCTATGTTTTGCTTTATAGTTTGTTAAAATTTAAATAATTGCATAATTTACATAATTGTATCGGAAATGGAACACGCAGACTACGTTTATAATTTACACTTTGTGCCAAAGTTACCTTTGGTTGTTTTAATTGTTACGAATCATTACTACGTATTTAGAGGTAGTAGCAGCGGTGATTCACATAAATACATTTTATAAGAAAACTAAGAATAATATGGATTTTTTTTAAATTAAAGAGCAGTGTAATGCAAACACATAGTGATAATAATAAAAATGTCTGGAAATAATATTTAGAGATATATAAATTAGAAATCGGGGCGGAAAAGTTCTAGAGTGGGCGAGCGACAAGCCGGAGGAGGTGGCGTGAGTGGGACTTACGACATAACGAAGGTCGCGGGAAATTCCGGGATGCAGGCAGCTAGTCTTGTACTAGTCATAGTAGCGATTTTGGGGGGAGGCCCTGCAATGGGTTGTCTATCGTCAGAAAAGTAGAAAGAAAATTCGCAATAAAATATTAGCTATTATAGTTGATAGATAAATCATTTGATATTAAATGTGCTTTTAGCCGGTCATGTCGTTTAATGTAACAAACAAATCTTTAGTATATACTCTGCCTTAATAATTGTAAATCATTTTAATTTTTTAATTGATATTGAGTATTACAACAAAACATTTAAAAAATTTTTAAAAGGGGAAACTGAGTTTTAATAATTAATAATGTGTACATATTGTGTAAGATTTACTATTAGATATCTATAACAGAGGCTTATTAATTCAGTAGTGGACGTATTGTGGATGAAATGATGATAATATTGTATGAGTCTGATATTAATTGTTATTACATTGTTATTTAATTTAATTTAATTACTTGTCTTTGCTGACCGTGCATTATGATACTCCACTTTTACATACGCATAACACGTGTCTATCGCGTGATACAACTATCGTAGTCTCTTACATTGTTCATTATAAATATATTCATTATAATGTAATTTAGGAACTTGTTATCCCGTCAGACTACATACTGTCAAAAGTTATTGGCAAGTCAAATTTCAGACTGATTTGTTGTAAAGTTTCATATTTCACACGCTGCAGCACATTTCAACGTGCAATGTTTTGTTTTTATTTACGCCAAATTTTTGACAACTATTTACGATGTAATTTGGACAAACAGTGTCGTTTTTCATATTAAAAGTTTCTGCAATAATCCAATTTTTCCACCGAAATTCGTGTCGTTCACAAGATTTGCACCTTGCATGACACTTTTTAGTTATATTAATTAATTGATAGGTACAGATTATATAATTATGTTAATCTATTTAATATCTTTTACATTAAAAACCTTAATTTTTTAATTTATTATTTTTGGTAGAACATGTATCAATAACTTGAACTGATTTACAAGTGACTTTTTCGTGGATATTAAGGTACACAAGAAATGTTAAATAAGGGGTAAAAAATTTAATAATAAGTGTAAAAATTTCTGTCTGTTTATCGATGAAATCACACGTTTATTTCTGTATTTTACAAAGGTGTTCATTTAATAACAGTTAAAATATTTTTTTCTTGATGGCTTTTAAAGGCTAAATGTCATAAGCATTCACATAAAAAACTAGCAAATGTATTAATTTTGTGGTTGTAATTCGGAATATAATGCCGATTCGTTTTAAGTTTTATTTCAACTCTGATAAAAAATTTAACGCGCGACCTTTATCAAAAGATCGTAATTAAAAAGCACGTGATAATTTTTATTAATAATCAGTAATTAAATATTTTTAATTAATAATCGGTAATTTAATAATTTCTTCACATAAACTAATTTTGATGAACGTGGACTCTTGTTTTTTTTCTAAGTAACCAATTAAATTCACTTGCTGTAAAAGATTGTTGTAAGAAATATCAGTTTGCGTTTCACCTTTTTTTTCTTGTCTTGATTTACAATAACGAGTGAACATAAAATGCATTTCGACTTATGTTTCACCTTCAACAAAAATAGACAGGGAAAAAGATTAATAATTCGCTTGATTAACCGTAAAACTAGTTAAACTGATACAAACCTAATGGCGTCTATACATAAATTATTAGAGAAAACTTTATGCTAAATTATTTGTGAAATATCCGATTGTAAATAAATCAATATAATGCAGGTTTCTCTTGCGTGTGTTGTTATTAATGAATCTGAAATAATTAGGATTTATGTAAAGTAAAAACAGGAACAAAGAGAAGATAACTGACTGACCTTATAAATAAAAAAAATTCCTGCCAACAATATTAACTCATTTTATAGAACTTTTTCCTAACACTTTGTTATTAAAATAATACATTTTTACAGGTTCTTACTGTTAATGACGGTTTCCTCTTATTGTTTTGAAGTTTTCTTTCATAACATGATAATTATAATTTATATTTCATACACTACGTTTGCCTTAAGGCCGTAGCAGCAATTAGCTTTACGAGCGATGTGTTCCGCCCATTGCCACTTGCCAATCCGTTTGGGCGATGTCAGTTTTCTCTACGGATCTTCTCATTCCTAAGGGATAGATGGACAGACGATTTTATTAAGATAGTCTGAAGGATGCTCGATGTACATGGTATTCAACAGGACTTACTGGGAAGCGTGGACGTCCTACGGCTAAAATGATGATAATGGTGATGATTTTTACTTAACACTTAATAACATTCTTTTTTAATTTTTATTTTAAAGGCATGGCCTAGAGTAATTACAGAGAAAAGGCATTTGACCTTTCATCACTAGAAATTTAGCAGAATTTCGATTTTCAAAAGCTTAATATTGTATATTATCTCGTACTTCTGAATAAAGTACTGTTATATCATGTCAGCCGATAGGGGCCTGCTGGAAGGCACAAGCCTCCTTCAAAGATGGCCACGATACAAAAAGTAAAGATAACTATTGATTGTTTTAGATCCATTTTTAATGGAATCAGTCGTTATTTTGCGGAAGTCCATCCGAAGTAAGAAAAGGACCATATTTAGCCACTTCCGCACATGCAGTGGTAGTCGTGCAACAAAGTGCATAGACTTTGTGATTGGCACTAATCGGTGTAACAAATTCCTGAAGATGCCTCGTGGAGGAGTGAAACACGTGTTGAGTGGTTTAACGGTGGCAGTTGTGTAATTCGCATTGTTTGCCGCATGCGCAGTTATCAGCGGGCTGGCGGGCGGTGCACTTTGTTCGACTACTACTGCATGTGCGGAAGTGGCTAAATATTGGTCCTTTTCTTACTTAGATCCATTTTCCATATTATCATCATTATGTCGGCTCATAAACGCTCACATCAAGCCATAGGTCCCCTACATTAGAGCGCCATGATGATCGGTTTTGCGCTGCCCGCATTCAGCGTCTTTCAACGACCTTGACTATATCGTCCCACCAACTAGGGGCCTGCCTCCGCTGAGTCTATCGGTTCGTGGTTGCCACTCGAGAACCTGTCGCCTCTTAAGTAATTTCCATTAAATACAATCATAAACAAGACCCTAACGTAAATTCGTACAATCGCTTATACTTACAACAATTTATATCTCGAACGCGATTTTTTTGTTTTTCATAATCCGCCGCTATTATCTAAGAGCGACGTGTCTGTTTGACTGCGCAGTCATCGATCATCGCGCTGTGTAGGCGCCGATATCAGTTTTTATCAAGTTATTAGGTGACCGGGTAAGACGGGAACCTTGATAACTTGCTGCCAGTGATGGAATTTGCTTCTGTTGCTATATCGCACTACGCACTCAAGGACATTCAAAAAATATATTAATATTTATATCACAGTTTGCACCAAAACTTTATAAATACTTAATAAATAAAAATATATATTTAAACGTCACTGTTGATGTTATTACTACAATAATTCGAGTCTTGCATACAATTTTTTTGACCTAAGACTCGACTTCACCGAATTCGGGTAATATGTACGTTTTTATAATAAAATCCCAGATGATGGAAATATTTGTGTGCTAAGAATTATTACGCTGTAAATAAAGAAGATACTGCACCTTAGGAATGATGTCTTCACCGCGCTATATCAATGTTAATTATATATGTAATTTCAAATCCTTTTAAAATATATAGTTGTGAGTTGCTTCTATTCTTCTTAGGTCTGAGGCGTTTATTACCCAATGATGGAATGTGTTTGATATAATAGACGTTATGCTGGATTAGGCTCTGTACAGTTCCATCAATATTCAGCTCGAAACAGGTGGTACAACGATGACGTTTGCACCAAGAGGAACTATACCCGTGTAGGTGTATAGTGTTGTGACTGCAATGCAACAGGTGGAAGAGTCGTCGTAACCTCACTAAGAGATATAATCCATGTGTAAAATTACATTTGAATTTACAAAGTAATTATTAAGGCTGAAAAAATACAAGCTATGGAAACTTTATATTTAAATACAAAAGCTCAGTTATCTTATGTTTGAAATAAAAACATTATTGTTAATTGCGCTATTATGTGTGTAATTGTTGACATTTGTGCTAATTTGTCGTGTTATGATTTATATAATATAAAAACTGTATTATTATTGTAATAATTAATTAGTATCACATATTATATAATAGCATTAATTGAAGACATGTCAATATTAATTTCTACAATAAAACAAGATGGTAGTTTTTAGGACAGAAATGATTGCGACACTAATTTTTTTGAAAAGAATAATTATCATTATAATTTTGCAGTAGAACGCCCACTGCTGAACGCAAGCCTCACCTCAGAGATTCCCAATAGGTTGGAAGTGTTCAATCTCTTGTGTTTTCGGACGAAAATAAATAGGTCATCCGTCTATTTAGTCCGTTGTACGCTGCGCTTGCCGGTCCGATGTGTCCACGCAATAAACTTCTATTTCGTATTAATTAAATTTTTATGTTTTATTCATTATAACTAATCTAATATACACCTATCCCTCGATTTACACGGTACTTGTTTTACACGTTTTCGCTTTTACATGGTTTTTACAAAAAAATTGAAGCAATTGTTAATAACCCATTTTATTACCATCTCTCATAATGTAAATATTTCTGCTTCAAACATCGAATCGGTACAAATAACTTCAAGTGATGAAAGTGAATTCGAACCTTCGTTTCCGAAAAAAAGAATGGGAGTTATTTCTGACAGTGATAAAGGACAATAAAACACCTTTGGTTTTATTTTTTGTTCTTCTGTTTAATGTATTGTAATTAAATAAAAAAACAGTGTTTCCGTAATACATTAAATATTTTAACTTGTCAATACATTTTATTTTTATTTCTGTGTACACCTAAAAATATTGAAAAAAAAATCACAACTGTTAAATAGCAAAATTATGCATTTTTTGCAAGCTTTTCGATTTACACGGTTTTGACTTGAAAATTTATAATTTTCGATTTATACGTTTTTCTCAGGAATCTACAGAGTAAATCGGGGGATAGGTGTATACGTATTTATAGTTTTATAAAATAGTAGTCAATTGAACTATTCAAATTACTGGAACTGTGTTAAAATTTAGCAGGGTAGCGTGCGCCGGCAACGCGGGCAATCTGCCGCCGGCTGACCACGACGACGACCTCACAAGCCTGAGTTGGCTACAGGACCGTAATTTACTCAGAGGTTAGTTTTAAATACTATTTTAGCAAGTCATGATGACATCACAATGTAAGATCGCAACTCACGCTGTGATCTGTTCAAGCGGCAAACAAATACTTTATGCCTCAATCCGGTAAAATTGTAGTGTAATTGTAACGGTCCGAGACAAGCTTCGAGCTTCTCTACCTTTAAAGATGTACTAGGCTAAATTCTCTTAGCGTCCTGCTCATTTATAATCCGCGAAATCTCTAAACTTCAATAGAGCAGCAGTGTAAGCTAGTTAAAAAAATCTGACATTTAAATAATACGTGAGCTTGCGCAAAGAGCACTTAGCCTAGACCTCGTCTTATGTAATGTTCTGTAGGTAAGGCTCAAAGGCTCCCTTGGGATTCTCAACTCCGGCCGCTACAAATTATATTATTACCGGATCGGGATTCTATACGCCGTACACAGTCTGTGTGGGAAATCTTCAAAATATCATTTGTTTACCACACTAGAAAGAGACGATACGTATAAAACGTTCACTTGATTGAAAGAGAGGAATAGTACTGTTGTCATATATCCTTTCTAATAATATATCGTCGTTTTCAATTCGATTAAAAGCTATGAACTTGCGGAGTGAATTTTTTTTTTGATCTACAAATGCTTTATATCAGGGGTAGCCAAACTGCGGCTTTTTGCTTTGGATGATTATTTTTGGCTCCAATTGATTGTCGAATTATTACAATATTTAAATTTATATTAGTGGTGTGAATAATAATAATTATTATTCCACCATAAAATTAGCAACATCCGTGTTTTAAATGCGTATTGAATTGCGGTTCGCAAGATATTTCAAATTTCGAAAAATGGCTCGAACTATCAAAGAGCTTGGTTACCCCTGCCATATACCGGTTGTTAGTAACATCTTAATCAGTTTTGAGAAGACAGAACACTAAAGACGATTAGATTTCACTTTAACAACTAATCACGAAAGCCGTCTCAGGAGCTTCGACTTGGGAAGATACGTTATTAAATTCACCAGACCCGACGCACAGCAGAAAAATGTACAGTGGACACAGAAACTATCAATATATACTGCCACGACATCACGTTTCATCACCATGAGACTAACCCAGAGACTTCACTAACCACGGCGCCACTTAACCAAAACAAGCAGAAACATACAAGGTAGTGTTTACATCGACCACAGGTTGGGAAACTTATCTTACAAAAGAACAAAATATAAGATATACATTATCCGAATCTTTCAACTGTCGGTAGGAACTGTGGTAGTAAACTTATTCCTTTTAATTTCACTTTACACGTTGTGATAATTAAAATTTTATAAATTAGATTTATGTTTTCAAGGGCCCTTCATATGTGCTCCCTTTGTGTTAAAGGCATTCCACAGACTTCGGTTACGAAATAACTTTCCTATAAAATTTAAAATAAAAAAATGTCATTGAATCAAAAACAACTAAGTATAATCTCAATTTACTTTTAAGTGCCTTAAATTTTAAGATATTAATAAGTGCAATTTTTCCGTTTCAGGAATAAACCTCACTAAAAATGATATAGAAGATACAAAAACTATCACAAGTCAAGTCGTTATAAAGGTATTTATCTATTTATACATATTAATGAACCATTTGTGCTTTTGAAATTTTATCTCCATTTCATTTTGTATAGACACATCAATTCGTCTAAGAATATATGTTTTTTATTTACATTATATGCTTTCAAAGCCTTTCAAATCGTATCGAATGACATATTGCATATTTTAATAATGAATTCAATTAAAATCGAATGTCAAATTGGTGCGTACGGCTTCTCTGAATACATTTAAATATATAGCGACAGTCGGAAGTCAGAGATAGCGAGAGGTGACGGCTAGAGCATCGAAATAGTTAATATAATTTTATATATTGATATATGTTCAGTTAATGTTCACTCGTATAGTATTTCCCAAGTGTCTACGAGCCCACAGTCGCTCTAGGAGCCATGATTAGACCTAAAAACGAGATTCCTCTACGAGATCCAATGAGGAGATACATAAATGAACGTAAGTAAATGATTGGCAAGTTTAAATGGCAGTAGAATGGCTATATAATATTGTGCAGATCTGATAACCACTGGTGTTACAAGGTGTGTACAAGGTTCTGGAGTTGAGACAACGTAAGTCTTTCTCCCTCAACGTGGATAGATGGTCTCGTCAAAGTAATCCAAAAAAACACTGGTTCAATCGGGTCGTATTGGAAATCTATAGTGGAGGCCCATCTCCAACAGTGGACGCCTTATGGTTGAAATAATGGTGAATTGTCCACTTCATACGGTTCGCCCACTAAAACTTGGGAGAAAAATGAATATCATATATATTGTTTTCATATCAGCAACGACAACTTTTACATATCTGATTACTGAAATATTCAGAAACAACATTAGAATTTAATTTTGTAATCTTTAAAACTGATTGCCTGCCTTACCGTTAAGATTAAATATCTATAATACATTACGTATGAACATATTTATAGGTGTAATGAGTACGCTTTATTATTTTAGAAAGAAATTCAAAATTATTAAGTCACAAATATCAACAGTTATAAATATAAGTTTTTGGTATTTTGTTGACATAAATTTTTATATATCATAGTATGGCGGACAGTCCCATTATGTCGGACTGTCCTGTCCGCGGCGGCAACATGCGCTACGTTAAAGGAAACTCTTTACTAGAATAAAAAAATGAATAAAAATTAAGCGTGTGGATTAACAAAAAGTCCATAAAGAGAATTGTTGTAATAGTAATAGAAAGAAAAACACAGATAAAAACAGACGAGACAAAATTCATTTACCTTTTTGAATGTCAATAATTTAAGAATACGTGACCTAGATTCTTTTTTCCTTTAGCTGCTCGAAATTACAGTACTTGGCTTTTAACCCAATTTTGGGTTTACATTGATTTGTGGGACACTATATAGTTTACCAAGTTATTATTTAATTATTATAATTTTTGTCATAAGTAAGTGGGTATTTAGAATGACCGAAAGGTTCTCGTGTGACGACCACTAGTCGTGTGTACGTGGCGTGGGTAAGCCTCCCGCTAGATGAACCAACGACATAGTCATAGTCGCCAAAATCGCTGGACGCGGGCTAAACAAAATCAATCCTCGTGACGCTCATATGGGGAGGACCTATGGCTTGACGAGGCCATCAGCTGACATGATGATATAGAAAATAGATCTGAAACAACCAATAATTATCTTTACTTCTTATATTTTACAAATAATTTTTAAAAATATATCTCGTTGTTTCACATTAGTAAATCTTTTTTTGTATGATCGTCAGTCTTTAAAGCATATTAAACAAACATAACTAACATAATTCATTAAGAACAAAATGATGTTATATAAAATACCATGAAGGTCTGTTTATTCAAGTGTGTAATAGTTCAATATCGTTGGCAACTTTAAACATTCAAAATGACGACATTTTGATAGTTATTACTTGAATATTACCTTCAACGCATATAAAATGTATTTCGGAGGAAATGCGATGGTATCGCAACAAGAAAAGAATCCGATAATGTCTGTCAAAGTTAACGTTTATCTATTTATTCAAAAATCACACTAACAGTAAATAAGTATGCTTAATTTAACTTCTCCAGTGCTGAGTAATTAGCCTACTCGATAATTATAAGTGCGAAACAGCATTCGTTGGAGGATTGTAAGGATTAAAATAAAAATGAATAAAGAATGTTATACTATAAAAAAAGGTCATAATTTTTGGTACGGGCATAATCAACATTATTTTAGTCGTACGATGTCCAGTGTTGGGGATTGGCTGCAACTATAGATTTTTAATAGGACCGGTTGGATGCGGCCTGCATGCTGTCTTCCGACGAACGTAACATGGTCTTCTTTCCAATTTGTGTGTGGACGTCTTAAGATACAGTTGCCATTCCGTGGTCTCTTCTTAAAACCTCGAGGCACAGTGGCCATCTGATCTAGACTCCACATTCCTCATTCGATCTCGTATAGAAATCCACAATACAACGATTGCTATGGCTTGTAAATTACCCTTGCTGTTCTGCCAACTAAAGCCAGCAAGAAACTTAATAGTTTCTCTTTTGTTTTGAAGTAGCATTAAAATATCAATCATAAAAATGAGTCAACAAAACAAGTTTCAGTTTAATCTTGAATGTTATAATAAGATTTATTTAATAAGATACTTTTATTTTAAGTTTAAAACTATGAAAAGGACGGTCCTGAGTAATACGTGAAACGTTTTTATATATGCACACACACGTGAAGGATTTTATTTTTAAGTTTTGTAGACAAAATGTAGGTGTTTATACGTTTAGGTATGTTATTATGTGCCGCGTAATTACTAGTTATATATATAGTTATACATTGATGTCAGATCTTCGCCAAATATTTGTTATACCCATGTGTATAAGGAAATATAAGAATTTAAGTACTGTGTCAATCGAATGTGTTTCGATAATAAAAAAATGTTTTATTTGATTGATTTGTCAGCAAACTGAAGCAGCGAAAACCCCGCCGCCAGTGATTCGTATCCCATCGCCGCCGCGTACGCCATGTAAAGCGCCGCCGTCGCCACCGGCTGTGCCAACGCACACAAAGCCGCCCTACTCCTTCTCTTGTCTGATCTTCATGGCGATAGAAGCAGCCCCTGCCCGAGCTCTGCCCGTCAAAGAAATATACGCCTGGATCATTCGTCATTTCCCGTACTTCAAACACGCGCCGCAGGGCTGGAAGAACAGCGTAAGGCATAACCTTTCGCTGAATAAATGCTTCCATAAGGTGAGTGACTAATTAAAAAACCAAAGAGAAATAAAGTATCATTGATTTTTTAAAATTCAACGAAAATATAAATTTACGAAAAATAATATGTTTATTTAGATCAGAGAAATCATTATATTAATTGTTTTATTACGACAATCGTACAATATTAATAAAAGATAGTATAATATAGAAGAAACACTTTAAGTAGAGACTTTTTGCTTTTATAATATCTACTTTTTTTAATTTTAGGTCGCCGCAGCGCCAGGACTTGGAAAGGGATCACTGTGGACAGTTGACCCTCAACATCGTTCAACATTGCTACAGGTTAGCGGAATTATACTGTTGTTACACTATACTCATCGAGAATTGGTAACCCAACAGTAAAGGACTTACATTTGTGATCTTAAGAGGCTGATTCGACTCTCGGGATAGCTCTCGTTTTAAGATTCCCTATAATGTTCTTTATTTATATTGTGATTCGTTATAAATTTGAAACGGGTGATATAAAGCTGATTTGATGTCATTTAATATATGGTCTTACCCTATCCACAAATCGACGGTTTCAGAAATAACGTCATGATAATATAGTAATAAAAAGCGTTTTCAAAATTCAAATTACTTGTTATTAAAACTTCATATTGTTTATTAACTCGGACTAACCCTGCACTATCAGAAATTATTGGCTCCTGGTATTCCTATAAAAATATGGTTAGAAATAAGTATAAAAGCTTTAAACTTAGCTACACATTAACCTCTTCAAAACTTTTACACCTATAACAACAACAATTATCCTGTGTGTATACAGATTACAAAGACTTAGATTGTAATAGAGCATTTGATGTAATTGACGTTCTGGTCGCGGCAGACGTTCGGCCGGCAGGCAGTGCCTCCTGCGGAGGAGCCAGAGCCGGCGAGCGTCAAAAACGCACCCGACCCGCAGCTGTTCCCGTACTTGGCGCGACGCCTGGCGGCTGATGCGCGCAGCGAGCCCGGCGCCGACGAGTACCTGGCCGCCGCCACTGTGCTCGCAATGAAGTACGGGCCCGCAGTGCTTGACCAGGTACGTACCAGCCCGCCACTTCCATTACGACTGGTTGAATACTGCCTATATCCAGTGTCTGATAAGAACTTTAACAAGGCTCTCTGATCATGTCAGCCAATAGATGCCCACGGCAAGACGAAGGTCTCCCCCGAAGATCGACACAATGGCCGACTATGCGCTGCCTGCTGTCCACGATATATCCTCTCAAAACATTCATCACAGTAGGACGTCCATAGTTGGATATAAACTTCCCTCATAGACTTCCAACACGACCGGTTGGAAGTGGCTTCATCCAGTCTTTCTATGACATGGTTTCCTGTCCACCTTGTAAGACGACTTTACCTCCGCTGCTCAACCTCAAGGCCCCAGCGGCAAAAGGTTCTCGAATGGCGAGCCGGTAGACGCGACGTGGGTAAGAGCCTCCACTAGATGAATAACTACACAATTAAAGTCGCGTTAAGTTGCTCGACGCAAGCAGCGCAAGACCAATGATCTTAGCGATGTTTAAGGGAAGTTTACTTGCAATGGGCGGGCGTCTATCAGCTGTAAAGAAGATGATAATAGATGTAAAAATAGTACTAAGACATGTCAGCTAAGTAATTATGATATTATACATCTGTTTTGGGAAACCTACATACATGACCTATACTTTCTTGATGAAAACAAATAGTTGTAAGTTGTTGTTCCATCAGTTGCCGCCTGCAGCGCACCTAGTGATATCTCGCTGCGCCCGCGACGAGCACTCGTACAGTGGCGGCTGCGAGGAGCGCCGCACAGCGGAGGCGCTGCTCAATCTGGCCGGCGTGCGCTCTGAGCCCGCGCCGAGCTAGCGCCCCGGCCATCCATCCACCGCGACATCTACTGAGGGCTCACCTTTCCAACAGTAGAGAGAAGGCCACCAGTTACAGAGTACGCAACCAGTGAACGACGTTCGATACACTTATTTATATATTCAAACTTTTAGTCAGTTCGTTCGCTTTAAGAATGCAGTAAAATCATCTCTATCCATGGACCTGGCCACACCATGTAATCAATCAAGTCATTGGACTCAACTGTAAACATTACTATATTACCACAGGCAACCCTTGTATAATATGATAACTACTTTTCATAAAACTGCTCAAAGCCTTGCCACGCCACCAATGAAATCGTCAGACAATTGCGGAAGTATGACTACAACTGGGCACTGAACTTAACTTTCCAATTAAGAATGAATTATTTGGCTTTATATCTTTGATAAAGCTTCGCTAACCTAATTTACAAAGCCACGCAACGTAATCAATCAACGTAATTGTGGAACATATCTCATGCGTTCAAAAATATGTTACTCACTGGTCACTGTAAACCTAACTTTCTTATTAAGATTAAAATACGTCAATTTCTATCTATGCATGTATTCTTCGAATAAAACGAAAGAAGCATTGTAGTATACGGTACAATGCAATACTTGTCAAACATAAAAATCACACTTGCACATGCATGAATTCGATTATATATTTTGTTGCCAGAGAGTAGTAACTATATGTTATTTAGCTATTACTGTGAAAAATTGGAATGTGGTATCTTTCGAGGTGTTACATTTGGTACCTGACCATATATAAATATGTTTTACAAAAGTTACATATTACACGAGGGTTGCTTGTACTCCATGATTGTACAAAACATTTATCATTTCACATTTACCATCCTATATGGTTTAGCCATCGGACGTCGTTTGCTTTACTTATCTAAAGCAATTTACCTATTAATCAAATTTAATTTGCGATATAGGCATATATATCAACTATATATTATTTGCAACTGTTAGATGGAAACTATACTATGTAGCAACCTTTACCTAAATAACTTATCTAATAATAGTAGGCATGGAACTTTGTTATCTCTACGTACTGCTCAATGTTTGTTTAGGAGAATTAATGTTTAGTTACCTTGTGAAATAATACGACGGTTTTCTTGAAGGAAATTTGGTAAAAGCTTAGGCATGGCCCCAGCTGATCGTAAAATATCTCGTTCATAGAACGACATTCAATGTTCGTAACTTCAAACATTAAACAGTATAGAGTTTGAATTGTGAATAGATAAATCAAGTTTACCATACTCTAGTCCACTAAAGACAATCATTTTCGTTTATAATTTCGGTAGCGTGTACACAGATGTCTTTTATGATATTAATAATAAATTATTCAATTATTAAAGAACTTATAACAATCCTATGTATAGATAGAAGCGACTCATTAGGTAATCAACTCTTTCCATTCGTTTTATTTACGACTACATCACAAGGACGTTGACTGTTTATTAAAACAGTTCACACCTTCGTCAATAATCAGAGATTGAATATTCGGGTGCATTTTTACTTAGCTGTTAGACGTCCATTGCTGCTGATGGGCCTCTCCCACAGAGTTCCAAGGTTTTACGATGACCTTACGTAGAGATTTAAGTCGTACACTGCGTTTCCCTGTCAGTGGTCTCTCCACTCCAGAACCTTGAGGCCCCAGCGGCCATCTATTCTATGCATTATCTGGTTTGACCATTCCCACTTCAAATTGCCATACCATTGGGCTTTGTCTATCTAATAGTATTGTTTTGTTTCCATAAATCACATAATTCCTGAGAAATCTAGAATATAGCTTCCTCTTTACTTAAAATTATTAATAAAAATTATGGAGACAACTTATACGAGTTACTACTTAAATTAATAATAAGAATTATTTTTTAACACAATAGTGATCTCCATAATAAGCAAACACTTTAAATGTAGGTGATAATGCATCTGAATAAACACTCCGATAATAATTTATCCTCAAATCAGTCGATAGTACATAAACATAGTAACTTCATAGTGAATATGATAGATGTGATAATATTTAGTATGAATTACAATATAAAAGGAATGGGAAATAGTTGAATAGATTCTCCTGCATTTAGGATCCCCCGATTAATATTAGACGTTCATAGTACTGTTAAGAATATCTTGTAGTAAGTATAAACAATGGTGTTACTGTATTTCCGTCGTTCTCGCTGTGTTACTGAATCGTTTCAATGCCAAGTATTGCCATTAGCGTACCCTCATTCCGGTTTCGTTTACAGGAAATAGTAACGGCGGGAATGTTATACACTGTAGACTTAAGCTATGAATAGTTATATAAATTATTTCGCTTTGTATAACCTAATATATAATTATGGGAAATGGTGGAAATTATATAGATAATATTCTAAACTGAGCAATATAGGTGTAAACATTTCTATTGTATGTGTGATCTGTGCGCTGATATATAAATATATATATACATTGTATACAGGGCGATGAAAATATATCTATCCAATTCATTGTGTTTAAAAAGTGATAAAATCTTATATATAAAATGTAGTTATATATTTAATCTTTATGAATACATTAGCTATAAGCGAAAAATATTTTGTGTTCAAAGACCATGTGATCAAAACGCAATCACCACTGCTTATAATCTTAAGTATTTATAATCTGTGTTCTATTGCTTTCATAATCTTTAATTAAGAGAATAATATTGGTAAACCTTAATTATTCACGGAACTATTAACATCCGTGATAAATTACTTGATTCTTTGAATACACAGTGCTTTGTGATTTTTTTTTTGGTATAAATTATTTATGTTGCATATCATAAGGCATAAGAAAATGTGCCCTTTAAATAACAGCCTTTACGAGTACACCAATTAGATTATCATATAAATTAGAGTAGAGAATATTTATTTCCAAATTCGATTTTTTTTTAAATTTTGTTGTCTAAATTTACCATTTAAATGCAATTGTGCATGAATTGTATAAAAGTTATATTATACTGCTAGGTATATGTACCAGACTGATAAGTGTGACTGAATACAGATGAAGCAATATTATTTGTTAGAGTAAATTATTTGATGATAGCGACTCCACAATTTTTGTTTTCGATATATTTCAAAAAGTATGAACATATTCTTTCGTCTAAGCCATAATCCTCCATTTGTGAGAGGTAACTCTGATAACTAGACAGAAATGTTTTGTGCCAAATGTAAAATAGCATGTACCGTTAAAGCGAATCCAAAAAATAGATACCAATAATTTTAAATGATACATAATATATTTAATGTAACTCGTAGACATATTAGAAATTAAGTGATATTATGGCAATTTAATTATATTGCTAAACATTTAAATACATCTTTGCTGTATTTAGGAGCGTCTTCCATCTTAATCGTATGAATTGTTTTCTCTTAGATAGCTTCGGGTTCGGGAAAAAGATCATGAACATGGTGCAACTAATAGTGAAATAAGTATTTTCCGGACCAGTTACCCGACATTGTTTCTCAGACGTGTAATTTTTTTTTATCAAATACAATTTTTTATTTAAAAATAATTTATTTTTAACAGGCAATCTTAGCGCATGGACTTTTTCCTCGGACCACGATCTCACTAGCCTTTCTTTCGGTGTTAATAAATATATGTAGATAAAATTTTACAGCAATAATTAGTGACTAATTGTAGTACTTCGCTGGTAGATGCTACGCGTATAATTGTGTGATACATTGCGATTTTATTTTCTAAGTGAATGAGTTTATTTGAATTTTATAATTTTAAACAGCTTTTCGAATACATTGCGTCATGAACTTGTATGCGGTGTCGGGTCTATCATACTCGTTTATCTTTACAAAAGAAACTTTTCTAATAAAGTTATATCGAAATGATATTAAAATTGTTGCGGCTCATACTTTACTATGGCAAAAATTATTTTAAAATAATTAATTTATTTTCTAGGTTAGTAAACATGTTTTGGTAGTGTTCTGCTCGGTTTGTGAAACGATCTTTGAGCGGATTTTCCCAAATTAATTTCGATCGGTTATTCGATCTCTTTTTAAGTTACAAAATCCGTTCATTTGAACGAGTTTTAACACGATTGAGGCTCTAATGTTGTTTTACATGTAGCCAGAAATTAGATATTACTTTGTATATTTATCTAAACATATTTATGGCTGAAATGTTATGGAGTTATAAATAAATGAATTAAATAAAGGAAAAAAAACTGACTACAAACATCTCAATCTCTAATTCATTCGCAAAATAGTTAACAAAACCAATGTCCATAGCTAACCCAATAACTATAGATAAATATACATAAGAATATCAAATCTCTGAAAATAACACCCATTGAGCGTTAAAACCACTGCTTGAATTAGCAGTGTGTGATCCAGGCTGTATTTTAAGTAAATTAATTAATTATTATTGTTACTGTTGGTAAACTCGCCGGCTTAAACACAACTCTTTTTTATTAATATTATTGCAATTGTTGAAAATTTTGCCAAATTTTTATTTGTCCTAAAATCTTTTGTCTTTGTACATATCCATTAAATAAATTATGTACCGAGGTGTATCATGTGTTTTAATTTAATAACATCCCTTAAGGTACAGGAACGAAAATGTAATTAAATAAATGATATTTGCATAATGACTTCGTCGCGTGGTTGGTTATGTTTACATGTAAGGAGAGTGTACTAAAACAAAATCGGTGGTAAAATTCGTTTTATTAAAATAATCTGTCAGTTACCCAAATTTAATAGGCACAATTGTTAAAAGAAATTGAATGTTAATTTTATATCAGTAACCTGGTATCGAACGGTGCTCAACAAGCTTATTGCCAAGGGACTGTTCATCTCTTTTGTGGTGATCATCTACGAGTACGCCAACTTTGCCGACATCGCTAACAATTTGGTGATAACGACAGTTTTGGGAGAATCCGAACGCCTTGGCGGTTTAAGCGACAAATTCTTTTTTATGTCGTATCGTCGATACTTACCAACAATACTTGCAATACTCGCCTACCCTCAAAAATCAATCAATTTTACAATTCGTTTACGTTAATTTCTAATATTTATTCATGAAATAAACCGCCGATGTAGTACTGTAGAAAACTCGAAACTTCGGCATCATATAAATGAACTGCCTCCATAATGTCCTGCCATAATAATGAACAACCCTCTAAAAATGTTGTTCTATTTCATGGCCACTTTTTGTGTAAATGTATGTAGTCATTAAATGACATTCCTTTCAAAAGGTAAATTAATCGAACTGATACAAAGCCCAGTGAATTGGCAAGTTGTTGTGGCAGTGTGGACCTGCTTGGTCACATGTGACATTGGGGCCTTTAAATTCTGAAGTGGAGACCTTGGACCAGATAGCGGAACGTTGGGCGTCAGTCCACAAAGTTGACAAACTACCTTATAAAGGTTGTTGGTAGGCGGTGGATATAGGCTGCTTCCAACTGGTCATATCGAAAATCTATTGGGGAGGCTTACATCCTACAGAGATTACGATGAAGACAAATTATCGGATTTTAAGTAACTTTGCGGGATAAATAAAAACACAAAAATGAAACAAGATATTCATGTAATTTAATTTTCAATCGTCACATAAAGGTTGTCATAAAATAAACTTACAAAATTACGCAGCGTTTAAAACCTGTGAGGTGTTAACGCCAATGTTCAACGTATTGAGGTCTACAAAAAACACGCTAAAGTAAGCCTTGTTACAATGTCATAAATAACAAAGTGCCTTAATCATACATCCTAAAGAGTTATTATAAACAAAAAATATAACTAAAACTAAGTGCATATAACAAGTTCCTAAGAGAAATATATTTGTCGCGCTTCGGATGGCGATTGCTCCATGGGACAGTAGGGGCATTTCAATCTGAAACAATAATGTATACCTTATTTTAACGTCCACCACATACTTAAAAAATATATTTGCTCTTAGGCTCCAAATGAAATTATCAACTTAGCCAAAACATTTATATAAAAAAAAGCATTAAAAGAACGTAATCTGATAAATAAACCTTGATTTTTCATTCTCTTATGGTTATATAGATGTTAATAACAGTTGGTAAAACAGGGATTTGCAATGGATTTCCGCGAAAATTATTTGAATTAAAACCGCAATTCAGTGTTTCGCTTTTTTATCTGACTAACTCTTCTGCCCGAGTGACATTTATTTATTTCACAGGTGGCAGAGCGCTTAGAATTCTTAACCTAAAACATTTTTTAACAAAGCGAAGCTCTAGGGTTTCTCGAGGACCCTTGGCTCGGGCTGCTACATATTATAATATCACAGTATTAGGTGGCCGCCGAGCTCTTAGATCGCTGGCGTCTTGTCGATAATACTCGTCTAGCATTACGACTCGTGCGTCCGAAAGAGCCGCATCTCAGTATGATCAGTTGCTATTACCTGGCCAACATTATTTTCTATTTATAGAAGCATTACTACTGGGAAAATAATCAGCTGAAGAAACTCAAATAATGCTTCTATTTAAAATGGTCGGAGGTTAGCGAATCCTGTGATACATAGGTCGACCTCAATACCGACGAGGCCTTGTAACGAAAGGAAAGTATAAAAAGAAACAGTCAGAGTTTATCATGACCTCTTAAATCCATGCGCGTTTGAAACCCTTGCTGTAGCTGTAAGTTGAACAATGACATTATAGATGAACATTTCAAAATCTAGTTAAGTTCTAGTTTCTATCAAATTCAGTTCAATGAATTCTTCTATCATTCTTCTCAAGTGGATAATAACAAGAATATGCGAGTCGTAATCCACTAAGGATTTCAAACTTTCTTTATGTTTTCTTTAAAATTTGTTACATAAGTTACGGCTATCAGTTACCATGCCTGTGATATGATATGGTGTGACGTGGTAGTACATAATTAGGTTGGTTAAGGGAAAATTCTTTAGAACACTTGATTTTTGTTGATCGTCTGCTAATCGGTAATAATTTTCATATCAAAATCAACGTTGTATTCTGGCGTCCCGATAACAGAAATCTAGTTAAAAAATAATTAACAAGTGTTTTTTTTTGCGTCCACCCGTATCTTGTGAGTGACAAGGTCTTTTAATTCTATAAATATTTTTTTACATATTTTATTTTCTTTCTCTCCTTACATTCTTCACAGTCTCATTCGTTCTTTATCTATTTTTCATCACAATATCGTACATTCTCCTGACTTACTTGTCTCCTTACTTCCTTCACTTCCGCTCCTAAAATTTTGAAGTAGGTTTCTTCTTTATATCAGAATTAAGTAGTTTTTTTTATTATTGATATTGGTTATTTTTTTTGACTTTTACAATTTTTTTTTTATAAATTCTAGGTCCCTAGGATGTGATTCACATTTCAAAATTCAATTTTTGGCGATCTTTCCCGACCCGATTTATTTTATACCTCTTTTATAACCCCACTGCTGAACTTTAGGAACTGGGGGCGACTCTTTTCATCGCCCACCCAGGAGGCGATGTTCCTGATAAACAGGTGTTTTGTAGTAAATTAAAGTTGATTGTCATTTAATATATCGGGTATAATACGGAAGTATTCCAAACACTCACTTGGCGCCCAGGGCGAGCTTGTTGAGCGCGTCGCGGGAGATGACGTGGCCGCACAGCAGACGCATGGGCGGGTTCTGGTCGGAGGCCTGCTGGCGCAGGATGGGGCACGCGAACACCGAGTGGTAGCCGCTGCCCTCCGCTCCGAGCTCAACCTGCAACATCGCCTGCTCACGCTATATCTCTTTGTCATCCACCTAAACGACCACCAGCTTGGCGCCTTCCGAACGAATAACATAGTAGCTTAAAAAAAAACTATCAACAGATGAAACTGATACCTTTCTTTTATATACAAAGAAATTTTGTTATACGTCGACGAAATTTTTTTACTTTCTCCTATGGCGTATATTCAAAGACCCTAATCATCAAAATTTTAATACAATAGCTTAGAACATTTGAATATGTGCAACACCACTCCTAATCGAAAAACAAACGAGCTAGATTTAGGCAAGTTTCAGAAAAAAAACTGTCTTTTTACTAGGCCCTTGTTCTGGGCCATGCGACCTGCTTCCGCTTAGATCTCCGCTAATATATTACATAAACCATTCTCTGCAAGTTCGATAACAGCAAATATTATACATGATAACTAATCACGTAAAAAGTTTTACACCAGCACACTCCCTCAAAGGTCCTAATTCATTTATCAATACATCTATAAAATTTTATTAAAATTACGTAAAACGTAATCCTATTACAATTAATGTTTCATTTTAATATCTGCAATCGGTATGTGAAGGTTAATACATTTTATTATTATTTTTTCTACATTATATTTTGATTTAATATTTTATTACGTAATTATTTTATTGCCCACTTAAAGTTAGATGGTGGTGTTACATTGAAAAACGCACGATTTGGTTTTAGATTTAGATTTCTCCAGGCCACATAGTTTTAAATACTCTAAAACAATCTATAGGCACGAACCGTGGCTAGCGCTGGCTTGTCACTCAATAAATTCAAAACAATTTACAACATAATTAAATAAATTATATATCAGAATTTTAGATCATCAAAATCGGCAGATGCATACATGCGCCTTTGGTCCACGTCCATGACAAGTGATGTCAAAAAGACAATAAGTAAGCTCACCTCAAGTGGCAGCTCGTCATCGCCCCAAGCGGCTGCGACGTGCTGGTGCGACATCTTGGCTCTGATGTCGTGCAGTGCGGGGAGTACCCGAGCGCCTGCCACCACGGCGCCGGCCAGCGGTGACAGTGGCGCCAAACGCAGCAACGCACACGCCTCACGCAGGAATAGCTCCGCGGCTTCCGCTCCTGGTACATCATCATATATAGACCTCATAAAACACGAATACAAATCGTTTAGAAGCATCCGAAGAGAAAATCTGACAATAATCATAAATAATTGATCACAAACACAAATACCTACATAAAAAAGAATAAAAATAAACACTAATAATTTAAAAATTATATTTTAGCGGGTATTGATTCCATGAAATAAATATCCTTAGTGATACGAAACACAGTTGTGCGAAATAACCCGCATGGCTATGGGGCATTCTTATTTATTTATTTATTTATTTAACAGTTTATTGTACACAATAAAAACACTAAAGTAACAATACAAATATAACTGACACAACAGGCACTACTTATTTCTAACCAGAAATTTCTTCCAGTAGGCCTACGGAAGGAGATTCATAAAAAGTAAGGCAGACACAACGTGCACAATAATTAAATTGAAACATTTACAATAGATACGACTTTTGACCATAATTATATACTTAACATGAACATAAATGTATACTTACATATTATAAACTTACATAAATAAGCATAATAAATAATATATATACATAATATAAGCATAAATACATATATAACATATATAACTAAAAATATTATATATACTAGACAACTAGCGATAAATAGTGCTCTTTGACTCGCTTTTTAAATACAGGTAATGATGGACAATCACGTACTTCGTAGGGGAGAGCGTTCCATAATCTTGCAGCATGGACAGTGAAGGAATAGGAAAAGAAATCAGAGTGATGGGTGGGGATGGCCAGTGACGTCCTTACGTTCGTACGACAAGGTTTGTCCTGGGCCCGGGAGAAGTGGAAGAGGTTACGGAGATAAGAAGGAGCAGAGGGATTGTATAGGATGTTATAGAGAGTAGAAAGAACATGAGCGTTCCTGCGGTGACGAATTGGAAGCCACTTGAGTTGCGATCGGAACTGGGAAATATGATCGTACTTACGTAAACCGAAAATAAATCTAATACATACATTTTGGAGACGCTCTAGTTTGTTTAGAAGCTTCTCAGTGGCATCCAGGTAGCACGCGTCAGCGTAGTCAAGAATGGGGAAAAGGAGAGTCTGTACGAGGGAGATCTTGGTTTTCAGAGGTAAAAAGTTCTGGAGGCATTTGAGCGAGTGAAGTGAAAAATGTAATTTTTTGCTGACCTCATTGACGTGCGGGAGCCAAGACAAATTGGAATCGATGATTACCCCTAGATTCTTTGCAGATTTGCTAAAAGGTATAATAACGCCATCGTAAAGCAATGGACGGATAGCAGTGACAGCGCCAAGACGCTTATACATATATGCGCTCCCAATAAGCAAAGCCTGTGACTTTTTCGGGTTTACTACTAGTCCGAATGACTTAGCCCAAGTAGAGATCCGCTCCAGATCGGCATTGATAAGAGCAATAGCATCATCAAGATCAGAGATTTTGAAATGCCGATAGATCTGCAAGTCGTCTGCATAAATATGGAAGTTAGACAAAATTACAGTGGTGACTGTGTTTATAAAAACGGAAAACAGGAGTGGTGACAGTACACCACCCTGCGGCACACCCGCACCGAGATCGCACCAGTCTGAGGAGACATCATCAGAGTGGATCCGCTGAGAACGACCACGAAGGTAAGACTCAAACCACGCCAAAGCAAGAGGAGAGACGTTAAGAGAGCGAAGAATAGCGAGAAGGACATCAAAGTCTACAGAATTGAAAGCGCTGCTAAAGTCGAGTAGTGTTAATATCGTCAGAGACTTGTCCTCCATTGCAAGACGTATATCATCTGTGACCTTTAGCAGCGCTGTCACAGTACTGTGACCTGACCGGAAACCTGACTGGAAGGGAGAAAGTAGACTATTTGATGTAAGATAAGAAGACAGCTGATTGTGGACAATGTGTTCGAGGACTTTGGAAAGGTAAGGCAATAAAGATATGGGACGAAAATTGGAAAAGGACGTAGGATTGGAGACTTTTGGAAGAGGAATAATATTTGCACGCTTCCAGGCTGATGGAAAACAACTATTTACTAAGGAGTAATTAAAGATGTGACAGAGAATGGGTAAGAGTTGTGGAAGTAGGAGAGAGATCATGCGGGAGGATATATCATCATTGCCCACGGCTGTAGAAGTGATAGCGAGAATATGCTTCTTAACGTCCTCCTCCGCAACAGTAGTTAATTGAAAAGAAGAGCAAAGAGGGCGTGGCTGGTCATTGAGATGCCCCAATGTGCGAGCTTTAACACTGGCATCTAAGGTCACAGGCACCGAGGAAAAGTGGACATTTAGTGCATTCAAATCCACAGAGCCACTAAAGGAATTTGAAGTCTTACCGATGCCTAGTGACCTCAGAAATGACCAAGTTTTTGCTGGGCTAGAGCCAACGATGGAATTATGTATATGGCGTCTTCTCGCATCCCTACACAGACGACTGCAGAAGTTTCTCCAATACTTGTAGCGACCGAGGTTTATGTCTGAAGAACATTTATTGTAGCGACGCTTGGCGCTGTCCCGTTTTAACATCGCATCACTAATATCCTGCGTGATCCAAGGCGCAGGTGCATGTCTTAATCTAATTTTCTTGATTGGGGCATGAGCATCATAGAGCTGGAAAATGAGCCTCTGAAATTCTTGAACCTTCACGTCAATGCGGTCGGCATCAATAACAACACTCCAATCAATATGGACTGCATCACGTCTCAAAGCCTCGAGATTGATACCACTGAAATTACGCAAGAGTCGAAAGTTGGGTTTAGGTTTGGGAGTACGAGTTTTAAAAGAAAGGTAGACAAGATCATGGTACGAAAAGGGGGCAGGAAACTGGCCATGGATAGCAATTTTATCTAGGGAGGAAGTGATCATAAGATCTAGAAGGGAAGGAGTACAGTGGGGGGAATGATGGGTAGCGGAAAGCGGAAGTATATCCAAATTGACAGAGGACAAGAGAGACTGCAGTTTTTGAGTCCGTGCATCATTTTTAAGTAGACACGTATTAAAGTCGCCTAGCAAAAGAACGTGTTCATAATTAGGGCAGACATTACACAACAGGTTCTCGAGCGAGTTGAAATAATCAATATGCAGAGAAGGAGAATAGAACACAGCAAGTAAAATTTTCTTGTAGTTGAGAATTATCTCAATAAAAAGATGTTCAGCAGAAAAGGTGTACTTGCTTGGGGATACATCGATAACTGTGTGTGTAATGTCCTCCCGAAGATAAATAGCGACACCGCCGCCTCCCTTGCCCGTCCGATCGTTGCGTATAAGAGTGAAACCAGGAAGTAAGAATTGGGAAGAGAGGAGAGAGGGTTTCAAGAAAGATTCTGAGATAAGAACTGCATCCACGGGACTATTGCTAAAGGAAGCCACAAGATCAGGGTAGTGAGCGGGGATGCCCTGGGCATTAATGTGAACGACGTTGAAATTATTTGGAAATTTGGAAAATATAGTCTTATATTAATGTAATGACTAAAATAGTCTTTATTTATTAAAATAAACCTCCATATTTAAAAGTATTTCAACAATATTTATAAGATCATAAAGTAAAAGAATGTGTGCATAACAACAAATGTTACTATTTATGTCCCCTGTTAGGGTCCCCCATTTTTTAAATTTAAGTGACCTGCAATTCTAGATTGTATTACACTAATTCTGAATTAACATTAATCATAAATGAGCGCAAAAATACACAAGCAAAAATTGTTTACAACAATAATTTGTATGCCTTTCAACATTCTCTGGACACAACAAAAAAAAACTAAAACTAAATAAAAGTTCTGAGATTAGATTCTAATGTGATCATAACTTAATTTTCAGTCAGTCGAGTTTCATAAATACGAGACTTCTTTCTAAAAAAGTTATACAAGAATATATATGTCTTATTCTATTGTATAATTTATCTAAGAGTCGATTTGGCGGCTCTGTGGATCAGAGCTTTAGTAAGCAGCGATTATTCCGGAGCCTAACTCAGGACTGACGTTACGGCCATCCAATGTCCGTCACATTTTTCAGTTCTTTGGAAGGGACGTCGGATGTTTACATTGTTTTGCAGACAGCTTATTAGGCAAAGTAAAGTCTAGGAAATAGATACAACTTCTAGCCTGGTTTGCATATTATTCTGTAATAAGCCGTCTGCTGTTTTTATAACTAGTCTTCTTAAATATTGTTAATTAACTGTAAATTGTTAAATGTAAACAAGATTAAAATATCAAATTTAAAAGGCATTCTTAATGTTCTATTTTGTTATTAAATGGCAGTTTTCCTTATTAAGTTCAGACTTAGTATCGGAGGTGAAAACTTAAGGAATAACTTGTAAAATATAATTTAAAAAATTAACAAGATAACTGAACGAAATTCGTGGAAACAAAACTGAATGCGCTACAAACAATGGCCATGGCGCCTGACTATTCGGCGAAATATAAAAATACTTGCAAACCTTAATACCCTATTACACCATTGTGCCATTTGATATTGTCATATATAATATAACATTCTCCTTGATTTTCCTTAAGTTTTATCTATAAAACAACATAGAAAAATGAAATTTAGTTTAATACAAAAACAATATATTTGTGTAAACTAAATTTCATAATGTAAGATTTTAACCTTTGTAAGTTATGACGATTTTCTATGTAATAGAACACTAACAGTCTCTTAAAAATCTGATTTATCCACAATTAATTTAATATAATGAAAGGAAAGAAATATTTTAAATATTCATATTAATAGTCCACATAGGATCATTTAAAGTGAGCAATTGTGTAATCCCCTATAATGGTATATTTGAACTCATTGCTACGAGAGTTCCAAATAACCCAAACCAACAACAAACCCTGTTCTGTGAAAAGCCCACAACAATTCAGACGAAATTTATGTGGTTACTCCTCCTACAACAATATCCTAAATAGAAATAAAAATTAGACTATAACTATTAAAATCAATAGTGTCGGTAAGATCAAAGGAATGTAAAAATATTCCAGAGAGGTGGACGCGGTCTCGGCCCAGCTCTTCACGGGGCACGGGGGGTTCTCTGAGTACCTTCATAGGTTTAAGCTCAAGGAGGACCCCTCGTGCTTCTGTGAACCGGGCGTGGACCAGACCGTGATCCACCTTGTGGCCCGGTGTCCCGCATTCGGGGGACTCCGGTTCGGCTTCGAGTGCCGGTCTGGAATTCAAGTCAGGGAGGAGACAATACCCTCCCTGATCAGTGGCGAAAATAAAAAGACATTTTTATCCCTATGTCGAGAAATCGCAAAAAAAGCCATCGACAGAAACAAAACAAACATTGTATAAAAAATATAAAACAAAATAAAAAGCTAGAAGAACAAAAATGTAAAATAATAGTATAAGATAAATGTTAAACAATGTTAAATGAAATTAAAATCATAAATGTAAAAAGGAGAAAAAAGGGAAGAATGTCAGAAGAATAGAGCGAATGAGAAAGAAAGACGAAATGTAACATGAAAGATAGACAAGACTGAAAGATTATGTGAAGAACGATAGAAGAGAAAGACAATAAAAATTCTGTGAAAAAATTATATTAAAAGATTAAGTCCCTGTCCCACTCAAGATAGGGGAACGAGAGGCCCCCAATAGCGGGGGTCATTTAAAAAAAAAAAAAAAAAAAAAAAAAAAAAAAAATATTCCAGAATAGATAAAGTACTAAGGATGAATAATCGTAAATTAGTTGTAGAATATAATAAAAAGTAAGATACAAAAGTCAAAACATAAAACTAGGAAACATAAATGTGATAAAAAAACATGTGATGCTTTGAGAGTGGGAAGAAAGATGAAAGACGATGGTTGAATAACAATAACGCTTATGGAGTAAAATTTTTTATGATGGATGATAGAAAGAAAAAGCATGAAAGATACTGTGAAGGAAGAAAGAAGGCAAATGTTAATAATAAAATATATCTGAAAATCTCAATACCCTAATTGTTATATCCCAGTCCCACACCAAATAGAGGGAACGAAAAAAAATGAAAGAAAGAAAGATACGGTACTGAAACAATTCATACCTAAGCTCTAATAAGGCATCTTTCAAGTTAATGTTATGAGGGTTCCAAACGCGTCCCTTATTTGAAAAAAATGAATGATGAAGAAATAAAGCTATGAGATATATTAAAGGTTGACAGTGAGGACGTGTACCTAGCGCGCGGGGGTCCAGGAGTCTATTGTAATGCGGCGGCGGTGGACCGGCACCAGGAGTGAGCCAAGCCAAAGCGCACACCGCGGCCGCCAGCTGGCGCTCATGTCGCGCCGCGTGCGCCGGGAACTGCTCACGAGCGTACTCTATTGCAGCGCCCACGCCCTGCTCGCGAGCCACCTGTAACACAATTATTATTATTACGGATTACTGAACATCCAAACTAATAAGCCGTTTTACATGAGCAAATAACGCTTATTGCCTAAAGAAGCATAACATCCTAAAGCTGCATTAACGGATGTAGCTCTGTGTGAAAATTTCGCTGGAACTCAACCCTATTCTGACATACACTCCACAAAATATCTGCTAATAGTTACCAGACTAATCGTGAAAAAGCAGAAGTAAAAAATGTCTCCCGCCAGCAAGCTCAGTCCATCAACAAACCAAGGAAAGGTTTATGATCGGAACTTAGTACAGAGTGGGTAATCCTGTACTACTCGGTTCACGTAAGTGCCTTCCCGAGGTCACCAGTGACATACGGCTGTTGAGATTTGTAGAGGTATTGGAACGGCAAGATTAAAGCTAACTTTATATTTATTCTTTTAATATGACAACTTTATCGTACATTTGACTAATACTACATGCCGCATATAGTAAAACTTATACATTAAAATAATACAAAGTCATTAATAGCAAAAACCAAGTAAGTGGTACCTATTTAAACTTAATTTATTAGCAATTTATAACTAATAACATTTATAATTTATAACACCTACTTTTAACCTAATAAGTTAGATATGAAATGTAAAAATTATATTTATACTTTACACAAGGTTATGTTTGGTTTAGAGTTTCTTTCGATACATTATTCACAATTTATACAAATTGCACGAAATATAATGTTTTATTTAAAATACCCAGTGCTCTACCCTGTCTAAGACATATTAGCGAGAATAATATGAAGTCACCTTAAGGGTATGCACAGTATGTAGTGCGAAAGGCAGTGGTGAATGCTGCAGTTGGTGAGCTCGTCGCTGCACCCACTGCAGAGCGGGCGCAGGGTCGCCCTCAGCAAGCGCAGCCGCACACCGCTGCAGCAACGCGAACGCACAAGTACGCTCTACAGACTCCACCTTTGCTTCAGACACGAACACATCTCCAACATCCTCCAGACCCTGGGAAATTTTAATGACATGAATAATATTTCTGCTGAACAATTTATAATTCATTGTAGTTTAACAGTAGTATAGCCATACGAAAAATTTTGCTTTGTAATGTTTGACATAACTCATCACATGTTAAATAATCAACTTAATATATTTAATCTCATATATTCAACTAAAACCTATCTTTTTATTAGTTCATTTTACTGACGATAAACAATTACAGCAAATTTTATAACTATTAATGAGAGATGTGCATGCATTCCTATTTAAATTATGTACAACAAAAAAGGTATCCTAATTAAATCTTTATGCAAAAAAAAAAAACATAGTAAACCCTTAATATTAAATGAAAGCAAATATACAATACAGAAACACCCAAGTGTTTTTTTTATATCTATAAATTAAAATTTTTATGTAATCACAAAATGTGTTGGGTACACACAATATTAAAAATCGTATATTTTCGACAAAGAAATATGTAATGAAAATTTAATTAAAAACACGTTTCTTTCCAATGTAAATAACACAAAAATTGCCTGTCCCTACCTATTTTAAATTGAATATTGTTAATAATGAAAAATTCAAATCAATAGAGTGATTATTCTTAAAAAATTAACTGGACTTTTAGATTGCCAGGGCAAAAAGTTGTTCAGTTTCATAGAAAACTTTAAACATGGTAATATAAATATTAATATAAAAACAATAATAATTTAGTCAATATATGTTTGAATGAAATTAAAAAATAATAAGGGAATGCAACATTTTTATATATTAGAATATAACCATAAAACATGTTAATGTAAACTAATAACATCCCAAATTAATTATTTAATACAGTTTTTAATATTATCTTACCTGTCTATATAAATGCTGAGCGATAGCTTGCTCCATAATGGGCCTATTGGTATCTGAACAAAAGGACTCTGCTTTTGGCGCCACAGAGGCATAATCAGCAACAAAATGGCGGTCAATAGACTTGCCAACTCGAGAAACTGTTGCATGCAGTTCACGATGATCTGAACAAAAATATAATTGTTAGTTATATATCAAAATTATAGGAGATCACATAACCAGATATTGTCGAAAAAGTTACTTTAGCTAAGATATTGGTTGCGACTTCTATAAATAACTATGACAATATCAATTCTTTAATACTATTTTGGAATAATATAATAAAATAAAGCAAATAACTTCTCAACATTCTGTTGATTAAGTGTGGTACTTGGTCTATTACACTGAAGGCCATATATTGTGCTTAGAACTAACACGTCACATATCAAGTCTAGGAAGGGCTCCGTACAATGCCACCTAACCACATGTTAAATGATCCTGCTAAAGGTTCTTTGGAAACTCAGTCTAGATATGATTTGATGTTCGCTCTTGACCAGTGGGGAAACTATTCTAGTAAGTTATACAGATTTACTTACCACCATACAGACAAGCTTAAGAATAACTCCTTTAACATCTGTACAGCTTAAAAACTACCTTAAAAATGGTAAATTGATTTTAATGAAGCTAACAAAGTCATAACCAGATTGACTTTTCAAATAATTAAAAAACTCATATAACTTACCTGTAGACATTTGAAAAACTGTCTGCTTCACATTAGCTGCAAGGTCACTCAACACCATTGCCTGGGTTTGTGTCAAAGGACTGTCAGGGGGTTCTGGAGAAAATCAAAAAGAATGTTTTTTTTACATAATTCATACATTTTTTATTACATGCTCAAAACAACTTTCCACTTCATTTATGATTTTATATTCATTACTATATGGTAAAATTGTTTTACTCTTAACACTTTGGTCAATAATATAAGTATACCATTGTCCATATAATTATTAATTCAAAAACTTTTTATATATATTTTTGTACAGAGGCAAACTTAATGTTGAAGTCATTCTCTGACAGTTAACCATTCAGATGGTGCAGAAATAAATTAATAGTAGTAGATGAAACTAGTTAATATCATAAATCATGAAAAATAAAATGAAAATGTATTATCAAATTGAAAAGGAAGAGACTCACTTAAAATCAACTCATATGGTCATACTAATGGCTATTACATAATATAATTTTATAAGGTTATATCATAATGAATGTATATATTATACATTATTTATTAAAATATAATAAATAATAAAATTGATGCATGCGTGAACAAATTTAGTATTTATTTTAGCTATATGCAGAATACTCCAAGTAAGATGCACAAAGATCTTGACTTTTTTCATAGTATGGTGGTATCAATGAGAAAAAAACATTAAATGAAATAGATTTCTAGAACCACATTGTAGATTACATTTAAATAATTTAAATTTTTTCAGTACTACTAATGATAATAAGTAGTATTCACATAGTGATAATTGTAAAAATAAGACTTGTTGTTATACATTAGTACCCCAATTCACCTAAATAGTAGTACTAAGCGGCTCAAGCCAAGGCTTCCCTGGAAGAGCTTTGCTACTTTAACCTTTCAACTGTTTTTGGACAATCTGCTTGCAACACCCAGGTGCCTATAAGTTAGATCAGCCCGAAACAAAGTAGGATATATTATATCCAATTACAATAAAAATATAGTTTAAAATTGCTTCCTCTGGAAATACTACTCACCACAGGATCATAAACAATAAACATTCATTAATTAATAAATTTCTTTTAAAAAATATTATCTTTATATGATTTTTGTGAATCTTAATAAATGAAAAAAAAAATAGCTAGTGCAACTGACCCAAAGCTCTCCTTAACAGTAAAATAGAGGCACTATAACCTTTAAAATCAATAACCAGACTGTAACAGATACAGAGATACAATATTGCCAACTACACAGCTTTTCACTATGATGAAAATTATAAATATCTTTTACTCTGTAACTTTAATAGAACAATAAAGCATTAAAATATTGAATAACACCAAATATTAATGAAATATTAACTCTCACATGTCATTTTCCATTGACCATGCCAAACAGTGAAGGAACAAAGGCAGCAAATTACCACCAAAAAAATACAATTTTTTATGTGCCAGTCAACCTTTTAATATTCATTCATTGACAAATACATTAATTTATTTTTTAATATTTTGGAATCCTTTCGATAATGAAGACAAATTGTATTATGTACCTAATAAAGTCAATACACATACAATATATCTTCCTCACACAAAACAATTCAATAAAAAAATGGAGGGCTAAGTCCTCTGTATGTTCACCAGTTACATAAACAAAATGTATTTATTTCACCAGATATTATTTATTTTAAATTTAGACAAGTAAAAATCACATCTGAATAATCATTACTAATAATGACATCTCTGTATAATTTACATTTTTACCAAAACCATCAGTTTATTCTTACCAGCCACCTTGAGAAAATAGGAGGCTGAGGTTGCATTTACAACAATGTTATAGTATATTTATGAAAGTTAGAGTAAATAAAGCTATTCCCATATTATTTTAAACATTTTTATCTCACATGAAAAATAAAACAAGAAAAAACTTATAAAAGGGATAGTGACATCAGTTGTCATTGCACATATTGAATAGATTATATTTAATAATAATCAAGCTATTCGTATCAGGGTAACATGACAATGGCCGACAAATTCCCACATCTTCCAAAATTATAGATCCATTAATTTTTACATAAATCAAATAGTTTTCAAATAATTGTTTTGTTTATGTTTTTCACGATGACCTGTCGTAGTCCAATTGTGATTTATGTTTGTAATCGTTAACCATTCAATAATACAAAACACAACTATTGCATTTTTCATCTCGCGCTATGTAAACAAATAGGTCATTATGAAACAAAGAGGCTGATAAAATACTTACGTTTAGATATCTCCTTTTTCAAATCTTCAACTTGGCTGATAATATCTTCTAACACTTTATTCGTATGCTCATTTAAAGCATTGAATTTTGATGTTGCTTTGTCCAAATCTTGCTCAACACCCATACACGAATCCATGTTGTCTTTTATTTTGATTCAGAATTTTCACACCAGACAAGTTGAAGAAAGCGCTAACAAAACCTCTAGTCATATAATAAATTCTTTGATCCATTAAACAATCCCCATTGATTTTATTTGAATATTTTAATTTGGCAAAAACAGGCGTCTTTCTTTCGCTATTGAGTATTAATTTGTCAAACTCAAAATGACAACTCAGACAGGTAACTAAAATTTGACCAAAGCAAACATGTAATAAATAATAATAAAAGTTTAGACATAATCCGATATTTAAGTATTTATACATTTTAAAAAGTTTTATTTAAAATACTTTACATATAAATATATTTCATATAATAGCACAAAGTTTGTCCTTTTTTACAACATTTAAAATTAAATTTTTATTTGTAGTAAAACTTTTTTAAATTTTATTTCATAATATTTTGAATGTTATGAAATTTAATTTATTTAAAGGAATTCATTGATTCTTTTTAAATTTTGTCCCATAAGCAAAGTTCAATAAGGAGAAACAAATTGTGAACCATAGAGTACATTTATACAACTATGAATTTCATTATAATTACACGCTAAAAGTAATCTGTGGTTTTGCGGTCTGATCGGTTCTTGTTGCACAATTTCTTCATTTTAGTGTTAGGTTATATCTGGGATCAATTAGCAAAAGAATAATTTCTCTTTGTAATTTCGAACGAAAATGGCTCAAAGTAAGATAAATGATATGGCCGGAAAATTCGCAAAGGGGGGGCCGCCTGGACTTGGAATAGGGCTGAAAGTAATGGCCGTGGTCGGCGCTGCAGCGTACGGTGTATCTCAATCGGTATTTACTGTTGAAGGTGGACATCGAGCCATTATGTTTAACAGAATTGGGGGAGTACAACAACACGTGATGACTGAAGGTATGCACTTTCGCATACCATGGTTCCAGTATCCTATTATTTATGATATAAGGTCTCGTCCACGAAAAATTTCTTCTCCCACTGGATCCAAAGACTTACAAATGGTGAACATTTCACTTCGAGTGTTATCGCGACCTGATGATCGTCATTTACCTATAATGTATAGACAGCTGGGTACTGACTATGATGAAAAGGTGTTACCTTCTATCTGCAACGAGGTTTTGAAATCGGTTGTCGCTAAGTTTAATGCTTCTCAACTGATCACCCAACGTCAACAAGTTTCTTTGCTAATTAGACGAGAACTGGTGGAGCGTGCTGCTGATTTTAATATTATTTTGGATGATGTTTCTCTTACGGAATTAAGCTTTGGGAAGGAATATACCGCTGCTGTAGAAGCTAAACAAGTTGCCCAACAGGAAGCTCAGCGTGCTGCTTTCGTAGTAGAAAGAGCCAAGCAGGAGCGACAACAGAAAATCGTGCAGGCTGAGGGTGAAGCTGAGGCAGCTGAAATGTTAGGAAAAGCCATGGGTATGAACCCTGGATATCTCAAACTTCGTAAAATTCGAGCAGCTCAAAGTATTTCCAGAATGATAGCTCAATCTCAGAACAGAGTGTTCCTCCCTGGCAACAGCCTCATGATTAACCTACAAGATCCTACCTTTGATGACTTGTCAGAAAAGTTGACAAAAAAGAAGTAACATGAGGCTGCGGAAGAGGGTTCTGCGTATCTGAAGCCAGTGGCCACTCTTTCCGATAATGAATCTGCAGTTTTAATAAGTGGTGCGGCTTCGGTTGCGATATAAATGAACATTTGCATTTGAAATTTCTAAACTGTGTAAACATTATTGCTACTTAGATGGTCTATATTGCATTTTGTGTTATTTAGTTGTAGGTGTTTAGTCTGTATGGGAATCAAGAGATTGCAATAAAAATTACTAAAGTCAATGGTTTTATTTTTGAACCCTGGTTCTCCAGTATGTAATCCAGTTCTCCTTAGTATGCTGTTTAGTGTATAAGAGTAATAACTAATAGTTTATTAAATACAGTATCCTGTATAACATACAGTACCTTAGAAATATTGGTCTTTTTTATCTATTTTGTGTACTTATGAATATATGCATGTATATAGAGAAGGTAAACTAATTGTTTACAAAACATTAATATTTAAAATGATTAAAAATAAATGCTATGTTCTATGCTTATATTAAAGATATAAAATGGCACAAGTAACAATGGCCAGACTAGAATTACTTTTTATTACTGACAATTACTTGACCAAATATTGTGTAATGATTATAGCTCATTATATTATTCATATATGATATTATTCAGCCAGACCTTTTTAAAAATTTAGGTAGCTCTGGTGGACAATCTGCAGCCATTGAACATGAAATAAGTTTTTCCACTGACTTTCTTAAAATAATATCTGTCTAAATTGACATTTTCTTTCTTCTGTTCTTTTAAAAGCAGATAATAAGGCAAATTGAGAAGATACAAAGTATCTCCATTAATCAATGGCTAAAAGAAAAGACAACTATAAAATTATGCTGCACAAAATAGTTTGTCAGCTGATGACAATGCTATATAAAAAGTACAACTTTATACAATAGCCTATTTATCATATTTAAGTTAATTATGATAGGAGACAGTATTAAGTTAAATGAGCCAGCCACAGCTGCCTTAAATCAAGATATTGCTTTTTATTACAACTATTGATTAAGAATAAATCATGGTCCTGAAAAAAGTTCATGACAGTAGTGTTCGATCACTAAGATTTTTTGGTAATAAAAATAAATTGGAAATTACAAACTAATTGAATAAATCATTTTGACTCTATTTTCATGGATCAATTTACTTCCCATGGCATGCAGAGGATTATTCATGGGACTTTTCTATCAAATGGAATCAAGAATGGAGACATCCATCGATGAATGAAATTAACCAACATAGCCCCGCATATTGGCAATTTGAAGTAACAGTGGGTAGGTTGCATAGAAGCACACTTAACCTCTAAGGCCTTAAGGTTTCGACGTAGGATGTCCAGGTAGATAAACAACCTTGTAAAGGTCGGTGGAAAATGCAAGATACAAGCCACATCCAAGCGGTCTAAAAAGAATGACATAGGTTATTCCCCTATCCAGTAGTAGTAGTGCAAGGCCTATATCTGTCCATCAATTTGAAAATTGTAACAGACAAATAACTATTTTTTCAAGTCCTCAAGTCAAGGTTGTCTTGTCTCAAATGATCCGAATGGCATTGACCTAACTTTGGAATAAACTCAAAGCTTTGCTGAACAAGCAGATTCTTGGTTGTTTTTTTTGTTTAATAATAATTTACAGCATTTATGTAAAACAGTATGCATTTTATATATATACAATATACTTTAAGTTAATGCACAACAATCCTCTTTGAACTTAAACCATCTACTCAGAAAAATAGTTTATTAAAACCAGGAGATACACATTAGGATATTTAAATTATTGTTAATTTACTACCTGTTAAGTTCTACACTGCAAGAATTCTGGGTATTGATAACTAAGATTACTTCTAAAGACTAGTTAAGGTTTATTTACAGTCTTGCAGATTCAAATTGTTTCAGAATTTGATTAACCAGGCTGAACTCTAAAATGTATAACCAACATGTGGACACTAAAGTGCCTTAACGACTAAGCTTTAATAATTCCAGTAACTATATACTAATATTAGTCCTATTTTCATAATTATAACAGTGTGTAGTTATAATACATAAGAGAACAAAAATATTTTTTTAAACATTTCAATAGGAAAAAAAGGGTTCTATTACCCTTATTATAGTTGCTACATCTATTTATAAACTTAAGTGATGGAGAAAATCACTTATACTGGTTTTAGTAGATAAGTACGTTTTTGTTTTACATAACTCAACATAAAAATTGAAGGAAAACTCTCTTAAATTAAATATGCATGAGAACTAATCTGGATCATTGTTTTGTTAAAAAGTATATTGTAATGCGCTAGGCATATAAACTAAACTGCAATGTATTTTGTACATATGTATGTACATTTGTGTGTTTTTATACAAAACAATTTCCAATAGGATTTCATTTTGGACATTTAATATGCTTGGACATCACCTCTAGTAGAAATAAAAATATAGTGTTAAAAAAGGAGCTTTGGAATTCAATATTTATTTGTACTTTAAAAAAAATGCAAGGATATGACATAATAATTTAATAATTTCTACAGTCAAACAAATTACATCGTTAGGTAGTTTATTTTTTTAGGGCAGAGGGTTGCGGTAATCTAAATTTGGCCATTTCAATCTCAGCTTCAAAGTAACTCATATTGTCGTAGCAAAAATATTCAGGCACTTTATAAGGTCCGCTTTTGTTTGGATCTACACCTGGACCAACAGGTTGGGCTGCAGGATGAATTACAGCCGAACTAAGTCCTGGGACATCGACATTAATATCTGTTGCAGGGGGTACAGACGATGGCGAGTGATGTTGACTTGGCCCTTCATTGTAATATCTAATAACTCCGCGCAAATTATTTCTTAACGCAAAGCGTGTGAACATGCTTAATAACTTTCAAAACGGACTGTTGTTACACAACTCCAGCAAATAATTTATACTGACGTTTTCTTCAATGACAGTGTCATTTTATGTTTTAACTGATAATGAAGTAATCGAATTGTAAATAAAATATTTTAATGGTCAGGTTATTACCAAAGTTCAATTCTAAAAATTCTATGAACATGTTTCTTGTTCTTATCTTCGCGATTAATATTTTAAAATAGAATACATAAATAATACTCACTAATTTTTTAAATCATGAAAGCAAGTAAAACATAAAAAAAAATTAACGGAATAACGAATATAAAATATGAGACATTTTAATAAAATTTTAAATTTAACTTACATTATATATTATGCATGTCGTTTCTATAGACATAGACGAACTGTGATTCTCCACAATCTATGGTTCTTTTTCACGACTGTTTTGGATAGTTTACCTACCTTGCTTAATTCGCCGATTTTTCGGTCTAACATTAAAATATGACTTTAATTTAGTGTCCAAGTTCGCTAATAACATACGATGATGTGTGGCAATAACAGTTAAGAATAATATTAAAGGCAGAACACAGTAAAAAAGCACATCAGCCATTTACATGAAAGGTAAGTACAAAAAATTGATACTTTGATATTTTTTGTTTTCTTTATAGATCAAGTTTACCGTTGTTTCTATATCAAAATGAACTAGCGTTTGTTTATACTGCATATAATTTCTTATTAGCTTATGTTACTAATTTTAAGTGGAATTATGCGTGTATGTTTGCATATAATACAAAATGTATGTATACGTACTATTGCCGCTATTTTCATATACTTGTACGTAGTTGTAGTGATTTTGTATTACGCGACCAAATTCAGTAGGATTTGCGGAACAGACGTTTCTATTCACGCATATGACATTTACAACTTAAACATAAGGAAGATTCAAACTTGATTGTTTTTTATATAAATCAACGAAATCTCGTTAAAACTAATAGTCTAAATCGACGTTCTAATTCGAAAAAAAAAATCGTTAAGTTTGCTTGTTGATATTTATGCTTTGTGAAACTTGTGATGTGTATTAATGCGTACAATGAAAAATTATGAAGTATGTCTTTTTATTCTATGGTTTATTTTCATTTTTGAGTTAATGGAGTTATCGATGTTCACTGCAAATTAATATGAACAGTTCTTGTTAGTTTTTAACTAAGCTGTGTTTGAAGTTTATGGATTAATCGTCAACAGTTGACATTAGTTGCTTAAATCGTTAAATGTAAATACGACGTAATCGCAAAATGGCCGACGCGGTGCCTGTCTGCGATGTTTTATGCGAGGCAATGGAATATTTGTCAAAGCTTGGAGCGAACTTAAAGGTTCGGTCAGAAAATTTAAAAGAAAAGAAAATAAGAAGAGATAGGTTAAAAAATGCACACGCTGTTCAGAAAGCCGCCAATAAAGTTCTATTAATTTGTGATTTATCCAAAAAGTCATTGGAAAATGTAGAAACCGGTGTAAAAAATCTTTTGTCAAAAATTCTCACAACTCAAGGTCCTAGTTATTCTGGCGGGAAAACTCGATCAACTGATTCGAATGATTCTTACGAGTATTTTGAATTCGAATCAAAACAATTGAAAATACGAAAAAAAGTTTCACTCAAACATTACATGTCGGCTAAAGTGGTTGCCTCCGCCATGCCCCTTTCTATGCTAGACAATTATCCTGTTTATTACACTTGTAAATTATATCAGAGAAGAAAGAAACTAGTTGAAGACAAACTAATAAGCTTATATGATGGTTGTAAAAATTCTAATGTTAACATAACGTTAGACGAGGTTAATAAAGTTTTTTCAAAAAGAATTGTTAATAGTTGTGTTATGTCTGACAGTCCTCTATCAAATTGTGATGTTATTGAGATTGGCACTAATGAATCTGAAAAATGTGATATCATTAATATGGCACCTGATAATCCAAACAATTTATGTCCGAAAAGCGATTCCAATAATTTAAGCTCAAATATGTCCAAAGAGGTAGAGAAAAATGAAGGAAATAATGAAAATATCTCCACAATAGCAAATAATGTTAATTTCATAGACAATGATACATTAGTTAGTGAAGAAAGTAATGTAAATGCAAACCTGGAGACTAATTATAAAGAAAGTGAAATTTCTGATAGCAGCAAAGATCAAGGGCATGATTATGGTGAAAATGTAAGTTCTGATAACAACAAGGATCAAAGGTGTGATTACCAAGAAAGTAAAATTATGGACAGCAACAAAGAACAAAAGCGTGACTGCAAAGAAAGTGAAAATGCTGATAGTAAAAAACATAAGTGTGATTGCAAAAAAAGTGAAATTTCTGATAGCAACAAAGAACGAAGATGTGATTGCAAAGAAAGTGAAACTTCTAATGGTAACAAAGAACAACAGTGTGATAACAAAGCGAGTAAAATTTCTGATAGCAACAACGAACATCAATGTGATAACAAAGAAAGTGAAATTTCTGATGGCAGCAAAGAACTAAGAAGTGATAACAAGGAAAAAGATATTTCTGATAGCAACAAAGAAGAAAAAGATGCAAATAATCAACAACCTGTAGAAAATGAAAATATGCCAAGTGCACATCTCAATAGCTTAAATTTAGATCCAGAAAGTGATGGAAAACACAGTCATGAAAGTGTAAAAGAATCTGGCATTCAAAATAACTCTAATATTTTAGAGCATGATAAAGATGCAGAAAAGACAGAAGAAGTAAATTCCGTAGGAAAAACACCTTTTCTGAAATGTGTTAATATAAATAAGTTACTTGAAGTGCCAAAAAAAGAAAATGCTTCTGCAACCAAAAATATTAAGAAGAGTTACATCGTTTTAAAGCTAAAATCTCAGAAAGTTACGGACAAAGCCAATAGAAAAGTGGATAGAATAGATAAAAACAAATATAAAATGAAAAATTTGTCCCAAAGAAAATCAGATGTTATAAGTGATGAATCATCTGATGATGATAAATATTGGAAACATAAAAGAAAAGAAGTTAAACTATTTAAACCAAAACAGTTTACTATAAACATTAACAGGCTACCTAGTTATTCTACTGCTTTTATGAAAGTGCATAATTTAAATACAATAACACATGGGGGCTTAATGGTTTACAAATTAGAAAGTTGTTCAGAAAGTCAAAGTAATGGTCAAAATTTAGAAGCCATTCCTCCTGAAAAGTTTTGTTTACCAGATTCAGACAAAAATGTGCATAACAGTTTGAATCAATGTGCCAACACATGTTCTTTAGCCTCAGATGTCGCATTGTCAAGAGATAGCCCATTGAATACTTCAGATAAATCTTTAAATGATGGCATAGAGAAGGATTTGCTTGACATTGCAAAAAATATTAAAGATTCCTTACTTAATGATAGTGATGAAAATCCAGACAAAATAATAAACCAAGTTGATAATGAGCCTGTAAAAAGAAGTCAAGATGTTTTGGACAAATTAGAGGAACTTAAAGAGGTTCAAAATAAACCTATAGAAAATACTTTATCTCCATCTCAATGCAAAACAAACACATCCACTGTTTATCACCTTGACAAAGATATTGAAAAGGTAAAATCTTCACTTTTGGAATTTTCTTCTGATGATGACCTATTACATCCAGAAACAGTGAATAATGATAAAAATACTTTACCTGAAAATAATGAAGACCCAGAGGCAGTGAAATCATTATTATTAAACGAATGTTCTAATGAATCTTTATCTTTTAATAAAAGTAAAGAAAGCAATGAAAACGATACCATTCAAGATATTGAAGATCCTGAAAAAATTAAAACTTTATTACTGAATGATTATTCAGACAGCTCTCCCACTAACTTGCAAAAAAGAAAAGAAGAAACTGAAACAGGATCACCATCAAAGTCCAAGAGAAAACTTATCATGGAAAGTATGCATGCTAAGAAAATGCTTTTGACATATTCGTCCAGTTCAGACACTGATGATGAACAGCTGAGAAATGCTTTGAAGGAAATTAAAGATGCATTGATTAAAGGAATCAGTTCAGATGAAGACGATAAAAATAACTCACAAATTAGAAACAATTTAACGTCTGATTCTGAAAATGATGTTGAACCACCATCACAAAAACTGTTAAATAGAAAAAAGAGACTGAGGTCTTCAACTTCTCGTGATGAAGATGAAAAAATAGGTTTTAGAAGAAAGAAAAAAGGAAAAGTTGTGGCAAAGGAAAGTGAAAATGAAGGAAACTCTAATTCCAGTTTAAAGAAGGTTAGGTTTTTGTAATTGTGTGTAGTTTTAAAAAGAATGTGTTTTTAAGATCATCAACATCATCTTCATATCAGCAGATCAACATCCTCTGCAAGGCATAGGCCTACTCCAAAGATTGCTACAAAGTCTGATTTTGCGCCGCTTGCATCCAGTGACTTTATGAGACCTTAACTAAGTGATTGGTTCACCTAGTGGAGGGCCTACATATGCCGCTATTTATTTCTATGTTAACCATTGAGGGAGTAATATTTGAAATTATAAAATTTTTGTGATAGAATATTGAATAAGTTTGTTGCTGGTTGGTATGTGGACATCCAAAAGCATTCCCACATAACTTTTGACTGAATCTTTATACTAAATTACTATAATAGCAGTAATATCATAAATATTCTTAAATTGAGATTAAATTGAAATATAAATAATTGCAGATGGGCGGCTCTAGAGCTAAACAGGGCAGTAGCAGCAGTCATAGTTCAGATGCTCAAGATGCAAATGACAAAGACATTGATGGGTAAATATTCTTTTTTAATGGGGGATATGCTTAGAAAATCACTTTTGGAAAAAAAAAACCTGAAATTTTGTGAAATGAGTAACTTTGTCATTTCATCAAAAGCCTTTTTACCTGCCCACTCACATTAGCCAATCAAAATTTCTTATTTTATCTGTGATTGTTTCACCTTCATTATTATATAAACACTTGATATTTGGAATGAATAATAAAACATTGTAATACTTTATTATTGGCCTAATAACTCATTACACAAATTGAAATAATTTTTCGAAACAATTGTTTGATTCTTCATTCTCTAATGCATTTACTAAGTTAATAATTCAAATATTATTGGTAAATATACAGGTTTAATTTTCAATGCATCATTAAATGGATTGCTAGTGATTAAAATCGCTTATCTAAAAATAAAAAAATTAGCAGATTATTGTACTCACTAATGTTACTGCATTATTTTAAAATTGGATTGCTATATTCAATAATTGTGTTCAATGCATGATTTCAAAGTAAAAGCGATTTATATTTTAGCGCCTATAGATGATGAATGGATCCTAAAAACAACATTATTCTTATCCAAATTCTTTTTTTTTCACACAATCTATATTAAATTCTCCATAGTCACTCGAAAATTCACCCTGTATATTTAGGGAATGGTAACATATGTGTTATCACAATTTGTTACAAGATTAATGATTTAATACAAGATTTACCTTATAGTTCTTTAATAATACATTTTTACTACAATTTGTTTACGCTGAATATATTAAATGGTAATAAAAATAAAATGTAAATATTGTGTTAAATTACTTGTAGCAAATATATAATGATTTAGTTGAATAGGTTCTTATACATATTCTAATAGACTTTAATATATGCTAATATAAACTTGTCATGGTAATAGGAAAAAAGTTCTAGTCTTATATAAATATGTTGTGTTATTCTTAAACATTTATTGTGGTATTGGAACTGAATAAGAAAAAAATCATATCACGTTATAATTTCAGAGGATTTAGTTTTGATTTTAAGGTTACATACTATTTGTTAGCTCATAATAAACATTACACTATATGTTAAAATAAAGAGACGTTTAGTTAATTTCTGAATGAACTTTTTAATAAGCCATTGTATATATGAAAAGTAAATGTCATTATTAATAAGATTTAGATTAATGTAAGGGTTTGTTTGTGATGTTGCATTTGCTGATTATTACTAGTTATATTCAGTAAGATGTGGTAATTGACTTGCCATTTATAATGTTATAAAGATTTAAATAAAGCTTGGTATGAATAAGCTGTCTTTGTTTTATTATTCAAGTTCACAGGTTATGGAAATATTATTAATTCTGTTCATTGTGGTGTATTGTGATTGGGCAGTTAGGGTAATAAAATGTGTTTAACATGGACTATATTTAAAGCTATGAATGGTGGTCTTTGATTCTGTGTTGTCGTCAGTATGGTGACCAAAAGAACTAGTTTCGATTCTTCGATGCTTTTCTTACCAATAATGACGTTTGTGATCATTTATAGATCAACATTGACGATAGTTTTAAAAAAAATATCTTTGTCTGAAAATTGCACAAGCATTAAAAAAAATGCTAATTATATGTGCTACCGAAACTGCTGTACCGCGCTTTAGGTACGCGGTGAAATGTGACAAGGAAGGGAATATAGGTTGCTTTGTTCCGTCAGCTTGCCATCAATGCTCGCGGCGGTGGTAGTTGTGCACTTTACCTCGGTCGCTACCTTGGCCCGCTTACCTAAGGCGCGGTACAGCGATTTCGGTAACACTATTGTAATCATTTTCTTGTTTCTGTGACAAAAAATTCATTAGAAAAGGTATTATTATAGAATTTGTGCCTACATATTTACAAATATATTGTTTCGTTTCCAGACTAACAAATCTGAACACGCTGTCAAAGTCGCGTCGTCGACGTGTTTCTTCCAGCGAGCAGAGTGCATCTACCATCGAAACGAAGGGAACTCAATCGGACGGGATGCCGAAAGCGCCACGCTTCAAAGCAGAAAGCCTACTTAAGGCGGAGTCCAGCTCCGACGCACCTTCTCTCGCCGGTAGCGACGAGGCCGAGGAGGTTGAGGGTGTGTAAAGCATATAGATAGTAGTTACAAAGTTGTGTTTGTGGTAGTTTGTAGTCCGTCCTGAGGCCAGGTGGATCGATGTAGCCTAGAAGCATCGTGAGCACAGCCCAGCACTAGGGACTGTTGGAAGAATCAAAATTTCTAATAGAACAAGAGTCCATCACACTGTGCAGACAGTGATTCTCGACGGGATGTTAGTGTATATGAATCCTTCACCAATCCTTTCCTCGCTTCGAAGACAGAGTTAAAAAAACACGGTTGTCTGTGATGAAGATACAATACAGTACAGGCCCTTTCATGGTGAAAAATTCTTTCATTACAAGCCTTTTTAGGGCGATGTTTCAGAACGAAATCTTAGAGCGCGGGTACCACCTGCAAAAAAGTAGTGTTGCAAAAGCAAGATGAGAAAGAGCAGACATGCTCATCTGCAGCTCGAAACCTAAACATCCAAGGTGTTTGCACCATGCCACCGATCTACTCCCAAAACGTTGCTTCGGTTACAGTGATATGGTTCGTCGCATGGCTCCTCAATTGGTGGGAAGGTCCAGCTATACCATAATTCATTAAGATATGGTTGTATGCGAAGGTGCTCTTGTAGTTTTAACAACAGGCATCAAGAGAATAACCTTTTAATAAACCTTACAGGTTTTTCCTGAAAAAAAAATGGTTATTGCTGCCCATGTACTGGTATATTAATAAATTAAGTTTTCTGTTTAGTAATTAATTTTTCTTTAATTATAACCTTTTTTAACGATTTACAAAAGGGCATTGTTTAATATTTAAAATTGCTTTAAAACTGGAATAACAACGTAAAATTAATTTTGTATCTGTAAATTAAAAAAATTGATTTAGATGAAAAAGTATATTTTTTTAAATGTCTGGGGACTCCTAGTTACCGTCTATTAAAGTTTAATGTACATTTTATTCTAGTTTTCAGACTATAAATTGTGATTTATCACGAGATTACTATGTTTACTTCAAATAAAATAGATTCTCATGTGTTATATGAAATTTATGTAAAGAACATTTTACATGTAATGTTTTTCTGGTATCTTTCAGAGCTACCAACGGTTTCAATGTCGGCTCTGAACGGTGACGGAATCTCGCATCTCGCTAAAGACGACCTGCTGGGAGATAGCGACTCGTCGAGTTCACACAACGAGAAGTCACAAGAAGAGTTAGAGTTTAATGATGTAGGTATTGCTTCATCATTAGCTAATAGACGTCCACCTGTAAGGTACAGGACTCCTAGAATGATTGTCACGATGACCGGTCTTGCGCTGCCTGTATCCAGCAACTTCTCGCAAGCTATGTCGTCGCTCCATATAGGAGGGGCCGTCTGTATTGCTTGAAAATCAATAAATATAGAAGCACGTCATTAACAAATCGATGTTCGAATTGCCGTTTGCCAGTTTGATTTAAGAATCGATTTTTTTGGTATTTAAAATAAATCGGCAATACAGAAGAAAAATTATCGATTAATATGTAAGCCACCATTATTTCACTACCCTCGTTTTGACCTGACGTCATGTATATTAACATATATTTTTTAATAAAAAACGAATGTGATTTATTAGTAAAAATCGATTTTGATTATTGGTAAAATCGATTACAAGGATTAAATAATCAATTTTACTACACATATCTAAATCTATTTCCTTACTGCAAATAACAATTAAAATACATACGTTATTCTATTACTATTGACGTTTTGTATAGTTTTAATTCTATAATTCAACCAATAGAGACTACAGTGGCAATCCAATAAAAATAAAACTAATTTCAGAGTTATCACTCAATTTGTGTATGTGTACATATATATATATATGTATATGTGTGTGTAACTGTTACATCATAACACGCCTTTGTTTGGTTTTTATTTGACGTCAAATTTTTGATAGTAAAAGAAATATTTTATTTGGTACTTTGTAGTTAGCAACACATTAGCAGTCATTTTTATGTAGATAACAATTAAACATTAAAAGTTCTTAAATGTTCAGCATTAAATTAACAGTATCTTTACAGGAAGACAAGAAACCGAATACCGATAATGAGGAAGAAGAAGCGAAGTAAGTAGAATATATGATATTGCAGTATCTTTTTAGCGGATATTAGACGCCCACTGCAAGGCATAAGCTTTCCCCAAAGGTCACCGCGCGCTTCCCGTGTCCAGCCACTTCCTGCTACCTTAATTATGTCGTGGGTCCACTCTGGGGAAGGTCACGCCGCGTCTATGTGGCTCGCGGTTGCCACTCGAGAACATTTTGAACCCAACGACCATTGATTGCAGGAGCGATAAGCCCCGCCCACTGCCACTTCAGGCGAGCAATTCTTCGAACAACTTTATTCTGTGAACATCCTCATTTCTGATTCGATCTCGCAGCAAAACTGCGAGCATAACTATCTCCATTGTCCTCTGGTACCCCGGCTTCTTATAAGGCTTAAGGGATGCGTTAATCAACACAATGACGATACTTAATTGAATATTAATATAAATATAACTTTAGAAACTAACACTCTTAAAAAATGTTTAAAGTTAAAACCGAAAATCTAAGACAGTTTTAAAACTAAAAAAACTTGATTTATATTTTAAATACGTCATTCATTATTATGGGAATTCGTATTATATTAAGTTCGGCTTTTGTATATTTTCCTTTAGTTATAATCTTTTCTCTTTATAGTAATATGTCTTTAGGAAAGATTTTTGAATCAATATATATTTTTTATCTTATTTATGACGGTGAATGTCTTTCTCTCATTTTTCCGCAGCCACAAAACACAAAAAGTTTAAACGTTATCAAGTATTACGTTAGAACGTAAAATGTTTCTATACTATCAATAATTGTTATGCATTATATTTATATTGCTATTACTACGTGATATCGGCCCATATTACAGATGTCGGTTTACTGTGCAATATTCCTGCCCATGTACATTTCTGTTTACTTCGATTGTAAACACGACGTCACTCAGAAAACCCGAGCGCTGGTTTCAAGTGGCTACCGCAGCCATACTATGTTTAACTTAAAAATAATTGACCTATTTTTAAACAGTCACATATCACAAGCGGGGTCGTTTCAATCTTTAATTGCTAATTCCTTAAAGCAAATGTTCTTATCTTTTCAATGCGGCGTCATTTAAATATAGTTTAACGAAATACCGACCGATGCAGCTGTCAAGCGCGCGAAGTTCATACCCAACTGTCAGACGTGCGAAGTTCATAGCGGACTGTCAAAGTCAGCAGTTCAGCAGTCATTGTTTCATAAAAAAATTTCAAGTTTTTAAGCAATTTGTGTTTTCTGTAAAAACCTACTACTTTGTAGCTTATAAAATAATTTTAACGAAATCAGTGAAGACGTTCACAAGTTTTGTTGATTTATAAGATTTATAAGAAGATGAATATAGAGACAATTTTTAGCAAAAAAAGCTTTAAACAATTATGTTAATCAAAACGTTCTAATTTTTTAAACACATAATGACACTTTCTATTACAACTTTGAAATTACATAAACGCGGTAGTTAATGTCATGTGCCTAATAAGTAACATTCCAACGGCGACATATCAATCAAAAAAGTCGAGCATTGTCTGTCACGTTTTCGAGTCCTTGCTTGTAATACAAACAACGGATTAAGTTAAATCTAATCTCTAAGCTCTAGCGGCTCCATTAATGTATATCTAAACTAGTAATATATTTGTTGAGTGCCACCTGCTTTTCTAAGGCAATTCCGCTCAAGCGACGCGCGCCACTTTGCAGCGGCGGCATTTTAGGGCCTGTGCTCCCTATCGTGATAGAAAGTACTTTACGTTTGAAACGTGATTGCTATAGGCCAGGGGTGGCCAAATAACAAATTTTTTGCCAGCCGCGATTGAATACGCATTTAAAACACGCAAAACTTTTTTTTTTAAACAAAATTACAAAATGTGTGTATTGAAGTTAGATATAATGGCACACGTATATGACGGCACTCCTAATAATACTTAACATGCAAGTTAATTAATTATGATAATTATTTTGATTTTGCTAATATTATGGTGCAATAAGAACAATAATAATTCACACCGGTTATTTGTTTTGTGGTCCCAGGATCTGACATATGTAATATAAATTTAAAAACTGAAATGATGCGACAATCATTCTGAGCCAAAAATAATCGTTCAAGAAGCCGCATGTTGCGCGCGAGCCGCAGTTTAGCCACCACTACTATAGGCATTTATTCAACAAGCCACGCGTCGTCAAGTGTTTGGTTTTCTTTACCTAGGCTGTTAGATAAGATTTTATCGAAGTTGATTCCTGACTGCTAATACCTTTGAAGAAGTATGCAAATATTCTCAATTATGTTATGATAAAAATGATTTCATTTTTATCGACATTACTTTCCAGTCCCCCTAATATTAGGGAGACCGGAAAGTAATGTAGACTCGGAGAGTAATTGACCTATTTTACAGAAAAACCGATTATCACTCCGGCATTGAAAATTAGTACATTAGGTGGCAAAAGGTTTTTGCTAACAAAGGTGAATTATTGTTGATTAGAAATAAAAACTTGTTAAAATGTTGTCGTGTTCGGTTCCTGTCCCCCTAATAGAAGATGGTAGACCAATGGCCAAAACAAATAACTAAGAGATTTGTTATATTTTGTAATAGCTGAGGAGGGGAACCGTTTTTTTATTTGGCTTCATTGAAATGCTTTCATCCTGAAATAAATCAGAATTGAATAAGTTTTAAATAAATATTATGTAATTCTATAAAACAATGTACACTTTATTGTTGTATATCGTTTTTCCCGCTATAAGCCAGCGGTCGCCGGCGTCGTTTAAACGGGAAATCATGTATAAGCCAATGTCTTAATGTGTACTTTTATTTAGCGTGAAGTCTAAGCGGCGTAAAGGTCACGCGATCTCGTCGGACTCGGAGGCGGGGTCGTCCCGGCGGCGCGACCGCGGCCCCAAGCTCAGCGACTTTGAGGACTCTGACGACGAGGGTTCGGAGCCTGCTGGCAACAAGAAACGCAAGAAGAAGCCTGCAGATAGTGATGACAACTCTTCCGTTGATAGCGGGTCAGTTAATTTAGCATGCATTTGAAAACAGCAGCTTATGGTATAAAATCTAAAGAGGTCTATAAAGGTTATTTGAAAAGTGGTCACGACACTCAGATATGAGAAGTTCAATAAATAGTCTTCCGCTATATGTTCTTTACACAAAATTTTCACCACACAACCTCAATTGATGTATAAAATATTTATAAAAATTCAAAGACTAGCTGTCCCTCACCCGCCTCGCGTGGCCTGCACTATATTTTGAGGGTGTATGTATAAAAAATCCATTCTTGGTCATTTTTAAATTGTTATAAAAATATTCCTGACAAGTTTTATATAAAAATTATTGTTTCCTTCCTTGAGGGTGGAATTTCGTCGAAAGAAATATTACTACCAAATTTCTAGACTAAGCCTTTATAGTTCCCTACATATAGAGATCAGTATTCAGGTAAAAATCTCTTATAAAACATATGAATATTTGGGTAGAAAGGTCAAACCTATGATTTACTAATATACACAATTGAGAGGTAGTACGAATTGGTTAGAATAAATTTAAAATTCACCTTTTTCTATATACAATTAATTAAAGTTTAAAAAAATAAATTTCTGCAGGTAAATTTACAGGCTTATTTATTCTCGAATAAATTATATAGACTTTGAAAGAATTTGTAATATTTAAAATAATGATAATAAACCAAAACAATCTAATCTTGTTAACCAGTAAGAAGAAACGACGCCGTATCAAAGACATAGACGACAGCGAAGGCTCCGACTCCGATACGGAAAATGAGGGTCGAAACAAACATGGCAGAAAGAACATTCGAAAGGTGAGTCGAACACGAATTATAAAGCTTTAGTGTTGGATTGGTTCATGTCGATAAATTATTTATTATTATTGTAAGACAATGTATTTTCCACCATATGTTAAAATTACTGAACCCACTGATGTGCCTAAATCATTAAGTAAGGAGAATCTTTAATACCCTTTGAAATTATTAGCTGGGGTCCTACATACAAAAAAAAATTTCTGTCTCTTAAAGGTTGCATTGCATCATTGTTTCGTGATGAAATTAGTGTTATTATCCCTATGGCTTTTACAGCTTCATCGGACATGAATTCTTGGAACATAAGAGTCTGTGTACTATTATCAGGTGTTTCAAAATATGTTACTAATTAATCTCTTATTATTAATATATTTTAATTATATTAATAATATTCGAAAATAACTGTGATGGCTATTGCGTTTCGAAGCAGTTTTAAGTTCGCAGCATTACAAAGCTAATTGCTAATTATTGCCGCCTCGCATAGCCTTCAAAAAATAACTATATAGACCGAAGGTCCAGAAAATATTTCTTAAAAAATATGGTGACATGAAACAAAACGCGTGCTAACCAACCCATCGCCCTTCATATAAGCAGGGGATGGTCTGTTTTCAACACCTATAATATATTTGATTATTACTATGTACTTTAGTTATTTGATCAATATGACATGAACATGTGCACTTAACTTAGTGGATAGGTGCACCACTACGGTCCCATAGAGTAGGTCTCCTTTAAAATATATACAAAAACAAAACATAAAACACATACATGGATACCATTACATTTGGAATAACTAAGAAATTTTTATATAAAAGTGTCATTGTATGTATAATTTCATAAGTTATATCACTATAATTATTTTTTACAATGGATATGTTAGTATTACTCGCTTTTATTATTATTTGTAAAATATAGTAACTGTATTTACATATTACAAAATTGTTGAGGGTAAATGAATGAAAAGTAACATGTTTGTTATTACCATAGAATTAGTTACTGTTACACTGTGTACCGTATTTTCTTTTTATTCTTCTATAGATTGTTTGTTATTATATTATACTGTGAGTGTGCTAAGAGGATGGGCAGCAGCGTTCTTCGCGCCATCACAGTGCGATCGCCAAGCGTGGCGATCATGGTATATCCTTCTATAGATACCTTTGTGAAATGCCTATACCTTGCTATGGGCTAAATATGTGATTATTGTAGACTTGGTGTTGTGCAATCCATATTGTTATTTCGTACTCTTCAATATATTTTCTATTATGTATACTCTTTTATTTATTTTTACTGTTTTATTCCAAAATCATCTGTTCTTTTAGGTGATGGGTAAAAACCAACTGGAAGAAGCAACGAAGAAGGCAGCTCGTGAAGAAAAAGAGAGGATTGCTCGAATTGCAGAACGCCAGAAATTGGTTGGTATTTGAAATTTTAATCTTTTGTTTTACCTAATATGATTATATACGTCTAATTTTTATGTCTACCTAATAATACGTAATTTTTTAGTACAATAATTTGGAATTTGATGAGTCTGGCAAACCCGACGAGGTGATATTGGAAAAAGTTGTTCTCGATTTCGACCCGGAAACGAAAGAGCCATGGATTGAAGTCGACAGAGGACTCGTCAAGAAATTAAAACCGCATCAGGTTAAATTTTAATTATCTATTTGTTTCACTAATCCGTCTAAGGTATATTCAGCATTGAATTATTTAGCCTTAATTGCACTGATATTCTTAGACTTTTAAAGATATAAAACTTTTTATATTTTTAGTTCCTCTTACAATAGAGTTAATATAAAGGTGATTGGTTATAGATGTAGTCTTCAAGAGAAAACAGTTTTTAAAATTAGGGTTACTACATATTAAAAATAATTATTATTTATTATCTTACTGCCGGATGTGATTAGGCCTGTCGCTTTTCTTTAGCAAAAATAAATTATAATAACTTATTAGGAGTGATCACTTTATACAGATGATTCTTAGTTAATAGAATAGCTTTAAAATTTTCACTGGGAAATAAGCTATACATTTACCTCCTTAAAGCTTTATTAGCTTATTTACAGCCATAAACAATCACCTGTACTAATTTTGAAAGTACTGAAGTTACAATGTTTATATACCGCACTGTGAACTGTACAATGAAGTGTCTTACACGATATGTATAAAGGTACAAGAAATGGTCTGTTAACGAATTACTTTTTGAATGTAAATACTGTTATATTTCAGGCCAATGGTATAAAGTTCATGTGGGATGCTTGTTTTGAAAGTGTGAAAAGAATAAAGAAAGACAAGGGCTCCGGCTGCATTCTGGCTCATTGCATGGGTCTTGGAAAAACACTTCAGGTATGATAAATTGATATGTTTGCTTTATATTCCATGGTTAATACATCGAAATTGTTGTACTTATGCAATCTTATCTAGAATTTATAGATAGGTCATATTATATGTTCTCTCTATTAGGCTTCGTAACGTGTCTAACTCATTTGTAGGTTAATGTGTATGATTTTATAACAAACTTCCAAACGATGCGGTAAATTTTAAAATTAAGCCCAAAGCCTTCCAAAAATATTTAAGAGTAGTATGTTCAAGATAAGGATGTTGGAAATTTTTATGTAAAATTTTGTTTCGGTAAAACAATAAAAAATAGAAAACAAAAAAAAAATGTCTCTGAGTTTGTTGCTAGTTCTTCTCAGTAGATGGCGCGTTACTAACGTAAACTTAAAGCTATACGATTATAAATGATTTTAATGATCTGCTTTAATAAAGCTATTTTGAATTTGACTTATCTTTTCATTTTTTATAACACATGTATTAAAAGTGTACAATTAAGTTATAACCATTAAAATCGGATGCGTCTGCTTATTATGTGTTAAACCTCCGCAATGGTTACTACAACAAAAGGTAAGAAAAGTTAGAAAAAAAACAATCTAGAGCAAAATACTATTATTTAAATGAAGTCTTTAAAAATTTTATTTGCCTTTTTTACCTTATTTATTAATACTATAAACTTGTATACATAACAAATTCTTTTTTACACGGTATATATGTTCCTTTTAAATAAGCGTGAAAGAAAAAAACAACTGACATATTTATAGAACAAAAACAATTTATTATTGTTATAAAAAATAAAACTACCGTTAAAATTCAATCCATAAAGAAGAGACATATCATACAAATTGAAATTAAGAATATAAACCAATTATGTAACTATTTATCGGTGTTCTATTAACAGCTGTAGTTAGTTTTTTTTGTAATTAAATAATTTTTTTGATATACCGCTACACTATTAAGATTGAATTGACATTTTGATACAGTACAATTAAAAAAAAAAGATCTGTGTACGATTGTTGTATGTATGTCTTGTACATTCTCAGGTGGTGTCTCTAACGCACACTCTGCTGACACATAGTGACCTGACGGGCGTGAACCGCGTGCTGGTGGTCTGTCCATTGTCGACAGTGCTCAATTGGGTCAACGAGTTCCGTATATGGCTGAAACACACCGAGAAGGAATACGATGTTGATGTTTACGAACTTTCTAGGTATATACCAAAACATAATTACCTATGCATCTTTATCACTGCAATATATTTATGTGCCTGGCAAACATTTCGTCAGTGCCTGATAATCGTATATGTTTTAAATGTCTATATATTTATACTATCACACCAGGAATCTATAATTATTATTAAAAATCTAATATTTTTATTCTGCTGGGACAAGTCTTTGTTTTGACTTAAGTTATCGCTTACAGAGTCCAAAATAAATAATTGATTAGAATGACGACTTCATTGTTGACTTAATTTCTTTCTTTCTAGGTATTTCTATTATATTCTATAAAATTTAAGTACATTACTACTTAAATTTTCATTATGATGCCATATGGTACATATTATTTTTCTTAGTTTTCATAATAACACAAACTTTTAGTTTATATTGACGTTTAATGTTTGACAATTAGAAAAAAGTGTGCGATTTTAATCCAGATTGCTATCATATCTAATGAATATATAAGAAAAATTGGTCAAGCCATTCTCTTTCATGGGCTTCGGAACAAATTTCGCGATTTATTTTTATTATATATTATTTTTTCAGGTATAAACAGAACTCGGAACGTGCGTTCCAATTGCAACAGTGGTTCGAAAGTGGCGGAGTTTGTGTGCTAGGATATGAAATGTTTCGCAATCTCTCGGCAGATAACCCCAAGAAATTCAAAAAGAAGATGCTTAAAAGTTTCCAAGAGAGTCTTGTTGATCCAGGTAACATTTTTGATACCAGAACATTTTTTTAACCATTGCAACTTCTAAATGTACAGGTTTGTTGATTTGATTATATTTTTATACATAAAACAGGTCCAGACCTGGTAGTGTGCGATGAGGGGCACCTCCTTAAGAACGAGAAGACGAGTCTCTCGCAGTCTATGAATAGGGTTAAGACGCGACGCCGAATCGTACTGACGGGCACGCCGTTGCAAAACAACCTCAAAGAATGTAAGTCATTTCATAAACTTATATAGGTATAGTACTTATATAAGTTTTTTGTGCACTTATGTTATAGTATGTGGTCACCACCCTCAAATCAAAAAGATAAATGCATATTTACTGATGTTTTATCAACGAAAAAAGCTCTAGGGATAATTGATCTAAGGGACATAAGTTTTCAAAGGCTTGACATGCTGTACAATGGGTTTGATTTCACAACCAAACGATAGTGTTGTGCTCATTGTGCGTCAGGGTTGACTTAATTTAGACAACTCAACTTCTTGAGAAATCCCAGCAGATCTTTGATGTCACCAGTGATCTCTAGAAGCCTACTCCAGTGGACCGAGGTGTTTGGCCTTGTAAGACGCTACTCTGGTAAACTGGAGTAGTCTTGGCTTGAGCCTAAACATGTCAATGAGCCTTTGGACCGAGGTACTACAAAGAGGTTCAGATTAGACCCTTTAATTCATGGCCATCTCATATATATAAAACGATAAATTCGTAAAGGCAAATATTTCTATATTAAAATGTACACATTAAGGTGGATGTTATACATAGCAGATATCTGAGTAAATGGGATCATTTTTCAATTAGGCTTTTAAATATACATATAACCCACTCTATTTATTTATTAAACAAGACTATCCAATTGTTGGTCTGAAAGAAATCTCTATAAGATTCTACTTCCTGTGTTTATGTATAATGTAAATAATGTTGTTCAGTTCTATTCTCAAATGTTTTGATAATAATCATATAGGTAAAAATTTTAATAATTTATGCAGATTACTGCATGGTGCAATTTGTGAAACCGAATCTACTTGGAAAATACAACGAGTATCTAAATCGATTTGTGAACCCAATCACCAACGGGCAGTACACGGACTCCACGGAACACGATATACGCGTCATGAAGCGACGCTCGCACGTTCTGCATAAAATGCTCGATGGTGCTGTGCAGGTGATTTAAATTATACATTTATTTATAGAATGCAAAAGCAAAAAAACAATATGTTAATGATTTAATCACTTTTTTAATACCAACAAATATTTACACCGGCTTTAATTACAATTTGTTGTTTTTCACTTGAAGTTGTTTTCACGGCTCTAATTTAATTATTAATCAATTTTCAAACACTTGATTAAAAATACTCCATGTCTTAAATATTTGTTTTAATAAGTTGTAGGTTGTAGACCCCAAACAACCTGTACTTTTATTGCCACACATTAAAATTCACCGAATTAAGTTTTGATTTCTATTAACACTATAATATTAAACAATTTAATTTCTTTATATTGCTGTCTTATTTGGTTTTATTTGGGAAAGTTTACAAGGAGACTACAATATATATTTTATATTAATTATGATTTTGTGTTATTAAAATAAAAATACTAGGATATACTTCAAAAATTGTTATGGAAGGGTTTTTGTAAAAATTCATTATCATTTCAGAGGAGGGACTATGGGGTGCTGGCACCTTTCTTACCTCCTAAGCACGAATATGTTCTGTTCATAACACTAACAGAGGTGCAAATCAAATTGTATCAACATTATTTGGATAATTATTCAAGAAGGTAATTACATTTTTCTATACAAAACTTCAATATGATAATTTGAAAACAGAGATTTTATATGCCATAAAAATCTAATTTCTTTTCAGACCTCTACCAGGCAAATCGTCAGGATTTTTGTTCCCAGACTTCCAGTCATTACAAAGGATATGGACTCATCCGTTAGTACTGAAGTATAATTCTGAGCGATATGAGATTATGCAGCAGAAAAAAGTAAGCAATATATCACATTGACTGTCTAAGTATAAAACACATTGTTACATGATATCATAAGTAGTAAAGTGAAAAATTCTACTGTTTGTTAAATATATTTGGTTTAAAAGACCTTTGAAACTTTTCCTTTGTCCATTTTATGAAGTAACATAAAATCTTTCGGGCATCACAAAGAGATTTCCTAGTCATGGTGAAATCCTGGCACAGGTGTTATGTGGTTGCCTAAAAATACACTTGAATTTATTTATTTAGCCTATAATACACAACGAGTTCCATATTAATTTTAATATAGCGCTACTTGCACATGCGTAGGCCTCCCCCAATTGCTTCTATCTGCTCATATCTCGAGCTATGTGTATCCACAATGTTCATGTAATTCTTTTAAGATTATCAGACCATTGCTGCTTTTTTTCTTTACTATGTTGCCTGTGAGTGTATACACAGTGGTGAATTGTTTCCACTTATAATTAACATCTCTCAATGTGACCGGCCCATAGTATCTATTTTAGCGTTATACTTTTTTTACATAGCGGCCTCCAATTTTGTGAGTTTTCTCAAGCACAATCTTTTCTTGTCTAATTTTGAATATCCACCCATCATGCTTCTTTCCTTGGACTGTTGACAAGTTTGTAGTTAAGCATTCATTTGTTAATGTCTGTGTTTTGCAATCATTTATGACATTAAGGAGGGTGCATAGATTAAAGATTTTACTTTTTGCTGCTATGGGATATTAATTGTTCTCAAGGAGTTCCTTTAGTGACCAGAATCTGTGCATGCTATATTAATGCATACCTCATTAGTAATTCTTCTTTCCGTTTCTAGATTTGTATGGTTTTAATGATATTAATTGTCCTTGGTATATAGTAGGTCATGAGTTTGGTTTTTGCTTTGTTTATTGCAAAACCTACTATTTAGCTTTTATTAGCGATATCTTGTAGTATATTTTGTAGTAAGTCGGCTTTGTGGGATAGTAGCTGATCATTAGCTTAAGGAAGATTATTGAGACATGAGCCATTTATGTTTAAGCCCATATGATCTCATGCTAAGTTTGGTGTGAGGACTCCCTGAGAAGCTGAGAAGAGTCTAGAAGACAGAGGGTCACACTTTCGTTACAAAGACAAGGACTTTTTTGTGAATAAATATAGAAATGTATATTTGTAACTGCGGTATCTTTAGAATATATAATGGTATCTTTAGAAGACAAGATATTATACACGAGAAAACGCTCCGGCTACTAACACCACAATAATTTTTAGAGTTATATTATTGCTGGCCTATTAAAAATCAAGTTATATACCCGCTACATCCGTTCTGTCCTTTATTTCTTATATTTCTATCAATATTTTTAAAACTAATAATTTTTGGTTTTTGCAGAGAGAAAGAGAAGAGGAAGACTCTGAGGGATCATTAGTTGACTTCATTGATGATGACTCTACACCAGATGTAAGAATTACATATTACTATATTATAATTTCCCATCTCGCATACAGTGAGTCTTACAAAAAGGTTTAAGGTCACCCAAAAAGCAAAGAAGAGAGCTATGCTCAGAGTTTCGCTGTGAAATCAAATGAAAAATGTGATCTGCAGATAACACAGAGGTACCGACGTGGCACGAACAATTGCACATCTGAAGTGGCAGTGGGCAGAGCACATCGCTCATGCAATCAATGGCCGTTAGGGCTGAAAGATTTTCGAGTGGCGACCGCGACGACTAACAACATATTTAATGTCACAGAAAGTCGCTGGATGCAGGCAGTGTAAGATCGACCTAAGCTATACACCACCAACCCTTGACGTCTTATCATTTCTCATTATTCTGCTGGTCTTATTGGAAATCTCTGTGGTGGCCTATGCCCGACAGTGAACGTGTTGCAGCTGAAATCATTTTCAGTTTTTAGTTTATTTTAAATAAAATAGTAATACATAATTACACAATAAATTATTTGTGTAGGAAAGTTCATCGGAAGAATCTTCAGATGATTATTCTGATGTGAGTGACGACAGTCGCAAAAAAGGCAAGAAGAGGAAAACAGCTAAGAAGAGCAAAGTGAAAGACAGTAAAGTCACGACACGTCGGGGCACTAGGGCTAACCCAGGTAAGATTTGTGGAGGAGAAATATTGCTGGAGGAAGCAATAGAAAGGTAGAGTGAGAGAACAGTAGAGCTCACATAGAAGTTTTGGATAAAGAAACTTATGAATTTAAATTCATGGTTTAATAATTTACATAGCAATGGGCAGGCTACAAGATCAGGTGGCCACTGAGGGCTTAAGGTATTGAAGTGTAGACCACAAGCACAGTGTAGGATGTCTATTAAAAAGATGGACAAACGACATTCTTACGGTTTTTGAATGACTAGATACTAGCCGCTTCCAATCAGTTCTATTGGGAATCTATAGGAATGTCCAGCAGTGGATGTCCTATAGCTGAAATGATAATGCTAAAAAAGATTTGATTTGTCTTGCGACTTGAGCTGCCAAATAACATACAAGTGGAATAATGACATTGTTTTCTTGTTAAATATTTTGTCAAACCTATTATACACCTTATTATTAATTCAGATCTCTATACTTACAGTACCAATGTCATGTTTTGTCAGTGCGTCAATCATTTAAGTCATGGGGGTGAATTGTGAGCCGTGTACAGGGTTATGTATATGGGGCATATAGGGTTCATAGGAAACGTTTCCCACCAGCCACATATTGCAACTTTCAAACAGAAGGGTTATAGAAGTGAGCTGCATGGCACTGCTGGCCAACTGTATGGGAAAGTTATATCGCAAAAACTAGATGGTCTTTACTAATTGTTATTACATGTATAAATAACAACATTTTGTTTGTTTGAGAATGTTAGGCTCTAGTAAGAAAAATTAATTTTCTAAATTTGGCTTGGCCCAAATAGTTCAAGCTCCACTGGCCAGTTGATTGTAAAACATACTATATATTAATAGCTATTTCAATTATCAGTGGAACAACTAGACGAAGATGTAAAGCCTTTGGAGGTTTTGGAGACAAAGTATGAGAACCCGACTGAATGGTGGATCAAGCTGGTGACGGACGACGAGCTGGAAGACATGCGCAATTCGCACAAGCTGGTGCTGTTGTTTGACATACTACGCCAGTGTGAGACCATTGGAGACAAGTTGTAAGTATTGTTATTGAATCTAATTGTCCAAGCCGATATTTATAATTTTATGTTCTTTAATATGTAAAGATCTTTGATGAATGTATGCTGCCAGTGATGACATAAGGATCAGAGATGATCGCTTACGATGTGCCTCATAAAAAGGCTCAAGGTCACCCAGAGAGGGCTATGCTCGTACTTTCACTACGAGATGGAATCAGAAATTAGAAAATCCACAAAAGAACCAGTCATGGACGTAGCTTAAAGAATTGCTTATCTGCAGTGACAGTGGGCAAGTCACATTGCTCGTGCAATTAATGGCCGTTAGCGCCTAAAGGTTCTTGAGTGGAGGTCAAATCGCTGGATACTAGAGGCCTATACGATTTTTCCAATGAAGGCGTGAAAATAACATTGTTTTTATGAAGCTATATATATTACAAAATTAGCAAATATTGTTGTAATGGCATAAACAATGTCACAAGAGTATAAAATACAAAGGCTACATAAAATAAATTAAATACATCTAAAACATAGTAAAATAATAGGTTCTTCTTCTCTTGTGCTGTCCACTAAGTAAAAAAAACTATATTACATTCAGAAACAATTAGATAATTTTTCTGGGATTTTTGTTTAATAATATTGTTTTGTAATTAGTTTAATTTAAATTGAATACTAATGTTTCTGAATAATATTAAAAGCACCACAGAGAGTTGTGCTACCATTGCTTGCAGTAACCTATCCATAGTAGAATTTTAATTAAAAAAATTATGGTAAAACGTTTTTTTCATGAAAGCCTTTTTGTCCACAGACTGGTGTTCTCACAGTCTTTGTATTCATTGGACCTCATTGAGCATTTCTTAGGAAAAGTTGATGAAGCGTCACAGGAAGGCCGTATAGATGAAAAACTCGGCGGGCATGTTGGTAAGTGAAAATTAACATCTCATTTGTTTATTCTATTAATTATAAAATACTCTATATTGCATACTATGATCGGAGATCAGATATTTGGATGTATATTTAATTGAAACTTTTGTGACGGTGTACCATTATTGGAAAATAATTAAAAATGAAAGGGTAACAGTAGAAGAAATATGTATATATATATTTAATTAAAATGGATAGTGGGCAGAAGGCCAGGTTTTATTTTGCATCACAGCTCGGTACTCCTCTGATGATGGTGGTAGCCAGCCCCACTATCTCCCAGCATGGTCAGGCGGCAGCAAGTTGAGAGCAGGGAGCACTGGTAGTTCACAGGATGTGTTGGTTCCGGTGAAAGGTGATATAAATCCAACCTCAATGATTGTAGGTAATTTTTAGTATAAAACTCGCACCTGTGAATTAATGTCACAGTTATGATATACATATATAAATATATGTACAATTTGCTCCGCTGACAGTAAACCCCGAGATGGCTTGCGACGAAGGAAGGAAAGAAGCTGTAAGCAGTTGATGTGATTGTTTACTGTCAGAACGGAGTTACAAAATGTAAAGCATGTAAAACAAAAATAGGAGATAAAAACAAATTGAAAAGTAATAATGAATACATAATGATGGAACTATGGACACAGACAAAATGTTGAGCTCTAACTTATAGCTTAACGCTACTTAATATTAATGTCTTTATAATATTTGTTCAACACTTACCACTTAGGGGTGCGAGGTGATGTAAAGGTTGTGGCGTGAATTAAATGATGCCCAGAGAATGAATAGGACCAAGACGTGAATTTATAACGTAATTTCTAATTGGCCCCAGCGCGTGGGAAGACACGTAGCTGGTGAACGCAACCGACACAAAGAGTGGGCGTCGGTGCGTGAGACGACACCTAGCTAGTGAACGCGACCGAGGCCAAGATCCTTCTCCCGGGCAATGATGTAAACTGCTGTGGCTGGTGCGCGGGCGCATTGGAATTTTAGTTATAAAAACAAAAATCCGCTGAACCAATAGCACGCTCCCACGACCACGACCCCACGCCACTTGAGATGTACCGTTCCCCGCCAAGGGTGGAAATATTTTTTGCGGTATTGCGATTTATGACATGTTTCTCGTGTCTATATTTTTTTGGTTAAAATTTTAACTAAGATTTATGGGACGTTAACTTGCAACGTTAAAACGGAAGTCTTGACAGATGAAAATGTGAGACGCAAGATTATATCTGCATGTGTGAGCGCGACGAGACTATATCTGTCGCCATCATATTTTCTTAAACTTGCAAATAAATGCAACTTTGTACAGACGCTGAATGAAGGTCGCTTCTAACTGGTCCTATTGGGAATCTGTAGGGAGCTCTATATCCAAAAACATTAACAGGGGATGAAGATGGTTTAATTACAAAAAAAGATTTTTTTTTATAACTTAATGTCCTAATGTGGCTTTTTCACTGTTTTGATTATAATTAACAATCTGTTTACTTCTTTTTAAGAATACAAAATTATTTATAAATAAATAGTTTTAAATGCTAATTAAAAGTTGTAACTATTTAAGTAATTTGTTATTTACATTTATTTCAATTTAACTGACATCAATCTTTAAATCCACTAAGAACTTTTAAGTATTATTCATAGATAATAAACATAGTAAAGATTTTACATAATATACTAATTTTTGTTTTTGTGGATCAATTAAGGATTTAATGCAATGTAATAAATGTTTACAGGTTCATGGTCACCAGGTTTAGATTACTTCAGGCTGGACGGGTCTACATCTTGTGAGAACAGATCCATTTGGTGTAAGAACTTCAACAGGGAAGACAATCCAAGAGCTAGGTAACAACTTTGAATATTTCTTACTTTTCTTTTACTTGAAGAGCTGGATGTTAATAGAAGTATTGAGGAAACATTATTATGAATCCTGAAGACGAGTAGTGTATTTTATAAATTTAGGCACTGCAGAATTATTAAATTATATAAATTAATATTAATATAAAAGGCTATGCTCGGAGTTTCGCTACGCAATCGAATCACAAATGAGGCAATTCGCAGAAAAACGGTGGTCATCGACGTAAGCCGAAGAATTGCTTGTCCGAAGTGGCAGTGGGTAGGTCATTGAAGCCATAAGGTTCTCGCGGGGCAACCACGAGCCTAAAGCGGAGCTAGCAGCGGGCAGAGCAAGACAGATCATTCGTGGCTATCTTTTGCCTATGCCTTTTAATGAGCGTCTATCTGCTGAAAATAAAAAGATAAACTTATTGCTTGTCTATTTTAAATAAAAATATATTTTAAATATAATATGCATGGGATATTCAAATGGAACATGGAAATCCTTTTAATAAGCCCTTTAGAGAGAGACGGACAGCCATGATTGTGTGCGTCTGTGAGTGTGATGACATAATACATCTTTGCTTGTATGCACATGAGACTTTTTTAATTTTAATTTTGTAAGCCAGGGCTGTAAACAAAATCTACCTATAGATAAATATGTTATTACTAATAAAACCGGGTATTTTATTTAGAATAAAATGTGTTACGTATGTTTGCAGGCTATTCCTGATATCAACTCGGGCCGGTGGACTTGGTATCAATCTGGTGGCCGCTAATCGCGTTGTAATATTCGACGTGTCGTGGAATCCTTCACACGACGTTCAGAGTATCTTCCGCGTCTACCGTTTTGGACAGAAGAAACCTTGCTATATCTACAGGTTTCTTGCTATGGTAAGTTTTTTAATAGAATTATTCATTCAAGGTAAGTATAAATAATGTAATGAAGTTTAAAATGATTGTTTCAAGTTAAAGACTATATAGTGACAATCGCTTAAATATCAAGCACAAAAGAGACTACCGGAAATAAAGGACGAATTCTACTAAAGAGCCAGTCGGCGCTGACGGCTCGATATCAAGAAGATACAGATGGAGTCACTTAGGCAATAAAGTTATGTGGGCTCTCTTGTGTGTTCCTTGCTTTATTGCATCTTTCACTGTAGCTGTAGTGAAATAAAATAAAGTATGGACTGCAAGAGATTCGACCATCAAATGGCTTTTTGTTTCTTAGCATTGCCTTCTCATTCCACGTCGAAGCGTCTAGTAATTACCTGTATTTAAGTGTGGGTCTCGAGGAAGGCCGGGATTTATTCCTCTGACCTCTTGGGGCGTGTGGTCCTAGTGTTTTGGGTGAAATCTAATCTAGCTAAGCTGATTTAAATTGACATTCATGCTCAAGATAAACAAGACTTCTCGGGACGACAACGAAGCGCTAGTCGGCAAATTACTGTGAATTTGAAATTTAAATACTGAAAGCTACTATGGCGTTTCCGTAAATGTATATGTCCGAAGTATATTTATAAATGTTATGTACCCTAACCTTAGGGGAACACAAAAAAAGGTCGTTTTTTTTAAAGTTTTCGTAAATCTTGTTAAGTAGTTTTTATTAACGTGTAAGTACCCTCTTAAGAAATAACATACTTTAAAAATTTAAAACTTTACAAGTGCGGTAACAGGTTTAATGTGTCTTTATAAACTTGCTAAAATTAAGTGTCCTAATTGTTTCTGATAAGAACTTTGTTGGTTGGGTGTGAGGTGACTGTTGTTCATTTAACTGTTTGCTTTCAATAATGCATATTGTTCTGATACAAAATGAGTGATTTACCAGCAAATTCAGTGGCTAGGGCAGTAACCATGATCGATGGGGGGCGTAGCTGCGGTTCAGTTGGTCGCGCATTGGGTGTATCGCCATTGGTGGTTCATCGTGTTGTACGACGCTATAGGACGACTGGATCTTACGTGCGGAGGCAAAGGCAAGGCAGAAATCGGTCAATCAGTGACGTAGATGACCGTTTTATCGTCTTGCAGACTTTAAGGAATTGTCGAGGAACCGCTGTTCAGACCCGAAATCGATTGCAAGAAGTCCGTAACGTAAATGTAAGTTAAAGTACTGTAAGGAGACGACTAACTGCAGCTAGGCTAAGATCTTATGTGCCAGCAAAAGCTTAAAAACTAGAGACAGCTCATCGTGTAGCAAGATTAGCGTTCGCTCGCGAGCATCAAAACTGGACAACTGAGTGGAGCCACATTTTATACACTGATGAGAGCCGTTTCTGTGTTATTTTGTAGACGGACGCGAAAGAATGTGGATATCGAGGAGAACGCTATAACTTAACCAAGTTGACTGAACCTGGGTCATATGGTGGTGGAGGGTCAGTAATGGTATGGGATGGCATATGTTTGGAAGTTCGCACAGAGTTAGTGATAATTGAAAATGGATTACTTATGTAACAGACATTTTAGAACTCCATGTTATGACTTTTGCTCCATTTATTCGCGATGATTTCATTTTTATGCGACATTACGCGCGGCCTCATACTGCTCACATAGTGAATCAAAATGTCAAAAAATATTTTTTTTTGTGTTCCCCTTTGTGCCAGTGTGTATTATGTTCTCATAATACAAAAAATATATATTTTGCAATTAATTACATAAGTTTTATCAAACTATCAGGGAACAATGGAAGAGAAGATTTACGAGCGTCAAGTAACGAAGCAGGCGATATCGAAGCGTGTGATAGACGAGCAGCAGATTGACCGGCACTACGCGGAGAACGACCTGGCCGAGCTGTACAAGTTCTCGCCGCGGCCGCCTGCGCCACGTCCGCTACCACCGCTGCCACGCGACCGCCTCTTCGCTGAGATGCTGCGTGAACACGACGCACAGGTACACTAAACTGAACTGCTTCCATTTGACGCTTACTGTATGACACTAAATCAAAATTAATTTAAATTTATGAGTAGTCCACCAGCTAGGAATGTTTTTCTATGAATCATTATCTCGATGAGGAATGCATTTTGCAAAAACTTATGTATAGGAACATATGAAGTTATACTTACTAGATCACTCCAACATCTACAAATATCGAAATGTTTCATGTTTGGGGCATATCAGATCCAAGATTTTCAGGTCGTCATTTCTTGCCTCTTGTACGACAGTCTGGTGTTCAGTATTTATTTTCTATACAAAGAATATGGGCATGACACATGGGTTTCGGAACAGACCATTTTCATTTGAATGGGAGGCATATATATCAGATTGTGCCTTTTAGATGTTCGACAAATTCCTATTACATTGTTATGGATTGCAGTGTGCAGGTTCCTTTAAACATTTGAACTTATATATATATATATATATATATATATTAATACTCTTCAGACAGATACAGAATTAATTCTGAAACTGATATAAAGTGTAACCTTGTACTGGAGTTAAAATAAAGTATCTTATTCACTAAGCACTACCTTATCATGTAGATACGAACTCGCCCAGTATTAAATGTAATGAGTCTTCTAAATTTTAACATTCGTAAATTAGGCATTGTAGACATCTATTGTACGAAGTATCGATTTTACTCTCAAGATATAAAACCTTTTCATATGGTAAGAAAAGGACCAATATTTAGCCACTTCCGCACATGCAGTGGTAGTCGTGCAACAAAATGCACCGCCGCCGCAAAGAGTTATGTTACACCGATTAGTGTTAGACTCTTTGGCACTCTGAAGATGCCCCGTGGAAGGGTGAAACACGTGTTGAGTAATTTGGCGGTGGCGGTTGTGTGATTCGCATTGTTTGCCGCATACGCATTTGTAAGCGGGCTGGCGGGCGGACTTCGGACCTCGGATTCGGACCATTACAAGTTATTTTAATTACCACATTGCTTTACAATTAAAACATACCAGACTTCTTTGGCATCAATAAATATGTTATTTAATATTTAAAGATCTATAAATACCACGAGCACGATTCGCTGCTTGAGAACAAGGAGGAGGAGACGTTAAGCGAGGAGGAGCGCAAGGCAGCGTGGGAGGACTTCGAGAACGAGAAGAACCGCCCACCGCCTGCACCCTTCCCCGCAGCCTGGCAAATGCCCAATGGAATGGGTGAGTTACTTCTTATTAAATTAATACCTATATAACTACTTACCTATATAACTTTACCAGTTTAAAATATTGTACATTTTCTGCATAGTTATTTGGTAAGATGTGCAAAAATAAGCTAATAGTTTATATAAAGACAAAAATACATATAAAGTATCTTTCATAGTATAATCTTTCGTGAAATGTTCCTAATAATAATAGATGTATAACAACGCTATTGTAATTGTGTTGATTATCAATACTCATTTTAATTTCTTTCTTTAAAACTCTGATATCTTTTGTACTACCACTGCAGCTCAACTAACATTGAAAGTATAGCTTTAGATTTTATTTATCTTGCCAATGGTTTATTTATGATGTATTAATTACAACAGTGATACTCATACTATTTGTAAAAAAACTCGAGGAAGTCTCAGAACATGCAACTTATCTTACCTACAATAAAATGCAAATATATTAGATAATAGTGCTAATTATAACACTTACCGGGATATGATATGAGTATTTTGAATTTACTTACACATATCCCTACAATTGGACTTTAAACTGTGTACAATAACCAGTATATAATTATGTTTGTGAAGTACCCGGTCTATTGGCGCAACAACAGCAACAGCTGGCTTTTGCTGCGCTCGGTGCCATGCTGCGGAAAGATATGCCCAACATCACCGACAGTCAGATCCGAGAAATGCTGCCGCTCATTTACAGCTCAAATCCAGGGGTGAGAATTAGTATATATAAGCCATAATTTAAGATTGTATAATTGGATGTATATTTATATATATCTTAGTTACATTAATTAATTATTGAGGATCATGTAAAAAGAATGACTATCATGTTATAGTGACAAAATAAACACTGACTGTCTCTAGTGTTTATTTTAAAAATTAACCATTTATAGTACTTTTAAAATTAGAATTAAGTCATGTTCTAAATAACTACTATAAAATTTTAAAATAATTATTACAAATATACTATTTATTTGTTCAGATGTTCGGTGGATATGATTATGGCGTAAGTTACCATTAGTGTTTGTAATATTTGTTGTTTCATTTTGTTTGCACACGCCACCGTATCTGCTAACTTATAATATGCATGTCCGTGTTGTTATGTAATATAATATAAATATCAAAATGAAAGGTCAAGCTATTCTTTTATTGTATATTTTTTTTGGTCATGACATTCAAGGCACTATATCAGTTATTTTGCAATATTTTTGTAACAATTAAGTTTCTGTCATGCAAAGGTTAGATAGAAGAGATATTTATAAGAAGTTGCATGTTGGCTTATGGAAAGAAAGAACAAGAAAGTACTTTTATATCGGGATACGAATTAGCGTGCGAATCGACAATCTGTACCTGCTTGTACACAGATATACACTCCGAAACTAATTCCGTTAATTTATTTATTACTGACTTATTAAAATTATCTCTACTACATTTTCTTGGCTTAAAATAACTTTAGGGAAAATATTAATCTGATTACCCAATCTCTAGTTATATATATGTTAAACATTTTTATAGAAAGTTGCTAAACCAAATGTTTTCTTATTATAGCTGTTGCAAAAGATGAGCGAAATATACAAGTATGCCCAACCAGGCATGATGAATGCAGGGATGATGAATCCTTTAATGAATCCCGGTGAGTATTTACTAGGCTTGTAATCAATTTTACTTATTTATGGTTTATGATAAATGGTCACGCTTTATGAAATAAGATTATACAGTTTATGCAGTGATGGTACAAAAGGAGGCCTCCTTATTGCTTAAGACAGTCTCTACCAGAACTCTTCTCTAAGTTTGAGCTAGTGGTCATATTAACTATTTAACATTAATATGTGGGTATTTATTTCGTATTACAACTTTATATACATAAAATTATTGATATGATTTTTAGGACTAAATTGTTATTTACAAAAAGTTGCTGAAACCGAAATCGGGGTGGTAAGACAGCAAGTGGCCAATCACTGAAAATAATATAAAAAATCTATGTTACACTTGTAATCGTGTTTTAAAGTTAGATATGGTAACAATTATTAGTATGTTGGACTGTTTTTTTTTTTTTCAAAATTCGGCCATCACAATATTTTTATATTTTTGTTTGAGGTTTACAGAAAGGTTACTTATGGTACCATGACTGAAATAGAAAACACATCATGGAAATAGAAAACACATCATGGAAAGAGAAAATTCAACTGTGATGTAGTATTAAAAAGAATGTCAGAGGGTGTTAATACTTTATTTATTTTTTTGGATAACAATAATTCTTAAAATACGGGATATAGATTCTATAACAACATCTTTTTGGAGTTCCTACTTGTCATATCAGTTGATATTTGGCTTTATTTTGATTAATAGGTTGTGTTATGACAATTTTTTTTGTTAAAAATTGTAATATTAAATTTACTTATAAACTAATAGATATATCTATATGTATGTACTAATTACAACTATGTTGTTATAAATTTATCGTTTCCTTACTTAAGGTGGTGGCGGTGCGGGAAGTTTAGGAGGTACAAGCGGCCTGCAGTACGAGCCGCCTTGGCAGCGGCAACAACAGCAACAACAACAGATGCGGCTGCAGCAGATGTTGCAGCAACAACATCAAAACGTAATAACATGTTAACTTTGATTAACTTAGGCTAATTCATATTTAGTTTCTGTAACGCCAATCAATGTGCTTAAACTTCAAGATTTCACGACAGAAAAACTTGGTAGTAAATAGTACAAAAAGAGACAAATAATTTTTGACAAAAATGTGTAGTCAGGATAATAGTGATAAGAGGTGACTTTTTTCATGAACATGCCTAGTTAGCAAATAATTTTAACATAATGTTTGATGATTTGTTACTTTAATGGACTTTTTAGAAATTGGATGATTATGTATGTTATAATTTTATCGTTTTATGTTTCTATGACATATTATTTATTTACACTCTTTACATTAATATCTGGAATGTACCTGAAACAAACCTAGTATTGTAGACTTAGTGCTTTATAATAATATTTAAACAGGTATACTGTTTTATCTTCTCAGTATTTCTAATGTTATCAATAAAATTTCAAGATAATCCCATTGGGACTCTACATACCCACAGTTTAAGAATTGCTGCTAGATATAATACTAATTGAAAGTAGTCGTGATCACAAGGGTATGACCATACCCTGATTCTTGCATCGCAAAGCAACTTGAATCGTTGTGGACAATTTTCTCAATAGGGAAGTCTATTTTTCTTGAATGTTTAGATGGGGGCAAAGTACTACGCAGGCGGGTTGGGTAGCCGAGACCCTGTAGCGATGGCGCTTCAGCAGCAACGCGCGCGGGAGATCATGCTGGGTGAGCGTGGCCGGCCGCGTGGACGCCCGCCCCTCCAGCGCGCGCCCACCACCTCCGACGTCGTCAACCTTGCCGACTCTGATTAGGTAATAACCCTTCCACCACTGACTAAAGTTATATTTAGGTAATATTTTTTTCTCTTCATTTTGCTAACAAATGTAATATTCATACAATTACCTACAAAGTGCACACTGTGACATAGTTTTACATTTATGCCCCAATGAGGGTAACATTACATAGTGGTTAACTATCATTGATTTTTTCACCTTTCCAGATGCACCTTAGTATTTGTGTGAACTGATGTGTACAGTGAATGTGACCGGTGCTATGCAGCGTGTGAAGCGACGCTTCCCAGATTTAATTGCGTCTGGAGTAAAGCAGACTCGACATAACCCCATTGCGAGTTTCGGAGTGAAATACAAGTGTGTTATATAACTTATCGCCTTCAGGCTTACGCTCTAACTCCACATATCATGAATCTCTAGCATTTGAGGTAGTTACATTGCATTACGACCGAGTAGCTATTATAGAACCTCTGTTCTAACGAGTATCAAACCAACAAAAACATTTTTAGCATTTGTTACATTGCAATTCTGTTAATATCCAAGTAATAAATTAATTTTGTACCACATTACTGAAAGTAGTTCAAATATAGTGACCACATATCAAATCAAGTTGTATTTCAACTCCAAGTTAAGCTCTGTTACAGCGAAAGCCTAAGGGCGTATCCATGAATATTCGAACGAATTTTTAATCTTCTAACTACAAACAAAGATATAAACTGCACCAAAAGTTCGAAATTATAGCACTTTGAATCTCAAATGTAGAATTCTTTCAAAATTAACATCATAGACCATGCTGTCTATTGCATTATTTCACTGTCTCGTATAGACCTGGCGAGAAGTCTAGGTGTCATTTTGACTCTTAACTATATCTTTCAGTACAGGAACTTAGTATTAAGCTGTGTTGTACGTCGGTAGTTAGTTAACATGAATGTTTGACATCATCTGTAATCACTGTCACAATAGACTGCTGCATTACGACATTTGCACAGACTAAACACGAAATGTTGTATAATTTGTTTATTGATCATTGGAAGCGCCCACAGAGAAAATATTTCATTCAACAAATTTCATGTGTAATAATAGTTATTATAAGCTTGTGTTGATCCATAACACAAAATAATCGCGCTGATTATTTTTTTACGAAATCATTTATTTTTTGTTTCTCATCTGTTGTCAGAATTTTTTCAAAAAAGCAAATTTATATACAAAAAACTTATGTTTGTCTGTAGTATCCAATCTTTTGTTAAATCCAACGTAATTCTTATGACCTGTAATTATTGGTCTTAGTCTAATGTAATGAATTAATGATAGTACTCAAAAATATAATAGGATATCTATCAAAAGTGCAGAAACAACCTAAGATAACAACAAACCATGACAATTGTAACTTATGTTTTAGTTACTTTGTTAATGTTGCCAGTTTGCGTTCTACACAATTAAATTGTTGCAATATTGTTTAATAAAAGTTTTTCTATTAACAGTAAATAAATTTAGCAGAATTGTGAATTAAAATAAAAATATATTTTGGAATATTATTTATATGAAGTATAATAAAAATTGAAGAATTAACACATTCCATTATATATTTTCGAGCTGCAATCTGTTAATTCTTATTTCATTATGCAATATTAAATTCTTGCTCAGTTACATTATTAAACTTTATTGCAATCAAGCAAAATTTTTTGATGCACAAATTTGGTTATTAGATATAGTGAAAGGCACTGATTTTGGGCGCTGGATAAAATGCTGGTAATGATTTTTTACATATTGAAAAAAAAACGGCATTAATTATCTTAATGCGCATATCAAATAAAATAATAGAGTGGAGAAAGAATCTCATCATTGTTATACATTGATTAACCAATTTACAGTAAAGTCCAAAACATATTTCCATTAAAATGTCTACAGTCACTCATAATCGGTGCCGACATATATTGTTTTAGAACCTATAACACAGATATTATATTAAAAATGCTAGCATATTTTGTATTAATTTTAATGATTGTGATTGCAATAGGCAATATTAGTTATTTCAATAATTTACAGTTTAGGATTGTGTAACCCAAAAAAGAACTTGCATTTATGAAGCATACATCAGCTTAACTATTTGTTCAAGTCCATTTTTGCTTTTTTTAAATTGCAGTTTACTGTATACTGTTTACATTAAGTCGGGACTAGAGTTATTGTTTAATGAAATTGATTGTCCGTTAATATTATTTTTTTTATATGTAACTTTACTTTGAGCAGTAACTTTAGTCTACACTAAAGGTTAATGAAATATATATCATCTATTTTGGGTTATACATGATATATGGATGTGTACTTTATTTATTTAGCCCGACATACAAAACGGGCGGTTTAGTTGTGATATTGCCTAATCTTAAATTTTTGTATACGTTTATTTTATGGAGTCACCATTGTGACTTTAATGATAGATTCTGCAATTATTATAGTTATATTTTAGAATAACTGTACCTACCAGTGTGACAGAGTAGATGCATCTCGATTGAATGTTGCTTATGAATTTACAAAGCATTCAGAATGTTTTTTTATACAATATTCAGTTTATATAATACAATTTCTAATAACTTTATTTTTTTTATTTATAGTTACACAAATTATTACTGAGCAGTATTTTGTTTAGATTTAAGGTTACTTTATATACATATGGAAATTATCAATTATCTAAGGAAAGCAAATGTTGCTGATTGATACCTGTGAGAATGCTTCACAAGAGAGGACTGCTATAATTGTTTCATTATTTATGTAATATATAATTGTAACTGTAGAAAACTTCCTATTATTTTGTAGTACAATTGAAGTATAATAAATGATAATTCGGAAAGGTTGTGGTATTGGTAATTTCAGAAACCTTTGTCCCAATCAAATAAACATTGCAACATTTACACATGAGTACTAAATTTATAAATTCATCACTAAATGGCTAAGGGTTGATCCTATTTGCAATTGATTTCAAGGTTAATTTATTTTTGATACAAGATTAAATATTATTAGAAGTTTTTTTTAAAACATATAATATAATATAATATAAAACACAAACTACAAAAATATTTTTAGTTGATCAGTTTATTTGCAATAAAAAGACTGCATTAATACAATGAGACCTTGTTTATTTTATGTACTTCCTTCTTACCTTATAAAAATTAGTTGTGAAACTATTTAGAAAACCTTTTTCTTTGAAGAATGCGAATGACATTTTCCCATGGCATTTACAGAAGAGGAGGCAGAAAGCTGCCTTCTGACTATATACAGAATCGCAAAATAAATAGCTATCAAAACTGTATTGTGTAGAAATTCAAAAATTAATGCCATGGATCATAATATAGACACAAAAACAATTTTTAATATATGCAAAAAAACCATTAACTCTGACCAAAATTTTCGAATTTCTGGATTTTGTAAAAAAAGTTGAAACTTGTACAACTATTAAAAAAAACCCAAATGTAAAAACATCTTTAGATTTGTTTACAATTGTTGAGGCCATACCTTGCTTTGTGGTTGTAAGTATGCTATATTAAATTTGTTCCTTAAACATGCTTTGTCATGGTTTATAAATTCATAGAAAAACTGTTTTATGTAATATATATTTTAAGTGTTAATAAAAACTATTAGAGGACTGGAAAGTAATGTTGCTTTCTTAAGTTAAATTCACCAGTCTACATTTTTAACAAGTTTTTTATTTCTAATTAACAATATAATCACCTTCATTATCAACAACTTTTTCCCATCTAGTATACAAACTTCCATTTTGGAACAGTAAAAATTAATCATTTTCTGTAAAATATAGATATAAAAAATGTTACTTTTCGGTCCCCCTAATATAGGAATTACACTAGTTAATGGATTAAAAATATTCATGAAAAATGTAATCCCAAAGCAATCTGATCACCTTCATAATAAACTTTTATTACAAACTATTGTCAGAACAGGATGCAGTTAGATTTCTGATTACTACAAATTTTAAATTGACTTTTGTCATATTTCCAGAGTTTAACCTAATTCTAGTTCCTGTTATATTGAGCACTTCTTTCAACAAATACAAATATACTCATTATAATAAATGGTTATGTTGCAAGTCTGTTGTGTCAACTATATTTATTAAAAGAATCAACTTTTATGTAGACTATTGTATATTTATGAAAATTAAGCTTTATCTATTAAAGTTACATATTTACACAATTTACTTTATTTTTTTTAAATTTACATATTGAATATTATTTTAAAAGTAATAACATGAAATAACCACTTTGTGGTAAATTAATTAAATAACTTACTTCATAAACTAAAAATAAAAAAGTATATACACTGCTAAATATTTATATTTGGAATACCGGTATTAACACCTATGGTCACTTCCATATACCTTAATATCCGTTGGGCTAACAATAAAGCTTCATTTTGGTTAAATACGTTTGCATTTAACATATCTAATTTGTTTTCCATGGCGAATGTTATAACGTCACTAGCATTAACAGCCATCGCGTTAACAGGTTGTCCACCGGCGTTCACTAACACCACACGTCGACTTCTTAGGTCTGGATGAACTTGACTCAAAACATTCTCAGTCCACTCAATGCAAAATAAGCTCTTCGTGTCCATGGCTAACACAATAAAATCAATAGCAACCTTTCCTGTTAAATGTGTTTGTGTGGCGATATCGTCCAAATCGAATGAACGAAGAGTTATAAGTTTCCATTTAAACGACCCATTATTATGCATTTCCACAAGTGCGTCGGAAATTTTTTCAACCACGTCCGCGTTAGTAGAAATAACGACAACTGTTAACACATTTCTGATACTATTTGGCCCCGCCCACGAAACTTTAGCATTGTTATCAGTCATTATATGTACTAAAAGCTTAATGTTTGTTCAATGTTTTTACTTTTAAGGATAACTTGTATTACGTTATTTGTATATATTTATGTTAACCGCAACTGTCACCTATAGACAAGTTTTTGGTTGTCATTTGTGAAGATTTTAAAGAAAATAGTTTTTTTATTAGCTTATGTTTTTTATTATTGTTTGTTATATTTTTTTATTATTGAAAAGTAAGCATTACGTTTCTGTCATTACTAAGGAATGACCGAATTATTTAACTACTTACAGCATCTTACATAATTTTTTGCATAATTTATGTTGTAATTGCATTCAGTATTACTTTGTTTTATAGATAAAAATTAACGTAGGTAGTTCTTATGAAATAATATTTTCAACAATTTAAATAAGAAATAGTAATAATTATAAGTTAACATAAAGTTCCTTTAAGCTTGGGATTGTTATCTGTGGACTGGTTAATAACCTGTCATACTATTATTTATTTTTATAACCTTTGTTTTCTTTAAATATGCATTGGAGGGAAATGAAAATACTGTTTACCAGAATCTATTTTTTATAAATGTTTCTTATATTGTTAGTGTAATATGCGTCGCCGAGGCGAAAGGTTTCCAGATAATGGATTTGAAGCGTGGGGAGGTTATATGCAAGCAAAAATTGCAAAGCTTGAAGATCAATTTTCCGCTAAAGGTGAAAATCAAGTGTCCAACATATTTAATGGTGTGGCAATTTACGTAAATGGTTTTACAAAACCTTCTGCTAATGAACTTAAAGAACTCATGTCCCAACATGGAGGAGTGTACCATACTTATCAAAGAAGTAATGACTACATAATAGCTTCCAATTTACCAGACACAAAGGTTAAAAATATGTCACTCGTCAAAGTAGTTAGACCAGAATGGATAACAGATAGTATTGCAGCCAATCGTTTATTAGATTACAGGCATTATCTGTTATACAAAAATTCCAGAACACAACCGCAACTAAATCAATTTCTTAACAATAATTTAAAAAATGAGCTTATAGCTTCTGATACTTTACTAAATGGCGGTGAAGATGTTGCAGTGAAGGAACAGAATATTTCGAATCTCATTGGTAATAATCCATTAATTCATGGTAAACAGCCATCTAAAACATTGGCTTTACCTAGTGTTATTGGTTTAGATACTGTAAGTAAGTCCCCTATAACAACATCTGAGGTTAAGAAAAGTGACTCTGTAGCCAAAACGGCAGTCGATCCCAATTTTATTACTGAATTTTACAACAATTCAAGACTTCATCATATATCACAGCTAGGTGCTTATTTCAAGCAACATGTAAATGACTTAAGAGATAACAATGACTTTTTTTTCCCGGAGCGTTCTTCTCTTAAAAGTAAAATTCAAGCTCTCCATACTAATGTTCCATGGTCTAAAACAAATTTTGACAGTGGAAAAATAATTATGCACATTGATATGGATTGTTTCTTTGTATCAGTTGGTTTGCGTAAAAGGCCTGATTTACATGGTAAACCTGTTGCTGTTACTCACTCCAAAGGTGCGCAGGGTCAGAAAAGAGCTGGAGTTGACAGAGCTACTGAATTTAACCTTTATAAGCAAAGGCTTGTTAAGAAATTTGAAAAAACTACAGATAAACCTGAAGAAAAAATAGTATATGAAAGTAAAGTTGGTAACATGGATGAAGATGATGAATATGCCTCAATGAGTGAAATTGCTTCATGTTCATATGAAGCAAGAGCTAAAGGAATTAAAAATGGCATGTTTATGGGAGCTGCTCTAAAGTTGTGCCCAGATTTAAAAACTATACCTTACGATTTTGAAGGTTATAAGGAAGTTGCATATACTTTATACAATACAGTAGCACAGTACACACTTGATATAGAAGCAGTTTCCTGTGATGAAATGTATGTTGATTGCACTGAACTGATTAATCAGTTAAATGTCAGTGTACAGGACTTTGCAACTGAACTAAGACAAGAAATCAAAAGCAAAACTGGATGTCCCTGTTCTACAGGATTTGGTGGCAATCGTTTGCAAGCAAGGTTAGCTACAAAAAAAGCTAAACCTGATGGACAATTTTTCTTAACCTCTGATCTAGTTGAAGATTTCATGGTCAACATAAATTTGAGAGAGCTTCCTGGTGTTGGAAGGCAAACTGCTTTGAAATTAGAGTCTTTGGGTCACCAAACCTGTGGTTCTTTGCAAACTCTAACTTTAGGTTTATTGCAGCGCCATTTAGGTAACAAAACAGGTTTACAACTTTTTAATCAATGTCGTGGAAGAGATTCAAATCCATTAACTTTCCATACTGTGAGAAAATCAGTATCAGCTGAAGTAAATTATGGAATAAGATTTGAAAACAATGACCAATGTTTTCAGTTCTTGAAGCAATTATCAGCAGAAGTTCATTCAAGAATGCAACAATTCAAAGTAGTAGGTAAATGTGTAACATTAAAAATGATGATCAGAGCTGAAGAGGCCCCAGTAGAGACAGCAAAATTTATGGGTCATGGTTTCTGTAATGTAATAAACAAGTCAACTTCATTGCCAAATTTCACAAATGATGTTGAGATAATAACAAAGGAAGTTATTTCACTGTGCAAAAAACAAAAAATTGATCCAAAAGAAATGCGGGGTATAGGCATTCAAGTATCAAAATTAGAATCTACAAATAGTAAGCCTTGCACCAACAGTATTAGCAAATTTTTAAATAAAAACACAGCCGAATCTTACAATCCTATAATTAAATGTGAAGATAAGGACTTACCTCACAAAAAAGAGATCAGATTTCAACAAGAGAAAAAATTCCCAATAACACCAAAAAAAGAAAATGTTGCTATGTCACCAACAAAGAAATCTCCCAAACTTGGAATAACAAGATCATCACTTAGCAAAAAGAGAGGTAGACCTCCAAAAAGCAGTAAAAACATCAGTTCCACTTCTAAAAATCTGATAGATAAATTTATTTTTGAGCCAATACAAGTAACTGATAGTAAACAAATAAAAAAAGAACCTGAAGTGTTACAAAGTGACAAAAATACAAAATGTTCTGATTCTACTGAACCAGGCTTAATAAGTCTCCCATGGGAAAAAGTCCGAGAGCTATTAAGAGCATGGTTAGACAGTGGGCAAAGTCCAAAACATTATGATACTAAGATGATATCATCTTATTTAAGTAAATTAGTTTTTAAAAAAAACATAGATAAAGTTTACATTTTAATGAACTTTTTAAGAAGAAGAACTCTTGAATTAAAAATTGATATTTGGATGGATGTCTATGATCATGTGTTAAAAGAAGTACAAAATTCGATGATCACTGTGTATGGAAAGAAATTGTACTTAGATTATTGATTACACTCATAAAGAAGGGATCATATTAAATTAAATAAAACAAACTATTATATTCACTCATTTATTCCAAAATTGTTTCTATTAAAATTATAAACATAGTTAATAATTACACCATTAATTTAAAATTTCGTTTAAATTTATTTGTGTTATTGCTTCAGGAAACACATCTTATTATTTAGATTTACCAGTTGGAGAGGTATAAATTTTAGACTTTAAAGAGAAAATGACAACTATAGGGTAAAAGATGTTATAAGAGACTAATGTTTCTATGTCTATATATTAAAAATAATCTATGATGTTGATAAGAAAATAGAAAGTGCTAATATTCTTGAATGGTCAGGTTATTATTATTTAAAAGGTTATGAAGCTAACATTTGGAATTTGATATAATACTTATGGTACATTCAAAACTTGCAAAATGGCAGTTAGTATCACTTTATTAGTTAAGCACTAACAACATCTAGATTGCTAACGATTTAGTTTTTGCCAAACACACATGCATTCTACATATACGAAATATGTAAAAAAATAATATTGGTTGCCCATGATAAGTAGATCTTGGTTATAGCATTCCATTCCACTATAATTTATTATCACAGTTTTTATAGCAAATAAAACAGACCTGCGTCATTATTGTTAATAAAATAAATCAATTTCATTATAAAATCAATGTAAAACAAAGAATATGTACTTAAAACAAAGCTTTCAGCTTTCAACTTAAAAATACATTGTTTAGTGACAACCTTTCAATATTATCTATTTCTACTAAAGTACTTTGTGTTATTTCAATTAAAAAAAATCAGAAAAGAATCCCATATTAGACTCAATTCTCAACAAATTGTAAATAAATTCATTCAACTAGTAACGTGTCATTAGTTGGTACTTTAACCTTTTACAATCGTCAGTGTTACTTTGACAGCACTTAAATATTGGCATATTGGAACAAGTGAATTGTGATGTCTATTATTGTGTTTTCATACTGGACTATATTGGTTTTTAACTTTGATATCTTGGAGAAAAGTTGTTTATAAATCATCTCATGCAGTTGAGCTGACCGAGATCGAGTGTTTCAGCTTCGAGTCGATAATAATCTCGTCACCAGATCTAATGTTGTACGAATACAGCTGTTTTGTTGGATATTTCATTTCCTCCGGGCCCTGGAAAAACTCCAGAAATAAATTATGGGGTTAGTTCAGTCTGAAATAATTGTTTGAGATATAAAGCAAAGTGTAAGTTGCACAAGTTAAATGTCATCATATAGTAAAGTTAAATGTCATCATATAGTAAAGCCAAATGGGGAATGGAGGTTGTGGGTAGTCTTAAGTTTTGCAAAAATACTACGCATTTAAGCTAACAGGACAAAATATTGCGTAAACTGTATTCACCTGAGTATCTCTTAGTTCTTGGTCGACGTAAAAAAGCCTCATCTTTGAAGCCGGAAATCCCGCAAGTCTTTCCAAACGTGTTTTTAAATCTGACACAGTTCTGAAATAGAAAAAAAAAAAAAAACAATATTTTATTACTGCGCTTGCTAATTAAACACATTTCTATTGATTTTTAGGAGCACAGAATCTTAGGAATAGAGAGGGGTCCTCTAATTTAATTGAAATAAAATGAATGCTTGTTTATGTCAAATTTACATGGCTGTTTATAAACCAGCGGGAATAATATTACGGAAAGTTCCCACAATCGAGCGGCGTCTAAGCTATCGTCCTGGTGCAGTTCAGCCGTAGCCCGAAATCCGTAGTTTGTCAAAACGACGAGTATTTTGATGCCGGTCGAGATTCGCTGGTTAGCTAGCGGCCGATAACATATGAGGGTAAAAAATAAACATATGAAGGTTCAAGTGACAGCTACAAATTATGAGTGAATAACGACAACTATAACAAAATCTACCTGTAGACGTCAACCGTGCGAACTTCGCTAGTATCGCCACACGTGAACGTAATTTGGACGCGCTTCTCCGGCCTCAAGTCCACAGACACTAGTGGATCGAGTTTCCCGTGAACTCCGACCAACTCCCAGTACCTACGAATTACAAATAAAATAAATATGGCCTATTTATTAATTGTAAAAGAAATGTGATTACGACCAAACACTAACCTATTTGGATAAAGTTCTACAATTAACGGAATTACTTACATAATTATGCCTCCTTATGAAAGGTCTTCCTAATTCATAACTTGAAAAATTAAAATTTACAAGAAGCAAATACAATGATTGAAAAAAAGTTTGCAGCGAGTAGTTTAAGCGGTAAAACACCAATTAATACAGAAATAAATTAATTACTACTTGTAAAACGAACCATCCTTATTAATCCTGACATTCGCAAGGGAAAGTTTAATGGTATTATAAACTTTTATCCTCATATTTGCATATTTCTTTTTAAAACCAAATATGAATCTTAATTTAGGTTTGGTTTTAACAAGAAATATGCGGTTTAACTATAAGCCACATCTTTATTCACTACACTCACGTCTTGCAAATGCCGCATGTGACTAAGGAATGAATCTAATGCTTCAAACGAAAAGGTGCTTTCAAAATTGAATAGCAAAGGTCGACAAGAAACAGCCAGAAATGGGTGGACAGGAGTTAGCAGAGGATCGCTTAGGTTAAGATTTAAATGCAGACTGATTATATTTTCTTACAGTTTGATGTTCTTATAGCTTTAATCACCTGTCTGGTCTGTCGGCCTCCGGCTTCTCCATGTAGTAACGTATGAATGCGCGCTCGGCGGAGTCCCTCTCGTCGGGCGGAACTGCGCCCCCGCCGTTGAGAGTACGCACGCGCGGCAGGCGGGCCACCAGCAACAGACGTCGCTCGTGCTCTGTTGACTCAAACCGTTCCCACAGCGGCCACCCCTGGTGTCAAAAGAAATATATTAAAAATAAAAATTAAAGCCTACAAAACATCATCATATCAGCCGATAGACGCCCACTGCAAGGCATAAGCCTCCCACAAAGATTACCAGAATGGCCAGCCTTTCGCTGCCCGCATCATACGACTTCCCGTGACCTTAACTGTGTCGTTAGTCCACCAAGTGGGGCCAACCCACGTTGCATCTACTGGCTCGTCGTCGCCCCTGAAGAACAGCTATTCTTCGAATAATTCTTGCAATGGACGAGCAATTCTTCGAGCTAAGTCGATGATCTTGGTTCTTCTGCGGGTCTCCTCATTTCTGATTCGATCACGCAGCACAGCTTCGAGCATGGCCTATGCTCGAAGCTGAAGAATGCCGTTCATTTCTTTCTGGGTGACTTTGAGCCTTCAAAAGAAATGCGCGGTTGCAACTAAAAATGTGTATGTGTATCTTTACAAAACCACAAATATCTATGATCTGGCAAAGATTTCAGAACGGTAAAAAAATAATCAAACATGTAGAATGGTAATAAATTTATTAGGTTCTTAGAACAAATAAATTTCTACATTGCGAGTACAAATATGCATGCGCGTGTAAATAACAAGGATGGCTAAGTGTATGTTGCTATAATATAGTAAAGAACATTGAAATAATAAGGAACCGCGCCTTCTTACAAAACCATAAAAATATTTAACGAGGTCGTAACTTTCCCAGAGATAGCGTACTTCTTATCGACGATTTATGCACTGCTAAACGTAGTCATCGCTGAAGTTAGTCGTTAATTCTTACAGCAGTTAACTAATTAAATACTTTTTTATTAGCTGTGTTCACCGCTCTTTTTAAAATATTCACAATTTTTTTTGTATCGGTTTCGTAACCATAACGATGGATGCCTCGTCTCGTCATCACATTTATACGTATTCCTTATAAAAGGGGTAAAGCATTCCCCATTTATTGTAAAATGCGACTTAAAAGTACGTTAAGTTCTTAAATGTTGAGAGTGGGGGTGGGGGGGGGGCGTTAATCTTTCCCTCAAATCAAACTCCGGAAGGGCAGCAAGTTGACATGGTCTTGCGTCAGTGCGGCACAGTAAGGGTGTAAGGTGGTCTAGTTTACTCCTGGGATACCTTTTGCACTGAGAGGCGCCGCGCATTTTATAACGTTCGGGTAATTGTGCTTTTCAAGTACAGTACTAGGAACTAATTTGTTTACCCAAAGCATAACCTATCCAATAACAAAACGTCCTTTTCCGGGCGGCTATGATCGAAGATCCTCAGATGAGATTTGTCGACATCTGACTGTACAAGTTGCAAGAGATAATGTGTAGAAGTATTGCTCTATATAAATAGATATTTATATAGGGTAGCCACAAGTAGATTCTGGTGTCACTCCAAAGGCGCAGAGGACGACGAAGAAATGGGTTTTAGTGGTTAAGAATTTCATATAATCTTGTCTTAGAGGTACGTAAATCTGGATGTATTCAAGAGAGTACATACAGATTTGCTTCGAAACAAAAAGGTTTCAGTCAAACTGGACATATATCCGTAATTAGAGCGAACATCAAAACGCTTGATATAATTTTACATTGAACGGGTAAATGGTTTTATCCATTCAGATTGCAAATTCATGTTAAGTTTAAAAATATCACTTTAGAACTATCAAAAGGAACTAAGACCTGGCGAGTTTCAGCCATTAGATGAAGCTTACGTAGAAGATTTAGCGTCGCATTTATTTAAAATTACACTCGTTTGTAAAATCCTTAATGGTCCTTTAATCCGGACCTCATAAAACGTAATGGTTGTCGTTTATCGAGCGAACGATTTCCAGCATATTACCCACGTATTGTTACAGTTACGCGGAAATTTTATACCGGTCTATTAACGTGTTAATATCTTGTAGGCATGTTCATTTGATACGCAAACCCACACCGTGGTATTCTGGTTTTAGCTATTTATAATGCTCAGACGCAATTCACAATGAGTATCGATTACGAATTAAGAGGCATCCCTAAGAAATAACATGTCATTTCAAATCTTTTGTATGTTTGCTTATTCTATTTAATTAAAATAACTGATAAAGCAGTGCTTAGCATTTTCTGGATTTAAAAGCAAATGCATAATAATATAAACTACATAAGTATTAACTATATTTAATATATTATGGAACGTAAAAAATCGCATTTGGTGATAACACCGCTCTTTATACCTCGTTTTTTGGTCCGTGTGGTATGTGATTTCTTTTAATGTTCTGTTGATGTACAACAAGGTGTAAACAGTTAAATACATATTTCTCTTTTTAACTTGAAAACGACTATACTGATTTCATTGATCTTTTTTTTTTCAATTTCCTAATACTTCACGGAAGGTTGTTACGAGAAAAAAATTAATTTCCTTCACAGCTTCGCAATGCCGTTAAATTAGTGGCAAGGACAGTCGATGGATTGTTTTTTTTTTACAATATTTATTTCTCGCTTAAACTAAAGTGAAAAGCTAAAGCCAGAGCCTGCAAGCGGAGAGCCTTAAACTAAAGCCAGAGAATTTATTTAAACTCAGTACACGATATACTCGTATTTGCAACTTAATTCGTCAATGACATATGACAAGAATCTGAAAGCTATTAGATCATTACTTTCGCTGTATTAAGATTTATAGATTCCAGGAGTTTGAGAATGCAGAGTAAAGTAGGCATTAAGTGTATTTAGCTCGAGGGCTCCCATGGGTCCTTTGGCACGGGCCTTCACATTACATGCAGCATCACCAGTTTGTGAGGCCTCCGATCTCTTAGATGGCTGATGCTCAATATAGTGATCTGGCTCAAGGGCCCTTAAGATGGCAACTTGCCTTGGGCTTTTACTAAATATGCGTTCAGCATTCCGTCTCAACAGTGTCGGAGAGAACCGAACGTTGACTTCGTCGGTCGATATTGCCTGGCTGATACATCTACGTAAGAAAAGAACCAATGTTTAGTCACTTTCGCACATGCAGTGGTAGTCGTGCAATGAAATGCACCGCCCGCCAGCCCGCTGATAAATGCGTATGCGGCAAACAATGCGAATCACACAACCGCCACCACCAAATTACTCGGAGTAATTTTCATTTCATTGCACGACTACCACTGCATGTGCGGAAGTGACTAAATATTGGTCCTTTTCTTACTTAGGATGGACTTCCGCAAGGTAACGCCTGACTCCATTAAATATGATACATCTACCACTTCGGATAGGGTTTGTACCGGGAGAAGTGGCCACGACTCCAGAAACGCTTCTAAAGTAATCGGGGGTTGTCTCCCTCTATAAGTTCTTAACCGTCTTCGTCAGCAAAGACAGCTCGTTTTTAATTTGCTGCAAACTGTTATAAGCTGTCTATTTTTCGTCACGTCATCCGAATAATAGTCGAAAGTGAGTCTCGGCCGCATAACGGCGCCATGTTTAAATGTCTCAATATTACACTTCATTAGCTCAGTTACAAGCTGCAAACTGGACACTAATGAATCTTACTAACGAGCAATATGTAAAAATAAACACCTCTTTCAGACTATGGTAAAAAGGCCTATTGCTAATTAACCAACTATAAATGGATCATTAGATAAGGTGCTGATAGGTGTAGTCAAATAATAATTATCGTGGGTAAAGTAGTGAAACAAATATAAACTATTTTAGGTACCCTAGAATTGGAACACTAAAACGCCTTCGGAGTAGTAGCTCTAACTAAAACCTACTCAGCAGTCATTGTGCCCAGTAAGTATTGTTATCTGGCAGAATCCCAGTCATGTAATCTTATGGAAGCTTCGCGCTTTCAGCACTTAACCATCTAAAACCAAGTCAAGCTGTAAATATCAACGGGCAAACTGCATTTGTAAACGAACATAAAAAGCAAAAACATTCCGGATCTCTTTAAAAAACTTAACGTATCATGTTGTGGAATTAAAGATTTATTGATAGCACTTGTTTACTTTTTTGTAACAATTGTATTCGAAATTATAATGTCAAGGTAAAGGATAAGGAAAGGGACATGTTGTGAGTGTACATTCGTAGAAGTAAAAGAATATAGGGCTTATTAAAACCTTGGAAAATAGTGAATTATTTCTTCACTATAATTTTTAAGTAAAAAAAAAATAACAAAATTTATTGTGACTTTAAAAATGAAATTGAAATATATATTCTAAAACTTTTTCAATGAACTTTTTTGATTTTTAAAATTAGGGAGAACTAGTTATATGAGTTACTTTATCAAATTTTTTGAATTATCTTTATCGTGAATGATTTAACGCACACATATAATTGGGTTCATCCTTTAGTTCCCTAACAAAGTATTGATCGTGCACGTACAGCCTTCACATAGCTTGTTTTGCCTAAAAATGGTAGGCGGAAGAGTTCGGCCAGATGCATACCGACTGTGTACGCGGGGAATAAAATTATCGATAAATTATCATACTGTTGGGTATAAGAACGAATTATTTCGGCCATTGCGAATTATTTTTCTTTTCACTGGACGCTTAAAATACAGGCAGTGTTAAATGCATGAGAATAAACTTAAATGATATAAATAGCAAGATTATATGTTTATTGTTTATTATTAATAATAAAGCACGTATTTTCAGTATAAACACAATCCTCCTAAAATAATTGTGAATTGGTACACGACATTATTTATCACAGCGACACCCTCTTAATGTTTTTAGTTTATTAAATCCAGACAGATTGCTAAGATATACTAAACAAAAAAGGTTTCATATCTCTATGCTGGTTCCGTAAAAAAGCGTAGATACATTTGTTTAACTATGAGCTATTCACCCCTTTAATAAGTATTAGCAATCACACTGTATAATGATCTTAATCTACTGTATTTTATTTCTTTGCAGTTGTATATTGTTTTTTTTATATCATGAATGTTGTACACACATCAATAAGCAAATGCATCAGAATTTAAAATCATTTTTAATTCATAATTCAGAACTGTAATTAGTTTAATTTATCTGCTTTTTAAACGGAAGATCTTTCACCATGGGCCACGATGGTTACAGGTTACCCAGAAAGCAATGGAGATTGCTATGCTCGAAGTTTCACCACGAGATCTAATCGAAAATCAAATAATCTGCAGAAGAACCCAGTGGCAGTTGATTGGGCACATCGCTCGTGTCGCCGAGGGCTTTTGGAGCCGAAAGGTTATCGAGTGGTGACCACATGCCATGATATAATTGAAGTTGCAGGATTTTGCCGAGAGAGGTAAACTGTGCTTTAGCGAAATTAAATAGAAATAAAACTGGCAAGACTATTTTTAGCGTACCGTAACATTACTTGAAGATAAAAAAATAATTATTATAAGATCAACACTGGTAATTATATATTATTATTTAAAATAATAACTTTAGACATTTTTATAAACGCAATATCACTTAAGGAAATAATTCACGTTATTACTTTTAACATAAAGCATAATGGACTTAGCAATGACTCAATACATCGCATAATGCGCTGAACATTCTATATTAAACCTTCGAATTATACAAAGTGATTTTCATACGACGCCTGCGTCAGTTGAAGACATGTTCTCACAAAGATTTTATTGCTAACACTTATGACAGCGTCGCGTTAATCTTTCCTTCTATAGAACTTAATTGAAATGTTAATCTGAATCACCTTCGACACGGCTGAGGACATTGAGCTTGTTGAGATTTTCTTTACATATTAGTATGTCTAACATTAAATCATTAAATAAGGATGTTTTTGCTAATTACAGTTGTATTTATCATCACGCCATCAGATGGAAAATCCAAAGGCTTCACACATTTTCAACTTAAAATTCATCTGAATGGCTCATATTAGGTTGATATGTTCCAACATAAATATATTTTATATCGAAAATGAAGAGATGATCAACGTGTGACCTACAGAATTATTTGAAAGTAGCAAGCAAATTATTCCTTAAAGGTTGAATTAGCTTAACCATATGTATTATCATATATCATATACATAGTATTTATAACAAAACCTATTAACCGTAGGAGAAAGGGTTTACTTCGTGCTACTTAAAACCTAGATGTCGATGACATAGAAGACGAAAATCATTATACATGTTGCTGTATAAAATATCCCCGTAATGAAGCCCTTGTAAGTCATTACTGCGCAATTAAAAACAACTCAAACAGTTGATCATCCAGCTACGAGTGTAATTAGAACGTTGTTAAGTTTTCTCATTTCTCGTGTAACGTTCAAACAAAAATAAATCCTAACAGATTCTTCATATACGGTTGAAGCATTTAAAATCATGTATAAAAATTTTGTGGATTATTTTGCAAATATGCAACAAGTGGTGTGGATTTTTGAGTTATAACATGAGTCAGTGGTGGATAGACTTCCGACTAGGTGCAGTATAGTCTACAGGGACAAATAATAAACAATAAATAATTTGCATTCCGAATTTAAAAACCGCTTTTAGTTGCTACAATTTCATTACGATATTTATTATTTATGGAACCATTGATTTTTGAATAAACTGTACCGTACGTTGACCGCAAATTATACCTTCACCACTAAAAATTTTACACCTTTAACTAATCACCATGTCTGTATAAATCATATAGAACAAGCTTTAAGAAAAAAAAAGTGTAGATCAAAGCAGAACATCTTGGAGAAAAACCTTCTTCAATAAAAGTAAAAGTAAAAAACATTATTTAGCGCATTTCTAGAAGATGCAAAACAAAAAAAAACAATATGTTAATAGATGATTGTAAAAGTAGATTCTATTTTTCTTTTGTGTAATTTCCTTTTTTAATAGTATATGCAAATACATTGGTAGTTGGAGTGCATTTTCCGATAATAAGAGAATGAGCAAACAGTAGGGGAAGTTTCTGGGTCAAGCCCCGACCCAGCGCTGTCGCTGTCGTACAAATGACTACCTCATTGGACGGCTTTGTGTTAGGTGCGACGTAATAACACTTAGCTTTATTGATTGACATCTTTATCTCATTATCGTCATTAATTAATAGATTTTAAATAACAGGGTTATCTTTTTTTCCGGTCTAAGAATATCGTAACAGGGTTATTAAGGTGTACGAAACGTACGCTTTGTTTGTTGTTTACAATTTTGAATGATCAGTTTAATTTTCAAGCAGATGTCCTATTTTATTATACATCGTACATTTATAATCTAGTAATTTTTAATGACGAAAGGTTATTATATGGGGAATAAATCCTGGTAAAATTTTAAGAACTACGGAAGTTTATGGAATCCAGTTATTTATTCATGACCAGTGACTGGCATAAGTAGCGAATTACGAAGAATTATTTTAAACGTGATGTTAGTTGATATAGGTGTCTACGAGACTGCGGAATATCTAAACCGTATTTCAAAATGAGCAGTGGCCAACCCAGCGCTAGCCGACTGACTTGCGATCGAAGGTCACGAGTTTGATTCCCGGGAATCTTCTACAATCTTATAGAATTCACACTTTTAATTTTAATATAGAATGCCTCTGCTTACTATACGTTTCCAGTACATGGGCGATAGCGTCCAATGTGTGCCATCATACTACATTACGTACACCAAGCCAACATCTTTTGAGGAAGACTAAGCCTTGCAGTGGAAGTCTGTAGGCTTAAATGACGACCATAATTTCAGAAAGACAAACTTATCACGGATAGCGGACAGCTACTCATGTTAATATAGCTTTAAAGCTGCTTGTAACAATTTGCCGAAAGGTCTTTTACATTGTGTAAAAGTTTAAAAGACTGCCGTTAGTTGTTAATAGAAAAAAGCAAATTAATTATCCAAGGTGCAATACTAATTCAATATCTAAATGTTTTATTAGATAGCACAAATATAGAATAAACTTTTCGTCAGAACCGATTCCATGTAGTATATATGGCTCTCCCAAAAAAGAAATGAAAATAATAATAAAAGAAAACAACCGTTATAGTCTTGTTTATTTTATCATAAATATGAGTAGTCGTTAATAAAACGAGTTTAGGTCGATCGGGCGCCGAGAACAACAGATTTGAACTGCGAAACGTTAGACGCGTGGGCCGCGCCGCGAGCGACCGCTGCTTGTTCAAATCAAACATGATTCATTTGCGAGACCGACCGCATTTGCCAGACGGCAGGTAATTTTCCAATTTGCTTCGCAGTTAATGATATTGAAACGTGCATTTTGTTGCATAAACTGCAACTGCGTCATCAGATACCTCAGGTGTTGGGGTTAAAAGTCATTGATATAACAAAGTTTATATATTTAAACAATATTACATATACACAATTGATATATACAAAATTGATATAACAAAGTTTATTTATTTAAACAAATATATATGCATCTTCGTCTACACAATGTGATTGGTTACAGGCGTAAAAGGTAATGTATACTAATTATAATGTATATTAATGTACGGTACATCCTATACAAAAATCAACGGTTTGAAAAATAATAAATAAAGTAATGCGTAAAAAGCGGTCACAAAATTCTAATTACTTCATATTAACTTTAATTATTGTTTCCTGTCTGACTTTCATGCAGACAATCTACAGTCAGAAGCTATTTGCTTGTTGCATTCCAATAAAAGAAAACAAATGTAACATTATTCAGAGTGATCACAGGTAATTGGAATAGGTGTAATAACTTTGACTAAAAAGCTATACACTCACTTATTTAATGCTATTCCACCATAAATTATCACACTTTATATAATAGATTTTCACCTACATGCTGACTCCTCTCGGAATCACTGAAACCATGGCTTAGAGATGTGAAATTAATAAAAATATTCCTTTTTCAAAATAGAGGCCAGCTAGGAACAGATTCTACGTAATTTCATACTTCCCACTCAACTACCCTTGCGGGAGTAATTTCTCCCGCAAGAGTGGTTTTTTATTAAATTCGCGAAGCGGGCGGAGAACAGCGAATACAGATTGTGATAAATAATGTGTTTTAGTATTACTTTATATTATACAAATATTACCAAACCTCAATGAGGTGTTAGTCAAGTTTTTGAAACTGAAATACATCCTAACATCGTATTCACATAAATCATCTAAATAAGCCATATACAGTTACAGTTCTTTTCAATCCGGAACATCGGAATATTTTACCAAAACAATAATTAGCAGTGGCATTAAGCTAAATGGAAACACACACACCTAGTCACACTACTAAAGCGTATTTTAAATCAGATCTTATAATAATTTAAGTAGAATAATATAAAAATATATTATTTTTAACTAAATATTGCTTGTTGAATCGACTATTAAACCTGGTTGAACTTTAACGTAGATATGGTAACAGCAAATTCACAATTTTTTTTGTGTGATTGTTCAATTATTGGTTTTTAATATATTAGACATAATAAGACAGTATAGAATAATTTCCGTAATACTGGTGTACGTGTTTGCTGCATTTTATAACACGTGTAAAGAAACACTGATGGTTTATAGAAATAGATGAACCCATGAAGCGAAAACGCATGCAACAATTTACTCCGAAACAAAACATAAAAGATACCCAACATTCAAGCGGCTCTGTTTTGGCATTCAAACGCAGAGAGATCGGTCAGATATGAAGGACGTCGAGTGCACTGCAAACCGAAGTGAACGAACTCTATGCACATATTCAATTTATTTTGGTTTGAATCATCGTTCAATACCTTTACTTTGTTAACATGAATTCATATTTTTATCTGCGTATTGTTTCCAAATTAACTCGCTATAGTAAGGTTCCAAAAGGAATATACAATAAAGAGCGAAGTGTATTGTGTTTTAAAGAAACGGCTGTTTTTAATGAAATTAATTTTTATTGATTTTTTCGCATGCGCTTGTAACAAGTAAAATCACCAGGTGCCAGGTATGAAAACATCGTCAGGTTACAGAAATTACTGAGTGTGAGACAGGAATGTCTTGACGAACGTCGGACTCGAGAATCGTAAAAAATTATTAGATTATGTGGAGAAAAACTTGCGAAAGTATATCAAATGTGAATGGATAGGCAAGCTTTTCGACAGCTTAATAGAGATAGCAAGCGGCTTCGAAGTAGTCGTTATTAGATGTATGGAGGAGGCTTATGTAATGAAAGTCTACTACGGCTGAAATGATGAATTACGATTGTAGATGAAGGCAAGAGAACAATAAGATGTACTGGGCTAACTTGAGCATTCATAAGAAGAGGTATAATTCATAAAATTGTTCGTCTCAGAACCAATTTTGCTCAAACTTGATCACAACGTAAATTACAAAAAAATCGGAAATATAATTATTTTGGATAATAATGGAATACTAATGTAACGTTGATAACATACCGTGTACTTTAATATTAAGTTAACCTACGATATAAATTATAAAAAGTAGCAATGGAGCGTATCATATCAACACATGTCCGATATACATGCATGGCTGCGCAAGATTTGTGTCGTTTGAATCAGCTGTCCGGTTCAACACGCAACACCGATCCACCTGGGCTTTTGGTCTACTACATTACCCCTTGCATATTTCATGGCGAGCGGAAACTTAACAGACAGGGTAGTCTGTTAACTTCAGTCCTTTATTTATTATTAACTGGTTACGTTTTCGTTTTTAGAACACCAACGCTGGTACACCCGTACCGTAAGCGAAGGTGGACTTGCCGTACGTCATATCTTACGGATTTTTGATCTTTGCATACGGATGTGTTACTTTTATAAACTAAATAAAAAGAACTGACCGCTTTTCTTGTTATTTTTCGTTACAAAAAAGAGAAATTAAAACGTTCAAAAATTTGGATTACAGCTCTACATTACTTTGCATTATGGTTACGTTCCAAAAAAACACGCCGCAAAGTCAATTAAGATTTTCTATAGCACAAAAATAAAACTATTAAAATTGCATTGATTTTAAGTTAGAAAGGGAATTCCCGAGATATGATGGCATGGAAATTAGAAACAAAAGTGTTGCCATCTTTAAGAAAAAAAACCAATTTCAAAAAAATTCTAACCCAAAAACAACGCAACCTCGAATATCTAATGACGCACAGTAAAAATAAGTACTAATTAAGCAGCGACTCAACTTCGAAAAAACGCAAAACGGAACGATGCAAAACAAGGTATGTATATATGCTTCGTGCCTTGAATCCATTTTAGGGTCAACCTTATAATAATGATATTAAAAACATTTTAAAACGTCCCTTGTCAAGTTAAAATAATTGACGATCGAAAAATGCGTGAAAGATATTTTGATTTTGAATTTACGTTCCAGTATGGCATGACGAAACATTGCGTCCTACTAATATTTCACTTAAATTGTCGTTATAGTATACTGATCGTGTAAGCATTTGACATCAATATTTTCTAATAAAATTACTTATGTGGTATAAATATTCGCATAAATAGAGGATCGTCCTCGTTTATCCTAATTAGAAATTCCTTCGCAACGTGCTTGCAAAGAAGTTATGCCAAAAAGTGTAATAAAAATGTGTGTTACGTAATATAAACCATGTATGAGGATTTAATTATTTAGTAATAGACCTTGCGTTTCAACATCATCCGAAATATTTTTGCATATAAACAGGCTAATGATGACTACAATGTTTATTTAGAAAGCAACAAATTCTCGAAATAAATAGAGTATATAAAACATGAAAGTATAGTTTTAATAATAAAAGCAACATTAAACAAAAAATAATAAATTAAGTGTTAACAAAAGTAAATACTCGTATACTGATATAGCTGAAACTAAATGATCACAATGAAAGTACGTAATTTTTTTTACATTTTTATTGAATTGATTCAAAAAAATATAGATAAAAAATCAGGATCGTTTAAAAGATTCGAAGCTATAGTTATAGGAACTCTAATGCAGCGCTCTAGACCTCTTTAAACGTTTAGCTTGATTATGCGTATCAATACTTCGCCATCAACAACCTTACGTAGTATGTTCTGAATACGGTATTAGGAAATTTTATTTTATTTATGGCCAGAAAACCAGCACTCGATCGGATCAAGCGGTTACAAACTAGTATATTTAAATTCAAATTATAGTTACATTATTAAAATCCCTAAAATATATCCGAAAGTCTGATTGTTTTAAGAATTAATTTGAAGAGTGTGGACGAGGAATTAGAAACTAGAAAGCACAAGTACTTGTGTTATCTTCAATCGACGCATTATCAGTATAAAAGAGGTATGTGCGACTGTAGAAATAAACATCCTCCTTCATTTGCTTATACTGAAAACCGGCTTAAACCGGTATAGTTCTTTCCATAGATACCAATTTACGTCTATGACTTCATTCAAAGAGGGTCGAGTATTACCAATGGCTTCTAATTCCCCGCCGTCTCTCAAGGAGATAAGTCAAGAATTACCTTAATGTTAATTGGAGCTGCAAATTGTACTTTCAAATGTGCATTATATAATTTTAACAAAGAATATTTTTTAACTGGAGATGAAACAATTTCTTAATAAATAACTAATAAGGAAACTCGGATTTTAATATTGCGTATAAAGTTAATGCATGTGACGTCATTGAACTATATAGCTACGCAAACGTCCTTTTGTCTGTTGCGTTAAAATCAAACATCGCTTTCACATTCACAGTGTGACGGCCAAATAGTTTTATGGAAAAACCGCTTCTATATTCCGTTGTTTACGGATCGTATCTCTTTGTAGTGCGAGGTACAATTAAGGCAACTTCAACACGGCGTAGAACATCCAAGGTTAAGCAGACATATCCGCGAGATGTGCATTAAAGCTGCGTTTACATGCACGCAGTCTTTTATAAAAATGTTATAATGAAATACCTAATTACATCGAATACTCAATATTTAATTGGACATGGCAGTTAAGATCATAATAAAGGGTAGTGTTTCTCAAATAACAAGTATCTCTTTATGCTAGATCCTTCGGTCTAAAATTGTTTCTTTACTGTCTTGTACTATTGATTATTTTTGAAGTCGCACGAGGTAATTTAATAATTATTTTTTATTATTTTGTTGAGCAGCCCTGCGGTAGACTGACTTGTGATTGTCGGTCGCGGTTTCGATGACTGGGATACAATCTTATATAATTAACATTTTGCGCATTATATATAGGATTGCCACTGCTCACAAACAAGTGATGGGAAACACTGTGATCGCCAACTCGCCTACCAAGAGTGGCTATTATAGTATTTCCCCAATAGATCTCTTTGGGCCTATAACCTTCCAGTGGGCGTCTGTGGGCTGAAATAAAGAATTTTATTGTTATTTCTTGTTAGTACTAAGTTATATGTTTTATTTCTATATCTGCCTTTTTCTTATCTTGTCTGTGAATTGCAGTGATAGTGTTTGGGAATAAACATTTTATTTGTACAGTTTTTTTTTTAAAAAATGTGAAAACAAAACTATATTATTACAAGCCCCATCTTATTATTCTTATAATGAAACATTGCAATATGTTTTGGTCGGCATGATTTATCAATCTATTTATAAAAAAGTGTTTCAATTACTTACCATTATAAAACCTCTTTATTATGCTAATACTATTCCATTAAACTATTTGTAAGATCTGTAAGCGAATGCGGACTTCATACGTTTGTACACAAAAACGTATCCGTGGACGTATTCCGCATAATTGATGCTAAGTGAGGTAAAAGGAAGGTCAGAAGGTTCTTTTTATTCAATATTCATTACTTCATCATATCTACGGCAAGTTCCTGGACTTTTCAGTGATATTTTCGAAGCAATTACTAATATAAAATGATTTATAAGTTACATCGTCATGAAATTGTATTCGCTATGACTTCTTATTAATAGATATTCCAGACATTCTTCATCTTCTTTTTTTATGTTACCAATTTTATGAAGTCTAGACAAATGTGTTATTTAAAATCTTATGTGGCTAGACCAGACTGCCATATATATTGCCGAAAATATATCGACTACGTAACGTCATAATTATATCTTCACTATTTTTCAAATTTTTCTCTAATGGAGTCTACCAGAGTCTACCAGAACTATCGAATAATATAAGCTTTTATTAGTCTTACCATTTGTTTAAGTATTGACCTTTCATCTTCGTATTGGTTCTGTAAAATACAATTCACTCGGGCCACACTATCATGATGTATTTATTTTCTTATAAAAACCGATTTCTATCGTGACTTGTTTCGCTAAGTGAGCAAAATAATCGATTAAAACCAATGAGCGGTTATTGGAATATTAATATTCGTAAATTATGTTTTTCTAATTTCTACTAGTGTACACAGACACAAATTAAGGCGCCATTGACAGTTGCGGTCGAGAGCAAACTGAACGAGCCTATTCATTTTTTATTACGGTAATTTGAAGGCCTATTTGATGACATAAAAATATGACTAGCAAATTTAGACAAAATCTCTTACGGATAGTACTGTGAAATTCGAATTTTTTTTTGCAAAAACAAAAAACATTGCATGTAATTTGAATTAATAGTATTTTTTTATATTTTCACGCATTACGATAAACATAATCAGACTTGAAGTAAGTCTTCTGGTTCCAGTGTTATGACACTTCAGTCAATGGACTCACATAACTCACTCAAGCTAACCTATGTAGTGACAACTTTGCGATGATTTAAACTAATGACGATGTAATTGAATTAAATTTTCGTTTTCTCAGGTGACCAACGGAGATCATCTTAGCTGGATTAACAATTCAAATGAGAATGCCACAAGAGTTCAATTCGATAGAAACTTGAATTAAAATGAACTCCTCCCTAAAGAGATCCCATTGCAACGGACCTGTCTCATATCAAACATAAGCAATGATAAAAAAAAAAAACTTATAATATATTTTAAAAAAGACGTCCCTCATCTTTAAGGTACTAGGGTTCCAATTGCGTCTTGATAGTAAACTACATCATCATCATTTCAACCCTATAACGTCCACAAATGTATATCGGCCTTATTGATAAATTTCAAATAAAACCATTAACAAGGTCCATCATCTGAGTGGACATTCTATACTATATGCTAGCCAGTCAGTGGTTGCCGATCCAGAGCATAAAGGCCTCTTCGACCATCTATTCTGCGTGTTATGTAGCCTGATTACTGCCATTTCAACTTACTAACACCTTACATATGCAAACACCTAAATTTACCAGAACATTAAAAGATTGTTCTATGAGAAATATATTGCAACATCAGACTTTACGTTGACTCATCGAATAGGGTTTCGCCTTTTTCACTTTAATTACGGAAGCGAAATGACGTTAGTTGTAATTATCTGTTAAGAGATACTTTGATAGTTTTATTAATTTATTTAACAGTATTCTTTATTTTTTTTATAAAACGTTTAGTATTTTTTGACTATCTTTACAAAGTCATCTATCCACCTTGTGGGTAGATGAACATCGCTGCGCTTTTCGTTTCGTCGTCCCTTAAATTTCCTAAAGTTCTTAAATTTTTAAGAGTTTAAACGCCCCAGCTGTTGCCTTATCTGA